>NC_091069.1:17146071-18435714 GCF_032405125.1 Capricornis sumatraensis | reverse complement strand
CCAGTCTGTTGTTCCATGTCCAGTTCTAACTGTTGCTTCCTGACCTGCATACAGGTTTCTCAAGAGGCAGGTCAGGTGGTCTGGTATTCTCATCTCTTTCAGAATTTTCCACAGTTTATTGTGATCCACACAGTCAAAGGCTTTGGCATAGTCAATACAGCAGAAATAGATGTGTTTCTGGAACTCTCTTGCTTTTTCCATGATCCAGCGGATGTTGCCAATTTGATCTCTGGTTCCTCTGCCTTTTCTAAAACCAGCTTGAACATCAGGGAGTTCACGGTCCACAAATTGCTGAAGCCTGGCTTGGAGAATTTTGAGCATTACTTTACTATTGTGTGAGATGAGTGCAATTGTGCAGTGGTTTGAGCATTCTTTGGCATTGCCTTTCTTTGGAATTGGAATGAAAACTGACCTTTTCCAGTCCTGTGGCCACTGCTGAGTTTTCCACATTTGCTGGCATATTGAGTGCAGCACTTTCACAGCATCATCTTTCAGGATTGAAACAGCTCAACTGGAATTCCATCACCTCCACTAGCTTTGTTCATAGAGATGCTTTCTAAGGCCCACTTGACTTCACATTCCAAGATGTCTGGCTCTAGATTAGTGATCACACCATCATGATTATCTGGGTTGTGAAGATCTTTTTTGTACAGTTCTTCTGTGTATTCTTGCCACCTCTTCTTAATATCTTCTGCTTCTGTTAGGTCCATACCATTTCTGTCCTTTATCGAGCCCATCTTTGCATGAAATGTTCCCTTGGTATCTCTAATTTTCTTTCCCATTCTGTTGTTTCCCTCTATTTCTTTGCATTGATCGCTGAAGAAGGCTTTCTTATCTCTTCTTGCTATTCTTTGGAACTCTGCATTCAGATACTTATATCTTTCCTTTTCTCCTTTGCTTTTCACCTCTCTTCTTTTCACAGCTATTTGTAAGGCCTCCCCAGAAAGCCATTTTGCTTTTTTGCATTTCTTTTCCATGGGGATGGTCTTGATCCCTATCTCCTGTACAATGTCATGAACCTCATTCCATAGTTCATCAGGCACTCTATCTATCAGATCTAGGCCCTTAAATCTATTTCTCACTTCCACTGTATAATCATAAGGGATTTGATTTAGGTCATCCCTGAATGGTCAAGCGTTTTTCCCTATTTTCTTCAATTTGAGTCTGAATTTGGTAATAAGGAGTTCATGATCTGAGCCAGTCAGCTCCTGGTCTTGTTTTTTTTTGACTGTATAGAGCTTCTCCATCTTTGGCTGCAAAGAATATAATCAATCTGATTTCGGTGTTGACCTTCTGGTGATGTCCATGTGTAGAGTCTTTTCTTGTGTTGTTGGAAGAGGGTGTTTGCTATGACCAGTGCATTTTCTTGGCAAAACTCTATTAGTCTTTGCCCTGCTTCATTCTGCATTCCAAGCCCAAATTTGCCTGTTACTCCAGGTGTTTCTTGACTTCCTACTTTTGCATTCCAGTCCCCTATAATGAAAAGGACATCTCTTTTGGATGTGAGTTCTAAAAGGTTTTGTAGGTCTTCATAAAACCGTTCAACTTCAGCTTCTTCAGCGTTACTGGTTGGGGCATAGACTTGGATTACCATGATATTGAATGGTTTTCCTTGGAGATGAACAGAGATCATTCTGTCGTTTTTGAGATTGCATCCAAGTACTGCATTTCGGACTCTTCTGTTGACCATGATGGCCACTCCATTTCTTCTGAGGGATTCCTGCCCTCAGTAGTAGATATAATGGTCATCTGAGTTAAATTCACCCATTCCAGTCCATTTTAGTTCTCTGATTCCTAGAATGTCGACGTTCACCCTTGCCATCTCTTGTTTGACCACTTCCAATTTGCCTTGATTCATTCCATGGATGGAGGAGCCTGGTAGGCTACAGTCCATGGGGTCGCAAAGAGTCAGACATGACTGAGCCACTTCACTTTCACTTTCTCAATATTGAGATTATATTCGTAAGTAGTTCTAGATAGAAAGGGTTTTTCTCACTCAGTCCTTATAATAACACCACAGAGTAGATGCCACATGTGTCCACTGCAAAGAAAACCCTGAGCTCCAAGAAGGAGGGCACACAGCCAGTGGCTGGCAGAACACAGAGCGCTACACGCGCAGCGAGTCTCGCTCAGGACCTTGGAGTTCAGCTTCTGCAGTTTGGTGCTGGTTAATTTCATTTAAGCAACTAAGGCTGTGAAACAACTTGGCTCCATTTTGGTGTTTGTTTTGTAAATATTTCTGGGCAAAATTTAGCTTCCAGTTAGGGAATATGAAAGATACAATGTCACCAATTTATCAAAGCAAAGAATTAAAAATAAATCATAGTTATTAAAACCATTAATCCTGGGAGTTCCTTGGTGGTCTGGTGGTTAGGACTCAGAGCTTTCACTGCCAGGTCCTAGGTTTGAGCCCTGGTTGGGGGACCAAGATCCCACAAGCCTTGGAGCATGGCCAAAAAAATAAACAAATTAAAAAAATAAATAAATAAAGCCATTAATTCAAAGGCTGATGAGGGAACATTGTAAAGGAAGGATCAGGCTGTTAACACCTGAACCCACTTTAACATCACCAAAAAATAAACATCCACATATTACATCTCCTTGTGCAATGCACTTGGAATTACGTATTGCCACCTACGAAAGATTCTTTCCCAGAGAATCAAACCTGAATCTGATTAAGGCTCTAGATCAAACAACTAGCTGAAAGGAACGCCTGAGAATAAGGAATATGTTAAATCACACCACAGGGACACAGTTGGCCAAATTCAGATACTGAATGGGTGATCTGGTTTCTTCAGCAACAACAACAAAAGAATGGTAATAACAAAGAAATCAGAAAAGAGAGGAGCATCGTTACCCAGTAAGACAGATCTAAGAGGGACTTCCCTGGTGGTATGGTGGCTGAAACTCCATGCTCCCAATGCAAGGGGCCTGGGTTTGACCCCTGGTCAGGGAACTGGATCCCAGTGAAGAGTCTGTATGCCACAACTAAGACCCGGGGTAGTAACATTTAAAAAAGTTGGGGGGAGGGAAGAGAAAGAGATCTAAGAGATACTAATCAAATGTAACACAGGAACCTGACTATCTTTTGATTCAAACAAAGAAAATGGCCAAAAGACTTTTATAGGACAGCCAAGGAAATTTGAACACTGGCTGATATTAGATAATATTAAGGTTCTATTCTTAATATTTTTAGGTTTACATGTTTTAGAGCTACAAATTGAAGTATTTATGAATTAAATAATGTCTGGGATTTGCTTTAAAGTTATCTATGTGGGGACAAGGGAGTAGAATGCATAAATGAAAAATTTGCTTCATGTTGAAAATT
Organism: Capricornis sumatraensis; assembly: GCF_032405125.1. NCBI lineage: Eukaryota > Metazoa > Chordata > Mammalia > Artiodactyla > Bovidae > Capricornis > Capricornis sumatraensis. The sequence continues at coordinate 18,432,386 of NC_091069.1, read as the reverse complement.
ACTGAAGTTGAATGATGGGTATTCCTTATACTATTCTCTCTACTTCTGTGTATGTTTGAGAATCTCCAAAATAAAAAGGTTAAAAATAAAAATAAAACCAAGATAAACAGAATATGTACAATAGATTCTACACATATATTCTGTTACCAGAAAAAATTTTTATAGGATTTAAAGGATCACTGAGTCTATAATGTTTCTATTCAAAGTTATCTTCCTGTATCTTTGCTGAATAGCATCCCAATGCTGCTAAACAGGTGGTACCTCAGGCATGTCTGTGTACTGTGCTTCATATTATAAGGATCCATTAGCCTGTCTGTCTCTCCCACTGTGAGCTCCTAAAGGACAGGAAATGAAAGTGAAAGAGAACGTCGTTCAGTCACGTCCAACTCTTTGGAACCCCATGGAATGTATAGTCCATGGAATTATCTAGGCCAGAATACTGGAGTGGGTAGCCTTTCCCTTCTCCAGGGATCTTTCCAACCCAGGGATCGAACCCAGGTCTCTCTCATTGTAAGCGGATTGTTTACCAGCAGAGCCACCAGGGAAGCCCAAGAATACTGGAGTGAGTACTCTATCCCTACTCCAGCAGATCTTCCCGACCTAGGAATCGAACCAGGGTCTCCTGCATTGCAGGCGTATTCTTTATCAAATGAGTTATCAGGGAAGCCCTCTAAAAGGAAGAAGCTATCTCTATTTCAGATTCCTGTCCCTGGTCTATAACACAGGATTTGAGGCCTTACAAATAGCTGTGAAAAGAAGGGAAGCAAAAAGCAAAGGAAAAAAGGAGAGATATACCCATTTGAATGCAGAGTTCCAAAGAATAGCAAGGAGAGATAAGAAAGCCTTCCTCAGTGATCAATGCAAAGAAATAGAGGAAAACAACAGAATGAGAAAGACTAGAGATCTCTTCAAGAAAATTAGAGATACCAAGGAAACGTTTCATGCAGAGATGGGCTCAATAAAGGACAGAAATAGTAGGGACCTAACAGAAGCAGAAGATATTAAGAAGAGGTGGCAAGAACACACAGAAAGTGAAAGCAAAAGTGAAGTCACTCAGTCCTGTCCGACCCCATAGACTGTAGCTTACCAGGCTCCTCTGTCCATGGGATTTTCCAGGTAATAGTACGGGAGTGGATTGCCAAGAACACACAGAAGAACTGTACAAAAAAGAGCTTCATGACCCAGATAATCATGATGGTGTGATCACTCACCTAGAGCCAGACATCCTGGAATGTGAAGTCAAGTGGGCCTTAGAAAGCATCACTATGAACAAAGCTAGTGGAGGTGATGGAAGTTCAGTTGAACTATTTCAAATCCTGAAAGATGATGCTGTGAAAGTGTTGCACTCAATATGCCAGCAAATGTGGAAAACTCAGCAGTGGCCACAGGACTGGAAAAGGTCTGTTTTCATTCCAATCCCAAAGAAAGGCAATGCCAAAGAATGCTCAAACCACTGCACAATTGCACTCATCTCACACAATAGTAAAGTAATGCTCAAAATTCTCCAAGCCAGGCTCAGCAATACGTGAACCATGAACTTCCAGATGTTCAAGCTGGTTTTAGAAAAGGGAGAGGAACCAGAGATCAAATTGCCAACATCCACTGGATCATGGAAAAAGCAAGAGAGTTCCAGAAAAACATCTATTTTTGCTTTATTGACTATGCCAAAGACTTTGACTGTGTGGATCACAATAAACTGTGGAAAATTCTGAAAGAGATGAGAATACCAGACCACCTGACATGCCTCTTGAGAAACCTGTATGCAGGTCAGGAAGCAATAGTCAGAACTGGACATGGAACAACAGACTGGTTCCAAATAGGAAAAGGAGTACATTAAGGCTGTATATTGTCACCTTGCTTATTTAATTTATATGCAGAGTACATCATGAGAAACCCTGGGCTGGAGGAAGCACAAGCTCTAATCAAGATTGCCGGGAGAAATATCAATAACCTCAGATATGCAGATAACACCACCTTTATGGTAGAAAGTGAAGAACTAAAGAGCCTCTTGATGAAAGTGAAAGAGGAGAGTGAAAAGCTGGCTTAAAGCTCAACATTCAGAAAACAAAGATCATGGCATCTGGTCCCATCACTTCATGGGAAATAGATGGGAAAACAGTGGAAACAGTTTATTTTTTTTTAACTTTTTTTGGGGGACTCCAAAATCACTGCAGATGGTGATTGCAGCCATAGAATTAAAAGACACTTACTCCTTGGAAGGAAAGTTATGACCAACCTAGACAGCATATTTAAAGCAGAGACATTACTTTGCCAACAAAGGTCCATCTAGTCAAGGCTATGGTTTTTCCTGTGGTCACGTATGGATGTGAGAGTTGGACTATAAAGAAAGCTGAGCGCCGAAGAATTGATGCTTTCAAACTGTGGTGTTGGAGAAGACTCTTGAGAGTCTCTTGGACTTCAAGGAGATTGAACCAGTCCATCCTAAAGGAGATCAGTCCTGGGTGTTCATTGGAAGGACTGATGTTGAAGCTGAAACTCCAATACTTTGGCCACCTGATGTGGAGAGCTGACTCATTAGAAAAGACCCTGATGCTGGGAAAGATTGAGGGCAGGAGGAGAAGGGGATGACAGAGGATGGCATCACCGACTCAATGGACATGGGTTTGGGTGGACTCTGGGAGCTGGTGATGGATAGGGAGGCCTGGCATGCTGCAGTCCATGGGGTCTCAAAGAGTTGGACATGACTGAGCAACTAAACTGAACCAAACTGAACTGAAATAAAGAAATGAATTTTAGGAAAATGTTTTTGTGCTTTGCTGTTTTAATCAATATTTTGTTTCTTTATGTTGAAATGCTAATCTGTCTGTTGTTGCTGGTTGTTCTGCCATTAATGAGAATGGGAAACAATGTTTAAAGGAATCAAAATAAAGAATAATCAAATCCCCATCTACAGCTCCCACCATCTGCCCCATCCTTCAATTTTCAAAACTTTGTTTATGAATGTGTCTGTGCGCTCAGTGGCTAGGTCCTGTCCGCCTCTTTGCAACCCGATGGACTGTAGCCTGCCCGGCTCCTCAGTCTATGAAATTTCCTAGGCAGGAATACTGAAGTGGATTGCCATTTCCTAGTCCAGGGGATTTTCCTGACCCGGGGATGGAACCCTTAAAAAAATCATTCCCGTGTATATCCCTCAGAACTTTTCTAGATTCTCAATGAGTAAAGAATCAATGAATGTGTGAAGGAATAAATAAATAGAGCAAACGATGAAGGAAATGGGGTAAATGTTAACAGTACGTGGCTCTGTATCTGGATGAAGAGTATACAAGGGTTTCTTGAATGATTTTTATTTTTGTGACTATTTTAAGGATAAACTATTTTCAGATAACAAGTTCGAAAAAGTTGTATTCTAAGGTATAGTTCATGAAACTATTTTTCAGTCCTCCAACCAATACTGCTTCCCTTCTCTGAATGTGTATAGCACTTTACTCTTCTATTTTTGATTTTTCATTTATCACATGCAGAGTTGTTATTTGGTTGTTTTGGGTGTGGAAGGCTGACCCTCCATCTTCTCAATTGCATGTTCTGTTCCTGGTATGGTCTTTGTGACTTTCGCATGGCCCCCATCTAATGCTGGCACAGAGGAGGCTCTGCAGAGTCTGGAAAGAGCCCTAGCTGGGAAGACTTGGCGTGAAGTCCTTGCTCTGCCTCTCAGTTGCTCTGTGAACTTGGACAAATGAACACATGACTCTGTGCTTCAGTTTCTCTATTTGTTCAATTAGAGGGCTATAGGAGGCTTCTCCTGTTCTTGCGGTTAAATATCTGGCTACATGGAAGCAATTTAATATTCTAGAAATATCTTATAAAAAAATGGGGGGTGAAATTAGAATATGAGCTTCTCTATTAAAAAATGCTTATGGAGAAGGGAATGGCAACCCATTCCAGTATTCTTACCTGGAGAATTCCATGGATGGAGGAGCCTGGTGTGCTACAGTCCACAGGGTTGCAAAGAGTCAGACGTGACTGAGCAACTAATGCATAGCAGGTATAAAGAGAAAAGTGTGAAGAAAAAAATGCTTAATAGCATATCAGGCTGGAGCTATGAAAAACAGTTCAACAACTTTGGCAGTCCAAAAATCTTAGAAGTGACATTTTGAGCAAATCTGTTGAACCACACACAGATACTTCTCTTTGTCTCATTTTGGCACCGTTTTCTCTTTACCACGAATACTGGGATAAATGTGGACTGAGAAAGCTGACTCTCCTCACCCTACACTTGAGCTGTCTTTTTTCAGCAGTTGAATTGGTTTTACAGTGATTTATCCACACTCCTCTCACACTCCCCTGTGGCTAATGAAACATGTGTGTGAGACACGTGGCTGTGGGGATTAAACATGGCAGAGGTCCTTGGCAGTTTAATGTTCACTTACTAATTCTTCCTTTCTGACTTTATTATTTATTGATGATTTTGAGCAAAAACCCAAAAGAAGAGTTTTCATCTTTCTCCCTTCCTCCCAGGGCTAACAATTGCTCAGATTTCAGGTTGAAGCTCATTTGAATACTATTTTGTTACTGAAAGTTTAAAATAATTGACATAAAAGGAGTCCCTCTATTTCATTGGTTGAAATGTGCTCTCTTTTAATTTGACCTTTGTCTGTTTCATATCCATCTAATCTACCATCATATTAGGATTTTATTATTATTTTATTTTTTAATCTTTTGGACCATGTCACATGGCTTGTGGGATCCTAGATCCCCAACCAGGGACTGAACCCAGCTGGGCCCAGGGCTGTGAAAGCACCAAGTCCTCACCACTGGACCACCAGGGAATTTCCAATATTAGAATTTTAAAAAGTCTTATCCCTTTTCAAAAAATTTGATCCATTGATAAAATAAGAAAATATACTCTGTTTTATTTGTATCTACAAACAAAATTTGAGCTAATAAAAAGTTATTAACTAAGCATCATACTTTTCAATCGTCAAAGCTCCTATAATGTGTTATGAGAACTAAAGGTGGTGAGTACACTGAGATTCAGCATATAGTTAAGGAGGTTTGCAGTTGTAAGGAAAGACTGTTAGGTATATTTCTATTCTCTCTTCAGAGTTGGACACGACTGAGCGACTTCACTTTCACTTTTCACTTTCATGCATTGGAGAAGGAAATGGCAACCCATTCCAGTATTTTCGCCTAGAGAATCCCAGGGATGAGGGAGCCTGGTAGGCTGCCGTCTATGGGGTTGCACAGAGTCAAACACGACTGAAGCGACTTAGCAGTAGCAGCTTCAGTAAACACAAATATTTTCTGGGTCAACGCAAAATTCTGCAATATCCCATGGACAGAGGAGCCTGGCAGGCTACAGTCCATGGGGTGGCAAAGGGTCGGACACGACTTAGTAACTGAACACACACACGCACAATTAATACTTAAGGAAACGTTAATTTGATGCACTTATGAATTTTTAACTGTTCTCAAAAAACTCTATCAGTGAGCTGGATTCATCTTGATCTTGTCATCTGTGGATGTTTTAAAGATATAAGTGGAGTTTCTAAAATTTTTATACTGGGATCACTAATGCTAATTTTGCTTATCCATTCAGATTGGATCAGATTTACTTAATTCTCCAGATGGGAAAGCGTGTAGTCAGTTAAAATAGCTATGACCTCAGAAGGAATATTCTTCTTTTGCATAATATGTGCCACCCCTGAGTCCTAGTTTTCCTCTACCGCATCACTGTGTTTGTGCTTTATATTGGTTAATTTAACTTACATTGGGGATAGTGGAGAGCATTCCATGATTGACGTTGTTGTTTGCATTGCTACTTTTTAAAGATTGAAGAGAATTTTATCTTATGCCATAAGCTCTTACAGACATCAAAATGGCCATGAGTGAAAACATTGTTCAAAATTTCAATCTTGTTAGCAGCAAACTCTTGAGAACCTGCTGGAGAGCAAGGAGATCAAACCATTAAATCCTAAATATTCAGTAAAACCTGAATATTCATTGAAAGGACTGATGCTGAAGCTGAACCTTCAATACTTTGGCCACCTGATTACAAAGAGCTGACTCACTGGAAAAGAACCTGATGCTGGGAAATATTGCAAGCAAGAGGAGAAGAGGGTAACAGAGGATGAGATGGTTGGATGGCATCACCCTGCCATTGTTACTTCTGTAAATAAAAGTATAATTTTTGACTTTGTGAATATGATATCTTAGGGAGTAAATGCTTGATTTGTATATAGAGAATCAAATGTATCACACAAGCCATTAAATGAGACCACTGCCCAGGGTCAAAGATGCATTTTACCTTCTACAGCGATACCATCAAGGAGAAGTAATATTGTGTGAAGTTTATATCCATGTTATAACCCACTGCCCACATCTTCAGCATCCATTAGTTTTTCTGAAACTAATGGATTTTCAATACCTTGGTGAGTTTATAACCCACCGTTTTCCTTTTAAATGAAGTGTGTATCTTCTGTAGAAACTCAAGATCTATTTCAACTGGGAAGTTCAGTGGCTTATTATGAAACTGCATTTTAGTTGAAGGTCAAATTTTTTTCACTAAATTGTTTGCCTGGCAAAGTGTTTAGATCCCAAGTCTTGACAAATATCTTTAATCAGATAGATTTATACTTTCATGTCTAATAGGGGGAATTTGGGCATCAGAAATATTACTGTAAGTTTAAAAAATTCATACATGTAATAATTATCTTTATAAGAAAGGCTTGATGATATAAATATGACTTCGGAAATAGTTAACATGGTCCAGAACCAAATCTGAATATTGCTTATGTGTAGCATGAGATATTTTAAATTATAAAGATGCATGTGTTTTTGTTTTCCTTTTCTACATAAACTGTAATTCTTAGCAAGTATACAAATGTGAATTTGGGGTCAGTATTTAGAAATTATCATTGGTATAGTATGATGTATAAACTTGGCTGATTTAATGAGCATGCAGTTCAAACAGAACATGGTTAAAATCAATACTTTAATAAATATTAGTGATATTTATTTGATGTTCTTTTGATTACCATGCTATTTTACCATAAGCTGAGTCAGATTCTCCTTGTAAGTATACTGAAATCCACTATTTCAGCAAAACCTGCCCAGCAGGCTCTAAGAATTAAGTCTGCTTTTTTACTTCGGAAACAGTTAACATTTAACGATGACCCTATATACGAGACAGCAAAAGAGACACGGATGTAAAGAACAGACTTTTGGACTCTGTGGGAGAAGGTGAGGGTGGGATGATTTGAGAGAATAGCATTGAAACATGCATATTATCATATGTGAAATAGATCTCCAGTCCAGGTTTGATGCATGAGACAGGGTGCTCAGGGCTGGTGCACTGGGATGACCCTGAGGGATGGGATGGGGAGGGAGGGTCAGGATAGGGAACACATGTACACTCATGGCTGATTCATGTGAATGTATTGCAAAAACCACCACAATATTGTAAAGTAATTAGCCTCCAATTAAAAAAAAAAAAAGATGTTATGAGTCTAGTGCTGGTTTTGTGAAACAGAAGCATGAAGTAAGCCTCATATTTCTTAATGTTCTCACTTATATTTCATAAGTGGTGGATCTGATAGTTATGCAAAAAATATAACACAGTCAGCTAGTTGATGGGTATGTCTTTGCACATGTATCTGGGTTTGTTCTGAGTGCTTGTTTTCTTTTGTTGCACAAATTTCCTTTCTTCCTCTCTTTTTCTGCTATGCTGTGTGGCTTGTGGGATCTTAGTTCCCAATCACAGATCGAACCCAGGCCCTTGGCATGGAACCCAGGCCCTCAGTAGTAAAAGCACAGAGTCCTAACCACTGGATGGCAGAATTCCTAAAATTCCCTTTCTTCTAACAGGAAATTATTTTAATGTATGAAATGTATGTCACTATTATCTCATTTTGTTACAGTTCTTCATTACAAGAATTTTCAGTGGGGGAAATATACATAATTGTTGTGAATGATTTAATGAAAAATATTTGAAGGAAAAAATCAATTAGGAAATAGAAGATAAAATTGAGACAGTGTTATATTAATATAAGAAAAGACAAAGAGCTAGAAATAGGGGAAAATTAAATTTGAAGATCACTCCAGAAGTTCAGTATTTTACAAATAAGAATCTCATAAAGACAGCAGAGAAAATGAAGAGGAAAAAAATATCAAAGGAAAAAAGAAAATTTCTCTGAATTGAGGATCATGTGTTTCGGAATGAAAGGATCCACAAAGTACCCCGGAATGAATAGAAAAGACCTGCATTGAGTATTCTGGGTTGATTTCCTTCAGGATTGACTGGCTTGATCTCCTTGCTGTACAAGGAACTCTCAAGAGTCTTCTCTAGAACCACAATTGAAAGGCATCAGTTTTTCAGCACTCAGCCTTCTTTATGGTCCAACTCTCACATCCATACTTGACTGCTGGAAAAACCCTAGTTTTGACTATATGGACCTTTGCCTGCAAAGTGATGTCTTTGCTTTTTAATATGCTATCTAGGTTTGTTATAGTTTTCCTTCCAAGGAGCAAGCATCTTAGTTTCATGGCTGCAGTCACTGCAATGATTTTGGAGCCCAAGAAAATTAAGTCTGTCACTGCTGCTACTTTTTTCCCATCTATTTGCCATGAAGTGATGGGACCAGATGCCATGATCTTCATTTTTTGAATGTTGAGTTTTAAGCCAGCTTTTTTACTCTCCTCTTTCACCCTCATCAAGAGGTTCTTTAGCTCCTCTTCACTTTCCATCATTAGAATGGTATCATCTGCTTATCTGAGGTTGTTGATATTTCTTGTGGCAATCTTGATTTCAGCTTGTGCTTCATCCAGATCATCCTTTCACATGATGTACTCTGCATAGACGTTAAATAGGGTGACAATATGCAACCTTGTCATATTCTTTTCCCAGTTTTGATCCAGTCCATTGTTCCATGTAAAGTTCTGTTACTTCTTGACCTTCATACAGGTTTCACAGGAGGCAGGAAAGGTGGTCTGATACTCCCACTTCTTTAAGAATTTTCTACAGTTTGTTGTGATCCACAAAACAAAGGCTTTAGTGTAGTCAGTAAAGCAGAAGTGCATGTTTTTCTCGAATTCCCTTGGCTTTCTCTCTGATCCAGCAGATGTTGGTAATATGATCTCTGGTTTCTCTGCCTTTTCTAAATCCAGCTTTTACATCTGGAAGTTCTTGGCTCACGTATTGCTGAAGCCTAGCTTGAAGGATTTTGAGCATAACCTAACTAGCATGTGAAATAAGTGTAATTTTACAGTAGTTTGTACATTCTTTGGCACTGCTCTTATTTGTGATTGGAATGAAAATCGATCTTTTCCAGTCCTATGGCCACTGCTGAGTTTTCCAAATTCGCTGACATATTGAGTTTAGCACTTTCAGAGCGTCACCTTTTAGGATTTTAAACAGCTCAGCTGGAATTCTGACACCTCCAGTAGCTTTCTTTGTAGTTTTGCTTCCTAAGGTCCACTTGATTTCAGACTCCTGGATGCCTGGTTGTGGGTGAGTGACCACACCACTGTGGTTATCAGGGTCATTGAGACCTTTTGTATAGTTCTGTGTATTCTTGCCACCTTTTTAATCTCTTCTGCCTCTGTTAGGTCCTTACTGTTTCTGCCTTTGTTGCACCTATCCTTGCATGAAATGTTCCCCCAGCATCTCCAGTTTTCTTGAAGAGATCTCTACTCTTTCCCATTGTGTTGTTTTCTTCTACTTGTTGTGCTTTTCATTAAAGAAGGCCTTATTTCTCCTTGCTGTTTCCTGGAACTCTGCATTCAGCCGCATATATCTTTCCCTTTCTCCATTCCTTTTAGCTTCTCTTCTTTCCTCAGCTATGTGTAAAGAATCCTCAGACAACCACTTTGCCTTCTTGCATTTCATTTTCTTTGGGATGGTTTTGGTCACCACCTCTTGTACAGTGTTACAAACCTCTGTGCATAGTTCTTTAGGCATTTTGTCTACCAGATCTAATCCCTTGAATCTATTCTTCACCTCCACTGTATAATGCTGAGGGAGTTGCTTTAGGTCATACCTGAATGGTCTAGTAGTTTTCCCTACTTTCTTCAGTTTAAGCCTGAATTTTGTAATAAGGAGCTGATGATCTATGTCACAGTCAGTTTCATGTCTTGTTTTTGCTAGCTGTATACAGATTCTCCATCTTTGGCTGCAAAGAATATAATCAGTCTGATTTCAGTATTGACCATCTGGTGATGACTATGTTTAGAGTCACTTGCTGTACTGTTGGAAAAGGGTGTTTGCTATGACCAACGTATTCTCTTGACAAAACTGTTAATCTTTGCCCTGCTTCATTTTGTATTCCAAGGCCAGACTTGCCTGTTACTCCAAGTACCTCTTGATTTCCTACTTTTGCATTTCAGCCTATGATGAAAAGGATATATATAAGTATATATTTTTGGTGTTAGTTCTACAAGGTCTTTTAGGTCTTTATACAACCATTCAATTTCAGCTTCTTCAGCATTAGTGGTTGGGGCATAGACTTGAATTACTGTTATTTGAATATTTTGCCTTGGAAAAGAACTGAGATCATTTTGTCATTTTTGGGACTGCATCTAAGTACTGCATTTCAGACGCTTTTGTTGACTATGAGGGGGCTACTCCATTTGTTCTAAGGGATTCTTGCCCATAGTACTAGATATAATGGTCATCTGAGTTAAATTTGTCCATCCCATCCATTTTAATTCACTGATTCCTAGGATGTTGATGTTCACTCTTGCTATCTCCTGCTTGACCACATCCAATTTACCTTATTTCATGGACCTAACATTTCAGGTTCCTATACAATATTGCTCTTTACAGTATCAGACTTTACCTTCACCACCAAATACATCCACAGTTGAACACCATTTCCACTTTGGCCCAACCAATTCCTTCTTTCTGGAGCTATTAGTAATTGCCCTCTGCTCTTGCCCAGTAGCATATCGGACACCTTCCGACCTGGGAGCTCATATTCTGGTGTCACATCTTTTTGACTTTTCACACTGTTCATGGAGTTTTCACAGCAAAAATGCTGGACTGATTTGCCATTCTCTCCCCCAGTGAACCATGGATTGTCAGAACTCTCCACTATGACCCATGGGCCTTGTGTGGCCCTGCACAGCATGACTCATCTTCATTGAGTCATGCAAGCCCCTTCGTGGAGTACGTTACTATTTAAATAAGTCCACTTCTTACCTATCACTTTCTCTCTCACTGAATTCTTTTTGCAATGAGACATAAAGTACCTGAGCTTCAGTAAGTTCTGAGACCAGATGTATGATCTCAGTTAAAAGACCATTGGTTCAAATCTCACCCTGGGTTTTGGCTGGGTGTGAGTCACAGTCTGTGAGTTCAAGTCCCAGACTGAGTTGCACGGTTTCACTTTGGCAGATGTCACTCACATCTTGATTGGTGCAGTCAACACCCACCCTCCCTCTCCCTTTTTGACAGCCTCCCTATGCTTTAGACCCAAGAAAGGTAAAACCGTATTTTCCAGACTCTCTTGCAGCAACAGTTCTGCATGTTACCAAGGACTCATCATGCAAACTCACCCACGAGAGACTTGAAGGGTGGAGAAGTGTAGAGTGGTGGCTACATGAGGTACCTGAAATTCTGGGGCATCGATGACCAAAGCTGTACTAGGTCAGCGTTTCTCAATCTTTTTCTTCTTCTTATTGATCTCCTAAAGAGCCTTTTTAGACTTGCCCCGTTAATTTAAATACCACAAATAAACTACATATCCATGTACTAGATGTGTGTTTTGTATTTTAAAGAGTAAGTTTGCTTAGCCTCCCTCTTCCTCCAAATAATTTTTGCTGCTGTTGAGGCAATACCCCTGTTGAGAATGAGTGTACCATCTGGTTCCCCAAATCCTAACTACCAAACAGCAGGGGGTAGATCACAGGATGGTGGTGTGTAGGGGGGGATGGTGGTGTGTAGGGGGGATGGTGGTGTGTAGGGGGGGATGGTGGTGTGTAGGGGGGGATGGTGGTGTGTAGGGGGGAATGGTGGTGTGTAGGGGGGATGGTGGTTACTATTTGAACAGTCCAGTGGTGCGACTGAGTGTTGTTCCTGGCTGTGCAACATCCATGTGTTCCAACACAGGATAGAAATGAAAGGAATCCTTCCGTGACACCAAAAAAAAAAAAGAATCCTAGGCTCAAGGCTCACTTTAGAGAGCAGCCAATCCAGAATGGATAAGGAGAAAGCAGCGTTCTGGAACATAAAACTGAGAGATTATACAATGCATATGATCATGGTGATAAGAGTTTTAAAGTTATGTGGTAGGATTTAGAGATGAATTAGTGATAGTTACATAGAAAACAGAATGAAGAAAATGAAAAGGCAAATGTTAGCTCTAGGAAAAACATAAAGTAGTAGCAAAATGGAAACATGATCATAGTATACAGTGTGACTTACCTTTGAATGATATTTATGAGGTCATAATAATGAAAATTCTGAATATTTACTTAATCCAAAGTAGTGATACAATTATATTGGGAGGCAAGGGTTGGAGGGGAGAATGAGAAAAGAGCTGTATTCAGGCATAGTAAAGTCATTGATGTATAATATTTAAAATGAGGTCTTGAAATAGCAGTATAGAGACTTGCCTGACAGTTCAGTGATTTAGACTTCGCCTTCCAATGCAGGGTGGTGGTGGTTCAATCCCTGGTCAGAGAACTAAGATCCCACATGCCTCATAGCCAATAAACCAAAATATAAAACAGAAGCAATATAGCAGCAAATTCAAAAAAGACTTAAAAAATAGGTCCATGTCAAAAAAACCTTAAGAAAAAAGAAATAGTAATACAAACTTTTGTTTTTAAGAAAATGCAGAGGACAGTGCCAACAGAGACAGTTATAAGAGTTGACCCCAGCAAGCAAAATAGGAGTCAGGGCAGGTGGGACTAGGGACTTGACTTTTTCATGAAATACAGTGCTATTTGATTTTTAAATTTATACCTGTTTTACTTCACCTTGGTATGTACAGACTTTTCCACCATTTCTCCTCTTCACTGCAAGTCTTTCAATAGAAAACACTGGTGATCAAAAATATCTGTGCCTTGGACTTTCCTGATGGTTTAGTCGTTAAGACTGTGTTTCCACTCCAGGTGGCAAGGGTTCGATCCCTGGTTGGGGAAGTTCCACTTGCCACCTGCGAGATCATTAAAAAAAAAACACAACTGTCCCTTGATACTGAGGTCATCCAGCTATTTGCCCCAAGTGTGTATCATACCCTCAGTGCCAGGCTTTTTTACATTTGCCCAGTTAATCTGCACTGGGGGAAACTGATCAGAAAGAGTGAACAAGCTCAAAGGTATGTTAATAGAGAAATACTTAAATGTCATTATTGTTGTTATTGTTATTGTTCATTTGCTAAGTCCTGTCTGTCTCTTTGCAACCCCATGGACTGCAGCAAGCCAGGCTTCCCTGTCCTTCACTCTCTCCTAGAGTTTGCTCAAATTCATGTCCATTGTGTAGGTAATGCCATCCAACCATCTTATCCTCTGTCACCCCCTATCCTCCTGCCCTCAATCCTTCCCAGCATCAGGGTCTTTTCCAATGAGTCAGCTCTTCACATCAGGTAGCCACAGGTAGCCACAGTATTGGAGCTTCAGCTTCAACTGGGCTTTAGTCCACATGCAGCAAAGAATTGGACAGTACTGAGCGACCTACAAAACTTCAGTATATGCATGAGAATTCAGTTCAGTTCAGTTCAGTTGCTCAGTCGTGTCCGACTCTTTGCGACCCCATGAATCGCAGCACGCCAGGCCTCCCTGTCCATCACCAACTCCTGGAGTTCACTCAGACTCACGTCCATCGAGTCCATGATGCCATCCAGCCATCTCATCCTCAGTCGTCCCCTTTTCCTCCTGCCCCCAATCCTTTCCAGCATCAGAGAATTATACATTGCCAAAATGCAGATTCCAGTTCCTTGACCTAGAAATTATTGTTCTCGTTTTTCTCCCTTTTTAAAGAATATTCTGATTCTTTATGTGTTTGGTATGGTCCAGGAATCTGGATTTTAAACAAGTGTCATGGGTGATTCTGATTAAGGTGGTCCTGTGGAAGCCATGGAGACACACTCACCTGTTGAGTTGTGTCAGACATACTAGGGTTGATTTCATTTTTCTTTTATTTGAGTGACACTCAAGGAATTCCAAAGGGAACGATTTTAACTGCTTTCTCAGCTAAATATCTAGGGACCAGTGGCTGAATATATTTTACACGAAGAGGAATGGAGTAGCTTTATGCAATAAGATCAAGTTCCTGGCTCCTGTCCTAGAATAATGTAAGATCATTTCATTGGTTACCAGTTGGATGTTAACCAAAGAAAGATAAATATTTGTGGATTCAGAGATAGTATTTAAAGAAATACTGTAGAGAAGGATGAAGTCTAATGCTACCTGGAATTTTCAAAATCATTAATCAGAATAATCATTTTTAAATGTATCACAATGTAATATGGCAAATTATAAATTATACATTCATTTGCTTAGTTCTTACCCACGAAATTCTTACATAAATTGCTGTTTGTCTTTTTTTTCATCCTTTTCCTTCTGTGTAGGTTGTAAAGGCTCAGAATAGACACTGACAGTTGAAAAAAATAATATAACTTACCATAATACATTCCAGCATCTAAGAAGATGAAAAAGTTTAAAACTAGCTGTCACTTATTTTTGTAAGTATAAAGCTCTATTAATACTTTCAGGTGAGATGGGCCAGGACTGTAGTAAATCATCTAAGTTAATGTCCTCTTTACAATCCAATTCTTAGCCCTTAGTGTTCCCCACCCCCCGGCCCCCATTTGGAGGCAGAAGCTAAACCAGCCTTTGTTTCTAATCTCCACTTCTACTTTGTACATTTTGTCTATGGTAAATGTGACCATATACTGTAAGGTCAGTTATTCCTGAAATAATAATGGTGAGGATGATAATGGTGAGGGAGGTGATGATGGTTAGTATTTATTGAGAGCTTACAATGTTATAAGCATTAAGTGTTTTATGTGCATAAAGTTATTTGAACGGCATAAATCATTATAATTCCGATTTTATAGATGAGAAGATTGAGGCCCAGGGAGGTTAAAAAATCTGCAGTTCAGTTCAGTTCAGTTGCTCAGTCATGTCCTACTCTTGGTGACCCCATAAACTGCAGCATGCCAGTCCTCCCTGTCCATCACCAACTCCCGGAGTTCACTCAAACTCACGTCCATCGAGTCAGTGATGCCAAAAAATCTTGCCCAGTATAAATTAAGTAACAACTAGGCTTCAAACTCAGATACACAGATGATACCACTCTAAAGGCAGAAAGTGAAGAGTAACTAGAGAGCCTCTTGATGAGGGTGAAAGAGGAGGATGAAAAAGCTGGCTTAATACTCAACATTAAAAAACTAAGATCATGGCATCTGGCTATCACTTAATGGCAAATAGATGGGGGGAAGGTGACAGATTTTATTTTCTTGGGCTCCAAAGTCACTGCAGACAGTGACTGCAGCCGTTAAGAGACACTTGTTCCTTGAAAGGAAAGCTATGACAAACCTAGACAACATATTAAAAAGCAAGGACATCACTTTGTAGACAAAGGTCTGTACAGTCAAACTATGGTTTTTCCAGTAGTCATGTATGGATGTGAAAGCTGAACCATAAAGAAGGCTGAGTGCTGAAGAATTGATGCCTTTGAACTGTGGTATTGGAGAAGACTCTTGAGAGTCCCTTGGACAGCAAGATCAAAACAGTTAATCCTAAAGGAAATCAACCCCGAATATTCACTGGAAGGACTGTTGCTGAAGCTGAAGCTTCAATACTTAGGTTGCCTTATGTGAAAGGCCGACTCATTGGAAAAGATCCTGATACTGGGAAAGACTGAAGGCAAAATATGAAGGGAGTGACGGAGGATGAGATGGTTAGATAGCATCATTGACTCAGTGGACATGCATTGAGCAAACTCCAGGAGACAGTGGAGGACAGAGGAGCTTGGCCTCTGAACAACAGGCTTCAACAGGCAATGTCATTTGCCTGTCATCAACAGGCAAGCAACAATAGGCTTCAAACTCAGGCAATCTGATTTGATGGCCAATTTCTTTACCTGGTACTTTCTATAATCCTACCTTCCTAATGCCTCAACAAATTTAGCGGTAATATTTCAAATGAAGAATCTGAGAAAGGGGCTTCCATTGGTGGTTATTTCCCCTTGATTTGCATTCTGGTTTTGGACGTGGCAGTGCATTATTTATAAATTTAGTAATACAATTGATCTGAACTACCTTGGGACCATTTGGTATATCTTTCATTACAGTTTTTCCCTTAGTTTTAATGTATTGTGATTTTCATAAGAACCATCATGTGATAGGCAGTATTTTAAGCCTAGGTCAGAATTTACATACAAAAACCTAAATAAGAGAGAATAACTATTGGCTTTCAAATGGAAAATAAGTGAAAAGATAATTTGATGAAATAGAAACCAGGCCATAATCTTTTTATAAGGATGTTAATTAGCAGGTGAAGTGAAAAGTCACTCAGCTGTGTCTGACTCTTGCAACCCCATTGACTGCAGCCTGCCAGGCTCCTCTGTCCATGGCATTTTCCAGGCAAGAATTCTGGAGTGGGTTGCCATTTCATTCTCCTCTTTAGCAAGTATACCTCATGTTTAACCAGAGGAGTCACCTGTCCAGGAGAGCAAGTCCTTTGGCCAGGGGAGAGGGCTAGGTGTGGTAACCACAGAGTTTACACATGGACATGATCGCATTCCTAATTCCTCACTACTTAGGGCTCTAGCATTGGTATTGTAAGCCATGGACAAAACCCAGCATCTGGAAAATGATTTTAATATAGGAAGGATCTAAGGAGAAAACAACATATGCTTTTCAACACTCATGAAGAGGGAAACTTGCTGAAAGTGACAGGCTTCTGAGGGGCAACACAGAATTCTTTGGTGGGCTGGAAACTCACCAAAAGCTTTCTCTTTGTCCCAGAGCCAGCAACAGAAAAGACGAGGAAGCAACTCCCGCTCTAGCAGGCAGACTGGACTATTTAGAAGAGCAGTCAACATCTCTATTTGACGTGTCTCTGGTTAGAGACGTCAACATAGTTAAGGAAGGGAACTCTTCTTATAATTATAGACAAGCTGAAATAACCTGAACTATTAGGCAGAACTGAGAAAATAAGTCCTTCTTACCCTATGTGTTACCCCAAATAGAGGCAACAGTACAGCTAGTGGTGATGGTGATTATGATGAAAGCAGTGGTGGGTATTTTGACTTACATTTAAGATATTTCATAATTTGGACACAAATACTATTATGTAAACGTGGGGAAGCATGGGAGTCTGTACTCTGTTTTTCTATGCCTAAGCAGCAGAGGGTTTCAGATAGTAAATAGAGGGTGTCATTATAGTAAATAAGCACTAAGGGGGTGCTCTTATAGTAAATAAGCACTAAGGGGGTGCTCTTTTAATTGAGATGATTCATTGATGTAACGGTAGAAAAGCCAAATGAATCTATGAGGGAAATATTTCCCCAAGATCCACAGACACAACACAGAAATCATCACAGATCTTTGAGAATCACAGACGTTGTTGAGAAAAAAAGTTGATTAGAGATGTAGCAACTTACAGGTAGTTATGAAACGAGTGAAAGAACTGGAAGGCAATGCAATTCTCCAATTGATAGTAGGAGTTTGGCTTTATCTCTTAGTCAAACAAAACCAGACTGAGTGGCTCAGAGAGACAGAAAAAAATTCTAGAAATTCTTGGGAGTCATAATTTCAGAAGGAGCCATTGAAATTAGTTAGTTTTTAATCTCTTAATGTATACACAGTGAAACTGAAGATAAGAGGTTTGTTGTTAAAGGTCATCCTTAGAGCCAGAAACAGCTGCACCAGGATTTCAATGGCTCCAGGCAAGTCTCCTATCTCTACTGGTTTCTGTGCTTGTTACCTCTGGTTCAGTTTATTTTTTGATGTCCTAACTGAAGCATGTATGTCTTAAAGGGCAACTTTCTGAATTTCATGTTTCGGTCTCAAGCTAGGGTTAGCTTGTTGTTGTTCAGTCGTTAAGTCATGTCTGACTCTTTGTGACCCCATGGACTGCGGCACTCCAGGCTTCCCTGTCTTTCACTATCTCCTGGAGCTTGCTCAAATTCATGTCCATTGAGTTAGTGATGCCATCCAACCATCTCATGCTCTGTCACCCCCTTCTCCTCCTGACCTCAATCTCTCCCAGCATCAGGGTCTTTTCCAATGAGTCAGTTCTTTGCATCAGATGGCCCAAGTATTGGAGCTTCAGCATCAGTCCTTCCAGTGAATATTCAGGGTTGATTTCCTTTGCCATTGGCTGGTTTGATCTCCATGCTGTTCAAGGGACTCTCAAGAGTCTTCTCCAGTACCACAGTTCGAAAACATCAATTAATGGTTAGCTTATAAGTGCTTAAAGATGCCAGTTGGTTATTGGGGCTTTTATTATGCGCATGGTCCAACGCCCTTCATCAGAGTTATCCCAAGATATAAGAGCAGAGAACAGGCAAAATAATTGCCTTGCGAACTCAAATTTCATGACACATACCATTTTTATGAAACAAAAACAGCTTGGCAAATTATTCATTTCTTCTGAGTGGTTTATTCAAAGTTAAAAATAAGTTGGGAAGGGAAACCTTCATTTTAGCAATCTTCAGTTACCATAGCCAATTTAGTCGGGGATACCTAGGTGGCCAGGATGAGAACACGGGTAGATGATCATTTTATTATATGTGAACCCTTAGTGCTCTCACAATTCGGTCTAAGTAATTCTTGTTAAAATGTGCTTGCTATATTGAAAGCACTTTCCTGCTAATTATTATTTCTCATACTAATATTATGAAGATCTTTTAAAATAATTAACCTATTATTAATTTTATGCTGATACTTGGCGAGTAGGGGCAACTCTCAGGGATCGAACCTGTGTCTCCTGCATTGGTGGGCATACCAATCCATATTTAAGGCACAGAGATTTAAGACAGATTTCTCAAGTTCACAGCTGTTTGGTGCAAAAATCAGGATAAAATGTTTGGGGTTAAAATATATGCACTAACATTATATACACAATAGGTAACCAAGAAGGACCTGCTGTTGGAGAAGTAAATGGCAACCCACTCCAGTATTCTTGCCTAGAGAATCCCATGGACAGAGGAGCCTGGTGGGCTACAGTCCATGGGGACACGGCTGAAGCGACTGAGCACAAGAACCTGCTGTATAGCACAGGGAACTATACTGAATATCTTGTAATAACCTATAATGGAAGAGAATGTTAAAAAAAGGAATATATATTTATATATATACATGTATAACTGAGTCATCTTGTTGTACACCTGAAACTAACACAACATTGTAACTCAACTATATTTCAAAGAAAAAAAAAGGTCAGGACTAAAGTTCAGGTCTTTTGACTTTCAACCAAGTTTTTTTTCTCCTGGATGCATTCTTTTCATTCTAACATTAAAAAAAGGATCTTGTTTTGTATTTTTCTTATAACAATTCACTGTTTTATGAATACATATGTCTGTTTCTTATTTTGATTATAAGCATCATTTACTCTTTCTAGCATGTCCCACCCCGCAGTTCACGAAGATAGCAAGTACTCAGTAAATGTCTGTTTTTAAGATCAAGTACGTGACTTTTATAAGACGAATGTTATCTGAGTTAGGACAGTGAGGCATTACATATAATTAATTCAATTCTTTCCCCTATCATCACAGTTTAATAAGAGCTTCAGGCCTAATTAGCAGATACTGGTCAAAAGGCCTGCATCAAATTTATGCTATCATCACTGAGTTATTAGCTTGAGATACGGGCTTCACTTCCTTCATTAAAAACATGAGGATGCAGTACTTTTACTATGAGAAAAATCGTCTCTATTTTCAGAATCACATCTCTTGGATGGTGATGAACATTTCTTGAGTCTTACTATATACCAAGCACAGTCTGAGTTCTTAGGTAAGCTTTTATAACTTCATAACTCAGAGCTGGTGCCATTATTATGCTTTTACATATGAAGAAACTGAACCTTAGGTTAAGTAACTTGCCCAAGGTCTTGGAGCTAACAAAACAGACAGATAAAAACCTAGGTGGGTGTGACTCCCAAACCGAAGTTGTTAGTAGTCCACTGTACTATACCTATAGCTTTGACACAATTATACCATGATATTGACACAGCTAAAGTTACCAGTTGGATAATACTTTCCCCACTGCAGTTATTAAGTTAATTGCAGTCACCTCAAATAGTGAACTCTGTTCTGTCATGTCCTACTAAAATAAAGATCCAGTCTAAGGAAACTCCTTTTTGTAGACATTAGTTATTGTATCTTTATGTTACTTTAGGCTGTAGTATGTTCCCAACGTCAACTTTTTAAGTTTTTAAAACAGTATTTCAAGTTTTCCTTCAGTCTGTAGGCTTAGCCACCTGTATATTTTTTCTACACTTCCCCAAAGTGGAGGAAGGGAAAAACAGAAAACTTTCTTGAGATTAACAGAGGGCTCCAGTTTATTGGTATGTTTGAATGCACAGCCCATTGAACAGACTTGGTTTCTAACTGATTACAGCTCCCCACGAAGAAAGGCCCTGGCTTTTTAATTCTTCACTGAATCTCTTGTTCAGTTTGGTTGTTAGGATTAAGTTAAGCAAGCAAAGAAGGTTAGGCAGGAAGCAATTGAATCAATTAGTTCAACTGCCTCCTTTTCAGGGAGACCACTAAGTTCCAGGAGAGTTGATGATTTACTGAAGCCCGTGTATACAAATCTGTGCTGTCTCACCATCCCAAGAGTCTACAATAGTTATCAAGAAAATGGCATGCTTGATAGCAGTTGAGAATTTCTGGGCTGGGTTTAAGAGTGAAGAAGAGGGTGTAGTATTTAAGAAAAACTCCCAAGGTCCATTTCTTGGATCCCAGTCCAGCCTTGGCTATTTATTCACAGTGCTGTCTTGGGCAAGTTATTTCTCTGTGGCTCCATTTCTTTAGCTGAGGGTGTTAACTAACTAAACTAAACTATGGTTTAGTTAACGGTACCACCCTCACGTGGTGGGTGTGGGGATTAAGTGAGCTAGACCTTTAAAACAGTGAAGAAAGCATTATGAAAGCATGCGCCTGAAGTCTCTCGAACCATTGTTTCTACCAAAAATTTCAGACGCTTAGATGCTCCAATTTTGAGCTCTCCCATGCTCTATCCTGGCATTCCTCAGCGTTTGAAACCTTCTAAACAAAGTCGATACCTGCATTTTCGAAGAACTCAAATGGTTCACGTTTATGAAATACTGAACAAACAGATACACATTACACACACACCAGCACACATCGAACCCATGTGTTAACAGCACAATAGAAAAGAGTCTGGGGGAGCAGACTGAGCGACTGAACTGAACTGAACTGAGAAACAGCGTTCGATCCGAGCAAGGCAGTCCCGGGATGCGGATGCTGGCAGTTAAGGACACACACAGGCTGCAGGGACGGGTGACAACTGCGTCCCTCCCTGGGGTTGGGCGTCATCGCGGCGTCAAAGGGGACCAGTTTCACCCCTCCAGGCCCAGGTGGGCTGCAGGGTGACCGAAACGCACACTCAACCGGAAACTAGCCCCGAGTTTGGGTTTATTTTTTTCACAGCAATCCTGTGATGTTGGCGATGGACAGGGAGGCCTGGCGTGCTGCAGTCCATGGGGTCGCAGAGAGTTGGACACGACTGAACAGCAATCCTGAAGACAAAGGCACTTCTTATCTAGGTCACCTTTTTTGGGGGTCTGTGGCCCTCCTCCTCCTCCCGGCCCCCCTCCCCCCGCCCCGGCTTTGTCCCCAACTTCCCCCAGCGCTGACTCGACGGCGCCCCGCACGTTGGCCCGCCTTTGTCCGGCGGCCGCCCGGCTCCCCTTTGTTGTCCACCGCTGCTCCTGGAGAGGGGTGGGCTGGCCGCCGCGCTCGAGGAGGAGGAAGGAGGGATAGGCGGTGGCGGGGGGGTGCCGAGGAGAGGAGGCAGAGAAGCCCCGACTCGAGACGGGAGGCCGGCCCGCAAGCCGTCGGCCAGCCGCATCCGGACAACCCCTAGTCCCCCCTACGACAGACTCCGGGGCCCCGGGGGGCCCGGAATGGGGGTGGAGCGCCGCGCGGCCGGCGGCCCGTGATTGGCTGCGGGCGTCGAGGCGCCGCGCCGCGATTGGGCCGCAGGGCTGTCTGGCGCGAGGGTGCGCGAGGTGGGGAGGGGGCGGCTGGAAGCTGCTGGAAGTCAGGGGGCGGGGCGCGCGCGGGCGGCCCCGGGGGGCGCGGGAGGGACGACGCGAGGGCGCGGCCGCGGGCCAGCGGGCGGGGGCGCCGAAGGAGGGCCGAGCGGGTGGCCGCCCCCCGGCCCCGCCCCGGCCCCGCCCCGCGCGCTCCGACCGCGGGCGGCCAGCGGGGCGGGCGGGCGAGCCGGCTGTATCTCCATCCTCTCGGGCGCGCACGAGCGGCTCGGGCGGAGCGGCAGGCCGGCCATGGCCACCACCAGCACCGCCAGCACCACCAGCACCACGGGCTCCACCCTGCTGCAGCCCCTCAGCAACGCCGTGCGGCTGCCCATCGACCAGGTCGGTATCCGAGGCGGCCCCGCTGGCCTCGCGCCGCCCCCTCCGCGCGGGACCCTGGGCGCGGGGCGCGAGCCCCACCGAAGGGAGGGGCGGACCTGCTTGTTATTGTCCTCGCGTAGCCAGGCACCGACTGCAGGCGCCCCTCCCCGCCCAGCTGCCCACCCTGCCCCCACCTCTCCGTGGCATCCCGGGGTTGGGGGGCGCGCGCAGGGCCCCCGACGTGAGCGCGTGCATGCTTGGCCCCCGCTCTCCGCCTGGGCAGCGCCCGACCCCGGCGGGCAGTCGGCGATCGAAGCCCCGAGCGGCTTCCAGTGCGTGGTGGGCACGGGTGTAGACAGTGCGTGGAAAGGCTGGGCTTTGCGGGAGCCCGGGGTGCCTGTGCCCTGCGCGCGTGGCACCCGACGCTCCGCCGGGGGGGGTGGAAAAAGGATGGGATGTGCCTAGGTGGAGGGCGCAGTTGGACGCGCCGTGGTGTGGCCTGGAGGAGGCCAGCTCCGGGGTCGGCCACTGGCCCTTGGGGACAATCGGCGTTGAAGTGCGGCTTATTCGAGGAGGAGGCAACCGTTTGGCGAGGGGGCGGGGGGGCGCGGGAAGGCAGAGGTTCTGCAGAAAAGTCGAAGTGAGTTTAATAACCAGGGTTTCCAGCGGAGAAAGTGGCAACGTTGTAGACGGGAGACATCCTCCCCCGCTCCCAAAAAGCATTTGACACAATATAGGGGAAGATTTGACATTTCAGTCCTCACTTGGGAGTTTGCAAGGAAGGCCTAAAGGGTTATTGAGAAAGAAACAGTCTTGCGATGGGAAAAGCAGCGCCATTTTTTTGTTCAGAAAAGAAAGTTTGGGAGTTGTCTAGAGTGGTATTTAGGGCAGTTGGGGGCTCAGAGACCATTGCTTTAGCCCCAGGCTAGAGGTAGTTTGCTGAAAATTTTGCTTCAGATTATTTCAAGTGGACTTGAAGTGTTTGCACTTTACAGGGGATTCTGGGTCACTGTCCTTCTCTTGAACGTGTCGCTGTCATTGATGTCATCAGGGATTTCATTTCTAATACAGGATTCCTCTGTGTCCAGACTCCGTTTCATAGCAGCAAGAGGGGACATTATCCCGTGCTTAACGTTGTGACACTTGGTACTTTGTGCTTCAGTGTTGGAAAAGTAAAATAGAATATGTCTAATGAGTATAGAAAAATTCTGTCTCTGTTCAGATCTGAATTCCTTACTTATATTTCAGTCATAGCTGTTGGTTCTCCTCCATCCATGGGATTTTCCAGGCATGAGTACTAGAGTGGGGTGCCATCGCCTTCTCCGTCTTAGTAAATACTATCCCCCATACATCTTTCTTAAAAATTGAAAAATTTATTTTATATTGGAGCATAGTTGACTTACAGTGTTGTGTTAATGTCAGGTGTACAGCAAAATGATTTGGTTATACATATGCATACATCTATTCTTTTTCAGATTCTTTTCCCATGTATGTTATTACAGACTGTGGAGCAGAGTTCCCTGTGCAGTACAGTAGGTGCTTGTTGATTATGTTTTATATATGATAGTGTTTACAAGTTTCTCCCAAACTCCTAACCCCCATACATCTTAAATGAACGTTAGAATGTGAATCTTGCTAATAGATTCAGGTGCTAATAGTGAAATTCATCGCATGTTGCAAGAAAGTAGTCTTCTCTGTTTATTAATAAACTGATCAGAACTCAGGGTTTTTTGTCTTCTCAGTCCTGTAGAGAATTCTCACTTTCCTGAAGTGGAGCACAGTGTATGCCTTTTAGTGTATTACAACCCCCTTGGCTTAAGTAGGTTGCTTCTTTTCTTCGACTGGCCTCAGTGCAGCATATTTCCTCCTTTCTCGCCTACAGGATCCTACAACGTGCATTCTTATATCCCATACGTAATCTCTATCATTTCTGAAATTTCATACTCACTCTATCAAAAAAAGCTATTTTCTGGCTCTAAGGTCCTTCTCTTCCTCTGACATCAAATAACTGCTTTTATAATTTCGTAATTTCTCAAAACACTGTTAATTAGCACATACCAAATTAACATGCTAACAAGTTATATTTTTACACTTTTCATTTCCTGATTTGTCTTTCTCCAGTTGAATCACACTATTTGATTACAACTAATTCTTAGGCTTTCTCTCAACTGGGACACGATTATTTACATGTTACCAAATTTAATTTCTGTTTTGCTCAACTTCAAAATAGTGGCTCAGTGACTACTTATCTAGTCTTACTAAATGAATTTTTAGTTATTCCAAGTGATTTATCAGCAAAAAAAAAAAGTCAGTTCTTCAGTGCTTCAGAAAAACAGTGTATTATCACCATAAAAAGTTAAGGCTTGTATTAAACCAATATTAAGACTTGCTAAGAGAAAAAACAACCCAAAATACGACTGGCTATGCAAATTCAGAGTAGTCTCAAGAGAATGAAGGTGTTCATAGTACAAAATCAAAAGCTGTGGAGGACTTCGCTGGTGGTGCAGTGGATAAGAATCCCATCAGCCAATGCAGCGGGACGTGGGTTTGATAATGACTGAAGGAAGATTCCATGTGTAGTGGAGCAACTAAGCCTATGAGCCACAACTACTGACCTCAAGCGCTGCAACGAGAGGCCACGGAGTGAGAAGCTGGCGCACCACGGGGAAGACCAGCCCAGCCCACTGCAACTAGAGAAAGCCCATGGACAGCAATGAAGACCCAGCGCAGCCAAAAATAAATCAACAACAGAAAAAAATACCTGTAGATAATAAAGGAGGAAAGTCAAAATTTTAAGTCCTGTCACCATCCCTTGATTCTCCTGCTTTATGTCAGGACCGAAATGAACTTGCTTTTGATTGCTGAGTTTTTTTTAAATGATTTCATTACGTCAAATCACTTTTAAAGTTACAAGCATTATATAGACTAAAAGGCATTAGCACAGCAGAGAAAATATGTCATCGTGATAGGGAGAAAGAAACAGAGAGAAAGAGGGAGGAAAAAGAGCGCAATTCTGTTCCCTAAATCAAGTGAAAAGCTATAGGCCTATCTCTCCTGCTTTCAATGGCAAAACATTTTTTTTTTTTAAAAACAGATATCTACCCTGCATTTGCTGATATCCTAGCTGCAACCTGCTTAAGCCAAGGGGGTTGTAATACACTAAAAGGCATACACTGTGCTCCACTTCAGGAAAGTGAGAATTCTCTACAGGACTGAGAAGACAAAAAACCCTGAGTTCTGATCAGTTTATTAATAAACAGAGAAGACTACTTTCTTGCAACATGCGATGAATTTCACTATTAGCACCTGAATCTATTAGCAAGATTCACATTCTAACGTTCATTTAAGATGTATGGGGGTTAGGAGTTTGGGAGAAACTTGTAAACACTATCATATATAAAACATAATCAACAAGCACCTACTGTACAGCACAGGGAACTCTGCTCCACAGTCTGTAATAACATACATGGGAAAAGAATCTGAAAAAGAATAGATGTATGCATATGTATAACCAAATCATTTTGCTGTACACCTGACATTAACACAACACTGTAAGTCAACTATGCTCCAATATAAAATAAATTTTTCAATTTTTAAAAAAGATGTATGGGGGATAGTATTTACTAAGACAGAGAAGGCGATGGCACCCCACTCTAGTACTCATGCCTGGAAAATCCCATGGATGGAGGAGAACCAACAGTTATGATTGAAATATAAGTAAGGAATTCAGATCTGAACAGAGACAGAATTTTTCTATACTCATTAGACATATTCTATTTTACTTTTCCAACACTGAAGCACAAAGTACCAAGTGTCACAACGTTAAGCACGGGATAATGTCCCCTCTTGCTGCTATGAAACGGAGTCTAGACACAGAGGAATCCTGTATTAGAAATGAAATCCCTGATGACATCAATGACAGCGACACGTTCAAGAGAAGGACAGTGACCCAGGATCCCCTGTAAAGTGCAAACACTTCTAGATCAAGTCCACTTGAAATAATCTGAAGCAAAATTTGGGGCAGCTGGAGGAGGAAATGGTAACCCACTTCAGTATTCTTGCCTGGAAAATCCCATGGACAGAGGAACCTGGAGGGCTACAGTCACTTGGGTCACAAAAGAGCTGGACATGACTTAGCGATTAAACAACAATGTATGTACGTATGGTATTAAGCATTTGAGTAAAAGGTCTGTTAATTTTTTTTTAACATGTGGCAAGTTTTTCGGTAGATCATTGTTTTAGATCCAGGTTGCCAGTGTATTTTTGGAGGACAAGGTGGAGAGGAAGACCTTTCCTAATGCTGAAGTGCTGGTGGAGATGGTTGGAGTGGGGAAAACCCTGTGTGGACAGAAGAGAGAATCCTTGTATCGTTTTTTTGGGGTCGTTTTGTTGATTGATGGTTTCTATGTCTTCTCCCCAACTCAATGCCATGTAAACAACCCAGGAAGTGAAATACTATCTTAGGGAAAAGAGTAGTTTAAAACATTAAGCGCTTTAATTCTCCTACAATTGAATACTGTGATGAACCGTGTTCTATAGGTGAAGAAGCAAATGACATTTTCAGTTCTGAGCTTTTTTAAGATTATGACTTTTAGGGAAAGAAGGTGATTGGCAACAAAACAAGCAAATCAAAGGTCTGTTTTATTTTAAAATTGCCATTTGAATGCTTTAGGTTTTGGACACAAATATTTAACTCATTTGCCACTCCTGTCTACTTTTGCACTCGTAATGAGCCTCAGCCTTCATCCTGAGAACCCTGCCATACTGAGGCAGTCTGCTGTGGAAGATTCCTTTTCATCAGGAAGGCATATGGGCCTGATAATCTTGACTCTATATTTTGGGCCCTGCCAGTTAACTAATTTTGAATACGTCACTTTATATAAATGAGTTTCCCCCTGTGTAAAATGTGTGTTGCACTTGGTTTTAAAATTCCATGATTCTGTGTTTGTTTCATCCAGCTGCCCCAAATTCTTTTTGGACTGAGTTGAAGGGAGGATAAATACGAACTCGGGGAGGAAAATGGACTAATACATTTTGATGTTTTCAGCAATAAGTTTAAGCTGCCCTTCTGGGTAGTCCCAGGGCAAATGCGAAGGACTGGGTGCCCTAAGTTGTCATCTATGTCAGTTTCCCTGTGTCAGTTTCCCTTCCTTGATAGAAAGTAGTAATTCCGTGGCAGAGCAGAGATGGCATGGCTGGTTTGGAACGAGATTCTGCCAGCCTTGTGCTCGTTGGCAAATTACTGTATATTTCCTGAAGACCCAGTTTCCTCATCTATAAAATAAAGATAATAAATAGTAGCTATCTATGTGCCAAGACATGGAAGCAACCTAGATGTCCATCGACAAAGGGGTGAAGAAGTTGTGGTACATATACCTAATGAAATGTTACTCAGCCATAAGAAGGAATGAATTTGAGTCAGTTCTAGTGAGGGGGATGAACCTAGAGCTTGTTACACAGAGTGAAGGAAGTCAGAATGTGAAAAAGAAATACTGTATATTAACACGTATATAGGGACTCTACAAAGATGGTACTGATGAACCTATTTGCAGGGCAGGAGTAGAGAAGCAGACATGGAGAACAGACTTGGGGACCAAGTTGGGGAGGGAGAGGGTGGGATGAATTGAGAGTAATATTGACATATATTTACTGCCGTGTGTAAGATAGCTAGCTAGTGAGAAGGTGTATGACACAGGGAGCTCAGCCCAGTGCTTTGTGATAACCTAGAAGGGTGGGATGGGTGGGGTGGGAGGGAAATTTAAGAGGGAGGGGATATATGTGTACTTATGACTGATTCATGAGAAACCCATGGTTTCTGTATGGTAGAAACCCTACACAAAATTGTAAAGCAATTATCCTCCAATTAAAAATAAATATAAATAGTAGCTATTTGTAGATGATTGTGATGGTTAAAATGCATGACCTGTGTAAAATACCCGGCTCCTGGGATATGTTTGCTGCACCTTTCTTTCTTCTTTACAAAGTATGCAGTATTTGGGATATGTCTTCTATTTTTCTTTTGGGGAGCTGACATCTGTTCATATATATTCCATTTTAAGTCTCTAGGACTTCCTTTTTAGGAAGGGAAATTTCAGGCTTAGGTTCAGTCCTATCCCCCACATGGTGATTAAACTGGGATTAAAATCTCATTCTGAATTTGGAGTCAAAAGTGGTTTTTCTGCTTCCTCACTGTTCAAGAGTTCTTTGTCCTCTGCTTTGAAAATGCCTAAGTAGGCTCAGATAACCCTAGTATCTGTTTACCATGGCCCATCAGAGCTGACTTTCCAGGGAAATAAAACAGCTCACATACAGCTTTTGCCTGCAGTCAGTTTAGCAGGTGGGATTCTGCAATGATAGAATTTGGCAAGATTTCTTTCAAATAAAACAAGCTGCAAACAGGGGCCCCTGGAAGAGTGATCATGTAATGGTTTTTTGAATGACCTGGGTCCTGCTTTGGTAAATATGTAGGGTGTGGAACAGGGCAGGGACAGCTGAAGTGTGAAAAGGTAGAGTTGGGCTTCAGGGGATTTGAACAGGTGGCACGTGCCCCCTCCTTTGCTTATCAGAATCCTTGCTGTTCTTTCAAGCCCACATCCAGTGCACCTTTCCCATGAATCTTCTCCCGAGTCCCATCTGATGTGACTGCTGTCGTGTTCGAACCACAGAGGCATTTTGGATCTGGCGCTGTTCTGGCATTTATGTTCTGCTTAATGTTGTGTGTATCTGTTAGGGTTCTGGTAGGAGACAGGCTGAACTAGGTAACCACGGAGACTCCAAGAACCATTTACTAAGAGGTGGGCAGGTTTGGGGAAATCAGCAAGGACTGGACAGTCTTCCAGGGCCAACTCCTCTGGGCCTGGGGTGCGAGAGGAGGGAAGGGAGAGTCCTCAGGAATGAGACCCCCCCCCAGGGGTGGAGGAGCAGCTGTGGGCCCCCGTGAGGACCCAGCCAGCCTGCGGTGGGCTTGAGGGAGAGGGGAGGGGGGATTAAATACCCCATTCCCTCCATCCTCTCATTCCTCCTGGTGTCCCGGGCAGAGGGCAGGTTGATGCTTCGGTGGGGTTGGGGGGCACAGAGTGCAGTGGAGAGTGGATCTGGAGGGCACTGAAGTCCCGTGCAGGACACTGCCGTCACTGATGCGTCCTCCACCTGTCACTCATCTCTCCGCATGAGGAATGCCGATAAAAACCCTTTTGTTGGCCCTTAATGTGCGACCTCATCCTGTCTCTTTCTTCGCAGTCGCATGTTTTGAAAGGACAGTTGGATCGCGCCTCTTCCATTTTTCTCATTTCTGTTCACTTCCAGCCATCGTGATCAGGCTTCTGCCACCAATGCTAATAGCCACACCCAGTGGCAGGCTTTGCGCCTTGTAAAACTGATGGGTTACGTGCTCACAACTCTGCCCAGCTTCCAGGCTGCCCTTTGCAATGCCGTTCTCTCTTTTCTCTTTTCTTTGCTTAGGTTGCACCGGGTCTTAGTTGCAGTTGAGATCTTAGTTGAGATCTCCAGTTGTCGTTGCCGTACACGTGGGATCTTTCGTTGCAACATGTGGGATCTAGTTCCTTTACCAGGGATTGAACCCAGTCCCCCTGCATTGGGAGCTCGGAGTCTTAACCACTGGACCACCAGGGAAGTCCCTGCAGTACTTTTAAAAATGTGACCACTAAGACCTCCTAAGACCACTTGTGTCAAAAATCATGAGGGATAGTCGTTTAAAAATGTATATTCCCGGGCCCTCCCCAGAGCTACAGAATGAGGGCCAGGGGACTTACGTTTTTAACCAGGTTCTTTCTTAGCCCCTCCCCTACCATCAGAGCTACATAGCTACCTGGCCACATTTTTTAAGGTTCTCCGTATTATTAAAAGATAATAAAATATGATGCATTTTTTAATTGTTTGCATTTAACCAATTAGCTTGTAGTCTCTAAAATGTAATGCAGTGTAATTGTGCTGTTGACAATATAGTTACAATTTGGGCGAAAGATAAAATCCATAGTGCACACTGGGCAGTGTGACCCTGAGTTTTCAGCGAATGGTGTACGTGTCTCCTTGTAGTCCTGTCGTATCTGTAGTGATTGTACGTGTGACCTCATTGGAGAACATATCAAGAGTCTAACTTTGGAATCCTTCTGGAGTGTGAGGCCTGCTCTGTGAGAGGCCCTGCCCCGCCCCACCGTCCGCGCCACATTCTATGCCCGCTCACCTCTGGGAACCCCAGGCCTGAAGGAGAGGCCTAGAGCCTCTCTGAGCCAGTGGAGGCCAGCTCCCCTTCTGTTATTCAGACTCCACCCTCACTTTGGTCTCCTCTCACACACCCCAGCTGTCTCCCAGCAGGAGCTGGAAGTTGCCAGAACTGCCAGAGGTTGTCAGGCTGGAGGTTAGATCCTGGTCTGCTGCCCACGGTATCTGCATGAACCAGTTACTTAAGGTTCCCACAGTACATCTTCCTATCTTTTAACTCCATGCCTTTGATCAGACTTCTTCTGCCTGAAATGCCCTCTGCACTCCTTTGGGCCAGCTAACCTGTACTTGGCAGTACTCATCTAAAGCCTGTGCCTTCTTGACGAAGAATTTTAAAGACTGGAAAATCCCATGGACAGAGGAGCCTGGCAGGCTACAGTCCATGGGGTTGCAAGAGTTGGACACGACTTAGCGACTAAACCACCACCACCATCCCATCTTTTCCAGGCCCTTGCTGCTCCCCCTGGGCCTCCTGTGTGTCTGACGCAGGCACACACAGTAGGTGAGTGCCTGCTGCTGTCTGAGGCTATGGGCATCCTGGGTGGTGCCTCATTGAGGAGATGCTTCTTGAACCTCTGGGGTGTTTCTGCTGTGAGGCCGGCGTTGCGGAGGAAGCTCAGAGAGGAGACAGACAAACGGACAGATAGTTGTCTTATCTTTATCTAGAAGGAACAGAGAGCTGAGTTTTGAGTGCCCTGCCCTCTCTCTTGTGGGTAGGGGCCCTGCAAGAGGGCTCCTTTCAGATACCACCCCCGCTCCCAGCCAGTCCAGGAAAGCCCGTGGCTAGTGGCAGGTGTCACCAGGGGCTCCTCCCTGGGTGGCCCATGTCCTTGGGGAGAGATGAAGCCAGGGGCCAGCCCAGCTGCCCGTCAGATGGACCTCACTCTTCCATGAAAGTCCCAGCCTCCTACCAGCTCAGCATCAGACAAAGATGTCACATGCTTTCTGTTTTAATCTGTAATCCTGTAGAAGCTTTTTTAATTTTTCAAGGTTTTCTATGCCAAACTGGTTATCTATAGAAGGTCAGAGCTGTAGGTAGTATATACATTTAGATATATTTAAGTTACTCAGTTACATGTTATATTAAAATAAATAGCTCCCTGTTTATACAAACAAAAAATTCTGAATCCTTTCATTTTCTCTTTGAAGGTAGGTTATAGGTAAAACTACAATGTATGAAAGACATTTAAGTGATACTTAACCTTGCCTGGAAAATCCCATGGACAGAGGAGCCTGGTAGGCTGCAGTCCATGGGGTTGCTAAGAGTCGGGCTCGACTGAGCAACTTCACTTTCACTTTTCACTTTCATGCATTGGAAAAGGAAATGGCAGCCCACTCCAGTGTTCTTGCCTGGAGAATCCCAGGGACGGGGGAGCCTGGTGGGCTGCCATCTATGGGGTCGCACAGAGCTGGACACGACTGGAGCGACTTAGCAGCAGCAGCAGCAGTAGTAACCTTGTTAAAACTGCAGAGAGAGGCGCTGCCTTTTGCAAAACACTAGTTTCAAAACCACTGGTCCTTTGGGTATGCAATAAATAGTGATTGAATTGAGTGTATCTGATTTAACAATATGAAATTTCAAAGATAAATGTGAAGACTTGCAGTGAAGTACTAAAAATTAATTATATAGAAGGAGACTTGCCTGAGACTAGCATTAAATTTTATAAACCATGGGAGTTTCTGTTTATTGTTAGGTGTTGTGACCTGACAAGGTCATGGGTCAGGTGAAGTAGTTAATATCAACATGAATTCCACACTTACGTCCTGGCCAGGTAAGGAACATAAATGGATGTAAATGAAGATATAAACAGCCTGACTGTCTGGAACACCCATGCCCAGCCTGAAAGGAAAGCCCACATTCACATTCACTGATGGTACCAGAGCTGGTTTTTCAGGGGAAGCCGGACTTCTGGATTTTTTTTGTCTGAAAATTTGTGATTTTAAAAATTTTGCCCAACATTTTCCTAAGTTTTCTTCTTTTTTTTTTTTTTTTTGAGCCCAAACAACTTAGCTAAAGCCAGATTTTGCTTACTGGCCATTAGGAAGAAGGTAGCCGTTTCTATTACGGTTGATAGTGGTCATTCCAATCTGAAGGACACTGTCTTTTTTGGAGACTTCAAGGACACTTGACAGACCCCGTGATAACCAGTCAGGGCTGCAGAAAGCTCGGGGACCACGTCATGTGATCCTTGAAGATGTAAGTCTCGCATTTCTTCACTTAGTAATTTTGTCCTTTAAACTGGCCAGCAGGATTTCAGATTAAGTTTTGTCTGACTAGTTCTTGTCATTTGGAAAGGATCACATCTCAGAAATAATCTTGAACACTAATCTCATTAAAGTGGAAAGGTTGGAATTTCCCACTACTACCATTTTATTCTTTTTGCAGATGGAGTATTTCAATTATTAATGGACCTAGTGGTCAAGGCTGTTTTATGGGGTGTGAAATTATGAAAAATATGTCTAGCTAGTAGAGAATAAAGTCAGACTTGGAACAGTCTTGATTGCCAAATAAACCCCTACCAATTTTTAAGTTTTTTTTTTTTTTTTTGAGTGTACGTTGAATTTTGGTCAGTATCTTTTATCTTGTGATAACTGTTTGGGCTTTGTAAGTTTAATCTACAGTGAGTTTCACTGTGAGGTTTAAGTTTAATCTATAGTGAGTTTCCCTGTGAGTGTTAGTGTGCCTTTTCTAATCCTGGGATGGACACAGCTGTTCTTGTAGCTGCTTACCAAGAATAGATGTGACGAAGACTTTTGGTGTCTGTGTAGAGCTGAGAGGGTAGAGATGGAGGGCAGGGTAGAGTGCCCTTGGCTGGTACTTAGTACTTTCGGGGATGGTTTCGTGTGCTCAGTCTAAGATTATCATCCGGCCATGGGTTCCCCGTACCTTTCCTGTAGGATGAGACAAGTCGTATCTTCTCCTTTTGTTCTTGGAAAATATTCTAAAAGCCACACAGTAAAGGAAAATCTTGGTTATATTTGGCATCACAGCTTTGAGCTTCATCCTTCCATTAGATTTGAGTGGAAATTCTGATAAACTAGTCAAAATTGAAGAATAGAGTTTTTGGGGTCTTGTTGAACTGTATGTTTTTTCTTCTTTCCCATGTGGATTGGAAGGATTCATTTCTAAAGAGTTAGGTTTCTTTTTTTAAATTTTAGGACATATAAATTAATGGAGAAATAAATATGTTGTTTTGAGAAGGTTTTTGGCATAGGGTCAGTTTCAGCACATGGGACTATGAAATAATTTGTAAAGGAACTCTGTTAGGAATGTGGCATTTGGTGGGAAACACATATCAATTTAGAAAAAAATCCTGCGTGGAATATTAAAGATAGAAGGATGTTAGGATTATTTCAGTGAGGACAAAATAGACTGAAATAGTGCCAGAAGGCTGGTCTTGGATTGTTTCCCCCCCTTTTTTGTATTGATTTTACTGAAAGCAGGAACCTCTGGAAAATAGTGAAAATATTTAATTGCTTTTGTCCATTCTGCCCCTAAGTCCAGATTTGGTAAATGTACCAAATATTGGAGTTTTAGCTCTTGTAAAATGAAGGAGTGCTGTCAGTATAGGCCAGCGCCCTGGTCAGGCTCATAACGTGGGTTTGCAAGGAGACTAGTCAGCTTTCTGTTGGACAGTGAGCAGCGAGCAGCGAGGGAAAGCCTAGTGTGCATTCAGTTCAGTTCAGTCACTCAGTCGTGTCCGACTCTTTGCGACCCCATGGATTGTAGTATGTCAGGCCTCCCTGTCCATCACCAACTCCTGGAGTTCACTCAAACTCATCAAGTTGGTGATGCCATCCAGCCATCTCATCCTCGGTCGTCCCCTTCTCCTCCTGCCTCCAATCCCTCCCAGCATCAGAGTCTTTTCCAATGAGTCAGCTCTTCACGTGAGGTGGCCAAAGTGTTGGAATTTCAGCTTTAGCATCAGTCCTTTCAAAGAATACCCAGGACTGATCTCCTTTAGAATGTAGTGGTTGGATCTCCTTGCAGTCCAAGGGACTTTCAAGAGTCTTCTCCAACACCACAGTTCAAAAGCATCAATTCTTTGGTGCTCAGCTTTCTTCACAGTCCAACTTTCACAATCATACATGACCACAGGAAAAACCATAGCCTTGACTAGACGGACCTTTGTCGGCAAAGTAATGTCTCTGCTTTTGAATATGCTATCTAGGTTGGTCATAACTTTCCTTCCAAGGAGTAAACATCTTTAAATTTCATGGCTGCAGTCACCATCTGCAGTGATTTTGGAGCCCCAAAAGATAAAGTCTTGACACTGTTTCCACTGTTTGCCCATCTATTTCCCATGAAATGATGGGGCCAGATGCCATGATCTTAGTTTCTGAATGTTGAGTTTTAAGCCAACTGTTTCACTCTCCTCTTTCACTTTCATCAAGAAGCTTTTTATTTCCTCTTCACTTTCTGCCATAAGGGTGGTGTCATTTGCATATCTGAGGTTATTGATATTTCTCCCGGCAATCTTGATTCCAGCTTGTCCTTCTTCCAGCGCAGCTTTTCTCATGATGTACTCTGCACAGAAGTTAAATAAGCAGGGTGACAATATACAGCCTCAGCGTACTCCTTTTCCTATTTGGAACCAGTCTGTTGTTCCATGTCCAGTTCTAACTGTTGCTTCCTGACCTGCATATAGGTTTCTCAAGAGGCAGGTCAGGTGGTCTGGTATTCCTATCTCTTTCAGGATCCACACAGTCAAAGACTTTGGCATAGTCAATAAAGCAGAAATAGATGTTTTTCTGGAACTCTCTTGCTTTTTCCATGATCCAGCGGATGTTGGCAATTTGATCTCTGGTTCCTCTACCTTTTCTAAAACCAGCTTGAACATCTGGAAGTTCATGGTTCACGTATTGCTGAAGCCTGGTTTGGAGAATTTTGAGCATTACTTTACTAGCATGTGACATGAGTGCAATTGTGTGGTAGTTTGAGCATTCTTTGGCATTGCCTTTCTTTGGGATTGGAATGAAAATGGACCTTTTCCAGTCCTGTGGCCACTGCTGAGTTTTCCACATTTGCTGGCATATTGAGTGCAGCACTTTCACAGCATCATCTTTCAGGATGTGAATGTGCGTTAGTAGAAGTTATATACTGGGGGAGATGGTCGAAGTCAAAATCAAGAGCCTTCTGTGAAACAGGGGCCCAAGTCAGCTATGTAGGAGCAGTGTGAAAGACAGACTTTTGATAAGTCTTTGGCATCATTCTGAGAAACTGAAAAGGTATTAGTCTATAGTGAGTGTTGTTACTTTTAGAAGGTTTTTATACAAGGAAGCTGCTGGGTCGTCTGTATCATTTTAGATGTTAGGGATTACCATTTTGGCAGTAAAGATGGAAAAGAATGAAGGTAGCACTGTCGATCCAGCACGTGGTGTAGGACAGGGGTTTTCTCAGGCCCTGGGAGATACAGAGATAGCATGAGCCAGTCTGGCCCCTGAGCTTCTAGTCTAGAGGGAGGGGAGAGACGGACCCACCTGTATGGCATGTGAGGTGTTTCAGAGAAGAGATGCCGGGCTTCGTTTGGACAAGGCTGCTGCACGGAGTCCCAATGATAAGGGGCTTTAAAGAGAATAGACTATGCTTTTCTCACATCAGCTTTGATATAAATGGTCCAGATTGGTGGATAGGCCGCGCCACCTGGTCCTACAGAGAACAGTGTTCCTTCCAGCACATTGTAGTGCTACCTCATCAGCCTGACTGTGGTTGAGGCTGGTTACCTGAGGGCAGGGGTCCTCACACATGAGGTTTCGTGCGAGTCCCCTGCTGCTGCTGTTTGGGTGCTCAGTTGTATCCAGCTCTTTTTGTGACCCCACGGACTGCAGCGTGCCAGGCTCCTCTGTCTGTGGGATTTCCCAGGCAGGAATAGTGAAGTGGGTTGCCGTCTCCTTCTCCAGAGAATCCCCTGCAGCGCTGTTTAAAACACAGATTGCCTAAGCTACAACCAGAGTTTTTAATTCAGTTAAATCCGAGTTTGCAAGTGTGAACGGTTCCCTGGTCATGCTACTGCTGTGGGTCTGGCGACCAGACCTTGAGAACCTGAAGGGGAAAGAGGACGAAGACGAGGAAGGGGAAAGGAACCACTCTGGGTCCCAGTTGTGGGCCAGAAATGGCACATAACGTGTTACTTGGACTGTATTTCTTTTTGCCAGCACTCTGTCACATGGCCATAGGTCCCAGGAGGGGGCTGGGTGGGGGTCAGGTAGGGAAAGAGAGCAGGGCTGGCTGTACCGCCCTGGAACCTTCTGGAGAGAAACATCTGTAACTCGGGATTGGACTGCTTGGGGCGAGGTAACATTTGAGCCAGAATCTTGAAGGATAAATTTTCCCGGCATCTCAGAGCAGAAGTACAGCTGGTAGTTAAGCAAACAGTGTTTGCAGAGGCACACAGGGCAGGCTCACCCCTTGAGTGAGTATGGACGGATGTCCAAGCTCTGCTTGAGGCCTTGAGCTACAGCAATGAGAAGGGAGACAAGCAGGGTCTGGTGATGCTGCCGGTTAAAAGGCAAACAGGTTTCATGGGTTAAGAGTCTAGCGGTTAAGGCTGTGGACTCAGGAGTCAGCTCAGGTTCAAGCTCTGGTTCTGTGTGAGTGGTCTGAGCCTTGCTTTATCTACGTTGCAGACCCTCATGGGTAGTAAGCGCTCTGTAAACGTCAGCGGTTGTGGTCATCACACCTTTGGTGTGAACTGCTAGTGTGAAATGAAATCTTCCCCCAGAAGTCTCTGGTGAATGGTCCCCTGGCTTCTACATGAAGGGTTCTGTGATGGAGAGCTTGCTGTCTACCCTGGTGTAGCCAGGTCCATTTCTGCACAGTTGTCGTGGTTAGAGAGTTTGTCATCTTGGTGCTCACAGACTTTCTGGAGTGATCCAGAAGTGGTCTGAATAGCCGACTTCTTCATGATCACCTTTTGGATTGTGGGAGACACTCCATTCTGTCTTCACATGGTTGGCTGATGAACAGGTGCACATTAGTAAATCAGGTATTGATACCCCTAAACCTTCTACTGTGAAGTTTGTGGGCTTCTGGGTGGACGTTTCTAGCTCTCCTGCACCTGGAAGTCCAGTTTCCAAGGGTGACGTCTTTAGAGCATTATAACGTTGGCATCCTTGTTTGAAGACTTGTTGCTTTTTGCCTCTAATAATTTGCAGTCGTGTTTGACTCTCTGCGATCCCACAGACTGTAGCCTACCAGGCTCCTCTGTCCACGGGATACTGTAGTCAGGAGTACTGGAGTGGATTGACATTCCCTTTACCAGGAGATCTTGCTGACCCAGGGATCGAACCCTGGTCTCCTGTGTTGCAGGCAGCTTCTTTATCATATGAGCTACAGGGAAGTAAAGTCACTCAGTCGTGTCCAACTCTTTGCGACCCATAGACTGTAGTGTACCAGGCTCCTCTGTCCATGGAATTTTCCAGGCAACAGTACTGGAGTGGATTGCCATTTCCTTCTCCAGGGGATCTTCCCAACCCAGGGCTCGAACCCAGGTCTCCTGCATTGTAGACAGACGCTTTACCGTCTGAGCCACCAGGGAAGACCTCTATTATTTGTTAGTATGTACTAAAAATAAAAATAAAGCTACTGACCTGGTAATAAGCATGTTCTTTGAGAAAAGTAATAGCTGAGACACTGTAGGAACCATTAGGCATGCCCCAAATACCAC
Source organism: Capricornis sumatraensis (assembly GCF_032405125.1). Taxonomy (NCBI): domain Eukaryota; kingdom Metazoa; phylum Chordata; class Mammalia; order Artiodactyla; family Bovidae; genus Capricornis; species Capricornis sumatraensis. The sequence goes on along the minus strand of NC_091069.1, from coordinate 18,393,966 downwards.
CTCTTTAGATTCAGTGGACTCATTGTACTCATGGCTGATTGTTTCCAGGCGTGAGAAAAAGAACATAACTGAAGAGTGTGGGTGAAACACCGGAAATGTATTATCTAAGTTTGCCTCTAAATAAGGGTCCGTCAAATCACAATCTATGTCTGATGGTTGAGTGTTAAAATCAATAGAGAGTCAAAGCTGAAAGTATCCAGAGAGATCTCAGAGATTTCTTTGTCTTCAGCTCCTGTAATCACAACATGGCCTGTAATCATTTCTGCAAACGTGTCTGTGGACTCAAAGCAGTAGGTAGTCTCTTAGAGCATTCTTATGAAGACCACTGGTCTCAGGTTTGATCAGTGAGAATGAAACATGTTCTGGGAACCCCAGTTCTCTTAAACACTTTTCTTTTGTCCGTATTTCTTATATATTTTTTATTATGTATGTATGATTCAGTATGGATATTATGGTGTGTGAGTTTAGAGTTCTTTCTCCTTGTGAAATTGAGATGACAGAGCTAATTATTTTGCTTTTAATTCATTAGTGTAGAGTTCCTAAATAGAGCTTTTTAATTAAAAAGGTCATTTTTTCATGACTTAAAAGGAACTAAGTAAAAATCGAATATGGTTCTTAAAGGTTTTCTTTTAATTTTATGATAGTACACTAAACAATTTTATAAGTAATAGAATTATAAAATAATATAATATTTTCCTGACTTTTAAAAAATTTATAAAATTTTCTTCAGTGGATATAATGTTCTTAAAGTTGTTGTATAAATGAACCTTTCTCAACACTCACATTAACTCATTTGCTTTCCTGTTAATAGTTTTTATACTCATCAATTATAATAGTATTTTACTGTCATAATAACAAGCAACTATTTATATATTAATGGACAGAATATTAATATAAAAATAACATAAGATAATTTCAAGTGGAATGTAGAATGCTTATCTATATATATGCATATTTGAAAGTTAATTTTCATTTATAAACAATAAATATGAATGACATGCATTGTTTATATTATTGGTGTTATTTTGCTGACCAGAAATGACAATAGGTTAAAGACCTAAATGTAAGACTGGAAACCATAAAACTCCTAGAAATAAGCATAGGTAGACCACTCTTTGACATAAATTGTCAGTCTCTTTTTGGATCTGTCTCTGAAGGCAAAGAAAAAAATGCAAAAATAAACAAATGAGACCTAATTAAACTTAAAAGCTTTTGCACAGCAAAGGGAAGTACTGACAAAATGAAAAGATAACCTACCGAGTGGAAGAAAATACTTGGAGATGACATGACCGATAAGGGATGAATATCCAGAGTCTGTAGACAGCTCATACAACTCAATATTTTAAAAAACCAAACAACCCAATTGAGCTCAAGACCTGAATAGACGTTTTCCCTAAGATAACACAGAGATGGCCAACAGGCACATGAAAAGATGTTCAGCATTGCTAATCATCAGAGAAATGCAAGTCAAAACCACAGTGTTATCACTTCACATCTGTCAGAGTGGCCACCATCAAAAAGACCACAAATAGCAAATGTTAAGAGGGAACCTTCCTGCACTGTTGGTGGGAATGTACATTGGTGCACCCCTTGTGGGAAATAACATGTGGTTCCTCAAAAACTGAAAATAGAGCTACCATATGATCCAGCAATTTTACCCCTGGGTGGGTGTCTGAAGAAAGTAGAAACACTAATTTGGAAAGATACATGTACCCTAGCATTCATAGCAGCAGCATCTACAATAACAAAGATATGGAGGCAGCCTAAGTGTCCATCAGCAAATGAATGGATAAAGAAGAGGATACATGTATGTGTGTGTGTAGTGTACATGTATATACATATATACACAGGTACACATACACTTGCATATATATAGTGGAATATTAATCATAAAAATTAAATCCTGCCATTTGCCACAACATGTCAAACAGACAAAGACAAATGCTGTATGTTTTCACTTATATGTGGAATCTGAAAAATAAACGCAATGAATATAGCAAAACAAATAAATTTACAGATCTTGGAAACAAACTAGTGGGTACCAGTTTGGAGAGAGAAGCGGGGTCGGGGGGACAAGATAGGGATAGAGATGAAGAGATACAAACTACCAGGTATAAAATGAGTAATCTACAAGGGTATATTATACAGCATAGGGAATATAGTCACTATATTATAATAACTTTAAATTGAGTATAATCGATAAAAATATTGTATCACTGTATTGTACACCTGAATGTAATATAATGTATGTCAACTGTACTTCAATTAAAAAAAAAGAAATGGTACATTAGTGTATCTCAAGTGACACAGTTGAGATAAGTGACAAATTCCAGGATGCTGGAAGTGATTAGGAAAAGACATTAGGCCTTTTTGTCCTTTCACAGGCCATGATTCAAAGCAAAGCAAAATAGAGGATTTGAGCTGAGTGTCAGAGTGAAACCAAACTTCAGTTCATCTATAACGAAAATGGAAAAGTGGGTGAAGTGGGTGAAATTAGTTTCCTTTTGTCTGTTTTTTGCTCACTGGGAACTGGTTCTTATCTATTTATAGTAAGTGAATGTGTTTGATATTTGTGCATCTCCAGTTTCGTGTGTTTCAACTAATGTATCATGTACCTGAAAAGGGAACTGAATATAGTTTTATGTTTTCTGTCTGATTTTAGAAGTAATATATGTTCATTTATAAAATGCAGAAAGGTATAAGATGAAAATTTAAGAATCACTCATTGCTCTTCAACTTTCGCAACCATTTTTTTTTTTTTAGTGTGTGTATTAAAAAAAAATTGGTTGCATACCAAATATAGGATTTTTGTAACCTTTTGTTTTTGCTTAACACTTTGATAGTCACTTCCAATTTTGTTAAATTGATTTTCAAAACCAATATCATGTTCCATAATTTGGCTATATCATATGTAATTATTCTTCTGTTATGTACAGTTTTTTGCTACCATGATTTTGCGACAGACTTCTTTATATATACATTTGGTGTATATTTGCTGTTAATTTCCTTAGGAAAAGAAGCTTCTTCAGTCTGAAGCAGTATGCAGAATCACTGGTTTTGAAACAATTATTGAAACTTTTGCTTTTGCTCGGATTATAGTTTCACGGTTGAAGCCTGGCTTGGAGAATTTTCAGCATTACTTTGCTAGTGTGTGAGATGAGTGCAATTGTGCGATAGTTTGAACATTCTTTGGGATTGGAATGAAAACTGACTTTTTCCAGTCCTGTGGCCACTGCTAGTTTTGCAGATTTGCTGGCATATTGAGTGCAGCACTTTCACAGCATCGTCTTATAGGATTTGAAATCGCTCAACTGGAGTTCCATCACCTCCACTAGCTTTGTTTGTAGTGAAGCTTCCTAAGGCCCACTTGACTTCACATTCTAGGATGTCTGTCTCTAGGTGAGTAATCACACCATCGTGGTTATCTGGGTCATGAAGATCTTTTTTGTATAGTTATTCTGTATATCTTCTGCTTCTGTTAGGTCCTTACCATTCCTGTCCTTTATCGAGCCCATCTTTGCATGAAATGTTCCCTTGGTATCTCTAATTTTCTTGAAGAGATCTCTAGTGTTTGCCTTTCTATTGTTTTCCTCTATTTCTTTGCATTGATCGCTGAGGAAGGCTTTCTTATCTCTTGCTATTCTTTGGAACTCTGTATTCAAATGGGTGTATCTTTCCTTTTCTCCTTTGCCTTTCGCTTCTCTTCTTTTCATAGCTATTTGTAAGGCCTCCTCAGACAACCATTTTACCTTCTTGCATTTCTTTTTCTTGGAAATGGTCCTGATCACTGCCTCCTGTGATCAATGTCACTGTCCCTAGTTCTTCAGGTACTCTTGTCTATCAGATCTAATCCCTTAAATCTATATCTCACTTCCACTGTATAATCGTAAGGGATTTGATTTAGGTCACACCTGAATGGTCTAGTGGTTTTCCCTACTTTCTTCAATTTAAGTCTGAATTTGGCAATAAGGAGTTCATGATCTGAGCCACAGTCAGCTCCCGGTCTTGTTTTTGCTGACTGTATAGAGCTTCTCCATCTTTGGCTGCAAAGAATGTAATCAGTATGATTTCAGTATTGGCCATCTTGTGATGTCCATGTGTAGAGTCTTTTCTTATGTTGTTGAAAGAGGGTGTTTGCTATGACCAGTGCATTCTCTTGGCAAAACTCTTGTTAGCCTTTTCCTTGCTTCATTCTGTACTCCAAGGCCAAATTTGCCTGTTACTCCAGGTATCTCTTGACTTCCTACTTTTGCATTCCAGTCCCCTGTGAGGAAAAGGACATATTTTTGGGGTGTTTGTTCTTGTAGGTATTCGTAGAACTATTAAACTTAAGCTTCTTTGGCATTACAGGTTCAGGCATAGACTTGGATTATTGTGATATTGAATGGTTTGCCTTGGAAACGAACAGAGATCATTCTGTCATTTTTGAGATTGTACCCAAATACTGCATGGTGTGAACTTCTAGATGTTCAAGCTGGATTTAGAAAAGGCAGAGGAACCAGAGATCAAATTGCCAACATCTGTTGGGTCATTGGAAAAGCAAGAGAGTTTCAGAAAAACATCTATTTCTGTTTTATTGACTACGCCAAAGTCATATATGGATGTGAAAACTGGACTATAAAGAAAGCTGAGCACTGAAGAACTGATGCTTTTGAATGTGGTGTTGGAGAAAACTCTTGAGAGTCCCTTGGACTGTAAGGAGATCCAACCAGTCCATCCTAAAGGAAATCAGTCCTCAATATTCATTGGGAGGACTGATGCTGAAGCTGAAACTCCAGTACTTTGGCACCTGATGTGAAGAACTGACTCATTTGAAAAGACCCTGATGCTGGGAAAGATTGAAGTTGGGAGAAGGGGATGACAGTGAATGAGATAGTTGGATGGCATCACTGACTCAGTGGACATGAGTTTGAGTAAACTCCGGGAGTTGGTGATGGACAGGGAAGCCTAGGGTGCTGCAGTCCATGGGGTCACAAAGAGTCGGACATGACTGAGCCTTTGACTGTGTGGATCACAGCAAATTGTGGAAAATTCTTTAAGAGATGGGAATACCAGACCACCTGACCTGCCTCCTGAGAAATCTGTATGCAGGTCAAGAAGAAACAGAACCAGACATGGAACAACGGACTGGTTCCAAATTGGAAAAGGAGTATGTCAAGGCTGTATATTGTCACCTTGCTTATTAAACTTATATGCATAGTACATCATGCAAAATGCCAGGCTGGGTGAAGCACAAGCTGGAATTAAGATTGCTGGTAGAAATATCAATAACCTCAGATATACAGATGACACCCTTATGGCAGAAAGTGGAGAGAAACTAAAGAGCCTCTTGATGAAAGTGAAAGAGGAGAGTAAAAAAGTTGACTTAAAACTCAACATTCAGAAAACTAAGGTCATGGCATCCAATCCCATCACTTCCAGTCCCATGGCAAATAAGATAGGGAAACAATGGAAACAGTAAGAGACTTTATTTTGGGGGGCTCCAAATCACTGCGGATGGTGACTGCAGGCATGAAATTAAAAGGCGCTTGTTCCTTGTAAGAAAAGCTATGACAAACCTAAATAGCATATTAAAAAGCAAAGACATTACTTTGCCAACAAAGGTCCATCTAGTCAAAGGTATGACTACCATTTCCAGTAGTCGTGTATGAATGTCAGATTTGTACTATAAAGAAAGCTGAGCGCCAAAGAATTGATGCTTTTGAACTATGGTGTTGGAGGAGACTCTTGAGAGTTCCTTGGACTGCAAGGAGATCCAACCAGTCAGTCCTAAAGGAAATCAGTCCTGAATATTCATTGGAAGGACTGATGCTGAAGCTGAAGCTCCAATACTTCGGCCACCTGATGCGAAGAGCCGACTCATTAGAAAAGACCCTGATGGTGGGAAAGACTGAAGGAGGGAGGAGAAGAGGGTGACAGAGGATGAGATGATTGGATGGCATCACTGACTCGATGGACATGAGTTTGAGCAGGCTCTGGGAGTTGGTGATGGACAAGGAAGCCTTGCCTGCTGCAGTCCATGGGGTGGCAAAGAGTCTGATACGACTGAACGACTGAACTGATCTGTATTACAGTTCATTTTCTCCTTTAGTATTTTATTTTTTGTTGGTGTATAATTGCTTTACAATGTTGTGTTAGTTTCTGCTGTACAACACGGTGAATCAGCTGTGTGTCTCCATGTATCCCCTCCCTCTCTAGCCTCCAGCCCACTTCTGTAGGTCATCACCAAGCTGGAGCAGAGCTCAGCGTGCTATACAGCGGTTTCCTACTAGCTCTCTGTTTTAACATGGTTCAGTTCAGTTCAGTCGCTCAGTCATGTCTGACTCTTTGTGACCCCATGAACTGTAGCACGCCTGGCTTCCCTGCCCCACTGCCTTTAGCAAGTGCTGAAAGGATTGAGGAAGGGACCTCAGAGGCGTGGCCTCCTTTTATACCTTGCCTCTGGCAGAGTGAGGGGTCTTCTGCCCTCTTTCTGTAGGTGTCAGATTACTAGGTTATTTTCCCCGATAGAGCTTCCCATCTCTCTGTCCCTGGTGCCTTCCTCTGCAGACGTATGTGCACATACAAGTTTATGATGATTGTGTTTCTAATTTTCAGAAACATGATAAAGAGTTTTAAGCCTCCAAACCATGTGGAAGTCTACCAGCAGAATTTCACTGTTGTGTTCCCATTCCAGTTGGGTTTCGTGTTGACAGAAGTCACCACGAAGGGGAGCCACACTTGGGTGCATTGGCTGGTGCTGCCAGGGATGTGGGAGGCTGGTGTCCCCGGCCTGCCTTGTGTCAGAGGTCCTGAGACCCCACCAGCGAGGATCACAGTTAATGGAGCAGACACTCCATTCTTCCTTCCCTCCTTTGGGAAGCCCTGCCTTATGTTCCCAAGAATAAGAAGGAAAACTCCACTCTTCCTTGATTTCTCTACTTGTAGGTGAAGAAGAAACAAAAAGGGCTCATACAACTTTAGGGGATGTATTGTGAAGGTAGCGACATCAGGCGTTTAGTGCAGATCCTAACAGGCTCCCCAGGTGGCACAGGGGTAAGGAACCCACCTTCCAGTGGGTAGATGCAAGAGATTGGGTTTGATCCCTGGGTGGGGAAGATCCCCTGGAGGAGGAAATAGCAACCCACTCCAGCATTCTTGCCTGGAGAATCCCATGGACAGAGGAGCCTGGCAGGCTACAGTCCCTGGGGTCGCAGAGAGGCAGGCAGGACTGAGGGAGTGAGCCACAGATACACAGATCACGTGTCGCAGTCCTGCTCACTTAGGATGGGCCCCCAGGCTCCCCCGTGGTGTGGCCTTGCTGACCTCTGACCTCATTTCCGACCAATTCTCCTCTGCTCTGTCTGCATCGCCCCCTCACAGCTGCTTGCATGCTGTGCCCATGTTCCCCCCCGGGGCCTTGGCCCCAGTGCTTCTGCTTCCAGATGTCTGTGTGGCTCACCCCCTCTCTCACTAGCTTTCTGCTCAAGGCCTGCTAAAGGCGGCTTTCTCTGGTCTCCCCATCCCCACATAGAACCTGCTGTCATTTTGTCTTTAAAAAAACCTTTAGCGATGCAAGGTACTTTTTTATATGTTGGAAGTCTGTTGAGATTGTAGGTTGTAGTAGGAGATTTTTCTCTTGGCTGTGCCAGGTCTTAGTTGCTATGTGCGGACCTTCCTTTCTGCAAGTGGGATTTAGTCCCCTGAGCGGTGGGGTTGAACCTGGGTGCCCTGCTTTGGGAGCAGGGAGTCTTAGCCGCTAGACCACCAGGGAAGTCCCTGTCTTTATCTTCTTAAAATAGCGACCTTCCATTCTTTTATAAACTTTGACATTATATATTTGTTTATTGTCTGTTTCTCTCACTAAATGTAGTCTCCATGAGAGTAGTGACTTCGCTTTTTTTCTGCTGACTGGTGCCTGGCACGGCGCTTGGCACATAGCAAGTGCTCAGTGCAGACTTGTCTGTTGTGTTAGAGAACTGTTGATAAGATGACTGTATGTGTTCTTTAGATTTTATTTCTTAAACCTAACTGAACATAATTTGTAGCAGCAGTGATAGGACAAACCAGCTATTTTAGCATGAACTTCTATTTCCTTTCTGCAATTTCTGTTAAACTTAATGTGGTATCAGTTTGGGAATTTATCTTTCTCTTCTAGGGAGGCAGTGGTTTCAAATGGTGATATTGCTGCTTTTGAGAAAGGAAACTTACCCGCTCTAAGCTGTAGAAGTCTCCGTTCCCTTGTATGTAAAATAGAATGATCATGTTGGCATTTTCAGGTTCTTGTAATTAGTAACCCTTCTTGCCAAATTCAGCCCTGGCTGAGGGAGAGAGAAAAGAGTCAAACGTGGATCAGATTGTCAGTCTTACTGATAAAAACTGATTGGAGGTGTGACTTCGGTGTCCTGCCACATGGGGCTCCCAGTACTTTGCTGCTGTTATTCCGTTCCTAAGTCGAATCCGACTCCCTGTGACCCCGTGGCCTGCAGCACGCTAGGCTCTCCTGTCCTTCACTGTCTCCTGCTCAAACTCACGTCCATCGAATCAGTGATACCATCCAACCATCCCATCCTTTGTCGTCCCCTCCTTCTCCTGTCCTCAGTCTTTCCTAGCTTCCAGGTCTTTTCCAGAGAGTCAGTTCTTCGCATCAGGTGGCCAAGGTATAGGAGCTTCAGCATCAGTCCTTCCAATGAATATTGAGGACTGATTTCCTTTAGGATGGACTGATTTGATCTCCTTGCAGTTCAAGGGACTCTCAAGAGTCTTCTCCAGCACTACAATTGGAAAGCATTAATGCTTTGGCGCTCAGCTTTATGATTCAACTCTCACATCTGTACACAACTACTGAAAAAGCCATAGCTTTGACGGTATGGATGTTTGCTGGCAAAGTGAGGTCTCTGCTTTTTTATACACTGTCTAGGTTGGTTATAGCTTTTCTTCCAAAGAGCAAGCATCTTTTGATTTTGTGGCTGCAGTCACCGTCCACAGTAATTTTGGAGCCCAAGAAAATAAAATCGATCACTGCTTCCATTTTCTCCCCATTTATACTTGCCATGGAGTGATGGGACCACATGCCGTGATTTCCACTTTTTGAATGTTGAGTTTTAAGCCAGCTTTTTCAGTTTACCCCTGTCTCGCTGTATCTGACTATGTAGCACTGTTCACCGAACCCATGGTAGGCAAGGCCTGAGCTCAGAGGCTGGAAGAAGACTTGAGGAGCCGTAGGAGCTGCAGACACGTCTACTCTCTCCTGACCGGCAAGGCAGCCGTAACACAGCCTGTCCCCTGCCTGATGCAGCAGCCATAGCCGCAGCCATAATGTAACCATAATGTAGCCATAACACTGTCATGCCATAGCTGCATGTAACATAGCCGTGATGCCCCTCCACTGCAGCCCCAGTACACCAGCAGCCAGGGCTTTCACGGTGAAGCTAACACAGGCAGACTGCACGGAGTCGCCCATGACCAAGCGAGTACCTCGTGACGCGCTTGCACAGGACCATCAGCCATCTCTGCTGTCACACAGCCGTGCAGTCATTGTTTGCAGAACGTGGGGTGAGAGAGCCTGACTGCCGCCCTCTTGTTCATTTCCCCACAACCTCCAAGTTAGTTTAACTCACCCAGCCCTGGCATAGCTGGGCACCTGCAGGTTCCCCCAGAAGGAACTCAGCTCCCTCCGTCCGGGTCCCACATGGTGAAGCAGCCTGAGGCTGGCAGATCTAAAGAAAGCCCAAAGGCTCAGTGAAGGTTTTCTTTCTCTGATGGGGAGGATGGGGAGGATGGGAGCATTGCCCTGGAAGACACCTCTGGCCCCGGGAACAGAAGGCCACCCCCCAAGCAGGGAGTACCTATTGTGGGGAGGGCTTTTGTAATATATTTTCTCTGTAAAGAGTTTGGAAAGTGCTGAATGACTATTAGCTATTACTGTTATAACACCTGTGTGTGTCATGGCTTATAACAGTTATCCTGCTGCTGCTGCTGCTACTAAGTCACTTCAGTCATGTCTGACTCTGTGCAGCCCCATAGATGGCAGCCCACCAGGCTTCCCCGTCCCTGGCATTCTCCAGGCAAGAACACTGGAGTGGGTTGCCATTTCCTTCTCCAGTGCATGAAAGTGAAAAGTGAAAGTGAAGTCGCTCAGTCGTGTCCAACCCTCAGCGATCCCATGGACTGCAGCTTTCCAGGCTCCTCCGTCCATGGGATTCTCCAGGCAAGAGTACTGGAGTGGGGTGCCATTGCCTTCTTTGAACAGTTATGCTGCTGGGCTCTAATAAGGTTTTTTTTTTAAGCTATTCACTAGGGTAGATTTTAAGCCCTTGAGGGAAGGAACTCTTCATTATCTCTTGAATCTCTAATGCTGAACCAGCTAGTGTTGGCTTGTAGCATCAGTGAAAGAATGTTTGTTTGAGAAGAAGAATGGCTTAGTGGAAAGAACTTGGGTTTTGGAGTCAAGAAAAAGGAATCTGCTTTAAATTCTTTGGATCGCAAAAAGGAGATATGAAAGAGTAAATACCAAGAAAAGGAAATGGACTAATACCTATATATTTAAAAATTTTAATGATAGTTGAAACAATTTCTGCTTCATTGAAGAAAGTAGCCAAGTGAAATAACACACACCTGAAATGTTTCAATTTATCTGGGTTTCATTGTGTTTCTCTTCTTCCCATTCATAGGTGGTCAGTTTTCAAGTGTTAGAATGTGTTTCTAATTAAAACCTAAGGACAGCAGGAGAAATTATCATTGAAGGGTACAGCGAGGTCTTTTTTTGTTAGGTGCCAGTATGAACAGTAAGGAGAGGGGCATCATCGGTAGTAGGGAGTCAGCAGCCTGCCTTCTCCATCAGCCTGTCCCTGAACACAGGCTCGTTGTGGTCCTCAGCGTTGTTTTAGTTTTAGCAGTTTCGGTTCCCTTCCAGTGTTGTCACACTCTCTCCCGATGGCGCGGTGACAAGGTGCAGGCTGTAGTGACGTCAGTGCCCCTTTTCACTGGGGTGAATGTTACCTGCTTTCACTCTGACAGGGCCAGCCTTTCAGCCTTTCTCCTCCTTTACCCTGGGGCTTCCCTAGGCTTTTCCATTCCTGGTTTCACATGCAGATTAAGATGTCATCTGGGATGGGAAGGGAGGTGGGAGGGGGGTTCAGAATGGGGAACACATGTACACCCATGGCTGATTCATGTCATTGTATGGCAAAAACCACTAAAATATTGAAATTAGCCTCCAATTAAAATAAATAAGTAAATTAAAAAAAAAAAGATGTCATCTGGCAGATTCTTAAGATCAGGTTTGGTCTCAACAACTGGGCGAGTGTGGCTCCCCGTGGCCGCAGTGGGGTGGGGTGTGTGCTAGCCTGGAAGTCCCCTCCCTCCCCGGGGAGGGAAGGTCCCTGAAACATGTGACCCTGGTAGGGTCCCTCCCGTGCACAGGACATGAGAGGACTTGCAGTCCCACAGTCCAGAATTAGCACCTGCATATGGGAAAAACGTAATTTTTCTGAACACCTGTTTTTAAGATGGGGAGAGTCGTGACTGTTTTCCAAGTTGTTGAGAGTATTATTTGATTACTAGAGGATGTAAGATACCTCAGATGCTCTAACGGCTTAACAAAGGGTATTTCGAAGCTCAGGCAGGTGTTGTGACGTCACCTCCATGTGGTGGGCGGTTCTCTGTGCTGGGCATTGCTGTTCCTTCTCACTGCCCGCTTCATTTCACTGCCCCTCCTGACTGCGCTGCCAGCCAGGGCGCAGATGCCCAGGGAGCAGCGGGGCTTGGACTGGAACCTGCAGCTGGCGACCCTTGCACTGTCCCCTGCCATGGACACACGTGCCCATACGTGCTTTTCATAGGTGGTTACTACTGAAGTGGGGTGAGGGGGATAAATCAGAGTTTGGGGTAAGGGGAAACACACTACTGTAAATAGAATAGATAACCAACAAGGCCCTACTCTGTAGCGTAGGGAACTATACTCAATATTTTGTAGTAAGCTATAGGGAGAAAGAATCTGAAAAATAATACATGTATGTGTGTATATATATGTGAAATCTGTATGTGATGCACCTGAAACGAACACGGCATTGTAAATCAGCTATACTTCAATAAAATTTTTAAAAAGTATATCATGGAAAGGTTTTTTATTGGTGTATGAATTTACTACTTAGAAGGTAACTCTTTTTAGAATTATGGATTTGTTTGGTAAGTCACTTCTAGTAGGATACAGAATAGAATCCTTAAAAACTGATCATTTTTGTTGGCAGTTAGATAGGAAAGAAAACTGTTTCTTTTGTTCTGTGGACGGGGGAGCATAAAATTTTAATGGTCATTGTTTCTCTTTTGGAAGGAAAAAAGCTTCCAAAGACTTAGTTTTAGACAGAAAAGAAGTCAAATTTTAAAACTTTGTTTTACTGGACAAAAAATTCTGTCCTGTAATTTATTGTTTAGAATTTTTTAAAATAATAAATTTAAATAATAAATTCTGTCCTGTAATTTATTATTTAAATTTTTCTTCATATAAAAAGTTTTATTATTAAAGTTAACAATACTTGCCCACCGTAAAAATTTGGAAAGCATGTTACTAACTTAGAATTTGAATTCCGCATCCTTAGGGACGACACGTGCACTTTGACAGTCTCTCTTTCTCCCTGGGTCATGCTCTCTTGGAGCCTTCCCCTTGCTGTCTCCAGGGTGGGTGCACTCTCCCCTGGCCTCTGTGCAGGCTGCATTCTGCAGCTTCCTTTTGCTGCATTTGTGAGCCAGATTCTTTCTCGAATCCTTGCCTTCTTATTTGGTCTGGACTTGTATTTTTGCTGAAGCCCATCTCCAAGTAACTCCCCAAGAAAGAGTATAAGGACAGTAAGTTTTCTGAGTCTTTATGTATTTGAAATTATCTTCATGCAGCTTTAGGTTGAAAAGAACCTGCCTGCAATGCAGGAGACCCGGGTTCGATCCCTGGGTGAAAAAGATCCCCTGGGGAGGGAAATGGCAACCCACTCCGGTATTCTTGCCTGGAGAATCCCATGGATGGAGGAGCCTGGAAGGCCATAGTCTGTGGGGTCGCAGAGAGTTGCAGGTGACTGAGTAACTAACACTTTCACCTTTTCACTAACTTTCCCGTTTAACTTTTAAGACACTGTGCCATTGTCCTTCAGTGTACAGTATTGTTGATAAGTCTGAAGCTAGTCTAGAATCTCTTCACGTGTAGTTGACCTGATTTTCTTTCTTGAAGAGTCGTGGGGTCTTCCCGTTTTTCTTGATGTTCTTAAATTTCACATTATGTCTGATTACTGATACTTGGTGAATTTGTTCAGATCGAAGATTCATGTTCTTTAGCTCTGAGAAATCCTCACGAATTATTTGTTAGGTAACCTCTCCTTTGTCTTTGTTGTCATTGTTTTCTTTCTGGACCTCTTATTTATTAAGATATTGACATCTTGGATGAGTTCTGTATCTCTTGCTACCTGTGTCTTTTGGAGATTTCCCTCAACTTTATATGTCAACCTCTGATAGATTGTATTTCTCAAAAAATAGTCATAGTGATCTTTCTGGCACGTGTCACTCCCTATCAAGAGGTGGAATGTATTTCCTTGATCCTGGCCAGGTTTGTGACTGCTCCAGCTGACAGTACAGTGAAGGTGATCCTCTGTGATGTTGAGGGGTTAGGTCACTAAAAGGCGACAGCTTCTCTTGCTGTGGGTGTGTGTGGCTCTCTGTCTGTCTGACTCAGAATGCTGGTCCTTGGAACCCAGACAGTGGGGCACACATGATAGGATTTTTGAAAATGAACTTTTAATGTTAGAACAGTTTTAATTTACAGAGAGTTATGAAGGTAGAAAGTTCTTATGTAACCCACATCCACTTTTTCCTGGTGTTAATGTGTTACATTAGAATGCTCCTTTACCACAATGGGTGAACCAGTATTATACGTTATTATTAAACTACATGCTTTAGTTGGATTTCCTTAGTTTTTCTTTAAGGTCTGTGTGAGTTAATTTGGGGTGTCATTACAAATAACAATGACTGGATGACCTCAGCAACGTTTATTTCTCATGTTTCTGGAGGCTGAAGTTTGAGATCTGGTGCCAGTGTGGTGAGGTTCTGGTGAGGCCTCTCTCCCTGGCTTGCAGATGGCTGCCTTTTTGCTCTTGTGTTCATATGGTCTTTCCTCTTTGTGTGGAGGGGTGGGGGGGGTGGGGGTGGGAGGGAGGAAGGGGAGGAGAGACAGAGCAGGAACTCCCTCTCTGGTATCTGTTCTTACAAGGGCACCAATCCCCTCACAAGGGCCCCACCCTTATTACCTAATTACATCCTAAGGGTTCCATCTCCAGATTCCATTACATCAGGAGTTAGGGCTTCAGTGTGTGAATTGAAAGTGAAAGTGATGGTCGCTCAATCATGTCCAACTCTTTTTGACCCCATGGGCTATATGGTGCATGGAATTCTCCAGGCCAAAATACTGGACTGGGTAGCCTTTCCCTTCTCCTGGGGATCTTCCCAAACCAGGGATCAAACCCAGGTCTCCTGCATTGCGGGCGGATGCTTTACCAGCTGAACCACAAGGGAAGCCCAAGAATACTGGAGTGGGTAGCCTCTCCCTTCTCCAGCGGATCTTCCCGACCCAGGAGTTGAACCAGAGTCTCCTGCAGTGCAGGCGGATTCTTTACCAACTGAGCTATGAGGGAAGCCAAGTGTATGAATTGAGGGGGGGACACAAATATTCAGTCCATAACAAGGTCCTTCTTGTGACCCAGGACCCTGCGTGGGATAGTCCACACTTAAATTCAGTCGTCATGTTTGTTGGGTTCCTCCAGACTGGCAGTTTTTCTCATATGTCCCTTGTTTTGGATGAGGTGTCCAGCTTTGAGAGTCATCAGGGATTGTATAGAAAGCCCTTCAGGGGGGTTTGTCTGAGGTTTCCCTCATGACTGATCTGGCCGGTGGGTGTCTGGGAGATGGAGCCCAGAGGTGCTGGTCACTTCGGTCATGGCATGTCCAGGGCAGGTGCTTTCCACCTGACGTATCGCCGCTGGTATTGGCCTGGTCTCCTGGCTGAGGTGGTGTTGCCAGGCCTCTCCAGGGAGGCTTTTCCCTTCTACCCCAGCTTTTTTTTCCACACTGTCATCTGGAAGAAGGCAGCTGAGCAGCCTGTGCCGGCGAGGCAGACCCTCCAAGGAGCTGAATGGAGAAATGGGCTTGCCTGGTTTCCTTTTTGGAAGACCTTGTTAGCGTGTGGAGCATGGGAGGAGGACCAGGAGGAGCTGAGTGTGTTGGCAACAAAGCAGAAGGCTTGCCCAGGGGCTCCTGAAAGGCAGAGCAGCCATGACTCCCTGATGTCCTGAATGCACGAGGAGAGGAGCTGGCAGGAGGGGACGCCCGTCTGGTGTGCTTGGCCTAAAGAGCTGGGCAGACAGTGGGGGCTTAGGGGAGAGGTGGCTTTGGAGCATGCGGAGGGAAGGACTGAAAGCCTCCTCTGACTCAGGGAGCTGGTCAGACTTGAAGAAGGAATGATGAAGAGACCATTGCCCTTGAGTCCAGAGTTCAGGGTGGAGGGCTGCAGCTCAGGATTCGATATCCAGAATTCCATTTTGCTTTCAGACCAAGACTTTGGCTTTGCTAGAATGGGAAGCCTCTGGTAGTTTGATTAGAACAATGAGGAAAGTTCAAAATCAAACAAATGTCCTTTCTGAGAGCATTGTGCATAAAAAGAAAAGCTGATTTTGGTGAGCGTTAGCGGCTTGCTGTCCCAACTTTTAGGGCCAGCCCAGCGGCGGAAGATCCAGAATTTGATTTGGATGTCTTACAGCTTCTTGGGAAAAGATGGGAAATTTTTAGTTTTTGTTCCTGAGGAACTGTATACATATATTTTGGGGCTGCAAAGACAGCCAGTTGTGTTTCCTCCTCCTCAGAGGGAAGCCGGGTTGGGGTCGGAGCCTCCAACCAGCTGGATTTCCATGTGGCCGCCGCCTGTGGCTTTGGTCTTCTCTCAGGCAGGACGCCAGCCCCTTCTGGCTTCCTCCTGCTCTTGCTCCCTCTCGTGTGACCCGTGGGGTGACTGCCTTTCCTGTCTTGATCTCTCTCCTGGTGATGATGAAGAGAGGGAGGCGAAAGGATTTGCATCATTTGGGGCCGTGATAGGACTTTCTAAAGATCTTTGACAGTCATCCATCAGATTACATAACACTTGACTGGTGGTGCTGATGACTTAGGTATAAGCTGCTATATTCATAGAACTTGGGCATCCCCGGTGGCTCAGCAGAAAAGAATCCACCTGCAGTGCAGGACACGTGGGTTCGATCCCTGTATCAGGAGGATCCCCTTGAGGAGGGCCCAGCAACCCATTCCAGTATTCTTGTCTGGAGAATCCCGTGGACAGAGGAGCCTGGCGGGCTACAGTCCATGGGGTCACAAAGAGGGGCCACTGAACATACACGCATACATAGAACCTGGTCCATTATCTATTCAAAAACAGAGTAAATGAATAATCTGGGGGGATCTGTGGTTCTCTTGGGCTTCCCTGGTCGCTCAGACGGCAAAGAATCCACCTGCAATGCATGAGACCTGTGTTCGATCCCTGAGTCAGGAAGATCCCCTGGAGGAACGCATGGCAACCCACTCCAGCATTCTTGCCTGGGGAATCCCATGGACAGAGGAGCCTGGTGGGCTACAGTCCATGGAGTCGCAGAGTCGGACACAACTGAACGACTAAGCACAGCACAGCACATGGTTCTTTCATTTTTCTCCCCCAAAGTTCTTTACTTGTTTGTAGAGCGTTTTTATACTGGTGCATCTTACCTTTTCTGGGGAGTTGTTTATAAGAAACAGGTTTGCAGGAGATGATACACCAGCACCACGTGCTCTTAGAGGATGTGGTGTCCTCACTCATGCCTCCAGCTTCAGGAAAACCTTCCTGAGCTCCCTGGGTGCCCTTCTTGCCCTTTTTAGGGCTCATCCAGAACAGAGGAGTCACTGTTGGAATTTGGGGTTTAGTATCTCCTTGCTTTTCTTCATAGTGTTAACTACAACATAATGTTTAGTTTTGCCCAGTTTTGACTTTTGACCTTTATGCAGGTGATTCATACTATATGTTTTCTTCTGTGTCTTATTTCTTCCATCAGGCTGTATTTGTTTATGTTGGTGGCTGTCGCTGCGGTTCTTACATTTCCACCCTGATCTGGTGTGAATACACTCTCACTTGTTTGTGTCCTCCTGTCCAAGATGTTTGCGTGGTTTCTGGGTTTTACTGTATAAATAATGCTTCCGTGGACGTTCTTGTTCACAGGTTCTTGTCACATGAACAAGAACCTGTGAGAGTTTATCTGAGTTAATTTCCTTATGGGTCAAGTTATGGTCATGGAGAATGTATCTTTAACTTTGCTAAATAATGCCAAGCTGTTTTCCAAAGTGGTTATAACCAGAATACACAGCCGGTATTCAATTTCTTTCATTCCTCATCCATACCAGCACCTGGCTCCTATTGTTACCAGACTGATAAATTTTGGCCAGTCTCATGGGTGTGAAAAAATACTTTGTGATTTTACTTTTCCTTACTCCTAAACAAGTGAGGTTAGTGTGTTTTCTTATAGTTCCTGGCGATTTGTCTTTCCTTCGCTGTGAAGTGCTTAGGCCTGTCTTTTGCCTGTTTTTAAATTGGATAGTTGTGTTTCTTTAAAAAAAAATTTTTTTTAAAGAATATTTCTGGTGATTCTATCCTACCCTATATTCAAAGCTTCCTGGTGGCTCAGATGATAAAGAATCTTCCTGCAAGGCAGGAGACGTGGGTTTATTCCCTGCGTCGGGATGATCCTGGGAGAAGGGAATGGCAACCTGCTCCAATATTCTTGCCTGGAGAATCCCATGAACAGAGGAGTCTGGCAGGCTACAGTCCATGGGGTTGCAAAGAGTGGGACACAACTGAGCGACTAACACTTTTATCCTGTATTAGTTCTGGTTGTATTTTAAAAACTGTGTATTTATTTATCTGTCTGTGCTGGGCCTTAGTTGCAGCATGTGGGATCTTTGATCTCTGTTGTGGCATGCAGGATCTTTTTAGGTACAGCAAGCGAGGTCTAGTTTCCTGACCAGGGATCAAACCTGGGCACCCTGCATTGGGAGCATAGAATGTTGGCCGCTGGACCACTAGGGGAGTTTTGTCTTTTTCATCTTGGTTTTTAGAGGTTCTCTCTGTTTTGGATTCTTCATTATAAGTATTGCAGAATATCTTCTCCCCGTTTGTAGCTTGATTTTCCATTTTCCTATGGTGTCTTCCAATGAAGACATCCTTGATTATTTATTTTAAAAAGTAATTTTAAAATTTAAAAGTTGTGATAATGTGTACATATATAAAATTTAGCATCTTAACCATTTTTAACTGTATGGTTCTGTAGGGTTAAGGATATTCACATTGTTGTATGACAGATCTCCAAAACTTTTTCATCTTGTAATACGGAAACTGTGTACCCATTAAACAACTCTCTTTTCCCCCTTCCTCCAGCCGCCAGTAACCATGAACTTACTCTCTCTCTGTGGGTTTGACTGTTTTACATGCTTCATGTAAGCTCTTGGAGCTTCTTGGCTGCATCATGGAGCTCCCCTCTGGGGGTCTGAACCAGCCGGCCAGGTAGGCCAGGTAGGTAGGTAAAGGATCAGAAGGGTGCATCATGTTTGTTTGGGTTTAGGGAATGTATATCATGATCTACAAGAGTGGACAGAGATTATTCTTATTTTCATATTAAGAAACTGTTGTATGAAGTGATATAAATGTGATATACTGTGGTAGAAAGTGACGGATGCCAGAGGTGACCCGGTCAGGGCTGAAGTGGGGGTTTCTGTTGATGGTCTGTTAGGTGGTAATGAATGCTTCATTTGGACTCGCAGCTGCAGCTGCTGTGATGCGCTCAGTGCAGTTCACCCTGGTCTGTTCTGTGCTCTTTGTCATGTGTGGTTCCCTGCCAGCTGGTTGCATGCCACTTGCCTTATCCTTTGAGGAGAACCTCTGTTAAAGTCAGGGGTTCACAGACTTGGACTGTTCTATCTTTAATCGGGGATGTGTGCTCACGACACACCTCCAGATGGAGCTGCTTTCTTGTGAGTCATAAACACCGCCTTCAACGACTTAATTATGGGACTTTGTTGGCTCTGTGGTGCTGCTTAATATTCACCTCGGAGTTGGTGTAAATATTTGATAATCTGGATGTACAGATGGTCTGCCAGCTGTAGCTTCCTTTTGAGCCTGGGAGCAGGAACTTGTTATCTGTTTTCATGGAGTCTCCGCATCAGGACTGGTGGAGCCTGGCCTCCCAGGACCCCCTGCGTGACTGGACCCAGGTGCATCTCTTGCGGTTGACTCAGCACCTGTCACTGTGCAGTTTGGAGGTCAATTACTTACTGTGATTTGGATCCAGGAATTACTTTTCAGCTCATGCTTAAAATAAAATGACATCAAGCAACAGGAGGACGAGATGATACATAAATTTGGAATAATGTTGTGACTGGAATAAGATAACAAAATTCGAGTTTGCAATTATTTAAAACACATGTGTTAAGTGCTGGTCATAGGTCAGAAATAGATGCTGAGAAATAAACAAAATAGACAAAAATCCCTGTTTTAATGAAATGTGCATTCTAGGGATATCTTAGTGAGTGACTGTAGGGTAATTCACAGTGCATGACAGTGTGAGGCACAATGATCGATTATGATTTTCTGGGTAGCAATATCTGAAACCTTTAAATATTCTAAAAAAAGAAGTTCAAAGTGCTTACATTGGCCCATTCACTAATGTATTCTTTAAGTGCTTAATGGCTAAGTATTCTGAAGGGAAGGAGTTCATAACCAAAGCTAAGCATTAAATGTTAATACTTTTTATGTTGACATGATTGTTTTTGAAAAGTATACTATTTTTGATGGGAAGCAGTATTATTTCAAAATCAAATCAAGACATTTGTAAGTTGGTATTGTATTGAACTGAAATCTGATGATAATGAGGCAGCCCAGGAGAAGAGTGAGTTTTTTGCATCATTTGAAGCCTTTTATAATTAATAGGATAACTGAAATTGACTTTTTTTCTTAAGGATAGGTAGTTTTTACTCAGTAGCATTTAGGTCCCCATGGACTGTAGCCTGCCAGGTTCCCTTATCTGTCAGTTCAGTCACTCAGTCGTGTCCGACTCTGTGACCCCGTGAATCGCAGCACGCCAGGCCTCCCTGTCCATCACCAGCTTCTGGAGTTCGCTCAGACTCACATCCATCGAGTCAGCGATGCCATCCAGCCATCTCATCCTCTGTTGTCCCCTTCTCCTCCTGCCCCCAATCCCTCCCAGCAGCAGAGTCTTTTCCAATGAGTCAACTCTTCGCATGAGGTGTCCAAAGTACTGGAGTTTCAGCTTTAGCATCATTCTTTCCAAAGAAATCCCAGGGCTGATCTCCTTCAGAATGGACTGGTTGGCTCTCCTTGCAGTCCAAGGGACTCTCAAGAGTCTTCTCCAACACCACAGTTCAAGAGCATCAATTCTTCGGTGCTCAGCCTTCTTCACAGTCCAAGTCTCACATCCATACATGACCACAGGAAAAACCATAGCCTTGACTAGACGGACCTTAGTCGGCAAAGTAATGTCTCTGCTTTTCAATATGCTATCTAGGTTGGTCATAACTTCTCTTCCAAGGAGTAAGCATCTTTTAATTTTATGGCTGCAGTCACCATCTGCAGTGATTTTGGAGCCCCCAAAAATAAACTCTGACACTGTTTCCACTGTTTCCCCATCTGTTTCCCATGAAGTGATGGGACCAGATGCCATGATCTTCATTTTCTGAATGTTGAGCTTTAAGCCAACCTTTTCACTCTTTCACTTTCATCAAGAGGCTTTTTAGTTCCTCTTCACTTTCTGCCATAAGGGTGGTGTCGTCTGCATATCTGAGGTGATTGATATTTCTCCCGGCAATCTTGATTCCAGCTTGTGTTTCTTCCAGTCCAGCGTTTCTCATGATGTACTCTGCATAGAAGTTAAATAAGCAGGGTGACAATATACAGCCTCAGCGTACTCCTTTTCCTATTTGGAACCAGTCTGTTGTTCCATGTCCAGTTCTAACTGTTGCTTCCTGACCTGCATATAGGTTTCTCAAGAGGCAGGTCAGGTGGTCTGGTATTCCCATCTCTTTCAGAATTTTCCACAGTTTATTGTGAATGTTAAAAAATGATTGAGTAGCACAGGGAACTATATTGAATATCCTGTGATAAACCTAATGGAAAAGAATGTAAAAATGGAATATATGTGGGACATCCCCTGCAGTCCAGTGGTTAAGACTTTGTCTTCCAATGCCAGAGGATACGGGTTTGATCTGTCATCTGGGAGCTAAGATTCCACATGCCTCATGGCCAAAAAACCAAAATATAATACAGATGCAAATCCAGGACTTTAAAAAATGGTCCACATTAAAAAAAAAACTTAAAAAAAAAAGGAACGTATATGTGTGTATAACAGTCACTGCTGCACAGCAGAGACTGACACAATGTTGTAAATCAGCTATACTTCGGTAAAAAATTAAAAAAAAAAAAAAGATTGGGAATGCTGCTTTAGCTTGGAAGATGTAGGGGGCTTTTGAAGATGTGATGTTTGAGTTCTGATGGGAAGGGTGAAGTGTCCTGTCTGCGTTGTGTGCATTTCAGGTGGGGGTTGGGGAGCCTTTGGCCTTGAGGTGGAGACTGATCTGCTTTTGGTCACTGTGGATCAGTTTGCCTTTTCTAGAAACTGATACAAATAGAATCATTCTCTTCTTTTGTTCTAAATTCTTTTATAAACTTAAATTATTCTGAGATTCATCTATGTTGTGTGTGTCACAATAGTTCATTCCTTTTTCTTGCTAATATCCTCTGTGTGAATGTGCTAGGATTTGTTTATTCAGTCAGTGTGAATTTAGATTCCTCTTCCTTTTCCCCTTCAGCGGGTCTTCTGCTTTGCTGATATTATTTGTAACCACCTAAGAGATAAACATTTCACACACCTGCACACTCACTCTCTTTCTCACTCCAAACACTCCCAGTGAAAGGGGAGATGCCTCCTTGTTCTTATATTTATTCCTCTTTATCCTGTTAAGCGATGAGCTCCTAGTCAGTCACTCGTCAGAGGACACTCGACAAGCCCTGTTGATGGGAAGCAGACCAGCTCTTCTTTGTGTCTGTGCTGTGTGCGATATTTTGGGATATGTGTGTGGCGAGTTTATTTTATCTGGATTCAGCTTGTTTCCGCAGATTGCTTTTCCTTGAGCTTCATAATTTAGCAGCTGTGGATGCAATTAATCGAGTACGTTTTAATTTCACAGGTAGACAGAAACAGATTCCTTCTTAGATGATAGGAATCTTGTATAGATGGCAAGACTGAAGTTAAATATGCTCTCGTCAACATGGAAGGTAGGAGATAGGTCCTTTCCATGGCTGGCGTCTTGATTAAATCTCTTGCTTTCTGCTTCTGTTTTTGGTGCCTTTGAAAAAGCTGACGGCTTTTTTGGTTTCTGCAGATGATCTGAGAATACGCTTCAGGATCTGTCAGTTAATGAACCCCCGGGAGTCTGGCTGTTTTTAACAATGTTGAATTCAGCTTGGGGTGGGCGGCTAGGGGATGTCTGGGCTTTCACCTTGTAGCTCTCCGTGCTGTTGTCTGGGGAGGATGAGAGGAGAACACTTAAGGGACAGGCCTGTCCTGACGGACGTGGGTCTTTGCTGGCTGAGCCCGGTGTGTTTTGTTTATGTGGGATTAGGATAGGCAGTTGCTGTATAATCTGGGGGCCAGGATGGAGTCCCCAGTGGCCTGCCTGATGCCAGCCCCTGTTCTCCCAGCCCCCTTCGTGGCCCCCATTGTTCGTGTTGGTCTGTGTGTCTTCTTGCGCCCCTCTCTGTTCTCTGAGTGCAGGATCAGCCTTGTCTGTCTTGTTTCTTCTGCCTAATCAGTAATTGTCTACAGAAGGTTCAGTAGAATGCGTCAGGTCTCTAAGAAAGAAGATAAAATATGAGCTGTTATATTTTGAGTGCCAGTGAGCTTCCCAGGTGGCACTAAGTGGCAGAGAACCCACCTGATAATGCAGGAAACACAAGAGATGTGGGTTTGATCACTGGGTCGGGAAGATCCCCTGGAAGAGGAAATGGCAACATACTCCAGTATTCTTGCCTGGAAAATTCCATGGACAGAGGAGCCTGGTGGGCTACAGTCATGGGGTAGCAAAGAGTCAGACATGACTTAGCAGCTGAACAACAAAAAAAGTAGTTTCACCACTCAGGTGGGCATCCCCACACAATATGGTTGATTGCTTGTTTGGGGGAACGTTTCATGAATAGATGTTTACGTGTTGTGTGTGTTCCTCTGAGTTAAATTCAAGAGATGTATGGCTTCTTTCATATAGAGCGTGTGTTTAGTCCATATGCTGTCAGAAGCTGTAATTTTTCACTTTCATTGTCTGTGTAGTTACCTACTGTATGACTATACCACAGTGTATTTAGCCATTTTGCTGGTGGTAATGGGCGTTGGATTTTTTCTGGCACTTGGCTATTAGGAACAGTACATTCTTGATTATGTCTCCAGGCCCTGCATAGTGGCCTGGCTGAGTCACAGGGAGTGAGTAGCTATAGTCCTGTAAGAAGACGCTCAGCGTGTGTGAGAGATGGCATCACTCCACACCAGTATGGGCAGACTTCGAAACATTTGGCAATCTGGTTGATATATTATGGTATCTTATGTGGATTTAATTTATATTATTTCCTAGAGATTTAAAGAGTGTTTCTTGCATTGCATTTGGGCTCCATCGTATCTACTTGACTTTGAGGTTGGTTGATGAGGACACATTTCTGAAACATAAAGGACACCAGCTTTGCCTGGGGAATTAAAAAAAAGAATCTGAAGTTCTGTTTCAGACCAGGGGAATAAAAATTCTGGAGTAAGTATTCAAGAATCTAGTTCTGCTCAGTGGTGTAGGTGGTTACTGAACAGCTGGACTTACACTTACCTGGATGCAAGCACAGTGCTGAGGATGCTGCAGGTTGTGTCTGTGGGGCTTTGAGGACCCCTCTGATCCTTGTCCACGGGCTCTGCACCTTGTTCCCCCAGCTCCGCCCCTGCAGGGTCTCCCCAAGACGGCACGATTCCCTAGTGAGCCACTGGCTGAGGATGTAAGTGTGCTATCCAAAAGCCTTTTATACTGATAGAAAAGTACCATTAGATGTAATTTGTCTTCCACTGATAGAGATACAGAGGCAGCAGCTGATTTGGGGGGTCCTTGTATTATTTGTTGAGTATTGCACATCGTTTTAAAAAGTTTTATTGAAGTAGAGTTGATTTACAATGTTGTGTGAATTTCTGCTGTACGGCACAGCGATTCAGTTACACATATATGCATATTTATCACAAGATACTGAATACAGTTCCTTGTGCTATACAGTAGGACCTTTTTGTTGATCCATTCTGTTTATAGTAGTTTGCATCTGCCAATCCCAAACCCTTAATCCCTCCCTCTCCCACACCCCCCCCCCCCTCGGCAGCCACAAGTCTGTTCCCTCCCTATGTCTGTGAGCCTGTTTCTGTTACATCACTTCAGTTCAGTTCAGTCGTGTCCGATTTTTCATGACCCTGTGGACTGCAGCACGCCAGGCTTCCCTGTCCATCACCAACTCCCAGAGCCTACTCAAACTCATGTTCATCGAGTCAGTGATGCCATCCAAGCATCTCATCCTCTGTCGAACCCTTCTCCTCCCACCTTCAGTCTTTCCCAGCATCAGGGTCTTTTCTAATGAGTCAGTTCTTCACATCAGGTGGCCAAAGTATTGGCGTTTCAGCTTCAGCATCAGTCCATCTTTGATCTCCTTTAAGATGGACTGATTGGATCTCCTTGCAGTCCAAGGGACTCTCAAGAGTCTTCTCCAACACCACAGTTCAAAAGCTTCAATTCTTCAGTGCTCAGCTTTCTTTATAGTCCAACTCTCATATCCATATGTGATGCTGGAAAAACCATAGCTTTGATGAGACGGACCTTTGTTGGTAGATAGATTCATTTGAGTCATTTTTAGATTCCACATATACGTGACATCAGATGGTACTTGTCTTTCTAGTGTTGCTCTTCATGTTGAGCTGCCTTGAAATTTAAGGTTTTTCTTTATGTAAGTCAGTTGTTGGCTCATTATAGAATGCTTAGCTCTGACGTGGAGCTAATTAACTTGTATGGCATGGGTGGCAGTTTACGCATTTTTTCATACGAGGTGTAGCTGTTGGTTTGGTGTGTCCGTGGAAGAAGGTTAGGGTTAGGGTCCTCCTCTGATGTCAGTGTCTTGGACCCTTCCCTCCCTAAATGCTTTTATTTTAGAGCATTATTAATAATTTCTTTAATAACCTTAAAAATAAGTGACTCTTACTGTTAGTTCTTTTGTTGTTGTTCCGTCATTCAGTTGTGTCTGACTCTTTTTCGACCCCATGGACTGCAGCCCCCCAGGCTCCTCTGTCCATGGGATTCTCCAGGCAAGGATACTGGAGTGGGTTGCCATTTTCTTCTCCAGGGGATCTTCCTGGACCAGGGACCCAACCCTCATCTCCTGCATTGGCAGGCGGGTTCTTTGCCATTGAACTTCCAGGGAAGCCCTGCTATTTCTTTGGAGTGGCATACATTTACCGAGGAGCAGGCTTTAAGCCTGTGTGCCTGGATACTGCCTTAATTGTGAGATTGAAGCACATCATTTGATGTCAAAGAAAATTCTTCTCTCACCCCCTCATGTGAAGCATGCTCCTTAGAAGGCATCTTCCGGTGTGCCTACAACAGCTGCTTTCATAGGTACTTCTGTGTGCAACTTCTCACAAAAGGCTTCTTTTGTATAAAATGGGAAGTGTTACAGAGGAGTCTTAAATGAACTAGAGTTTTCACCCTTGCTTCTTTCTCTGTCCTATGCCCTGCCTCCCCTCTCACCCCAACCCCCACTCCCAAACTTCTTGGGGGCAGTTTCTTTGAAGGCACATCAGGTCATTTGTGTAGGTATATTTTCAGCAAAATGGTGTTGAAAAAAAGGAATGTAAAGTTGCCTCGTCTAAATTTCTTGCCATTTGGAAGAAAGCTTGTGCGAAGGATTGACCCATAACAGCAGGAACAAATGTACACAGGCGTGTGTGTTTATTATTGTGTGTGTTAGGTGTTGGCATTTTGTTAGCCAGAATGGATGTATTTTGCAGATCACAGATTCCCTATGTGGTCTTTCCCATAGCCATCAAGTTGGACCTTTGAACGTTCTCTAGAAGTAGAGAGGCAGCTGGGGAGCAGCCTAGACTCAGACATGGTTTGGAGCCTGGGGTGCTCACTGTTACTGTAGGTGGAGTGAACTGGGGAAGCAGCTCCTCGTTTCTCGGATCAAAGGATAGAAGCAGGGGAGAGTGCCCGCACACGTTGGGTCTCCATCCCGGCCTTGTAGGTCCCTTCCTTCTTGTTCTCTCTCCTCTCCAGCATGCGTTGCCTCCCCTGACCTACCCCACACATGAAGCAATGACTAAGACATGGTTTCAATTCACAAGTGCTATTTGGACATCTGGGCATGTACCCTTTCCTTCTGTATAAAGGAACAAGTCTGGATATTCCCACCTGCTTGTCCTAGAGGTTTTTTGCTTGGTATCAGTTGTGCTAGTCCCGCCTCCTGGAGCTCCCACTGTCATCTGATGGGCTGAATCCGCCTCCTTTGCAGCCTGGCTCTCCAAGGCCTGGGTAGCAGGTGTGCCTCTGACTACCCCTGTCAGGGTGATCGACGGCACCTGCTCCCGGGGTTGGCTCCCGGGCACTCAAGCTGAACCCTAGTTCTGTGTGCTTTTGGAGCAGGAGCCCGCTTTACGCGGCGAGGTGTCTGTCTCCTGCACAGTAGTCCTGGCCCCTCATGGATCAGGTCTGAATTATTCACAGCCGGGTTATCTAAACCCAGAGACATCGCTTCCTCATCTGTGGCCTTCTGCCCTGTATGTGCTGTCGCCAGGCTCCCTGGGGAAGCTGCAGTTGCCAACTCAGGCGGCTGGTCTCAGTGCTGCGCCCTGTGGCCTGATGGTGCCTCATGAGCCTCCTCTTGCCCTGCCCCACACGGCACGCTGTCCTTGCAGCCCTGACCTGGCCGGGCCATGGCTTGCAGGCTGTGGGGTTCTGCCCTGGGTCCCCCATCTCTTCCGCTGTGTGGATCACTCTTAGACGTGCATCTGCTCTGAGGACCTAGACATGCTCCCCAAGTGTACGTGCTGGCCTCCCCCCTGTGCTCTGAGACTGAGTGCAGGCGAGGGGGGTACATTCTCCCCTGGACTCTTGCGCCTCACATAGGCTCATGTCTCTGTCCCCTGGTGCTGGCTGGCCTCTCCTGGCTTCTCAGGCCCCAGTTGGTGCCCTGACGGCCTGAGTGTTCTCTGTACCGGCTCAGCCCTCCTGGCTCAAGGAGGCTGGACCAGCCACGGCCTCCAGCCTGTTCCATGCACCCATCGCTCTGTCCCCAGTCAGCAGGCGCAGAGCTTGGGTTTCATCACTCACTAAATCACCTGTGTTCCTGCATCATGCATGGCCTCAACCCTGAGTGCCTCCGCGTGGCATGCAGAGCCCCTCTGTCTCCAAACAGAGACCCCCCATTCCGGACCCCCTCCCACTGCATTCTGACCCCCTCCCCCTGCCCCCGCATGCTGACCCCTCACCCTGCATTCTGACCCCCTTCACCCCCACCCCGTCCCTGCATTCTGGCCCCCCTCCCCCTACATTCTGCCCCCCCGGTTTGGACCCCCTCCCCCACTGCTCCCACTGCACTTGGCAAGCCTCAGCGAGTGCTTCCTTCATCTTGGGTTCTCTCGTTTTTATGGAAGACGCCCCTTCTCTGATATTCCAACACCACCGTGGCTCTCACCCCTGGAGGATGACTGGGACCTGTGTTTTTCTTTTTGAATTGTCGACTTTGGCACCTGCCCCCAAAGATACCTGTACAGTGTCTGGAGTGTGAGGTATGATCTCATTCTCTTGACCTGTAAGATGACTACGTTGAAACGAATGGTTATAGAGGTAACAGAATTCTGCATGTGGCGGTTCTGGAATGCTTCTGTAGTAATTCAGGGTTTGTTTTAGGTTAGACAAGTGCGAAAAGAGAGGGAGGGAGCGAGGCCTTGGTGCCTGCTGAGCTCCGCTGTCATTATGCCTCATGTCACCTGCTTGGTGAGCCACTCCTTCATGCACTCTCCTTTAGGGTGTTCTCAAAGTGCTTTCTGTCCAGCCGTTAATAACTGAGTTGACGTTCCTTCCATGTGTACGTGTTTCCTTTTCTCATTAGATTCTGAATCCATCTAGGGCCGGCAGTGGGACTTATGCATTTTATGACTCCTATGCTCTGCCCAGAATAGATGCGCCATGCATTTTTGTTTAGTTACAACATATTTGAAAGAAAGTTTTTAAACTGTAGGACGCTTTGTAGATGTGAATAGTTTTTAACGTCTATATTCATTTTTCTGGTATATCTACTTTTCGCTTAATTAAAAAAGTATTCTTGGAACCCTTTAGGAGAAAAAAAAGTGCTTATTAGAACCTGATGGAATGACATTTTGGTTGTATTGAGTTTAACTGATTCAAAGAACAATGGTCTCTCAGGCAATGTACAATGTCCAACTGTTTTTCTCCTTGTAATGCAAGAAAAAACACATAGCTGTCTGTGTCTCTGGGCAGAGATATCTCTGGATCTGTGGCGGCACTGACGTGTGGCTGGGTGATTTATTCCTAATTGAGCTTCCTGAAACAATGGTTTTGTTGTTGTGTGTTTCTCACAGGTTCCTAATGTCAAATGGATTTTTCTTTGATTTGTAGATGTTAAGACCTATGTTTCTTAGTGTTCTAGGAGAACCTACTTCATGAGGGACAGAAAAGGAGGGTTTTCTCGAGTCTTTAATACCACAGGAGAGGCTCGTTTGTAGTCTTTTTTAAAAAAATCATTTTGTGAGGGCAAAAGAAATGTTAAGAAGGGAGAAAAAGGAGCCGCAGTCCTGTTCCCAGCTTGTGTTTCATTCCTGTAAATCGAGGGTGATGTTGTCCCTGCCGTTATGAGGATGTTTAAGGACTGGCCTTGGTGGGCTCAGGGCTGGTCTCTTTCCCTCATGGCTTTCCAGGGGCTCCTTCCTCTTGTTCACCTGCTGACCTCCTGGACCAGTCCCTGAGGCCCCTGGAGCTGAGACACATAGTTCCTTTCAGCTGGCTTTAGACCAGCAGCATCCCCTTGACTCCTCTGCCAGGGATGCCACCGAACTCCTAACGGCAGAGGGTGCCTCCCACAGACTCTCAAGGATCTTGACTGGATCTTAACCCAGAGGAGTTTAGAAGCTCAGAACTCTTCTTCTCTACCAGTTACAGGGTCGCCCAAGTCATTAAAATAAGTTTATCTTTCCCTCCAACCATATGGTGCCCTGTGCCACGTCTGCATCCCCGTGTCTTCCAGATTCTTCCCGGGCCCCTCCCAGCCTGTCCCCACGCTGGGCGCCAGTGTCCCTGTTGCATATAGCACTGACGTGTGCATCAGCCCGTCCCTCTGAACGTGAGGCTGTCATCCTGGGAAAGACACCCTGGTTTTTGTTTTCGTTTCTTTAGCAAACTGGAAGATCTTAATTTTAAATAACCTTGGTGTTTTTGTCGTGAGAATTTTAATGTAACATCAAATGAAACGTTCAAGTCTATGTTGCTAATACAAAATTTTAATTTTTCTTTGCAGGTCAACTTTGTAGTGTGCCAACTCTTTGCCTTGCTAGCAGCCATTTGGTTTCGAACTTACCTACATTCAAGCAAAACTAGCTCTTTTATAAGACATGTCGTTGCTACCCTTTTGGGCCTTTATCTTGCACTTTTTTGCTTTGGATGGTAAGTAATTATTTTGATCATATTTAATGAAGATTTTGGATGTCTTTGTGAATTGAGTGTGTAGAAAAATACACTATGTAGAGTTTTGTCCTTATATTTAGCCTGTTAACGTTTTACATTTTTTATTTTTAATAGAAAAGATAAAGAGTGGAAAGTGGGCTCTGTCTCTTCAGTTTGGGCTCAGAGGACAGTTTGCTGTTTATAACTTATGAAAAAGGACCCATGAAGAAAAAAGACATCAAGACATTTTATTCTGTCATGAGTAGCTCTTCTACCTATTTTGCAGATCTTTTATGCCAGGACAAATGAACCATTTAAAATAACTTGTTCCTTTCTGTACAAGTGGCTTGTAAGAGGCTGGTAAAGCCCATCAATAGAACTCTGTTATCATTTTTTATATTCTGCCATTAGCTGAATGAGGTTTTTGGTGGGGTTGGTTTTGGGGGGGGAAGAATTATTTATGAATGGAAAGCTTTTATTTATGGCCCTTCAGATGCTCCATGTGTCTGTGTTTCTTCCACTTGGCTCCTTTCTTCATTATCAGGACTATTCTTGTAATAAATACAGACACCCCGTAGTTCCTGTTTGTCCCAGATGACGGTGGTTGTAGCAGGAAAGCACAGTGTCTTGGCTAAACAGCAGAGACGCTCAGTAGAAGAATTCTTGGTGATTCCTCCTGAGTTTTCCTTCTTGTTGTTGTTCAGTCGCTCAGTTGTATCCGACTCTTTGTGACCCCGCAGACTGTAGCATGCCAGGCTTTCCTGTCCTTCACCATTTCCTTCTTAACTGAGAGCTTATGCAGCTGGCTCATTGGCTGTGTTTGCTCTTTGGCAGATTGTTGTTTGAGATGCAGATTCCCTGAGAGAATGCCAATGCAGTCGCTTGATGGATGGTTTAAGGTAGTTCTTGTTGTGGGGTGTAGACTGGTGGATTTTGACAATGACTCTGTGTTTGTTCTGGGAGGTTGTTTTTGATTCTTGGTAGGGCTGAAATATCCTGGTATTTCTTAATCTAGTTTTTTCCTCTGGCAACCGTACATGTGTCCTAGAAACTCATGAAAATTCAATTAGGGGTTATTTATTCCTTCTCTGCCTTGTTGCCCCGTGACCAGTCCTCTGATAGGCCCTGCCAGTGGTAGGTGTATGTGGAGTCCCAGGGTTTCTATGCGCTTTCTTAAATCAGATCTAGGCATGGTTTCTCCCCTTCCTGGACAACATCAAAGTTTTCTTCAGTTTCTCAGGGGATTTCTATTTAAACTTATCTTAAATCATGCCATGGGTGTGTATTTAACTTTGTATCACAGAGCTTTTCAAATGCAAAATAACAGAAAATAGTAGAATGAACCCTCAAAGGCACATTATCCAGCTTCAACAATTGTTAAAATTCTACCGTTCCTATTTCATCCTTTCCTCAACTTATTTTTCTGCAATATTTTCAAGCATATTCCAGTTTACACATTTTACCCATATATATGTCAGTGTTCAATGTGTATTTTGTCAGCATATTTTTTTTCTTCATTAAAAATTTTTTTTATTTTATTTTTAATTGGAGGATAATTACAATATTGTGTTGTTTTCTGCCATACATCAACATGAATCAGCCACAGGTATACATATGTCCTCTCCCTCTTAAACCTCCCTCCCTCCTTCCTCCCGTCCCTCCCCTCTAGGTTGTCACAGAACCCCTGACTTGAGCTCCTTGAATCATATAGCAAATTTCCACTGGCTATCCCTTTTATACATGGTAATGTATATGTTTACTTGCTGCTCTCTCTAATATCCCACCTTCTCTCTCCCTAACTGTGTCCAAAAGTCTTTTCTCTGTGTCTGCATTTCCACTGCATGTTGTAAGGGGTGGGGAAGGCTTGTCCAAAGTGACCAGCTCCAGACACCCTTCATTTTGTGGTCTGTGGACACAGAGAAGACGGAGATGTGATCCGTGTTTCCTGGGCCCGTGTGACTGGGAGTCCTGCTGGAGGGAGAGGTGTTTACGGATGGGGGAGGGTGCTTTCTTGCTGTGAGGTCTTCTCAGATACTCTATCCCAGTGTCCCGAGGAGCTCACCTTAAGGTCAGGTGGTCATAAGTATGTCGATTTCTACGTGATAACTAGGATTTTAAAAAAGCGTACTCTGTTCTTTCCTTGAAGGAGAAACTTTTTATATTCCTTTCTTTGGGAAGAGAGATTGTTTATGCCTCTGCACCAGGTAAAAGATAATTCTTTGCTACTTGATATAAGTGGGAAAATAGAGTGTCCTTCTGGATTGCGTTTTAGCACTCTGTTAGCCTCGAAGGCAATCCTGTCTCCTATTGATTTTGACAAGTTGTCTTTTGGAAGACTGTGTTAGTGGTTGCCTAAATATAGTTGACTCTTTTACCTACTTGTATTTGGCCTCAGCTTTTTTTTTTTTTGACCCATCATCTATAAATTTCTTTTAACTGAGAATTAGTTTATACTTTTAATTTACTTGTTTAGCTATGTGAGAGCAGTGCAGGGTAATGGACTGGAGCTTAGACTGAATCCAGACAGACCTGGATTCCACTGTGGGTGCCTCAGCCTGGCAGCGCTGTGACTGGACCATTACTCAGCCTTGGTAGCATCACTTTTCTCACCTGTAAAATGGAACCAGTGGTGGTGGTCAGGTCTGAAAGACATAATACTGCAGAAGGGAGCTTAGCACAGTAGCCAGTTCTTTTCTGTTTCAGTTTATGGACACATATGTTTTTCTGATTGGCGGCTTTCTGGTTATATAGTAGCATTCCAGGCCAACATTGTTTCCCTGTGTGTGTGTTTGTGTGTATGTGTGTTTCCGTGTGTGTGTGTGTGTGTGTGTGTGTGTGTATTTGTTAGGCAGAGGAAGAGACAGGCAGATGAACTCTCTACAGTGGGTAAGATAAGTCTCTTCTATACCTGTCTTGGAGCCTACTTCTTATTTGTAAAATTTCTGTGGAAAGTTAAAAATAATTAAGTAGCTTTTCACAGTGGAGGTGCCTGTTATTCTATGATGCTTAGGTTAGAAAGTAATTTCAATCATAGTTTAAGATCTTTATTAATGCTTTAAATTATATGCAATGATTTCAACATTTTTTTCATACATTATTCATGCTCTCAAAGGGGAAAGAAAATAGAAATTTTGCATGTGTGTGCGCTCATGCATGCATGTGTGTAATCTTAGGGATAGTTTGGAGGGATTTAATTTTTTTCTCAAGTATTTATTTATTTGGCTGCTTGGATCTTAGTCATGGTGTGCAGGCTCAGTAGCTACATAGCATGTGGGATATTAGTTTCCCAGTCAGGGACTGAACCCACATCCCCTGCATTAGAAGGCAGAGTCTTAACCACTGGACCACCCAGAGAGTCCCATGGATGGATTTTAAAACCGGAGATCTAAATCATGTTTTGCCTGACTTTTATGAAATGGATGGATAAATTAGTTCTCTCATTTAATGGTGTATTTCTACATTAGAACATTAGAAAACACTATATTATTTCCGTGAGAATGTTTCGTAGATGGATTACTGCAAATTAAGGATTGACTAGATTTGTATAAGGACACTTATTTGACTCGAGCCATCGTGTTTTCAGAATGAATCAATTTGGGTGTACCCGCTTTTAAATGAATTCTAATATTTAGTATTTTGGGCTCTTTTGTAAGTAACACTTGCAAAGACTACTGCAGCTGTATTGGCGCAGTCAGGTGAACAATTAAGTGATGTCTGTCAGGACGATTCTGAAACCCATGTTTCTCACTCCTTTTCATACTTGTGCCTTAGTAATGGAAAAACGGTAATGCTTCAGTCTCAGGACCCCATGGAGCTTTGGTGTAGCTGGGAAATGTGGGATGCTCAGCCCCCAAGTGTGGCTTTCTGGAGTTCTTATTTTTCCAGCCCTTGTGGGGCTTGTAAGATGAGACTCCTCTAGGGTATCCACACAGTGTTAGGCTTTGGAGGGTTTGCTTCCTTGTTTTTTTGGGGGGGACTATTCTGAGTTATGCATAAGCCCTTTTTATCCTGAATCATTTCAACTCGATGTTTGTGTGTAGGCCCTTCTAACCCTTCTAACAGTGCTCTTACTTTTTACAGGTATGCCTTACATTTTCTTGTACAGAGTGGAATTTCCTACTGTATCATGATCATAATAGGCGTGGAGAACATGCACAAGTAAGTGCTCACTGTATTCACGTATAAAACGGGTTCCAACATAATTGAATTGGGCCCAATAGAATTTTACCACGTTAAAAATTATTCTGAATTATGATCATTTTTTCAAGACCATAATTGATATAAAAGCAAAACCCTCGGTATGCATCACTCTTTCGTGTACTCAGAGCAGGGTTTCTCAGCCTCAGGGCTACTGATGGCTGAGACTGGATCATTCTTTGGTGGGTGGGACTGTTGTACGCCCTGTAAGATGCTGAGCACCATCCGTCGCTCCTGCCCACTTGGCGCTGGCAGCCTCTCCTCTCCAGGTTGTGACAACCATGGCTGTTTCCAGACAGTTTCACACATCTCTTGCGGGGCCAGACCACTTCCGGGTAAGGACCACTGGCTTAGTCTTGGGTAACAGCAGTGCCGAGATGGAGTAAGCAAATAGATTAGAGAGAGATTTAGAAGGCACGTGTGGAAGGACTTGGTGATTGATGGGGGAAAAAGGTGTCAGGGTGACCCCAGGTTCCTGGTGTGAATAGTAAGGTAAATGGAAGCAGAGTTTCTGAGCATAGGGAAGCCTGGGGGTGGGGAGCATTTCAAACAATGTGTG
The DNA here is from genome assembly GCF_032405125.1 of Capricornis sumatraensis. Taxonomy (NCBI): domain Eukaryota; kingdom Metazoa; phylum Chordata; class Mammalia; order Artiodactyla; family Bovidae; genus Capricornis; species Capricornis sumatraensis. The sequence continues at coordinate 18,359,381 of NC_091069.1, read as the reverse complement.
TGTGTGGGTGTTAGTCACTCAGTCGTGTCTGACTCTTTGCAACCCCATGGACTGGATCCTGCCAGGTTCCTCCATCCATGGAATTCTCCAGGCAAGATATTCACCTAAAACAGTGCTTGGTACATAGTAAACACTCTGAGCATTTGCCGAATAGGTACCTGTGGACTTTATAGAGTGTCTGTGAGACAGTTAATCGATGCTGGGAGCTGGTGTGGAGGTCTGGGCCAGAGAGGACACTAGACACTGGAAATAGATATGGTTGAACACCCAGGGGCCGAGGTACCCACAGAGCTTGGTGGCAGATCCTTGGGAGTGTTCTGTGTTACCTGTGGTGCACCGTGTCTCTGAATCCTGACATATGTGTGGCTTCAGGAGTTTTCATACAGGGAATGATGGACCTGTAGCTAATTTCATAGTCCCCCCCACTACCCCGCCAAATCTCATTCTGTTCTGCATCTTCGGTGATTCATGGGTCACCCCATCTGCTTTGGTGCCATGTCTTCCCTCAGTTTCCAGTGGTGCCCCCTGCCTTCCTGGATCCCTCCCCCTGCTGTGTGCCAGCACTCCAGGTTTTGGTGTTTTGACTCTTAATTTTTTTAAGAGGAGGGGTAAAATATTTTGATTATGTATCATGTGAAGCAATTTTTACACCATTGCAACTCTGCTTATGAAATCTCACACCTGAGAAAAGGAGCTTCATGTTGTAAATCTGGAAAAAGAAGGAACATCTGATGGGATTACTGAGAACAAGGGACTTGTATACACCTGCGTGAATGGAAGTCATAACATGCTTCTAAGTAGGAAGTGTGTGTGTGTGTGTGTGTGCGTGCACGTGTGCACTAAGTTGCTTAGTCGTGTCCGACTCTTGGTGACACTCTGGACCATAACCCACCAGGCTTCTCTGTCCTCGGGACTTCTCCAGACAAGAATACTGGGATGGGTTATCATGTCCTCCTCCAGGGGATCTTCCCACCCCAGGAATCAAACCTGCGATTTATTTCTTACTCTCCTACATTGGCAGGTAGGTTCTTTACCCCTGGTGCCACCTGAGAAGCCCCCAAGTAGGAAGGTTAGTAAATTCATATTCAGTCAAAGGCAGCGGTTTATTTTTCTGAAAGGCAGTGGCAGTCGGTGAAGCTACCTTGTAGAGCTTCAGCCCACGTCTGGCTTGGTAGCCACGTGCGGCCTGCAGATTTAAGTGAATCAACGTCTAAAGCCCAGTTGTTTAGCCACACTGGCCATATGGCATGTGCTCGACCCCCACAGGTGGCTGGTGGCCTCTGTATTCAGCAGCACACACAGTGCATTTCTCTGGGGGTAGAAAGCTCTGCTGGGTGCTGCGGCTGTGGGCCCGCAGGCAGAGGCCGTTGGTTTCGTCGCTCTTTTATGGTATGTTCTGTGCACGTATGTGCTGCCGGTGCTTAGAGTTTGACGCCATCAATGGAGCAGGTGAGGGTAGACGGATTTGCCACAGTAGTTACAAGTGTTGGCAATAAAGAGGAAGTGATTAACTTAGAAAGTGTGTCTTTCCATCTCTTTTAACCCCTTCCATTTTAGTTTATACTGATAGGTTTTTCTGTTTGATTTTGCCTTTTTCCTTCTTTTTTTTTTTCTTTTAATCCCCTTTTTCACTCAGACTTTCACATTAATTTTAAATGTTCAATGGGTTCGAACTTAAGAAATTAATTCAAATATGCTCGGTGGGGCTTATAGCATTCCTCTGTTGGTTAAAGTTATTGTTTATGTAAATATAATACACATCTGTTTACTTCTTTTAGTCTAGGTTTACATGGTATGTATAATATGTTTCTTTGAACATCGAGGGTTTAAATTTTTTTAAGTGAAGGATTTGGACTCTCTAAGTATTTAACAGTTTAAAAATTCTTGGATCTCTTTTTTTTTTGTACGTTTTGTAAGCTATTCATGGTGTAGTTTTTGCAATCTCTGTAACAAGTCCATTTGTAAATTAAAATATTTTAATATAGTATAAGCTTTATTTTTGTAGCTTCCTTTAACACTAACATATATGCTATTTTATTCTGATCCATAATGAGATAATTTACCTTTAAAATTTATTCTAGAATTCAGTGCTTTTTCTAGTCTACATTTTCATATAAGCTTTGAAATTTTTAAGGAAAAATGTAAAAACCTTAAGTGATAGAGGCAGAAAGAAGAAAGAGTATTTAGGAATAGAAGGTCCTATATATTGGGATATTGAGTCTCCTTAATTAGTTTGGGGATAAATTAACTTTCACAAGTTTGCCCGTCATTTCTGAGAGCAGGGATTGGCAGACTGTGTGAAGGGCCAGAGAGCGAATATTTTAGACTGTATAGGATACACAGTCTTTTCATAGCTTTTTTCGGTCCTCTTGTTGTACATGAGACTGTATGTGAACAATGAACTTGACCATGAATCCATCAGACCTCATTTATCAAAAAAAAAAAAAAATTTAAAATAAATATTTGTAGGAGTCCTATAGGGGAGTCTGGGGAGTCCTATAGGAACAAAAAGTAGTTTTACTTACAGTCAAAAGATGTTGAACGTTGATTGCTCTTGTAGTGGGAATTTAGCTTCTGTAATTGAAATAGTCTCATTTTCACACGACTGTGAAATAACTGCCCAACTATCTAAAGTACGAAGGAAAGGACTAAATTTTGATTGTGAAAGGATGTTTACATTATCATCACAGATCTTAATGTGTCTTCTCGCCAATAAAAAGGATGAGAGAAAAAAAAACACAAAAAGCAGGTGGACTGTATTTGGCCATCCCCAAGTACTAAACTCACTCCTGCTCCAGGGACATGAAAAGACAGAGGCAAGCAGACACATGCTCTTCCTCCTAGTTTCCAAAATACGAAATAAAGCATGCCAAGTGGTAATTTTAAACCTGTGATAGTACAGATGATGGAATAATGAACTTTATTACTGATTTGCTGTGAATTATTGTGATGAAGCAGATGGTTTCTAAAAAAGCTGGTTAGAAGAGGCAGGAGGGTAGAGCCGTGTTTCCGGCCCACTGGCCAGGAAGTGGGCGGCCTTTTCCCTGGAGAAGGCAGCACAGCGTGGCTGAGGCCTGTGGTGTTCCGATGATGGACTCAAAGAGCTTTTGTGGACGGGCGTGGGAACCTAAGTGCTCTTCATGTTAGTTTTGTGTTTTTTAACTTTCCTGTGGGAAGACTTGTTCTGAGTTCCAAAGAACAGCCTCGGATTTTGGAATACAGCGCTAGGGACCTGCCCTTCAGTCAGTCAGTCAGTTCAGTCTCTCAGTTGTGTCTGACTCTTTGCGACCCCATGAATCGCAGCATGCCAGGCCTCCCTGTCCATCACCAACTCCCGGAGTTCACTCAGACTCACGTCCATCGAGTCAGTGATGCCATCCAGCCATTTCATCCTCTGTCGTCCCCTTCTCCTCCTGCCCCCAATCCCTCCCAGCATCAGAGTCTTTTCCAGTGAGTCAACTCTTCGCATGAGATGGCCAAAGAACTGGAGTTTCAGCTTTAGCATCATTTCTTCCAAAGAAATCCCAGGGTTGATCTCCTTTAGAATGGACTGGTTGGCTCTCCTTGCAGTCCAAGGGACTCTCAAGAGTCTTCTCCAACACCACAGTTCAAAAGCATCAATTCTTTGGCACTCAGCTTTCTTCACAGTCCAACTCACATCCATACATGACCACTGGAAAAACTATAGCCTTGACTAGATGGACCTTTGTTGGCAAAGTAATGTCTCTGCTTTTCAATATGCTATCTACTACTACTACTAAGTCACTTCAGTCGTGTCTTGACTCTGTGCGACCCCAGAGACAGCAGCCCACTAGGCTCCCCCGTCCCTGGGATTCTCCAGGTAAGAACACTGGAGTGGGTTGCCATTTCCTTCTCCAATGCATGAAAGTGAAAAGTGAAAGTGAAGTCGCTCAGTCGTGTCTGACTCTTTGCGACCCCATGGACTGCAGCCTACCAGGCTCCTCCGTCCATGGGATTTTCCAGGCAAGAGTACTGGAGTGGGGTGCCATTGCCATTTTCTTCCAAGGAGTAAGCGTCTTTTAATTTCATGGCTGCAGTCACCATCTGCAGTGATTTTGGAGCCCCCCAAAATAAAGTCTGACACTGTTTCCACTGTTTCCCCATCTATTTCCCATGAAGTGATGGGACCAGATGCCATGATCTTTGTTTTCTGAATGTTGAGCTTTAAGCCAACTTTTTCACTCTCCTCTTTCACTTTCATCAAGAGGCTTTTTAGCTCCTCTTCACTTTCTGCCATAAGGGTGGTGTCATCTGCATATCTGAGGTGATTGATATTTCTCCCGGCAATCTTGATTCCAGCTTGTGTTTCTTCCAGGCCAGCGTTTCTCATGATGTACTCTGCATATAAGTTAAATAAGCAGGGTGACAGTATACAGCCTTGATGTACTCCTTTTCCTATTTGGAACCAGTCTGTTGTTCCATGTCCAGTTCTAACTGTTGCTTCCTGACCTGCATACAGGTTTCTCAAGAGGCAGGTCAGGCGGTCTGGTATGCCCATCTCTTTCAGAATTTTCCACAGTTTATTGTGATCCACACAGTCAAAGGCTTTGGCATAGTCAATAAAGCAGAAATAGATGTTTTTCTGGAACTCTCTTGCTTTTTCGATAATGCAGTGGATGTTGGCCATTTGATCTCTGGTTCCTCTGCCTTTTCTAAAACCAGCTTGAACATCTGGAATTTCATGGTTCACGTATTGCTGAAGCCTGGCTTGGAGAACTTTGAGCATTACTTTACTAGCATGTGAGGTGAGTGCAATTGTGTGGTAGTTTGAGCATTCTTTGGCATTGCCTTTCTTTGGTATTGGAATGAAAACTAACCTTTTCCAGTCCTGTGGCCACTGCTGAGTTTTCCACATTTGCTGGCATATTGAGTGCAGCACTTTCACAGCATCATCTTTCAAGATTTGAAATAGCTTAACTGGAATTCCATCACCTCCACTAGCTTTGTTCATAGAGATGCTTTCTAAGGCCCACTTGACTTCACATTCCAGGATGTCTGGCTCTAGGTGAGTGATCACACCATTGTGATTATCTTGGTCATGAAGATCTTTTTTATGTAGTTCTTCTGTGTATTCTTGCCACCTCTTCTTAATATCTTCTGCTTCTGTTAGGTCCGTACCATTTCTGTCCTTTATCGAGCCCATCTTTGCATGAAATGTTCCCTTGGTATCTCTGATTTTCTTGAAGAGATCTCTAGTCTTTTCCATTCTGTTGTTTTCCTCTATTTCTTTGCATTGATCACTGAAGGCTTTCTTATCTCTTTTTGCTATTCTTTGGAACTCTGCATTCAGATGCTTATATCTTTCCTTTTCTCCTTTGCTTTTCGCTTCTCTCTTTTCAAGGCCTTCTCAGACAGCCATTTTGCTTTTTTGCATTTCTTTTCCATGGGGATGGTCTTGATCCCTGTCTCCTGTACAATGTCACGAACCTCTGTCCATAATTCATCAGGCATCTATCTATCAGATCTACTCTCTTAAATCTATTTCTCACTTCCACTGTATAATCATAAGGGATTTGATTTAGGTCATCCCTGAATGGTCTAGTGGTTTTCCCTACTTTCTTCAATTTAAGTCTGAATTTGGCAATAAGGATTTCATGATCTGAGCCCCAGTCAGCTCCCTGTCTTGTTTTTGCTGACTGTATAGAGCTTCTCCATCTTTGGCTGCAAAGAATATAATCAATCTGATTTCAGTGTTGACCATCTGGTGATGTCCATGTGTAGAGTCTTCTCTTGTGTTGTTGGAAGAGGGTGTTTGCTATGACCAGTGCATTTTCTTGGCAAAACTCTATTAGTCTTTGCCCTGCTTCAATCTGCATTCTAAGGCCAAATTTGCCTGTTACTCCAGGTGTTTCTTGACTTCCTACTTTTGCATTCCAGTCCCCTATAATGAAAAGGACATCTTTTTTGGGTGTTAGTTCTAAAAGATCTTGTAGGTTTTCATAGAACTGTTCAACTTCAGCTTCTTTAGCGTTACTGGTTGGGGCATAGACTTGGATTACTGTGATATTGAATGGTTGCCTTGGAGATGAACAGAGATCACTCTGTTGTTTTTGAGATTGCATCCAAGTACTGCATTTCGGACTCTTTTGTTGACCATGATGGCTACTCCATTTCTTCTGAGGGATTCCTGCCCGCAGTAGTAGATATAATGGTCATCTTTGTTAAATTTACCCATTCCAGTCCATTTTAGTTCGCTGATTCCTAGAATGTCCACGTTCACTCTTGCCAACTCCTGTTTGACCACTTCCAATTTGCCTTGATTCATGGACCTGACATTCCAGGTTCCTATGCAATATTGCTCTTAAACAGCAGACCTGTGAGATGGTTAATACGGAAAGAGCCTGTTAGCCTTTGGAGATTAAACTGAAGTCTTTTCTTGATAACTTGGCAGGTAGTTTTCAACAGAGCAAATGACCTACAGGAAACATATAAAAGATATAGACACATCCAGTAAAACCACACCTGCCTCGCAGGTTTGCCAAGTTTTGTACGGGATTACGTCGTAAAACCTGTAGGAAAGTGATCTTCAACCCACAGTCACATGGGCTCAGCTACCCACCCCTTTGAACAAACCAGAGACAGTGGAGATGTGGTCCTTACCCTCTGAAAGGCACCCTTGAGTTGGAGGTGTTGCACAGTGTCAGCCATGCAGCAAGCTTTTGTAACTTTATGCTGGGACCCACTGATGGATAAAAGGACGGGTTCAGTCTCTACAGGACACTTACTGTCAAACTGGTGATCACACTGTGATTGTCCTTACAGAAGAGGGTGCATTCAGGGCTGAGGGTGCATACCACCTTGGAGAGCAGTAAAAAAAGAAATCTTCATCAGCCATTTACTGTGTGCTCAGCAGAATGAAACAGAGCACAGATATTCGATGTGAAGTAGAACTTATGCTGAAATATGTTTTTAAATATTAGGAGATACTAAAATGTGTTCTTCGGAATCCCCTTGAAGTGATGATAAAATTGAGCAGCAGGCCTTGGGCAGGAGTAGAGATCAAGTTTAAACTCCACCTTCTCCCCAGGTGGCCCTAATGACTCATTGGAAAAGCACTGGATTGGGGGCAGATGTTTATGGGTCTGATTCAGGTTCTGCTAAATTTCATTAGCTCTGGGACCTGAGTCATGTCCCCTTTACCTTTCTGAGTCTAAACTGCATTAAACCAGCTGACTCACCTGGGCCCCCGGTGTGCTTTTCCCTGCATCCAGGGCTCGGCTCCCAAGAAGAGGGTTCCCATGCTGGGAGAGCTGCTTTCTGAGGCCATTCCTGGGCAGGTGCTTTGCTGGGTTTTTCTCTTCCCACTGATGTCACATCAGAGGTGTTGTTAGGGTTTGCAAAGTTGCTCTAATTCACCTATTCTCCTGCCAGACTATGAACTGCTTAGGTGGGTGGTGGGGACCTTCCACTTTTTATAATCTCGGTGTTGAGCCTATGGATGATAGAAGCTCAGAAGAAGAGGTTCTCTGTTCTGTTGAGTGCATGTTTGTGGGCATTTTTTTTTTTTTATCTCTCTTTTTTTTAAAGATTTTTTTAAAAATGTGGACCATTTTAAAAGTCTTTCCTGAATTTGTTACAGTATTGCTCTGCTTTATGTTTTTTTGTTTTTTGTTTTGATCTGCAAGGCATGTGAGGTCTTAGCTCCCTGTGAAGTGTTAGTTGCTCAGTTGTGCCGGACTCTTTGCAACCCTATGGACTGCAGCCCACCAGGCTCCTCTGTCCATGGGATTCTCAAGGCAAAAACACTGGAGTGGGTTGCCATTTCCTTCTCCAGGGGATCTTCCTGACCCAGGGATTGAACCTGGTTCTTCTGCACTGCAGGCAGATCCTTTACTGACTGAGCTATGAGGGAAGCCCTTAGCTCCCTGACCAGGGATCAAACCCGTACCCTCTGCATTGGAAGATGAAGTCTCAGCCACTGGACCCCCGGGAAGTTCCTGGCATCTCTTTTTGGTGGGCTATTTCTGAGCAGAGGATATCTGTCTGTGCTGAGGGCCTTGAATGGCATGCTTGGTGGGTTGACCAGCGGTCTTTGGTGTTTCCTGCCTGCCTCCCTGCTTATCCACCCCTGAGGCTGGTTGTGGAGCTGCGGCCCTGGGGCTGGGGGTGAGATCAGGGAAGGACCAGGCAGTTTTAGCTGATTTGCTTTTAGCTCAGTGTTCCATGCCCCTGAGGAGCAGGTGGGACAGGGGTCTGTTGTCACCTGTCACCGCCGGTGCTCACAGGACTCCTGCAGTGTGGATTCCTGAATAGAGATATCATGAGGAACTCTTGACTCCACTGGGGAGGAATGAGGATGTTGGAAATGCCATCTGGCAAGCAGAAGCCTCAAGTCACTTGGAGATCTGTCCTCACGAAGGTAATGAGCAGTGGCTAATGGCTCAGCGGAAGCTCTGCAGGGGAAAGTACTAATGTCCCTGAGGACAACCCATGATCCCATGAGAGGCAATAAAACGTGGCAGGAAGGAACCTGGACTCTAATAAAAGTTCTTCTTTTCCGCTCTCTGTGGACGGTACTTGAAAGCCTTTCAGTGGCTTGGAGTGAAGGTGCTGGCCTTTTGGGTGTTGCTGTGCTGTCCTGAGCTAGAAGCTGTATTTCAACCAGAAAACCATAAGTAATTCTAAAGTGTTTTTTTATATTATCTTATCCTGATAGCAGTTAATGTTGCAGCAATCATTGTGTATCCATTGCTGTGCAGGGTGCTTGGATTGCACTAATCCTAGCAACAGCCCTGGAGATGGGCGCACCAGGGTATCTGCTTCCCCAGTAGCAGGTTAGTAAGAGGGGAACCTGGGATGAGAACTGGGTGTGTCTGATCACACCCAGTGCCCAGGCTTTTTGTTTCTGCACTCTATTACTTAAGCATTCAGCTTTATGATATGAGAATGTGTCGTTAAAAAGAAGCACCCTGAATTGATCGAGGAGAGGTAATGGGAGCCAGTAGGGTCTTGAACACAGTGAGGGACTCGCATGTGTTGGCTACTCTTCCTTAGCACAAAGATACAGATAGTTTTTATCCAAAAAGATGCAATGGCCTTTAGGCATATTATGCTTAGGATCTGAGGTTTTTAAATATTCTCAATTCTCATAGAAAGGAAAACCTGTTACTTGGTGAGAGGCAGTAGGATGTCCAGGCCCTGTTGGATTCTGAAGAATCTTTAGAACATAGCATCATACCCTCTTGGGCATCCCTGGCAGTTCAGTGGTAAAGCAGTGCAGGAGACCTGGGTTCCATCCCTGGGTCGGGAAGATCCACTCGAGAAGGGCATGGCAGCCCACTCCAGTACTCTTGCCTGGAAAATCCCATGGACAGAGGAGCCTGGCAGGCTGCAGTCCATGGGGTCACAAAGCGTCGGACATGACTAAGCAACTGAACACATATGCACACACATCATACCCTCAAACCCTGCGCTTGGGAAAGGACCCGATTCAGATTCCATTATACTGTCTAGTCACTGTAGTATCTCTTTTGGAGATTTTGAATTCTAAGTTGTGTTTCCAGTTGTAAGCTGAATCTCTGTTAAGGACCCAGTCATCGTTGAGCAAGGAAGGGAGGTTTCTTTCCCTTGGGTCAAGGGTTTCTGTCTGAAGTAGGAAGAATATGTTAACATGGAGATGAAGACAATACAAACACACGTCCCTTGGAAAATAATGCTGTTACTTTGGGTGTTGCTGTTACATCTGAATGTGTTAGAATAAGAATGTGCACAGGTGGACTCAGGTAATGGGGCTGTACCATAAAGAAGGCTGAGGGCTGAAGAATTGATGCTTTCAAACACCATGCCATTTACATAAAATATGTGGTTCACGTTGAAATTTTGTGAGAGAAGAAAGTTGCATGAATGGTGTATTTCTTTTTCTTTACTTTTAGGTAAGAAATGAGGAAGTTGTTTGGGGAAATTAGGGCTTGCTGAATGCTGAGTCTGCGTGTGGTGTATTGTTGTAGTAAATATGTAGGCTTGATATGGGCAGGTTTTGTCTTTGTGTTATAGTACGATTTAATAGCGTGTTTGGACTTGAACTTTGGAACTTGAATGGTGGAATGACTTCTGTGTTCAGTCGCTTTGTTGAGTGCTCTCTACAGATATTCCACTGAACTGTCCCTATAGTTGTGGCAGTGTAAGTCATTCAGTCATGTCCGACTCTTCCGACCCCATGGACTGCAGCCCACCAGGCTCCTCTGTCCATGGAATTCTCCAGGCAAGAATACTGCAGTGGGTGGCCATTCCCTTCTCTAGGGTATCTTCCCCACCCAGGGATCAAGCCCAGGTCTCCTGCATTGCACACAGACTTTTTACTGTCTGAGACACCAGGTTATTAGTCACTGTACAGAGAAGGAGATTGTAGTTCCAAGAGGTGAGGTTACTCAGACCAGTAGCAAAACCAGTAATGATCAGTCCTGGACGTCTGTGAAATTAATTTCCGTGGTTATTGCTGATTTATGGAGATTCTTTTAAAGTTTTCTTTTTAATTAGAGAAAAAGAGATCCTCACCTTCTTACCACATAGCGTAAACAGCCTGGGTTATTTTTTGAAAGAATAGCAAGCATGTTGGAGACGTAGTGACTGGGTTTGTCTTAGTCATCATTAGAACACAGTGTTGGGGTCTTTTTAAAAGGCTTTATCTCCCAGAGAAATATTTGAATAAAAGTGATTTTATTCTCTCAATAATCTACCCTAATTTAAAATTGTTCAGTCTTTTGCAAGTTCCATGCTTGAGGCTGATACTTATTTAATTACATAATAAGTATAGACTTTAAAGTGCTACTTTAATGTCAATTGACTAAGAAAAGACTTTTAAAATACTTTCTGATACATAAATTTGTATAGGGAAGAGAGAGTGATCCCATCCTGCTTGCTGCTGCTGGCTTAGTAAACAGTTCTTATTTAGAGTAGTAATGGAGAGAGAATCAGAAGATAAGAGGGCAAAATATATGATGACCTGAAAAAACGGTAGGGCATTTTGCTGAAAGGATGTTATAGGCAGGTGAGCCTGGGCACCTATTTCTCTCAAAAGTGTGAGCTTTTGCTTACACTTAGTGAAGCCCAGAGAAGAGATGAGATTGCTCGTCTTTTCCTGGCCTGGAAATTAATCTTAGGGTATGACAGACTATGCACCTTAGCAGAACTTGCCTTGGGAAGAAGGTTTCAGGATTGAAATGGGGTTGGCACGATTTGCCTTTCAAAGTTTTAAGATGTCTCATGTAGAACTCATTTTGTTGGAGCACAGCTTCATTTCAAAACACGAATTATTGGAGTGCTGTTATTTAGAATAGTATAAGATAATAGATAATAGTACAAGATAATAGAATAAACTTTTTTCCTTAGACACGAGAGCTTTAGAAAGTGTTCAGAGAACAGACTTAAAGACTTGAAGATAAAATCCAATGAAGAAAGTGATAAAAGTTAAGAAATGAGTAGGATGGAACCCCAAAGTACAATAGACAACTTAAATTACAAGTAAATTACTCTTAATAGCTAAACTGCCAGTGATATTTATTAAACACAAATGCTAAGGTGCTTTCCCATGCTGTCCTCACAGCCACCTGTGCTGTAATACTGTATCTCAGCTTTATTGTTGAAGAAAACAGAGATTCAGAGACCTAGATGCTTTCCCCAAGTTTATACAACTGGTCCCCAGCAGGCTCAGAACTTGAAACCCAGTCTGTTCAGCACCAAAGCTCCATGCAGCCAGCTGCTAAACTCAGTTCCCCCTTGACCTTCACAACATGCGGATTTTCCATGGGAAACAGGTAGTGTCCTATCCATTTTATTTCGGGGTTGTTTTCCTTCATTGATAATTGGTGTGTGTGCAAGTAATGTAAATTAATTTTAGTTTGAAAGCTGAATTGGGAAGCTAAATTTCTTTAATTCTAATTCTTGGGTTAGTTTGTTAATTTATCCCGACTTGGCAGCTGAGCAGTGAAGCCAGTGGGATAAATCCTCACTTCTTCCTTCATCTCCCCACCGCCTGTATTCACCATCACCTTGCTTCATCAGTTTCCTCTTGGGTCGTTTGAGGACACTTGAAAGGCCCTTGAGACCGCCCCTGGTGCCCTCAGCTCTCAGTGGGTGGTAGGGATGCCCCGCTGTCCTTAGGCTCCTCCCGACCCCTCCAGCCCGCTGTTGCTCGGTAGCTCCAGCTTCCTTAGATCACTGCACACATCGTCTTCCTTGCTGCCCTTGCTTTGAAGATCTTCACAGAATGAATTGAATCACCTTTTTCCTTTTCTGCTTTTCCACCTATGTGGTTTTCACCCCGAAGGGTAATGGAAGAAAGGTGAGTGATCGTCTGTGCAGGTGGGAAGGGAGCTCGGAACCCTTTCTTATAACACACAGCCCCTGAAGAGCCAAGACTGACAGGTTCCTGGTCTTCCCATCGGGAGGGGCACCGGCTCTCTGACTTGGAAGGTGGTCGTCCCTGGGGTCTCAAAGAGTCGGACACGACTGATCAACTAAGCACAGCACAGCACAGGAAAACATGAAGCCTTTTATAGACATTAGTTTTCACGGTTCTGGTTTTAGTAGCAATTAGAATAGACTGAAATTTGGATGCTTTTTTGTGGGTAATTGTCTTTCTCAGTTTAAGATTCTGTCATTACACTGACTGCCAGATACAGTTTTTGATGTTTTTAAAACCTTTAAAACTTCATTTCTGTGTATTTATTGATTTAATATTTTTAACTACAATCCAGACATCTGAAATCTTGATGTAAACTATAGAAGTCTATGTCTTTTTTTTCCCTTTTCTTTTTCCTTTTGGCCAAGTGCAAAGCGTGTGGGATCTTAGTTCTCAACCAGGGATTTAACCCATTCCCTCGGCAGGAAAAGCACCGAGTCCTAACCATTGGACCACCAGGGAATTTCTATAGAAGTCTTTGCATTTTGAGCAATAAAATCATCGTGCCAAGAGCCAATACCCAATTTTATTTCTATCTTTGAGTCAACTTTGGAAATTTTCTTTATAAAACACCAATAAGTGACTTCGTTATGTTACAGAGACAGGTGTGGGAGCAGAGTTAGATTTTATAAAAGAGCTGATTAGTTGCCACGTGGTTTGGGTCCTTTCTGTTGTCTGTAAACAAAATGAGAAAGAAAAGGACCCAGTGCCCTCATGTATCCGTGTCTCGGTTTGTGGCTGGCCTAGTGAGTACAGCTGAGCTCCTTTCTTGTTGTCATGAATAAGGTTTTGTAAAAGAACAAACACAGCCCCTCACGACTTGTATTGTGCTTGTAACTCATGGAGACCTTGTTGTTCCAGGTGAGAGGGCTCCTTGGCGGGGAACCCGGTAGGCCCTGTCTTCCGAGGAACAGCAGTTTTATCGGGGAACGTAGATGACCTGCAGGTCTCTAGGAAGACAGTAAGAGAGAATCTGGAGTCTCCCCATTCAGGGAGAAGCCCAAGTGGAGACCCTGGGGAGAAGGTCCCTTTACCCCAAGAGGACAGCGGCACAGTAGCGATTGGGAACAGAACAGGGGCCTCTGAGTCTTGTATGAAGACGACGTGGTAGCTGGTTTTTGCTGGTAAAGCAGCTGGTTTTCTAAAAGTGTTTTAAAATTCTTCTCTTGGAGTCACAGACTAACAGAGCTGGTTTCCAGCCACAGAGCTCAGCTTATGCTCTGAGTGAGGGGTGGCAGGCTTGTCCCACCCCGGGGGCTTTTCTAGGTGTGGATATATTTTCAATTTTCTGAATCTATTTTAGAACTTGAATTTATACCCCCCCCCAAAGAATTCATACTTCCATACACGCCTACCAAATCCTACTTTAATTAACTAAAATCTACAAATTTTCTCCCCCCAAAGTAGCAATAAAACTGGTCAAAACCATTGTTGGGCTCTGAAAATTTACTCAAAGCAAACAGCAATTCGAGAAGCTTTTATTTAAAAGAAAACTGTTGACCTTTGAGTGAAAACAGTGGGAACGGCGGTATTCCTGCCTGGGCTCCTCTCCACCCCTCATTTGCTGGCAGAGAGTTCTCCTGGGGCAGGGCCGGCCACAAAGACCGCAGCTTTGGTTGACTTCTTCGAGGTGAAGGCAGAAAACCTAGGCAGTGGCTCACAGAGGATGCCTCTAGCTCTCCCCTCCTGAGGATTTGGTCTAACGTTTGGCAGAGAGATTCTTGGCAGCGAGAGAGCCATGGAGAAACTAGAGAAGATACCGATACAATCATGGCTGCCTGGAGACTGCCTCCACATCAGGGGAACTCTGGAGGGCCAGAAGGAGAGAGACGGCCAGGGCGGGCTTGAAACCTGCTGGACTGTCAAACGAGCTCTCAGACCCACACCTGGAACCCTCAGCAGAAGCCTTACTGGTAGCAGATTTTTAAGCACAAGCCCTGACTAGCCATTGACTGACCGCTGAGATTACAGACACAGGGGAGACTCCTAGAGTAAGGCTGAAAAAAGAAAACCGTGAATTTAAAAATCGGAGGGGAGATGTCAGCCGCTGTGTACCATGGGTGAGAGAGATACAGCAGAGACAGCACACTCCAAAATCACTGCCAACAGCGACCGCAGCCTTGACATTTTAAAAGACTCTTGCTCCTTGGACGGAAAACTGCAACAGACCTGGTGTGTGCTTAATCGCTCAGTCATGTCCCATTCTTGGCAGTCCCCATGGATTGCACCCTGCCAGGCTATTCCTTCCATGGGATTCTCTAGGCAAGAATACTGGAGTGGGTGGCCATTCCCTTCTCCAGGGGATTTTCCCGACTCAGGAATTGAACCTGGGTTTCCTCATTGCAGGCAGATTCTTTGCCATCTGAGCCACCAGGGAAGCCCATGACAAACCTAGACAGTGTATTAAAAAGCAGAGACGTTACTTTGCCAACAAAGGTCCGTCTAGTCAAAGCTACAGTTTTTCCAGTAGTCATGGACAGATGTGAGAGTTGGACCATGAAGAAAGCTGAGCACTGACGAATTGATGCTTTCAAATTGTGGTGCTGGAGAACAGTCTTCAGAGTCCCTTGGACCGCAAGGAAATCAAACCAGTCAATCCTAAAGGAAATCAACCCTGAATATTCACTGGAAGGACTGATGCTGAAGCTGAAACTCCAATACTTTGGCTACCTGATGCAAAGAGCTGACTCATTGGAAAAGGCCCTGATGCTGGGAAAGATTGAAGGCAAAAGGAGAAGGGGACAACAGAGGATGCGATGGTTGGTTGGCTTCACTGACTCAATGAACATGAATTTGAGCAAACTTTTGCATATGGTAATAGTAGCACAAAGGACACAGAAGAAAATGGAGCTGTATTAGAGCAAGCTTGCTGTTTTATTAGAATTAAGTCAGCGTTGATCTGAACTAGGTTTCTGGCTTGAGCTGCTAGGTGGACTATGTTATGTAGGAAATGGGGTCGCTGGGGAGAGGCAGCTTACTGGGTAGGGGGCCTTTCTTTACATGTTACATTTGAGAGGCTTCATTAAATATTCATGTGGGAATAGCAGTCAGACAAGTGTGGTGTTCAGGGTAGAGGGTTTCAAGCCTTCAATGCAATGAAATTAAGAAAGAAAGGTGCCTGGAAAAGAGAAGAGGACTGAGGCTTCATTTACCAACTGGTCTGGAGTCACCAGCTAGGAAGAGACCAAGGCAACTTTCCAGGCCAAGCCAGTTTGGACTCCAGAGTCGACTTCTCTGTTTTCTTGATAAATTGCTCCAATTTATAAACTTGACTTTCTCCTTAGTTTCTGCAGCTGATGTAGTATGAGATATTTTTCAGTTTCTCCTTGGAAACCCTCAGCACTTGCTGGCACATCCCTATCTTAACTCAGAACTTGTTTCTTCCTGCTACATAACTGCTCCTCTGACTCCCAGCCTTATCTCTTACCATCCATCCTGTGTATGGGTTAGTCTTTGTTACTTGCCTAAGAACTATTTCACTAGATCACTCTTTGCTCAAAAATCTTTGAATGCCTGCGGGAGAATAGCAAGAAACACTCAACACTCATGGCCCTTCCGAATACCCTGAACCCTATTTTACGCACTAACTTATTTCCTGTAGTTTCTCCCAGCTTTCACTGGTACGTGTCAGGCTGGCCACTCCTGGCTCTGGGCATTTAGCCTCACAGGGAGGCATCATCTCCTCTGTGTCACTCCTGTTCTCTATTTGTGGCTGCATCCACATCGTCGTCGTCCCAGGAGGAGCCCTCAGTTACTTCCCTGGCCTGCAATGAACATCTTTTCACACTGCTTCCGTTCTGCTCTGCCACTTTACAGAATGCATTCTCTTTGTCAAGCTCAGTGCCAGGCTCTCATAGACTCAGGCGTCTGAAATCTTCAAGAAGTGCCATCTAGGGAAGGATACAACATCTAAGAGAACAGTTTTCACAAGAAGCGATAAAGATGCTCTAAATAGACATGGTGAGACAGAGGTGACTGGCATCTCAATAGCTAATCCTGGAAAAACCCAGCACTGTCACTCACCATTGGCTGTCAGACGCTATGGCTGTGCTTGCTGGCTTGATGTCAACTTCCTGCAACGGAGAAGTCGTATCTCACTGTTCTTTCTGTTCCTTCTATAAAAGGCAAGTGTGTTGAGTTAAAGTGACATCTTTAACAGACAAAACTCTTGGAAGAGATAAAGCATGTGATTTCAAAATGTGAAGAATGGCTACTGTATATCTTTACAAGAAGGTGTTTATAAATGTGATAATAATGGAAGAGGGCTTCTCTAGTGGCTCAGTGGTAAAGAATCCACCTGCCAATGCAGGAGACACAGGTTTGATCCCTAGGTTGGGAAGATCCCCTGGAGGAGGAAATGACAACCCACACCAGTATTCTTGCTGGGAAAATCCCATGGACAGAGGAGCCTGATGGGCTGTAGTCCAGGTGAAAGTGAAGTCACTCAGTTTTGTGTGACTCTTTGTGACCCCATGGGCTGTAGCCTGCCAGGCTTCTCTGTCCACGGGATTTTCCAGGCAAGTGTACTGGGGTGGGTTGCCAATTCCTTCTCTAGAGGATCGTCTTGACCCAAGGGTCAAACCTGAGTGTCCCACATTTCAAGCAGACTCTACTGTGTGAGCCACCAGGGATCCCGGGCTGTAGTCCAAGGGGTCCCAAAATGTCAGACACGACTTGGCAGCTAAAAAAACAGTAGTGGGAGGAGCCTTTCAACTTGGCTTAAGACGTCACCTAGTTAGATAGTTGATACTCACCTATTGGTTACCTGAGGGTAAACTTAACCTTTGGGCCTAATACCTTAGCAGAAACAAAGTATCTTAGAATGTGTTATTGTGTACAAAGTAAAAAGAGCAAGAAATGTTAAGGATTGCATTTACTAAAATTCCATTAAATTGATAACTGGACTTTTAGAATAAGATGCAAATACTATCAAAAAGATTTTAGAAAACTGATGTTTTAATGATGGTTATAAGACTAAATTTTGAGGCTTCCAGTAATTGTAGTAGATTCAACACACACGTTTATCTGAAACTCAAAGAGGCAGAAGCTGGAACCTAAGTGCTGGCAAGGATGGTGCTATTGAGTATGGGCCAGTCTTTCCTGACAGGTCCTGGGTGGGTCGGAAAGTGGCATCGGGGGAGCAGAGTCTGTGTGCAGGGTGTGCAGCTGCAGATGGCTTGGTCCTGGTGATCCATGCTGGACCCTTTGAAACTATGCCTGTGTTACTTTCGTGAAAGTAGAGTGAGATGAAAGAAGAGCCAAACTCACTCTGGATTGCTGGTTTTAGAATAACAGCCTCATTTACAGGTATGCCACCCCATAGAAAATGAATTATTCAGGTTGCCTCACGCATTATAGCCACTAACTATAAATGAACAGACTTGATTAATCATAAATTTTTAAATAGGAAACTTGAACAGTTTGTAAGCGGTTAATCTTTCCGGGTCCCTGCTGATTTTATCAGACTTAAGGTCCTATTTTGAAATATACCCAGACGTAGAACACTCATCTTTTGCTTTACTTCATTCACCTGTAGGTCCCAACTGTCATTATGCCTAATAGTTGTGTTCGTATTCACATGACTGTTGTGTTTGTATTTAAAGGCATGGGACTGGATAAAAACCTTTTGGAAATGGGTATAAACGGAGAAGAGGACTGAACCCTGGAGTCCCAGGTTGAGATGGACTCTGCAAAGAAATTATAAAATTTGTTTCCAAATAATTTTAAAATCAACTTTCTTTAGATTAAAAATTACCTTAAACAAAGTAGAACCACCAGTTCATTGAGTTTTGACAAATGTCCAGACCTGTGTAACTACCCCCCAAATCCCCAGACACAGGACACTTCATTCATCCCCCAAGGTTCCCACATTCCTTTTGTAATCTTTACAGCCCAGCCCCCTGCAACCCACTTGCTCTCTGCTTTCTACCACCTTTGATCAGTTTGTCTGTTTTAGAATTTCATGTAAATCGAACTGTATAGTAAGTAGGGCTTCCCAGGTGGAAATCCCATGGACAGAGGAGCCTGGTGGGCTACGACCGTGGGGTCCCAAGAGTTAGACACGACCAAGCAACTAAGTACACACCACAGTTAGGTCTCAGATGTGTTGGCCTTTCCTGAATTGGGGCCGCACCCAAAGCCCCTTGAACTTGAGCACTCTGAAAGTGATGAGTTTCATTTGACTTCACATTAAAATAATGGCTCACTTATTAGTTTTTGTCTTTCCATCAAGATTTTGAACCTTTTGGTGATGTTGCCTGTTTTCCTCATTTGGGAAGAATTCTTTTTCAGTTCTCAACATTTCAAGCTCATTAATTCCCATAGTCCCTGAGCACTTTGTTTTTCCCTGAACAATTTCCGCTTCATTTCTAATATCTAGAGAATGGGTATTTTAGATGTGGTTTCTCTTTTTAAAATGGGGCCATAATTCAACACTTATATTTGAATGAATAATAAAATGTTCTCTCTGGAACTCTTCAAATCTTGTTGATTTCATTTTGTTTTAAAGGATGATAGTATCAGGATGCTTTTAAAACTGCACAGAGCAGAAATTCCAACTCATAGTGGTGTAATGGTATAACTCATAGTGGTATAATGGTAATCAGTACAGAGAGATTCACCTTTCCAGGGAGAAGTCATAAGGTGAGGCAGTTCTTGTTGATTAACTCAGCAACTCTGTTTTTATGAGGGCATCAGAAAGTTCTGTATTTTGTTTTATTTAGCTTTTCTGCTTCACCATCTCACCAGATTGTCTGTAGGCTAGCTGGGCTTGATCGACATAGCAGTAGCAAGGGTCCTGTATTGTGCTGTGCTTAGTTACTTAGCTGTGTCTGACTCTTTGCAACCCCAGGGACTGTAGCCCACCAGGCTCCTCTGTCCAAGGGGATTCTCCAGACAAGAATACTGGAGTGGGTTGACATGCCCTCCTCAGCAAGTATCCTACTTGCTATTTAAGGAGAAAGCCTTTCCAAAAGCTCTGTGTCATGTTTCACTGACTGCACTTAAGTTTCACGCCCACCTGTAAACTGCCAGTTGCAGGGGCGACGAGACCACAGTGACTGAGTTAGATAGGCGGGCTCCCTCCCTGTGTATCTGCCTTTTCGAAGGGAGAGAATGAGGGTTCAGAAGCAATGTCACTTTCTCAAGATCACACTGATAGGAAGAGTAAAAGGTTGATGGGGCCGTTATTTGAATCTCAGTCAGGTCTGCTGGATTTCATGTGCATGCATGTTTTTCTGTTTGAAGACATTCAGTGAAACATTTGCCCTGACCACAGCACTGATAAGAATACCGTGCATGTACATATTGGCCTATATGTCTGTTTCCTTCTGCTGATGCTGAACTTGGCAAATCAGAGGCTTTCCCTGTCACCTTTCCCTGCAGCCTAACTCAAAAGATGACAGTGAAAATGTGGTGCGCTTTGGTATCGCTTAGGAATGCATTTCAGTTCTGGATAATAGGAAAAAGCCCAGCACCTCAGATTTTTTCTGGACTTATGTTATTCAGAGCCAGTGTAGCTGCTCAGCAGTGTTTATTAAGGAGGCAGGTGTCTTTCTTGTTTTGCAGTTCTGTCCTTCGCCTGTTAGCTCACTACTTCAGGGAAGCAAGGTGATTGCCGCTACAGCCATCAGATCCTTTTTCTGGGCAGAAGGAATTCACACCATGCCAGCTAAATGTATCCCCTCTTTTTTCTCTGATTCTACAGAATGCTTTCATTGATTTTTGACAAACTCATAACTAATCCATGATCGCAATTCAATCATGAGTTGACAGAATTAGACCACAGAGTTTTCCGGTTCAGTGAAGAAGTTGCTCACATCATGGGCAAACAAATGTGATTCAGTTAATGAATGTTGATTGATATTTTTGTTTATGTTAATGAGTAAGTTGAAAGTGAAACACTAAAGATACAGGTTGACATTTTTTTGTCCATGTGAGTAAGAGCAACTTCTTTGCGGAATTGAATAATAGTTTGTGAATGCTAGAAGAATAAGATTTTCTGGGTTTTTTTCTTGGGAGGGTGCTAGTCACAACGTCATAGCTGCAGGTCATGACATACTTTTAAAAGTTTAGCGTGTATTGTTAGCATTCTCGTCATTGCTTCTGATTCGGGTCAGTACACTTCTTTCACAAAGAGCCAGACAGTAAATATTTTAGGCTTTGAGAGCCTTGTAGATGCTGCTGCAGCTATTCCGCTCAGGTGTTCTGAGGCAAAAGCAGCCATAAACAGTATACATGTCAATGGCCATGAGTGTGGTCAAACAAGATTTGATCGACAGAAGCAAAGCAGGGAGCGAGATTTATCCTGCAGGCTTTGGTTTGATTATCTCTGGTTTGAATAATCCGTTTGTTCAGTCAGTAAGTCGTGTCTGACTCTCTTGTGACCCCATGGACTGCAGCACTCCAGGCTTCCCTGTCCTTCAGTATCTCCTGGAGTTTGCTCAAATTCATGTTCATTGAATAATGTATAGTGTTTGCCAATTTTCAAGGTGTAAATACTTTTACACCACTAAATTTGGCTTCCTATATTGAATCATTTTTGCATTTATCCAATAAACCCTGCTTGGTCAAGGTATCTTATTTTAAATTACAATTAGTTATAGTGTACTAAACTCTATTAAAGATTCTTTCAGTTATCTAGTGCAGACTTCTTTGCTCAGGAGTAATCCAAGTAGATCAGAATTACCTATTTGTCTGAAGTTTGAAAGGACCCTTTCCTAAAACCTCCTGAATGGCCTGTTTGAGAAGTTTAAGGTTTTAAATTAATCAAATACATTGTTGTGTTTTTTTTCCCTATTGATTTCTTCTATATTATGTATGTTTAGAAAGTCCTTCACTGATTTGAGGACATTTGAATATTTATCCACAGCTCGTATATGTTTTAGTTTTACACTGTATATTTAATTATTTTATTCATCTAGGATTGTTTCGATGAAGACATAGCTCCATTCACCCACCCAAATTGTTTAACTCATTAGGTGATAATCCATTCACTCCTGCTAATATGCATTACAGCCTTCATTTTACACAGTGGTATATATTCTAGAGTCTGTTTGTGAATTTCTGTTCTATTGATACGTAAATTAGTCCCCCCAGACGATGTTTTAAATTCTTTTTTAAAAATAATTAATTTATGGCTGTGCTGGTTCTTTGCTGTTTTTATGCACGGGCTTTCTCTAGTTGCAGCAGGGTGGGGGGGCCTACTCTAGTTGTGGTGTGGCAGCTTCTCTTGTTGCAGAGCCCAGGCTCTAGAGCGTGGGTTCACTAGTTGTAACACGTGGGTTTAGTTGCCTCGCAGGATGTGGTATCCCTTGCATTGATGGGCAGATTCTTAACCACTGGACCACCAGGGAAATCCTGATGTTTTTAATTATTGTAGCTCTCTTCCGTACATCTTAAGACTGAAAATTATTAAACATGTATGTTTATAAAATGTGAGTAAATACCACCTGATACACACTGTTTACGATTTTAGATGACTGAGGACAAGTTTTAAAAATACTCTTAAGAACTTGTTTGATGTGTGTTTCAGCCAAATATTTTCATACTAGATTTTGTTTTCTAAAAAGAAGGAAAAATAAATAGATACCAGTACTTACCATATTTAGTTTTATGTTGTGAGCATGACTTTCAGATACATCATCTGTTATATGGAGGTTTTTCAGAAGGAAAAAATGAATAAAGGTAGGAAATAAATGTGTTTGCCATTGAAAATGGTACAAAATTCAAGGAAACTAAAGCAAACACTAGTAAAGAGTTTTTACAATTTATCAAAGAAAGGCATTTGTGGAGTAGATCTCATGATGTTTATAATTTTTGAACCATATCATATAGTTAATATGTTAGCTTAAAATGTATTCTTTAACAAAATGAATCTTTTTATTTCACTAATCTAGCTTGTTTTTGTTTTCCAGATATTGTTTCGTGTTTGCTTTGGGATACCTCACAGTATGCCAAATCACTAGAGTCTATATCTTTGATTATGGACAATATTCTGCTGATTTTTCAGGGTAAGATGAAAATTTTGATTCAGAAGTCTATTTATCTATCCTAACACATTGGTTGAAAGACAAAATATAGTTCCATTTAGTAGTTCAAATGAAAAACTCTTTTCATTTAAAATTCTTTTTGTAAATTTTTCTTCTTGGAAAGTGGTCTTTTATAGTGATGTGTAAGTCACAAAAATAACCTTTTTTAAAATTGACTTTTGTAACATTGCTAAATATATGGGAATAAAATTTGTATGATATGCCGATATTGAAAGCATTTTCTAATTCTGGTCTTCCCTCGTGGATCAGACGGTAAAGCATCTGCCTGTAATGCAGAAAACCTAGGTTCAATCCCTGGGTCAGGAAAATCCCCTGGATAAGGAAATGGCAACCCACTCCAGTATTCTTGCCTGGAAAATCCTGTGGATGGAGGAGCCTGGCAGGCTACAGTCCATGGGGTCGCCAAGAGTCGGACACAACTGAGCAACCTCACTGGGTCTAATTCTGTTGGAAAATTTTATGGTCAAATAATAACTATGGAAAATCAGCCCCTTTGAGCCTGCTTCCTTGCTGCCCTTCTTCTCCCTCCCTCCCTCTCTCTATTCCTCCTTCCCTTCTTGGAATCCCTTTTGTACAGTGTTTCACCAGCTGCTGTGTAATGTCTGATTGCTTGTTCTTGCGTCTTAACACACTGTGGGACTGTCTCTGGACGAAAGTCCTTGGACTAGCTTTGTCAGTCTGAATTTCCATGAGAATGCACTTGAACATGTATTTTTCTTTTATGCATTTCACATCTATGAAATGTTTTACATTCTGATATTCAGTATTCTAGTGAGTGGTAAAAATAACTTCAGGCTTTCTTTTCTTCAGAGGAAATTTAGTCCTTCCTTGGTTCTGGAAGGGTCTTTTGCCTGTAACAGAACTGATTGAATGTCTCTTATGAGATAAAGGCAGTCCAAGTCCTTAAAGATGAACTTGTTCACCGTCTTTATAAAGGGACACCTGCTAACATCTGCGTACTGGGTGGGGAAGTTGAAGATAAAACTCTATGGTATATATGTCAAGCCTAACAGTTTTCTCTGTTGAAAAAGACACAGAAGACCTGCTTTTGAGTAGGCCTTGAGTTATCTGTGCAGGATAAATAATGACCAGTAAATTCAGTGGAAGGATAAGTAAGTGGAAAAAATAAAATGAAACAAATCATGGCATCTATGAATAAATTGTTGAACGCTAGAAAAGAGCCACTGTTATGTGAGCTTAAAGAAAAGTCACTGTTATAAAACACGAGAATTTCAGAAGATGAATTATCTTTTTCTCCTTAATGATATCAAAGTGGATTTTACTTTTGTTAAACAGAACTTAAAATCAGACTTGGATAAAAGACTATATCTAAAAGAACAAATAAAACCAAGACAAAACAAAATTTATTAAATACACTAAAAAACTAGATAGTCAAATTAGCAATATATTGAATAGAATTGAGAAATAACCTGACATACAGAAGAAGAGAATAGATGTTGGCTATCAACTTGTAAAGGACTTCCTTGGTGGCTCAGATGGTAAAGCGTCTGCCTACAATGCAGGAGACCTGGGTTCAATCCCTGGGTCGGAAAGATCTCCTGGAGAAGGAAATGGCAACCCATTCCAGTATTCTTGCCTGGAAAATCCCATGGACAGAGGAACCTGGTAGGCTACAGTTCATGGGGTTGCAGAGTCGGACATGACTGAGCGACTTCACTTTCACTATAACTTATAAACAGCAGGAATTCTTAAAGCAAAAAGCTTTTAAGCAGAATCAGTAGGTGTATTGGGCCACCTTGAATCGTGATGAGCTTGGAGAGGTAGCCTAGGTCCCACGTTGTCATCTTGGTGTAATGAAAATAGGAACTAGCTGCGTATATTTTTAAACTGCCACATTTACTAAGTAGTTTAACACAGCAGATTTCAATTTATTAATAAGAATTGGTAGAAGTACAAATTCGTGTGATCCAGTGTTCACTGGAGTCTCATAACCTCGTCTTCGTATTTAACTTAGTCATTACCTTTTTTATTTCCCTTATCTGCTATTCTAAACTCCCTTCACTCTCTACCTCTAGGAGTGGGCTAACCACTATCGAAGCACATTACTCCGGTGACTTTACATAAGGCAAGTTTGTTTCTCATTCACACCCAGCCCCCTGAGGAGGGGGCCTCTGCTCCCCACGATCATTCAGGGAACCAGGCTTCTTTCTTGTGGCCCCACCTCCTTCAGGGTCTCTAGAATCCTCTTGATTAAATTGAGGGAATGGCGTGTCCCGTAGTGAGCTGAGCCCAGAGAGAGCATGCCTGCCCTCCACTTTTTCCCCCATTCTATTGGAAAAAACTAGTTGCATGACCCCACAACGTAGAGGAACAATATGCCTGTGATAGGATCTTAAGTATTTCACTAAAATAAAAATTTTTCACTTGAATATAATTTAAAATATTTAAGTATGTCAAAGAAATACAACATAGCATTTTACAGATGGACGACCTGATGTAAAACTCCCAGTTTAATATGTAATTTTTATCCACTAGAAGAAAGCATCTGAGCATCATCAGTGAACTGGTACAAAGACAGAGATAAATCAGCTCAAGGAGACCATTGTGGCCGAACTAAGTTAGAATGCTCCCTTTTGTTTTAATGTGCGCAGAAGAGAAAAGAAGCATTTAGTAAGCCTTGAGTGTTACAACACATGAGCACAACAGATCCTGACTTTCTCCTAATTAGGGTAGATACGGGAGCCATCCAAAGTGGAGTTGGCAGTCTGAGGAAGGGAGAGCTGAATCTAGTGACCCGTTCTTTGTGCTGAGGTCTCCAGTGCCCTGAAGTTAGACACACAGGGAATGAGGCCAGGCTCTTGCTGAGGAATCACATGGGAGCTCTTCTGTACCAGCCAGTGTTACTTGCAAAGGTGTGGAACACTGATATTGTGTGTGTGTGCATGAAATATGGGGTGTGTGTGTGTGTGTGTGTGTTTAGATAGAGAGATAGGCTCAAGATACATTTAAAATGCTGAATAGATAAAAGGGACTCGCCTCTTAATAGCAGCTTCTTTTTGCAGAAAGGTTGAAAGGCTAGGTTGTCAGCTGACATGTTGGCCTCAGGAAATAGGTACAAAAGAAGTATAAAACAGTTAAATAGGTTTCCTTTATATCAGCAATAACTGGTTAGAAAATGTCACAGATAAAGGATCTGAATTTCAGAAGCAATAAAAACTATGAAATGTTTAAGGAAACGTGTAAAAAGAAATGTAGGGACCTTTGTGTAGACCTTTTTGTAGTAAACTATGAAGCTTTACCATAGGACATAAAAAAGACTGACTGACGAAGCATCTTGTTTATTCAGAGAGTAACATTCAGTGTTGTAAAAACAGTCCTTTTTCTCTAGTTAACCTGTAATGCGGTTGAGGTTTTGAGGGAAACTAGGCAAATTGAGGAGTTTCCCTAGAAGTGTTTGAGAGGAGCAGATTCAGTATAAAAACATATACTGCTTGTCAAGCAGACATCATTTGAATATTGTAGGACTGACATAGGAATAGCCAAATCCAAGAAGCCTGCGTAGAGAAACAGATCTCTGGATCTGGGATATAAATGTACAGAATGACAATGCTGGGACTGTGGGTCAATGAGGAACGCCCCTCTCAGTTATTCAGGAAACGGTATTGAGACAGAAAAAGAAAGGTGAATGCTTGCCTTCTTGTAGATGGAAGCAGGAACAGATTTTGGGGGACAGGAAGGAAATGAGTTCTGATTGGAATATGTTGATCTTTGTGAAGCTGAAGCGTTGGTTAATGCATCCACTAAAAAAAGATATATGTGATATCTATTTTAAAAGATATATATTTTCCATTGAAATCAAGAATACATTTTAGAGCTAAGCAGAGAGCACCAGATACTCAGTCGGTATCTTATTACCGGCTGCCCCTGTGTGTTCGTGCAGTTACCAGTTTTTTGGGTCGGTGCGGTACATTTTGCTAGGGGCTGAGTACTCTGTAGGTGACCATCCTGTCAGTAGAAGAAGGGAGGGACCGTTTGTTGTAAAAGCTTCATTCTGGCTCACTGAGCTGAGTCCTAGAAGGGCCCCTGGTGCTCTCTGCTGTGCCCAGTAACTATGTTGTAAATAGTGTTGGCATAAATTATTCAGCTGATAAACCATCCGTGGTGTTCTGCGTATCCTGTTTCAGCCGGTGGGGGGTGTCTCCGGACACCTTGACCTACATTAGGTTAGGGAGTGCGTTCCGCCCAGCTGCTACTCATGTAGTTCAAGTTCCCGGGAGAAAACAGGCATGGTCTCTTATAAGGTTTGCTCTGTCTGTTCCCCTCCCTACCTGAACCTTCCCCCTGACTGTTTTTTCCAATTTATTTATTTTTAATTGAAGGATAAGTGCTTTACAGTATTGCGTTGGTTTCTGCTGTACATCAGCATTTCCCCCTTACTTTATGTTTGTTCACAAAGCAGTGTGGTATAATGATATTTATCAAGAGATCTGCGGTGTTCCCTTATGACTCTAAAAAGTTGATCAGTTCAGTGGCTCAGTCGTGTCTGACTTTTTGCGACCCCATGGAATGCAGCACGCCATGCCTCCTGTCCATCACCAACTCCCGGAGTTTACTCAAACTCATGTCCATTGAGTCGGTGATGCCATCCAACCATCTCGTCCTCTGTTGTCCCCTTCTCCTCCTGCCTTCAGTCTTTGCCTCCATCAGGGTCTTTTCCAATGAGTCAGCTTTTTGCATCAGGTGACCAAAGTATTGGAGTTTTTCAGCTTCGACATAAGTCCTTCCAGTGAATATTCAGGACTGATTTCCTTTAGGATGGACTGGTTGGATCCCAAAAAGGGATCACCAGCCCTCAAAGTCCACGCCGTGTGTGCTGGCCCTCGCCTCTCTGCCCGCCTCGTCTGATGCTGCAGACGCATAACTGCTTCCACGTCCTCATGCTTCTTCTACTGCCCATCAGCTTCTTCCTGCTGGGAACACCCTTCCCAACCTGCCCGCGTGTCCAACCTCCTGGCTCCTAGAGGCTCAGATGAAGCGGCTCCTGTTCGAGGTGTTTCCCCATAAACTTGCTTAGTTTCTCTGTACGTGTCTTCAAATGTTTGGCCCTTAACACTTTTCCATGTAGCTACTTGCATACCTGTTGAGCTCTTAACTTCAGTGAGCAGGTTCCTTCAGGGACAGTGCTTAGCAGTTAATTATTGCAGCCATCCAGTACCTTCTGCTGAGCAGCGGTTCCGGTATCTATTGAATGACGGTTTTATCAAACATCTGCTGTGCCTCGGATACTGTTCATGGCCTTTGTCCTGTTGCTGTTTTATTTAATCCACACAGTGGCTTTATTATCCCCATTTTATAGATAAGAATTTGGAGGCTGGGGAGTTAAACAGCTCCCCCATGTCCACAGTTGATGAGAAGTGGAGTCAGGACGTTTTCTGGCTCACGTGTCCAGCTGCCTGTTCACACCTCCCTGCCCGGTTATCCAGTCAGCATCTCCCACTGAACTTGCCTGACCCGGACTTCCCAGTGCCCCTGCCCTGTTCCTCCTGCATTTCTTCCCAGCCAGCTCCGTCCTTCTGTTCCTTTCCTCTGGTCAAAACCCTTGGTGGCCTCAGGTCTCAAGCCCTGATTCTGATCCACTGTCGAACAGTTGTCAGGTGCCGCTGTCTTTGCCATCAGAAGACGACTTGGATGGACTACGCGGGGTCTGTGCTGTCATCCTGCTCTGAGATGCCATCCTCGCCTGCCTCTTACCCCCCAGCACCCCACAGCCCTCTTTACCCAGGGGCGAATATACCCATTAAAAGCGAGTGATTGCCCTGCCTGTTGCCCTCCACGGTCCCCAGTCCCTCCTGGGTCTCGGCCTTGTCCTCACAGTCCCTGCAGGAGCCTCCTAACTCTGACCATCCCGACACTTCTGTCTTCAGCATCTGTCCTGTCTTTACTCGCTGGCTCCAGCTGCATCCCCGTCCTCACTAGCCTCCCAGCAGGCCAGGTCAGTCTCGGTGCCCCCACCTGGGCAGGGGTGCTGGTGAGCCCGCCTCTGCGGGGCTTGGTCCCTGACTCAGCTTCTCTGTGAAGCGTCAACCTGGGTGAGGCCAGGCCCCACCGGCCTGCTGGCACTCCTCTCCCCTCCCTGTTTTGTTCTTCTGCTCAGCACACAGCAGCAGCTGGCACACCGTGTATTTGCCTCTAAGCTCAGTTGTTATCCATCCCTCCCCTGTACACAAATGAGAACCCTGTCTCCTTCGCAGCTGTGTCTCCAGCACCTGGTGCCTTGTAGGCGCTCATTAGATGCTCGTTTTTAAAATGAGCGAGTGAAGGGGCTGGCTGGATGGCTGCCTGGCTCCCGGAAGCCTTTTCCTCCCCTTTCAAGGTGCATTCCTTTGGCTCTAGTCCCAGGGGTTTGTTGCTTTCAGTGGGTTTTGCTGTTTGCAGACGAGCCCCTGCGTACTTAGACATGCCTGAAAGCGGACCGGTCAGTTTGCTCTGTTGTCAGGTCTCTGTACCCTGGTGGCATGCTGACCTTGTATCGTGTGTGTGTGTGTGTGTGCATGCTGACCTTGTATCGTGTGTGTGTGTGTGTGTGTGTGTGTTAGTTGCTCAGTCGTGTCCGACTCTTTGCAACCCCATAGACGGCAGCCCGTCAGGCCTCGCTGTCCATGGGGTTCTCCAGGCAAGAACACAGGAGTGGGTTGCCATTTCCTTCTCCAAAAGTAACTATAGAAAGAAAGAAAGTGAAGTCTCTCAGTCGTGTCCAACTCTGCGACCCCATGGACTGCAACCCACCAGGCTCCTCCATCCATGGGATTTTCCAGGCAAGAATACTGGAGAGGGTTGCTATTGCCTTCTCTGCTTGTAGGTGCTCGTAGTTGCTTTGTAGCAGTATCCTTGGAGTTTAGCAGTCTCCTAAAGATGACAGAACGATTCAGAAAGAGATTGTTCTTTTTCAGCATTCATTCTCTAGTGATGCTTACCTAGAGTTTGAGTTTGACCGCGTGGCAGAACTAAATCCTGTAACTCTCACTCACTGTAGAGAAAAAAGGTGGCGTGTAAAGGTTTTAGTTGAATAAGAAAGTTAATTTGTATCTTTTGAAAAAATTATAAGAAGTCTAGAGTCTCTTTAGTTCTTTACATCAGATGGGTACATATTTTTTTATATTACCTGAAGCTGTGTTATCAGTTGAGTATTTATTTTGAATAGCTAGATTCTATATTTTTCCTGTTCCAAGTAGAGTGCTGGGGGAGAAAGTGTCTGTAACTCCACCTCAATCTAGTGATGTTGCTGTGCAGAAGGTACAGGTGGCTCCACCCAGGCCCCCTTTGCTGGATGAAGGCACCGAAGCCAATTGCTTGCCCTCTCCCATCCGCCTCGCAGCCTCCACCCCAGGGAAACAGGAGAGTCTGGTTCACATAGGGCTAGCTCAAATTTTAGGAACAGGAAGGCGATTAAATACTGAATGCAAGGCAAACAGGTAGTTAAAATGTCAATAAAGGTGTAAGTGAAATCTGTGTGAGTCACTCCGATTGTCCCCATTCAGGTATTTACGAGCACAATGCACTGTTAGGAAAACCACCCCAGCTGGTCTCTTTGTAAACGTGGGAATGTTTTCATTTAGAACCATCTTCTCTGCACAGGAGGTTCCGTGTGATGGGTGAGGCCAGTCCTCCTCCTCTTTCAGTCTGCTCTGTGTCCTGGTCTCTGTCCTGTGCTTGTGCTGGACTCCTCTGGCCACCTTCCCCTCTGCTTGACTCTCCTGAGCTCTCATGAGTTTGTTTATCCTGTGCCAAACTTTTTTTACTTTGATTTATCAAATACTCCTTCACAGTCACTCCGCGATAATTTTGTCTTCTGTCATTTTATTCTCACATTCACCACTCCCTGACGCCAGCCCATGACAGGTTGGACCAGAGGCTGTGGAATGACAACCCCTTTAAAACCAAAGGAAATATTCAGGCTTAATGATTATCTGTTAAGGAAACAGAAGGTGATGGAGACGTTTTTGCAAACCAGTCGGAACTTTGAGCCCAGTTACTTAGCAGGTAGGTAGAGCTTCCCAGGTGGCACAGTGGTAAAGAATCCGCCCGCCAGTGCAGGAGACATCAGTTTGATCTCTGGGTCGGGAAGATCCCCTGGAGAAGGAAATGGCAACCCACTGTAGTATTCTTGCCTGGAGAATCCCATGGACAGAGGAGCATGATGGGCTACAGTTCCTGTGGTCCACAACAGTCAGACATAGCTTAGCGACTGAATGTGTGCGTGCACGCACACGCACACATATAGCAGGTAGCAAAGATGCAGAGGTGGATAGGGCAGGGTTCCTGCTGTTAAGTAGTCGATGAGTTTCGTGGTGACTGAAAAATAAGCCAATAACTACAGAATAGTCTGGTGACTGTTTTCAAGCACAGAGAAGAGTGGACATGAGGGAGGGAGTCTAATCAACTTACATAAGGAGTGATGGGTCTTGAGTGGGCACCCAGAAGGTTGGGTTTACGTGGTAGTTTAGAAATACTCATCTAGCACATATCCTGGGCCAGGCACTGTACTCGGCGCTGGGGGGTCAGTGGTGAAAAAGACCATTCGCTCCCTGTCGCATGAACCTGCTAAAGAGTGCAGACAGCTTTTAAAGCCCCTTCATAACTGGGTAAATGAAGCATCCGTGAGTGTGAGGAATTCTTTGAAGAAAGCAAACAGGAAGCTAAGTTGAAGTGAAAGGTGTGTGTCCCATTTGGGCAGAGGTGGCTTCCTGGTGGGGGGGTACAGCTGCCCACGGGCCTCTTGTGCAAAGTGACTGTTAAGCTGAGACTTGAAGCAGGAGATGGGCCGCCCTTGCAGAGCAGCTCCAGGGAGTGTGGTCTGGGTGGAGGCCAGCATTTGGAGAGAGTGGAGTATTTGTATGTGTTCCGCCTTCCTCTTCTTCTTTTTAACGTTTATTTGTGTATGCTTGGCTGTGGTGGGTCTGCATTGCTTCGCGGGCTGTTCTCTAGTTGTGTCAAGCAGAGCCTACTCTAGCTGTAGAGCACGAGCTTCTCACTGCGAGGATGCTTCTCATTGCGAGGACTTCTCTCGTTGCAGATCACAGGCTTAGTAGTCATGGCACACAGGCTTCATTGCCCTGTGGCATGTGGGATCTTCCCTGGACCGGGGATCAAACCTGTGTCTCCTGCATGGCAGGCAGAGTCTTTCCACTGAGCCAAACTGGGGAAACCCTGCTTCCGGATTCTTCCCGCCCCTGTGAGGGAGCATAGTTCTTAGATCCAGCAGTACAGCCTCGCAGCACCCAGTCCCCCAGCTCAGCTCACGTTCATGAGAGCCTGCACTCTGCATGCCTGGGTCTCCCAGGTGGCCAGTGGGCACAGTGAGAGCATACATGCAAAAAGCACATATAAATATTTGCCTTTGGGAAACATCTGATACACATGAACTGAGCAGTTCAGTATGTCACTGATTTGAAAAATAAATTTATTATTTTATTGGTTGTTTTTATGATGTTTTAAGGTGATGTGAGAATTAAAATCCAGAGCAAAGGGTATCTTCTTATTCCTTTTTGAGCTAAACTATGAAATGAATTTAGGCAGGTGAGAAAAATGATCTTTTTCCCCTGGAGAAATCGAAGTTTCAAGGAATTTTTTGTAATCCTCAAAGGCATGTAAACTATCTTCCAAGGTTAAAACGGCAGCTGGTTGTTGAAAGCAGCCTGGGGGAGCATTTGGCTGAGGAATAATCTCCCGAGAGAGAGTGGTGTTCACCTCGGAACAGACTTTGAAGAGAACCAAAGAAGAAGTTTCTCCCGCTGGTACTTTGAGTTTAAGAGCAGTCATCATGTGATGGGGTCTCTATGAGATCTTGTCTGTTAGGTGAGGAGGGAGTGACCTGCAAGCTCTTAGGGCCGAGCTCTGTGTATCTCATGCCAGTGGTGGTTCAGTTGCTAAGTCGCGTCAGACTTAGTGACCCCATGGACTGCAGCATGCCCCGCGGTCCCCCACTCCTCTGTCCTCCAATATCTCCTGGAGCTTGCTCAAACTCATGTGCATTGAATCGTTGATGCCATCTAACCATCTCATCCTCTGTTGTCCCCTTCTCCTCCTGCCCTCAGTCTTTCCCAGCATCAAGGTCTTTTCCAATGATTTGGCTCTTGGCATCAGGTGGCCAAAGTATTGGAGCTTCAGGTTCAGCAGTATGGGTTAGATTATGCCCTCTTAAAAGATGTGTTGAAATCCTATCCTCACGGTCTCCTGTAGAGGACAAGCCTCTTCTTAAAGCAAAGCAGAAAGCCCAGATTCCCTGTCTTCCGTCCCTTCCCCAGACTCAGCAGCCCTGGAGTTCTGTCTTCAGAATCCCTTGGGGTCTTTTTTCATGTCAGGATTTTGCAGTCATATAAGCATATATCATAAGTATCGTTTTAAATTTCTGCTTTTAAAATATTCTTTTTTCACAGCCCAATGATGATAATTACCCAGAAGATCACTAGTTTGGCTTATGAAATTCATGATGGTAAGAATTTGGAAATTAATCTTTCATCACTGAAAAAGTCATATTCCAACCACCTTTTGTTTGAGAGATTACCATAACTTTCTGCTGTTTTTTAGAGGAAGGAAATGGAGGGAGGGAAGATAGGAAAAATACTGAATTCTGCTTTGGCTTCCCTGGTGGTTCAGATGGTAAAGAATCCGACTGTAATGCAGCAGACGTGGGTTCGATCGCTGGGTTGGGAAGATCCCATGGAGAAGGGAATGACTATGCACTCAGTATTTTTGCCTAGAGAATCCCATGGACAGAGGAGCCTGGTGGGCTACAGGAGTCGTGGGGACACGACTCTAAGGTTTCTAAAGTGTGCTCACTTTCCTTCACTATTTATTCTTAATTTTACATTCAGTTCAGTGACAGAGCCTGTGCTGTAATGAGAAAGAAAGGGACCAGTTATACCAAAATTGGGATTATGGCATGAATTTCAAATGAAGAAAGTGATGCACGTGTGAATGGGAAGAAGTACGCTTCTTTTCTTGGGAGAAAGCGTAACTGATAAATTGTTTTTATTTCTCAGGGATGTTTCGGAAGGATGAAGAGCTGACTCCGTCACAGAGGGGATTAGCGGTCAGGTACGTGCCTATAAATCGTCTCCCACCGAAGTTCCTGCTGTCTCTGTCAGGACACCCACGTACTCAAGGCCAAGGCTGGCTTGTCCTCCTCAAGGCTCTTAGTTCACGAGAACCACACCTTCCTCCCTCTGCAGCAAGTCTGGTTGGGCTAGGCCTGCCTTCATAGGCACCCACAGAATATTATCATCCTACCTCCTGAGTACCATATCCTGACTCCCGAGAGGCTCTGAGTTCCCCCAAGACAGGAAGACTGCATGGTCTTCCTGTAGTAATTATGAGTAATAACTGCAGCTACCATTT
Organism: Capricornis sumatraensis; assembly: GCF_032405125.1. Classification (NCBI taxonomy): domain Eukaryota; kingdom Metazoa; phylum Chordata; class Mammalia; order Artiodactyla; family Bovidae; genus Capricornis; species Capricornis sumatraensis. Next base: position 18,325,553 of record NC_091069.1, on the reverse strand, counting down.
GTGGACCAGTGACTTGATAGCAGGTCCTGGGCTGCGATATGTTAATATAGCACAAAGATGCCATGTTTTGAAATAATGAAGAACCAGCAGGATATTCACCTTGCTATTTGGGGAATTCCTTCTGCAGTAGGCTGCTATGTCATTTATTGTGGTCCCCTATGGATTCATCTAAGGACTAGCTTAATTTCTTGGTGGCGCCTGCCTTAATCTAATATAATTAGAGATAAGGTACTCATTTTATTTGAAGAAAAGCATCTGACAAGCACCCAAATCTGGGACTAATATATGCATGGCTGTCAAAAGAAGGAGATTGTGTAGTAGGAGGCCCTGCCCAAAGTGCTCACCTTTGATCCCAGGTTGTATGTCTTGAGAATCTTCTTATACTTTCCCCATCTTTAAAATTACTCTTTTGAGTTCACTACAGCCAGTCTTTATAGATCAGTAAATATGCACTTGAATTTATTTGTTTGGTGAGAGGTTAGCTTGATCTGGGCTCTGTGATCCATATGAGTCCTTGCCCATCCCAGGAACTTCTCGTTAATAGACACGCCCTTCTAGGTGGCCACCTGGCAAGAACCCCAGAGCTGGTTAAATTCAACTCTCTGCTTGTCTGAACAGTGGAAGGAGGCAGAGAGGACTCTTTTCAGATTTGCTACCCAAACGTAAAATCACAGAGCTCATTGTTGCCCACAGTTCTCTCACATTTCCACACACAGTTGATATCAAATCAGTGTTTATGGAATGAAGAATGAGTCTTCCATTGATACCATAATTAGAGTATTACAGTTATGCTCAGTTCGAATTTTAATTGCATGTATTACAGTTATCAGCTTCTTTCCTAACATGACTTGTCGTTTGATATGACAGTTGAGCCAGAAATGACTTCAGCAAGTTTCATAAGTCAGAATTATCTCCCGTCCTTCCAAATTGTGATACATTGTTGGATGCGGTAAGATGAACTTTGGCTTAGATAACCTGGCGTTGTTCTGGTCTTGAAGTAAGCAGTGTTGAAAATGAGGCTCTGTTGCTGGAGAATAACAGGCTCTTTGCAGCTCTGTGATGACTGGGCACTTGTGCTGTGTGTGAGGTGGTGATAAAGTCTCTAACTCAGCCCAACATGGGAAGAACTACGAGGGAAAATCTGCCAGAAATGCCTTGCTCCCATCTTTTCTGAGTCCTCAAGAAAAAGTACTTAAGGTTCTAAGCAATTTGAAATGTAGAAAGGTGGCTCAGTGGTAAAGAATCCGCCTGCCAAGCAGGAGATGTGGGTTTGACCTGTTTGCGAGACAGCAAAAGAGACACAGATGTATAGAACAGTCTTTTGGACTCTGTGGGAGAGGGAGAGGGTGGGATGATTTGGGGGAATGGCACTGAAACATGTATAATATCATATATGAAACTAATCACTAGTCCAGGTTCAATGCAGGATACAGGATGCTTGGGGCTGGTGCACTGGGATGACCCTGAGGGATGGTACGGGGAGGGAGGAGGGAGGGGGGTTCAGGATGGGGAACATGTGTACCCCTGTGGCGGATTCATGTTGATGTATGGCAAAACCAATACAATATTGTAAAATAATTAGCCTCCAATTAAAATAAATAAATTTATATTAAAAAAGAAAGAGATGTGGGTTCGATAACCTGGGTTGGGAAGATCCCTTAGAGAAGGAAGTGGCAACCCACTCCAGTGTTCTTGCCTGGGAAATCCCATGGACAGAGGAGCTTGGAGGGCTATGGTCCATGGGTCACAAAAGAGTTGTACATGACTGAGCAACTGAACAACAACAACAAAGTGTAGAAAAATTTAAAAGGCATTTTGAGTTAAGTGGTGACTTAGCTGGGTGTCAGATGGACCAGAGCACTGTTTTCTCTTTGTTTTATTTTTATAAAAATATTTATGAGGAGGTTCTGTTGACCCCTTTTGGCCACAGAAAGCATTTGCGTGTTTTTTTTAGGAGATCACGTGTCATCTTAGAGAGGCAGATGGGGCTATAACACGTTTAAGAGCCTCTTTATCATCCCCAGCTGTAGCTGCTCTTTTATTTGTGGTGGTTTATGGTTGTCAGTAGATGGCAGACTTGACAGATGGAGCTGTTTGTATATATATAATATATATATATGTTTTTAAATTTGGCTGCAGCAGGTCTTCGTTGCAGCATGTGGGATCTCTAGTTGTGGTCCAGGGACTTAGTTGCTCTGTGGCGTGCGGGATCCTAGTTCAATCCCTGGCCAGGGACTGAACCCTCATCCCCTGCATTGCAAGGCAGATTCTTAACCCCTGGACCACCAGGGAAGTCCCAGAGGTGGTTTTAAGGTATAAAAAATTCACACTTCTGATGCATTTTCATAGTGTCCTGTGTTACTGGTTTTCTTCAGGTTTCCTGCATCGAGAGCTGGAATGCTTGGTACACTTTAGATACCATGTGCCATTTGGACGGACCTGAGAGCAACTGAATTAAAAATGTTGGGAGACATCCTTGACTCCTTCTCCCTCGCTCCCCACCCCCATCCATCTGCAGACCCCAGGGCTGTGCTGCCAGGCTGTACTCAGATGCTGTCCCCTGCATGGATCCAGCCCCATCACCTCCCCCTGGATCCCACATCCTCCTGCCTGGTGGTCCCTCCTCCACCCTCCTCTCTCCACACACACGAGCTCGAGGGGTTCTTTTGAAAACATAGGTATTGGAAACCCTACTGTAGTAAAGAAAAGAATGGCAACCCACTCCAATAGTCTTACTTGAGAAATCCCATGGACAGAGGAGCCTGGTGGCTACAGTCCATGGGGTTGCAGAGAGTCGCAAAATGACTGAGCCCCCTACACCACCACCACCACCACCACTGTAGTTTTTCAGCACAGTCTGAATAAAATCTGAAGCTTCCACCATGGCTTGTAAGGCAGGCCCTGTGTTCCCCACCTCGGCATACTGACATCCCCCCTGCCTCCCCAGCTCAGCCCCTCCCACTACACTGGCCTCCCTGCGCCTGGACCTGCCCCAGCTCTTTGCTCCCTGTCCCTGGAGTCCTGGTCCTAGACATTCACATGACTCCCTTACTCATCTCATGATCAGAGAAGCCTTCCTGGCTTGTTAATAAAATGCCCCCTTCCCCTTGTAGCACTTAGCTGTCTGTTTTTTATTCTTGATTTTCTGCAGCTGTTGTGTAAGTTCTCTGCAGAATCCCCCTCTGGTATTTACTGCTGCGTCTCTAGACCCAGGAGCATGGGTACACACAGATTTGTTAAGTGAGTGAGTGAGTGATTGACTAGTAAGAGATGAATCTTCTGCCCTATCTTGTCCACCTTGACTTTGTTTCATCATGAGGAAATCAGTTAGAAACGCTTTGTCGTGGCTCATAAAGACCCGGATGGAAACTCTTTTATCCACAAACACCACTGAGCATTCCTTCATTCTGAACCTTTAGATTCTTATTGTTTGGAGGCAGATGAAAATCACAGCTTGCTTTATTTTGGAAATGGTAGGAGGAGTCGAGGTTGGAGCTGATCACTCCCATCGCGTTTTCACAAAGCAAACGTGTCTTACGCATAGCGTTTCTCTTTGTTGCAGGCGCATGCCCAGCCTTCTGGAGTATTTAAGTTACAACTGTAACTTCATGGGTATCCTGGCAGGCCCGCTCTGCTCTTACAAAGACTACATCACTTTCATCGAAGGCAGATCGTACCATATGACGCAGTCAGGTGAAAATGGGAAAGAAGAGATACAGTACGAAAGGACAGAGCCATCACCAAATGTAAGACCTGGAGATTCATCTGCAGCATTTCTAGCATCTATTGATTAGCCTTGTTTATTTCAGGAGACCAGTGTTGTCATCTTTTCTTTAAAAAAAAAATAAGATACCCATTTTTTTCTTTAAAAACGTTTTTCAAGGTAAATGACTCTTCACATAGTACCTAGTGGTGATGCCTTGTGGAAGTACAACTATGATTAAAGAACAAAAGTAAGGTTACCTACGATGTGAGGAAATGCTTTATAGTCATGGAGTATTTTACAGAAAACCCTTATGAAAGGTCACTCTCCATCAGGTTCTGAACACCATAAACAAGAGGTTGTTGACAACAGCATATATCACGGTTTGAATATATTTTAAATTAAAATTCCAAGAGAATTCCCTGGTGGTCTAGTGGTTGGGACTCTTCACTTTTGGTGCCAACGCCCAGGTTCAATCCCTGGTCAGGGAACTAAAATCCTGCAAGCCATGTGGGTTGGGCCAAAGAAATGAAACCAAATAAATGTGTCTAACGATAAATTTAGGAGAAGGCAATGGCACCCCACTCCAGTACTGTTGCCTGGGAAATCCCATGGATGGAGGAGCCTGGTAGGCTGCAGTCCATGGGGTCGCTAAGAGTCGGGCATGATTGAGTGACTTCAGTTTGACTTTTCACTTTCATGCATTGGAGAAGGAAATGGCAACCCACTCCAGTGTTCTTGCCTGGAGAATCCCAGGGACGGGAGAGCCTGGTGGGCTGCTGTCTATGGGGTCACAGAGTCGGACATGACTGAAGCGACTTAGCAGCAGCAGCAACAGCAATGATAAATTTAAGTTCCATATGTACATAGTTCACACAGTCGAACGGTGGGAGTTATTTACAGATCACTCAACGGCAGTAGGAAACTCTGTGTTACGAGTGGGGTGTGGAGACTCTTTGAATGCCAGGTAGGTCGGTCAGGACCCTGTGGCCCATTTGCTGGGGGCCTCCCAGTTGTCTTCAGCTGCATTAGTTAAGGTACAGGTTTGGCTGCTGAACCAAGGACCAAAATGACAGTGGTTTAAACAAGGTGGGAGTTGTGTTCTTTCTCACTCGACAGCTCATGTGTCAGCGGTCCACGGATAACAGGGCAGCTCCATGGGCTGGAGCTCCAAGTGCTGCCAGGTTTGCTGTCTGCAGGGTGTTTCCCTCATCTCCATGGTCTAAGATGCTTGCCACAGAAGTTATCCATGTTAACCCGTGACCACATAGCCACACTCAGCTGCAGAGGAGACTATGACGTGTGACTTCAGCATGTCCAAACAGAAAATCCTTCACTGTGTAAGAAGTGGAGGATGGCTCCAGGGAACCCCTGTCAGTCTCTCCTGTGATGTGTGTAGGCATTTTTTCTGGGGCTGTTTGGGTTCTTGAGTGAAGACTTCTCCTGTCTTCTGCTCTGGGTGTCCAGACTTGACTGCTGGTCCCCGGAGCTGGGCACTGAGTGAAGAGGGGTGGGGGCTGGGCGGGTGCTGAAGGGTATCACGTCTCAGGATGCATCACCCACGTCTCCATATTCATTCCAGCCCCGCTGTAGACCTGCGTCCCTAAACCTGGTTCTTCTCTGGTTAGGCTTCCCTGAGGGTTAACTTCTGACCTCCTGCCAGCATAGGGGAGGGGTTGTCCACCTGCTCAGCGGGAGGCCATGGGAACCGGGTGTTACACTTCCCAGATTTAGGCCCCCTCACCTCCTGCCTTTCCAAGTTACTAATCCCACATTAGGATTAGGAAGCCTTCCTCAGCAACCAATGCAAAGAAATAGAGGAAAACAACAGAATGGGAAAGACTAGATATCTCTTCAAGAAATTTAGAGATACCAAGGGAACATGTCATGCAAAGATGGACTCGATAAAGGACAGAAATGGTATGGACCTAACAGAAGCAGAAGATATTAAGAAGAGGTGGCAAGAATACACAGAAGAACTGTACAAAAAAGATCTTCACAACCAAGATAATCACGATGGTGTGATCACTCACCTAGAGCTAGACATCCTGGAATGTGAAGTCAAGCGGGCCTTAGAAAGCATCACTACGAACAAAGCGAGTGGAGGTGATGGAATTCCAGTTAAGCTATTTCAAGTCCTGAAAGATGATGCTGTGAAAGTGCTGCACTCAATATGCCAGCAAATGTGGAAAACTCAGCAGTGGCCACAGGACTGGAAAAGGTCAGTTTTCATTCCAATCCCAAAGAAAGGCAATGCCAAAGAATGTTCAAACCACTTCATCTCACATGCTAGTAAAGTAATGCTCAAAATTCTCCAAGCCAGGCTTTAGCAATATGTGAACCGTGAACTTCCAGATGTTCAAGCTGGTTTTAGAAAAGGCAGAGGAACCAGAGATCAAATTGCCAACATCCACTGGATCATCGAAAAAGCAAGAGAGTTCCAGGAAAACATCTATTTCTGCTTTATTGACTATGCCAAAGCCTTTGACTGTGTGGATCATAATAAACTATGGAAAATTTTTCAAGAGATGGGAATAGCAGACCACCTGACCTGCCTCTTGAGAAACCTATATGCAGGTCAGAAAGCAACAGTTAGAACTGGACCTGGAACAACAGATTAGTTCCAGACAGGAAAAGGAATACGTCAAGGCTGTATATTGTCACCCTGCTTATTTAACTTATATGCAGAGTACATCATGAGAAACACTGGGCTGGAAGAAGCACAAACTGGAATCAAGATTGCCAGAAGAAATATCAATAACTTCAGATATGCAGATGACACCACCCTTATGGCAGAAAGTGAAGAGGAACTAAAAAGCTTCTTGATGAAAGTGAAAGAGGAGAGTGAAAAAGTTGACTTAAAGCTCAACATTCAGAAAACGAAGATCATGGCATCTCGTCCATCACTTCATGGGAAATAGATGGGGAAACAGTGCAAACAGTGTCAGACTTTATTTTTTTGGGCTCCAAAATCACTGCAGATTATGATTTCAGCCATGAAATTAAAAGATGCTTACTCCTTGGAAGGAAAGTTATGACCAGCCTAAATAGCATATTGAAAAGCAGAGACATTACTTTGCCAACAAAGGTCCGTCTAGTCAAGGCTATGGTTTTTCCAGTAGTCATGTATGGATGTGAGAGTTGGACTGTGAAGAAAGCTAAGCGCCAAAGAATTGATGCTTTAGAACTGTGGTGTTGGAGAAGAGTCTTGAGAGTCCCTTGGACTGCAAGGAGATCCAACCAGTCCATTCTGAAGGAGATCAGCCCTGGGATTTCTTTGGAGGGAATGATGCTAAAGCTGAAACTCCAGTACTTTGGCCACCTGATATGAAGAGTTGACTCATTGGAAAAGACTCTGATGCTGGGAGGGATTGGGGGCAGGAGGAGAAGGGGACAACAGAGGATGAAATGGCTGGATGGCATCACTGACTCAATGGACATGAGTTTGAGTAAACTCCGGGAGTTGGTGACGGACAGGGAGGCCTGGCGTGCTGCAATTCATGGAATCACAGAGTCGGACTTGACTGAGCGACTCAGCTGTACTGAATCCCACATTGGCTCAGCTGTTTAAGGGGTGTCCTGGGTGTGTGTGCCAGCTGGTGTTTGAGGTCAGGTATGTTACTTTAGGGTTTCCCAGGTGGCTCAGTGGTAAAGAATGCTCCTGCCAATGCAGGTGACATGGGTGCAATCCCTGGGTCAGGAAGATACCCTGAAGGAGGAAGTGGCACCCCACTCCAGTACTCTTGCTGGAAAATCCCATGGACGGAGGAGCCAGGTGGACTACAGTCCATGGGGTTGCAAAGAGTCAGACGAGACTGGGCACAAGCATGTAATGGCTTCTGTTACGTTAACTGTTTTTAAACTGAGACCTAGAAACTAGGGTGCGCAGTCTAAGGGCCCTGGTATTTCTCATTATGTTACTAAAAGGATACAGCCAATATTTAGGTTCATGTGTGAGGTCATTTGGTTCATCTCACTTCATTTATAATTGTAATTTTTCTCTAATTACCTGCTGCAAACCTCTTTCTATTCAGACGTGTAGCTTAGGTATTTTGGAGGTGGAGGGTGAAGGAAAGGTAGCCTTACTTTTCTAGAGAAAGCTTTGAAAGACGACCAGGAAAATGAGAATAAGAACAGCTTCAGCAAAGAGCCCTTTACCGTCTAGTGTCTCCTGACAAGCAGCCCGAGAATGAAAAAAGCTTTTTTTGTGCAGGAATAAAGTGCAGGAATCTGGCACGTGCTCTCACTCTTGCCTTTGAGCCTTGCTTTTGGCCCCGTTACAGAAAGTGTTAAATAAGTGTTTATCTGCAAATTACTGCAGTTAGTTGGAATATTATTTGATTCCTGTGTGGGACACTAATCAAAAGTATTTTGTTTCATTCTTTCATCTGGATCTGGCCTCTTCTTTCGTCTACTTCTTTCTTTCCCTCCATAGGCTGTAGAATCTCCTTTATATAGAATCAGATTGAAATAGTCTGGCCTCCTGAAAATACAAAAAAGCCATGAGTTGGGTTCTCTGGAGGTAATTTAACCTTACCGGAAAAAAGTAAAGGTCTGCCTTTTCTTTCCATCAGAATCTTTTATATAGGGCTTTTGTTTTCTTGCCTGTGTTGCTCTTTTAGTTTTATCATCTTGAACAAAATTGTATAAAAGAACTTTCAGGTTTAAAGAAATGTAAAAGTTGTTTATTGTAAAAATAGTTTCCATGAAATAGCTAGAACTTGGAAACCAGGGAGAAGGCACGGTGGAAAAAAATAAACTGTATGTGTGAGTGTGATCATATAAAAATCTCTACCCAAACTTATTAATGGTAACATTTTTACATAGTCATCCTGTATACCTGTGTTTGCTTTTAGATTGTTATTTTTTTAAATTACTGAAAGTCCTGCGAATACAAATTGGTGTTTCTGGTGTGATTTGAGCCATGACCCAGAGGTAGACATAAGGCTTTGCATATTCAACCTGTGAGACAGTGAGGGCTTTAAATGCTGAGCATGACGAGAGTTCAGGACTTTTGACTGAGTTATACAAGCTTAATAACTATATTCAGAGTGAGTCATCTGGTGATAATACGTGGAAGGAAGTAAAAGGAGTACGGATTAGTTTTATGACAACTTGTCTTGCTTTCAGGTCGCAGTTATTCAGAAACTCTTAGTCTGTGGACTTTCCTTACTGTTCCACTTGATCATCTCTAAGATGTTACCTGTGGAGTACAACATTGATGCGCATTTTCAGGCCACAGCTTCATGGCCGACAAAGGTGGTCTATCTCTACGTCTCTCTTTTGGCTGCCAGACCCAAGTACTATTTTGCATGGACGTTAGGTAAGTAACATGTGAATAGGCTTTGCATTAGCATTGGACGTGTCAGTAGCCAGGAGGATGCCTTCTTGAGAATGTGTAGTTCAGGACCGATGAGAAAAACTAGGGTCATCTCTGCAGGAGAAACAAACCTCACAGTTCACGTCCTGTGTACAAGGACTGATCCTGAAAACTGTTGAAAAGTGACACTCCAGTTGTGTCCGACTCTTGGCAACCCCATGGACTGCAGCCCCTCCAGGCTTCTCTGTCCATGAGATTTCCCAGGCAAGAATACTGGAATGGGTAGCTGTTCCCTTCTCCAGGGGATCTTCCCGACCCAGGGATCAGAACCCAGGTCTCCCGCATTGCAGGGAGATTCTTTACCGTCTGAGCCACCAGGGAAGCCCTAAAAACTGTTAGATCCTAAAAGCTGGAGCAAGGCCCATTTTATTATAGTATCAGATAAAATGAGAATAAGTCCACTTTAATAGAATTCAAGGGCATAGTCTATGATAACATACATCTTCTGGGGCAGCACGGCAGTTTGTCACACAGGTTCGTAACACTTCCTTTTCCTTCATGTCCTGCAGCTGACGCCATCAACAATGCGGCGGGCTTTGGATTCAGAGGATATGACGAAAATGGAGCTGCCCGTTGGGACCTAATTTCCAATCTGAGGATCAAGCAAATAGAGGTTAGTGCAGCATCAAGCAGTCAGTCACTGCAGGATTCTTAAGTGGCTTAACTTGCTTTCGTAGATTACAACATGATGTTCCAAGAGTGGTGCTGAAAGATTTGCAATAATCTCACTCTTTTCACTCAGCCAGTATTTGTCAGTCATCAGCTATGTGCCCCAGGCCGTGGGGATCTGGTGAATAAGGCCCTTCTGGGCTTGAATCCAGTTCGGGTTACAGAGACACAGCAAGACTGGCTGTGATCAGAAAGGCAGAGCGGTCCAGCTTGGACTAGTGGCCCAGGGAAGGCGTCCTGGAGGAAATGATGCTGTAGGCTGAGTTCTTAGTAGGAGGCAGCCAGGTGCTCCAGTCAAGGGTGGCAGCCCAAGGTTGGGGGCAGGGTCGTGGTCCTTGTTGTTACCTAGCGGTACTGACAGGTGAAGCTGGAGGAATAGAGGCCCTGCTGAGCACAGTCTTAGAGGCTTGAGTGAGGGGCTGGGAAGGTAGGAAGATGTGCAGACCACTCCTCCCGGGGAGCAGGTCCAGAGGGCCTCAGACTCCCCAAAGTGGGATAGGTGAGGGGCTAAAGGAGGTGAGGGCACAGGGGGCTGTGCCAGTAGGGGGGCATCCAGGCTGTGCCCAGTGACCGGCCACTGCTGTTTATTGACGTGCTCTGCAGGAGTGTCTTGGGATGATTCCACGATGGCCCCTGTAAGTGTTATTAACACACAGGAGAAAACGGCGAGAAGTCCTTATAGGGAGAACACCTTATAGGTGTTCCCCACAGTAAACTCCTTTTGTAGAATGATACTCCATTAGAAAGCAGTATTTAGGAAAGAGACCACACCCCACTGTCACTGTCAAGGGTGTACTCTTAGGCCAGTAAAATGTTGCTTACCTTTTAAAGCTTCATTATTTTGTTTGCCGAAGAAAAAAGTTGCTTTGTTTTTCAGATGTCGACAAGTTTGAAGATGTTTCTCGATAATTGGAATATTCAGACAGCTCTTTGGCTCAAAAGGTAAGCTCCTTCCAGAACCGTCTTCAGCTATGCTTTGGCCTCTGGGTCTTGAGACTGAGCTTCACTGGGTTCACATTCTTGATTAGATTAAATTAAATGAATGCTGTGACTTTGTGTTAACGAGGAAATACACTTACTGTCCTCCAAAGCAGGGTGGTACCAAGCCTGAGAACTGTTTAGCCTTAAGTCCTAAATGTAGCTACCGCAGACCTCTCCACTTGCCTTTAAAGGTGCCCACCAAGGTCTGGAATCGCCAGTACGTCCCTCATTCATGGGAGATTTGACCAAACAAAAGTGGCTACATAACTACCATATGTATGCATTAGATTTTCCACAATAGTTCAACTATTCCAGTACAGTAGACCTTTATATGTTGGGTGCAGGATCTGAAGACTGAACCTCTGCAGTTGGAATTCAAGGTCTTGTTAGAAACACTGCAGAGTAATCTCCACATGCTGATCCTTGTAGTGAGGATGATGATGAGAGGGCAGGAGGCGTGCAGGCACGGGGGTGCCGGGGAAGAAGAGGCACTTGAGTTAAGAATAATAAAGAGGAGGCTGTCAGGAGCACAGGGGGAAGACAGAGGACTGATTACAGGATGCAAATTTAGGACAGTGCACAGAAACTCCCAGGGATCCTGTCTCCTCGTTCCCGATGGGATACTGCCAGGTTTTGAGTTTATTTCACAAAACACTGCTCTTGTGATAGGGGGACTCCAAGCACCATTCTCTGTGATGCCCTTTATTTATGACAAATAATGACCTTTACCTCTTGAAACACCCAGAATATACTCTAGTCACTTCATGGTGCCTTGAAGTCTCCCCAGTGGCTGCACATTTTCTGAGCTAATTGTTATGTTATTTTTGTTGTTATATTTTAAATTTCATACCTTAGGAAAATCTCATTTTCATATAAGTTCTCCACCTGTGACAGAAGACTTTTAAGCACAACCTGGTTCCCAATAGAGTATGGTTAGATCAATTGAAAGTCCTAAATGTTAGTGAAGAAAATAATAAAATAATGTAAGATAAGAGTAACTTTTATATTTATTAAAGTTTTTCTGTACATAGTATAGACACCCCACACACTAGAAATGATCATTTTGGTGATACCAGTAAGAAGACAGAAGTGAAAAATCTTTTTGTAAACCTCATAGTAACCATAGTCTCCCTGAGGCTAATGGCCAAGCTAAGGTGTGGTTGTTTTCCTAAATCCTGAGTGGGAGTGAAAGAAAGATGGTCCTGAGCGTGACAGGCTTCTTATCACTCATGTGTGTCGTGGTTTCCAGGGTGTGTTACGAGCGCGCCTCCTTGAGTCCCATCATCCAGACCTTCTTCCTCTCTGCCATTTGGCACGGGGTGTACCCGGGCTATTACCTGACCTTTCTCACTGGAGTGCTGATGACGCTGGTGGCGCGAGCTGTGAGTATTGGGGACGCCTTCTCATCCTGCAGGGCCAATCACGTGGACTGGGGGCCTCGCTGCTTTGGCCGGGCCAGCCCTGAGCTCCGATGGGTGTGCCTGGCACATGTGTTGAGTGAGGCAGGCAGGCCCCACCCACACTCGGTTCATCTGAGAGGAAGGCACAGTAACGTGAAGCATGGGAAAGCCAGGTGTGCCAGTTCTGAAAGAGATGGGAATACCAGACCACCTGACTTGCCTCTTGAGAAACCTATATGCAGGTCAGGAAGCAACAGTTAGAACTGGACATGGAACAACAGACTGGTTCCAAATAGGAAAAGGAGTACGTCAAGGCTGTATATTGTCACCCTGTCACCCTGCTTATTTAACTCCTATGCAAAGTACATCATGAGAAACGCTGGACTGGAAGAAGCACAAGCTGGAGTCAAGACTGCTGGAAGAAATCTCAATAACCTCAGATATGCAGATGACACCACCCTTATGGCAGAAAGTGAAGAGGAACTAAAAAGCCTCTTGATGAAAGTGAAAGAGGAGAGTGAAAAAGTTGGCTTAAAGCTCAACATTCAGAAAACGAAGATCACGGCATCTGGTCCCATCACTTCATGGGAAATAGATGGGGAAACAGTGGAAACAGTGTCAGACTTTATTTTTCTGGGCTCCAAAATCACTGCAGATGGTGACTGCAGCCATGAAATTAAAAGATGCTTACTCCTTGGAAGGGAAAGTTACGACCAACCTAGATAGCATATTCAAAAGCAGAGACATTACTTTGCCAACAGAGGTCCGTCTAGTCAAGGCTATGGTTTTTCCAGTGGTCATGTATGGATGTGAGAGTTGGACTGTGAAGAAAGCTGAGTGCCGAAGAATTGATGCTTTAGAACTGTGGTGTTGGAGAAGAGTCTTGAGAGTCCCTTGGACTGCAAGGAGATCCAGCCAGTCCATCCTAAAGGAAATCAGTCCTGCCTGTTCTTTGGAAGGACTGATGCTGAAGCTGAAACTCCAGTACTTTGGCCACCCGATGGGAAGAGTTGACTCATTGGAAAAGACTCTGATGCTGGGAGGGATTGGGGGCAGGAGGAGAAGGGGATGACAGAAGATGGCTGGATGGCATCACCAACTCAATGGACATGAGTTTGGGTAAACTCCGGGAGTTGGTTATGGACAGGGAGGCCTGGCATGCTGCGATTCATGGGGTCGCAAAGAGTCAGACACACCTGAGGGACTGAAGTGAACTGACTGAAGCAGTTGTTAACTTTGGTGGGGAAGCTTTTAATTTTGATACAATTTGAAATCCACAGAAAAGTTATAAAAACGCTCCTCTGTGCTCTTCACTCAGATTCACACGTTTTGCCCCCATGCTTCACCATGCTTTTTCCATAGTTTTTATATCTATTTATAAGTGTATTAGTTTTCTCTCAACCAGCTTTGCCCATAGTAACAGTACCGTTTTAGATGCCCAGCAGCAATGTATGAGTTTCATCTATTCCACGTCCTTGGAACAGTTGATGGAGTCGATGTGATTCCATAAGCATTGTTAAAGATGAATATTTCTGTTTATTTCAGGTGAGAAATAACTTTAGACATTACTTCCTCGAACCTCCCCAGCTGAAATTTTTGTACGATGTTATAACATGGATAGCAACTCAGATAACAATAAGTTACACAGTTGTGCCATTTGTACTTCTTTCTGTAAAACCTTCACTCATGTTTTACAGGTAAGTGTTAACTCTTAACAAATGTGCCATTGGAAATTTGTAAAAAAAATTTTATTGAAATATAGTAGTGTGTATATTTTCATTCCAGCCTCCTAATTTATTTCTCCCCTGTGCCCTTTCCCTTAGGTAACCAACCATAGGTTTGCTTTCTGTGTTTGTGAGTTGATTCCTGTTTTGTAAATATCAATAAGTTCATTTGTATCATATTTTGAAATTTAGGAAAGCTTCTTGCTTTTAGGTAGAATAGAAAAATAGAACCCAACTTATTTCCTGCAGTTAAGTGCATTGTCAGTTACTTTTACATCTTAAACCTAGCAGTCTCAAGTTTATTTATGGAATGATTAACACCGATCAGACTTGAGATAAGAGTGTGACTTAGAGGGCTATCACCTGGGTACCGACTGCTTCAGATCTCTCAAAAGTTTCACTGCAAAGTGGAGCTCTTCTTTCTACACTTGGACATGAACTGCATGGTTGTGGCAATCATTTCATGACATATAACAGATTGAATCATTGTGTTGCACACCTGAAGTGTTACTTGTCAGTTATTTCTCAGTTTAACAGAGAGAGAGAGACATCAGGCTAGCTTTGACCCATGGGCCAAGGCTGCTCACCCCTGCTCAAGAGCCAAGGGTGGTGAGAGCCCCCTGCTCGAAAGCCAGGGTTTGGGGGTTTGTATGTTACAGCAGATGCTTATGAGTCACTGGAGATATTTTAGGGGCAGAAGTAAATACTGGGTTGGCCAGAAAGTTCATTCAGGTTTTTCAAATGGACTTGTTTTGCCAAGGCAGTATATCCTCTGATGGTCACCAGAAGCTTTTAATAAAGTCCATGGACCAAGAGTTTAGGGTGTCAGACCACTAACTTCAAAAGAAAAGGAAAACCTATAGAAGATGAACAATAAAAAATATGATGAAGTAGTTTAAAAAGTATAGCTTATTCTTTATCACAAATTATTCTCTTAATTTATTCAATCAAAAGATAATCAGTTGCTTAAATTTCACTGTGGGTGCCCTTTTCACTCTTACGCTTCATTGGTACATCGTCAGCTCTTGTTGATGTTGTTTAGCCGCTCGGTCAGGCACGACTCTTTGATCCCGTGGGCTGTAGCCCATCAGACTTCTCTGTTCATGGGATTTCCCAGGCAAGAATAATAGAGTGGGTTGCCATTTCCTTCTCTAGAGGAATTACTGTCATCTCTACATGATAGAAATTATTATTTTGAATTCCATATTTTATCTGTCTTCTCTCCCTCACCCACCAAATTCACCTCCCCCGTATTAGATAGTGATCTGTCTGAGATCAAAAGCTTTATTCTTTCATAAATTCCTTATTACCCTAGCATTTAGAATGACAGCAAGAGTATATGGTCACAGAATTATTGAACTGAATATGATAAGAGTCATACAGGAAGACATAAGTAACTCGTGTTAGAATTTTTCATTTTAACAGAATTATTACATATATTTAAATATGATTGAGCTATTGATTGGATATTCTGTTTCAGGAACATTGAGATTTACAGCTATAGAAGCAGTAGGTCACATTGGTTTATATTTAATTTGAGGCATGATACTTCTAATAATATTTTTAATAATGTGACCTTTATTTTGTGACAGTTACGATCAAGAAGCTATATTGCTTATCTGTTACGTCACTGGGCTTCCGTGATAGCTCAGTTGGTAAAAGAATCTGCGTGCAATGCAGGAGACCCTGGTTCCATTCTTGAGGTCGGGAAGATCCACTGGAGAAGGCTACCCACTCCAGTATTCTTGGGCTTCCCTTGTGGCTCAGCTGGTAAAGATTCCGCCCACAACGCGGGAGACCTGGGTTCAGTCCCTGGGTTGGGAAGATCCCCTGGAGAAGGAAAGGCTACCCACTCCAGTATTCTGGCCTGGAGAATTTCATGGACTGTATAGTCCATGGGGTCGCAAAGAGCCTGACGTGACTGATCGACTTTCACAGCAACAACGTGACATCACTGGAATATTTGTGACTTAATTAGGGGCAATATGTAGCAGGCAAGCCTTTTATGGTGTCTTTACCACCTGTATTCTTTACTCAGTATTTGACTCTGCAGATTTGAGAGATATTTTCAGATCTATACAGCTATTAATAAGTAAATTTTTATTTTTGTTTTATTTAGTTCTGGCCTTAGGACACTTACAAAGGAATGTAATATGATGTCTAGTATCATGCTTGTAACTGGCCTAGGTTTGTACAGTGCTTTATAAATACCCATAGGCATACATGATTTGTGTTTCACCCAAGGGGGATTTTTCTTCTAGAATAATGTAATAAATATACACATCCTAAGGGGCTTGGGACAGTTGTGACAGATGTCAAATTAGGTCTTGTTAATTATCAGAATCTAATAAAGTAAACTTTTCCTTTTTTTTCTTTTAGCTCCTGGTATTACAGCCTTCACTTTGCTGGTATCTTAGTATTATTGTTGCTGCCGGTGAAAAAAACTCAGAAAGGAAAGAGTACACATGAAAATGTTCAGCTGTCACGATCCAAAAAGTTTGATGAAAGAGACAGTTCTTTGGGACAGAATAGTTTTTTCACAACCAACAGTGTTTGCAATCAGAATCAAGAAATAGCTTCTAGACATTCATCATTAAAGCAATGATGAGGAAAGTACTTTGACGGCTATTTTCTGTATGTTAAGGGGAACCAATCTTAGCACCTTTCAAGGGGTCTGTGTCTGTTGGGGAAGGGATCACATGGGGGGAAATCAGCCAGTTTTAGGTAGGGAATTCCCTGTATACCAGCTGGGAAATGGAGCGAAATACCCCTCCCATGCCATGTCTGGTGGGCCACGCCTTATCAAAAAATATTTCCATTATTTCAATGGGCACTCAGGACCTCAGCATATGTCCATAGGGTCGTATGTGTGCCCTGTTGCTGAATGTACGCTGTGTGTCCCAAGGCACTGAAGAGAGGGAAGAAAAATCATGTCACTCTGGATGACTGAGAAAAATTAACTTCTCCAAATGAATGTCTTGCCTTAAACCCTCTATTTCCTAAACTGTTGCTTCCTAAATGGTATTTTCAAGTGTGGCATTGTGTGAACGCTCTTTCACTATTTGATGATGTGTGCTCCACAGGAATTCCAGAAGAATTTGAACAGGATTATTTAAGATTGTGGATACTTTAAAATGCAATAAACACTGCAGTATTTGAAGGGTTTTCCTAAAGTTTCTCAGATGACTACAGTATGTAGTAGAACTGTAAGCAGTGGCGGATGCCAAATTGTAGGTAGTTTATTTTCCTGGAGAATTTGATCACCCTGTGTCAGACAGAGAACCCTCAAGGAAGGACTCCTTAAACATAATGAAAGGTTGGTGATGTGATATTTTAAGCTTATTTTTCTTCAAAAAAGAAGATGACAAACGAAAGAAGGAAGGCATAAATGAAGCGCTGCACGTGGCCCGTGGCACCTGTGTTCATACACACGCCTGCACGTGGCAGGGGTCCAAGGCTCAGTGGAAGTGCTCTTCACCCCTATTTACCTGAGTTCTATGTGATCCTGTAAGACATAAAAGTTTAATAACTTTATAATCACATTGGATTTTAAAGAAATGTATCAAACAAATTATATAGAATTATAAAAGGATAATGAACGTAATAGCGGGAGATTGCTTGAAGGCTTTGAAAGAGACATCACTGAGTGAAATCACTGTCTAGCAAATCACTTTTTAAATCCTTGAACAGTTGAATTCGTATTTGGTTACGTTTTAGGAAAATGGAAACTTCAAAGCCATTGGGTCTGAGCCACCTTTGTAGAGAACAATATAAACTAATTTCCAAACTCTTTTAACCTCTCCCATGAAAGTTTTACCGTTAACTCTCGTTAACGAGTTTCAGATTCTTAAAGCAGAAAATGTGCTTTTTATCTTACAGGCCATTTTCACCATAATTCATTTTGCCTTCAGTGGCTGGATTCCTCTGTTGATCCCACAGTCTTATGATGCTGCAGCAGTGAAAGCAGAGGAGAGGGGTGTGGCGCCAGCTTGGTATCAGGGTTCTGGTGGCCCAGGGTGATGATGAATGATGGGCCGACAGGGAGAAGGATGGGCAGGGTCTTCTGACTTCACTTTTCTGTGACCTTTCTTTTGTGGAATTTATTTTCTTTTTTGCCTTAAATTTTTAAATGAAATGCAAATTGTCTATCTATGATGAGTCTCTTTTTTTTCCCCCCATCATTAATAAATTTGCAAATGAAAGTTAATGACAGAACAACTCTTTGGCTTAAGCTGTGTAGTATTTCATTTCAAGACTAAAGGAAGTGTGCTTGGCACTTCTGAGGTCTAATCAGCAAAAACACCTTCCCAGAGCTTTAGCAATAACCTTGTCTTTGTTGATATGAAATGTTTTTATTTTTCTAAAGGTAATTTTTTTCCCACACCTGATGAGGTTAGCCAGCCATGCCCTGTTACCTCCTAGGAAAGGATGGAAGGCTAAATAAATTTCTCTGTTTTCCCACACACTTGAATTTAAGTGAACTGTGAGAGGCTAGAAAAGAGTAATCATGGAAAGTATGTGCGCCCCCTGCTCCAACTCCATACCATGCCTCCTCCATTTAATGCTGCAGAGAATCTGATCACTATTGAAAAAAAAAAAAAACACAGAGTAAAAGACAAGTCTAGGCATGTTCTTGCCTGGAGAATCCCAGGGAGGGTGGAGCCTGGTGGGCTGCCGTCTATGGGGTCGCACAGAGTCGGACACGACTGAAGCCACTTAGCAGCAGCAGCAGCAGGCATGTCATAAATGAAAACAAGAAAGTGTAATAAAAGCTCTTTTTGTTCAGCCTGCCTAGCCATTAACAAATAATCATGATTTAGTTCTATTATCTGATTATATTTTATTTCTCAGCCTGTAAACCTTGGTGATGGACAGGGTGGCCTGGCATGTGCTGTGATTCATGGGGTCACAAAAAGTCGGACACGACTGAGTGACTGAACTGAACTGAAACCTAATATCACCCGTAGCTATTTTTTTGCTCAGTGAATGTTATCACAGCACTACCATCTAGAAAGCAAGGCAGTTGATGAATTTTCCAATTACTTTGAAGATACTACATCATATATGTATATATACAGTTCTACTGATTTCCATCCCCCTGGATTATCTAGATTTTTGTTTCTGTATGACATGGATTTTTGAATAGCTTTTCTTTAATTTTGGAGAACTTGTAAGTATGCAATCTAGAAGACAAACTAAAGAATTCTGATTCTCAGCTTGACCTTCCTCCTCAAGAAGAGACTTTTT
Source organism: Capricornis sumatraensis (assembly GCF_032405125.1). Lineage (NCBI taxonomy): Eukaryota > Metazoa > Chordata > Mammalia > Artiodactyla > Bovidae > Capricornis > Capricornis sumatraensis. Next base: position 18,306,449 of record NC_091069.1, on the reverse strand, counting down.
GTGCTCTATAAATTGAATATATCTATTTGAAGTGTTGTAAGGGTTAATACTTCTAATTATGGTAGAAGAATTGAAAACTGGTATATCTCTACTATGTTAAAGGGATTCATTATAATATATGATTGCTGCTTTTTTAATCAAGATTCAGTTCATATTTATATTATTTCTTCATTCTTCAATTATCATGAAACCACTCCAGTTATATTTTTGGTTATTATTTTACTACTCAGGGAAAAAAATGAACAAAATAATTCTTTTTCCCACTGTTTTATTTTTTGAAACCATAGCAGTTAATTTATTTTGATGTATCTCCTTGTCACCATTTTACAACTGGCTTTTTCTTAGTTGTTAAAATAAACATTTTTAATCGGAGCTCAGGGTAATTGAAGAAATTTATTTAGTTTCTAAAATACCCAGTATAATAGAGGAGGTTTATTTGGCTTCCAAAATATCCAGCCACCACTTACACCTCCACCATAATTTTGGTTAAAAAAGTATTTTTATTAATTGATTCCCACTGTGTGAAATTCACATACAGGATTTCCACAGATACCAGGTTTGAGGGAAAAAATTGCAGTATTAAAGAATGGTTTTTAAATATGAAGGTAAGGGATTTCCCTGGTGGTCCAGTGGTTAGGATGCCGAGCTTCCAATGCAGGGGGCATGGGTCTGATCCCTGGTTGGAGAACTAAAGATCCTGCATGCTGTGTGGCACGGCCAAAAATAAAATAGAGAAGTTAAACTTTTATATGTATGTGTGTGTGTGTATATATATACATATATATATACACACACACACACATATATATATACATATACATATATAAATTAAAAATGGAGGTAACCCACACCAAAGCACTGATTGTCCTGGGAGGAGACCTGGGCATTCATCAGACACTGTCATTAGGGAGCCTTGTGACGTGGACATGTGACCTGCCCTCCAGAGGAAATTTCCTTAAGAAGCCCAGAGGGTGAGTTCCCAAAGTTTATGAGCAGTTGTGTTTGTAGCGATTGGAAACCATTTGCAGCATCTGTAAGAGTCACCATCAGGACTGTCTTCATGGTCATTTACTTTGACAACTTGAGCTCAAAGCCCTGACTTTTCAAAAGGTTTTTGAGGCAACAGAGGAAAACCTTACAATCCTTTAACTCAGAAGGCATGGCAGCATTCCATTTCTACTGAATACAGCCCTTAAAATGAAGCTTTCATAATGAAATAGTGTCCACTGATGAAAATATTTTCTCTTTTTGCTTTCTCTGCTTTTTTGGTTTCTGTCTGTGCTATGTACAATTGAAGAAGATATGTGCTAAAAAATATTTTACATGAATTGACAGTTTTATTGGACAGGGTTTATCAACTTCTCAAATATTATTTAAAGAAAACTTAGTTATACTTTATTTTAAACTACAGAAAATAATTAAAATGTTGCCATTAAAATAATCCTAAAATATATACTTTTATTCAAGGACTAGATGACATATAGGACAAGAATCTTTCCTATTTAAAATGTATACCTTGTAAATTTCACTTGTAAATTCATGACCACCTCTGGCCATTTATGCTTTTTTTGTTTCCTTATTTTAAGTTGTCCTAAATTATTAGTTTATTAATTTAAAGAGTTCTGCATTTTAGTTGAAAGAAAAAAAAGTACTTGAGAGAATAATTGTTTCAGAATGGTGCTTCTTATTACTGTGTCAGCGAAGCATTTGTCCCAAGTTTTAGATACAAACCAGTATTTTGTGGAGTTTTATTCAGCCACTAATAGTCCATCCTGGCTGAAGTTGAATATACCAAATTTGACAGAGGTGCAGAATTATTTCTAAATAACACTGTGAAATGTAATCCTAACTGCCCTCAAGGACCTAATAAAGCTACACTTAACCCAGTGTACATTTAACAAACACCTGATCGTTTATACACTTCAGTTTGATGCTGAAGTTCTGCTTTCTGTAGCCCTTCCTTGTAAAAGTGCTAGTGTAACAGAGCACACTCCTTATCGGGAAGAGAAAGATTGGCATTAAAAAAAGAAATGCCACTCTGAAATGTGGATTTGCAAGACTAGCATGCAGAGGGTCTCCATGGTGTTTTTCTTCAGCACCACGTAGACAAATCTATTTATAGTAATTTATTACAGAAGAAAATTTTAAATGAAATTTTCCATATTGGCATTTTGTAGGACTGCTCTTAGAATCAATGACTAAGCTGCTTTTTCAGGCTCTTGTACAGAGCGTGCAGCCAATTACATTTTACTTGGTGGGCTGCTTAATAATGTTTTTATATATTTTCAAATAATATTTATTTTAAGAGGTTTTTAACATTATGCAAACCCCAGTAAAGAACTGACTCTACAGGTCATTGATTGAGAAGACTTTCTGAAATGGAGCCTAAAGACACATTTTTATGCCAACTAATTTGTCTTGCCTTTAAAACATTATAACTATCTTCTTTCAGTATATCTTTTATAAAGCAAAGAAAAACCCCTGAGACTTTATGTTCTATAAATGAGAGTATAAAGATCCATGCAAAATGACTATCTAAAGCTTACTCGGTGATGCATAACCATCTCTCCAGTCACATTTTATCAAATTTTGCTCCTATAAAAAGAAATGGAAATAATAATGGAAAACCAAAAGTTACAGAGCACCATCAGTGGAATAACTAACCATTTTCTTAATAACACATTTGAAATGGAAAAAGTGACTGGCTGCCTTTTACTGGAGTCATAAATGACTGTATCCTGCCCAGTCTCTGTGCTGGAGTTACTTTGAGAAGCTGATCTGTTAATATTCCTCTTTGTTTTTTCTTACTAAAGGGCAAACACATGTAAAGGACTTCAGATACGCTTCTTTTATGATATTAAGTATTTCTGGTTCTGTATCTACGGGTTTGTCATCAAAGTACATTTGCTCCTGACTTTTTATTACAGGACAGAGGAATCAAATATCTGGCACACACTCGCTCCATCTCCAGTCACCTGTGCACAGCTGTCTCCCCAGACGTGCAGGAGCATGATGGAAAGCAGTAGGAATGAAAGTAAAAATAATTGTCGCAAAACAAGAGAAACCCTTCTCCATAGAGTGTGGAAATGTGTGATTTCATTCCTGCCTTCCTTTAAAGGTTGCATCTTGATGTCTGCGTAGGAGTAGTTGAACATTGTCACCCCAACACGAGGGGCTCTGAGCTCCAGCAGCTGGTATTCAAAGCCCTTTGCTTGCCGTCCCTGGGGGAGAACAAATAGATCGTGGTGTTCTGTGCTTTATGTTTTTATGATTCCAAAATATTTTTTTAAAGAAGTGTTATTTTTTGACAGATCCATGAACTAGTTCCTGTTGTCTGGTAAATGAAAACTACCACTGTGTCCGTTACACTGTGACGTGATGTTTCATAACCACACGTTTCTAGTCTGCGTCCCAAGAGCTGCACTGGTAGCCTATTGCGGGGTTTCAAAGATGTTTTTTCTAATTTGTGTGTCTTAAAAAATGATTAAACAGTAGTTTAAAATATTTATGTGTGTGTTTGCTAATTGCACAGCCTTTAAATTCAGTCTCTAGAACTATCAGAGAAGTAATGGTCATGAGAAGTAATGGTCTCTTTTCATTGAAGGATTCTTCAGTTGGGTGGTAATACTCCCAGGAGTCATTGACTTTTTAACTGGTTAAAAAAATATTCAAAAGAAACTATTGTCAATTATAAACACTTGGGGAGGCAGTTAGAACAACCTTAGGTTAGTAGTATATAGCAGCAGAGGATGAGATAGTTCGATGGCATCACTGACTCAATGGACATGATCTTGAGCAAATTCCAGGAGATAGCAGAGGACAGAGGAGCCTGGCGTGCTGCAGTTCATGGGGTCAAAAGAGTTGGACACGACTTAGCGCCTTTATGTTCTAAAAGAACAAAGAGCAAAGTGAGGAAGATGCTGCCTGTCCTCAATTACAGACAAAAAGAGTTGACTTTCCCAGTCCTGCTGTTGGCATGTCCACTGCACTTGTATCTGGATCTGGTTTTTGCTTTTGTGAAACAGAGTGTTGGGACAGCCACTCGGTCTCTGTACGGTGATTACAGGCTTAAGGGAATTTTGGAATGCACTTCCGGTTCTTGCAGATGCGGTCTTGGACAGCTGTGGGGAAAACATATTACGTTGTACTTTTGTACAGAGATGCTAGATGAATACCTACGAGCAAGTCCAGTTTCGATCCTTTCTCGCTGAAAGGCAGCGATGGCAGGTTTGAATGACCCCATTTGGAGGTTTGTGAAATTGAGCCTTGACCAAGAATTGCCTGCCAACACGGTACCTCCATCGGCTTGTCCTGACAGGCTCAGCAGCGAAGGTAACTTGATTCACTTCACAGTAGGAGAGGCTGGGAGGCCAGGTAATAACAGGACTCTCCTTGTTTATAGATGAACATTGTAAGAGGTTTTTTTTTTTTTTTTTTCCTATCAATTCTTCATTCCACAATTATTTAATGAGTTCCAGCCCAATGTATTAGGTAATGAAAGAATAAATCAGGTCCTTGCCATTGAAGAGCTAATAAATAGTCACCATATAATATGGTAAATGCTTTATTAGAGGCAAGAACTATTGGTGGGGTTGGGGGGGCAGGAAGAGGCACAGAGGAGTTGGCACTTGGGTTTGCAAGGAAGTGTTTTATTGGGCTGAGAAAGAGGTGCAAGGGGAACTAATTAGAAAAACAGTTTGTGGTTAGTATTCAGTAGCTAAGTCATGTCCAACTCTTTGCGACCTCATGGGTTGCAGCATGCCAGGTTCTTGCCCTCCACTATCTCCTGGAGTTTGCTCAAGTTCATATCCACTGAGTTGGTGATGCCATCTAATCATCTTATCCTCTGCTACCCCCTTTTGCTTTCAGTCTTTCCCAGCATCAGGGTCTTTTCCAATGAGAAAAGCATATGTCAAGAGATTTATAGTGTTCACACAAATAGAATAAAAACAGAGTTATGCAAGTTTTGGTCTAGTATGTGCTGACTTTCTATTTAACAATAACTTCATTCCCCCCAGTTAGAAAAGGGAGTAATAGGAAAACATTGAGTTTAGCCAATGCTAAAAAATAAGACTTTACAAGCTATTTCAAGCATATAGTTCAGTACAGAACTTTAAAACATTCTTATGTGCCCACCACTCAGAACAGATGTTTTTGCTTTGCCACGTTAGGTTTAAAGTTTTTTTTTTCATAGACGATTGTACATAGGGCCAGCTCACCTGCCCCTGCCTCTTCCCCCTCCCCCTCCCCCCCTCTTCAAAAGTCACATCAATGTGAGCCTTTGGGGTAAGCTTTTCACTTGATCACATTCATTCTTAAAAGCTTAGCCATGTGACTTAAAAATAATTTTGTGCTCACTTCAGTTTTCTCGGTGTTTATAGCAAGATGGGTTATGTTGGCTCCACCTGTTTGTTGCTAGAGCTACATGTCAGGTCAGATTTTTAATGTCATTAAAAGATGGCATTTCTCTTTACTGGTAAGATCCTTTCTATTACGATGGGTCTTTTATTTTTTGAGTCTGCTTTGTTTTGTGCTTGAGTCTTCTTTTTAATTGCACCATCCCAAGTGACACCCATGGTGTCCTTTAGCCCAGACTGATACTCCTCCCAGCAGAAGGGTAGGTCTCGATCCACTAGCCAGGGTACAGCTGGACGCTCTGTGCCCAGTAGAGAGGTGCCATTCATCCATTGCCATCGCTTTTTTTCAGGATGAGCGTGACAGCTTTAGAAAAGCAGGCCTAGGATCTCAGCTTAGCTGCCTGCTGTTGATAACCATCAGTGCAGAAGTCAGCTGCCCAGCATCCTGAGACCAAAGGCCATGAGAAAATGAGGCCCTTCCAGTTGGTCAGATGGGCTGCCAGTCCCCCGGAAAGTTAAGTTCCTATTTTATCTCTCCTTACTTTTTTAATGCATTGAGTCATCAGCCTCAAGAAGAGGCTATAGAAAGATAAAATAGCAAGTACTGGAAATCCATCCTACAGTCCTGAACCTTTACAATAAATCTTACAGGAAGAGTCAGCATGGCACCCCTGCTTCTTAATTGTCCCCAACACTCACTGAGCCACTTCTGCAAGGGTTGTTTCTTGCCTCTTACTGAATGGGGTGGTTAATTCTCTTTTTGTGTCATTCAATCGCCGCCGCATTTGGTTATGTTGACCACACTCTTGAGGTTCTTTTCTCAGAGTCTGTGAAACTGTCCCTGGCTTCTCCTGCCTCTGGAGAATCGCTCTTAAGTCAGCCGAGATTCCTCATCTTGGCTTCAGTTCACACACTCGTCTGCTCACATAGGTCCTCTGAGCTGGTCCTACCTTCAGCTCAGACCTCTGTCCCCTACTCTACTCCTCACTCCAACTCCAGCTAAATATCTCCACCTGGAAATCACAAGCAGACTCAGAACATCCAAACCTGTCATCCTGTTTCATCACCCCAAAAATGTGTGATTTCTCTTGCCCTGCTCAGGTCATTTAATGTGACTGTTTCCTTGGTTTCCCAAGTCAGAAGCCTGTCTATCCCCTCACCCTTTTGGCCTTGCCCACCATCATGTGTCGCCAGCACCCATGTGTCCTCCCTCCTGGTCAAGTAGCTCCATTTCCACCAGCCCTGGCTCCCCATTCCTCACCTAGCTTATAGCAACGACCTTCCAACCGGTCCTCCATCCTCCAGCTGTCAGTCTCTAAAATGCGGTCTTGAGTCATCTTGCCAAAGTCAATGGATCAGGTTTTTATTTTTCTGCTTCAAACATGAAACTGTTAACTGTTAACTGAGTTTGTGATAAACTCAAAACTTTCCATGATCTAATAACCCCTGCTTAGCCCTCAGCGTGGTTCTCTCTCCGGATTTACCCCCTCCCAGTACAGACATAGTGCCATAGATTGAATCTGTCCCCCAAAGTTCATGTTGAAATCCTAACTCCAAGGTGATGGTCTTTGGAGGTGAAGTTTGGGGTGAGTGATTGGGTCATGAGGGCAGGCCTTCATGAATAGGGTTTATTGCTCCTACAAAAGACTCCAAAAAATCTGAAGAAGAATATATATATATATATACACATACATATGAAATATACATATCAGTTCAGTTCACTTGCTCAGTTGTGTCTGACTCTTTGTGACCCCATGAATCGCAGCATGCCAGGGCTCCCTGTCCATCACCAACTCCCAGAGTTCACTTAAACACATCCATCGAGTCGGTGATGCCATCCAGCCATCTCATCCTCTGTCGTCCCCTTCTCCTCCTGCCCCCAATCCCTCCCAGCATCAGAGTCTTTTCCAGTGAGTCAATTCTTCACATGAGGTGGCCAGAGTACTGGAGTTTCAGCTTTAGCATCATTCCTTCCAAAGAAATCCCAGGGCTGATCTTCAGAATGGACTGGTTGGATCTCCTTGCAGTCCAAGGGACTTTCAAGAGTCTTCTCCAACACCACAGTTCAAAAGCATCAATTCTGTGCTCAGCTTTCTTCACAGTCCAACTCTCACATCCATACATGACCACTGGAAAAACCATAGCCTTGACTAGATGGACCTTTGTTGGCAAAGTAATGTCTCTACTTTTCAATATGCTATCTAGGTTGGTCATAACTTTCCTCCCAAGGAGTAAGCATCTTTTAATTTCATGGCTGCAGTCACCATCTGCAGTGATTTTGGAGCCCAAAAAAATAGTCTGACACTGTTTCCACTGTTTCCCCATCTATTTCCCATGAAGTGATGGGACCAGATGCCATGATCTTAGTTTTCTGAATGTTGAGCTTTAAGCCAACTTTTTCACTCTTTCACTTTCATCAAGAGGCTTTTTAGTCCCTCTTCACTTTCTGCCATAAGGGTAGTGTCATCTACATATCTGAGGTTATTGATATTTCTTCCAGCAATCATGATTCCAGCTTGTGCTTCTTCCAGCCCAGCGTTTCTCATGATGTACTCTGCATATAAGTTAAATAAGCAGGAAGACAGTATACGTCCTTGACGTACTGTTTTTCCTATTTAGAACCAGTCAGCTGTTCCATATCCAGTTCTAACTGTTGCTTCCTGACCTCCATACAGGTTTCTCAAGAGGCAGGTCAGGTGGTCTGGTATTCCCATCTCTTTCAGAATTTCCCACAGTTTATTGTGATCCACACAGTCAAAGGCTTTGGCATAGTCAATAAAGCAGAAATAGATGTTTTTCTGGAACTCTCTTGCTTTTTCGATGATCCAGCAGATGTTAGCAATTTGATCTCTGGTTCCTCTGCCTTTTCTAAAACCAGCTTGAACATCTGGAATTTCACACTTCATGTATTGCTGAAGTCTGGCTTGGAGAATTTTGAGCATTACTTTACTAGTATGTGAGATGAGTGCAATTGTGTGGTTGTTTGAGCATTCTTTGGCACTGTCTTTCTTTGGGATTGGAATGAAAATGGACCTTTTCCAGTCCTGTGGCCACTGCTAAGTTTTCCACATTTGCTGGCATATTGAGAGCAGCACTTTCACAGCACCATCTTCCAGGATTTGAAATAGCTCCACTGGAATTCCATCACCTCCACTAGCTTTGTTCGTAGTGATGCTTTCTAAGGCCCACTTGACTTCACACTCCAGGATGTCTGGCTCTAGGTGAGTGATCATACCATCGTGATTATCTGGTTGTGAAGATCTTTTTTGTACAGTTCTGTGTATTCTTGCCACCTGTTCTTAATATCTTCTGCTTCTGTTAGGTCCATACCATTTCTGTCCTTTATCGAGCCCATCTTTGCATGAAACGTTCCCTTGGTATCTCTAATTTTCTTGAAGAGATCTCTAGTCTTTCCCCTTCTGTTGTTTTCCTCTATTTCTTTGCATTGATCACTGAGGAAGGCTTTCTTATATCTTGCTAGTCTCTGGTACTCTGCATTCAGATGCTTATATCTTTCCTTTTCTCCTTTGTTTTTCGCCTCTCTTCTTTTCACAGCTATTTGTAAGGCCTCCCCAGACAGCCATTTTGCTTTTTTGTATTTCTTTTCCATGGGGATGGTCTTGATCCCTGTCTCCTATACAATGTCACGAACCTCCGTCCATAGTTCATCAGGCACTCTATCTATCAGATTTAGTCCCTTAAATCTATTTCTCACTTCCACTGTATAATCATAAGGGATTTGATTTAGGTCATCCCTGAATGGTCTAGTGGTTTTCCCTACTTTCTTCCATTTAAGCCTGAATTTGGCAATAAGGAGTTCATGATCTGATCCACAGTCAGCTACCGGTCTTGTTTTTGTTGACTGTATAGAGCTTCTCCATCTTTGGCTGCAAAGAATATAATCAATCTGATTTCAGTGTTGACCATCTGGTGATGTCCATGTGTAGAGTCTTCTCTTGTGTTGTTGGAAGAGGGTATTTACTATGACCAGTGTGTTATCTTGGCAAAACTCTATTAGTCTTTGCTCTGCTTCATTCTATATTCCAAGGCCAAATTTGCCTGTTACTCCAGGTGTTTCTTGACTTCCTACTTTTGCATTCCAGTTCCCTATAATGAAAAGGACATCTTTCTTGGGTGTTAGTTCTAAAAGGTCTTGTAGGTCTTCATAGAACCATTCAACTTCAGCTTCTTCAGCGTTACTGGTTGGGGCATAGACTTGGATTACTGCGATATTGAATCGTTTGCCTTGGAAATGAACAGAGATCATTCTGTCATTTTTGAGATTGCATCCAAGTACTGCATTTCGGACTCTTGTTGACCATGATGGCTACTCCATTTCTTCTGAGGGATTCCTGCCCACAGTAGTAGATACAATGGTCATCTAGAGTTAAATTCACCCATTCCAGTCCATTTTAGTTCTCTGGTTCCTATAATGTTGTTCACTCTTGCCATCTCCTGTTTGACAACTTCCAATTTGCCTTGATTCATGGACCTGACATTCCAGGTTCCTATGCAATATTGCTCTTTACAGCATTGGACCTTACTTCTATTACCAGTCACATCCACAACTGGGTATTGTTTTTGCTTTGGCTCCATCCCTTCATTCTTTCTGGAGTTATTTCTCCACCGATCCCCAGTAACATATTGGGCACCTACTGACCTGGGGAGTTCCTCTTTCAGTATCCTATCATTTTGTCTTTTCATACTGTTCATGGGGGTCTCAAGGCAAGAATACTGAAGTGGTTTGCCATTCCCTTCTCCAGTGGACCAAATTCTGTCAGACCTCTCCACCATGACCTGCCTGTCTTGGGTGGCTCCACAGGACATGGCTTACTTTCATTGAGTTAGACAAGGCTGTGGTCCTAGTGTGATTAGATTGACTAGTTTTCTGTGAGTATGGTTTCAGTATGTCTGCCCTCTGATGCCCTCTTGCAACATCTACCATCTTACTTGGGTTTCTCTTACCTTGGACGTGGGGTATCTCTTCACAGCTGCTCCAGCAAAGAGCAGCCTCTGCTCCTTACCTTGGATGAGGGGTATCTCCTCACCAACACCCCTCCTGACCTTGAACGTGGAATAGCTCCTCTAGGCCCTCCTGTGCCGACGCAGCCACTGTATTCATATACATATGAATGAATGAATCAATCACTTTTCTGTATGCCCAGAACTAACACAACATTGTAAGTCAACTAGACTTTATTTTGGGGGGCTCCAAAATCACTGCAGATGGTGACTGCAGCCATGAAATTAAAAGATGCTTACTCCTTGGAAGGAAAGTTATGACCAACCTAGATAGCATATTGAAAAGCAGAGACATTACTTTGCCAACAAAGATCCATCTAGTCAAGGCTATGATTTTTCCAGTGGCCATGTATGGATGTGAGAGTTGGACTGTGAAGAAAGCTGAGCACCGAAGAATGATGCTTTTGAACTGTGGTGTTGGAGAAGACTCTTGAGAGTCCCCTGGACTGCAAGAGATCCACCCAGTCCATTCTAAAGGATATCAGCCCTGGGATTTCTTTGGAAGGAATGATGCTAAAGCTGAAACTCCAGTACTTTGGCTACCTCTTGTGAAGAGTTGACTCACTGGGAAAGATTCTGATCCTGGGAGGGATTGGGGGCAGGAGAAGGGGATGACAGAGGATGAGATGGCTGGATGGCATCACTGACTCGATGGACATGAGTCTGAGTGAACTCTGGGAGTTGGTGATGGACAGGGAGGCCTGGTGTGCTGTAGTCCATGGGGTCGCAAAGAGTCGGACATGACTGAGTGACTGAAATGAACTGAACTGAACTGATACTTCAATAAAAAAACATAAAATTAAATTTTAAAAAGACCCCTGACAGCTCCCTTGCCCCTTCCACCATGTGAAGATTTAGCAAAAAGTTGGCCATTTGCACCCTGGAGGAGGGCTCCCATCAGAATCTGACCATGCGGGCATCCTGGCCTTGAACTTCAAACCTCCAGAACTGTGATGAAGAAGTTTCTGTTATGTGTAAGCTACCCATTCTCTGGTGCCTTGTCACAGCTGTCTGAACAGGCTAAGGCACCTTCTCCTCGAGACAGGTTGGGTCATTATCCTTCCTTCAGTCTCTCTCCCTTGCCTCTTACCTGGTGCCCCTTTTATTGAGAAACCCCATCTACACCACATCCTCCCCACCCTTCCCTTCCCACTAACTCCTGCTTCGTCATTGAGGGGCAGCCTCTCCGTCACTAGTCAGGAAAGTTCAGTGAGCTTGCGCTGTGTGCCAGGCACTAAGATGAATGTGAGTGTGCTTAGTCGCTCTGTCGTGTCCGACTCTTCACAGCTCCATGGACTGTAGCCTGGCCGTCTCTTCTGCCCTCCAGGCTCCTCTTGTCCATGGAATTTTCCAGGCAAGAATACTGGAATGGGTTGCCATTTTCTACTCCAGGGCATCTTCCCAACCCAGGGATTGAACTCACGTCTCTTAAGTCTCCTTCATTGGCAGGAGGATTCTTTACCACTAGCGCCAGCTGGGAAGCTCACTAAGATGAATGCTAAGCATCAGACATGAGGTGCTTTTTCTTAGACAGCTCTTCCTGAACCTTGCCATCACAGGTTCTCTCTTCTCATATGCACCTTACCGTCATCACTCAGTGCTGTCATTGTTAATATATAATATATATATGTTCAGAGTTGTGCAGTCAAAGGAGGAGGTAGGGTGACGAATGCAGAACAACATGCAAATTCATGAATTATCTGTATTTACTCCAGACTAATAAACTAAGTCCTTTAGTTATGGGACTTCCATTCCCAGGGACCCTTATTACTGGCCGCAACTTGTGGTTGACATAGGGATAGAGCCTCAAAGTCCCCACATCGCACGGGAGAGACACAAACGTGTCAAGATGCTTACGTACTAAAGGCCACATTTAAGGCATGAGGACCACGTACATCTCAGGTGTGGGTATAAACAGAATCATTTAGAAAGACACTCATTGCTATATATGTGCTAAACTGAAGCAATCTATAGTTCTTGATACAAATAAATTACCTTTTACACAAAGCAAGGACGTTTTGTGGAATTTGATAAATTTTAGAAAATCTACAGTACACCAAAACCCATAACACTGAGACTGAAGGTGTTTTGGATAAACTATAACGTCGTACAGTATAACACAGGGAACTATATTCAATATGCTATGATAAACCATTATAGGAAAGAATATACAAAAGAATGTGTATATATATATATATGTATGTGTATATATGTGTGTGCATGTGTGTGTGTGTGCATGTATGTGTGTGTGTTCAGTTGCTCAGTTGTGTCTGACTTTTTGTGGCCCCATGGCCCGTACTCACCAGGCTCCTCTGTCCTTTGGATTTTCCAGACAAGAATAGTGGAGTGAGTTGCCATTTCCTCCTCCAGGGGATCTTCCTGACCTGGGGATCAAAACTACATCTCTTGCATCTCCCGCATCGGCAGGTGGATTCTTTACCACTAACATTACCTGGGAAGCCATATATATATAACTGAATCACTTTTCTGGACAGAGAAATTAACATTGTAAATCAATTATGCGTCAATAAAAAAAACAGACTGAAGGTGTTTTGTAGACAAGGTTAAGTGTTTTCTATCCAAGCCTTCAGATTAGGAATTACTCATCGGTTCCTCCATACCCAAACTAACTGATGTCCCCACCTTTTACATTAGGCACCACACAGCTAGTAAAATGCATTCAAAGGAGTTAAACAAACACCGATCGTTCTGTCATTGACAACCAATTTTGATATTTTGGGGTTATTTCTAGTCTTTTTTTCCCTATTGCTAGATAAAGAGATATATTTTACAAAATAATTTTGTAAGCTTCATTTTTCACTGATATTTTGTATCTATCTTTCCCTATTTCACCTAGTAAGTTTACTTGGACAATTTCAGGAAAGGAGAAATGAAGGCTGCAGATTAAATAAGACACATGAGTGTCACTTCAGTCGTGTCTGACTCTTTGTGACCCTCTGGACTGTAGATCGCCAGGCTCCTCTGTCCATGGGATTCTCCAGGCAAGAATATTGGAGTGGGTTGCCATGCCCTCCTCCAGGGGCTCTTCCCGACTCAGGGTTCGAACCCACATCTGCCTCTCCTGCATTGCAGTCAGATATTTTTACCACTGAGCCACCGGGAAAGCCCTAAATAAGCCACATGCTCACTGAACTCTGCTGCACCCTGTAAAAACCAGAAAATCCATTGTCAGGTTCTTTTATAAATGTATGTGAAGCAGTAAGAGAGTAGGTCACATCTGCTTCTCTGGCTTTATACTGGGTGCACAGTATTTCCCTGAAAGTGATTTTATTTCAAGGACACATCAGGCCATATATAGATAAGATGTATTAAAACTTGTATCAACTTTCATCAAGAACAGATAAATAGACAATGGAATGATTCAAGACAGATCCAATATAAGGAAACCACCCAGATGACTGTCATCTGACTCTCTGAATCAGTTTGCTAAGGGAGAAACTGACTAACAGTGAAGAACTATGGAATTTTATTGCCAACAATCATGTGCCCCTGACATTTTATTCCACTAGAAATTTGGACCCATAAGCCACAACTTAGTAAATATTTTTAGTATATCGTGGTGGTGCATTTTGGTGCAACTTCCTCTGTGGATGGCTAAACAATTTGAGCTTCATGCTGCCGTGATGAGTGCATGGAAGCGTCTTTTACATCCAGAGTCATAGCATTTGAATGCGCTTATGTTTGCCCAGTCATCTCTATTTTCATTAGTATTCAAAATAGAAAACTTAGCTATCTCCCTACAGGTCTGTACAGTCCACCACCAACTCTCTCCCCAGCCTGCCACTACCCTGGGATTCATGGCACATTTTTGGTAAAATAGCCTCTATTTCCTCAAATTTCCTACACCTTTTGTGCTAATGAAAACCCAGGCCGTGACTTCCCTTGAAGACTTCACAAATGGTAGCTGATTTTCCTTGCTCATCACTGGGCCTGGAGGTAGGGTGGGTACCTTCCCTCCTCATTGCTTTCTTCCTAAAATGCCAGAGTTTAGAAGCTCATGTCATCCTACCTTGCTGCCACCATCAACAGACTTCCCTGGTCATGCCCTACTAGAAAAGATGAAAATCTGGTTATTGTCATTCTCCAACACAAGACCCTTGATGATGTCAGTATCCTTGGAGAAGAGCCTGCCAACACTCTGGCCTCCCGGTTGCCTGCCTGGCTGTCCTTCCATGATCCAGCCCCCATTCTACTCAGATCCCCTGTAGATGTGCGTTAGATCTTGTTATCAAACGTTAACAGTCTCCATTTCCTGCCTTTCACTCCCAACCACCTCCCACTCTCTGTCTCACTCCCTTTAGTAGACAGACCCCATCAACTCTTTTTTCTTTTTAATTCAGGGGAAAGCGCGACACCATGATCCAGTGATCTTAACTGGATCCAGTGATCTTAACTCACATCCTTACTCCTCCAGGTGGCGCTCGTGGTAAAGAATCCACCTGCAATGCAGGCGATGGAAGAGACACAGGTTTGATTCCTGGGTAGGGAAGATCCTCTGGAGGAGGAAGTGGCAACCCACTCCAGTATTCTTACCTGGAGAATCCCACGGATAGAGGAGCCTGGCAGGCTACAGTGCATGTGGTTGCAGAGAGTCGGATACATCTGAGTGTGTATATGCAACCTAACTCCTCCCTTAACCTGCATAGACTCTCTGCTCTGTAATTAGTTTGTAGTAATGCTTACTACTACGGCTTGAGCCCTGTTGACTGCTACAGGCTTCTGTCCTAAAAGCACAGAGATTCTGATGAATTCTATGTTGTGTGACCCAGCAAAGAAGAAAAATGAAGTGCTGAACATTGCAAAAATATGTTCTCAAATAAAAAGTTTATTTTATATATGTGTATACCAAATACTTTGGGACTTCCCTGATGGATCTGTTTGTAAAGAATCTGCCTGCAATTCAGGAGACCCAGGTTTGATCCCTGGGTGACGAATATCCCCTGGAGAAGGGCACAGCAACCCACTCCAGTATTCTTGCCTGGAGAATCCCATGGGCAGAAGAGCCTGGCAGGTTATAGTCCATGGGGTTGCAAAGAATTGGACATGAGTGAATGACTAAGCACATACCAAATACTTTATATATATATACGCTAAGCTTTTTAGAATAGTCTTAGATTTACAGAAAGTGTGGTAAAGATAGTATAGCATTTCCACACACTCCACATGTTTCCCAATGGTTAACATCTTACGTTAGCCACAATAATAAACCAATGTTAAATAAAGTCCACACTTTATTCAGATTTTCTTGGCCTTTTTGTTTCAAATCTCTTTCTTAGAAGTCAGGAAACTCTGAGTAGTAAGTTAAGGGAGATCGCTTCTTCAAATGTTTCTGTATTTTTTGAATACTTTATAATGAATACATATTCCTTTTTTAGTCAAAGAAAAACATTTTTTTAAAGCAAGGTGGTGTGTCAAAGATCTTAAGATTTCCGTGGAAAATCTGATGTACAATGAAATTGAAACCATGTGAAAAGATTGAACTGCTGAAGTTATTATATCAATATGCTGATCCTGTTGAAACAGATGAAAGTGTGATTAAAATTACAGTCTTGACGGGAAGAGTGGTGAGAACTTGAAAGCTAACTTATGTTCTTCCCTCTCTATAACATCACATGACAAGTAGGAAAGCCAGAGTCTTGAAGTGATTTGAGTGATCCTGAAGCAAGAAACCCTTAGGATGCCTTTGCCAGAAAGATTTAGGTGAGCTGCATAAACCCCCAAAAGACCAATGGACAGAGTGATCCATTTGAAACAAAATTGAGGAGAAAGCATTTCAGTTCTATTTTTACAACTGTCATATCATCACAGGATGAGAGTTTGAGTCCACAAATATGAAAGGAGTCAACGGCATTTGGCAGCAGTGAGAAAATATTTATTATCACAATAGATAAAATTTACTAAATGTAACCACTAAGTAAATGAGAAGAATGGGTACAGTGGAGTTAAAAATCAACTTTAAACAAGGTCCTACTGTAGAGCACAGAGAACTTTGCCAGAGTAATAATGGAAAAGAATATGTAAAAGAATATATATATATGTATAACTGGATCACTTTGCTGTAGAGCACAAACTAACATGACACTGTAAATCAACTATGTTCCAATAAAAAAAGGGAATTAAAAAATTTTTTTTAAAACCACTGTATTTTTCCTGAGGACAGCTCCTGTAAACGCTCCCTGTCTACTTCTTGTTTCCAGGACAACATTTCTGATTGGCCTTATAATTTTCATAATCTTTTCTCCTCAGTCTTGGATCATCGAATATCACCTAATCACGTTTGGTCATTAAAAGTCCTTATTTTAGTAATGAAATGCCTAATCTGAACTGTTAATAAAACCCCTGAATATAAGGTTTCTCCCTTCCCCAGTTTAGACTTGCCATAGAGGGGAGGCGTGTGTGCATGCTAAATCTCTTCACTCATGTTCAACTCTCTGAAGCAACGCTATGGACTATAGCCCACCAGGCTTCTCTGTCCATGGGATTCTGTAGGCAAGAATACTGGAGTGGGTTGCTGTAGTGGGAATTTCTAATAATGTACTGTACTTTCACAGCCTTGAGAAATTTCATAGAAATAGCACCTGGAAAAACAGCATATATCAAGAAACTGTGTTGATGATTATTTTTCGTGTTTTTCTTAGAATAATAGCCTTGTTACAACCCTAAGGCCAGACCCAGAAGGAAGTATAATTGGGATCATGAAAGCATGGACCTTGGAATACTGGGTTGGCTTGGCGTTAGGTATGAACACTGCCTACGCACTTGCTGATTGTTCCCGAGACTATCCCAGAAGGAAAGGACCTAGGGTAAAAAACAAGGAGAGCTGGATTATGTCAATGTAGTGTCTTGGGAAAGATAGATCAAAGAAAGTTTTGTAGTCTGCAATTAGGAATAAAAGCTGGACTCAGAGTGGACTCTGCATCTCAGTTGAATAGAGGCTGCCGGTCCCCTGACCCATTGCAGTAGATTTTGTGTTCTGTTTTCATTCTCTTTGTTTGCTCCTGGACGTTTAGGCCAACAGGTTGCCACGTCCTCCTTCATGGGATCTTCCCGACCCAGGGATTGAACCCATGTCTCTATGTCTCCTGCATTGGCAGGTGTTTTTTTTGTTTTTTTTTTAACCACTAGCACCACCTGGGAAGCCCATGGAAGGGGGACTCTAGTCCATAAACCCATTCCCCCTCCAGAGTTCCTCCACTCTCCTGCCATCCTTGAACCCCACCCTCCTCCTCCACTCAAATGTTCACTAAAGGAAAGCCTGTTTCTAGTAGCTTCTTTCCAGGCTGCCATCCAGACTGCTTTGAAAACGTTTCTAAAAGGACGATTTGTACACTGAGTACCTTCAGGATTTTTACACGACAAGAAGAGGCAGGGAGGGGGTTCGGGCAGCGTGGGCAGTTGTTTTGTCAGTGTCAGAGAAGGAATGTCCCACTTCTAGACTGGGGTTTGCAAAGCTCTTGACTGACAACCCCCAAACTGTGGTGGTGTGGTGCTTGGGACAACCTGAGCTGGAGAGCCACCACGTCCTGCCCCACCCCGCCCTCTCGCCTACTGTTGGATTCCAGTTGCCCCCAAGGCTGGCACCCTGTTTGCACTGGTTCAGTGCCCCTCCCCATGGTTCATACCTGGAGGGCAGGAGCCAGCCTAAAGCCAGCCCCTGGGCTTGTTGTGGAGCAGCTGGTTCACCAACCAGGGGGTGCTGTTGGAGTGAGAGGTTACGAGGTGAAGGGGCTGGGGCTGGCAGTGATGAGGGAGGCTGGAAGGTGAAGTCATAGGGGAAGTTCTTCTCAAAGAGATGTTCCATAGGGGGAATGCTCAGAGACTCGAGATCCCCGTGTCCCCGAGGCACCATTTCCCAGCCCACACACCTCATGGAGACCTGTCAGTGTCCACCTGCTGATACATAATCTACATTTTCCCTTTGGTTCCACAAACTCATCCAGAAAGCCTGTCAGAATCCCCAGGGAAGAGCCAATCTGTGCTCAGGAGTAGCTCAGATGTCAAAAAACTCAAAGGCGAGGCTTAACGTATAGACAATGTTCTTAGAAGCACAGCAACCTGCATTTTCCCAGTACTGGGAACGCTGGAAACAAATTTAACCATTGAGAGATGAGAGTGCAGCTTTTTTGTGCATGGTATCTTAGAAGGTGTCAGGAAGTCTAGTGAGTCTCATCTCATTTTTAATATTGTTGCTCAGGGATTCTTAACCATGTTTTGCGTTACAGTCCTTTTTGGCAGACAGGTAAGACCTACGATTCTTTTCCCACAATATGTTTAGATTGATAAAATAACTATGATTACAAAATACACCAAATACTTTGCCAACAAATGTACATATAGTCAAAGCTGTGGTTTTTCCAGTAGTCATGTATGGATGTGAGAGCTGGACTATAAAGAAAGCTGAGAGCCAAAGAATTGATGCTTTTGAACCGTGGTGTTGGAGAAGACTCTTGAGAGTCCCTTGGACTGCAAGGAGATCAAACCAGTTAATCCTGAAGGAAATCAGCCCTGAATATTCATCAGAAGGACTGATGCTGAAGCTGAAGCTCCAACACTTTGGCCACCTGATGCCAAGAGCAGACTCATTAGAAAAGACCCTGATGCTGGGAAAGACTGAAGGCAGAGAAGGGGACGACAGAGGATGAGATGGTTGGATGGCATCACCGATTGGATGGACATGTGTTTGAGTAAGCTCTGGGAGATAGTGAAGGACAGGGAAGCCCGGCATGCTACAGTCCATGGGGTTGCAAAAGAGTCGGACACAACTAAATGACTGAACAACCACAACAAAAGACACCATAATATTAAAATGCAGTCATTTAAATATAAAAAAAGAACACCACCACAACAATAACAACAAAAGAAAGCCTGTCAAATGCCTTGCTGATTTTTCAGATGGTTCATTATGATGAAAGCCCCACCTCCCATACTGTGGCCACAGATCCCCATGAAACCACACATTCCAGTTCCCTTGTTATTCTCACAAACAGTCCTACTAAAGGGCCACCTGCTTTCCCGTGCAGGTCCTCAAAAGATTGTTTGACATTGAAAAAGGACATTAACATTTGAAATCACTTCTCTGGACACACTGGGACAAAACCGAAGATTGAGAATGGTGTTTCACTGGGATCAACTACGGAGATATTTTAAAAATCTCCAGCAAGAGTCAAGTTTTTTTTTTTTTTTTTTTTTTTAATGAACTAAGGATGATTCTGATGTACCAAGTTTGGGCACTATTGAAAAGCCTCTCCTAATGAATCAATCTGACAACTTATGGAAAAAGCCAACAAAGAGCCAGCATCCAGTCCCACATCAGGTGTGGATGCCTAGGACCATGAGAGGGCACACAAAGTGTGTGATAGAGCCTTAAATTGTGCTTTTTCTTCCTTGAAGTCTTGCCAAGGCCACTCACTACTCTAAACCAGGTGAGGGAAACTGGTGTGAAATAAGGATGGAGTGAACTTATAGTGTGGAGAAGGCAATGGCAACCCACGCCAGTACTCTTGCATGGAAAATCCCATGGACGAAGGAGCCTGGTGGGCTGCCGTCCATGGGGTCGCTAAGAGTCGGGCACGACTGAACGACTTCACTTTCATTTTCACTTTAATGCATTGGAGAAGGAAATGGCAACCCACTCAGTGTTCTCGCCTGGAGAATCCCAGGGACGGCAGAGCCTGGTGGGCTGCCGTCTATGGGGTCGCACAGAGTCGGACACGACTGAAGCGACTTAGCAGCAGCAGCAGCAGCAGCAGCAGCAGCAGCAGCAGCAGCAGCAGAACTTATAGTGGGGGAGAGACAGGCTAAACATGCTTTCACAGGTACTTTCTAGTACCTCCTGTGCCCCAGGACTGTAGACTAAGAAGTTAATAGAGTTAATAGAAGTTAACAGAAGATGGATGATGAACTCTTCTTGAGGTCACACAGAAAGCTACACAAGAGAGGACCTCTTAGACCGCCTCCTGTTGGTCTAAGACAAAAAGAATTCATCTGTCGGACTCAGCTGGACAAGAGGTGGAGAGGAATCTCCAGGGGGAGAGAGAACAGCGCTCTGGAAACAAAGTGGAGGTGAGACTGAGTATGGCCTGATGTTCCAGGAACTGAACTTGCCAGCCTGGGCTGGGGGCAGGGGAGTGGTGGACAGTAGAATGGCAAGATGTTTTGCAGGGGCCAGCTCCACGGGAGCCTCGTGTGTTAGGTTCTATTTGGGAATTTGTTCTATGGAAACTGAAGGCTGCTGAGAAGTTTAATCCAAGTGACATGATTCCCAATCACCTGGGGATCGCCAGCAGAGGGATGGGGAGGGTAATTGGGGACTTTTGATATTGTCCTGCTGGGGAGCTTCTGAAGCCTTTAAGCAGATGAGGGATGATGAAAGTGGCTATAGTCAGGCAGTGAGCTGACTGGGTGACATCAGGGAGGGGCAGAGGAGGGGGTATCTTCCCAATTCATGTCGTCGTGGAGGGAGACAGGAGGCAGGTCCCCTGCCAGCGTCAGTACACCAGGGTCACATCAGGTGTGATCACACCAGATCGGAGGCTGAGGATCCCAGAGCTGAGCTATAAACCCTGGAAACAATCAACCAATTTGAGGGAGGCGAAATGCGAGAAAAATTAGGAGAACTAGAGTCACAGAAGCCCAGGGAAGGGAATATTCCAGAAGGCAGTGGTCAAGGAAACTGTGAGTGGAAAAGCTGTCAATCACGTTTGGCCGCAGGCAGGTCAAAGGTCCCTTGTGCGGAGGCCGGGGTGAGGCTGGGCTGCGGTATTGCTGAGGAGGGAAATAAGAAAGCGGTCAGGCGGTGGCTCTGCCCGCCAGGATTACAGACCCCGCAGGGGCTCTGGGTTCGGGAGGGATTTCAGCCGGCCTTCATCAGCAATGTGTTTTGAAGTTAAAGATTGCGGTTTATTTCCCTGCATAAGCTTTGATGATAATGGTGAGGAGGGATAATAAACTCACCAAAATATGAAGAGTGACAGTGACGATGAGTTATATTCTGCCTGGGGCGCTTGCCAAAATACATCTTGGAGGTTGGAGAGAACGTGCAGAGGACCGCTTGCCTCTCCGGCGCCTGCAGCCCCGCCTCCTTCAGGCTCCCGGGTCAGCTGGCAGGGGGCGTGGCCACCCGTCACCCCGCCCCGCAGCCTAGTGTCACGTGATCTGCCAGTTCTGGGCAAGAGCTTGAAAATGGCCGCCGGTTGTGGTGAGGGGGACGCGCCGAAAGCCCCCGTCACCCCCTTTCTAGTCTTCTGACAGCACCTGCGGCAAAGCGGCTCCTTTCCGCCTCAGCGGTGGGCGCCGTTCTGGGGCCAGGTTGTGAGACGGTCAGTGTGGTGGTCCGCGGGGAGGGGCGGTGTGTGTGTGTCTGTGTGTGTGTGTGTCTGTGTGTGTGTGGTGAGGGGGGCGAGGCCGGTAGGAAAGAAGCCCTGGTTTGTAGGGGGATGTTGCCGAGCGAGGAGAGACGGCGGCGATCGGGCGGGGAGGGAGCGAAGGCCTGCTGAGGAAGGGTGAGGCCGGGTGTGGGGAAGGGAGGGTGGACGGGTGAGGAGGGGGCGACGCAGGGCGCGCGGCTGGGTCGGGGAAGGTAGGGGTCGGGCGGGGGCGCGGGGCCTGGTTCTTGGGGCGGATCCGCGCCTGCCGGGGGCGCTGGGACGGTCTCGGACTTGCTGTCCCCAGTGGTCAGCCTCTCCCGGGGCTGCGATGGGGAATGTGTGTGACACAGGTGGGTTTTTTTTTTTGGTTCGTTTTTCACCGGGCAGCCTCAGGCACACCCACCACCACCTCGAGAACCACCTTAGGCGGTCGCGCGAAGGCAGGCGTCCCAGATTCCTTTTCCCTGGGCTTTCCAAGGGCGTGGTGGTTGGGTTTTCTCGTTTTTTGTTTTCTCACCGGGCTCCATTGCTCCATTGTCCACTGCAGGCCGTTATTTCAGCTAAGTATCAGCGAGCCATTGATTACGATGCTTCCATGATTTGTTTATAACGAAGCGACTTCTTTCTCAGCCACTGACGTTCGGTTAGTTTTCTTTCAGATTGTTTTGACACATATAAAGGTTTAAACCTATTATTATTTAAACCTCTTTTATTAATAACTATGGATCCGTCTTTGGTAGCCGCTAGGGGCACCGGTTAAAAATGTGGCTTTCTTAGCCTTACCCTCAGAATTCCCATTCAGCAGACCTGGGGTGTGGCTCAGAATTCCTACCCCCCATCTCTACCTTCCGACGGGTAATTCTAATGCGTTTTGTCAGTGCCTCAACTTGGAAGACACTGAGGGTGAGACGTCTAAATTTTTTTTTAAGCTCCTGAGGTGATCTGATGCAGAGCCAAGGTTGAGAAATACGGCGGCAAGGTTGTGTTCTTTGTTCTCTAGCTTTACCAGCATGGAAACCTTCATCAGAATCATTTTGCGGTGCTTGTTAAAATGTCAGTTTCTGGGCCCCAGATCTACTGGAGGAAAAGCCCAAGGAATCTGTATATTGGCAAGCTTCCCCAGCAACTTTGCATACAAGTTTGAGAACCTTTGTTTTACACTCTGAGTGATTTCCAGATTTGTTTTTCCTAATCTGACTGCAAGGAGATCCAACCAGTCCCTTCTAAAGGAGATCAGTACTGAGTGTTCTTTGGAAGGGATGATGCTAAAGCTGAAACTCCATTACTTTGGCCACCTCATGTGAAGAGTTGACTCATTGGAAAAGACTCTGATGCTGGGAGGGATTGGGGGCAGGAGGAGAAGGGGATGACAGAGGATGAGATGGCTGGATAGCATCACCAACTCAATGGACGTGAGCCTGAGTGAATTCCGGGAGTTGGTGATGGACAGGGAGGCCTGGCGTGCTGCAATTCATGGGTTGCAAAGAGTGAGACACGATCGAGTGACTGAACTGAATCCTAGGTGGATTCTCCAATTGAGATTTTTTGGAGCACCTCACATTCAGCCTGGTCTTGTTCATCTAACAAGGGTGGTGGGGAAGGAGGGGGCAGTAACCAAGCAGAGGAAAGTCCTGAAACTTTCTCCTGATTTTGCTTTTTGTTAATGGGACCACCATCTTCCCATCACTGGTGTTTGGTATCTAGTCATCTTTGACCTGGGCTTTCATTTCCAATCACATAATTTTTAAAATTTCTACATCCAGAATCTTTGTTCTAGATATTTTGGTAGGTCTTAAGGGTCCAGTATGGGGGATTTTATCCTATTCAAGTTCCTGTCTCTCATTTCTCCATCCCTACTGCCTGTCCTCTCTCCTGTAGGCTGTTTTGGTGGTTCGCTGACTGTCTCTAGGGTTCTGATTCCAGGCAGCACATCCTACTGGGGGAAGCTTTTCCTGGGATCATGTGAGTGTCCATCCCCCTCTTCCCTGCTTTTGCTCAAGTTCTTTGTCAATTTCTCTGTTACTGTGTTAGTCAGGGCTGTTTAGAAGGCAGGGAACAGAGATATACTCTTTTACCTCAGGGAAAAGGTAATTTATAGGACTGACTGAGAATCAGCAAGAAATTGGGATCTAAAGCAGCTCCCACCTTCTGTAGCTCCCTCAGCGGCCTCATTTGTTTTCTCTGGAGAAGTCTTTTTCTCAGTTCATACCTGTTGATTCTTCTCTCTGCTGCCTGGCTGCCTCAAAACTGTAACATTTTGTTCTTGGCCTGTAATGACTGGGTATCTGGTTTCTAATTTCCAGGTTTAGAGAGAGGAATCTGATTGGCTAAGCTTATCTTTTTGAACAGTCACATGTCCTCATATGCTCATACCTGGATATGGCTGATGGTAGTAGAGAAAGGAGGGAGAGAGTAGGCCCTAAGCTGGTCTGGGAGGAGGGTGGGTGGTGAGGGAAACCTCCCTGGGGGAAGGGACTTTGAAATTGAGACCTCTAGGCTGTCCCTGGGCGGAGGCGGTGGGGGTGGGGGTGGTGGGATGAGTTGGGCAAATGAATTTGCCCGGAGAAGGGGAAGATCCTGGTTTTCTAAAGGTGAAGGGGAGAATGGTTTGAAGCTGACAGTTAATTTCTGAGTGACAAGTGCAGAGGATGCTCTCATATGGAGAATGGTTGTGTCTGTGTGTGTGTGCACGTGTGCGCTCATGTGGAGAATGGGGGTGTTTGTGTCTGTTTTGAGATAGGTGAGAATAGTGTGTATTTGAGATAGGTGAGAATAGAACCTGTTTAAAGGATTTGTGTGTGTGTGTTTTGAGATAGGTGAGAATAGAACCTGTGTAAAGGATTCATTTAAGAGGGAAAGCAGAGATGAAAGAAACCTCTGAGGGAGGGATGGGGCCCTTCCAAGAACATCATCTGATTTATGGGTGCACTTGCGATCAAACTCTTGATTTGTTAGAAGTCTGGCTGATGGGAGTCATTTTATAACTGTTAGCTGTGGCAAATGGTTTTGTCCTGTTCAGTTAATAAAATGTGATGTGACTTGATCAAATTCAGTTCAGACAACATTTATCAGTTCTCTTCATATGCACAAGAAACTGTTTTAGGTACTTCTGAATTTGTGAAGGTGAGACTTGTGAAGTTGCTCCTATTAAGAAATTTAACAGTAAAGAAGCGACGGGTGGATGAATTCAGAGATTGCCAGATTTCAGGCATGTAATATTCAACGATCAGTAAGGTCTGCCCTAGTATCCGCCCCCCCCTCCCAATACACAAAGCAGAGTAGCATCTAATGCAGTGCTCCCCAACCTTTTTGGCACCAGGGACCAGTTTCATGGAAGACAGATTTTCCACGGACCCAGGGGGTGGTGGACGGTTTCGGGATGATTCTCATGGGGAGCCCACAGCCTAGATCCCTTGTGAGCACGGTTCACAGTAGGGTTCATGCTCCTGTGAGAATCTGATGCCCCTCCTGATCTGACGGAGATGGAGCTCAAGTGGTAATACCAGTGCTGGGGAGTGGCCTCAAGTACAGATGAAGCTTCCTTCGCTTACCTCCTGCTGTGTGGCCTGGTTCCCAACAGGCCCCAGTATGCGGGTGAGGGACCCCTGACCTAATGAACCCTTACGTACCCATCCCCCAGGTCCAACAGTTATCAATATTTTACCAATTTTATTTTGGCTGTTTGTTCCCCCAATACCCCTTTTCTCCTCTAGTACTTTAAAGAGCGCTGAGACTCTGTAGGGCAGGAATAGTGTATTGTTCAACTTACCAGTGATAACCTGAAGCATAGTGCATTGCAGATTATAGCCTTTCAGCAGACTACTGTTAGATCGGACTGTTACTCAATTACAGCAGTGTAGAATTGCATGCATTTTCTCAGTTATATAACAAAGATCATCTTTCCTTACTAGATTTGTTTAGAGTATCTTTCTGATAGCTTAAGGGATGCAGCTTCAATTTCTAAGTTGCTTTTATAGAAAAATTTAATTACCATTTTCTGCTTAATCTTAGTCTGAAGGAATGTATGTCTGAAGT
Source organism: Capricornis sumatraensis (assembly GCF_032405125.1). Classification (NCBI taxonomy): domain Eukaryota; kingdom Metazoa; phylum Chordata; class Mammalia; order Artiodactyla; family Bovidae; genus Capricornis; species Capricornis sumatraensis. Next base: position 18,280,648 of record NC_091069.1, on the reverse strand, counting down.
CTTAATCTTAGTCACTATCTATGATTGATGACTGTTAAGTTTTATGTGTCTTAAAGTGATATACATGCAATCCACATAATGGACTGGGGAGGTAACAAGATTTGAAAATCTAAGATTTTCAATTTTTTTTAATAATTGGTCAATGTCTGTTACTACTTTTCTTTACTCATTCTAGTCTTGTGGGATTTTGTGCTGAGAAAAATCCTTGATCCAAATAAGGACTTTGTCAGGCATATGTGTGTGTGTGTGTATGTGTGTTTACAAAGTAATTGCAAACTTACAGTCAACTGATAAGAATAGTACAAAGAATTCTCTTTCATGCCTTAACCAGATTCACCAGGTGTAAAATTAAAAGTTAGGGTGCACATGGTCTCTGTAATTATATTCATATTAATTTCATGTGGGAGAGGCCTATGTGTGCAGGTCTGGTGGAGGAGGAATTTAGGCAGAAAAGCTAGCCAGAGGCCTGGACATGGCACAGTGTTTGGCGTGTTCAAGCAGTGATGTAGTGAGGGAGAGGGGTAGGAGATGAGGTCAGCAATGTTAACACCCTGTCACTTAAAGTCATCTAGGCCAAGGTCAGACATTCGATTTTTACCTTGAGGGCTCTAGGAAGCCACTGGAGGACTTTGAGCAAGAAAGGATGGAATCTGACTCAGTACTGCTCAAGGTGTGGTTCTTCAGTCAGCAACCACAGTGGTAGCATCACCTGGGAGCTTGTTAAAGGTGCCGGGGCTGCATCTGGACCTACTTGTCAGAATCTCCAAGGGAAGGGCCCAGGCGTCTGTTTCACAAGCTCTCCAGGTGATTCTGATGAATATGATGATTTAAGAGGCTCTGGCCCAGCCTACATTTTCAAAAGATATCTATGGTTGCCTTGTGGAGGACAGACCATCAGGAAGGCAAAAAGGGAGGTAGGGAGAGCAGTTGGGATCTAGGTGAGAGGTCACAGTGACTGGGCCAAGGTGGTTGTGATGGAGGTGGTAAGTGGGAATCAGATGTGAAATATATTTTATAAGTAGAACCAAAAGGTTTGCTCTTAGATTGAATGTAGGGTGTAAGAGGAGGTGATGAGTCATTCATAATTCCAAGGTTTTGGCCTTAGAAGGATGGAGCTGGAGTGGCCATTTACTGATTGGGATTATATAGCAGGGGGAACAGTGTAGTGCTTTCTCTTGTTTGTGGGTGATGAGGGGTGGGTTTGGGGGTGTGAATGAGTTAAGGCAGGGAAGCCTGGTGTGCTGCAGTTCATGGGGTTTCAGAGTTGGACACAGCTTAGTGACTGAGCAACAATAATGAGTTAAGAGCGAGATGAGTTTGAGTCTTGGGAAGAGGGGGTTGCACATTTTGACAGCTGAGCTTTGGGGCCTTGTTTTAATTCCTGCCTGTGGAGGTGTATTTGTACAAGCCTAAGGTTAGGAAAGATATAGTTAGTAGTATCTTTTTTTCCCCAATCTCAAATTACATGTATTTTGTCTAATCTGCTTTAACAGGTATTGGAGTAAAGAAAACTATATCTTTCTGTGAAAATGTCAGTTCTAATATCACAGAGTGTAATAAATTATGTAGAAGAAGAAAACATCCCTGCTTTGAAAGCTCTTCTTGAAAAATGCAAAGATGTTGATGAGAGAAATGAGGTAAGACCAAGATTCTAAAGTTTAATTCTTCTTACAAATGTTTGTGGACTACCTACTAAGTAGGTGCAAGGCACTGTGGTAAAAGGGTAAAGGTAAGTAAGAAATACATAGTTCTCACCCTCAGTAATATTGACATAACTTCTCACAGTTAAAAGTACTTTGAATTCTGGACCTTTGAAATACATCTGAAGTTCTATAAATGACTGAACATTGAATTAATGATTTAAATTTATGATCAAGAATTGTGGTTGACTTTTTTTTCCAGATAGAATAATCACTATTCAGAAATGATTCAAGAATTACTACCAAAATCAAAAGTATTTCTAGAAAACTTTAGAAGGGCTTCTAATCGCAATCTTTTTATAAAAGATGAACCAGAAAAAATAGATTAACCAGACACTATTAGGGCTTTTTGAAATATTTTCTTTATTGGAGCCTCAGCTGTCTTCCTTAGTTGTTTATTATACCCAGCTTGGGGTTTTAAAGACCTGCATCTTTAAGAGACAGCTAAATAGGTTGTGTGTTCTGTTTACTAAGATTGGGGAGTAAATATTTATTGTTTTCATTAACTTGTATTAGATATTTCTGTTCAACAATCCTAGCAGATAAAATGGTAATTTTATCATGAACAGCTGAGCTGCAACATTTTAGGGACTAATAAACTTTTTGTATGAGTTTTTTAAGTGGCAAAGTATGTACATTTTATAAAACTTGAGAAAAATAATTCTTTTTATTGGAACTATAGTTTCAATACAGTATAATTTTTGTTTGCCTGTGAATAAGATGAATAAGGACTGATTTTATTTTTATAGAAATGTATATGTATGTATATATGTGACTTATGTGTTAAACCTGCAGGATTTTCTTTATGTTTTTTTTTTTACAGTAGGGAAAAAGTAAAATTTACTGTCTTAACCATAGTGTACTGTTCAGTAGTGTTTAGTAGTATTAAGTGATTCACATTGTTGTGAAATATCTCCAGAATTTTTTCAAATCTGAAACTCCATAACCATTATACAGTTGCCTGTTCCCCCCACCCCAGCCCCTGGTAACCACTGTTATACTTTCTATCTCCATGAATTTGACTACTCTAGGCACTGAATATAAGTGGAACTGTACAGTGTTTGTCTTTTTGTGATTGAGCTTCCCTCATAGCTCAGTTGGTAAAGAATCCTCTTGCAGTGCAGGAGACCCTGGTTCGATTCCTAGGTTGGGAAGATCCGGGGGAGAAGAGATAGGCTACACACTTCAGTATTCTTGGGCTTCCCTTGTGGCTCAGCTGGTAAAGAATCCGTCTGCAAAGTGGGAGGCCTAGGTTCGATCCCTGGGTTGGGAAGATCCCCTGGAGAACAGAAAGTCTATCCACTCCAGTATTCTGGCCTGAGAAGTCCATGGACTGTATAGTCCGTGGGGTCCCAAAGAGTTGGACACGGCTGAGTGACTTTCACTTATTTCATTTAGTATAACATCCTAAATGACATGTTGGTTCATCCATGTTGGAGTGTGTGACATGATTTCCTTCCATATTAAAGCTGAATACTATTCCATTATATGTAGAAGGACTTCCCTGATAGCTCAGTTTGTAAAGAATCTGCCTGCAATGCAGAAGACCTGGGTTCAGTCCCTGGGTTGGGAAGATCCTCTGGAGAAGGGAAGGGCTACCCTTTCCTATAGTCTGGCTTAGAGAAGTCCATGAACTGTATAGTCTATGGGGTTGCAAAGAGTTGGACATGACTGAGTGACTTTCACTTTCATATGCAGATACCATGTTGTGTTTATACATTTATCCACTGATAGACATTCAGATTGTTTCCTTTCCTTGGCTGTTGTGGATAGTGCTGCATGAACATGGGTATGCAAATATTATAAATGTTTTCAAAGCTACTGAATCAACAGTTATTACGTTATTATTATTGACAGAGTACCTAATTTTATTAAATACTAGCTGTCATTGAAAAATCATGGTATAAAAATTTTATTAGAGTAATACAATTATGATAACTCATGTTTTATTCAGTATTTATGTAAATATGGTAATGTTCTATATACTTAGCTCATTTAATTTGCATAGCAGTTCTGTAAAGAATTATACTTATTTATCTCAACTTACAAATAAACTACTTAATCTCTCAGATTCCACCTGAAGATACTTCCTGGTGAAATCCACATTAAATGCTGTTCTAACATCAAACAGGCTATGATTTGTTTATGCCCTTTTGTCTTCCTTTGAGTCTTCAGAATAAGTTAATTTAATGATGATGTCTGTATTTTCAGTGTTTGTATATTGCACAAACTGTCTTTTGGTTAGTTTACATCATTATTCCCTTCTATGATTATGCATAGTTAACAGTTATGCATTATGTTAACACATAAATGAGATTAAAATTTATAATTGGAGATTGTTCATTGTTTTAAAAGAGCTGCTTATGGAAATAGTCATTCTATTGGCATTAATTAATATATTTGAAATAATAAAATGATAGTTTAAAAAGATTCAGCTTTACCTCATAGATACTTTCTTTGGGAATATTGAGAAAATAGCTTTACTTGCTGCTGCTACTGCTAAGTCGCTTCAGTCGTGTCCGACTCTGTGCGACCCCATAGACGGCAGCCCACCAGGCTCCGCCGTCCCTGGGATTCTCCAGGCAAGAACACTGGAGTGGGTTGCCATTTCCTTCTCCAGTGCACGAAAGTGAAAAGTGAAAGTGAAGTCGCTCAGTCGTATCCAACTCTTAGCGACCCCATGGACTGCAGCCCACGAGGCTCCTCCATCCATGGGATCTTCCAGGCAAGAGTACTGGAGTGGGGTGCCATTGCCTTCTCTGAGCTTCACTTGGAAGGAGAAAAATAATATACAATAAGCACAAAATTGTATTGATCTTACTCACACAAAGAATGAAGTGTATTTGGTAAAAAACGTAACATGTTATCAGGCATGTAGTAACATTTAAGGAGTTTTATGATATTTACCTCTAGTATAGTATTATGTCAGTTAAAATTGGAGTTTTAAAATAATACTTTGAAGCAACCTGGCATTGTTAAATTATGGCTCAGTGTGAAGGTTATAGAGAAAGTAACTTTTTCAAGGCCTTTTTTTGTGTGTGTTTTAGCATTTTGCTTCTACAGCTTCTGATAAAATTTAATTTTTATAGAATTCTAAAGAGTTACTTAGACTTTCCTTCTTTCTCACTTTTAAAAAGTGAAGTACTTAATTACCTCATTTAATGTGTTTGGTTATCAGTTTTCTAAAGGTTTCTTAAATGTTATCAGTAAAAGAAAATAATGTGGGGGAAATTGCCTGTTGCCATCCTTAGCGTATAATCGGTTGCAATTAGTAAATACCAGTTTTCTCCCTTCTTTCCTTTCTACTTTATTTGTAAACTAGATAAAATTCTTGGCCTCTGAATATTGTCAATGATGGCAAGTCTTTGCCCTTTGTATGAATATTCTCTATGATGGCAAGTCTTTGCCTTTTGTAGAGTAGTGAAGGGCTTTAATTTAACTTTATTTTTGAAAAGAGCAAAAAGTCACTCTCATCTCTTCTTGATAGGGTATAGTGTTGAGGTTGAACGTTATTCTTTTGTTAAAGAAAGTGAAATGGGACTCTTAAGTTCAAGAGATGAATTTTGTCACGTGCTTGCAAGTAGAGACCCTGAAGGAAAGTTCAAAGGAGAATTTAAAAATGTTTTACTTTCACTATTATTATTGGAAGAAGTAGCTATCCTCAGAATGCCACCGCTTTAAAGAGCAATAGTTATTTAGGTCCAGAAAGGTGGCTAAGACAGTAAAGAATCTCCTTGCAATGTGGGAGACCTGGGTTCGATCCCTGGATTGGAAAGATCCCCTAGAGGAGGGCATGGCGCCCCACTCCAGTATTCTTGCCTGGAGAATCCCCCTGGCCAGAGGAGCCTGGCGGGCTACATACATACAGTCCATTGGGTCGCAGAGAGTCGGACATGACTGAGCAACCGAGCACAACACAGCACAGCATACCTGAATACAAGTGGGGCTACCTAGGAACTGGGAAGACCAAAAAGATGCTGGATAGGCAATGTTTTTGCATGGTAGCTTCTCAGAAGCTGAGATAAAACATGGTACATGCTGTGGGGAACTTCAGCTGGAATGGCAGTGTTTTGTTTTGGTGTGTTTTGGTTTGAGGTTCTTACCAGTAGTATAGGGGTTCTATGAGTTATGTGATCCTATATTTTTTGGGAAAGAAATGGACTTGAGATTTGCTGAGATGTGTGTAGCGGGTTAGGTAGGGAAGGGGCTTTTAGTGATTCACATTGAAGTAAAAGAATCCAGTTGTCATGACAGTTTGTTTCTAAGTCACTATCTCTACAACTGTAGTTACTAGATGGATTAAGCCAGAACTAACAGAATAAATATGTTCTGTGATAAGGCACAACTTACAAGGTAAATATTATTCTGTCTTTTTGGATTAATTTATGGCAGCCTTTCCTGAGAATCACTTATTTATTTGGATAGTGAAGCTACAGAAGGTTAAAGATTGCTTTTGAGTTCATATAATAGCTCCTCAAATAGTGGCTTAATCAAATTAAGGTCTTACTTTTCTCATGTAATGACAAGCTGGAGGAGCCATTCCAAGGTCTCAGGATATCTTCCCAGGCTCCTTCTGCCCTTCTGGTCACTCCATTGGGTGCCAGTTATTCCCATCAATTGTTCTGATACAACTGCAGCATTGTGTCCACATATCAGGCAAGAAGGAAAAGGGCACAAGCCAGCTGAGTTGGTCTAATTACCAGGCTTTGCCGGGAGATCTCACTAGAGTGGTAGCATGGATGGTTTCCAACTGCAAGTAAGGCTGAAAAATGTAGGTTTTTTTGCTGAGCAGACTGCCACCCCCAACAAAATCCTGTCGCTCTAGATATTGGGTAGACAAATGGTAGTTTCTGCAAGAGAAATTTATGACTATTCAAGTCTCATTTAGCTTGTTTATAGTTAATCACGTTTATACCAACTTTTTTTTGTATTATGGTTTTTTAATACACATCTAATTTATTTTTTCCCTCATACTCAAAAAGCACCTTTCTTTGCGAACTGTCTGAAATGTGCCTGTGACCACAGAAGGTGAACAGAAAGCACCCAAGTGTTTGGATTTGCAGTTTTGAAAACTGATATGCAAGTCCTATATCCTTCAGTTCAGCTCAGTCGCTCAGTTGTGTCTGACTCTTTGTGACCCCATGAACTGCAGCACACCAGGCCTCCTTGTCTATTACCAACTCCTGGAGTTTACCGAAACTCACGTCCATTGAGTTGGTGATGCCATCCAACCATCATCCTCTGTCATCCCCTTCTCCTGCTGCCCTCAATCTTTCCTAGCATCAGGGTCTTTTCAAGAGTCAGCTTTTTGCATCAGGTGGTCAAAGTATTGGAGTTTCAGTTTCAACATCAGTCCTTCCAACGAACACCCAGGACTCATCTTTAGGATGGACTGGTTGGATCTCCTTGCAGTCCAAGGGACTCTCAAGAGTCTTCTCCAACACTACAGTTCAAAAGCATCAATTCTTCGGCACTCAGCTTTCTTCACAGTCCAACTCTCATATCCATACATGACTACTGGAAAAACCATAGCCTTGACTAGATGGACCTTTGTTGGCAAAGTAATGTCTCTGCTTTTTAATACGCTGTCTAGATTGGTCACAACTTTCCTTCCAAGGAGTAAGCGTCTTTTAATTTCATGGCTGCAGTCACCATCTGCAGTGATTTTTGGAGCCCCCCAAAATAAAGTCAGCCACTGTTTCCCCATCTGTTTGCCATGAAGTGATGGGACCAGATGCCATGATCTTCCTTTTCTGAATGTTGAGTTTAAGCCAGATTTTTCACTCTCCTCTTTCACTTTCATCAGGAGGCTTTTTAGTTCCTCTTCACTTTCTGCCATAAGGGTGGTGTCATCTGCATATCTGAGGTGATTGATATTTCTCCTGGCAGTCTTGATTCCAGCGTGTGCTTCCTCCAGCACAGCTTTTCTCATGATGTACTCTGCATACAAGTTAAATAAGCAGGAAGACAATATGCAGCCTTGACGTACTCCTTTTTCTGTTTGGAACCAGTCTGTTGTTCCATGTGCAGTTCTAACTGTTGCTTCCTGACCTGCATACAGGTTTCTCAAGAGGCAGGTCAGGTGGTCTGGTATTCCCATCTCTTTCAGAATTTCTCACAGTTTATTGTGATCCACACAATCAAAGGCTTTGGCATAGTCAATAAAGCAGAAATAGATGTTTTTCTGGAACTCTCTTGCTTTTTCCATGTTCCAGCGGATGTTGCCAATTTGATCTCTGGTTCCTCTGCCTTTTCTAAAACCAGCTTGAATATCTGGAAGTTCACGGTTCACATATTGCTGAAGCCTGGCTTGGAGAATTTTGGGCATTACTTTACTATTGTGTGAGATGAGTGCATTTGTGCGGTAGTTTGAACATTCTTTGGCATTACCTTTCTTTGGGATTGGAATGAAAACTGACCTTTTCCAGTCCTGTGGCCACTGCTGAGATTTCCAAATTTGCTGACATACTGAGTGCAGCACTTTCACAGCATGATCTTTTAGGATTTGAAATAACTCAACTGGAATTCCATCACCTCCACTAGCTTTGTTCATAATGATGCTTTCTAAGGCCCACTTGACTTCACATTCCAGGATGTCTGGCTCTAGGTGAGTGATCACACTATTCTGATTATCTGGGTCACGAAGATCTTTTTTGTATAGTTCTGTGTATTCTTGCCACCTCTTCTTAATACATTCTGCTTCTGTTAGGTCCATACCATTTCTGTCCTTTATTGAGCCCATCTTTGCACAAAATATTCCCTTGGTATCTCTAATTTTCTTGAAGAGATATGTAGTCTTTCCCATTCTGTTGTTTTCCTCTATTTCTTTGCATTGATCACTGAGGAAGGCTTTCTTATCTCTCCTTGCTATTCTTGGGAACTCTGCATTCAAATGGTTATATCTTTCCTTTTCTCCTTTGCTTTTCGTTTCTCTTCTTTTCACATCTATTTGTAAGGCCTCCTCAGACAGCCATTTCGCCTTTTTGCATTTCCTTTTCTTCAGGATGGTCTTGATCCCTGTCTCCTGTACAATGTCATGAACCTCCGTCCATAATTCATCAGGCACTCTTATCAGATCTAGTCCCTTAAATCTATTTCTCACTTCTACTGTATAATCATAAGGGATTTGATTTACATGATAACCTGAATGATCTAGTGGTTTCCCCTACTTTCTTCAATTTACATCTGAATTTTGTAATAAGGAGTTCATGATCTGAGCCACAGTCAGCCTCCAGTCTTGTTTTTCCTGACTGTATAGAGCTTCTCCATCTTTGGCTGCAAAGAATATAATCAGTCTGATTTCAGTGTTGACCATCTGGTTTGTCCATGTGTAGAGTCTTCTCTTGTGTTGTTGGTAGAGGGTGTTTGCTATGACCAGTGCGTTCTCTTGGCAAAATTCAACTAGCCTTTGCCCTGCTTCATTCTGTACTCCAAGGCCAAATTTGCCTATTACTCCAGGTGTTTCTTAACTTCCTACTTTTGCATTCCAGTCCCCTATAATGAAAAGGATATCTTTTTTGGTTGTTAGTTCTAAAAGGTCTTGTAGGTCTTCATAGAGCTGTTCAACTTCAGCTTCTTCAGCGTTACGGGTTGGGGCATAGACTTGGTTTACCGCGTTATTGACTGGTTTGCCTTGGAAATGAACAGAGATCATTCTATATCCTTAGGGCCATAGAGTCACCTGGTTGGCTTTAATTTATATATTATACCAATGAATTTTTTTATCCCAGTTAATTAGAAGGCAGAAACATGCTGTAGAAAGGAAGTCAGAGACATTAGCGCTGACAGAGGCAAGCCTGGTATAATGATTGATGTCGGTAGTTATGACTCAGAGTCATAAACATAATGTTTAAGTTAATCTGTTTAACAAGTAGCAATGTGCACATTACTTTAAGAAAAAAACGGTTATCATAAAGTTATAATAAAATATAATATTTAAAGGATAAACTTTTCACCTGGAAAATCTACTTATGCATAATGTCTCATTCTCTAGTGACTCTGGTTGAATGACATGTGACTACCACTTGTAATTTAGCATCCATCATTATATGAGTGTCTGTCTGTAACTCGATTTACTTGTGTACCTTAACTCAGTCTTTCTGTTTCTCTATACTTGTATTCTTACAGTAGCATGTGTTGTTACTAGGATTATTTGCTTGTTCATATGTTGCCATTGGTAGATTTATAAATTCTTCTGTACTTTGCTCACTCATTTACTCATTTACAAATACGTGAACACCTGTGTGGCAGTCACTGTGCCTTACGGGGGAGTTTCAGTATTCAACAAAACAATCATGCTTCCCACCCTCAGGGAGTTTAGGGCCTTTAGAGGAAAAACAATAATAGTTGTTTATCATGCAAATAAAAGTGTAAGTACAAACAAGGATTAGCATGGTACACAACATCAGAGTGGGTTAGCAAGGCTTCCCTGCTGGGTTGGTGTTTGACCCAAGAGATGCCAGGTGGGAAATAGTTAATTGGGTCGGGTAGAGGGATCTAGAGGTGTGAAAGAGCTTGCATACAGTTTGAGGGCCCAGGTGCAAGGAGGAAATGGCCTGGCTTAGGTTTCAAGGTAGACTTTAATGGACTGCAGGCCATGTGGGGACTTCAGTTCTTACCCAGAAGAGTCTAGGAAACCATTAAGGATTTTAAGCAGTGGAATATTGTCAAATTAGCATTTAAAAAAATTACTGATGTTTTCCTGCACATTGATATACATTCAGTAAGTAGGTGCTTAATCTGTCGAATGGAACTTCGGTTTTGGTGAAATTTTTTTCCTTACACCTTGGTATGTTTTGGCACCTTTAGTACTGTCACTGCTAGCCCTGAGCTTCTGGTCTGTTTCATGTCATGGCATGTACAGAAAATGATCGTGTGGGTCCCGGACTTGGGATAGACGAAGCTGACAGCTGGAGGGAACCTGTCCCAGGATCCACCTGTCCAGGCCCTGCCCCACAGTCTAAAGGTTCGGGAGCCCATCTCTTAACTGCTGTGACTCATTCTGGGGACAGGCTGGACAGCGCTGCTGTAGCTAGTAGGAACTTTAGTGTAATGAGTTAAGGTTATAAGGGAAGGCTTCAGAAAACTCCATGATATTGCAGCACCTGTATTGTTTTTACTGTTTTACTTTTCTCCCTCTGGTCCTGATAAAAACATCTTATACGCACAGCAAAACTACATTGTGTATCATATTCTAGCTGTATTGTTAGAGGATTTGGTTGCCATAGATATTCTGAGATTATTGTGGAAATTGCTTTTCAGTGCCTAGTACTACACATGTTGCTTATTTTGAATAAAATTGCAGTGCCCAAAACAGATTACGAATGCTATTGTAAGGGGAAAAAAAGCATTTTCTCTTTGACTTTCATATTATTTGTAAGCTGAAAAGTTGAATTCAGAGGTGTTTCTAAATTAAGTGCTGTAAATAGAGCTTAACATCATGGAAATGTATGGGTGGTATATTTAACTGGTGTTTCAATTAACACGCAGCATCCTGAATGTTCTCCGTGTCTCTTCCGTCTCTAGTGTGGCCAGACTCCATTGATGATAGCTGCTGAACAAGGCAATCTGGAAATAGTGAAAGAATTAATTAAGAATGGCGCTAATTGCAATCTGGAAGATTTGGTATATATTGACTTACTCATTTGCCTTTTTCGTTTCTTTAACTTTGCTGCTTGGTTTTACAAAGTGATTCAGAAGTAATAGATTACAGATTGTACTTCTGCTGTGTATCACCAGTGCTCAGTAATATGCTAACTTGAGTTTTTAGAAAGGGTAATATAGGAGAGGAATTTTTACCTTCATTGAGAAGTCTTAGCTCTTCGTGTATTTTTTAATGTATAGATAGCACTCACTGAATAAGCAACACATGTAGCCACTCCAGTATTCTTACCTGAAAAATCCCATGTACAGAGGAGCCAGGTGGGCTACAGACCATAGCATTGGAAGGAGCTGGACACGACTGAGTGACTAAGCATGCACAGATATACACACACTCAAAATTAAATGCCTGCCTAGAATCCGTGTAAGAGTCAAACTGCTAAGTAAGTCCCCATAGTGGTATCTTACTATTATAAACATCATTACCTAGGATAAGCCAGAAAGATGTGGTCCCTTCTGATACCATTTGTGAAGGATAAATCACTATTCGAGAGGCTTACTTCTCTGTTTTTGAGGAATTATTTTTCAGGGTCACATAGCCATATCTGTTTTTCTGTTTGTCTTTATAATTCAAATTGATGATACTAAATTGATGATTGTAATTCAACAATCATTTAAATTAAATGACAGTACACGTGAATAAAAGGATAGGATAATTGCAGCCTTTAAAAAATAAAGGCTTTATCACTTAGTTTCTGAACACATCACATGGGATGGTTTTAGTTTAATAGTTTGTAAGTATGCTTTTTTATTTGATTACAGGCTGTTGAATTTCAGTTTATAATAGTGGTTGTAGCCACATGGATTAACTTTGAGGTTTTGGTACTTATTTTTTCTCCTTTTTAAAAAACACAGTGATTAAAAGTCCAGTGAAAAGACTGAAAAGAGTTGTAAAGCCATTTCTACATCATTATAGTCAATAGGTAGAGAGATAAATTCTCTTTTTTTTAGATAAATTCTTAACAGAGCTTATGCTTCAGTGTTATTTCAGAGTAGCTTAGAGTGTGTCAGATCATGCCAATTTGGTGTGATCATCTGTATGTAAATTCAAATTTAACTGACTTTGGAATGTTATTTGTTTTGAAATGATAACATTTGTGTCTGTATGTTTTAGGATAACTGGACAGCGCTTATATCAGCCTCAAAAGAAGGGCACCTGCACATTGTGGATGAGCTGCTCAAGTGCGGGGCCAGCTTGGAGCACCGGGACATGGTACGGACTCACTTTACAGTTGTCAATCAGCTGCAGTCTCAGTAACAGTAATAGATATTTGTGAAGTCTTGTATTTTTGTGTGTCAGGTGACATTGTTTTTAGGGTTAGGCATTGAAATGACCCTCAGTTCAGTTCAGTTCAGTCACTCAGTCATGTCCGACTCTTTGCGACCTATGAATTGCAGCATGCCAGACTGCAGCCATGAAATTAAAAGACACTTACTCCTCAGAAGAAAAGTTATGACCAACCTAGATAGCATATTGAAAAGCAGAGACATTACTTTGCCAACAAAGGTCTGTCTAGTCAAGGCTATGGTTTTTCCAGTGGTCATGTATGGATGTGAGAGTTGGACTGGGAAGAAAGCTGAGCGCCAAAGAATTGATGCTTTTGAACTGTGGTGTTGGAGAAGACTCTTGAGAATCCCTTGGACTGCAAGGAGATCCAACCAGTCCATCCTGAAGGAGATCAGCCCTGGGATTTCTTTGGAGGGAATGATGCTGAAGCTGAAATTCCAGTACTTTGGCCACTTCTGTGAAGAATTGACTCATTGGAAAAGACTCTGATGCTGGGAGGGATTGGGGGCAAGAGGAGAAGGGGATAACAGAGGATGAGATGGCTGGATGGCATCACTGACTCGATGGATGTGAGTCTGAGTGAACTCCGGGAGTTGGTGATGGACAGGGAGGCCTGGCGTGCTGCGATTCATGGGGTCGCAAAGAGTCGGACATGACTGAGCAACTGAACTGAACTGAGGACTCCCTGTTCATCACCAACTCCCGGAATTCACTCAAACTCACTTCCATCGAGTCCGTGATGCCATCCAGCCATCTCATCCTCTGTCGTCTCCTTCTCCTCCTGCCCTCAATCTTTTCCAGCATCAGGGTCTTTTCCAATGAGTCAGCTCTTCGCATGAGGTGGCCAAAATATTGGAATTTCAGCTTCAACATCAGTCCTTTCAATGAGCAATCAGGACTGATCTCCTTTAGGATGGACTGGCTGGATCTCCTTGCAGTCCAAGGGACTCTCAAGAGTTCTCCAACACCACAGTTCAAAAGCATCAATTCTTCGGCACTCAGCTTCCTTTATAGTACAACTCTCGCATCCATACATGACCACTGGAAAAACCATAGCCTTGAGTAGATTGACCTTTGTTGGCAAAGTAATGTCTTTGCTTTTGAATATGCTATCTAAGTTGGTCAAAACTTTCCTTCCAAAGAGTGAGCGTCTTTTAATTTCATGGCTGCAGTCACCATCTGCAGTGATTTTGGAGCCCAGAAAAATAAAGTTTGACACTGTTTCCACTGTTTCCCCCATCTATTTCCCATGAAGTGATGGGACCAGATGCCATGATCTTCCTTTTCTGAATGTTGAGCTTTAAGCCAACTTTTTCACTCTCCTCTTTCACTTTCATCAAGAAGCTTTTTAGTTCCTCTTCACTTTCTGCCTTAAGGGTGGTGTCATCTGCATATGTGAGGTTATTGATATTTCTCCCCTCAAGAATGCTTTAAAACCCAGGTGATATAATGTACCTCCTTAGAATACTCTTAATCACGTTTTCTGTTTATTTCAGTTTAAAATTCTCAAATATTGTTAAGACAACACATTACTCTTTATAATGTATCAATGAGAGAATTGTTTTCTTTAAGGAGAACTTTAAGAGAGACATAGTATAGTTTTGAAAATATTTTCACTGATTAAAATTATGGTATTCAGAATAATGTAAGTTTATTTTAAAAATACAACTGTTTAGATATGCCATCTGTACACATTACAAGATTCTCAAGATCTGATTCTTAATCATCTTAGCTCTTGTTTGATCTTAGCATGTACCTAAAGCATAAAGGTGAAGAAAAGGATCGTGAAGGCTTCTTACTCTACAAAATGTTGAAATTGAACTGCCTTGATAAAACGTATTATTTTGCTGATGATGCTTTATGAAGTACAGGTGGTCTGAATTTTTAAGAAACTTCAGCATTCTACCACCTTTCATTTAATATTATACTGTACAATATAATTTACACAGTGTTCTTGCTTCTACAGTATTATACTTATTCTAAAACTCAGTGAAGGTATTGGTATACTTATTTTTATAGAAAGATACAGAACTATTTGTATCCTTCCTTTTGCTGAAAAGAAATGGAAGTACATCGCTATAAAAGTTTAGGGAGAGAAGGTGATGATGTCAGTAACCTAGGCAAAGGATGGATACCTGACAGGCAGGAGGAAAATGTAGTGTTCTTATCTTATTGGCATGTAAAGTAGAAGAGAAATTCATAGAATTACCTAGTTCCCAATATTTTATTAAAAGCACCATACCAGTTTATCAGGTGAATTAATATATTTTTCTGTTTGCATAATTCCATTACATTTAGTAATTGAAATGAAAAAAGAGTTCTCTCTGTCTCTCTAAATAAATATCTATATGTAGATATATATTTTAGCATTTGCTTTCCCTGATAGCTCAGTTGGTGAAGAATTCGCCTGCAATGGAAGAGACCCTGGTTCTATTCCTGGGTTGGGAAGATCTGCTGGAGAAGGGATAGGTTACCCAGTCTAGTATTCTTGGGCTTCCCTTGTGGCTCAGTCAGTGATAAAGAATCTGTCCGTAATGCGGGAGACCTAGGTTCAGTCCCTGGGTTGGGAAGATCCCTTGGAGAAGGGAAAGGCTACTCACTCCACTGTTCTGGCCTGGAGAATTCCATGGCCTATAGTGTCGGTGGTGTCGCAAAGAATCAGTCACGACTGAGCGACTTTCATTTTCACTTTCTTGCATTACAAAATGCTTCAGGTTCAGATTCATCTTGTATTTTCCGTGTCTTATTTCTGTGATTCTCCCTCCTGGAATCATTCAGTTTCCCAAGGGGCCCTAGTTCTTGATATTCAAAAGTGATATTTAGAAACCAATAATCTAGTCAGGTATACTTATTGCTACTGAGATGTCTCTGCTTCTTGTCCTCCTCAGTAGATGTAGAAAATACATAACTCTTGCATACACGTTACATATGTCTATTCTGTATATCTGTGTGTGTGTGTGTGTGTGTGTATATTAATAAAGAGACTCAGTTGATGTGTGTGGGTGTATGTTTTTTTAATTAAAAGACTTAGTTGATAACTGTGAACCCAGTCTACAGTAAGCCTTCTCCATTTTCTTAATTTGTAACACTCTTCTGACTGTGAGAAATCTGGCTCACACTATCTACACAGAATATTTATTTATTTGTTCAACTCTAGTAAACAAATAGTTTCAGAATTTCTAACTCATACCCTGAAACAGATTTGCCACTAAATACAGTGTTTGTATACAGTTCTTTTTGAATGTAGCATTACAGAATTCAGTCAAAATACTGCTTTCTGCCATTACCTGGATCAGGTTCTAAGTAATTGTGTGATATACTTGTAATATAATTAATTCATCCTAGTGTGTATTCTGTCTTTCCTACATTCTAGTTGATTTTTTAAAGATTACATACAGTAAAATTCACTCTCTGGTGTTCAGTTCTGTGGGTTTTGACACGTTTGTGATATCATTCATCCACCATAGCTCTGTGCAGAGCAGTTCCATTGCATCAACTGTACCCTCATGCTGCTGCTTTATAACCATCCCCTCCACCTACTCCCCAGTCTGTGGCTACCACTGTCTGTTTTCCCTTTCCATAGTTTTGCCTGTTTCAGGTTAGAGCAACTTATTTTATTTTACCTCTTTTAGTGATGATGAAACAGAATCAAGAGGATTAAGTGGTTTATATTCTTGCATCCAAATTTGGATTGGTCCAAATACTTTTCTTTTTTAAGCAAACAAAACATTCACTTCTTAGTATAATTTGCTTACATTTGTCTCTTTTATTGAATTGCATGATAGCTAAAGAGAACACTGCTAAAACTAAGAATGTTGCTTTATAGCTTAGGAAATAGGAAGTTACCATGCCGTTAATTCATACTTAATGACTTTGCTTGCCCCTGGAAATCATGATCTATAGATCATTGCCTTTGTATCTTCTCTTTTAGCAAGAGGTACAATACCAATCTGGAATTTATAGGATGGGTTTAGATGCAGGAGTTGAATGGGATGGCTGGAATCCATCTCTGGAAAAAATCTAGACTCACACCAGGAGGAGAGTATCTGGGACATAGAATGTTTGCTGAAGGAATATATTTAAACAGCCAAAATAAATCTTGGAAATTTAGAAGAGTCCAATGTGAATGTTCCCTGTATCAATTTCCAAAAATATAATTTGGAGTAATCATTACTGGACTTAAGATATTGGACTTTGTCCAGATATGATTGTGTATTTCCCTGGGGAGCTTGGGTATTTAGAACTACATAGTAGTGATTACATAAAACAGTGGTTTTGTAGAGAACGTTCACAAAAGAAGCTTCACTGATGACATTTTTGTCCTTGGAGACAGTCCGGTGTTTTATTTCCCTCCTCTCCCCCCCTTTTTTTTTCCCTGAAGGGAGGATGGACGGCTCTTATGTGGGCGTGTTATAAAGGTCGTACTGAAGTGGTTGAGCTGCTGCTTTCTCATGGTGCCAATCCAAGTGTTACTGGTCTGGTAAGCTTTAACAAAAAATTCATCTGTAATAGAAGTGGTAAGTTCTTCTAGGAAATACTTAAGATTGGTTGTACTTTGGACTTCATATTGGATAAAATGATCTAGATCTTACTAAAAATAATTCGCAATGTGATTTCAAAACACAAGGGAATTTTTTTTTCAAGCTAAGCTTTTTTTCTCAATTTTTATCAACAAAAAAGCACCTTAAATGTTAGTTACAGCTATATAACATTTCAAAAGGAGATTTTGAAATCCTTATGTCATCTTGCCTGTGTTCTGTGGGTATGCATTCTTAACCTAAGCTCTTTTAACGAAGAGAGACATTTACCAAATACTCAGGCCAGTTTTCTGTACATTGTTATTGGTCGTAATACATGCATTACTGCTTTGCATGAAGCTTGCTCTGACTGCAGATTAAGTAATCATTTTATTGATGGGGGGACTCCTTTCACAGTGCATATGTATGTCAAGTCATCATGTACACTTCAAGTACCTTACAGTTTTATTTGTCAGTTATGCCTTAATACAGCTGGGAAAAAAATCAGTTTTATTCAAGTTGATAGAAGGATTATAAAGAAAGGTTTTACATTCTTCTTCTTAGTCTTACCTGTTGGCTAGATAATTACATGAAGTGTGTTGAATTTATAAAAATAAATATGTTCATCATATATATTTATTTAAGGTTGAGTACATCTCAGTTCTCAGTTACATATTATGAGATTTATGTGTGTTTTTAATGGTCTGTGACTTGACTTTTTAAAAAAATACCTTGTATTGCTCCCTGTGTTATTTACTCTTCTTAAAAACTGTGTGCTATAGATAGCAACCTAAAAGACTTTTTCTTTCCCTCCCTCCTTGTCTACCTCCCTGCCTGTCTTGACTGTCTCCCAGCAGTACAGTGTCTACCCAATCATTTGGGCAGCAGGCAGAGGCCATGCTGATATAGTGCAACTTTTACTGCAAAATGGTGCCAAGGTCAACTGCTCTGACAAGGTAGGTCAACGGGATCTTCCAGGTTCAGTTCATGTTGTGTCCACTCTGTGTGTCTGACTTCCCAGGATTTTTATATGATCTCATGAGGCTGCACTGATGTGTCATATGTTTATATTTATTAATATATTTTATAAAGGCATACATTTCATAGATGGGTTCCCTATAGGTACTGAAAGTGTTAGTCACTCAGTTGTGTCTAATTCTTTGTGACTCCATGGACTGTAGCCTGCCAGGCTCCTCTGTCCCTGAGATTCTCCAGACAAGAATACTGGAGTGAGTTGTCATTCCCTTCTCCAGAGGATCTTCCTTACCCAGGGATCGAACCTGGGTCTCCTGCATTGCAGGCAGATTCTTTATTGTCTGAGCCACCAGGGAAGCCCAAATTGGTACTCAGTATCTTTCCATTGTCTTTTATATCACATTCAACATTCTCAGGAAAGTAGAGTTGATTCCCTAGCTTCATTATTTGAAATTTTCTGTTGTAGCTCTTCTTTCTGTCTTGGGTCCTGTCTACCTTCTCTGTATTGTTGCCAGACTATCTTTTTAAAATTTTTTAAATTAATTAATTTATGACTGTGCTGAGTCTTTACTGATGCTCGTGAGCTTTCTCTAGTTGTGGCGAGTGGGGGCTACTCTATGTTGCGATGTGTGGACTTCTCATTGTGTTGGCTTTTCTTGTTGTAGAGCACGGACTCTAGAGCACAGGCTCAGTAGCTGTGGTGCACGGGTGTAGATGCTCCACGGCATGTGGTATCTTCCTGGACCAGGGATCGAACCTATGTCTCCTGCACTGGCAGGTGGATTCTTCGCCACTAAGTCATCAGGGAAACCCCAGATGATCTTTAAAATTTAAGTTTTGTTCTTTCTCTCTCATACTTAAAATCCTAAGGATGTCAGTCCCTGTTATGATGCGTAAAGATAGTCTTTGCCTCCCTTTCTCCTGCTGTCTCTCCCACAGACTACCTTTGCTTAGCTGTCAACGATGCAGGTTCCTGAGTTCCTGGCAGGTGCTCTTTCACAGTGTGGAGCACCCTCTCCTCCTCTTCTTTGACTTCTATTCATCCTTCACTCTCAGTTCATGTGCCATCAGTTCCAGAAAGCTCCCCAGGATTTTGTTCTATTCACTTTTTAAAAAATCCTTAATACCCCAAATGGGGCTTCTCACATGGCAATAGTGGTAAAGAATCTGCGTGCTGGTACAGGAAACACAAGATGCGGATTTGATCCCTAGGTTGGAGGAGGAGATCGCAGCCTGCTTTAGTATTCTTGTCTGGAAAATTCTATGGACAGAAGGGCCTGGTGGGCTACAGTACATGGAGTTGGCAGAAGAGTTGAACGTGACTGAGCACAGCCCACGTATTTGAGAAATGTTTAGTTGACTCATTCTTTTCTTGCTTTGGGGGAGCTTTTCTAGCATCTTTGGTTTCAAAGCCCAGATTTTTCAGTTTGACCCAGTCTGTCTTCCCAGGCTCACTTCTTGCCATTGCTCTCCAAATACACTGCACTTTTGGATGCAGAAGATGGTCTACCATTCTGTGAACTTTTATGAATTTCTGTGAAGTGCGTGTCTTTGTTTATTCTTTTCCCTCTGTTAAGAATGTTACTACCTCCTCTGCCTGATGAACTCCTGTTTATTTTCTCAAGGCTCAGTTGGAATGTTATCTTCTCTGTTAAATCTCCTTAACTTACCCAGTCAATGTGGATGCCTCTTCTTCTGTACTGTCAGTATTTATTCATTGTCCATACCTCCATTAGTACACAGAAGTTCTCTTAGTCAAGGCTGTTATAAAAAGTAGGCATTCATTAAGCATTCATGTCAATCTTCTATGTAGTTAAATGTCACTGCAAGTGTTCCTGTGTCTCTTCATTGCCACATGAATCTCCCCAAAGGTAAAGCATTGCTTTTATAAATGATTTTCATTCTCTGATGCCTTTTGAGTCATGTTGCAGCAGAACGTGCTTTTGAGTGCCGTTTCTCACCTGATGTTTATTTTGTCAGGCATAGAGGCGAATCTAGGGAGGTGGTGAAGAGCACAGGCTGAAGCCAGGCTTGTTGGGTTCATGGGTTTTGCTCCACCTCTTAGTAGCTTTGTGACATCGAGCCTGTAATTAGCTTCTCGGGGTCCTGTCTGTTCATCTGTTTAAAATGTGATATTGTGATTTGTACTTACTCTTGTGATGAGGATTACACAAGTTAACCTATGTCAACTAGTTAGAACTGTATTTGGCACTTAGCTGTCACTATTTTTGACTATAGTCAAATTGTTTAAATTCATATGTCACAAGATATGGGAAGCAAAGAAAGTGTGTTGGAAATTAAAGGCTGTATGACTTTATGATGAAAAATTGTCAATTATTATAAAACTTAAAGTTGGTTAAAACACATTTCATGCAGTGGTTAACCATCTATTTGGGAGAAATAAAATAAGAAAAATATGATTCATCTAGGCTTAAAATTATGATTGGTGTAAACTGTAATCTAAAATACTCAGTGTGACTTTTGGACTCAGAGGGAGAGGGAGAGGGTGGGATGATTTGGGAGAATGGCATTGAAACATGTATACTATCATGTAAGAATCGAATCACCAGTCTATGTCCGATGCAGAATACAGCATGCTTGGGGCTGGTGCACGGGGATGACCCAGAGAGAGGTTATGGGGAGGGAGGTGGGAGGGGGGTTCATGTTTGGGAATGCATGTACACCTGTGGTGGATTCATGTCAATATATGGCAAAACCAATGCAGTATTGTAAAATAAAGTAAAAATAAAAATTAAAAAAAAATACTCTGATTTTTATCAAAATTCATGTTGAGAGCCTAGTTTCTTTTAATATATCTTCAATAATAATTTAAAATTTGTTATTTCTTTTAATAGTATGGAACCACCCCTTTGGTTTGGGCTGCACGAAAAGGTCATTTAGAATGTGTAAAACATTTATTGGCCATGGGAGCTGATGTTGATCAAGAAGGAGCTGTAAGTATCTTTTCTACTTAACTGCTGGTAGTAGAGAGATATTTTTAGTTTTGAGAGAGAATATTTTTTCCTAAGCACATGTCTAGAAAATTTTCCCTACAGTATCTAAATGATACTTAGAAAAACAAATATATTATCCTGGTAAATTTAGATATTATATATTACAAATATGTGCTCTTAAGGAGTTTTTGCCAATGCACATCAATTTTAGGAGGCTAAAGCTATCAGGAATATCTTTTAGTTATCTTAGTATAAAGTACTTCCCACATCAAATGATTTGAATTACTAATGTGGAAAGAATTGCTGTTCTTTCAAAATACCTTTTCTTTAAAATTTTAAAATAATGCCATAATTTTTTGATATTTTAAGCTGTAACTTGTTTTCCTTCTCTGATAGATTTTAAAATATCAGAAATCAGTGGTGAAAACCTAGATAGTTTAAAAATTGGTTCGGTATATCTTAGCGACTAGGAGTTATGGATTCATTATTGAGCCTCTGCTTGCACCTGACCTGTGCCAGATGTGGCGGGGGTACTAGAGGAGACCATCACATCACTTTTCTCTTGAACTTCTAAGAATATAGTTAAAGGAGATGATATTTATGCACAAGAAACAATATAGTCTTCTGTTAACATAATTATTAGATTATGTGAGGTAGATTATGAGGGATTCTGAGAAGAGCTGCTAGCAAACCTGTGGCTGTGTGTAACAAGAGTGGGCTCTAAGTCATATTGACTTCTTGGCATAATACCAACCAGCTCCTATTTTCCATGGTGGCAGAGCTGCTAATTGCCGACCCTCAAGGGGCGTGGAGTATGTTACTGCTGTGTGGAGACAGAGCGTGATTCTTACCCAACCCTGGAAGCCATACTGTTCACCTGCCTTTTTCTGGGCAGTTTATCAAGTGAATAAGTGGCCTGTCTCTATGTTGACTGCTGAAGAATCTGAAAAGGCTATGTTATTTAATATTGAGAGTTATGGCTTAGTTCCAGGGGCTGATATAATAACTAAAATATTTCTATAAGGGAATTGCATGTTATCTCAAGCTAGATAAAAATCTCAAGAATAAATTTTAATATTTGTTTTGCAGTGAGTCAGATTCTTGTATTAGGTGATTTATTTTTAATAAATTAAATGTGAAAAGTTTTGAAAAGAACCACTAAAAATAAGATCATTTTGAAAATGTGGTTTCTGGGTCACTATAAGAAAGAAGAATATATTATACTGTTATTGAAATATTCTATACTTTTTAATTCATTGTTTCACTTACATTTTTTGTATAGATTCTATTATAGATTGTTACTTGTTTGAAGTCTGT
The DNA here is from genome assembly GCF_032405125.1 of Capricornis sumatraensis. Lineage (NCBI taxonomy): Eukaryota > Metazoa > Chordata > Mammalia > Artiodactyla > Bovidae > Capricornis > Capricornis sumatraensis. The sequence goes on along the minus strand of NC_091069.1, from coordinate 18,258,237 downwards.
TAACCTTACTTTGGCTTACTTCATTTAGAATGTGTTTAATTTTGAATCATCCTGTCAGCTATTTTACCATTCAATACTTTTGTGAGAGGATTTGTTCATTGTAAATGAGTCCAAATTTAGATTATCATTTAAAGATTTTGATGTCAGAGAACTAACACATCTTCAAGAATGGAAAATATGCTTCCTGACCCACTTTTGGTATGATCACTTCTGATTATTTATGTTGGCATTTTATTATCAGAAATAATTAGTAATTATAGGTCACCTATTTGAAAACATCAGTTTTTGACTAGGGCATAAATTAAGTTGTCTGAAATGACTAATTTATTGGACTTTTTTGTTTGTTCTTTAGAATTCAATGACCGCACTTATTGTGGCAGTAAAAGGAGGCTACACACAGTCAGTGAAAGAAATTTTGAAGCGTAATCCAAATGTAAATTTAACAGATAAGGATGGAAATACAGCCTTGATGATCGCATCGAAGGAGGGACATACAGAAATTGTACAGGATCTCCTTGATGCTGGGACATATGTGAACATACCTGATAGGGTAGGTTGTCTATTTAGAACTTGTCTTCCAGTGGTGATACTGATGGAAAGTACCTTAACTTCTCAACACCTTTCAAGATTCTTCTGTATAACGTAGTTAAGATGTTTTATTTCTACCTTTAAAACTAATAAGTTAAAACATATTTAATCTTTGTGAAGGGTGTTCTTTTCAGTTAAAAAAAATAGTATTGATAATGTGATCTTAAAATCATCCTTACTGTAGGTCTTGTTCATGGCTGGTGGTGTTCATTGTTCTAAGACTTCAGGTACCACCCTTACACTTAATAGAGTTTTCAAGTTTGTATCTCTTGCTGTGATCTCTTCTCAGAAGTGTACACTTGCATGTCCATTTCCACTTAAACTTTCCATGTGAGTGTCTAATGGTCCTCTTAATTTTCAGCAAAACAGATGTTTTGTTTGTTTGATCCCAACCTGCTTTCCCCTCAGACTTCTCCATCTCAGATGGTTCCACCATCTATCCTGGGTTAAAGACCCATACTGTACACATTAGTCTTGAATTCTCAGTCACTAAAGTCACTCCCCAGTCACTTTCTATTGCATCACTCTCTTTTATTTGCATTACGTTTATCTTGTTTTTTATTTTTGTTTATTGTATGTTGTCTGTGAGTCTCCTCTAGACTATACATTCTCCCGGAGCTGGGACCTTGTCTAACTTATTTCCTAGAGCCTAGAATAGTGCATGGCACATAGTAAGCAATGGAATATTTAGAACCTTGTGTTAATATCCTAGTTTGAACCCACATTAATGCTAATATTCTCAAAGTATTTCTGCCATGGGTTTATACTTTTAATGTAGTAGTTAAGATATTACATCGTGGCTCAGTTCTCAATGGCCTGCATCTTGAATTGCAGCCCACTGGGGCCCGCTTAGGATGGAGATGAGCCATAGCTCATGGAATGATCCAACTCAAACCCGTGTAACTGATTTGTAATTTAGCAGTTAAAAAAAAAGGCCATCTACAGTATTTGAAGTAGGGAAAGATATAATTAATAATGATTACTGCTTGGTGAATATAATTTTAGGGCAGAGCTGTCCTTAATGAGGTAATGAACTTCATCTAAACCTTGTATTGAGGAATGAGTCAGTCCTGGGCATTCTTGGCCTGTACTGCCAAGTAGAATATAGATTCTGTTCTGGGAACCAACCTTCTCCCTTAATTAAACGTTGTTATAAACCCACAGATGGCTCTAGCTTTGCAGCTCCCTTTAGAGTCAGTGGCTTTTGTCAGATAGCATGATTCCAAGGGGTTTGTGTTATGTAATTTGCAAAGGTTCATCTGGTTCATTGACAGTCATGGTGTCATTTTATTTAATTTACATTTGTAATGAGAGGGTGCCTTCAAAATAGAATGGCTTGTTGTTCTGAGTGACTTACCTTTCTAAACTTTTGTCCTGGAATTTCAGATATAAATGTCCTCATTTTGATGTATAGTTTTCTGTCCCTTATTCTACAGGCTATTAATATCAGGTATTAATACTAGTTACCTAAAAACTTTGTTGTTTATGGAAAGTATCTGAGATACTTTTTTCCCAAGACATTTCCAAAAAAATTTATTGTATTAATATATGATTAATCTTAATTTCAAAACAGTATTTTTTGTTTTCCTCATCAATTATCTCTGGCTGTTTTTTTTTGTCTTTTTAGAGTGGAGATACTGTCTTAATTGGTGCTGTCAGAGGTGGTCATGTGGAAATTGTTCGAGCACTTCTACAAAAATATGCTGATATTGACATTAGAGGACAGGTGTGTGTGATTACAGACTGTTAAACCTGTGACTGTAGTTGGTCATATATGTTGGTTGATCATAATGTCATTCTTTGAGTTTTCCTGTGAAGTTAAACTTATAAAGACTAATATATTTAATGGATGCCTGTATAATTAAGTTTCCCTGCCATTATTTTGAAATTTCTGTATTAATGTCAAGTTAGATAGAAATGCACCATAAATAAGCTCATGTTTTTCAAGTACCCCTCCCTTATTAATGTCTAAATATATTCAATCCTGGAATAAATAGTTTATAATACTGAGAAATGGCAGCACTTTGAGTGTGTGTGACTTGTTTTCTTTAGTATTCTCCCTCTGTTTGTCTTCTTCATCCGTGTATTATTCTATTCCTATTTTGTTTTTTTTTTTTTAGTCTTTCATCTCCTTTCCCCCACTTGCTTGCCTTTCTCAGGACCACTTGGTAGTGCCTGTGGACTTTGTTTAAGGCAGTCACAGCTCACAGAGCTATAAAGGTTATTCATTTTAGGTAAAAGCACTCCTAAAGTTGTAAATTTATTCAGTATGTCAAAAGCTTTAGATTAAAAGGGAAAAATCTGTACTTTACAACCCATTTTGCAGTTGGACAGTCTGTATTTCTGCTCAGTTTTTTCCTTGTATACAAATCCATTTTTGAATCAAACTAATAAACATTACGCCAAATGCCATGAGAGTCTTTTAACACGGACCTCTTGCCTGTAAGAAACATGTATTTTAGTTCAGAAGGTTTTAGTTCATTTAGTTTATACTTAAACTTACATTTTTATCTAAACATAAAAAGTGATGCCACTTTTGATATCAGATAGTGTATGGTTGATTGCCTAGTGAAGATTCAAACGTAAGAGTCTTGAGGTGGTGAAAGAGGGCGTTAAGGAGAACTTTTGAGGGAAGGTAGAATTTGCTAGTTTGAAAAATTGGTCGAGTTTGGATGAAGAAAGGCTGAGTAATTCAGGCAAGGATAGTAGAATAATGGGTTGAGAAAGTTCAGGAAAGTGGGAAAGTGAAAGACTGTAGTCCTTAGCTAATGAATAAATCAGGTTGTTAAGGAGGGTGGGATGGGAGAGAGTAAAGTACAAAGGGATGTAGGACCAGAGAGGTTAGAGTGTCAGACTCAGAAGGTTCAGAAGCTAGTGTGCAGTTTTGAGAAGGGAACTGTGTTGAGAAAATGTTGGGGAAGCAAACAGTGTGATAGTGGCTGAAAGTCATTCATTGAGGAAAAAATCATATTTTCACTAAAAGTAGGTGCCTTGATCACCTATTTTGACTTTTATCTAACTCCTTTGTGTCTGTCAATTCTGTTTTCCAACATTTTAATCAGTTTTTGTTTTTCTTCTTTAGCTCTGCTTTCAAAATCCATTTGAATCTATTTTTGGTGTTTGAACTAGATAGGATTTTAAAGGATCTGATGAAAATCAGTTTATGGATATGGGTGGAGATTAAGGAAGCTGAGAATGACAGAAACAATTCAGCTTATGTTTGTGTAGTACATTTTCATGCATTATCTTTTGAAAAGATTGGGCAGATGAAAAGCTACAAGCCAAGGTCAGAATATTTACGTGACTTCTCAAAGGATACAGCTCAAGTCCTGAAGACCTCTAACACAGTGTGGGGTCCTGAAACCTAATTGCATTCCAGAAGCATAGTTGACCCTATCAGCTGTGTGGGGTTGTGGCTTCCTAATCAAGAAGTGTTAAGTTTTTCTAGACTTCTTTTGTAAAGAATTTCCCACAAGTAAAGGCAAGGTACAATAAGGATTAATATTATTTTCTATCATGCTGCTTCTTGGTAAAATATATTAATGCTTTCTGACAGAAATGTTAATACTGATGAATTTTTAATATTCTGTCTTATATGAAGTGATTGTTGATTTTTAAAATTAATACAGGACAATAAGACTGCTTTGTATTGGGCTGTTGAGAAAGGAAATGCAACAATGGTGAGAGACATCTTACAGTGCAATCCTGACACTGAAATATGCACGAAGGTATAAACGCCATTTCTATCCTTTTAGCAATACCTAATGCTGAATGTTAGTAGTGCTTTTTTTTTTTTCCTTCAGTTTTTACAACTGTTTGATATTAGAATGACAGGGATTTTACTGGTAGTGTTCTGTATTAAGTTGAGGAATAGCTTTATATCCTTTTAGGAGTTGTGTATTCACAGCAGAATACACTGTGTAATTTGTTATTTTAATTAGATACTTTCAGAAAGTACAGTATCAGCTGTTCATAAACTGTGGCCAGATCATTTCCCCAGAATTATTTTATGCTCCTGTTGTTTGGAATGCCGAACATGTTTCTTTTTAAAAGATCAGTTTGTGTGGTTGTTGGTTCCTCAAACCAACCACTTTAGTCCGTTTTACTCCATGTGAAAAGTATAAAACTGTGTAAGACCTCAGTGATTATATTTGGCCTTCTGTGTAGTAGTTGTTCTTGAGGAAATTATATTTGAAATTCTGAAATGAAATGGCAGGAATTCTTCCTGAATAAAGCAGACTTATGGAAGCACCCATAATACAGCCCTGTTTCATCTACCAGAGATTTGGAGCAGTGTTATCTGAACCAGTGATAGTGACTGCAGTGTCCTGGGATACCTTCTAGTTTGCAGGCTCCTTGGAATCTTTTTTCTTTTGGAACTGTGTGTCAGCTGCTCTGACCACATGTGGCTTCTGACCACATTTTGCTTCTTCCTAATTCAGTGCTGAACTATGGTCTCTTCTTTCTCTTAATTTGGTTTTGAAAGCAATTAGGTCATTCTTTAATAAGCAAGTAGTGGGTACATCCTTTGCTTGGCTGAGTGACATATAAGTATTTTGATACAAGTGGTTGGTTATGGAAGGAAAAGCACTTTCTTGTTAGTTTTTGCAACTGTGTTTTCTTGAGAACATTTTCAATATAGACTGAGCAAATATTTGACTTCTTGACGTGTGTTTATGTGACTTTAAAGACTAAAGGTATTAATCTGGCAAACCTTTTTATCTGTACCCACAGGATGGCGAAACACCCCTTATAAAGGCTACCAAGATGAGAAACATAGAAGTGGTAGAGCTGCTGCTGGATAAAGGAGCCAAAGTGTCTGCTGTCGATAAGGTAGTAATAAAACATTTGTGCAGAGAGCATAGGGCAGTTGGTAAGACCAACCTGTATACCTGGTGGACTTAGGGGAGTCTCATGTTATTTTATGGAAGGAGAGATTACCGACTGGGGATATCTGTGTGGGATTTGAATGCTGCGAGATCTTGGCTGTTCTGAGAGGTGCTGAGGAGTGGGCAGGCTCAGTTTAAGAAGTTCCTTCCTGTGTTCCCTCTGTGGCTCAGATCAGTTACGGGGAGCTGAGCTGCATTGAGCACCATGCAAGGATGATGTCACCAGGGTGGATCTTGTTGCAGAGAAACAAGAGGAAAGAATCAAGATAAGCCACAGGAAGAATGTGGCACATCATTTCCATTTAACGTTCTGGAGTGACCAGAGTGGGCGGGAACTGAGAATTTCATCTGTTAGGTTTTGGGTCATTGTCTTTAAGAGATGTTTGTAAAGTAAAAGGTGGAGAATAAGTTTAGTCTTTGCGGACTAAATTTCTTTTTTACATGATGGTTTTCATTAGTGCTGGATATGAAGAGTAAAGTGATGGAGATCCTAATAAGGGAAGAAGGCAGGTTGATGTTTGAGAGAGGTGAAAGCTGAGGGAATGAAGAGGTGGTAAGTAGGCAGAGAACGTGGATACAACAGAGAGGACTCCGAGGGAGAAAGTGTAGAGAAAGACGATGATGGTGACCAAGGGCATGGGGAAAGACAAGTTCACTTGTGATAGTGAAATACCAATATGGACTGAGATGCTGTGTAGACCGACGACGAGAGCATTGTGAAATAGAATATAAATTAGTTGAGGAAGACGGTTGACATAGGTGGACAGTTAGTATCTGAATGGTAGATGGAAGTACCATTAACTTATGATGGAAATGGATCCAGGGCCTGTGGGAAGCAGCAGGGGAAACCTGTTCCTTGTGCTCTTTCATTCTGGAGGCTCTGGAAGAAAGAATACCTACCCAAGAAAAGCTAGGGAAGGAACTAGAGAAAGAAAATTGCAAGGAAGATAGAAATAAAAACTCATATGAAAAATATGGAGAGTTTGGGTATTCTGTTATTTTGTAGAAATATGAAAAATGTTATTCTGTATATTCGTCCATGAGAAATGGGGAAGTTCAAGTGTCCCTTCACTGTTTACAGAAAGGAGACACCCCTCTGCACATTGCTATTCGTGGGAGAAGTCGGAAACTGGCAGAACTCCTTTTAAGAAACCCCAAAGATGGACGGTTACTGTATAGACCCAACAAAGCAGGCGAGACTCCCTACAATATTGACTGTAGCCATCAGAAAAGTATTTTAACTCAAATATTTGGAGCCAGTAAGTATTGGGTTTTGTATCTGCCTGAGGTTTTAAGAAATGAATGTCTATGAAAAAATTAAGAGAATGACAGCAGTTTTGTGTTTATCACTTAACCAGAGATTATAAAAGGTGAAAATGTTATTATTTTGCTGTAGAAAAGTAACTTCTTCCTGTCTAGAGTTCGTTTGCATTATATTGGAGCATTCTAAATTAAGTACATTCAGAGTCAACAGTAGCTTTTAAAACCTTCAAAATCTAGCCTACTTTTCTAAAAATCTCTTCCCCCTATTAATCTCTCACGTAAACTTTGTTCTTTTATCAACATGCTCTGTTTTCAGTGAGTGGCTCTCTGCCTCTGCTTGTGTTGTGCCCACTCCATTCCCATGAATGTTCTTGTTAAAATCCTCTTTCTCCAAGGCTGGGGTCAACCGTCTCTTTCTCAGTGACGTTTTGACTGATCTGCCTAACCAGATAAAATTTTTGCCTCATTTGAATACTTAAGCACTGTGTTAATAATCCTTTTGAAATACCTATTACATATGGCCTTTTATTTTGTTTCTTTTAGAATTTTCTCCCAGATTCCAAGTTATTCAGGGCAGGTTTTCTTTCTTCTTATCTTGTATCCTCCGTAACACCCAGCATAATGCCTTGAATATTGTACTAAAGTAGTTTTTGCTTGTAGAGGATGCACATGAGACTCTAATCATTCAAATGTGGTCTTTTAAAATATGGAGCAATTTTCTACTCAAATTAAAAAGAGACATGTTAGTCCTAGAAACCAACAGGAGAGTAGAATCCTGCCACCTTCCAGTTTTGCTGTTTACTTACATCTTGTTTTTAAGTATGATTCTATTGTATTGAGTTTTGCATTTTAAAATATTTTTTCTGATGATAATAATACATGCATTAAATTTTAAGGATGAAAACACAAATATAGTAGAAAAAAGTGCAATCTTCCCATTGTCCCTTATCTCCTAATTTGTCATTGTTTGGACAAATTGTAAATTCTTTACATTTCTATACTATGTATATAGCCTTAAAAAAACTTGAGATACCATATTATAAAAGTTTTAAATGATTGTTGCATAATGTTTCAAAGTTTTAATAGTATGTTCAGTTCTTTATTGATAAATATTTTGTTTGTTTTACAATTAAAAGCTAGTGCGTCAGTGGACATACTTGTACAAATATCCATTAACTCTGTATTTTTAGGATTATTTTCTTGGAATAAACTTCTAGAGGTAGAACTGGCAAGTCACTGGGTATTCAGTTTTGATAGACTTTCCAAAATGGTTGTAATAATCTCTTCTTCCTTAGGCCACATTTGTGCAATTCCCTAAAACCTTGCTAACACTGGATATTTCCAGCTTCTTATTGACCTTTGCTAATCAGGTTGATAATAAAAAACTTTGATATAAATTTCCATTGTAAAATTATTAGTGAGATTGAGATCTTTTAATAACATTTATAGCCTATTTGCATTTTTACTATTTTCCTCGTTGTATCCTTTGTCCTCTTTTTCTTTTAAAGTATTTAATAAAATTGACTTTTGTGTTTTTAAGGATATTGATCCTGAATCCAGCTAAATATTGTATCTCTCTCCCCAGATTATTCTTTGTTTATGGTGATGGGAGTTTTTTTATTCCCCGTTCGAAAGTTATATAAATCTGTAGTTTGTTGACCTTTTCTTACAGCTCTGGCTTTAATATTATATTGAGAAGGGAAGCTCTTTTCCACACAAAGATTTTTAAAGGTTTTTCTCTTATATTTTCTTGTACTTTTATAGTTTTACTCTTTACGTTTAATTTTTTGTTTCAGAAACTTATTTTTGTTGAAGTATCAGATGTAGAGTTTTAATTTCATTAAAAAGAAGGAAAAAAAAAGAATGGCTTACTTCTCCCAACACCACCTACTAATTCATCCTTTCCCCACTGATTAGACATGCCACTTACATTAATATCCTGTGTGAGTTCTATGATATTATAATTATTGTAGTTTTAGAATATATTTTGATTCTTCTCCAAAGAGAGCTAATTGTTGGTAGTCTTTAAATTTTTTTCATAGCTATTCTTGTTTTTTAATTTTTTAGAATATTCTCATCGAATATTATTGAGATTGCCTTAAAGTGATAGATTAATTTGGGGAGAATTGCTATTTTTTAGTCATTGACCCTTTCTGCTTGGAACCATAGAATATTTTTTTCTCTGCTTATCTCTTGTGTTTTTAACTAACATTTTATAGGTTTATTTTTATTCGTATTGTACATATTAAATTGATTCCTATGGACTAGTTTCTGTTTTAATCTTTTTATTGATTTTATAATACACTTTACTCCACATTTTAGTATCCTTGAAGTTGGACTTTGTCTTATAATTGATGGGTGAGAAAGCACTGTGTCATAATTTGGCAACATTTCTTCTTCTCTCAGTTGAACATAATAATGATGCCTCTTGTAATTAGTAGGTATCTTAAGTTCTGTGAAATATGGTATTAACTTATTAACCTTTGAACCTGTTTTTACACAGGTCTAACCTTGGTGGCCTAGATGTTAAAGAATCTGCCTGCAATGCAGGAGACTGGGGTTCATTCCCTGGATCAGGAAGATCCCCTGGAGAAGGGAATGGCAACCCACTCCAAATTCTTGCCTGGAGAATCCCATGGACAGAGGAGCCTGATGGGCTACAGTCCATAGTGTCACAGAGAATCAGACACGACTGAGCAACTAACACTTTCAACCTTTTTTTTCCTTTAATTGAGTTAACAATTAATACTTGAGCATTGATGCTCCTTTATAATAATAATGTCTCTTTTTAATGTTAGGGTATCATGTGTTTATAATTACAGGACACTTGTCTCCTACCGAGACAGATGGTGACATGCTTGGTTACGATCTGTATAGCAGTGCCCTGGCAGATATTCTCAGTGAGCCTACCATGCAGCCGCCCATTTGTGTGGGCCTGTATGCACAGTGGGGAAGTGGTAAATCCTTCTTACTCAAGAAACTAGAAGGTAAAGGGCTTGTTTATAAAGTGTCTGTGTATATAACAAGGTTTTCTCTTGTGTGTTTTTTAAGTAAAAATAAAGTTTTATGTATGGGTGTGTGATTGATCCTCCACCCAATCATTTGAGTTCTCTTTCTAAAACAAACATCACACTGCATTAGAACCCCGCTGTAGCAGATTTCCTGCCTGCACTGTTTATAGATATCTTAAACCTGTAGATATCTTGAACCAGGGCCCTTCGCAGACATGTGAGCTTGTGTGCTCCCACCTGCCAGCACTACCTCTTGTGCATGCTCAGCGCTGTAGTTACAGATGGCTGTTTGCTCTGCTAGGTGCAGACCAGACACTTATGGAGTGGCTCCTCTGTAGGAGCTTCCTAGACATCTCCCCCGACCTCTGACCTGAGACCCCACTCCTTTTGCTTGGCAAAATCTTACTTGTTTCTTCAAGGACAGGTTTCAGTATTGCCTGTAAACTTTTTTTTTTTTTTTCTTTTACTAAGTTTGGTAGTAGGAATGAATGACTTGTTCCAGGCTTATTTGGGCTCACCTTTAAGAGCAGTGATCCTCAAATGTAACTGGAGGGAGAAGTGGTGAGGAGGTGCAGAGGAATGGTGATGCTATGTTTTCTGAAGACACATAGCAAAGTAATAACTTTTAGTTTTATATATGGAAATACTTTGTTGGTTGCATAATACAAATCTCAAAATATCAACAAAAAACCTTGACAGATGGGAATATATGAGAGAGGATTTTGTACATTTTCAGTAGGATGCAAGAGAGTGGGTAGGGCAAGGGTCAAGGGTAAATGTGCCTCTAAGGAATGAGATTCTTAGCAAAAGCGAACATTGGTTAGCATGGTTAAGTAGCAACATTCTAGTAGGTAAATAAATGTTTATAGTGAAAATGTGAAATTTTCCAAATGTTTTATTTCTTAAATAATGTTTTCTTATTAATTTCTCTTTCAGATGAGATGAAAACTTTTGCAGGACAACAGATTGAACCTCTGTTTCAGTTTTCATGGCTTGTGGTGTTTCTGACCCTGCTCCTTTGTGGAGGGCTTGGTTTATTGTTTGCTTTTACAGTAGACCCAAATCTTGGAATTGCAGTGTCATTGAGCTTCTTGGCTGTCTTGTATATATTTTTTAGTAAGTCTTTGCCTTTTATCTTTTTCAAAAATGTAGAGAATGTAAAAACTCATTATTTTATTTAAAATTGTATCTGTGTCTGTTTTCTAAAGTCTCTAAGTGGTTTTCCTATTTAGGTGAAAATATAGATTTTTTTCTATTTTGTAAGTTGGCTTACAGGAGCATTGTCCCCAGCCTGCCTGGCAAAACTTCAAAAGCTAGTGCACTACTTGTTAATATTGAAGCAGAACTTTAAATTACTTCCCTTTTTTATGTTAATGATTTATATTTGAATCTGTTTTGAAAATAAGTCTTCATAGACATCATGGCATGCTCTTGATCATTTTGATCATGACTGTAATTTTTATTTATCTAAAAGCAAAGTAATAAATATATATAATCCCTGTTTTTAGGACTGTCTTCAGTTGCAAGAAAGGAAATAGGTTTACTGTTGGTAACTTCATAGCAGTCACAAATAGAGATAAAACCAGTCATTCTGACATTTGAATATGAACTAAAGGATATGCTTTGGTTTAAGGCATTATCCTTCTGATTGTGTTTATTATGTCACATTTTAGTCAGCTTACTTTCTCTTTTTCACATACCTGATGATATGTTTTTGCTACTGCTGTTGGTCAGGTGCCCGCCCAGTTGTATCCAGTTCTTTGTGACCCCATAGTCTAGCCCACCAGGCTCCTTTGTCCATGGGATTCTCCCAGCAAGAATACGGGAGTGGGTTGCCATTTCCTACTCCAGGGGATCTTCCTGATTAAACCCAGATCTCTTACGTCTTCTGCATTGGCAGGTGGATTCTGGGATGCTCCAGATGTATGTTGGGGGAGGTTAATTAGTTGAGGAATTCTTTAAGGACTAGTTAGGAAATAACAAGGGACCATGAAAAGTATGTAAGCTTACCTGTCACTACTTGATACTTGACTGTTTGCAGAAAAGAGGCTGCTTGACTAATGATTGTTCTGGATAATTTTTTTTAAAACTTTGACTTTTAGTTGTCATTTACTTTGGTGGACGGAGGGAAGGAGAGAGTTGGAATTGGGCCTGGGTCCTCAGTACTAGATTGGCAAGACATATTGGCTATTTGGAGCTCCTCCTCAAATTGATGTTTGTGAACCCACCTGAGCTGCCAGAGCAAACCACTAAAGCTCTACCTGTGAGGTGAGTTGGTCCCTTTGACAGAAGTAACTTTTAATAAGATGAAGCAAATGAAAGTTGATAATGCATCTTTTCTCATGTTTTTTTTAAGAGACCAAAAAAACACATTGATCCCTTAAACTTTTTTAATGTGAGAAATAAACGTGCCCTGGTCAAATACACTTGGAAAACTCTTCATATTACATCTCCCTCATGTACATTACAGGATCAGAGACACCTTTTCATAAAAAATTATATTTAACTTTGGTTTGCCAAATTTTATTTGAGTGAAGCCCCACATTGCCCCCTTACGATACTTGTTACCATCCTTTGGACAAATCAGTAAAGAGTACTGGGTCTAAGATGGAGTCCTGGAACCTTTTGACATCAGGGTGTGGCCTTGGCAACTCAGCATGTGCTCCAGGCTGTTCTTTCCTCACCTGTGGATATGTATTTACCCACTCCTCTAAAGTTATCATCATATCAAATGATAATGATATCATTATTAGGTATGATAATACCTGATAATAATGGGACGGTATGAGCAAACAGTTCAGAAAAGATGAGAAACTTGTAAGTCAAAGAGTAAAGGCAATCTGGAGGGCCCCAGAGGAAAGTAAAATGGAAAAAAAAGGTTAAAGAACTGAAAGTAGAAGGAATTCAACAGAAATTAGTAAAATAATTCAATATGCAAAGATTAAGAATTTAGAAATTATTGTAAGATAAAATATGTGTAAGTTAAGCTGAAAGTGAATGGACCAAACCTGGTAAGACATCAGAACTATGAGAAGAAGATAAAAATAAAACCTTACAGGTAAATAAATGGTATATAGGATTAAGTGTTAAGAAAATGATTTAAAATGAGAAGTTAAAATGAAAAACAGAAAACACAGAATAGAATAAAAAGAGTTGGGGAAGATATTTTTACATAAATTAAAAGCATTTAAAATTAATGAGATCATTATCTTATAAAAAGTTAGAACAACTAAAATAGCATTAATTTAATTAAGACCAGGCATACATAGAGTACACTGTGATCCTGGATTGTATTTTGAAGGCAGTGCTTGTCTATAAGATTAAGATGGGAGTTTAGCAGTAGAAAGGAATAAAGGAACTAATGCAGAAGTAATGCCCATTCAGAGGCTCAAAATGCAAATAATTCAGTTATTTCACAGAACAACTAGGAAAAGAATATAACTTCTTTCTCAACCCCTCGTAGATGAGTAAGCTATAAATAGGACATTCTGAAGCTTGAGTTTTTAAATGGCATCAAGTTCTTAACTACTATACTATTTTCTCAAGGTTCTAATCTCTTCAGTTGGTGTTTACAAAATGTTCTTTGTGCGGCTCTTTCTGACTGATGTGGGGCGCCACTGTTGAATTGTTGTGTCATGAGATCTGGGGAGATGTCTGGCTCCTTTGTCTAAGTTCTGTCATAACCTTTTCCCTTTTCTGCTTTTAGTCAGAATTGCTTCGTATAACTCTACTAATTTAACTTTTGTTACTGTCTTTTCCTAAGAAAAGAATATAAGCTGTTAGAAATGGAAGATACCTAATTACAAATAGAATTTTAAAAACGTTTTGACAGAGACATGAAGGAAACACAGCTACATGATAGACATGATGTATGTTGAAACTGTTTCTTTAGGTAGCGGCATAACATTTTCTTTCCCCTTTTCCCAAAGGTTTTTGTTTACAGATTATAATAGACTGTCCAGCGTAGGCGGGGAAACTTCAATGGCTGAAATGATCGCCACCCTCTCAGATGCTTGTGAAAGAGAGTTTGGTTTTTTGGCAACTAGGCTTTTCCGAGTGTTCAAGACTGAAGATACGCAGGGTAGGACCGTCTTCTCTTCTTTCTGTATGTGGAGAGGTTGAGGATGGGATGGACAAAATGCATGGAAACATGAACATCAGGTTTGTCATATGCTGTCACTGTGATGAGTGGAGTTTTCCGGATGTTTGAGATGTTAAAACCATTTGTCGTATTTTACAGGTAAAAAGAAATGGAAGAAAACGTGTTGTCTCCCGTCTTTTGTCATCTTCCTTTTCATCTTTGGCTGCATTATTGCTGCAGTTACTCTTCTGGCTATATTCAGAGTTGACCCGAAGCATATGACAGTGAATGCTGTCCTCATATCAATTGCGTCCATAGTGGGGTTGGCGTTTGTGCTGAACTGTCGAACATGGTGGCAGGTGCTGGACTCACTTCTGAATTCTCAAAGGAAACGCCTCCATAATGCTGCCTCCAAACTGCACAAGCTGAAAAGTGAAGGATTCATGAAAGTAAGCACACTTTGCTTGTTAGAAAATAATTCTGGGAATTCTCTGGCAGTCCAGTGGTTAGGACTGCTTTCACTGCCAAGGGCCCAGGTTTGAACCCTGGTCAGGGAACTAAGATCCCACAAGCTGTGTGGTGCAGCCAAAATAATAATAAAAAAAAGAAAATAGTCCTAATGTGAATATGCTCCCATGATCATCATCACTGGGCCTTTAGGGAGTCTGTTTTCTGTTAGAGAATTGCACTTGTTTTTCATTTTAATCCAGATTTTTCCTATGAAAAATGCATGTGTAATGTGGGAAAAAAGATCCTCATAGAGTTAACTATAGCTTCAGTACTTTGGCCCCCAGATGCAAAGGGCCAATTCGTTGGAAAACAGCCTGGTGCTGGGAAGGATTGAAGGCAAAGGAGAAGGAGACGGCAGAGGATGAGATGGTTAGATAGCATCACCGACTCAATGGATATGAATTTGAGCAAACTTGAGATAGTGGAAGACAGAGGAGCCTGGTGTGCTGCAGTCTGTGGGGTCACACGGACACAACTTAGCAGCTAAACAGCAACAGCAAAGAGTTAGAAGATTATCCTTCAGGTGGTAGTTATTACCTAATAATTTAGGTTGCTCTGATAGAGTAGACAAATTGAACCACCAAAACATAGAAGATAGGAATGTACTTTTTAGAGTAAAAAGGACTTTATACAATTATCCGCAGCCCCTTCCTTTGATCAAGGTCACATGCCATCAGGAAGCCAGTTGTGGTGTGGCATGTAGACCATTTGGATTTGCATTCTAATTTGTCTTCTGACCTTCAGAGCATGTGATCTTGGCATGTAAGTCACTTCAGCCAAGTTTGTTCTTTTAAAATGGATACGACATTGTCTACCTCTTTGTAAGAAATGCTTTAATTTAGATGAAGGCACTTTGTAAATGGTGATGCATTCAGTACAGTTCTACTAAGTGGAACCACAGCTGGCAGCAAGCACTTTGGCTTTCTTTTCTCCCAGTAGGCGACTTTCAGGCTCTTTAAGAGAGGTACTTAAGTTTCTTGTATCTTCAGCGCAGTGTATCCTTTCTTTTGCACAGGTTCTTAAGTGTGAAGTGGAATTGATGGCCAGGATGGCAAAAACCATTGACAGCTTCACTCAGAATCAGACAAGGCTGGTGGTTATCATCGATGGGCTAGATGCCTGTGAGCAGGACAAAGTACTCCAGATGCTGGACACTGTACGTCTTAACCATCTTGAAACTTGTAACTGTCGCATATGTGGCAGCTGAGAGGAACAGCTTCATGAATATGTCAAGTGGAATTTGAATACTATTTTTTCTTTTATAAAAACAACTGTGTGTTTTATGCAGAAACAGCAGATTTAACCAATTTTAGGTTAATGGCAGTGTGAGGGGAAATGTGAGTAGGGGGGTCTCTAAAGTCCAGGGTGTGACTCTAGAATTTCTCTACAGATGGTATGGTTAGAATATAGATAGGGATGGGGAAGCCACAGAATTTGTGGAGTTTTTGTTAAAAAGTAAGAAAGGTTTCATGGCTTTCTGTAAGGTCTGGTATAAGCAGCAGTGTGTGCCTGTGGTCAGAGACCAGTGTGTGCAGTTCACCGTGTCTGCTCATGAGGACTTCATGAGTGTTTCTCTTGTGTATTGCTCTTACTAGACCAGCGTGTACAGTGCATCGTGTCTGCTCATGAGTATTTCATGAGTATTTCTCATGTTTGTGGATCTTACTTCTTATGTAGATTGAGTGTCTCAAAGTAGGACAGGACCAGTTGTTTCCTTCGGAGATTCTATTACTGTCAAATGTTGAAAAATTGTCAGGTGGTGAAAAACCAGATTGAAACTTCAATAAAATTTGTTTTCACATAGAATAACATTTGAATGAAAAGGAAATGCTGTTTTTAAAATGTAGTCACAAAGGCTAATGCAGATTTTGAAGAGAGGTTTTATTACTTTGGATAATTTTAAGTTTTTTATTGTGATTATACATTTTTTCTACCACAGGTCCGAGTTTTGTTTTCAAAAGGCCCATTCATTGCCATTTTTGCAAGTGATCCACATATTATCATAAAGGCAATTAATCAGAACCTCAATAGTGTGCTTCGTGACTCAAACATCAATGGACATGACTATATGCGCAATATAGTTCACCTGCCCGTTTTCCTCAACAGTCGGGGACTAAGCAGTGCAAGAAGATTTCTTGTGACCTCAACAACTAATGGGGATGTCCCATGCTCGGATAATGCAGGTAAAGATCAAGTTCCTCGGGTACTTTGGGTTTGAAGTGGTTCCACAGGTTTTCATTTTGCATTTCCTTTTACCTTGAAAAGTATTGTTCGAATTTCACAACTCTATCATTTACAGCAGAGTTTCAGGACAAATGGTGCTTTCTTGATACACTCTTTTAGGGATGCAGGAAGATGCTGACAGAAGAGTTTCACAAAACAGCCTTGGAGAGATGACAAAACTTGGTAGCAAGACGGCCCTCAATAGACGGGTAAGATAGTGTATGTTTTGAGCCATTTGTTTGTATTGCTGCTGTTTAAGTAAAACCAAGGTAAGGCCGCTTACTTATTTTATAAATACTGCATTGAGCTCATAAAGTATATTTTATCATTGGTGGTTTTTCAGGGAATGTCTGAACCTAGAGCCATAATAACTGTAAATTATATAGGAGTGCCCGGTCTCTCCCAGCCTGCTCTCAGCCCAGGTCCCACTCCAGATCAGTTGAATCAGAACCTCTGAGAGTGAGATTTGAAAGCTCCCTAGATGATGTCACTGGGGACAGAGAACCATTGGGTTCATCCCAGGTCAGGTTGTGCTTGTCCCAGGGGCCATTGTCAGCACAGCTGTAAGTGAGAGAGGCTTATGGTGTGAGAACCAGTCTTTGCTGTGTTGTCCTGTTGGCTGGCCTCCTGCCCTAATGTTTGTGAGGTGTGCGCTCTTTTTTTCTAGCCCCACGTAGTGACCTTGTGTGCCTTTCCCAGTCTGTTGGTTGTCTCCTGGGAGACACTGTAGTTTCTCTGCCCTGCCCTATCCTAGGAGCCTTTTGTAAAGAACTGGGGCTATTATAAGAAAGGAGATATACCTTTGCAGGTAAGTGATGGTAACAATGCTGCTTATGGATGACGAACTTGGGCCAGCATTGGTGATATTTTTCACTACCCACCCCGCTCTCCCCGCTCCCCCTCCCTCCCCCCCAGTTTGCAAATCTTTAATTGGGACATTTTACATTTTAAAAACTGTCTTCAGGTATTTTGATTTTATGCCTTTACCATGTACAAGTATGGATGCAGAAATAATGTATCAAGGATAATTGACAGCTCTAAATGAAGAGTGGGTTATGAGTTGCCATTTAGAATTTCTGTCCTGGGAGCCTGGACCCTTGGGTTCCCCTGTCTCATTACCTTAGATGAGAACCACCCTCATTGTGCCTGCTTCTCCTGATTGGATGGAACCCCCACCCACCCTGCCCAGTAGAGAGCCTTTCATTCTTACTAGACGTGAGGATACAGCAGCTGTGCCCTTTCGGTAACTGTCACATTTGAAAATAACCTAAAAATCAAAATGCTGAATCCTTAAATCTGGGCAAGGGGTTATTTGCTTTGTTATAAGAGTTCCTATAGATACTGAGCTCCCATAAGAGTTTGAATTGAATTTTTTTTATACAGTTCAGCTTATTTATAATTTTCAAGGCATTGGGCTTTCTCTGATTGTACAACTATAAATCAGGTACACCCAAAGCTAAACCATAGTCTCTGATGCATTTGCTGGAAATACTTTAGAGTTCGGTACATATGCTACTTCAGGGAGTAATAATAATGCTTTGTTACTATTTCATCTTCCTCTTTGACTGAAATTTTGGATTGTTTTTGTTATTGACATAGACATGTATTAACTTCTCAAAAGAGCCTCTAGCTCTCAGGGTTGAAGTGAGGGTTCATGCTCACTGACGGTACCCCGTTTCAGGACACTTACCGAAGAAGGCAGATGCAGCGCACGATAACCCGGCAGATGTCCTTTGACCTCACAAAACTGCTGGTTACGGAGGACTGGTTCAGTGACATAAGCCCGCAGACCATGAGGAGACTGCTCAACATTGTTTCTGTGACAGGTGGGTTTCCTTGTTGTGTGGTAGACAGTAAGGTGCAACATCAACAGAGCAATTCCCTTCCAGAAACAAAAGGATGGACTGTGTTTATAGGTTTACACCACCGAACACCAGTTTTATTTTGCACTGTGTGTCTAATAAAACCAGTATTGGTTTCGATAGTGAAAATCGACTGTCAGTTGTGTACTGTTATTTATTTGATTTAAAAATTTCACCTCAGGTTTAATTTTTCTCTTTGTATAAAAATAATTTTATGCTAATTTGTATAACTATAATTAATTTATAATTGAAAATGTTGAAGTTCAGATTTTTACATGCTGCTATTCTGCTTTAATTTTCAAATTACATTTTTTTCTTTTCTTTATTGTGTTAAATGATATACACATAAAATTTACCATCTTAACCAGGGTTCATTTGGGTGGTATTAAATACTTTCACTATTTGTGTAACCTTCACCACCATCCATCTCCATAATGCATTTCACCGCATTAAACTGAAACTCTATACTCATCCCCCTGGTCCTCTCCCAGCAGCCATATAAATATTAGGTGTGAATTTGTAGTGTAAGTTAAGTGGCAAATTAAAAAACAGTGGAAGTTAGTTATTTGTGAATATACAGAATGGTTGGCTTAACATAACGTTACATACCTATTAATTCTAAAATGTTTTTGTATTCTTTAAAGGACGATTACTGAGAGCCAATCAGATAAGTTTCAACTGGGATAGGCTTGCTAGCTGGATCAACCTAACTGAGCAGTGGCCGTACAGAACTTCATGGCTCATATTGTATTTGGAAGAGACTGAGGGTATCCCAGATCAAATGACATTAAAAACCATCTATGAAAGGTACTTTATCTGACCTTTTTATATTTAAATTTGTTTTAAATTGAGTTGACTCTTAAGAAAAAATGCATACAAAGCAAAATGAATGCAAAATAATATGTATAAAATGTAGAGTTCTGAGTTTAATCATTCTCATTAGTAATTCTTCCATTATAATTTCAGAGTTGTATTAGCACAGGTATATATCCCATCGTGTAAAATTTACAGCTTTATTTGGATAGATTCTTTCTTTCTCAGTATAACCTAGTGATAAAAGATGTTTAATTAATAGTCCTATTAAATTTGTGTATTTAAATATACAAAAGGCAAACATTAAAACATTGTTTAATGTCCATTTTATTTTTTATTCTAAGTGTTTTGATAGCGTATTGAGGAGGTCGCATTTTCCAAATCATTAGTGCAGGTGTTTTCATAGCTTTGTATCTGGAGGACCTGGGAAACTGTAAATACGGGATGGTAAATGTACTTTGCACTAAACAGTAAAGAAATTTATTGTTCTTTTATAGTCATTTGAAGTACTTTTAAAATCTACTTCTGAAAAAGAAATTGATTACGTTTTTTCTGGGAAAACACACAGTCAAAGCTCAGTGTAGTGTCAAGTGTGTCAGGTTTTAAGAGTACCACTTTCTTGTCAAATTCACAAAAAAAATTATAATCCTCTTTGTTTACCAAAATACTTAATACCTTCATAGCTTTCAATTATAACTCTAAATAAAAGTATCTCTTAGGAAAAAATGCAATTCAAGGGGGCTATGCAATTGTATAAAACTTAGTATAATTGAAGCATTATTTCGAACATGTAAATAAAATGGTAAACCTGACCAGCCATTCAGTGTAGAGTTTCTTTATTAAACTTTTAAGATTGATCAGCATATGGTTTTCATTATTTTCCAATCCCCATTTTTCATGTACATGTTTTATCTAATATTTTTAGGTAAATAACTGATATAAGAATATAGAGGATGGTTGTAGTATTTGTCTACACACTTGAGCTCTTGAGGTTATATGTTCCATTTATGCTACGTTAATCATTGTAAACTGTGTGGGCTGTGTGAAGTAGGTGTTCCAGTAGATGGCAGTGATCCACAGCTGCCAGGGGCCTGCAGAGCAGTGTTACTGGATGCATCTGCTCTTTGATAGCTTAGAAATCCTCTTTTTATTATGAGATACATGATTGGTGTTTTCCTTGGTTGTGTAATAGACTGTTGGTTTGTTTCATGAGTAAACATTTGCATCGTAACAGGTGCTGCATAATGAATATTTGCTGGATGAGCACAGTTTTAGGTTTTGGTACAAATAGTACTGAAGTCAATCTCTTCACCTTCATAAATTGAATGTGATGCCTAGAAGTTTCCTGTGTCTCAGGAGTACAAAAACATTGACAGTGTTTCACATTTTACAGGCTGTACGCTTAGAGTTCAACCCTTGGCCCCATGCATGCTCTATGAAGAGGGTGAGACTTGGTGAGAGACTCTGTGTTCTCAGGAAATAGAAGCAGGAGAGATGTAAAACTATCAAATGGTTTTTAAAGCTCTCAGAAAAATTCATGATTCAGTTCAATCAAAAAAAGTTTATTAAGTGTCTGCTGGGCCCTGCCACCAATACTGGAGATACAGTGGTGAACAAGTAAATATGTATTTACTTTTTCACCCAGCAATCCCACTGTGGAAATTTACTCTGAACACACACCTCCACAGTGATAAAACACTTATACATTATTGTGACCTTATTTATTTATTGTGTTATTTATTGTGACCTTATCTGTAGCACCATAACTTAACTGCATGTTTTTAGAAACATTAGTTGAATAAATTATGGCACATCTACCATAATAGAGTGTTTTTTAACTGTAGAAAATGAGAAAAAAACTATGATTTGATATGGAGAAATTTTAAGGATACATGAGTAAGTGAAAACTGCAAAATGCGAGAGTATATAACATGCCCTATTTGTATAAGAAAGAAGGGGGCGTAAGGACATCTACATATAAATATGTAAATATGTATTATTTTTTGTGAAAATATAAAACAACCCACAGGAAGGAAAAAACAGAAAGTAATAAAATGTTTACCTTAAGAGGATGCTTAGATGGGGAATGAGATGTACTCTGAATGTGTATTTTTATATGGTTTGCCTTTCATATATTAAAAAAACTAATTCAAAAAGGATAGAAAAACACAAACCCTAATATGGAATACAAACAGGAAGAATTGATGCTAATGATATATGAAATTGATAGTATAACCAAACAGAAAAATATTAATTCAAACACCTTGGAACTCAGTTTTCTCTTGACTCTTTATTCTTAGTAGAATATACTGAGGACAAAATTAGCTACAACGAAATCTTGAACTTAGTAGGTTTATTGTTTCTAATTGAATTATTATTCTCCTGAAGTCCTTTTGCGTGTATTGTAAGATAGAGTAAATGAATAAATAAATTGCTATTCTTGGAAGCCAGTGTTTTCTCTGTGGGAGAAGGAAATACCAATATTGGATGGAAAAAATTAGGAAGAGTACTGTGGTATTAGATTGGATTTTGTTGTTGTTAGGTCGCTAAGTCATGTCTGACTCTGTGACCTCATGGACTGCAGTGTACCAGGGTTCCCTGTCTTTCTCTATCTCCTAGCGTTTGCTCAGATTCATGTCCATTGAGTTGGTGATGCTATCCAACCATCTCACCCTCTGTCGCCCCCTTCTCTTTTTGCCTTCAGTTTTTCCCAGCATCAAGGTCTTTTCCAGTGAGTCGGATCTTCACATAAGGTGGCCAGAGTATTGGAGTTTCAGCTTCAGCATCAGTCTTTCCAGTGAATATTCAGGGTTGATTTCCTTTAGGATTGACTGGTTTGATCTCCTTGCAGTTCAAGGGGACTTGAAGATTCTTCTCCAGCATCACTGTCCATGAGATTTCCCAGGCAAGAATATTGGAATGGGTTGCCATTTCCTTCCTCCAGGGGATCTTCCTGACCTAGGGATTGAACCCAGGTTGCCTGTGTCTCCTGCATGGAAAGCAGATTGGATTGGGAAATGTTAAATTATTAACTCATAATTTAAAATGAGATTTTCCCTTGCTTTGGCCAGTGAAAGGGAGCAAAAATATCCCCAAACTGTGAGCTTACCTGGAGCTGGACTCCTTGGAGAAATGGCTAATTCCAGGTCAGAGGCCGGGAAAGCTCAAGGGGAGTCTGCATTGTTGTACCAGAAACCAGAGAAGGATGTGTTCGAGGACAGCAGGGTTTGCACAGACCGCCACTGGATGTAGTCTGAAGGAGCACCTTTCAAACTTGGGCCCATTTTCACAAAGAAAAATGATAGTAATGGATTATAACATATCAACAAAAAAACCCATGAGTCCATAGTAATGCTTAGAAGAGAGCAAACAAGGAATAATTCTTTGTTTTAGAATGCCAGCTAATAAATGTAGAAGGAATGAGTGAAATAAAATTATTATTTTTTAATCCCCAGTATAATCATTGATTCAAGCAAAGATCATCAGTGGTTGCAAAAACTACTGGGGGGAAGTTGTTGGGGAACACGAGGCACACATGATCTCAAAGTGTCACTCCCCAGGTTATGTGCAACCACAGAAGAAATGCCCTTGCTGGGAGAGACTTGTCACCAGTTTTAATCTAATAATCAAGTCTGACATCAGTAATGGGAGGCATAGCATTGTGTTGTTGTCTAGTTGCTGAGTTGTGTTTGACTCTTCACAACCCCATGGACTGGGCACTCCAGGCTTCCCTGTCCTTCACTATCTCCTGGAGTTTGCGCAGATTCATGTTCATCGAGTCAGTGATGCTTTCTAACTATCCCATCCTCTGCCACCCTCTTCTCATCTTGCCTTCAGTCTTTCTCAGCATCAGGCTCATGTGACTCTAGACAAAAGGCAGTAGAAGGTACCACATCACCTATGTGCTCCTGTTGCCAGCCGTGTTTTACTGTGATCCTGATTATGAAGAAACGGCCAGATGAATCTGAGATGTGAAACACGCTACAAGGCAACTGGCTTAGGTTCCATCCATATTGGCCACTGAGGGAGACTGAAGAGATCCTA
Organism: Capricornis sumatraensis; assembly: GCF_032405125.1. Lineage (NCBI taxonomy): Eukaryota > Metazoa > Chordata > Mammalia > Artiodactyla > Bovidae > Capricornis > Capricornis sumatraensis. The sequence continues at coordinate 18,234,953 of NC_091069.1, read as the reverse complement.
CAGCCCAAATGCAGCATGTGAGCTGTGATTGGAATCTGTCATAAGAGTAGAGCACTGAAGGGCATTTTGTGGGCAGTTGGGGAATTTGAGTTTTTGAGTTAATGTTAATATCCTTTGGTATGCTAAGGGTGTTTGGGGGACATTCATGATGAAATATTTAGGTGTGAAATACACTTTCAGATGGTTTGGCAAAAGGAAAGTATGTATGTGTGTGTAGATGAAGTACCTGGTTCTTATTAAAAAGTTTTCCTTTTCCCATGCCTTTTGTTCTCCCCAGTGACTGTCCAGTAAATGTTGCTTTGTTAACATTTTTACTTAGGGACATAATTTGAATTAAATGAATCTAAGAGCTGTACTCCTTAGTGCACTCCTGTGATTTTAGTAACCTTTTCACACATGCCAAATTGAAAATCATTATGTATCTATACATGTGTCTTTTGAAAGCTCTAAAAAAAAAAAACCTACTATTTTGTTCTGTGGTGGTAGAATGAATCACAAACCACACTTTATTCACTGGTTGATTCTAATGTCAAAATCAGCCAGTACCTCTAAAGGTATGGAACAAGCGGGTACGAAAGGTGCAGTTTTCATTAGTGTACCCATTCTAGTTAATTTTCTTCATGTGATGTGTGTTTAGTGTGGGTCTTTACTGTAGCTTAGGGCTCAGATTGTGTCCTTTGTGCTTTTATGTGTTCCAGGGGCTGCCTGAGGAGGCAGGGTAGAGGGACAAACGTGCAAAGCATCTAATGCCCTTGAGGAACTTACAGACACGTTTCTACACACATACATACCCTTTTCTTTTGCCAAACCATCTGAAAGTGTATTTCACACCTAAATACTTCAGCATTCACAAAGACAGCATTACCACACCCCCCCACACACGCTTTTTTCTAAACCATTAGAGGGTAAATTATATGCAACATATCTTTTGTCCCTCATCACTCAAGTATATGAGGAATATATATTCTGATTGAAAGTAAAATGTACACATTTGAAACAACTGGAATAAAGTAAAAATGTGATGGCTCAAACAATCAGCCAGTTAACAAGTTCTATCAGTAATGGGCTGAAACACTGCTTTCTGGATGATAGAAAGCTTTTCAGGCTAAAACTAACGTTCTTTGCTAATAGACCTTTTAAAAGGTCTAATTAATTACTTGCCCTTTTAAAACTTTCACACTAATTTCCAGCCCTTGAGCCTCAGCTTACACGCTACTTCCTAATGTTCAAGGAAGTTCTCAGAAATTTACATTTTAATTAGTTAAAATATATCATACAGACAAAAGAAAATATATTATCACCTGTAGTTTAAAAATAATGGTAAAATTTCACCCTGTTTTTTAAATAGAACATTTGTCAAAGAAAAGTTTTGGGGGAAAGTGTATTTTTAATCATAAAAATAGCATGGAGTGAATTTTTGTAGTGAGAATATTCTATGCTATAAACATAGACTTTTGTATATTGGGGGTATAATGAGGTAATGAGACCTTTGCTTTGGAATTAAGTTAATTTATTATTTTAGACTTCAGCTCTTGGTGGGCCTGCCATCCACGAATGGGTAGAATGCAGGGTGACTTTGAGATATGTGTCTTTTTTTTTAAAAAAAGAAATGACTGTGTCCTATATGCCTGCAGATACTTACAAATACTGTTTTGTAGCTATTCTAAGGGAAAGAAAAAGACAATTTAGTAAGAGTCTTTGAGAGTTCATTAAGGAATTGACTTAATTTAAGATCTCAAATGAAAAACTATAGGGAGACAGTTTGATCAGTATATCAAAAAATCATACTGGAATATGTTAGAATAACTCAGATGACTGTTCTAGTTAACCATAGTTGAGTTCTTTGGTGCTATTGCTTGTTATTTGAATAATAAAACATTTTATTTATTGCAGACAGAAAGCAGCAGTATATAATTGATATTCATTTATTTTATTAAAGAAATCTGATTTGGTAAAAACAATCAGAAAATAGTATTTTTAACACTAGTAGTAAAATTTTTTTAATCCATAAAAAGCCTCATTTATTTTTATAGCAATTTGATGATACATCTGCTTGCTTTATTCAGCTGAAAAAGAAAATGTTGGTTCTTGGTGTTTGGTAAAATTGCTTTGTTAAATTATTTTCTAAATTGTTCAACTTTTAACAAATGACATTTGATACTAACACTGGAAAGCAATTTCAGCTAATTAAGTAGATCCCTCTATAAACCATTGGAACATTAAGATGACATACTGTTCATTCAAGATTATTTTAATTGGTACAATTATTGTAATTTTCTTGCAATTATGTGTTGAGCTAAAAGCTTTTGTCTAGATCATTTGAGGGTTTTTTTTGTTAACATACATTTAGTAAGAAGAAAAGGAGTAAAATAAAAACTGTAGATAAAGATTTTCTGTCTACTTTTATTGCAGAGTTTTAGACCCCACTGAGATATTTTAGTATAAAACTTTATTTCTGGCATTTTTTAGTATTAAGCATTTTAAGCAATGATAGAGGCTTTTGAAAGATCAATTTAAATGGCTTCCATGAAGGTACTGCTTCAAATGTCTGTTTTGACGCTACTCAGCCAGTCTTTTACTTAGAATGATGTGGTCAGAATTAGGGTTGTGGTAAGGATAATGTTGTACTTTGTTTTGGTGACTTCTTGTACTTGATTTTTTTCGAGCAATTGAGTAAGTTTTGAGAGAGCTTCAGAATGGTGACCATTTCCATGTCCCTAAAATAACTATTTGCTGAGTAGACACTATAGACATCTAATTAATAAAATTCATCCAAAGTCCAGTATATTTAAACTGTTCAAGGAGTAGTTTTTCTGTACTTAAAACATTTTTCATAATAAAACATCATGTTGGATGATACTTAGCCAAACTTTTCATAAGCTTAGTTTTATCACTTACTAGTTACTTCCTGCCTCTCTTCGCTCTCACTAACTACCTTCCTCTTTCCTTCAAGTTCTGGGTCATTACTGATACCCCTCCCCAACCCATCACGTGGCCCAGATTATGCACAGGCTTGTTTCCTTTTCATATGGGCGGAAGTTATGAATCTGAATAACATAAAAAATTGGACGCTAGATAGTTTAGATTTGTAAGGAAATTGTCTTATGTTCTTGGTGGTATGAAGTTCATTCTTGTACTGATGATTTTTTCCTTAATTTAGGTTTGAGATACTGTAAATATTTATTTCCAATACTGTTTCATGCATGTCCTTTTATTGTTTCTTGTAAGTAGTTGAGAATCCTAATGAAATTCTGTATTTTTGATGTGTGTTGGTGTTGTCACCATTCCACAGTTAATAATTTACTTGCTCGTGTGTAATTGTTATTTCCATTTTTATTCCCAGAACATTCTTGCCCTTAATGTATGTATAATGAAAACACTTTTTTTCAGGAGTTCAATACTTTATCAATATCTTTATTGGCTCAGACGGTAAAGCATCTGCCTGCAATGTGGGAGACCAGGGTTTGATCCCTGGGTTAGGAAGATCCCCCGGTTAGGAAGATCCCCTGGAGAAGGAAATGGCAATCCACTCCAGTACTCTTGCCTGGAAAATTCCATGGACGGAGGAGCCTGTTAGGCTACAGTCTGTGGGGTCGCAAAGAGCTGGACATGACTGAGCAACTTCACTATTTCTTTTCTACTTTCTTTTTTATCTTAAAAAAAAAACCCTCATCAAATTCTTTGCAAGCTCATGAAATGATTCTCCATATAGAAAAGGAAACTAAGCAGGTTTGTGTTGAAAAAAAAAGATTACAATCTAAAACAGAAATCACATTTTAACAGGATAAAATAAATAACGGTATATTTGCAAGGTTTCATGTGAAGATTGAGCCTTCAAAGAACCGTGAACAAAGATGCCTGTAAATAGATGTAGTGTTGACAGTTAAACATGCATTTCTTGTGTGTTGTTTATTTTTACCCATTGTCTATGTGGAAATTACTTGGAAAACTCAGGTTCCTAAAGATAAATAAAGATGAAGGTCAGAATTTTTTAGTTTATTTTGATAGGCCTGAAAAATATCTCTACTTTTGTTTGGAGAAAAAAAAATGAAACAGAATGAGACATGTTTGACTGTTTTTTGAGTTTACCTATTTATATATTTTGCAACTTCTTTGTTTTATCATCGCTACCAGGCTCCTAGTAACATTCAGTATCTTTAATAGATATTTGCATTGCAGTTTCTTTAATATTTGTTTCCTGAACTAGACTGATAACTCCATGAAGTGTAACTTCGTTAAACCTTGCTAAATTCCTTGTTTCTAGACATTCGTGACATAGAGTAGGCGGTGGTGGGTATTTCTGAAAGAATAATGAAATATGATGATGACATTTGCTTTGGGGAAAGCATGGCGTGGGGGAAGGTGGTAAGTGAGAAGTCACATTTTATCTTCAATACTATCCATACAGACTAGTCCTCCTTTGATTCTAAATGTAGGTGAACATTTTCCTGACAGTGGATCCCTGGGTAAGGCACAGAGAGTTTTCAGAACACAAAGATTGAATGATGACATATTTCAGCTAACACCTAGTAGATTCTGCCTTTTGTCAGGTGATGGTAAAATCAAAGCAGTGTTTTCATAGGTGTTTCCCTGTAGGTGAGTTCAGCTGCATTTCTAGGGTTTCTTACATTCATGATTGTTTCATGAATGCCACAGTCTGGAGTTGCTTCGTATCAGCACACTTTTAGACAAGTTCCTCTCACTTCTGTTTCTGTTCACTGGCTGTTGTCAGTATTGTTCAAAAAGGCCCTTTGACTTAGCTGTACTCTGTTTTTGTTATGCTGAACGTTTTGATTGTGTTCATTCATTAAATATTTATAGAGTTTATTACATGCTGGGCACATGCTAATAAAAGCACTAGCTAGTGCTATTACTTGAGCCCTCAATATATGGATTTACCTAGATTATTTCATTTAATACCCATAACTCTGGGAGGCAGGGAGTGGGAGTTACCTAAGACCACACAGCTGTAGCCGCTGGAGCTTCCCCAGGCCTATTTCTGGAAGCCAGCAGGCTGTCTGTGACTACAGAGCTAGACAACTGGTCTGAGATATTAGAAAGACAGAAGTGAACTAATTTTATTTTTATTTCCAGATATAATTTATTCATTTTCAAATGAGTATTTGGAATCATTTATTGTGTATCAATGGGAATGTTATAGCAGACATTTTTTAAGAGGATGGAATTTATCTTAATTCCATTTAAAAAAGGCAGACTTCTTACCAACTTATGTAAAACCCCAAATCAATGCTTTATTCAGTTTTGATTGTGTCTGCTAACTGCAGTAGGTTTTGTATGGAAAGCTTAAGAAAACTCAGTTGTGATATTTGGCACTTAAACAGCTGGTACATCTGTGTATTTAAGCCTTTAGACCATTTTTATGTACAGTAAGTGGCTGTAATTTTTTCCTTGGTAGCTTTTTAGATAACTTTTCTTTTGCTTTCAATAGGATAAAATTGATTTTTAAAATATTTTCTCATTTAAACTCATAATGCTGTTTTCAGTATTTTATACAAATGTAGAACAGAGAAAGAATTTTAGATGTTTCAAAGTTGTGTGTTTCTAACATGAAAAACTAAAATATGTTAACTAAGGCTTTGATATTTGAAAATATTTAAATAGTTGAAAACAGTATTTAAAAATCAGTTTTTCTAAAATATCTTTTAGTATGTAAAATAAAAATATCATTACCTGTGCAGACTTACAGTTTATTTTATAGTACAGCAAGAATATTATGCACATTTACATTAAAAAACATACTATTCAAGGATTCAGATTTGTCAAAAAGATTCAGTATACCATTAGAGATCAGGTAGAGATCAATTTTTTCCTGAAATTATTTCTTCAGTAGAGGTTTGTAATTTTGGCATTTCAAAGCGCAATACTTTTAAGACTCTTCAAAATGTAAGAATAAACAAAAGTAACTTAAAATAAAAATGCTGTGTTATGCTAAGCCGCTTCAGTCGTGTCCGACTCTTTGTGACCTATGGACTTGTAGCCTGCCAGGCTTTTCTGTCCGTGGGATTTTCCAGGCAAGAATACTGGAGTGCGTTGCCATACCCTCCTCCAGGGGATCTTCTAATGTTAGAAGGTGCTCCCTAGTGGAAATACTGAGATAACGGTGAGATGCTGATGTAAAACCTTGGAGCATGTGGCCTTTGTTTGCAATGTCCGGAAAGTCCACGAGGGGGCAGTATTTCACCAGAAACATGGTTAACGTGGTTGACTGAGAAATAAGAGCTAATGCATTTTGTTTTCCCTTTTTCATAGCAGAAAAACAAGAAAGACACTGAGTTTAATGAATATGTTAGTCTCTGAAGTTCAGCTTTCATTCCTATTATTTAAAGAATGGCTTCAAAGGACACTAGTAAGCACCAAGAATTATGATCATAAACGAATGATTATCTGATTGAATAGTGTAGTTTTCATTAAGTTGATTGAGAAAAGGGTATATATGAAGAATGAAGAATGTTTTAAATTAATCTTACAAACTTGTATTTCTATATTAAAATACTAATGTAGATCTTGGGTTCCATTCTAATTAAACATTAAACTTTTAAGATAACTTATAAGTTTTGGTTTAACCGTAGACATATTTATAGGCAGACTTTGAGTGCAGAGCCTTCATTCTCTGCTTGTTATTGAAAGTTTTATTGCAGATTTTTTCAGTAAATCAGTGTGTGATTAGTCACTTTTTAAGATTTCTTAAAGGCGAAAATAACATGAACATTTTCTCATTGCTTTCTAGCACCTCACAGTGTTCCTTAAAAGGTTATGAAAATTGGATCTTATTTACTTTGGTTGGAATATTTTAAAATATAATCGTATATACTTTTGATCTAAAACAATGAGCTTTGCTTTTTTATGAGTGATAACTATTTTCATTGAGCCTGTTGTGAAATATGTTGCCTCTCTCTTAACCTCTCAATTGAAGTTTTCTCTTTACTCTAGCTTGAAATCACCATTTTGTTGTCATCTAATCACTTATATGATTCAGGCTTTCCCCCTGCTAGTGGAAACTTTTCTGCAGATCCTGTCTTATGCTGAATCCCAATAAATAAAGCAGAATAAATAGAAATTAATTGAAATTATAACATTTCCTGATAAATTCATTTGGGAAAATGATCTGTTTTGAAGATTATTAAAATTGAAGTGTATGGACGATGGTTGCAGTTCTGCATTGGTTTACGCATCTATTTGTTTCTGTACTCAGTTTTGGCAATGTAATATCATGAAAATTCTAAACCATGAGTAGATGCAGATGGTAACCAGTTTTTAAACTTGCTTTGCAATGATAGGGTATTTTCAATTAATGTAATTCAGAAATGTGATAGTTTAATTGGGAATTTTACTTCTTAAGTGACTCATTAGTATAATCTAACAGTTGCTCACATTTTTTTTTATAATAGATGAAGTGTTGGGTGCTGCTTCTCTGACGAGGTCCTATCATTTGAAGCATGTCTTTATTATTGCTATTTTTTAACTGGCTTTTGCATTCCGTGCTCAGGCCTGTGGGGTGGAGTAGTAGTAGTGTCTTGTTTGCATAATTTTGTTAGCAGAAAAGTGCTAGCCTGTATTTTAAAACCGTGAAGGAATTTAAATACATCCACAAAGATGGAAGAGAAACTTTATTTCAAAAATCTGCAAAAAACTGAAACAAAAAGCCAATATAACCAGCCAACGTAGGGTTATGTGTTGGTCTTCTTCAGTGTGTATAATTTAATATGTAACAGCATTCTAGTTTATATTTTTAAGGAGTTAAAAACATGTAAATCATTAATTTAAGAATCATGAGCCAGTGCAAGGAGCAGGGTACAGGCTTGTGAATCGGCAGACACACCCACCAGCTCTTCCCCTTACAGCCAGGCCATGTCAGGCCAGTTGCTTAACCTCTCTGAGCCTTAAGTTCCTCATTTTAAAAACTGAAATAATACTTCATGGGATGTTGGGAGATAGATAAAATACTAATTTTTAAAATTCTCTTTCTTTATAGCATTTAAATACCTTTTTTTTGTTAGATTTTATATAAGAAAGGGATACCTTACTCAGAACATTTTACATAATGCCCATGCATGAAGTCAGTGCCTTATAAGGATTTTTGGTGCCACGGAGCGACTTGTAGGATTTTAGCTCCTCCGACCAAGGATTGAAGCTGTGCCCTCAGCAGTAAAAGCACAGCATCTTAACCACTGGCCCACCAGGGAAGTCCTTCAAGATACTCTTTATGAGAATTTTAGGGGTGATTAAATTTATGGGATGCAGCAAAGGCAGCACTCAGGAAAATTTATAGCTATAAATGCTTATATTTAAAAAGGAGAAAAATTATGAATAGCCCAACTTTACACATTGAGAAACTAGAAAAAAAGGAGCAAATTTTAAAAATTTCAAAGTTAGCCAAAGATAGGAAGTAATAATGATTAGAGTGGAAATAAATAAAATAGAGAATAAAATAGCATTAGTGAGAACTGGTGAAAACGAAAATTCTTTGCAAACATCAACAAAATTTACAAGTCTTTCACTAGATTGACAGGAAAAAATAAAAGAGAAGACAATTAACTAAAATCAGAAATTGTGGATGTTACCACTCATTCTACAGAAATAAAAAGGATTGCAGAATACTCAAGGGAGGCACAAAAGGCATCTGACGAAATACAACACCCTTTGGGGATAAAAACAGAAAACTAGGAGTAGAAGGGAATTTACTCAGCGTGGTAAAGGGCACGTTAGGGAACAGCCCACTGCCAACAGTCTCAGTGATGACAAAATTGCAAGCTTCCCCCTAAAGACAGGAATAAGACAAAGGTGCCTCCTGCTATGGGCAGAATGTGTCCCCCGCAAAATACCCCCAGTGTGATGGTACTTGGAGGTGAAACCTTTGGGAGGTTGAGTGAGGTCATGAGGGGCAGGTCCTTATGATGGAATTGATGTCATTATAAAAAGAATCAGAGAGCTAGCTGCAAATCAGAGAGAGAGGGTTCTCATCAGAACCTGATCATGCTCTCAAACTGCATGAGGAATAAATGTTGTTTAAGCCCCCAGTCTGTGAGATCCTGTTAGAGAAATCTCAGTTGACTTAAGTCACCTGTTCTCACCACTGCTGATCGGCATTATCCTGGAAGTTCTGGCTAGCACAGTTAGACAAGAAACAGAAGTAAATGGATCCATTTGGAAATAAGGAAGTGAAAATACCTCTGGTCACAAATGACGTGGTGCTGTATGTAGAAAATCCCAAAGAATTTCACAAGAAAGCTAATAGAGCTGATAAATTTGGCAGTGTTTCAGGATACAGATCAGCACAAAAATTAGCTGAGAGTTTTTATACACCTGAAATGAACAATCTGAAAGGAAATTAAGAAAACAATTGTATTTACTATAGTGCCAGAAAGAATAAAATATTTAGGAAAAAATTTGCCCATTGAGGTAAAGACTTGTACACTGAAAACTACAAAACATTGGTTAATTAAAGTAGTTCTGAAGAAATGAAAAGATATGCCACATTCGTGGATAGAAAGACTAAATATTGTCCATATTACCCAAAGTGATCTATAGATTCAGTGTAATCCCTTTCGAAATTCCAGTAACCTTTTTTTTTTTCTTTAAGCTGAAACCTGATCCTTAGATTCATGATACTGGAGTGGGTAGCCTTTCTCTTCTCCAGGGGATCTTCCCAACCCAGGGATCGAACCCAGGTCTCCCACATTGCAGGTGGATTCTTTAGCAGTTGACCTATCAGGAATGACCTATATGAAATTGGAAGGGATCCCAAATAGCTAAAACAATCTTGAAAAGGGATAAAGTTGGAAAACTCTTTCTTGATTTTAGAACTTACTACAGGGACTTCCTGGGAGAAGGCAGTGGTACCCCACTCCAGTACTCTTGCCTGGAAAATCTCATGGATGGAGAAGCCTGGTGGGCTGCAGTCCATGGGGTCGTGAAGAGTCGGATACGACTGAACGACTTCACTTTCACCTTTCATGCATTGGAGAAGGAAATGGCAACCCACTCCAGTGTTCTTGCCTGGAGAATCCCAGGGACGGGGGAGCCTGGTGGGCTGCCATCTATGGGGTCACACAGAGTCGGACACGACTGAAGTGACTTAGCAGCAGCAGCAGCAACAGGGACTTCCTTGGTGGCCCAGTGTTTAAGATTCTGCCTTCCAATGCATGGGGAGTGGGTTTGATCCCTGGTCGGGGGGCTAAGGTTCCAAATTCTGTAGAACACAGCCAAAAATTAAAAAAAAAAAAAAAAAACTTACTACAAAGCTGTAGTTATCAGAACACTATGGCACTGACATAAGGATAGACATAATGAAATAGAATTGAGAGTCCACACTTAAAATAAATTCACACATCTACAGCCAGTTAAGCTGTAGCAAGGTTGCCAAGTCCATTCATTAAGGGGAAGAATTGTGTACAAGAAATGGTGCTGGAACAGCTAGATTTCCACATGCGAAAGAATGAGGTTGGATCCTTATTTCACACCATGTACAAAAATTAACAGGAATGGGTCAGTGTACTCTTTCCCAAGCACAAGGTTTTTTCCAATCAAAAAGGATAATTAAAGTGAAACTTATTTTAAAAGAATAGAGTTCTTTGGGAGCAATACTTTTTTGTGTGTAGTTTTTTCACTCTGCAAATTATTAAGCAAAAGTGATATGATGGCTCTTCTGTGCTAAGCATTCGAAATACACAACCAAACTCGTCTTTAGCTTTAATGGGGTTTATCTTTTAGCAGGGTAGATAGGCATTAATAAAATTATTTCACTCTTGAATAACAACATTCTGATTGTGATATGTATATGCAAGGAAGCATATGTGGTTTGAGCTTTGTAATAGAGGAATGCAGTGTAGTTTCACGGAGGACTCCCTGAAGAGGGGGAGCTGAGTGGAGAGACAGAGGATGAGTAGGAATTAACCTAGTTAAGACCAGGAAGGGGAGAGCATGGCTAGCTCCTGACATGTTCTGGGGGTTTTGATTGTCTCCAGAGAGTAATGGGCTTAATTTTATCATTTTTTTTTTGTTTCTGACCCTTTGGCTGCAGTGCTGAGTGGCGGTTTTGTGTCTCTGTGTTTCATCTGTGTTCCAGGATCCCCAGAGTGCTCTGTGCACAGAGAGAATTTAGCAAATGTGCACTCACTGATAGAAAGTATTTGAGAATCAACTGGAAGTTAAATTGTATCAAAGTAATAAGATTCTGAGGCAGTGAAGAGTTTTCCATTTTTAAATTTTTATAGAAAATGTATCTTAATTTTTAACCTCTTATGATTAAATAATGACATTATCAAACAGCTACTTTTAGACAAAATATGGTAAATAATACCTTCTTCATAATGATGATCTTAGAACCTATTTATATTTTGATTTAAAATAGAATTTTTTTCCATGTAATTTAAAACCTTATTTTGAATGGAATTGATATGAATGGCTTATGTACTTTCTGCCAAGGAATTAATATGGACTTCCTAGAAACCACTGTCATTTATAATCAAAGTGCTTTTGACTTACATTGACGTTGGCGTTAACAAGTTCTGCTAGATTGGTAGCATAGAAAGAAAGTGCATTTAAACTTACTGGGAGATCATTGATGCCTGAGGCTTTATAATACTTTCTGTGGGCCATTTAACTGCTGGCAACTTTAATTCACATGATTCATAATACTGGAAATTTAAATTCACTGTTAATTGAAAAGTGAAGTTACTTAAATTCTTTAAATACTAACCTTTGGGGAAAATATCTGAAAAATAAAAGCACATATGATTTTGGTGGCCTACTGCCAAAAGATTATCATTTACATAAATATCTCTTTCAGTAGAAGAGTTTAATGTATTGAGCTCAAAAGGTTAGAATAGAGACTTCAATCTGGAAACCAGCAGTAGACTGTTGGCTTGTGAACAGCAGTATTGTTCATCATATTGAGAACACTGTTCACATTCAAGCTTAAGCAGAGCTGGCATTAAAATTCAGTTAATTTGTTTCATGTGACTTGTCAGCTGTGTGTTTTTATCTAAATCTTTCTAGCTTCTCTTCTTAGCATTTTGTGTTAAACTCCTGAAATAGACAAACTACCTTTTTAACTGTTTAAGCTCTGATACTGTGGCCACTTCTGCAAAGTGATTTGCAGAAATCTGGGGATTCCATGAAACCATTCTCTTAAGTTTTCCATTTCATTGTAAATATACTTAATAATTGGTTTGAAAGTCTGCTTAATTTATTGGCCTCCCAGGTGGTGCTACTGGTAAAGAACCCGCCTGCCAATGCAGGAGGCGTAAGAGACTCAGGTTCGATCTCGGTCAGGAAGATCCCCTGGAGAAGAAAATGGCAACCCACTCCAGTGTTCTTGCCTGAGTAAGCCCATGGACAGCAGAGCGTGGTGCGTTATAGTCCCTGGAGTAGCAAAGAGTTGGACACAACTGAAGCAACTTAGCACCCACAGGATTCTATTTCAGAGGGCTATTCTGTTTTGTGCATATGTGCATGACCCCATAAAAGGGACTTCCTGAAATTCATTAAGATGCAGTTGCTGTCCCTGTTCCCTCACCAGCACCCTGTTCTGTTCTTATTTGCTGATTATGGTCTCTGGATTTCCCCTTAGATGGCTTTTAATAAATGGCTGCTAGTCAAATGGTGAGCCTGAGGAATAAAATGCTGGTCCCAGAGAAATCATGTTGCTGTAACCAGTATTAGAGTCACATCCCATTCTACTTTTTTTGAAGGGCAGGAAAATCTTACTCTTTCTCTGAAACTAGGCTTACTATAATCTCACAGTTAATATTATTAGCTAATTGGGAATTGAGTGTTTTGAGGATATCTTCAAGTTTACAGTGATTTTAAAACAGCTTTTGAGGTGTAATCAACATAAAAGAAATGGCCATATTTAAATTGTCCAGTTCCTGAAGTTTCAGTGTATCTCTATAGCCACTAAATCACCACCACCACCAGGAGAGAAGACGTGTGACTTCCAAAAGTCTCCTCCCATTCTTATGAAATCTCTCCTGTTGCCTCTCTCCCCCCATCCCTGACTTTACAGCAAACCCTTATCCTCTTTCTGTCACTATAGATTAGTGTCTATTTTCTAGTTTTGTATAAATGAAAAAAATACAGCTGTTCTTTATTTGCTATATTCTTTCACTCAACATAATTTACTATGAGATTTATCAACATTGTATATATAAAAATAAGCCCATTCCTTTTTATCGCTAAGTAGTATTCCATTATGTGGATATACCAGAAATTATTAATCTCTTCATTGTTAACAGACATTGAGTTATATCCAGGTTTTCCATCCACCTCCTTGTCTTTTAAGTTCCTTCACATTTTCCGTTCTTTTCTCTCTCTCTGATGTATTTTTACTTACTGCCTCAGATTATTAGCCCATGACCTTGCATGTAGTGGGTTGAAACCTATGGAATTGTCAGTAGTTTACCGTTTTGACCTACAAAATTGGCAGTTTCATATAGTTCAACATAGAAGTGTTTTTAATTTTTAAAGTAGTTTTTAATGTCACTTTTTTTTTACATTTAAGACCTCTGCCTGATTTACTTATAAATTTAGCTATGTAAAAAGTTATGCATAATGAAAAATAGACTGATAACTATATTAGCAGTTATTGTGTCTGGTTGGTAAAATTATGTGGTTTTTTAACTCCCTCTGTTCTTTTGTACTTCTTTGTCTTACATATATCCTTATATAGTAAGCACCGGAGAAGGCGATGGCACCCCACTCCAGTACTCTTGCCTGGATCATGGACGGAGGAGCCTGGTGGGCTACAGTCCATGGGGTCGCCAAGAGTTGGACACGACTGAGCAACTTCACTTTCACTTTTCACTTTCATGCATTGGAGAAGGAAATGGCAACCCACTCCAGTGTTCTTGCCTAGAGAATCCCAGGGACGGGGGAGCCTGGTGGGCTGCCGTCTATGGGGTCGCACAGAGTTGAACACAACTGAAGCGACTTAGCAGCAGCAGCAGCAGCAGCATAGTAAGCATAGCTTACTTTCTATTTTCTAATAGAAAATAAAACCTTTTTTAAAAATGGAAAAATCTGTGCATTTTTCTAGTTTGCATAATTTATTTATAAATTATTCTTTATTTTTCTTTTCTTTGCAAGAATCATGGCAAGAATCAAGGCATTTTAGGGACTTCTCTGGTGGTCCAGTGGTTAAGACTTCATGTTTCTGCCACAGGAGACAGGAAGAGACCCCTGGTCAGGGAACTGAAATCTCACATGCTGTGTGGTGCAGCCAAACAATAAATTTTTTTTTTTTAAAGAGCCATGACATTTTATAATAAAACATGATTTTTAGAGTCTGTTAGATTTTCTTTCATGTCACGTGACTTAGGCAGACTGTCGAGTTTGTCTGAGGCCACTGTTCACGTGTGTAAAGTGGTAACTCAGTCTTCACTGTGAGGTAATCATTAACATGTTACTGTCCTTTTTCTGTTTTCCCTGCCCAAATTCTGCCTTTGGTTGGGAAAGTCACTCAGTCATGTCTGACTCTTTGTGACCCCCATGGACTGTAGCCCACCAGACTCCTCTGTCTGTGGAATTCTCCAGGCAAGAATATTAGAGTGGGTTGCCATCCCCTTCTCCTTTGGTTAAGGCAATATAATTCTAACCTCACACTTGTCCCCTTAGTAGTTGTGAAAATGTACCATTTATTTTGTTCCTTTGTCTTTAAAAAAAATTAATGAGAGCAAACTGAGTAATGTGTTATTTATTTTTATAAATAACACATTTTAAGTTCGATGCAGGATTTGCCTGTCTAATAATGACTTTAATGACCATTTTCATTTGTTTCTTGTTTGAAGAATATCAAAGAATATTCCAACAACTAAAGATGTTGAGCCACTGCTTGAAATAGATGGAGATATAAGAAATTTTGAAGTGTTTTTGTCTTCAAGGACCCCAGTTCTTGTGGCTCGAGATGTGAAAACCTTTTTGCCATGCACTGTAAATCTAGACCCCAAACTGCGGGAGATTATTGCAGGTAGGTATCAGTAATAAGTTTAATTTGCCCTCTCTGAAGTGCTAAAAAATTTTCCCATTTCTAACTTGGCTGTATAAGTTTCTCCTGCTCCATGAAAAAAAGGGGAAATATTGAACCAAGCACCACCCAGGGGAGTTAATGAAACTGAAGACGGGGGTCTCAGCATCCTCTGGGAATGCTGGGAGAATGCTGTTTGTTAAACTGACCTTATTGTTTCCCATCCTACACACCTGAAGCGTCTCACTGGAATCAAATTCCTTTTACTACACAGTTGCCACTTGAAGTGTCAACCCACTGTGATTTTTCTGTCACTAGTCTTCTGTTTTTAATAGGGATCTGTATCCAGAGCAGTAAGAAAGTTTATATTCCTTTCAAAGGTTAAATCTGTGGGCTAGAACTTGATGATAATGACGTGAAGGTTTTGGATAAGTTAAAGTTGCTCTTGAGGCACTGCTGTATGCTCACAAAAACATGTTACTGTCCTTTTTCTGTTTTCCCTGCCCAAATTCTGCCTTTGGTTGGAAAGTCACTCAGTTGTGTCTGACTCTTTGTGACCCCCATGGACTGTACCACACTCAACCTTTATTGAAACACACATTCTTTTGTGTGATACAGTACTGCTGACCCACCTTTGCATTTTCCATGAATTATGGAGAGGGAGAGACTGTACTTTCATATGTTCTTTTTAAAAATACCTGTTATAAGGCTATTGTCTGAGGTGTATTTTCTGACTGTGGAAGTGTTGGTGGTGGTTGTTCAGAGGTGGACGTGTCATATGGTTTGCAAACCCACAGTCTTAGCTAACATTGCACTTACTACACAAGGATGAATTGCTAATATTTAGCAAAACTGTCAGAAGAATTGTTAGAATAGCACAAATACCTTGAAAAGTCAGGAAAAAAATTCAGAATTCTGGTAACTGAAGAGAAGAATACAGACGTTGGTGACTTCACATGGTGAAAAAAACTTTTATGTGAAGTAGTTGAGTGCCTCTTACTAAGAATGTCTGTGGAGTATTCAGAGTTCCCTGTCTGCTTCTGTAAAGCCAGTTGGAATCTTTGGCAAGAGTGATAAAATCAATCACGTTTTTTTCTGTCCGGTAACTAAAGGAGGAAGTGGTAATTGGACTAGTTACTAATGTTCTATTTTCTTTGGTTACTAACGTTCTATTTTCTTTTGCCTTCTGGGGTATCATTTAATCTCTTAGACGTTCGTGCTGCAAGAGACCAGATTAATATCGGAGGTCTTGCGTATCCTCCGCTACCTCTGCACGAGCCTCCCCCACGACCGCCGTCCGGCTACAGTCAGCCAGCGTCCGTCTGCTCTTCGTCCACCTCCTTCAATGGGCCATTCGGGGGAGGGGTTGTGTCACCACAGCCTCATAGCAGCTACTACAGCGGTATGACAGGACCCCAGCACCCCTTCTACAACAGGGTAAGCAAGTGCCTGGCATCTTAAATTGAAGATTTTCTTCCAGGAAAAAGCTAGAAGTGTTCTGCTAATGGAGTCTGTTACCATTTTGAAACTGTACTTTAGCTGTAAAGACCAAAAAAAGTTGTTTGAATGTAATATTTTTTAAAAATCATAAGATTTTTGAATCTTAACAGGTTCTAGATCTCAGTTGAGTCTGAATAGTAGAGGCGCTTTTTGCTTTGATTTATTGTCCTGATAAGAAAGTGAACTCTGTGGGGTCAGCAGTGATTGTCCTGAGCTTCAAAGCAATCTGTTTTTCTCTTGGTTTCTAAACAGATTTTCCATTTGTTGTATCTTGTATAATTTTTATTGGCATTCAAAACAATGGTAATTTTTATCTTAGTTCAGTAAACCTATATTCAATGTGATACAGGTTTTAAATGTGAGATAATGGTGGGTCCTAGTGCTTGAAGGACTCAAATGATATTGGCCAGATAGCATGTAGTCTATTTCTAGAGCTTTATTTCACACTACCTTCAGTCATGTATAATTATTTTCATATATAGATATGATAATTTTCTACTTCAAATGATGAGAGCACAATTCATTATCAGCAGTATTCAGACCCTGTCGAGTTTAGTAGCTCCAAGCTATCCTCATTTTAATGGTCTTAAACACTAATATTTTCTGTAGGAAAACATAACAACAGCCCTACTATTATATTGGGTTGGTCAAAAAGTTTGTTCAAGCTTTGCCATAAGATGGTATGGAAAGGCCTGAATGAACTTTTTGACCAACCCAATATTTTCTGCAACTGAACTCTAAAATCCATTGTTTCTTTATTTTTGTTGTCTCCCTCTTTAGTCTGAAGTGAGAAAACATAGGGGCTAGCATTCACAGATGGAGAAGGAAGTGGCAACCCACTCCAGTATTCTTGCCTGGAGAATCCCAGGGACGGAGGAGCCTGGTGGGCTGCTGTCTGTGGGGTGGCACAGAGTCGGACACGACTGAAGTGACTTAGCAGCAGCATTCACAGAAGCCACTGCATGCCTAAATAAACTTTCAGTAAGCTAGAAAGAGAAATTTGAATAAATGTGGCAAAGAAATTCTAGAGTTTAAAATTTTCAGTTTTTGAGAAATGTTGTAGCCATGTAAGTAATTAGGTATACCATCTTTAGAGGTCTTATGAATGTTATTCCATCCTTTTACTCAAATAAGGAGGAAAAGGTGGAATGATAGCATTTGATAACATACTTCATCTCTGTAAACTTTAACTGAGTGCTAGGCAGTGTGAAATTCAGGTTTTTATTTAGCAGTCTTGAAATCTGCTGTAATTTTACATAAATGTCTCAACTAATAATTAGATGACAATTGATGTTTTGAGACCAAGAAGGTTTTTTAGTAATTACCATACCATCTAGGTGGATACTTTGTGTTCACTAATTTCTTGTGAATAACAATGATGTATAATGCTTTAGTAGTGTTTTATTATTTTTAAAACATTAAAAAATTCTTATGCTTTTAGATTTAGTTATTTTTTGTCTGAAAGTTAAAAGCTGAACAATTTTCTTAAAATGACAGGAGTGAAAAAGGTAAGGGGAGATGTTACATCAGTGTAATGAAGTTTAATATGTTATAATCTTTATTTTTAGCCCATATAATCTGATAGCTCATGTTTATATGAAGCTGGCTACAGATAAATCCTGTAGTTATAGAGTTCCTCTAAACAGTGGATTCCCCTTTTAAATAATATCCTTGCTTATTTAGCAGATAGTGTAAACTCCAGGGTATAAAGTAAAATCTAGCAACTTGGAGTAACAGTATTCCTGAAATCCATGCTAGGAGGTTCTTAAATAATTCAGACTGGTTTTTTTGGTCTTACTTAAGGCTAATCTTTATTTGGTAAAGAATAATACTCAATGAAGATTCTATTTTGCTTTTTTTTGGTGAGATTGTGAGTTAATATTTGTATTTGTAAATCACTTAGAACCTGACACATGGTAAACCACCGATAAAAGTGTTAAATGTAAAGAGAAACTCTGGTGTCAACTTGTAAAGTACAAAACTTTAGTTGCTTTATAAAAAGATTGTATTAAATCAACAATATAAAAATTTAAATAATGTGACTTAAGTTTGGGTTTGATATCTTATAGAATTGAGTGAGGCATTTTTTTCTTCTGTTTTGTCACTTGCATTTAAAAATTTGGAGTTGTATTTTGTTGGTTAGTTTCATTTGATAAAGCTCATTATACTTTGATTTCGGTAATTGTTTTGTCACGTGTTTTCTCCATAGCCATTCTTTGCCCCCTACCTTTACACGCCAAGGTACTGCCCTGGCGGCTCCCACCATCTCATCTCACGTCCATCAGTAAAAACGAATTTGCCCAGAGATCAGAGCAATGGCCTAGTAAGTATAAAAAAGGGTAACTAAAGTATTACAGTCAGCATAGAAGTTTGCTTATTTCCTTTCTGTAGTAAAAGCACAACTTATTTTATAAATAGTTTCAAGAAACATAACCTATTACTAACACAAAATGTATTTTGTTTTCATTTTGGTTAGGATCTATGGAAGGAAAATGACTAGCAGCCTCAGGGAATGAATGATGAGTTGTTTACAACCAGAGTTTCTGGCCTAGAATATATTGTTTGTTATATAGCTTTTACAACTAAACTTTTACATCTGCTAATATCTGGTTTCTTTTTAAAGGACATTCATATATGGTATCTTTATCTATCTAAATATATGCTAGCCCTATGTATAAAAATTAGTGCATATATTGGAGGAACACTTTGATTGAATAGCAGGAATTAAATAGGGCAAGGAAATTATCCAGATGTACTATTAACTCTAATCCAAAGCAAAATACATTTGGGCCTAAAATTCTAGGTGTTACTGATGATAAACTTAGTTTACCAATTTAAAGAAAGACATTCCCTGCTAATGTTTTCTTTTTTTTTTTAATTAGGAGGTAAAAGCTTTAGAACTTAAACTGTTTTTTAAATTTAAAAATAATATCATTAAAGTAAAAAGTCTGATCACATCCAGGTGTCACTGTCACATATTATTTTAGCATCCTGTTCATTCATCATCCTTGTTTGGCTCAGCCTGTCACCTTTCACCCACACTCTTGTTTTGTGTTGCTAGGAGGTTATCAAGGAGGATGCTGCTGAGGGCCTTTCTTCACCCACAGACTCCTCGAGGGTAATGGAGTAGTCTTGTGGTGTGGGCCGTGAGCCTTTCCCGCTTTTGCAGCAGTAACGACTCTTAATCGTGATGACAGCGTTTCACTAACTCTGCATCTGTGGTGTGATGGGCTGCTCGTGTAGAGTAGCTGAGTACTAATAATTATAGCTCACGGATTAATTTAAAAAGCTAATGTTTAACTTTACCCTTCATTTCCTCCCGCTTTTCCCCTTTTTCAATGACGTGGGGTGGGTTTTGTCTTTTTTCTTCTTTGTTCATCCAGTAAGGAAGGGGTTCTTCCAGCAACCACCAGGAGCATTCACTTGGTGGTATTTGTTCCTTAATGTTGGGCCTTATTTTCACATTTGCCTGTTTTTTCCCTGAAATTGGTACTGCACATGTAGAATATTTTTGAAAATATTCATACTTGACCTTGAGACTACAAAAAAGACATTGTGAGCTAGTTTGATGTAGACTAGGAATGGATCCTCAGTGACCCATGCTTAATCTCGGTGCCCACACTTAGTGTAAATTCAGTGCTGCTACAGTGCTGCTTTTCTTTACCTTTATACAGCTGGTCCTTAAACAGTGCAGGAGTTGGGGCACTGACCCTCCTACCAGCCTAAAATCCTAAGAGTCTAAATTAGAAACTAGAACTTATAGTCAGCCCTCCAGTGTTAATCTTTCATCCTGATCTGTGGTTCTGTGTCTCTGGATTCAGACAACCTCAGACTGTGTTTGTGTGTCAGTCGCTCAGTCATGTCTGACTCTTTGCAACCCCATGGACTGTAGCCCACCAGGCTCCTCTGTCCATGGAATTCTCCAGGTGAGAATACTGGAGAGGTTTGCCATGCCCTTCTTCAGGGGATCTTCCCAACCCAGGAATCGATAGACCCTGGGTCTACTGCTTTGCAGGCAGATTCTTTGCTGTTAGTACTGTTATATTTACCATTGAAAAAAATCTGCATGTAAGTGGACCTGCACAGTTCAAACCTGTGTTGTTCAAGGGTCAACTGTATTTATTAAAATAAAATTTCCAGGTAAACAAAGCTAGTCCAGCATGTAAAGGGGATTATTTAAAACTTTCCCCCCAACACTTTAGGATGGGTTTCTTTAAAAAAAATAACTTTTGTAGGAAGTCACTTTGTATATTTATTATTTAAGTCTTTGTACTTAATAAGTACATTTAATATGATGAGACTTACAATCTTCATTCAGTCAATGAGGAGTTTTAAGAACCCAGTTTGTATTTTTCAGTTCTGTTGATTTATTTGCAGAATGTTATGCCCATGTAAACATCAATTTAATATAAAGAAATGTGGCATAGCAGTTGGAATTAATTTAGTGAAATAGTGCATCCTGAATTTATGCATAATTTTTAACTTAAAACATGCGCTTGAATAGGCAGTGGTTTTGTAACTTTAATTTTCTTTGAGTTAATATTAGTGAGCTAGAAAGAGAACCATTTTGGTGTTTTCATTGAGGGGCTGATGATTCTTTTTTAAGTCATTAACATTTTAGCTGAAGTGTTTGAAAGACTTCATTATCCACGAATGATAGACACAATAAACCATAGTAATTTCATTTGGGTGTTAGGGGAATCTTTAGTCCATGGATCATTGCCACCATATGCAAGAATGAGTTTTAGTTTAGTCAGAGAGCCTTTAATACATACATTCATGCATGCAATGCAATTGTCTGAGCTGAAATTCCTCAGCAAACTTTTGATGAAAGTTAGGTCCTGTGAAGAATTTGATGGTCTTAATGACAGAGACATGCTGAAATAGCTCTTCCCATCCTTAAGGACAAACACTTGTAAGTAAAAGGTGTCTGTAATTTCAGGGACCAGTGAAGGAGCATTAGGCAAATTTTAAAATGAGTTTTTGGGGAAGGGGAAATAATGCAATTCTTAAGTTGTGTGTATAAGCCCAATAACAAAGAGTAAACATGCTCTGAATATATTAGTGCCTTTGTTTAGTGAAATAACTGTAGGATTTGCTGTTCTTTTAATATTAAGTGATAGTTTTATAATTTGCTTAGTGAATAATAGTTGCTTCCCAAGCCTTCTTTGCTTTTAAGAAATTAACAATGACAGTAGCATGTAGCATTTATTTTGCAGTAGACTAGTCCAAGTAGACACTTAGTTCAAAGCCATGTTAAAAAAAAACAGTGGTGGAAATATGGAGAAGTATATATCCAGGGGAACATCTTATGGGATCTTTATAACTGAACCAGCACAGAAGTAGTTAATGTAAAATTTTTTAGCCCTTCATGGCTCCTGTGACTTGCCAGGCCTGTAGTAAAAGGCTGTAATTCCTGAGATAAGAAGACTGCAGACTGAGTTCACATCTGCCCACTCAACTGTCCCTCTATGGGCAACCCTTGATGACCAGAGCTGCTTATGGATAAGCAGGAGCTACGTAAACATTTTTGGACAAATTGTCTTGTCAGTGTGGACACAGAATAATGAGTTAAAAAAAAAAAAACCCACCTGATCACAGAGAGTTAACCAGCCCTCTGTGATCTTTTCAATATAGATGGTCTCATCTTTTTTTAACCTCTAGAAATTTCTCATCAACCTTTATAAAGTGGGTCCTTATGAAAAACAATTCGGTTTTCTCACATTCAGGAACACTGTAATGACTATGACTTTTGAAGGCCATCCAAGACTTACCAGATAAATTACAGATATGTCCAGGTGTTTCATGAAGGTGAAGATGCAAAATGTAAGCCTCTGTGCTGGCTTTCTTCCTCTGTGATTGTATAGTAGAGAAAATAAGTGCCAAATCTTAGAAAACTGACAAAGAATACATTAACATTGGGCCCGAGATAGGATCCCTAGGATATTAGAGATAGAAAGCTCTCATGTTTTTCAGACTTTCAAAGCAGAAAAGACTTTTTAAGAAATGAAATCTCAATCAGAATTTCACTTTATGAAACCAGTAAAAACAAGAACTCTGTCTTGGGGGATTTGCGTTGCCTCTGGGGGAGCCTCATGCTCTGTGCTCAGTCATGTCTGACTCTGTACGACCCCACAGACTGTAGCCCAGCAGGCTCCTCTGTCCATAGGAGCCTCCAGGGAATAATACTGGAGGGGGTTGCCTTGCTCTCCTCCAGGGTATCTTCCCTTCCCCAGGGATCGAACCCATATCTCCTGCATTGGCAGGTACATTCTTTACCATTGAGCCACCTGGGAAGCCCGGAGAACACCAGTACCCATGGTCTAGTCCAGCACCATGCTGCAGGTGTACCTGACCTGAGGCTCACAGGAGGGAGCCCTCGGTGCAGAACTGGAATCTGCATGGCCAGTACCTGGAAGCGTTCCTCACCACTGTGCTGCCCCCTTGCCTCCCTTAATACTAAGCCTGACTTGGTCAGGAGCTTGGTGTTCAAGGTGAATAGGTCCTGGTGATTAGCTCTCTACCTTGGAGAAATCATTTAAGCTCTCTGATACTCCCTCATCTGGAAAAAGCAGGCCTTACCTCATAGGTCTGATTTAAGGATTACTCAGCCTTCGCATACTTGAATTACTTAATAATTATTACTATTACTACCATCCCAGAGGCCAAATTCCATGGAACTTTAAAGACTCAGAAACTAAAACTGTGTTAAATAACCTCTCCTCAGGGGTAGGAGCGGTGCACACATGCTCCAGTCCTTTTAGATTAACTCAGCCCTTTATCTGTTGATGCTTTTCTGGCCCCCAAAGGTGGTTTGATTTCCTAGAAGCAGTTTGTTTTCCTAGCATTGAGAAGGATTTCCAGGTTGTCTGAATGCTCCAAATACTTTACACTTTTGAAAGCTTTCCAGGAGAATTTTACTTGGTGCCTTTACCTTCTTTCAGTCTAGGCCCCTCTAGGAAGTAGCAGCATTCAGATCACTCAGTAACCAGGAAGGGATGAACCCACCAAGGAGGGCCTTTCATGAGCCAGGTATCCTCAGTGGCATTTTGTTGTGGTCTTTCAGAGAGTTGCCCTTTGAAAGAGTCATATTCGGTCTATTTTTATTTACAGTGTGGCTACTCATTTTTCAAAGGAGGGAGTGTTTCCTTGAAGACGATGTTTTCAAAGGAAAGAGTAATGGAGGATTTCTTTATCCTTGTATCCTTCCTTGTATTACTTACCATCAAGTCCTTCACGTGCCTGTGTGATCATTCACTGTTTCACTACTGCAGTGGGATGGGTAGTGAACAAAACTGATGGAAACCCTGGCTTCCTGGAGCTGATGGGTTGGAGGGCTGCCACGAGGGGGGATGATCAGTGCTACCAAGTCACTCTTTCTCGACCTTCTCTGCTGCAGGGTTTTTTCAGTACCTTTAGATCAGCTGCTTCACTGAAAGGCATAAAACTGATTAGCACAACGTTGGATGGTAAAGAACTTTAGAGGCACTATTAAGAGCAGTATCCTGCCTTCTGGTGTGCCATTACTTTTACTTTTAGAGATGGATGAAAATTACTGAATTAATAAAAGTCCTAGAAATGAAGGCTTGGTTTTCATTAAATTGAATCCAGTTGGTGGAATAACCAAGTGAAAAAATGATGGGACTCCACTGTAGATCATTTTATTTCCACCACTGGTTTAGAACTAGTAACCTGTTTTCAAACAAATGGATGTCCAAATCATGCCTGTCTGTCATGGATGTCTGTCATCGTTCAGGAGCAAACTTGGACAAGAAAGCTAAAGATGCCATGGGTAAGGCAGGGCACGTTTCATGTTTCCCTGGGCTGTAGTCATAGGGTGGGTGCTCCCTGCCAGCCCCCAGGACCTTCTCTGGAGATTCACTCACACTGTCTAAAGCAATTTAGTAGTGCATTTTAATTAACTGCTTTAGTTTGGAAAATTATTAACATTTTTTTCTTTCATAAATAGTGAAAAACTGTATTCACTTCCAGCTTCAAAGTCTTTGTGCCAGACTTCAGCTCAAGAAAACATTTTTCCTAATCACTAAACTACAACTAAATTGGTTGAGACACTATTGAAGAAATAAGATATTGTAATATCGATACCATTGAAATCCTAGAGCACAGTTAAAAGTTAAAAAAAATAACAATCATATTTTGAACTTGAGTTTTTTAAAAAGATTGCCCTTTGCATGTAGTATCAAACCTCATCTGTCAGCTTTAACCTACGTATTATTTCTCATGTAGTTTGAAGAGAAAGTTACATTTTCTAACTTGATAACAATAGTCTTCTTTTGTGTTTTGGTATCTTGTAGAAAACTGTAATCTCATCAGTGCTCCTTTTTGATAGTTTTTCAAGTTTTCACAGATAATTCGTAGTAACTTTCTAAAAGTACCTATAGTAAGTTTAATATGTAAACTAGAAAGCAGAGTTCCCATGAAGTGCTCCAGATAGTGAACATGTTAAAAGAACATTGTAAATTGACTCAACATTGTTGGTTATTTCTAGATTATTTGAACTATTTTGAGAATATTTACCACCAGCCTAATCTGTGCAGAACAATAATTGATAGCTGTGTGTCAGCTTTGAATTAGGGATTTAAAGAGCTACATCGGGAATTTCCTACTGGCCCACTGTTCAGGATTCTGGACTTTCACTGACAGGGACCAGGTTCAATCCCTGGTTGGGGAACTAAGATCCCACAAGCCGTGCCGTGTGGCCAAAACAAAAAAATAAAAAAAGAAAACTGCATCAGTAAAATAGTTACCTTACTGATAGTGTGCCAGTATTTTTTCACTGTTGCATTTATGATTTCTTGAGCTGCTAGGCTCTTATGGCCTTTCTTTTAAAATGATACTTCAGTGCATGCCCAGTGAAACAAAACCTAAATCTGAAAAGTATATTTCTGAACATTAACTATTAGTGTGACTAGAAAATGTTTTATGAAGAGATCATGTGAATTCCAAGTATTTAAACCTTACTATTAAAGGTTGCAATTAATTGGTCTGAAATTAATTGTTGCAGTTTTTTAATCAGAATGTTAAAAAATAATTTTTAAAATAATTGTATATAGTAGGAATATTGACTTTTTATAGCAAATTTGATTTATCTGGTTTTCTTGTTAAATGTATGGCCCATGGCTTATTCTTCTAACAGCAAGAATATTAAATTTGAGAGTACAATTTTAAAATTACCAAGCACATGTTAATGAAATTAAATTGTGTGTGTGTGTGTGTTGTGTGTGCACGGGTGTTCCTTTGTGTTGCTGCAGAGATGGTGTGTTCAGAGTTGTGGGAAAACAGTGTCAGAAGTGCTGCCTATGTTTATCACAAAACTGTGTTTGATGTTTTCCTTTAAGCTCGTGTCCTTCATTCTGTTTTATTCCTTCCTTAAAGCCGTGTGACTCTGGGTTTAACAAACAGAGACAGGTACAGAAACTTTCAGTGAAATCTTCCTCATTTTTCTTATTTTAGTCTGTTAGAAGCAATCATTGGCAACTTCCTGCTGGGCTGTTTATAAACCTGTGCTCATTTCAGTGCCTTGGGTTTATTTTTAATAGCTGCTTTCAGCCTCTGCATGGCTCTCATTTCTGGCTAATCAATTCTAAGCTTGTTTGATAATTTACTGAAGATGATGATGTTACAGAGTATAGTTTTAATCTACTTACAATATAAAATAATATAATTACATCAAAGTAATTTAAATCTGTTTTGTTTTACTTTGACCTGGAGGAATTCTGATTTGTCTATATTTTGAAGTTTGTAAATATTTAACAGTCTTAAGCAAACTAACATCTTCTGCATTCAGTTTTCTGTGTTAGAAAAACAGTTTTTTAGTAGATTGTGATATATACTGAAATGATCTTTCCTTGACTTATAACAGGTAAATTTCAAGTAAGAATATGCACGATAAACTCTTTAAGTATTACCATTCTGTGTATTAAGTAATGTTTTCTATTAAGAATTTAACATATTGAATTATTGAATATACCTTTTCCTTGTCAACTATGGTACTTTTTCTTCTTTTGTGAGGCTTCCATCCAAAGATTGTTGTTTCGATACTAAGGGTTATTTGGTTTCAAAATAATTTTATTGTATATGATTACTTTAGAAAAACTGGGCGAGTAGTTACCATTTCTCTTTTATTCAAAGAAGCATATTGTATTTTAATATATTGATAATCTACTCCTTATCTTGGTAAGATCCAACTCACAAATAATCAATATTCTGACTATAGCTTTGATGGAATTACAGGGTACCCTGTGTGTCTTTTTCTTAGAAAACTCCTAAAAGTCATTCAAAGATAATATGTATTTTCTACATAATCCCCAGTGAGGGACAAAATATGTTTTCAAGTGATAAAATGTAGAAGTCTTGAAGGATCATGAAAGTAAAACAATGTGGAGTTTCCTGTTTTAGAGGAAAGAGTAGTGTCTTTATTAATGTGTCTGTCTTGCCAAATTCTCTTGAGTCCCTTCTTAAAGGGAATGTTACTCTCTTAACATTTTACATTTCCCCTGCCCCGACACAACAGAGTTAATCAGTTCCATGTCTGTTATACTTGTTCTTTTTAGCACAATTAAAAAGCTTTTTGTGATTAAAAACTTTTTTTACTCTAAAATAATTTTAGACTTCAAAGGTACAAAAATGTATTCCCCTAATATTAACATCTTTCCTAATTGTAGTGTATTTCTCCAGAACAGAATTGAAAATTTGTACAATACTCTTAATACAGGCTTTATTTTAATCTTACCAGTTTTTCCACTAATTTCATTTTTCTGGTCCAAGATCCAGTCCAGTTGTATTTTGTTATTTCTCCTTACAGTTTCCTAATCGGTGACAATTCCTCAGTCTTTCTTTGTCTCTTATGATCATAAAACTTTTGAAGAAAACTGATCAGATATTTTGTAGACTGCCCTTCTGTTTGGGTTTGTTTACCGTTTCTTAATGATTAGAAGGAGATTATACATCTTTGCAAGAGACCCACAGAAACGTGATGCATGTCCTTCCCCGTGTGTCACATTTGAGGGTCTGTGAGGGCCTGCATCTTCCCAGTAGTCATATGGACCTCAGTCACGTGGTTAGGGCAGCATCTGCTAGGTTTCAACACTGTGAGGCTGTGTCTTTCCCTTTGTAATGAATGAATATTTAGGGGGAGATACTTTGAAACTCTGCAGATGATCCTGTTCCTCCCTATACTCTTCTCATGAGTTTCAGTGGTGTCTTGTGTACTGCCACTTTTGTTGTGCTTTCCAGGTGGTAATTTTCTTTTCTGTTCTACATTTATTAATTGGAATTCTATAAGTAAAAACTGTCTCTTCTTCCTCACTTACTTACTCAACTTTTTATTTATATCAGTGTGGATTCATGGCATTTAATTCTGTGAATTATAATCCATATGATCATTATAATCCAGTTATAATCCAGTATGATCAAACTGTGCATGTGTGATTTATCTAATCACGGAAATGTAGACAAGTATAAATGTACCCAGAAAGAAGAAATAGGTTGAGGAATGAAAACATTTGAAAAACAGTATTAAAGATCATTTAAAAGATAAATACTGTTCAGTGATAAGAAAGAGTGAAGTATGAATCCATGCCATAGCATAGATGAACCTTGAGAATATACTAAGTGAAAGAAGTGAGTTACGAAAGGTCACGGATTGTATGGTTCTGTTTAGGTATCCCAAATAGGCAAATCCACAGAGACAGAAAGTAGGTCAGTGGTTGCTAGGGGTTGGGACTGGGTGTTGGGAGGCATGAAGGTTGACTGCTAATAGTGTAGAATTGCTTTTTAGGGCTCTGATAATGTCTTAAAGTTGAGTGTAGTGATGGTGTCACAGAGAAGATACTCAGCATCACTGAATTGTGTACTTTAAATCGGAGAATTGTTTGTGAATTTTATTTCACATAAACCTGTTTAAAAAGAAAGAAAAAACAAATATGGTTATTAAAAATTCATAGAAAGCATTTAAAGTTTCCATAACAGATAGTGGGTAATTAACACTTAAATATTGGCTGTTCTCATCCAGGCAGAAAATAGAACTATGTATAGAAATATGAAAACTAAATCGTGGAAATACTAGTGTTGTGCTCTACTTAGTATTTTTGAAGTAATTGAACTTCAGACCATATAATATATGGCATATTTTAAATTTATATTTAATTAAAAACAAGCTATAAATAGTATATTCCAAATCAGTAATTTACAGATTTTTATGGGACTGTTTTACACTTGTAAACTTGCTGAGGCTCCCTCTTATAAAATGACTGCCTTACTGTCTGTTCAGTATGGTCTCATTTGCTAGCTATATTTATATGTAACTAGGTATATTTTGTTTATATACTATGTGTGTATATTTATCTATCAATTCATAATAGAGTATTATGTTATGCTTTCATGTTACAAATAATGTTTAACAAATAGCTCCCAGGCAGTTTTGGCTGTCATCGTCTACTTCTTTCTTGATGATGACAAAAGAGGCAGTAGAAAATTTAAATTGACACATCCTTGGGGATAGGATAAATGATATTTATCATTTTAAGACTAAATTGACTGGTAAACAAGACAGATCATTTGTAACATTACCCTCTATACTTGTTGGCTTGTCTTCTCTTTATTTTGGTTATAGTTTCTATAAACTCTTTAAAAATAGACAGTGGCAACAAAGAAAATAGTAGGAAGTTGTAAGACCTGTTAAGCTAGGGTTCCAAGCTGAATCTACCACTAACTAGCTGTTTATTCTGTGAGTTTGAAGCCAAAACTTACCTCTTTGGACCCCAGTGACCACATCTGTAATTGAGGAGATTCGTATGTAATTAGCCACAGGCAAATACTTCTTTAGTATGTCTCTGTATTCAGAAAATATTTTTCTTTTCAGTAAACACTAGGTTTATTATTTTGATTTTGATTTTAAATGAGACTGAATTTTGATGGATTATATTTACTTCCACATGTGTTAAGAAGTAACACTGTTGTTTTTATATTTACACGATTATTGTATAGGTTCTTATCCAAGATCTCTTGGATATAAAATATGATCAAGATCTGAAAACTTCAGCTGTTGTAGACTATTAAGGTATTCTGTGAAGGCATTTAAAGCTGCTGAGTGTCAGCACTTTTAAAATTATCTCATAGGTTTACCTTTTGTATTTTTTGTATGTTATAGGCATCAGTAATCCCCCCTATTCCTTTTATTTTTTTTAAGGCCCTGTCTTTCTGTTATTAAGGGCTACACCTTTCTCTCTTGAGGTTTGAGGTTAGGCTTTCTTGAAGTTGGCCTTGGGTTGGCTGATGGAACTTATGTCTTCTTAGAAAAGTGGTTTTGATCAGGCTATATCTGCTATAATAAAAGATACTCTTTAAGGTAAACAGTAGCTAAATCTGTTCTCTGATGGCATGTCCCATGCTGCACACATTCACTGTTTTTACTTAAGTTTGAAAATGTATCTTTAATTGAAGTACTTTATAGTGTAATTTCATAAGTGTTTCTGTGTCACATGACTGCATATATCTGACATTAAATGCTGTTTATACATGTGTTTTCCCATGACTTACCTAGGGATCAGGCCCAGCCTCGGGTACAATACCACTGAATTCAATGAACGTGGATGCAGTTTGTGAGAAACTGAAACAAATCGAAGGGCTGGACCAGAGCATGCTGCCTCAGTACTGTGCAACCATCAAAAAGGTGACCTGCACTTTTACCTGCTCACTCGAGGGCACGGGAGGCGGGCTCTGTGGACAGCGAGCATTAGGCTATCAAAGATGAGTTCTCTGCTGAGATGGGAAAGCTCAGGTGGAAATAGGTTTCTTACTATTTGTATCCTAAAATTGCCCTTTTGTGCCTTAGTTTAGAGATGGATAAAAGAAAGTGCTGTGTTACAATGCTACTTCACAGTGATCTCATGTAAGTCAAAAGTGCTTTGGTGAGAAATATTGATTGAAAGCTCTAAAGGATTTCAGATTAAGGTTGACAACTACTTACATTTCCAGTATGCAGCATAGAACACTTGAAAGCCTTTTCTTTTATGTTACACTTTCTTTAGTTGTAATATTTGTGATTTAACAATTATCCAAGTAAACCACGCTTGCTTCATTTCCCTCTAATTCTTAGAGGACTCTGATCATGTCCCGTTTAACTTTTGGGTTTGCAAGGCTGACACATTTGAAGAGGTTCTTTTCTTCCTAGATCTTTTATTGCAATTCCAGTAACTACCAGGAACCTGAGATTGTGAGGATGTCTTTCCATGTACACGGCTAACTGAGTCCCAGTTTTAATAGATATTTCTACTAAGTTATACTTTTTCTATTAGAAATACAGTGAAGTAGAACATTAACAACAGCATCTAGTATTTACATACCTTAAAGAATGGCATCTAAAAAGTTAATTATGGACATATATACTATCTTACTGCCCCAAGAGAATGCACTGGTCATAGCAAACACCCTCTTCTAAATGATGACTCTACACATGGACATCACCAGATGGTCAGTACCGAAATCAGATTGATTATATTCTTTGCAGCCAAAGATGGAGAAGCTCTATACAGTCAGCAAAAACAAGGCCAGGAGCTGACTGTAGCTCAGATCATGAACTTCGTATTATAAAATTCAGGCTTAATTAAATTGAAGAAAGTAGGGAAAACCACTAGACCATTCAGGTATGACCTACATCAGATTCCTTACGATTATACAGTGGAAGTGATAAATAGCTTCAAGGGATTAGATCTGATAGAGTGCCCGAAGAAGTATGGATGGAGGTTCTTGACATTGTATAGGAGGCAGTGATCAAGACCATCCTTAAAAACAAATGCAAAAGCCAACATGGTTGTCTGAGGAGGCCTTACAAATAGCTGACAAAAGAAGAGGCTAAAAGCAAAGGATAAAAGGAAAGATATATCCATCTGAAAGCAGCGTTGCAAAGAATAGCAAGGAGAGATAAGAAAGCCTTCCTCAGTGATCAATGCAAAGAAATAGAGGAAAACAATAGAATTGGAAAGACGAGATCTCTTCAAGAAAATCAGAGACACCAAGGGAACGTTTCATACAAATAATGGACACAATAAAGGACAGAAATGGTAAGGACCTAAAAGAAGCAGAAGATACTAAGAAGAGGTGGTGAGAATACACAGAACTATAAAAAAAAGATCTTCATGACCCAGATAACCACGATGGTGTGATCACTCACCTAGAGCCAGACATCCTGGAATGCGAAGTCAAGTGGGCCTTAGGAAGCACCACTATGAACAAAGCTAGTGGAGGTGATGGAATTCCAGCTGAGCTATTTCAAATCCATCATCCAAGATGATGCTGTGAAAGTGCTGCTCTCAATATGCCAGCAAATCTGTAAAACTCGGCAGTAGCCACAGGACTGGAAAATGTCAGTTTTCATTCCAGTCCCAAAGAAAGGCAATGCCAAAGAATGCTCAAACTACCACACAATTGCCATCATCTCACAACGCTAGCAAAGTAATGCTCAGAATTTTCCAAGTCAAGTTACGTGAACCATGAACTTCCAGATATTCTAGCTGGATTTAGAAAAGGCAGAGGAACCAGAAATCAAGTTGCCAGCATCTGCTGGATCATCAAAAAAAGCAAGAGAGTTCCAGAAAAACATCTACTTTATTGACTACGCCAAAGCCTGTGACTGTGTGGATCTGAACAAACTGTGGAAAATTCTTCAAGAGATGGGAATGCCAGACCATCTTACCTGTCTCCTGCAAAACCTGTATACAGGTCAAGAAGCAACAGTTAGAACCGGACATGGAACAAAAAACTGGTTCCAAATTGGGAAAGGAGTGCATCAAGGCTGTATATTGTCACCCTGCTTATTTACCTTACATGCAGAGTACATCATATGAAATGCCAGGCTGGATGAAGCACAAGCTGGAATCAAGATTGCTGGGAGAAATATCAGTAACCTTAGATACACAGATGACACCACCCTTGTGGCAGAAAGCAAAGAGGAACTAAAGAGCCTTTTGATGAAAGTGAAAGAGGTGAGTAAAAAGGCTGGCTTAAAACTCAACATTTAAAAACGAAGATTATGGCATCTGGTCCCATCTCTTGATGGCAAATAGATGGGGCAATAATGGAAATAGCAAGAGACTTTCTTTCGTTGGGCTCCAAAATCACTGCAGACGGTGACTGCAGCCATGACATTAAAAGACACTTGCTCCTTGGAAGGAAAGCTATGACCAACCTAGACCGCATATTAAGAGCAGAGACATTACTTGGCCAACAAAGGTCCATTTAGTCAAAGCTATGGTTTTTCCAGTAGTCATGTATGATGTGAGAGTCATGTGTGGATGTGAGAAAAAGAAAGCTGAGTGCCAAAGAACTGATGCTTTTGAACTGTGATGTTGGAGAAGACTCTTGAGAGTCCCTTGGACAGCAAGGAGATGGAACCAGTCAGTCCTAAAGGAAATCAGTCCTGAATATTCATTGAAAAGACTGATGCTGACTGAAGCTCCAATACTTTGGCCACCTGATGCAAAGAACTGACTCATTGGAAAAGACTCTGATGCTGGGAAAGATTGAAGGCAGGAGGAGAAGGGGATGACAGAGGATGAAATGGTTAGATAGCATCACCGACTTGATGGACATGAGTTTGAGCAAGCTCCGGGAGTTGGTGATGGACAGGGAAGCCTGGAGTGCTGCAATCCATGAGGTCCCAAAGAGTCGGAGACAACTGAGCAATTGAACTGACTGATACTATCTTAGTAACCATAACTGACATTTGGTCAGAAATGCTCAGATAGCACCGGTTTTCTCACAGATGTAGTTAATTCCCGTTTGCAAAAGTGTCCAGTACTGCCTTTCCAAGCTACTGACCTCACTCTGTCCTCTAGGCAGCTTGATTAGAGTCAGGAGAGAGTGAGACCTCCACATGAATCCTTTGTGGGGATTTTATTTCCCTCAGGACAGTGGTTTTCTCCCTGCTCAACTCTTTGCTAACAGGCCCTTGCTGTTTAAAGCCCATCATGGCCATTGATTTCTTAAGAACTGCTAACCTCCTTGAATTTCCATAGAGGACCCCTGCTATAGGCTTGCTCCGTACAGTCTTTTCTTCAGAATTAATTTGGAAACTGGGCATTCTGTCGATTTTAAACACAGGTATCTAGTACTTTACCACAGTTAATAAAGTCAGGTTTTGTATTTTTGTAAAATAAGTAAACTGCCTGTTTATTAAGAAAATTCTATCATTCCTCATCAGAGACCCAGTGGTGATAAGATTGTTTTTTTGTGCATTTAATAGACTGGGAACCTTGTGGTAGACATTTGTGGTGGTTGAGGTTATCTGGTGTAGTTGATGAACATGTTTGTCAGTGCTTACTTTATTTAGAAGTAAATGAAGGCTTAACAGGGCTTCCCTGGTAACTCAGCTGGTAGGTCAGCTGGTAAAGATTCCACCCGCAATGCAGGAGACCTCAGTTCGATTGCTGGGTTGGGAAGATTCACTGGAGAAAGGGATAGGTTACCCAGTCCAGTATTCTTGGGCTTCCCTCGTGGCTCAGCTGGTAAAGAATCCGCCTACAATGCGGGAGACCTGGGTTCAGTCCCTGGGTTGGGAAGATCCTCTAGAGAAGAGAAAGGCTACCCACTCCAGTATTCTGGCCTGGAGAATTCCATGGACTGTATAGTCATGGGGTCACAGAGTTGGACATGACTGAGCGACTTTCACTTTCACTTCATTTAGAACTTTGTCAGTGAGCGACCAGCATGCTGATGGACATCTGTGTCCCCTCCCAGCAGCTTGCCTTTGTGCTCAGATTTTATAGGATTAGAAGGGAAAAGTTAACAGTTTTATTATTGCTCATGGCAGGGTAGGTAGTTTCGGAAATGATTGGGTTTAACTCTAAGGTTGATCCTTGTGATTTATTTTACTTGAGCGCCCAAAACGCTTGGGAAAGCATGGAGTGACTTACGTTGTTCAGACTCTGCTTTTTTACTAATTATGTGGGATGATAACCTTCTTTAGGTCAGTGTATTCTAATCTCTAATATAAATGTGCTTTTTAATCACTGGAAATTCATAATTTCTCACATTTTGTTTATCTTGTGTTTGTTTTTATTCAGGCAAACATAAATGGCCGTGTGTTGGCTCAGTGTAACATTGATGAACTGAAGAAGGAAATGAATATGAATTTTGGAGACTGGCATCTTTTTAGAAGCACAGTAAGATATTTTTAATACTTGTAGATTTACAGCATTTTATAAAAGAAGTGCCAGTAAGTACTGATCTAAACTGATATTTTCCTATATTTTTAAAAAACATGTAAGAATGACATTTTACACTTGTGTGTAGGGCTCCTGTATGTCCTGTTATGTAGAGTATATAC
The DNA here is from genome assembly GCF_032405125.1 of Capricornis sumatraensis. Lineage (NCBI taxonomy): Eukaryota > Metazoa > Chordata > Mammalia > Artiodactyla > Bovidae > Capricornis > Capricornis sumatraensis. The sequence goes on along the minus strand of NC_091069.1, from coordinate 18,200,124 downwards.
AGCAGCTCTTAGCAATATTTGCTTTTGGGCATTTCGCTTGGAAATATGGGAGAGAGACCACCTGCCAATTCTCCATGCTTTCATTGACCGAGACACTCTCCTTGACCTCATTCAGTCAGGCTTCTCTAATCCTATAGGCCTTGACCTTGGTATCTGTTCTTGTTGGGCCTGTGTTGCTGAGTTGTAGCAAGAATTCTGTTAAAGTCAGTTTAGAAAGAACCTCACCCTTAATGCCTGATCACCTTCGATATCCAATCAAATTCCTCATCGTCCCCCCAACCCCCAGTGATGTGCTAGACCCCTGGCCTGCCTCCAGCACAAATCCCGTCAAGATGGTTCAGCCAGAAAACACCCCTCCCCACCCCGGTACTCCTGAGGCTTCCTCTTTGCATCTTCCCACCCACCGACCCCCTCACTCCTGGGCTGTAAATGCCCACGTGTCCATGCTACTTTTGGAATTGAGCCCAGTTCTGTCCTGAGCTCTCCTTGCCCCACTGCAGTAGCTTCTACTGCTTTAGCTGCCGTCCAGCTCTGCTGCTCAGTGACACGCTCCAGTTGTGCTTCATCTTAATGTTACGTTACACTAGTAATACAATGGCCAAATTAGAGTGTACAGTACGTACGATGATTGTCGTCATTCCAGTCATCCTTTAGTATCTGGGGAGTGGTTCTGGGACCCCCGTGATTCCACAGTCTTTGTATGCACAAGTCTTTTCTATAAAATGGCATGGTATTTGTACACTACACACACCTTCTTGTATACTTTAAATTACCTACAGATTACTTACAATACCTCATGCAGTGTAAATGCTGTGCAAATAGTTGCCAGTGCATGGCAAATTCAAGTGTTGATTTTTGGAACTTTGAAATCTTTTTTTCCAAATATTTTCAATCTGTGATTGGTTGATTCTGCAAATGCAAAACCACTGGATTCCGAAGGCCAGCTGTACTACTTTTAGTACAGATGACCCTTGAACAATTTGGAGGTTAATCCACTGACAACTTGGAGTCAGCCCTTCATATCCAGGGCTTCTCCACATCTGTAGATTCAGGCAGCCCTGGACCACGTAGTAAAAACTGCCATCTCCACTTATTGAAAAACATCTGCGAGTAAGCGGACCTGCACAGTTCACACCTGTGTCATTCAAGGGTCAGTTGCATTGTTAATATGAAAGATAAGCAGATATAGGAGAAATTTATTTGAAATTCACTTACAGGAAGTTTGCTTTCTCCTTTGTGTTTAATATTTAAAATAATTTCTAAAGCTTCTAAAATGTGATTTGTCCGTGTGGATATTGATGACTTTGTTTACTGTTAAGATATTAGAAATGAGAAATGCAGAAAACCAAGTGGTCCCTGAAGACCCACGTTTACTGAGTGAAAACAGCAGCTCTGTTCCTCACGGTGAACCTGCTCGTCGCTCCGCACACAGCGAGCTGCCCCACACCGAGCTCTCCAGTCAGGCTCCCTACACTCTGAACTTCAGCTTTGAAGAGCTGAACACGCTCGGCCTGGACGAAGGGGCTCCTCGCCACAGCAACCTGAGTTGGCAGGTATTTACTGGACTGCCGCTATTTACATGAGCCGAAGAGGAAGGACGGGGTTGAATTAGCCGGGATTCTGTTGGTACATTCAGAGAGTCATTTAGAAACTCTTCAGTGAGTCCCCAAGTGAACAGGGTGGAGGGAGGCGGTCCTGTTCTCCAGGAGCTGTGTTCTTCTGGAGAGGACAGTCAGTAAAACAGAGACAATAACATTATTTCTGAAGTTGATAAGAATTGTGAGAACAGTAAAATAGAGTAATGGCATTGAAGGTAAATAGGAACTGGGCTCTCTAGGTAGTTAGCTGAATTCATCCTTCACTTTATTTTCTTGTTCAATTCAGTAAGCATTGGCTTAAGATACATCTTCACGGATATTCATTTCCTTTTTATTATCTGATGTTAGTCATGGAGGGGCTCTTTCTTTGGATGTTCTTAGAAGACGGAGGACAGGCAAGGATCAGGATTAAAAACAAGTGAGAGAACATGAGAAAGAGAAAGGAAAAACAAACTAGGAAAAGATCAGAGCAGGGCACACAACAGAAGACGAGCAAAGGAGGGAAAACAGGAAGTAGTTACAAAGAACTCTGGAAAGGGAACTGTATTTAGAAAAAGCAATGCCTGTTAGGCCTGCCGTTTGTAAGGATGCTGTGTTTGGTTTGGTAGTAAAAATATTTTGTTGTTGTTACTTTTTTCTACCTACTATAAATCTTATTTCTTTAAGTTGGAAAAGCATTTTATTATTGTGCATTAACTAAGATAAAAATTTCTATATTTTTCAGTAAATTAAGTCCACACTTGACCCTTTTATCTCTCTGAACAGCAGTGACCCCTTTATTTTCTCTCGAATTCCTTTGAACATTTCCTGAGAAATCCTCATCCTCCATACTTGGTGTTCCCACCATGCCCTGGCAGCTCTCCCAGCCTCCCTCCAGTACCACTACTCTCAAACTTATTTCAAATCTTAGAACCTGTTTACACTCTTAAAAATTACTGAAGGACCCGTAAAGAGCTTTTGTTTTTATAAGTTTTATCTTTCAGTATTTGCCATATTAGAAATAAAAACTGAGAAACTTAAAAATAAACCAGTTATCTTTTAAACCAATGTAAACCAACATAGATGACACTTTTATGAAAAATTACTATTTTTGAGAACAAAACATATTTACTGAAAATGATAATTGTGTTACCAATCTTTCATGCTTGGCTTAATAGTAGTCAGCTAGATTCCCTTAGCTGCTTCGGCATTCAGTCTCTTGGGAGGTCACACATGAGGGAACCTCTGGGGACTCCACTGTGCATTATTGTGAGAATGCAAGTGGAAAGGCAAAGGTCATCTTCATATGCTTAGGAAAACAGTTTGGCCCTCATGGATCCCTGGGAGGGGTACAAAGACTGCACTTGCTGTGAGGGAGTGGCATCGTCCTCTCAGTGTTCACTGGGTCTAAGGGAAACTTCTTGCGAGCTGGGTTATTTCCTTCCTGTACAAGGAAGACTCTACCTTGTTTCTGCTTTGTTTCAACCTTGGCTGTTTCCTTTCTCAAACTTCCTTGATTCTTTTCTCTCCATTTCCTTCCTTTTTTTCCCCTAATCTTTATTTCTTAATCGTTGTGTATTACCTTCTCTGGGATCTAAAGCAATTCTCATCTGAAAACTTCACATTGGAGATCAAACGTCTAAAAATATTTTATTTCTCTGTTTACTTGGACCTCACTGTTGACCTCGTGGCTTCCATTTCTATTCATTTGGACCCAATATTCATCTTCTCCATTGCACTCTATACTTTTGCTCTAAAATTTTTTGTTTTTGTTTTTGTTTTTGTTTTGCATTTTGAGTACATTTACTCTCTCTGAATTGAAATTTGACAGAAACTTCATGTTGTGCAAGTTGAGAAAGGTTCTTTTTAACATACGTTGAAGATGTGAGTATTTTGTTCTTGAGATCCTATCTTAACTCTCATTTTCTTTCTCTTCTAAGAGGCACTTTTATATTTTATCAATGAAGGTGACTTTTGCCTTAAATACATTTAAAAGTTTGAAATTATAAAAACATGTCCTAAGGTTGTTAATATAACCTTAAATTATACTTTTAAATCTTAACAGTAAACTAATTTTATTAAAATTTATATAAAGCTTTCTAATAACACTAAAATTACTCATAAGTTCACAGCTTTTGTTAAACTGTGTTATACAGAATTCTTTTAAAAGAATTTGGTATTTTTAATAACTTTAACAATTCTTATTGTCCATATATATATATATTTCCTAAGCTCATGTTTATTTTGCTTTTTTTTTTGGTTTGTTTGAATTCTTAAATTATTGTTTTTGTTTTTTTTTTGTCTTCACAGTCACAAACTCGCAGAACCCCAAGTCTTTCCAGTCTCACTTCCCAGGATTCCAGTATTGAAATTTCAAAGCTTACTGATAAGGTGCAGGCTGAGTATAGAGACGCTTATAGAGAGTACATTGCTCAGATGTCACAGTTAGAAGGGGGCACAGGTTCCACAACCATGAGTGGCAGGTCTTCTCCACACAGCACGTATTACATGGGTCAGAGTTCATCCGGGGGCTCCATTCACTCTAGTCTAGAACCCGAGAAAGGGAAGGATAGTGAACCAAAGCAAGATGATACACGGAAGTCATTTCTGATGAAGAGGGGAGATGTTATAGATTATTCCTCATCAGGAGTTTCCACCAATGATGCCTCACCCCTGGATCCTATTACCGAGGAAGATGAAAAATCCGATCAGTCAGGCAGTAAGCTTCTCCCAGGCAAGAAGTCCTCAGAAAGGTCAGGTCTCTTCCAGACAGACCTGAAGCTGAAGGGAGGTGGACTGCGCTATCAGAAACTCCCGAGTGATGAAGACGAATCTGGGACAGAAGAGTCAGACAACACTCCACTGCTCAAAGATGACAAAGACAAGAAAGCTGAAGGGAAAGCAGAGAGAGCATTGAAGTCTCCAGAGCACAGCGCAGAGCCCATTCGAACCTTCATCAAGGCCAAAGAGTACTTGTCAGATGCCCTCCTTGACAAAAAGGACTCTTCTGACTCAGGAGTGAGGTCCAATGAAAGCTCGCCCAACCACTCCCTTCACAACGAGGCTGCAGATGACTCCCAGCTTGAAAAGGCCAACCTCATAGAGCTTGAAGATGACCCCCACAGTGGAAGACGGGGAGTGCCGCACAGCCTGAGTGGGCTTCCAGACCCCCTCGTAGCCAGGATGTCCATTTGCTCCGAAGACAAGAAGAGCCCTTCCGAATGCAGCTTGATAGCCAGTAGCCCCGAGGAAAACTGGCCAGCGTGCCACAAAGCCTACAACCTGAATCGCACCCCCAGCACTGTGACCCTGAACAACAACAGTGCCCCGGCTAACAGAGCCAACCAGAATTCCGATGAGACGGAGGGGCTGAGGGAGACGCCTCAAGTCCTCCTGAGGTCAGGCTCTAGTTCCCACTCCACTGCTCTGCAGAATGAGAACCTGAAGAGCATTGCACACAAGCGAGGCCAGCGTTCCAGCTACACGAGGCTCTCAAAGGACTCCTCAGAGCTCCACGCAGTAGCCTCCTCCGATAGCACAGGCTTTGGAGAAGAAAGGGAGAGCATTCTTTAAGAACAAGCACAAGTAGAATAGCATTACTGTGCCCCTGTGACAGGACTGACCTGAGTTTTTAGTGACTCCATCTGTGCACGTTATCTTTGTCCATTTCACTCACAAAACCTTCACGGATGAGAAGATCTTGGGTAAAAGAGACACATACTATACAGCAGAGGGAAGTGTCAGAAAGCCTGGCTCATCCATCAGCCCCATTGTCTTTATACTTAGAAACGTAAAATCCCACTATTGTTATGACACCTTTCATTGGCATACAGCTGCAAGACAAGATCTGAGTATACAGATAGGTCAGAAAGTTTATTAAATATAAGCTGAATTTGCCAACAAAAGTAACAAGCTAGAGACTCCTTTTGAGGAACATTCAATCACTAAATATTTGAGGGAAGACATGATGCTGAGTGAACCAGAAGCACATTTTGCTCTTAAGGGGTGAAAAGTCATGGAATAGCCTCTAGAGACTAAAGGTTAATGCTCTATAAGTTGAGAACTGTGTGCTATATAACAGATTGCTTATCAAAGAGTTTTAAAATTGTAAGTAGAAAATATAAAGAGGGTTTTAAAAGTTGATAAAAGAGTGAGTCAACAGTGTCCAGAGTAGAGCCCCAGAAACTGGGCCCTTGTGAGTGGCTAGTAGGTTGGCCCATGGGGCGAGGGGCATTACCTCCCTATGACCTAGACACTCTTCTTTCTAAATCAAGAGACCTGTCCCTATATCAGCATGTGAATGCTGGGAGAGGATCATATGAAACACTTATAGAAAAAAAGTTTAAAGACATGTAACAAAGCAAGGGTAAAAAGATGAATCTAGTGTGACTGGTCATTTACTGATAGAGTTAAGAGAACGGTCCCATTGAGGTGTGGTGTGGACTGGAGATGCCCCCTGCCACCATGTGTTGACATCTTTTTGGCCTTTTTAACATAACGTATCCATGTAGCACAATAATCTTCAGTCACAAATAGGATTGTAGATGTTGAGATCCTAGATGAGCAGTTACCTAAACGTGGTGTTACATTTTTGACGTTTTCCACTTAACCGGGTTTTTCTTGACATGCTGAATAGTTTGTTTATTTGACCAGTCATTGCATTAAAAAGTTGCCTCTTGTGGGTTTCGTTGCCTTGCTGTTTGAGTGTAATCTAACATTTCCATGAAGCATTTATTTTGCATGACCTTAACAAATGTTTTAATCAATTAAAAAAGAAGGCAGAATGTTGTTGACGTTATATGTTGAAATGTTAACATTTTAGTATTTATAGTGCTTATTAGTTTGCAGTATTGTGTAATCAGCAGTTATTTCAGGGGCAATATTTTGTTCCTTTTCAGGTGAGTAGATGCAGCTTAATATCATTGTAGTGTATTCTTTATTCTGTTTGTGAAGTTAATACCAGAGTATTAAGTGTACAAATAGATTTAGAACACAATAAAAAAATTGCATGCTATTCTGAGTCATGAATTTTTATTCACTGCAGTGATGATTCACATTTTGATTAAAAATAAAGTAATTTGTGTGTTTGTTTTGTCAGAGGTCTAAAGTTCGTTGAAGACGTTCAGGTTCACGTAGCAGTCACGCAGCTGGCAGGAGTGTCCTGAGTGACCCTCCCTGGTCTCTTGGAGTGCATGGCTATTAGGTCCAGCGTCTGAATGGTGCTTTTGTGAAGCATAGCGCCCAAGCGCTGCTCTGTACCGTGCGTTTCTGTAACCACAAGAAGTGGGTTTTCCAGATCCTGGGAGGATGTCGGTTTAATTTGTTGCATGAGCATCCTGGAAAAGTTTGCTTTTTCACAGTGCTTTAGAAATTGACAAACCAGATGGGTTATTGAGTCGCACCATGATCCTTTCGAGTCTGTGTGTCTCTGTGTGTGTGTGTATCTGTATCTATTTATAACCTGTAGCGCAGCCTGACTCTCACATATGCAAAACTTTGCTGTAAACTGGGTGAAAAATGACAGAAAAGAATTGGTGCTCTAAATTTGCCAGTCCCTTAAGAGTCTGCCTCAGTTAGCGTCTTGCCGTGTTTTGTTAACTGTTTCACCTTTACTTTAAGCCACAGATAGTTCTGTCCACATAGCTAATGTTAAGGCAGATTCACTGACCACAGACGTGTGGGGTGGTGCCTGTGAAAATGGCCTTTCTGTAGAAGAGACTGGAAAAGAACCGATGCTCTCTCAGTTGATACAGTTTTCATGATGCTGAGTGTTTAAGGATCAGCTCTCAAATTTGGGGAAACTTAAAATTCCTAACAACCATTTTCAATATTAACATGAAAACTTGTTTTTGTCTTATATTTTATTTATGTGAGTTTTACATAGCAGTCAGAATAAGTTTAATTGCCTAGCCAAATAATTATAGAAACTTATTTGCTAAAATTCTTAAATTGAGAACTCTTTAGATCACCTGCATGCTATAGTTCTGAGTGAAATATATTTGTAATCATGACTTTTTTTCCTTATAAATACTAAGTATTAGAAAGTATTTGTGAATGAAATTAAATCCCTTATCCTTCTGGCTAAAATACTAAATTTAAAAGGTTTTAAGATTACATAAGTTTTGGCTATACCAGGAATTCTCAGCCTGTTTAGAAGTATCCTAGGTTAAAAATCCCTGAATTCCTGGTTAACTCTTGAGTAAAATCAATTCAGCTACCAGGAAAAGAGAACCAGAGGGCACTGTCCCCTCAACTTTATGGAGTAACATTGAGGGAATAGCTGGTAAAAGAAAGGAGCCGTGAAATTAACTTCTTGACACTTGAGACTGAATATATCTAGGCTCCCTCACTGCTTGCCCTTCTGGAATTATGCTGATGCTTGGCAGAAGGGAAGGGACAGCCGATGGGACTTTTTTGCTTGGGGTAGGGCTTGGGGGGGTGACCAGCCTGGGTGGGCTACCTGAAATGACTGCATTTTTTATTTCTGGGTTCTGGTGCCCCTAACCCTTCCCTAACTCAGAATTCTAAGCACAGGCCATAATTTTGCAAATGAATTGAGAAACATAAATTAATCTATAACTGAGAGCCTCCCTTTGGATGGTCTTTTAATGGCTCATCACTTCAGAGAGGTTGAGAATCCTTGGTTGAGACTGATTAACTAGAAGGCAAATTTAAAATCTTACATATCTCAAACCCTTTCATGCCTAGGAAGAAAATGCTGCCTTTGAGATAGATAGATCTTCCGAGGGATCCAGTTTAAGCTAAGGTATGTAAAAAATTAGTTATCAAAGTCATTAGTTTTAAGCCACCACTGAAACAGTTCTTACCAAGAAGAGAATTAATATTTTCACCACTTTAAAAAGAATTATGGTTAAAAGTAAGAAATAGCTAAAACAATTGGTAGAAATCAACAACCACTGTCACCGACATGGTCAAAGCCTTTTAGGTAGAATGGTAAAGCACAGCCTTGGTTAACACCATGCTGCTGTGCCCTGGGGTGGGGGTGAGAGGTTTCTTAAAAGGGCAAGAGCTCTTTGAACAGGTCTGGCTGGCTCTGTGGTGAGCTCTGAATCTCCAGTTACAGTGACACATTAGAAAATAAGGAATTAATAGGAATAAAGGGATCCATCAAGAAAGGCAAACAGTGATTTCCAGACTATTAGTAGAACGACTCCTCAAAGTCAGTAAAACAGCACGTGGTTTGACCTCACTGAAGTGAGAACCAACCAAAACTGGCCAGAACTGTGAATTACAGTGATACTGTACAAGAAAGGCAGTGGGATTGTCTTGAGGTCCACAGAATGTTCTGACAATGTCTATACAGGGTGATCAGCTCATTTACAGAGACTACGGTTAGGTCCTTCGTTTCCTGAGGTTAATATGTTTTGTGTAATGTTACTTCCCGCCTGCCTACGCAGGAGACGTAAGAGATGCAGGTTTGATTCCTGGGAAGATCCCCTGGAGAAGGGCATGGCAACCACTCCAGTATTCTTGCCTGGAGAATCCCATGGACAGAGGAGCCTGGCGGGCTACAGCCCATAGGGTTGCAAAGAGTTGGACACAACTGAAGCGACTAAGCACGTACAGTGTTCTTTACAACAGTGATGTATAATATGAGCCCTTTTTTAGTTTTGCCTGGATTTAACAAAACACAATCTATCAAATGATTATTAGAACTTGAATAAAATTTTACTTAAAAAAAGCATTGAACTCCATGCTCCCTGTTACTCAAATTGAGTTGCTTGAAATAAGATCATCTTGATTACCCACCATCGTTCTCTTAATTTTAACGTGTTTTATACTTATTTACCTCATTTTCTTTCAAGGTGACAGGGGCTCTAGGTCTTAGCACCCTGCTCATAGACCATTCCTTCTGACAATTCGGTTACCTTCTCACAGTTGTTGGCTCCTCACCAAATACAAGGGGGTAAAGAAGAGACCACCTACTACTCGGTGATCCTGCTTCCGGTTGGTTGAAGAAGAGAGATTTATCACTTCTGCCAGTTTTCTTTGTTCCACATAGTTGTAAAATTTGAATTCATTTTAATGAAGTGTTTCTTTTAGAAAATTTTAGATAAAAGCCTGAATGTATAGCAAAGTGCATGTAAACTCATATATAACTTGACATTTCTTATATCATCTTGGTCAAGTGTCTAGTAAAAAGTGAGACTGTTATTTTCAAAATTACCAAACTTGCCCTTTTTAGTTGTGTTTCAGAGAATTTATAGACTGTATATTGTTATACTTAATGCAAATTAAACTTTTTATTTTCAAAGAATTTATTTTCTTTTTGAGTTCTTTGAGTTTTTCCCCTCTCTCTCTGTTTTACCTGAGTTCACTCTTTTTGTGTCTTAAGTTTTTTTTCTTTTTGGTTGTCATGTGTTCATCCATTTTACCATAAAACACTCCTTAGAGTATTAGAGTAGGAAAGAACCTCCAGAATGCCTGGATTTCAGATGGCCAGGGGACACACAGTACTTGATAAGGGAGTGAATAAGGAATACCTGAACTAGGAGAGTTTGCCCACAAATCCTAAAAATACTGAATTTGAATGCCTTCAGACAGTATGTTTGTGCTGCAGTTCCTTACAGACCCTGCCCTCCCCTCCATTCCATACAATGAATGGTGGTGTCCTTTTAACAATATTAAGTTCTCCCCCACTTTCCTATCACCTTATACTTACCTGATAGCTGTCTGACCATATAAACTTTTCTGTTGATGACTCTGGGAATCTTTCAGGACGTGATATCACGCATTGCTGAAAACTCTCAGGGAGGAAGACGCAGGGCCCATCTTGATGAATGCTGTCATGGTAAAGTGCCAGGCTGCCTGCCCTGTGTGGCTGTATTTTACAGTCCCTGTGTGCCTTAGCCTTTTGTCTAGTCCTTTGTGGAGATGCCCGTCTTATAAATTAATCACAGAATCAAATTAAAATGGTTCAGTTCGACATTTTACCTCAGGATACTGAAGATATTTTTACGTATAACTGGGCAACAATGAGCATGTTTCCCTGAGCCCAAGTTGCCCACATCATTACGGTGGGGGTAGATAACGTCAATACCATCCCCCCCAAATCTGATACGTAAGTTTACCCTTTTTCCAGCTCAAATTTTCAACATTCTCTTTTCCCCCCAGTAGGGACAGTTATTATTTTCATTGACCACTGCTCATTGCTGTGTCTCATTATCTCAGGCTTACCGCTCTGATAAATTTGAACTAGAATACATAAATTATACTGGGATTCTGTGCTGAATGTTTTATGTTTGAGTGGGCCATTATGTGTGGATTGAAAATTTCTTTATTAAGGTAGGCTAACCACTATTCCAACCACCTCAAAATCTCATGGACTTAATACATTTGAGGTTTGTTGATTGTTGCTGTAACAGTTCAGTGTTACCTAAGTTGACAAAGTTCCAGGAATCCAGGCTTCTTCACTTTTTGGTTCCACCAGCTCCCAGAGCTGAATCCAGAGTCCTTTGTCTCATCTTCTGCGTTCTGTTGATACAAGGGGAGGAGAGAGGAGCGAGGTCCACACATGGGAAGTTTATGTCGTCCAGGTATGGAAGTGGTATTTGCCCATTCCACTGGTCTTTCTAAGGCCCCTGGTTGTGTTGAGCTGCAAGGGTGGCTGCAGAATTAGGTGAACTGTATGCCCTGGAGAAGGAGCAAGTGTTTTGGTAGCTCATGGGCATCCTCTCATGTAGATTCCTGACGTGGATGTTCCAGATTGAACACTGACTCAACCTTGTTTTCAACTTTAATCGCAGTATTTTTTTTTTAAGGCATTTCTTAATTTTTGCTTTGTATGCAGTTTTCATGCTGGTACGATTTCTATTAAAATTGTAACACCTAACCTGGAAGATTTTAGGATTTTAAGGGAAAGTAATTTTCAACTAGTTATTTCCATACATCTAAGGAACTTCACAAGTTTCTCATATCGAGCAGGCTGTAGGGAGAAATAAGCAAAGTTAAGAACGAAAAGAAAAAAGTTTCACAATTTCTCTAGAATCCTTTTTTATCCAAAGACTCAGAGCATCCATAATCTTCCTGATTCTTAAAATTTGATTATACAGCAAGACTGTCTGTTGCAAGAATCTATCCTTTCAACGTGCTTCCTCCTAGAAGAGTGGCAACAGGACCTGGTTGCTTCTCCTCGTACCAGGAAGACGTGGCAGGACGTGGTCCTGGGAGGCCCCTGCTCCCGGCACAGGGACTGGGAGTTAAACAGAAGCTAAACTTCTGTTAGTGGGCACTCCCATCTGGGAAATGCAGCTCCCACACTTAGAAAGCAGTGTGAAAATAAGACTTTATGTCTACCATTTTGTTTTTAAGCAAATTCATCTGCAGTCTAACTCTGTTGACCACTTTCCAGTTTTTTTTCTATTGGTATTTCATCAATTTCAAGGTGCAGTTTTTCACACCTTGACTTTTCTGAAATATCTTCCATAACATCAGTGGGAATGTTGATATTCCCATTTTTCCTTCAATGTTTCCTAAACTAATGACACATCCCACAACTGATGGAGTCTTGTTTGGATTGATGAGACATGATATTATTTTATGCCATGGTCACATTGAGTTGTATCTTTAGCAATAGTAATGGACTAGTGATGGTTTATAGTCAGCTGATCCCCCAAATTTAACAATTGATGTTGACTATTTGTTTTATCAGTTATTAGTTCTGTATTCATTTTGGATAATATACATTTATTATAATTTAAAAGTTCACATTTATTGAACACATATGCCTCATATTGCTCTATAATCTCTATATGTAACTGATTTAATCTCCACAACTTCATGAATTAATTACTATTCTCAACTGACAAATGAAAAACAGAGTAATTTCCCAAGGTCATACAGCTTCTAAGTGGCAGAGCTAGAGTTCAAGCCCAGGCGGTGGACTTCAGAAGGCCCACGCTTATATTTATCTGCATTGTTCTTTAGCTAATTGGGGATGAGTCAATTTTTACACTTCTTTCAAGATACACTTCAACTATAGCTTAATTTGCTGTACCATTACCATTGTCTCCTTGTTTTAAAATAGGGTTTGGGGTTTAAGAAAAAGTCTTTTAAAAAGCTATAGCCATGTAAATTACATATATAGGGAAAATTCTGTGTTTTTTTTTTTAAACATCAAACATCTTTATTCCTACTAGTTATTTTGGAAAATGTTTAATTTTTGGTTTAAAAATCTTTAACTTTTTTTTTTTAACATGCTTTACCCCATTATCATTCATGGATTAGACCATCACATTAAAGTTGTACATAGTGCTGGATATATTAATTTTATTTGCAGTCTTGTTATATGGCTCTCAAATAGTTGCCCTTCTATATGCCTATTGTCAGTATTCTGTTAGATTGCAATCTTAAATACCACTATATGTATTTTTCTTTATATCCTATTATTAAAAGTACTAATACTTAATAAATGTTAATAGATAAGTAATATATTTATTGCCTATCTAAAAAATCATTACTGCAGCAGTTTTTTTTTTTTAATGATTCTGGTCACTGTCTTCTAAGAAGAAAAGAAAATAAGCAAGATGAGACTTTCTGTCTTTCTTAATGTCAGCTAGTCACTAAAGGCAAGAAACCAATAGACACATCAATAACAATGGGTTGACAGTGGATTGAGGTGGTGGTGGGTGACAGTTTAGTTTTATATAATTACCTGCCTAATAATTTGAGTGCTTAGTCAAGCCAGATACTGTTATAGGCATTTCACATGGATTAACTCATTAAATCCTAGTAAGTATATGCTGTCATTGTCCCCATTGTAGAGATAAGGAGACTGAAACACAGATGTATAACTTTTACATGACAACAATGCGTTAGATTTTTATAGCTGTTTCCTAAACTACTGACATCGTTATCTTAACTTTGAGAAAACCAAAGCCTTGGCGGTTTGAGACCCCTCTGTCCCCCTGCTCCCAAGGTCACTCAGCTAGTAAACAGGACCAAGACCCCAGCCCTGGTTTTCTGGCTCCAAATCTAATGATTCTTGCAGCCCACTCCATTTCTGCCAGTTAGCCATCACTCTGTCCTCCATGGGTCTGCAGTGCTTCCGTTTCCCATATTCCTTTGCTGTAGAAAATGTTAGTGGAGAGTATTAAACACGCCCATCTTCACACTCTGCAGGATGAGTCCTGGTTTTCCCAGGAAGCTCTTCTCCTTTCTCGGTCCTCTCTCCCTGAGCGCGGTAGCCTCAAAGCCAGCAGTAAAGGAGCCCAGCTTTGTAGGCTACCTGGGCCTTTAAATCCTTGTGTATCTCAAAACGAACCCTCTGTCTGGTTCCACTGTTCTCATTGACTGGATCTCCTAAACTGGTGCTGGGGGGCAGGGTGGGGAGTGTGTCAGAGTGTGCCTGTGCAACTGTATTTAAATGTGACCTTGCCAGACAGCTGACTTGATTAAGCTCATCACTGAAACCCCATAGCATCAACAGAAGTATTTTTCCTTCAGTGTTTCCCAAAAAGTAATGAGACATTGACAGCTGATGGAAACACTATCTGTGAGGTCTGTCCCTGGTGATGTACACAGCTGTAAGTCATTACTTTTCACTGCAGAATAGTATTCTATTATATGAATATGTATAACTTATCTATTTACCTCATTGGATATTGGGTTGTTGCCAATTTTCATTGCAAAGTTTGTATGACTATGCATTATTATATGTCTCCTGTTGTGCAAGAGTTGGGACTTTTTCTGACAAATTTCTGGATTTGAGTTATTTTTTAAAACGTGTAGTTTTGTGATCACAGGAAAATCACAGGAAGAAAAGACTCTCTTGGTTTACTGAATCGCTAAACCTCCCCAGGGATAGGTCTAATTGGAATTGCTGTGACAATCATGAAGCCTTTACTGAGGTCTCAGGGGCTGGGAGTGAGTGAACACAAGAGACTGATAATGAATACAAGGGGCCTTGTATTTTGAGACGATGCAGGAAGACAGCTATGATGGAGGCCCTGACGCTGTGGATGTGATGGGGAGAACGTGCGTGTGCCAAGCACGCCCTAGAATTCCAACCTCCCGTTCCTCTGTCACCAGCTGAATGTATCCCCTCAGATGTCGGCCGTCACTTCACGTGCCGCTTGTCTAAAACAAAGCTCAAGACCATCCATCAGACCAGCTCTCCCCACTGGGTTTTTCTCCTTGTCATGGGTGCCATAATGATCTCTGTTACTCAGGATCAGAACTGGAGATGTCTTTGCCTCCGCTCTCTGCCACCCCCTCAATGCATCCATCACCAGGCTCTCAGGTCTCTGCATGTCTCTCCAGACCACCCCACTAGGGTCCCTCCACCTTGAATCCAGCCACCTCCATCATCTGCCTCTCCCTCTCCCCGCTTCATTCCAGACTGCACACAATGCTGATGGAGCCTCCAAAAACAGAGTTCATTTCCTGCTCATTGGTGGTGATGACTCCCCTGTCACTCAACGTACCCAATTTGAGTCATTTGGAGTTTATTCCTGTGCAAATTGATTTCTAAGCTAAAGTTGTTCATTTCCCTAGTTTTTCCTGAATATTACAAATGTCTTCAGGAAACTAAATTCACAGATGGTCCTTATTTTTGTGAGTTTGTTCTTATTTCCTCCCATGCCCAGGTGCATGCTCTTTTCTTCCTCACATGCTGTTCCTTCTTGGCACAACATCTTCTCCTGAAATGTGATTGTCTGGGGTACCCATTAAAGCTTATCACAACCCAAGGGAGTGCCCATTTGTCACTGCCATGTGCAAGGCATGGGCCAAAGGTCAAACTTGAACTTGGTGTGTAGCAAGTTAATGGAACTTATGACTGTAAGAGTTGCCATAAGTTGAAAAATAACTGGCTCTCAAATATTTTAGAAAAATTTAATGAGTGATAAGTGATTAAGAGGGTTATTGTATAACTTATGGAAGCACAAGAGTCTGGTGCTTAATGACATTCAGAGCATAAAGGTCTCCAAAGAGACCTTGAAAGATTCAAGTGCCCTTAATTTGGAAATTAAAAATGAGATTCCAAATGTTTTCCAACATGTTGCAACTTGTTTTGACTTGCAGCAGCTTTAATCTCGACATTGTCTAAATTAATCTTGTTCTAGCAGCCTTGAAAAATAGAAGAATGTATTATTATGCATTGACTTAAAAGGGAATTATCATTACTCGGAGAAAAGAGTAGCAAAGGTTATGTGAAGTCAATTTTTCATATGAAATATAAATATATAAAGAGTGATTTGATTGGAATGAAGTGACATCAAAAGTGAGCGTGTGGCCTTGAAACTTAAACAAGATACAGATGATACTGATGATCAGAGTGCTGGTCATTTACATGATCGTGATAAAGGTGAGTGCTGTGACTCCAACATTGTGACAAGGGCTGGGAAAAGAGGTAACATTGGGAGCAAGTCACGTGTCCTGAAGGACAAACTGAACACAAGGTAAGACTTTAGAATCTGTACCATGACTCTGAATGGCAAGTGGAGAAATCAAAGGCTTAACATTTGTTCTGGTCTTTCAAAGGAAACTGGACGAAAATAGCGTGGATTTGAGGAAAACAGTAATTGGAGATGAAAGGTGGTGTTTTCTCTGTGACCCAGAAACAAAGCGTCAAAGTTTGCACTGGAAAATTACAACATTCCCAACATCCCCAAAAGCACACATGTCAAAATCTCAAATAGCAGGCCTGTTGCTTTGCCTGTCTGCCATCTGCAGGACGTTCAGACACAGAGGTCAAGAGTCCATCCAGCTCATCACATGCACACAAGCACATGCACACGCGCACACACACACGTGCTGATGGCCCACGAGATGCACAGCAGAGTTGCACAGTCAAGTCCATCCAGCTCATCACACACACACACACACACACACACACACACACATGCACACGTGCTGACAGCCCATAAGATGCTCAGTAGAGTTGCACAGTCGAGTTCATCCAACTCATCACACACACACACGCACACACACACACACACACATGCTGACGGCCCACAGGATGCTCACCAGAGTTGCACAGTTGAGTCCATCCAGCTCATCACACACACACACACACACATGCGCATGTACACACACACACACACACACACACATGCTGACGGCCCACAGAACGCTCACCAGAGTTGCACAGTTGAGTCCATCCAGCTCATCACACACACACACACACACACACACACACACACACATATGCACATGTACACACACACACACACACACACATGCTGATGGCCCACAGGATGCTCACCTGAGTTGCATAGTTGAGTCCATCCAGCTCATCACACACACACACGTGCATGTACACACACACACACACATACACGTGCTGACGGCCCACAGGATGCTCACCAGAGTTGTACAGTCGAATCCATCCAGCTCAGCACACACACACACATGCAGGATGCTCAGCAGAGTTGCACAGTCAAGAGTCCATCCAGCTTTTCTCTCTCTCACACACACACACACACACACACACACACACACACACACACATGCTGATGGCCCACAGGATGTTCAGAGTTGCACAGTCGAGTCCATCCAGCTCATCACACACACACACACATGCACACACGTGCTGACAGCCCACAGGATGCTCACCAGAGTTGCACAGCTGAGTCCATCCAGTTCATCACACACACACACATGCTGACGGCCCACAGGATGCTCACCAGAGTTGCACAGTTGAGTCCATCCAGCTCATCACACACACACACACACACACACACACACACACATGCTGACGGCCCACAGGATGCTCACCAGAGTTGCACAGTTGAGTCCATCCAGCTCATCACACACACACACACACACACACACACACACATGCACATGTACACACATACACATGCTGACGGCCCACAGGATGCTCACCAGAGTTGTACAGTCGAATCCATCCAGCTCAGCACACACACACACATGCAGGATGCTCAGCAGAGTTGCACAGTCAAGAGTCCATCCAGCTTTTCTCTCTCTCTCTCACACACACACACACACACACACACGTGCTGATGGCCCACAGGATGCTCAGAGTTGCACAGTCGAGTCCATCCAGCTCATCTCACACACACACACACAAACGTGCAGGATGCTCAGCAGAATTGCACAGTCAAGAGTCCATCCAGCTCATCAAACACACACACACACACACACACACACACACACACACACACACACACACACACACGTGCTGATGGCCCACAGGATGCTCAGCAGAATTGCACAGTCGAGTCCATCCAGCTCAGCACACACACACACACACACACATATGCAGGATGCTCAGCAGAGTTGCACAGTCAAGAGTCCATCTAGCTTTTCTCACACATACACACACACACACAGGTGCTGATGGCCCACAGGATGCTCAGAGTTGCACAGTCGAGTCCATCCAGCTCATCTCACACACACACACACACGTACATATACATGCACACGTGCTGACTGCACAGTCGAGTCCATCCAGCTCATCTCACACACACACATGTGCTGACGCCCCACAGGATGCTCAGCAGAGCCGCACAGAGTCTGAGGCCTCACCACATAAGGACCAGCTGAAAGGGGCTTTCAGAGAAACAGCTTCTCTCCAAAAGCTATTATGAGATTTATCAGTTAGTTCAGCCTTTCTGAGAAAGTTCGGTGGAAGGCTCTTTAGGTGAGGGCCTTAGCGGGTGTTACACGAAAAACTGGATTTGTGGTCTCATTAGTCTTGAAAGTCCGATCAAACAGGTTTTTGTTACATAATTTCTTAGACCTTTCAATGTGTGCTTTGAAACTTCAAGAAGAGAAAATGATGTGCTGTCGCCTCCAAATATTGCTGTCGTTTAGGTGCTCAGTCGTGTCTTACTCTTCATTACCCCACGGACTCTAGCCTGCCAGGCTCTTCTGTCCATGGCATTCTCCAGGCTAGAATACTGGAGTGGGTTGCCATTTCCTTCTCTAGGGGATATTCCCCATCCAGGGATCAAACCCATGTCTCTTGTGTCTCCTTCGTTGACAGGTGGATTCTTTGCCGCTGAGCCACCAGGGAAGACCCTTCCGAATATATCCCACCCGGCTTTTTGTCCCCTTGAGCAATGTGTAGGACACTATTCCATGCAACAGCCTATAAAGCGTCGCTTCATTAAAGCCTTTCCTCCAAAGGACTTCTGGAAATATCAGTAAAGCAAATCGGCCATTGAGCACACTCAAAAAGCAATGATGTTCCTGTTTAAATGATCCCAGGAGGAGAGCCATCTGAGGCTGGTCCTCAGAGTGTAGGATGCTCCTGTGGCCAAGTCTAAGTCCTCGGGCTTTCTGTGAACTAGTTACTGACTTCATACCCATCAGGGCAGGAAGAATGAACACATGCATCTCTCTTCTCCATCCTGATGAATCAACCTGCAAGGTCAGAGAGCTCAGGAAAGGAGACACTGTTATCTAGAAAGCCTGGGGAGGTGTGAAGTGATTTAGAGAAGTGAGCTAGGGGCCTGCCAACAGGCCCCTGAGGAGAAGAGACTTATGCGGGGCTCGCAAAGGCCCTCGAAGGCTCTGGGGCCACAGGGCCGCCCCCTAGAGGCCGAGCTGAAATGGGATGAAAAATGGACAGTGGATGGTTTTAAGTCCCCTCCTCCTTTTGCTCCCTAGAACTGTTTCTAGCTGGTGATTTCCAGTTTTTTGGTACCAATAAAATGGAAGCTAGATGTAATCGAGTTGTCATGGGATAGAACACTAAAAATAAGGTTTGAGAGTGAACTGCTACATAATTTCTAGCATATAACTTGGAAGAAGTTGATGTTCTATCAAAAGAGCACCCAATTCCATCTACTTCTTTATATGAGGTTTCTTGGCACTTAAATCTATTCCAGTAAAAACACCAGTATTAAAATTCATGCTGAACTCTGGCTCATTCTATACAAAAGTAACCTTCATCCATGGATTCTTACAATAACTGAAAAACAGTCTTACCTATATCATTAAAAAATGTGTTTCCTATAAAATATTATCTTAATACTTATAAAAATGTTTAAGTGTTGAGTGATTTATGATAACTGGAAACAAAAATGTTTATAACTTCAATATACATATGTGCATATACATATACATATATGTTCTTTTGCAGAAAGGCATAGTAGAATACTAAGTAAATGATTTTCAAATGCAAACACACATTACAATAGAATAAAAATTTGTGGGTGAAGTGGGATAGTAACAGCAGTTCAGGGAGAAAAAGAAACCATATGAAATTCTTGACTTCTAAAGAAGAAATGGCTCTTGTACTTTAAATACGGGTGATCACTGCTATCAAATTGTGCTGATACACTTAAGAGAATAATGTAATGAGTTTGTGTGTAAATGTATTTTGCAGACATTTAAACTTCTAACAAAAATGTTAGATGGCAACTGAAAACTATATGAGTAGATAGATGGTTTTTCAAAATCCTTTAAGGAAGTTATACCAAAAGAGTATTTTGAGATTATAATTCTTTTTTTTTAATGGAAGCTGCATTTTATTTGAAAATCCACCCATTTTTGCTAACATACATTTTAAGACTGTAAACAAAAATAGAATCTGCAGAGACAATGCAATAAGTATGCTTAAACTCACGTACAGAATTGCTTTCCTACAATAAACTGTCCTTCGTAAGGCCCCTCTCAACCCAAACATTAAGATGTACTTACACAAAGAACCAATCAACCGTGCAGTTTAATTCTTTGTTAACTAAACTCTTGGCTAGACATTAAAGATACTATTTCCCCTTATTTCAAAGGTACATGAACATAACATGGCATGAGCCAAATGAAAGGTTCAGTTCAGTTCAGTTCAGTTGCTCAGTCGTGTCCGACTCTTTGCGACCCCATGAATCGCAGCACGCCAGGCCTCCCTGTCCATCACCAACTCCCGGAGTTCACTTAGAGTCACCTCACGTTCATTGAGTCAGTGATGCCATCCAGCCATCTCATCCTCTGTCGTCCCCTTCTCCTCCTGCCCCCAATCCCTCCCAGCATCAGAGTCTTTTCCAATGAGTCAACCCTTCGCATGAGGTGACCAAAGTACTGGAGTCTCAGCTTTAGCATCATTCCTTCCAAAGAAATCCCAGGGCTGATCTCCTTCAGAATGGACTGGTTGGATCTCCTTGCAGTCCAGGGGACTCTCAAGAGTCTTCTCCAACACCACAGTTCAAACGCATCAATTCTTCGGTGCTCAGCCTTCTTCACAGTCCAACTCTCACATCCATACATGACCACTGGGAAAACCATAGCCTTGACTAGTCGGACCTTAGTCGGCAAAGTAATGTCTCTGCTTTTGAATATGCTATCTAGGTTGGTCACAACTTTTCTTCCAAGGAGTAAGCGTCTTTTAATTTTGTGGCTGCAGTCACCATCTGCAGTGATTTTGGAGACCAAAAAATAAAGTCTGACACTGTTTCCACTGTTTCCCCATCTACTTCCCATGAAGTGATGGGACCGGATGCCATGATCTTCGTTTTCTGAATGTTGAGCTTTAAGCCAACTTTTTCACTCTCCACTTTCACTTTTATCAAGAGGCTTTTTAGTTCCTCTTCATGTCTTAGCTTTTCTGATGATGTTCAGGTTATCAAATACTGTGTAAGGAGTCCCCCAAAACTGATTGGCAAAACAATTTTATAAGCTGTTATTTATAAAGATTTAAAAAATATTTTATTAAATATTTTATAAATATTTTTATATTTATCTTATAGTCCTAGGTTATAAGTATTATTCCAACCATCCTGGGGTTGACCTGGCTCAGCCGGGTGTTCCCACTTAGGGTCTCCATGCAGCAGTGGTCGGCCAGACAGTGGCAGGGCTGGAGGCCTCTCAGAGGCGTTCTCACTCACGTGTCTGATGTGTGACACAGTGGCAGCTGCAGGTGTCAACTCCCACACATGTTCTCTCTTTCTGCAGCTTGGGCTTCCTCACAAAATGGCAGTTACATTCCCAGGGTGAATGTCCTGAGATTGAGAGTGTGAGAACCAGGCAGCAGTTAAATCGCCTCTTATGACCTAGCCCTGGAATTCACAGAGCACCTTCTCAGTCACATTCACAAGGTTCAACCCTGTTTCAAGGGCAGGAGACAGCCTTCAGCTCTTGTTGCTGGAGCAACTAGGTTCTAGAAAACCATGTAGAAATATTTTTGCAGTTATTTTTGGAACATACAAACTGTCAAAGATCACTACAGGGATTGTTGTTGTTGTTGTTCTGTGACTGAGTTATGTCTGACCCTCTGGGACCCCATCGACTGTAGCATGCCAGGCTTCCCTGTCCTTTACTATCTCCCGGAGTTTGCTCAAGCTGGTGTCCATTGAGTCGGTGATGCCATCCAACCATCTCATCCTCTGTCATCCTCTTCTCCTCCTGGCCCCAATCCCTCCCAGCATCGGGATCTTTTCCAATGAGATGGCTCTTTACATCAGCTGACCAAAGTATTGGAGCTTCAGCTTCAGTCTCAGTCCTTCCAATGAATATTCAGGGTTGATTTCCTTTAGGATCTACAGGGAAAAGGAAGACAAATAAACAGTCTGCTAGGAGGGTCCCTTGGACTGCAAGGAGATCCAACCAGTCCATTCTGAAGGAGATCAGCCCTGGGATTTCTTTGGAAGGAATAATGCTAAAGCTGAGACTCCAGTACTTTGGCCACCTCATGCGAAGAGCTGACTCATTGGAAAAGACTCTGATGCTGGGAGGGATTGGGGGCAGGAGGAGAAGGGGACGACAGAGGATGAGATGGCTGGATGGCATCACTGACTCGATGGACGTGAGTCTGGGTGAACTCCGGGAGTTGGTGATGGACAGGGAGGCCTGGCATGCTGCGATTCATGGGGTCGCAAAGAGTCAGACACGACTGAGCGACTGAACTGAACTGAAGGATGCTATCATGGCAGAAAAATGGATGAAAACATAGCTCTGCTACATGCTAGATGCACCCAGACTGATTTTAGAGAGCTGTTCATCTCCATGGCAGAATTACAGACAGCATGATGGAGCTCAGAGGATCTCTTGCTGAGCTTCTAGTGAGATTGAGAGCTGGCTGGGGCACGTGCTTGTCCACACCTCCTTGAGGGTCAAATGCTTGTGACCTCCCTCCTTCCAGGGGCTGCACAGAAGCTCTGTCTTGGCTGAAAATATTTGAAATCAAGCAGATCTTTTCCCTCAATGCTGAAGCCTTCCACATACTTCTGGTATGTGATTGCCTCCATTTTTTTTCCCCTGCAGGATGATTTTCTTCATTGGGAAATGTCAGTTAAAATTTACACCCTTACTGTAGTGAAAAAGATGTAAAAAATAGAAATGGCTTTCTTTTCAGACACTGTCACTATCTCTCTCTTGCATATGGCTTCCAGTAAGAGGTTTTTTTTTTTTTTTTTTCTTCCTCTTCTTCTCCTACTTCACTGACGGTTTGGCTATGGAATCTCAGAAAACTTGGGCTCTTGCCTCTAACTAAGAATGCGAAGTCCTGACACAGAAAATGTTGAAGTGTATAAAAATCGATACTTACTATTTTTAGATTGCATATCAACATAAGACTTAGAATTCAAGTCCCTTGACTTTATCTATTAGTAGATGCTACGCAAAAGCGATCCCTTTCTTGTGAGTAAAGGTGTAGAAATAGCCCATTTCCAGAACTTCGGTCCTTTTATCTACTTCAGTGGGTCACTTGAACTTGAAGGGTGTCATTTTCAATGGTGAGATTAAAAAACACTATTAATGCTGTATAGTATGTTTCCAGTAATTAAAATATTTCCCCCCAGACAAGCTGCATTCATATGAAAGCCAGGTAAGGAAAAAGAAATGAATTTTATTCTTGGCTATTATACCTTACCATTTCATTAATGATCATTTCAAGTCCAAAATATTTAATAGTATGATTTCATATCTATCTATCTATCTAGTCTTTGAGATATGCCAAAATTACCCCTCCCATTGTAGAAGTGAAAATATTATTTACTCCAGCTTGAGGTTCTGCATAGAGTCAGAATTAGGTATTGAATTAGGCGAAAGTAATATTTGGGAAAAGTAAAATGTAAACAATAAAGGTAAAATGGTTGAATGAGTGATGATGTTCTATGATCTGGGGTTACTTGGTACTTTTTCTTGAGTTCAAAAACTAAGTTAATTGTGGTCTTATTAATAAGTTTAAAATGCACTGGCTACAACTAAAAAAAGACACATGTACACGGGTGACATCTAGACATCGTATCAGCTGGAGGAAATGCCGGCAGAATTCCTAAACTGAGAGTTTAGTGATACAGCAAGACACGCCTGGAGGAGGCACACAGCCAAAATTATCGCTGCCATTTCCACCAAATGTTCCCAAGGAGCTTCTAAAATGGTGCCTGTGGTAGAAAGTTGGCCCTTTCCTCCTTGCGGGCCCCCTGGCTCCCTGCTCAGACCATGGGGTCCCTCCATTGTCACCAGCAGCAAAGGCATCAAGACCCCCAGGCAGGCCCTGATCCCACCGCACCCCCTCAGCCAAGGTTCTTCATAAAAAGACTGTGTGTAGCCACCCTCCAAGATGGCCCCAGAGACCTGTGCCTGCTGTGTGCAGCTGCAGCCTGGTGGTCCCCGCCCTTGTGCCCAGGTTGGTCTGCATGGCTGATAGCAGAGGTCTGTCATCCCCGAGATCTGGTGAGTCGAGGCTGCAGCTTCTGTCCTGTACATTCTGCCCCTGCCTCGCTCCGGGGGACACCAGCTGGCCCTGCCCTGCTGTGATTGGCCCATAAGAGAGGCTCTGGGGTCTCTGGCCGACAGTTGGGGATGAACAGAGGTGACCACAAGATGGAATCTGGAAGCTAATTCTCCAGAGTCATCAGCCTCGAGGTGAGAGAACAGACACTTGATCCAGAGTCATCCAACAAAGCCACTCTCACTTCCCAACCCTCAGAAACCCAGCAAAGTGAGAAACATTCACTGCCTTAAGTTGCTAGTTCAGTTCAGTCACTCAGTGGTGTCCAACCCCATGGACTGCAGCACGCCAGGCCTCTGTGTCCTTCACCAACTCCTGGAGTTTGCTCAAACTCATGTCCATGGAGTCGGTGATGCCATCCAACCATCTCATCCTCTGTCGTCTCCTTCTCCCGCCGTCAGTCTTTCCCAGCATCAGGGTCTTTTCCAGTGAGTCAGCTCTTTGCATCGGGTGGCCAAAGGATTGGAACTTCAGCTTCAGCATCAGCCCTTGCAATGGATATTCAGGACTGATTTCCTGTAGGATGGACTGGTTGGATCTCCTTGCAGTCCAAGGGGCTCTCAAGAGTCTTCTCCAACACCATAGTTCAAAAGCATCAATTCTTCAGCACTCAGCTTTCTATATAGTCCAACTCTCACATCCATACAAATCACTGCAGATGGTGACTGCTGCCATGAAATTAAAAGATAGTTTCTCCTTGGAAGAAAAGCTCTGACCAACCTAGACAGCATATTAAAAAGCACAGGCATTCCTTTGCCAGCAAAGGTCTGTCTAGTCAAAGCTATGGTTTTCAAGCTGCTAAGTCTTATTTATTTATTTTTAGCTGCACTGGGTCTTCATTTCGGCTTTCTCTGGTTGTGGTGGGAGGGTTCTCACTTCAGTGGCTTCTCTTGTTGCAGAGCGCCAGCTGTAGAGCTCGGTTTCAGGAGTTGCGGGGCACAGGCTTAGTTGCCCCTTGACATGAGGAATCTTCCCTGACCAGGGACTGAATCCATGTCCCCTGCATTGGGAGGCGTATTCTTAACCACTGGACCACCAGGGATGTCCAAGCTGCTAGGTTTTAGAAAGCTTACTCACCCAGCAATATTGGATCAGTATAGCAGTAAAATTCTATTTTGTTGTTTTGCTATTTATTTAGTTTTATTTTATATTGGAATATAGCTGATTAATAATGTTGAGTTAATTTCAGGTGTACAGCAAAATGATTCAGTTCTACATATACACGCAGGTATCCTATTTCAAACTCTTTTTTTCCACTTAGGTTATTACAGAATATTAATCACTATTCTCAGAACTATACAGGAGGTCCTTGTTGGTCATCTAATTTTAAACATAGCAGTGTGTACATGTCAATCCTAAATTCCCAATAGATCCCACTCTCCCCACTTTCCTTCCCTGGTGGCCCTAAGTTCATTATCTAAGTCTGAAGAAAATCTGCCTTTGCCCATTTTTGAATTGGGCTGGTTTTTTACTTTTTTAGTGATTGTTGTTGAGTTTTAAAAGTCCTTTACATATTTTGCATATTAATCCTATATCAGTTACATGACTTGCAAATATTTTCTCCCATTTCATAGGTTGCTTTTTCACTCTGTTGATAATGCATCAATGGATGCACAAAGTTTTAAATTTTCATGAAGTCCAATTTGTCTATTTTTATTTGTCTATTTTGCCTGTGCCTTTGGTGTCATGTCTGAGAAGTCATTGCTACATCCAGTGTTGTGAAGCTCATGCCATATAAGAGTCTTTTAGTTTTAGGTCTTATATGTTATTGCCTGTAGTGCATTTTGAGTTAATTTTTGTATATGATATTAGGTAAGGGTCCAACTTCATTCTTTTGCACGTGACTATCCAATTTTTCTAGTACCTTTTGTTGTAAAGCCTGTCCTTTCCTATTGAATGGTCTTGGTATTCTTGTTGATCATTCGACCACATATGTGAAGGTTTATTTCTGGATTCTCTAGTCTGTTCCATTGATCACTCTGCCTGTGGTCATGCCAACACCACACTGCTTTGATGACTAGAGCTTTATAGCAAGTTTTGAAATCAGGAACCATTAGCTCTCCAATTTTGTTCTTTTTCAAGATTGTTTTAGTTTAAGGATCCCTTGAGATTCCATATGAACTTTAGGATGGATTCTTCTATTTCTGCAAAAAACATCATTTTGATTTGACATGGATTGGCCTCGAATCTAACAGACTGCTTTAGATGGCATTGTCATTTTAAAGTTCTCTAATTCATGAGCATGGGAAATCTTTCCATTTCTAAATGTCTTCTTTAATATTTTCAGCAATGTTTTATACTGTTAATTGTAATGCCTTTTGCCTCTTTGGTTAATTCCTAAGTATTTTATTCTTTTTTGATGTTATTGTAAATGGAATTCTTAATTTTTTGTAAACCATTTTGTAAATGGTTTTCTTAATTTCCTTTTCAGATTGTTTGTTGTTAATGTGTAGAAACGCTCTGGTGGTTTTTCATCTGGGTTTTAACTTTTGCATCAAGTTTTCAATTTCAATATCTTGGGATTGTCTTATGTTTTCAATTAGTTCTTTGATTTCTTTAATCATTTTAGTCATTCTCATTCTTTATAGTTCTTTGGTTCCTAATCTTTCTCTTCATTGTATCTATTGACTCTCTCTAGCAGTAAATTGTTTTCCAGTGGTTTTAAAAAAATTTACTTTAAACTTACTTTCAGCGAGCCATTAAATATGAGAATTTTATGTGGTCTATATGGAAGGCTTTTCTATCCAGAGAAGTTTTCCACTTGCTACTGCCAAACACCCTAGAAGCATCACTAGATAGGACCCCAATTTATATTAATTTATGGGCATTAGCACAGTGGCTGGAGAAGGAAATGGCAACCCACTCCAGCGTTCTTGCCTGGAGAATCCCAGGGATGGGGGAGCTTGGTGGGCTGCCACCTGTGGGGTCGCACAGAGTTGGACACGACTGAAGTGACTTAGCAGTGCAGTGGTAAAGAAACTGCCTGCCGACACAGGAGGTGCAAGAGATACAGGTCTGATCCCTGGGTCGTGAAGATCCCCTGGAGGTGGGCAACTCGCTCCAGTAGTCTTACCTGGAGAATCCCATGGACAGAGGAGCCTGGAGGGCTACAGTCCACGGGGTCGCCAAGAGTAAGACACGACTGAGTGTCTGAGCACACACACACTGGCATTAGAATTTCTGAAACTAACTGGGTAGTATATATTTGAACCTGAGGGCAGATCTACCGATATGAATTTTCAAGGGAGCTATTTCTTTCCCAGCCTGAACTCAGGCTGACGGACTTTCTTAGGATCTAGTGAGTAATGCATTTTTTTAGTCTGTACTTCAGCTGAGGGGCCTTCAAGGGTTCTGCGTGGTGGTCACAGCTGCAGCGTCCTGCTTCCACGTGCTTTCCAAACCTTGATCCCCATCCCGTCGGGCCAGTGCCCTTAGGTTGCCGAGCCAGGAGCCCCCAGCCAGGACGGCCACAGCGGTGGGCACTCCCCTCCTCCCTCTACTCTGCTGGAGCTCTGTCTGCACGTGTCCTCTGCAGACTTCCCTGGCATTCTTGTGACCTCGGGCTGGTGCCACTCAGAGTGCCTGTGTCCATGGTTGGCACTGAACACAGTACCTGCGCTGAGCTTCTCAACCCACCTCACAGCCCCTGTCTCAGATGATCTTTATGACGAACCAGAAAGACATCCGAAGTCTTGGCAGTGTCATCAACCAGAACAACGACACTCGGAGCCTGGAGGCGCCTTCCCACCAGCACAGAAAGGGAGGGTGGGTGGCAAGTCAGGCTACCGACTCTCCGAATGGTCCTGGAGCCACGTGCCCACACTGTGGAGAGCGAGCCCCATAAATAATTAACATTGATTTTTTTTTTTTTGAGAAAAGCTCCACAGTACAGCTTTTTATGGACAAGAATGCTATTTCCTTTTCAATTCAGAAGCCTCTTCTCCATTCCAGTAGAACACTGGGCCGAGTTGCTCTGTCCACGAACAGCTGTGCATCTTTCCTCACTCAAGTCACATCTCTGAACCCAGTTTCCACAGGATAGAAGATGTATGTCTGCCCACCTCAGAGGATTTATCCATGACTTTGAGGACTAAGAGTAAATGTAAACTGACATTTATTGTTTGAGGTTAGTGTGACCTTGATTCCAAAATTAGATAAGGTCTGCACAAGATACCACAGCTCTATTTCATTCTCAAAAATTCCAAGCAAAATATTGGCTGACAGAACGCAACAGTGTCTATAAAAAGTAACAATACGTTGTGTTCAGGTAGGATTTTTTTAATCTGTTTTTTTAATTTATTTTACTTTACAATATTATATTGCTTTTGCCATCAGGTAGGATTAATTGCAGAAATGAAAGGGTAGTTCACATCAGAAAAATCGGTATCATATACTAGAGAAATAATTTCAATAAATATGGTAAAAGTATCTTACCAAATTCACCCCCCAAATTATGATTTAAAATTCTCAAGAAATCCCTAACAATGGAAGGGTTGTTCCTAGAATGATAAAGACTATATATTACAACAAAATCCTAGAGTCAGGTCATCCATAAGGGATGGAGGGTGACCTGTGCTCCAAGGGCCAGGATAGGATAAGAATACCCACTCTCACTCACCCCTATTCCTTTAACACAGCATTGAAGATTCTGGCTAAAGTGCTTAAATAATTCAGAAAAATAAATAAATAACATTCAGTTAAACAGAAGCTTAAGGTAAGAGAAGGGAGAACGTTCAGGCTTTCGTTGGACTTCACAATTCATTTTTCTCCACAATCCCCTTATCATCTATTTGAGGCCAAGGATCACATCTGATACTTTTTAAAAAAATTCAGGACCCCACCTGGTGTCAAGTTGGTGGTAGATACTAGTTTGCAAAAGGGATCTTATCCAAGTTATGAAGTAGTAAAGATGAAATGAGTCGCATGTGGAAACCACTGTACATGTGCTAGAGAAGTAAGCTTGCAGGACACCATCCTTCATTTTCAAAAGGCTGCATCTCCCTGATGCCAATTTCACTTCTAAGCCTCAAAGCCCCCCGCCCGCGAACGGCCCTCCTCGAGGCGGCCACCAGGTGGCGCCCGGCCTCCACCGGCCGGACCCGGAAAGAACCACTGGGCTCCGACGCCCCAAGTCCCCTCGGAAGGGCTCCCGTTTCCCGGACGCGGCTGCTCCCTTAGGTCGTCGATCGAAAGGCGCGAACTGCCCGCGGCTCCCAGCGACGGTGCGGGCCCGGCTCGCCCCACGCTTCCCTCGCAAGACCAGGGAGCCTTCGCGCGAGGTCCCCTCCGTCCGGGTCAGACACCGTCTCGGTCCGAGCAGACTGCGGGCGGGGCACCGAGCCTGGGGTCTGCGCCCCCCGCCACCCGGAGGGAAAGGACGCTGGTGGCCAGCGACCTGGCCTGGCGCTTCCCGCCCTCGCCGCTCCCGGGTGCAGCCCCACGCGGAGTGGCCGGTCGTGCCGGGCGCTGGAAGGGCGGAGGACTGGTGGACCGACGGCCGGGGCCAGTCCTGAAGGGCGGCCACGGTCGGAATAACCGGCTCCGGACGGGGGCCGCCGCCGGAGCCTGCCTCCCCGGGGGTATGATGACCCACGACAACAGCGACGGCCCCTGGATCCAAGGACCGGCCCACCTGCGGGCGAAGATGCGGTCCGGGGGCGGGGACGATGCGCAGCGCGCGGGTGATGCGCAGAGCTGGCCCGGCCGGCTGCACGGGCCCCACCCCCGCCCTGGAAGGGTGCAGGAGCCCGGCGATGCTGGGACCGCCGGTGCCCCCGCCCCCGCCCCCGCCCCCCGCTCGGGCCGCGAAGGATTCCGCGTCTGGCCCGGAAACGCCGTAGCCGCCCGGGGCGGACTCGCCGGCGCCACCCTTACACCTGCTCGGCTAGGCCTGAGACGGTGGCCCCAGGTGAGACCCCCTCCACCCCACGCCCCATCCTCACCGGCCCGTCCTCCCCGCTCCTTCTCCAGGTCCCGTCCACCCCGGACCGGCCTTCCTAGCATCCTACCCCCACCCTCAAGCCACGCGACCCAGTGAAAGTGTCTTCCAACATGAGAAGGTAGTATCAATATACGGGGATACAGATGAATTGTAAACACGTACCTACACCAGCTCTGCATTTTAAAGCCAGGTCCCAGCGTTGCCACGTGAGGGATGCAGTGGACACAGCACTCGGATCCTTCCCTGCGCAGTCCAGGCGCAGCCAACGGTGAAGGGCGATTTAAAGATTTAAACAGAAACCTGTCTCGGAGCCCCGGGCAGGGCCCAAGCCTCCTCCCCAGGCTGGGTGAGCTACAGGTGCAGGAGGGAGCTCGCGGCCATATTACAGCTTCATCCCCAGGGCAAAGGGGCCTTAGGAGCAACGAGTAGCATGGAGGGTTGTTTTTTTTCTTTTTGCCCCACCTCTAAATCTTAAAATCAGGTTCAGAAATTCTGTGGATTCTTTTCTTTCCTGATTAACAGCAGTTTCATTTGCTGCAGAAGTGTCTTATCCACTCAGACAGGTCGTCCTCCAGATTCCACATCTAAAGTGCTAGGAGGCCCCACCACAGTAACTCTTGGGTTGGAAACCCCACCCCAAGGCACAGAGCTACTTTTTCCTTGACAGACTAAAAGAAACTTCTGGGTTTACAGACTCCCCAGGACGGTCAGCTTCCCTAAAAAGCAGCAGCAGCCCTTTACCCCAGAGTGCTAGCCCTGACCACACATCTGTCTGATAAGGGCCTTCTCCGCACTGCAGATTCCAAGCCTTAGGGGTGGTAGAAGCGATGAAGGAGGAGGGATTAAATAAAATGGCGAGATAGAGACAGAATCTTAAAAATCATTCAGAATTCAGGCATTGACTTCAAACATGTTTTATTATAATCTTATACAGTCTACATAAATTTGAACTTGTATTTATTTGGGTTCAGTTATAACATAGCATAATAAAAATCAAAGCACTGGTCCTCTGAAATAAAGCAGGCAATCACCATTCAATAAACACACTTGATTTATTTTGTATAAAAGGGTTAGGTTTACAACTAAACTTTTATAAAAAGTTTAGCATGAATAAGTACATCATTACACTTTGTATGCAGAAATGTACATTTCTGCCACTATACAAGAAAACTCTAATTAAAGAGTTCACAAGGTTTCACTCAATATATATATATATTTATATATAAATATATACACAGCATTCAGTAAGCTTGTGTCAAAAAGGTAATTTCTGACCAAAAGACTTCATTTAAGTAACTGAATACTGATCCTTCTGGTATTCACGCTCCACCTTTGAAAAAAGGCAAAGTCTGCTTAAATTGGGCAATTCCTTGTGATTTTAACGTTTTCGCTCCCCATGGTGGGAATAGTATATAAAGAAAACCTTCCAACTGCAGAAAGGGCATTTAAAAGTCTTTTTCATAAATAACTAATATCACAGTCCAGGTCAGAAAACACCCTGGGGAAGTTGATCATTCTTAAGTTTTCCTTCCACTTTTTTTTAAAGGTCCATTCGACTTGTTGTCCTCCTTGTGAAATGGTTGAAAAATAAGTTCAGCGCCTTAAAAGAGCCTGTGGATTTGTTGTTGTTGTTGTGCAAAGGGAAAAAAAAGTCATGAACACCTGCAAGAGATCGGGAGAGAAAGGACTGTTTAGGAGGTTTTCACCTAAGGGCAGAGACAGGCAGACTGGCGCCAGGAGGAAGCCGCAGTTTGAACATTTAACCAAACACTCAAACATTGGGCAAACCCTGGCGTCCAGATGCAGCGCACACACTCGGCCTGGACAGCGCAAATTAAACATTAAAATAGCAGAGACTCAGGGGAAAACTTCCCAACGCAATCTCCTATTTGGATCTCCAACGGCAGTGCTCACAGGCGCCAGTCTGCTTCTTGTAACAATTATTTGATTGAAAACAGCCCTTTAGTTAACAGATAGGGAAGTCGGAATCCCACACCACAGGGTCTGAGACACAGGGTAGCAATGCTCAACTAGCCGATCCCAGGGGGCTGGAGTTTTGGGGAAGGAGGATCCCTATGGAATTTGCGGTGATAAGATTAATCATATGGAGGTTAGTACCTCATAGTACCAGAGCAATAGCAGAAAACAGCCGGGGCATGTTACAGGCGCACAAGAAGCCAGTTACGTATTCTCCTTCACCACCTTGGGAGTAAGTTACAGGCATTGATTTTTTCTTTTTCTTTTCTTTTTCTTTTTTAAAGAAAACGTTCTGGGATTTTGAATAACAGAAGCTAGATGGCTCTTCATGTCTAGTACGCGTAAACAATGTACTACGTGCAACACAACGAAGTACACGTTCATTTACCAAACCCCCAAATTTTACAGATACGCAAGTACCTACGCGCGCACACACACACTCCAAGCGCCAGTTCACCAACGGGGGACACAAGCAGACACTCACCATTTATTCAGCCACAGAGCGCTTTGCTGTCATTTGACATTAATTCAGAAGGGAATTCAGAAGCCTGCGAGAGAAAGGTGGGGGGGAAAGGCACAAGACGTTAGACAACCTTAAGGAGAAAGAACCTCTTTAAAAAAAAATAGTTTAATTTTGAACAGCAAGTTCCAATAACCCACGTTTATGATGAATTCAGACTCAGAGGCATTCACATAACAATTTCACGCACACGAGTCCTTCCACAGCAGATTTGTTTGTTTGTTTAAATGACTGTAACAGGGACAGTGATAAAGTTATTAGCCCCTCTGTAAGTCAGCGACTAGGGCCCGCCGCCTGACAACGGCTCTACCCGAGCATCGCTGGGGGGAGCGGGTCTTACCTGCAAGGACAGGATGCTGATGTCGGTGTTGAGGGTGGTGAGCGGCGTCCTGGACGCCTGGCTCTGTCCGGGTCGCTGGTGGTGCAGGCTAACGATGGTGGGGTGCGAGTCCAGCGCGATCTGCAAGTCCAAGATGTAGTCGATGACGTGCTGCAGGATTTCCATCTTGCTCACCTTCTTGTTTTGCGGGATGCTGGGCACCAGCTCCTTGAGCTTGGAGTAGCAGTCGTTCATGTTGTACAGCAGGCTCATCGGGTCGTCCACTGGGGTTTTGCTCCGGGAGATGCCCAGGCCGTGGTCCGAAAGGCTGTTTTTCCTAACGGACCTCACTGGACTGAAGGCTTTCATGCTGATCGCGGGGAAGGGAAGCGAAGCGATTGGGAGGAGGGAAGCGGGCTGCCCCGAAGCTCAGGCCGCCGCCGCCGCCGCCGCCTCCTGCGAAGCTCGCTGCGCTCGGCACCGCGCTCGGCTCAGAATGAAGCGGAGAGCCCGGCCCGGCGGCTTTTATACGCGCTCGCCGGGGCCACACGACCCGGCTTCCCCGCGACCCCATTGGTGGGAGGCGGCGCGTCCATCAGGCCGGGCGGGCGCGCCCATTGGTAGGTGCGGGCGCGAGGGGAGAGCTCCGTCCTTCCGCGTTTGCAGCCAATCGCCGTGGGGGTGGGCGGAACGGGCGCCAGCCCAGCTGAGGTGGTAAATAGAGTACTGTGAGCGCCGGGCCCAGGGGGACCTGGGGGTGGGCAGGGGCCGGGGGACGGCCGAGCGACGGGAGCAGCGGGGCGCAGACGCGGTGGGGGCGGGGACACCCCGGGACCGTAAGTGTGCACCCCAATTCCAATCCCGATCACTAGGCGGGACCCTCCCCCTAAAGGTGCCCCCCGACGGAGGCTGCTACTCCTTCAAGCTTTCAGCATCACTAAGATCACAGCACCCCCGCGGAGTCTGCACGGCAGAGGGGGAAAGCCACCACGGTTCCCCGCTCCTCCCGGAAAGTCATCAAGACGTTATGGAAAGCATTTCCGAAAAAAGGGAAAACGCAAATAACTTTGCCATCGACAACTGATGTTTGTAGATTGACATCGGCCTCTTAAGATCAGGAAAAGCTTTATAAAAACAAACCCCAAAACACCCACGCGCGCGCATTTCAACGACAGGTTTAAGTGTGGGATCGTGCAACCCGGAGCAACGCAGAAGGCAGTATAGTAAACTCTGTGAAGTGAGTACTTACTGGATAACCGTGCTGATCGCTAAGGAGCTCGAGACGCGCGGGAGCCTTCCTGGGTTCCTTCTCTAACACTGGGAAGGGCTATTATAATAAAGCTATTAATCGGAAATCATTAGGAGTATTTGCATATTGAAGCTGTATTTACATACACTACCCTTGACAGGCTGCTGGTCCGCTCTGCAGTGTCGGTGGCAAAGCAAGGTGACTAGCTATGCACACATCGTGATTTGTGCTCTCACATTTCAGTGCCTGCTGTATTTTTAAAGTTTTGTACAGGTAGGTGGCCCTAGCCACGGTCAATATCTTCACACTGTTTTTAAAAAAATCTATCAGGTACCAGGTTGGGAATCTTCTTAGCACCAGTACTGGAGGCAGCTTCAGGTTGTGTCACCCGCCCTCAACTTTTAAAAAATTTTTCTTTCTAGAAATCTTTTAAGAACTACAGTTTGCAGTTCTTTACTCAAATCCTCTTCAGTGAATTCACACATAATTCTAACTTAACGGAAGACTACAGTAAGTTAGTTGTTTTAAAAATCATTTTTCTAGAATACAATAAACTAGAAAGTCTGAAAAAGCATTCTATTTTTCAGTGTCTTGCTTACTTTATCTCAATCTGCATCTCCTCGGCCTTTAAGAAGGAAAAGGAGGGCAGAACTGGAGAAAAAGTAAAGCTTAATAATGGGGAAACAGTATATTTTTCTTCAGTTAATGATTAATTCCTCAGCTGGGGGACCAGCCGGTCTGGTCCTGGACACCAACTACAGCCATGTGCCTGCACTACAGCTGCTCTCCAGGGAGGAAAAGTTGGTGGCGCTAGGGTGGATATCACCTTCCGAAAATCCAGCCACCTCAGGTGGGAGGATAGAGGTGATGGTTTCCTGACCAGCAGAGAAATCTGCTCAGGGCCTGCCCAGCAAATGCTGCCTGCGACTTCTTTGCGCACAGCAGTGGAGTCCCCACCTCTCCTCTGATATTAAGTCTGGAAATGATTTCATCCTGAGTCCCCACAGTTCGAACCTTTTGATGTTCTTTGTGTGCATGTGTTTCTGTCACATACGTGCCACGGTGGAACAGATTTTGTTTTGACACTATTTTGGTTCATGATGTTATCCTTTGACTATTTTACAATAATAGCCAATGTAAACAAACATCTTTGGGATTCTCAAATTATTACTTGTGATTCTTGGACATTGCAGCTCTGAGATACTGACGCATTCCTAGCTTTTTCCAAGGACACCGTATGTTAACATCCGTGCCAGCCTCATTATCCCTCCAGCCGGGCTCCGGGCTGCTTCCTAATGAGCCTTGTGCGGGATTACTTTGCACACTCGCAAAGTTGATTAAGGCACTGCCTTCTCCCAGGCTCATGTGTGTACCCTGATGCAGAAAACTGCTAAATATGGTGAAAGTTTTCTGGTGTTTCTTCCTCTATCGGCCATGTCAGAGTCCAGTCAGCCTGGATGAGTGGAATTCGATTCGACTGGCAGGCCAACCAGTTCTACATTCATTTAAAGATCAACTTAAGGGGACTATGAGGTTCATGATTTTTTTTTAAAGGCCTGAGTTCCTAGTACGTTCTGTCTCAGCAAGCCCAGTTCGCCATTACCTTTAAAATTATGTTTTCATCGGGAAAATGGTGAGGTGGGTTACAAAAAAAAAATCTGTCCATTGGTGTCTCCGTGGGCTTGAATTTGAGGCCTCTAAAGCTGCAGATGGGCCCTGGTTCTGCTAGATCCGTGGGTGGTGGGAAGGTGTGAATGGTTTCCGGTGGGGGGGGTGGGGTGGAGATGCATGCCCCCACCCCCCCCACTTAAAGTCACACGCCGGCCCAGGAAGGTCGCCTAACCTGGTTCCAGGGCTTCACTCCCTCGGTCTCCACCCCGGCCCGGCCGCCGGCTCCCAGCGCGACTGGCCCCTCGCGGTAATGAGAAGCAGCTCTGGGCCGGGCGCGCCAGGCTGGCCGGACGGCCTTTGCAATTCCTACCCCCCCACCCCCCGCCCCGCGTGATGCAACTGGGGGCGGGAGGAGCCTGCGGGAAGGCGGGGGGGGGGGGTTGCGGAGGAGGGGGTGTCTCAAGGTCCTCCCGGCACATCTGGCGCGCTGGGGAGCGCTCGCCTCTCTTCCCCCCGGTTTTGTTCTCCCAGCTGCGTCCATCCCGCCCGTGACCCCCCGAGCGAGCCCTGACAGGTGATGAATGCGCGGCTGCGGCGGCGGCGGCGCGCGGGCCGGGCCGCGGCGGGGCCGGGGCCGGAGCCCGGGAGCAGACTCTCTGGCGCCAGGCGCGTGACGCCGCCCATTCACGCCGCCCGGCCGCCTTGTCCTCGCGGCGCCGCTCAGGCGGCTGCCATGGCAACCGCGCCGTCACTCAGCGCGCGCGCCCAGCTGATCAATGCCTGCGAGGCCCGGCCGGCCCCGGCGCGCCCCGGCCCCGCCGCCCGGCCCGCGCGCACCTGCAGCCGCCGCGCGTCTTAAGTTTCCAGCGATTTGGGGCAAGGAAGGAGGACCGAGAAGAAAAGAAAAGGGGGGCTGGTTGGGAGAGAAGAAAACACACACACACACACACACACACACACACACACACACACACACACAAAGCCAGGAGAGGGAGAAGAAAGAAATCTTCCTTGTGCAGAGGAGGCGTCATGTGGCTTAGAGGTTGCCAAAGCAAAAGGTTTTGCTTTATTTTATTTGTTTTCGCAACCGAGGCGCTCAGGGTGGGGCCGGCGCGAGGGGAGGGCTGATGGGGAGAAAGTGACTGTCTCAGTGGAGGGCAAAAGTGATTTATTCCTTGGGATCCTCACGAGGAGGAGCTGGACTCCCCCAAAATACCTTTGAAGGGCTCCCTCCCGCCCCCACATACTGCCCATCCTCGGAACCTTGGGAGGTTGCCCTAAAAAAAAAATCAGATTTTTTTTTTCCCCCTCCCAGGACGGCCCCCTCCCCTCGCCCTCCCTGAGGCTGGAGGATGGGCAGCCGGTTCCCGCGGCTCCCAGCCTCTGCGCGCGGACGACCCGCGTCTGCGTTCTCATTACCACTACAAAGCCGGGCAGACGTCGCCTCTTTCCAGAGCTGCGCTTTCAGCTGCGAACATCAAGAGGCCAGAAAACATCCAAGTGGGGCCAAGGACGCAGACGCCGCCTCGGTCCTGGCTTTATCTCTAGGGAAAGTTCCATTTTAAGAACCAGATGCCAACATTCCCGGACAGTTTATGGTATCCGGATCCCTCGGGGTGCGCATCCGCGGCTTAGAGTGTTAGCAGCAATTATTTATCGTCTGCCCTGGAGAGGAGGTCCTGAACACGACTGTCCTCGGCGGACCCTGGGGGTGGGGGTGGGGTGAGGACACACGACTGTTCCCGAGCCGGTTATCTGGTTTAGCAGAGTTTGTTGTGGTTTTCGAGGAAACAGCATCTGGGTTACATAAGGATTCAAGTTTTTGCTTTGGTTGTTTATTTAATACCTTGGCAAGAGAGAACCCTCACTGAAACCAGATAACCGAATTTGGGTTTAAAACAGCCTTAGATGAGGGGCAACGAGAGGGGAAGAAAATGAACCAAACCACAAAAAGCAAACAAGGGGATGTTTATTTTTCTCCCTTTTGGAAGTTTTGAAGACCTGCCTAACCTCTTACTTCTCGTCGCGCACAGCTAATAAATTGCATTAACAAAGCGCTTCAGCTACTACCGTGGCTTAGCGGGCATCCCTCCCCCGCGCTGCCCCCACCCCGGCCCTAATTCCTTCTAGGATTCGCGCGCGGTCCTGTTTGCCCAGAGATCTCAAGAGCACCAGGAAAACGGCGTGCTAAATCCAATTGCTTTCAACCGTCTGATCTCCTTGTAGGGAGATCACCTTTCAGCCCCGTTCAAAGAAAGCAAAGTTTGGAAAGTTTGGCGGAGGGGCCGATTTAACTACCAGCACGGCAAATATTTAGTTACAAACACTGTGAAGTGCCCAGATTTGTGGCTGCGTTTGGCTTTCACAAAGGATTTTCCTGTGACTTTTGTTCCGGTCACCAAATTAAAAAAGAAAATTAACTTGAGCGAGAGATAAGGGCTTGGAAAACAACCCCGGACCGCCCGCGAGCTGGCGGGCGCGGGACTGGCGTCGCCGAGTCTGCGCCGCCGTGAGGCGCGCGTCGCGGGGGTCCGGCCCCCGCGGGGAGCCCGGGTCACCGCTCGGACCCCGGGCCGCCGTCCACCGTGCGCCACCCCTCGCTGCACGCAGCGCCTCGGCCGCCGGGCTACCAGCCGGCGTCCGTGGGAAACCGCGGTAACCCTCTCCGGCCAGCGACAAGGGCGGGCTTGTCCGGAATCAGGCTGCATCTTAATATTATAATACTGCCCCCAAAGCAAAACCCGAGGCCCCGCTTGCGAGTCTCTTAACAAGAAACACATTGTGCGCTTTCCTTTTTTTTTTTTTTTTCCGCCTTTTTGGCCGAAGCCACATTGGCGCGCTGGCCACGGTACTGTGAGCCAAGTCCATGACTTCAGAGGGGAGGAACCCGCCTGCCCCGCACCACGTGCGCGCCCGGCCCGGATGGCCACCCCGCCGCGCCCTGCCGTCCTGTCCCGCCGACAGGTCAGGGGCTCCGGCCGGGCCCGGGGCGCGCTCGGCGGACACGCGTCCTGCGCCCACGGCGCTCTGGCCTCTGCCTTTTCTCGACCCGGGGAGGTACCCAAGAGGCGCCAGTGCGGGTAACTGATCGCTGGCCGCTCTAGTCGGCTGGTGGAGACGCTTTATTTTAAAATACTTGGACAGCCTTCTATGTCCCCCACCCCCAAGTCCTTGGGGCTTTTACTCCCAGGTTCTACCATCCCTCTTCCCTAAAAAGGACAATTTACAGTATACCTTCTCTCAACTGGAAATAGCCCGAGGGTTCTGCAAGCCCTCTGACCCCTGTCACATGTCACTGCTGTCCCTGTCCAGAGGAGGTGACAGGATCTGGAGCTGCATTTTCAGGGAGGTGAGTGCTAGGGACCTGCGGGGGCGCCCCGGGAGGAGCAGTCGTGGGCACCCATCCTCAGCCCGGTGGTGATCACGCTGTCTTCCCAGCGCTGCAGATGTCAGGACCCTCATCCGTTTCGATGCCAACGCTGCCCATCAACCAGACTCTGCTGGTTGAATTAAGTGGTCCATTTCATCTTAACCATTTCTGCCTTTCCGGGAGTCTTTGCGAAGAGCACAGATACATTACATTTCAAAGCAAAAAGGGAACCGTGATGACTGTCTTTATTTAAAAATTTTTATTGGAGTACAGTTGATTTACGGGGCTTCCCAAGTGGCTCAGTGGTATAGAATCTGCCTGCCAATGCAGGAGAGGCAGGCAGGAGACCTGGTTAGATAGCTGAGGGACAAGATCTGGAGAAGGAAATGGCAACCCCCTCCAGTTTTCTTGCCTGGAGAGTCCCATGGACAGAGGAGCCTGGTGGGCTACAGTCCCTGAGGTCGCAAGAGTCAGACACCATTTAGCAACTGAGCTCCGGCACACACATATGCACACAACTGATTTACAATGCTGTGTGAGTTTCAAGTGTACAGCAAAGTGAATCAGTTACACATATGTATGTATCCACTCTTTTTCAAAGATTCTTTTCCATATAGGCCATTACCCAGTATTGAGTAGAGTTCCCTGTGCTCTATAGTAGGTTTCTTTTTTTTTTTTAAGTCTTTATTTTCATTTTCTTCTGTTATGTATGTGTGTGTGTGTGTGTGTGTATTAGTCACTTAGTCCTGTATGTTTTTTTGCGACCCCATGGATTGTAGCCCACCAGGCTTCTCTGTCCATGGGGATTCTCCAGGCAAGAATACTGGAGTGGGTTGCCATTTCCTTCTCCTACAGTACTTTTTTTTTTATTAGTTATCTAGTATATGTACAGTAGTGTGTATCTGTCAGTCCCAATCTCTCAGTTTTATCCCCCTAGCCCCCTTATGCCCTGGTAACCATGAGCTTGTTTTCTAGTGATGGCCCTCTCTAATGGGAGGTTAATCGTTCACACTAGGTAAGAACAATCATTTACAAGCTCATGACAGCTTGCCTATTTTGCTCTTCACTTTGCCCCCATGAGTTAGGAGGGGCAGATGCTGCCTCCATTTTACAGAAGAAGCTGAGGCATAGAAGAGTGACGGTTGCCTGTGTGAGCCCACACTCCCTAGAACAGTCCCTGTGATGATCTGGAGGTGTGTGACCTTCACCCCAGGTGGCATGTCAATTACTTCTTTAACCTTGAAGTTTGTTCCAGTCCTGCAGGGAATTCATAAAATACTTTGCTTTCCCCTTCCTCAGGTATTAACATTGAGGGACTGAGCCTGACTCTCTACTGACAGAAGTTCAACTCAGGTCTGAGGACTTCACTTCTTAGTGGAGGTAACCTTTACAGACACAGTCCTGGGGCCCACATCTCTAGAAATTCTGCTTAACTGGGTTTGGTGAGCGGCCAAGGAAACGCTCAGGAGACATGGATGCAGGTGCTGCGGGTTCCACACTGACGGAATGACAGGTAATCTGTGAAATCAGTCCTGCGGCAGGCGCGGTTTGCCTCTTGAGGACCCATGCATTTTTGCTTTTGGAAAGCCGAAGAAAAGGAAGACAAGGGGTATGTTGCATTTACCCCCATCTTTACTTTCTCCCTTGTTTGTTCTTCCTCCTGATGTTCCAATATTCTTTCTTTTAGAAGGAAATTTTAAAAAGTTATTTTTTAAAATTTATTTGTTGGCCGTGCTGGGTCTTCGCTGCGGCACGTGGACTTTCTTTAGCAGCTGCAAGTGGGGCTTCTCTCCAGTTGCGGTGCACAGGCTTCTCGTTGCAGCGGCTTTTCCTGGGGCAGAGCATGGGCTTTAGGGGCATGCGCTTCAGTAGTTGCAGCACGTGGGCTCAGCTGCTCCGAGGCATGTGAAATCTTCCTGGACAAGGGATCAAACCTGTGCCCCCCACGTTGGCAGGTGGATTCCCAACCACTGGACCACAAAGACGTCCTTTTAAAAATATTCATTTATTTGGCTACATCAGGCCTTAGTCGTGGCACGTGGGATCTAATTCCCTCACCAGGGATCAAACCCAAGCCTCCTCTGTTGGGATCATGGAGTCTTAGCCACTGGACCATCAAGGAAGTCCCTCCAGTTTGCTTTCTTTTATTGTTTCCTTTCTTGTTCAAGGGCATCCTTTAGACATTTTTTAAGGGTAGGTGTGCAGGTGACAAGCTCTCTCAGTTTTCCTGCATCTGAGAAGGTCTTGTTATCTTCTTGATTCCTGATAGATGTTTTTGCTGGATCTAGACTTCTGGGCTAACCCACTCCAGTGTTCTTGCCTGGAGAGTCCCAGGGACGGGGAGCCTGGTGAGCTGCCGTCTATGGGGCTGCATAGAGTCGGACATGACTGAAGCGACTTAGCAGCAGTAGCAGACTTCCAGGCTAGAATTCTTTCCACATTTGACATGCTATGCCACTTTACTCTAGCCTCTATGGTTTCTGATGAGAAATCTGCTGTTTCTCAAATTGTTTTTTCCTTTGTAAATAAGATGCTTTTTCTCCCTGTTCTTTGTATCTACAGTTTTTAGAAACGTGTCCATGATGTATCTTGGCAAGGATTTCTTTGTTTTTCCATTTTGAAGGTGTCTCAGCTTCTTGACTCTGTAGGTTTAAGTCTTTTGCCAAATTAGAAAAATTTCCAGCCATTATTTCTTAACATACTTTGTCAGCCCCTCCCTCCTTCTCCTCTCCTTCTGGGGCTCTGATGACAAGCATGTTAGATCTTTTTTTATAGTCCCACAGGTTTGTGAGGCTGTCCTTTTGTGTGTGTGTGGACAGAGTCGGACACGAAAGAAGCAACTTAGCAGCAGGTTTTGCTTTGGCTATTGTACTTTTCCTTTTGAAATTTTCCATTTGGTTCTTGTCTATATCTTTTATTTCTTTACTGAGATTTTCTGTTTTTTCCATTTTTTGGAGAGTATTCAGAATTCCTCCTTGAAAGACATTTCCTTTCTTTTTTGTGGCTGCTGTAAAATCCTTAATAGTTAATTCCAACATCATGTCAACTCAGTATTGGCAACTGTATTCTTTTCCCATTCAGTTGAGCTTTTCCTGTTTCTTAGAAAGAAGAGTGATGTTTGTTTGAAACTTATTTGGACTTTCTGGGTGTTATGAAACTCTGGATCTTATTTCCATC
Organism: Capricornis sumatraensis; assembly: GCF_032405125.1. NCBI lineage: Eukaryota > Metazoa > Chordata > Mammalia > Artiodactyla > Bovidae > Capricornis > Capricornis sumatraensis. The sequence continues at coordinate 18,157,726 of NC_091069.1, read as the reverse complement.
TTCTGTGAGAGCAAGTCTTTGCCGCCACCCGCCTGGCTGGTGGCGAGGAGTAGGGGTAGGGGGAGATGTGCCTCGGCTTCATCCTTCACGGTGGAGGGTGAAGACCTCTTGGTTCTGGAAGGGTGTGAATGCCCCAGCTCCCCACCCAACACTTGCTGAGACCAGCCTGTGGGGAGGGGGAGCAGGGCCTGGTTACTGCTGGGTGGGCGTGAGAGTCCAGGCTCCCATGTGATCTCTGTTGACACTCTTGAAGGGGCTCCTTGCCGAGGAACACCGCTACTCCCCACCCCACCATCTGTGTCACCACCCTTTTGTGGAGGGAGGCTGAGATACAGGCTCTCCACTTGGCCTTTGTGATGGGGGTAGAGTTGGTGCCTCCGCCCTACCTGTGGTGCTTCTTTCGAGTCACATAATTATTGTCTGGAAGTTTGCCATCCTACCAGGCTGCCTCGTTCCTGATCTGCTGCTTGAGAGTGCAGGCTTTTCTTTCTCTTTTTCCGTGTCCATTGATGCTTCTGGGTACCTACGTCCCCAGCTCCTGATCCAGGATATAAAAAGCGCAAAGAAAACCCAGGGAAAACATCACCATGTCCTTCCTTGGCTCCGAGAGTCAGCAGCTAGTCTGCCCTTCTCTTGCCTCTCAGAGTCTCCCCATGTCTGTTTTCTCGCTGATCGCCAGGGTTCTTAGCTCTCCTTGGCAGGAGGAATGAGAAGTACATCTACTCCATCTGGCCTGGAATAGAAGTACCAAATGTTCATCATTTAATGAAGTAAAGAACATGAAGCAGTGGTCTCTGTTTGAAGAAAACTATTCACATTTCCCTATTGTTTGGACTTGCAAGTGTTTTCCCAGGTACATTATTTCATCAAGTCCTGGATTAAAAAAAAAATTAAAAATATGATTTTACTGTTGTTTTCATCGAGCCCAATCGGGCCCTGACAGCAGGTGTGTAGAGGCATCCTTACGTCTGATGGTTGTTGGGTCTCCAGTCTGAATGAGTACTGTCCTCGCCCTTGGCTGGAAGAATTGCTTAGAATTCTTTTCAGTGGCGTCTGATTCATTCCACTAGCACCGTCTGGGTCCTGGCTAGCTGGACAAGCTGGAGGGATCGTTCCCCTCCCGTGGCAGGGGCCTGCTCATGTTGCTAAAGCTGCTGGCTCTCCGGCTCTATCATTTCTCCTTGGCAGACCCAGCCCCAGTTGCATGTCTGCTGGGCACCTAGCTCAGAGGGTCCCCATGCCTGGGGGTTAATGCTCTGCAGGTGTTATCTTGAGAGTCTTAACAATTCTTTCAGTTGTGTTTTCTGAGTGATATTTGATGGGAAAATGGAGTATGTACTGGGGGTTGGTGCCTGGACCATATGGGGGTCCCATCTTCCTACCTCCCTGGGTTCTTGTCACTTGTTCCCTGCCTCTTGCTGCTCCTCTATCTGCCGGAACCTAGGACTGGAGCCAGGAAGGGTCAGAGTGGGTGAGTGTGGCCCACATGCTGAGTTGAATACCAGGGCCCTGGGCACCTGTGTCTTTATTTGTGTGAGTACCCTTGTGACCAAGAGAATGCCATTAAATCACAAATGAACCTTGATGACAAGTAGAGAGAGATGTAGAAGAAAAGAAGAATTCTTTTTTTCTGCTGCTTGAATGAGGTGGGTGGGCTGCACTTTCACTTTGCAGTGGTCCCTGAAATTTATTTAGCTTGTCTTTCACTGATAGCTTTTGAGGTCACTACTCTCTAAAGATGCTCCTTAATGAACTATGCTTCCAAGAGTTCAATGTGGGTGTCATCCTTCCCAGACTGGACCTGGGGAGGCCCTGTGCACCCAAGAGAATGCAGTGGGTGTGGTCCTGTGTGATTTTCCAGGTTACCATCAAGGATGGGGGTTAGTGGTGAATCAGGGTTTCTAAATATAATCTTACATATGCCTTGTAGCTGTAATCATTGATAACTTATTTTGGCTTTCCCCCCCGGAAGTTTTACAACAAATGATTTACAATACACAAAATAAGTGTATCTCCATGTTTAACAAAAACGCCTTACTTTTTAAAACTGTCTGATGTTTTATTTGACATCGTGGAGCATGTATTCATGTATATAGTGTGAGTCTGGCTTCCCCAGTGCCTCAGTGGTAAAGAATCCACTTCTCAATACAAGAGCTGCAGCAGACATGAGTTCGATATCTGTATTGGGAAAAACCCTAGAGGAGGAAATGGCAACCCACTCCAGTACTCTTGCCTGGGAAATCCCACGGACAGAGGAGCCTGGCGGACTACAGTCCATAAGGTGATTTTGGTGTTTACATGTCTTTACATGTCATGGATTTGAGTGTGGAGCCATCGGGCTTCCTAGTTGGGCCCAGGTTCTTCATCCCACTGTCTCACTGATTTGACTTCCAGGTACCCCTGGGGATACTATTTTCACCCTGAAAGACTCTGTTGGCATGAGGACTCTAAGGTTGAGTACCGAGAAAGAGGCTGGAGCCCTCTGACAGTGGCTGTTGGCAGCTGCCAGAATGCTGCCATCTGTCTTCCTGCGATGCCGTCTCAGGGTGGTCATTTCTGGTCCTGAGACTGGAGTCAGGAGAGGGCTACAGTTCGTGAAGTCCTGCCGGGAAGCCCTGAGCCCTGCTTTCTCAGAGATCTTGGCCTGATCTCCATAAACCCTACAAGACCTTTCGGGTGGGACCAGCTCGCTCTCCATCTCACCTGGCAGAAAACTGCCCTGTCACCCGTCCTGTCGATGCAGCCAGCAGGCAGGAGCCAGATCTGGGTCTGTCCTGACATCAGAGTCTCCTCTCTGCCCTAAGTTACTTAATAAGACTTTCTCAAAGTGTATTCAATCCATTTAACTATCATCGCGAGAAATGCTTGCTTAAAAAAAAAGAAACACTGACACTGGATATTTTACAAGCATTTGAAACATAATATTTTGAAATAAAATATTCCTAACCATCCTCACCATGTCTTAGGGTCCCAGTGAGCTGATGGTTGCCAGTAGGAACAAAAGCCCTTGCACAGTAGGTGGGGCTAGAAGATGTGATGCTGAGACTGGAGCATCCCTGAGTGCAGGTGGTCCTCAAAGTAGCCTCCCCATGGGGAGCCCCCAGCACTGACACCCGTGGTATGTGATGTGGGGGGAGCGCAGGCCCTTCTGACTGAGAATCCGGATGGTAACAGCACCTTGCTCTGGATGGCATTTTGAACATCCTCTGCCACCCGCTCCTCCTTTTACCTTCAGTCTTCCCCAGCATCAGGGTCTTTTCCAATGAATTGGCTCTTTGCATCAGGTGGCTAAAGTATTGGGAGTTTCAGTGCGCGTCACATGCAACACCTGGAAGAACGTAAATGCTCAGTAAACACGGCTGGCGGACAAAATGCAGCCCACATTTCCGGTGCACAGTGAATACTTTTTTTAAGTGTGAGTCCCTGTACTTTACCTGGTAAGTCTAGTCTAAGCCTTCTCGGTAAATATCACTCACAGCAGCAAGTGCTCCTTATGAAAGAACTAAGACATCCATAAATAAATAGAAACTGGCACTTAACGTTTACTAAGCTCTGACTAGTTAAAATAACTGGGAGAGAAGATGTCTTTCACTAAACTTGCAGAATTCAGAGTAAAAGAGTTCTAATTTGGAGTCCTTGGGGACCAGAGTGGCCAGAAGTGAACTTCAGAGGGTTTATTTAAAAAGCCACAACTTCAAAGATGGGTAGGTCCACGGACCCCTCCTGCCTCTCTGCACAGGCCAGCTCGTTGTTTCCGTTACAAATTGATTTCCAGGGTAATACCCCTGAGGCCTGTCTCCCACGTGAGATAGGAGTCGAGACTCCAGCAACCCTCCCAGGTCATGTCTGCTGATCCAAGCCCAGCTCACGCACAGCTCAGAGTCTGTTTCTCACTCCAAGTCTAGAGTGGGTGCCAGGGATGGGGAGGCATCTTTCAGGCACTTGGTCTCTGCTTGCTCCAGTGGCTCAGCCTTACTCACCCTGCACTTCCAAGGCATCTGGGCTCATCTGCACAGAGCCAGGAGCGGGGAGAACTTGGAGAGCCCCGTGGGGAAGCACTTGGCTGGATTTATGAATCAGGCCTGGATTTGGCTCAGAACACTGAACTTATCCCCTGGGCTGGACTGCGAACTTTCAGTGTCAGAACTGCTGACACTTGGGCTGACGGCTCTACGTTGCGGGGGGCTGTTCCGAACAGGATGTGCCCTGGCCTCTCCCCACTAGTAGTTGTTGTTCAGTTGCTCAGTCGTAGTCAACTCTTTGTGACCCTGTGGACTGCAGCCCACCAGGCTTCCCTGTCCTTCACCACCTCCCAGAGTTTGCTCAAACTCATGTCCATTGAGTCCATGTTGCTGTCTAACCATCTGATGGTTAACCAGCCACTACTGCTTTTATCTTCAGTCTTCCCCAGCATCAGGGTCTTTTCCAGTGAATTGGCTCTTTGCATCAGGTGGCCAAAGTATTGGAGTTTCAGTTTCAGCTTCAGTCCTTCCAATGAATATTCAGGGTTGATTTCCTTTAAGATGGACTGGTTGGATTTCCTTGTGGTCCAAGGGACTCTCAAGAGTCTTCTCCAGCATCGCCTCCCACTAGCTCCTCATAGAAATCCCTCTCTCTGTCAGTGGTGACAACCAAAGATGTCTCCAGACATTGCTAGATGTCTCCTGGGGGGCGGGGAGCAAAGTCATCCTGGCTGAGAACCACTGTCTCTTGGCCCCACCTGACTGCAGGGAGGCTGGGAAAGGTAGCCCAGACGTCTGATCGGGAAGAAAAGAAAGCTCATTTAGATCCTGCTGGCCAGTCTCTCTTTCTCAGTGACCTTGGGCGGTTCTTCTGGTGCTGTGGGGACACTGGAGGGGCCCAGTGCAGAGCCATTTCTACCGGTGAGGGGGTGGGTAGCAGAGCCTGAGGGATGGGACAGGAGCTGCACGGGACAAGGGGGGCATCTGGAAACCAGCTGCCAGTGCGGTCAACAGCCCTCCTGAGTGTTTATTTGTGAGCAGATGAAGAGGAAATGACCAAATGAAAAGGAATATCCCCATCATTCTCAAACACTTACTTAAAAGATGTGACTGAGCTCCCAGGCTGCCCTGGGGTGGGAATGGTGGTGACCGGCTGCCGTGTCACAGGGAGGGGGCTTTGATGTCCTTGTCTTACTTGAGGACCCTTGAATCATGCAGAAAGCAGAATGGATTGGGGTTCCCAGAGGTAAAAGTCTGGAATTTGCTGTCTTCCCGGGAAGGGACTGTCATCTGGAAGCCCGGTGAAAGGGTTATTCCACCGCCCACGTGGTGTGCTGTGTGTGCACGTGATTATGCCTGGAAGAGGAAACATGTAGGAAGTTGTTTTCATAGCTTCTTTTTATTAGCGTTTATATGAGTTAATGAGCATGCAAACAGATCTGGCAAAAATGTTGATAGTAAAACAACCAATATGGTCTTAAAGAGGGAAGTCACCAGCTTATGAGTAATCAGATCTTACCTTAGCTGGAAAAGAAGACAGGTTTTCCAAGCTCAGATATGCAGCCACTGTGAGTTGTGGTATAGTAAAATAGAGCTCAAAGACAGGTTCCCTCCCACCGACCCACCCATCCACCCACCCAGTCATCCATACAACCACCCATCCAACCACCCACACACCCACCCACCCACTCACCCATCCATCCACACACCCACCCATCCACCCACCCACCCATTCACCCATCCACCCACCCACCCATCCATCCACCCATCCATCCATCCATCCATCCATCCATCCACCCACCCACCTATTCATGCATCCATCCACTCATTCACCCATCCATCCATCCACCCATCCATCTACCCACCTACCCATCCATCCATCCATCCATCCACCCACCTATTCATGCATCCATCCACTCATTCACCCATCCATCCATCCACCCATCCATCTACCCACCTACCCATCCATCCATCCATCCATCCACCCACCTATTCATGCATCCATCCACTCAGTCACCCATCCATCCATCCACCCATCCATCTACCCACCCACCCATCCATCCACCCACCCATCTACTCACCCATTCACCCAACCATCCATTCACCCACCCATTCACCCATCCATCCACTCACTCACCCACTCATCCATTCACCCATTCATCCACTCACCCACCTGTCCATCCACCCATCCACCCACCCATCTTTATCATAGATCCATCCAGTATTTACTGAACACCTACTATGTATCAGGCACTTTTCCAAGAACTTGAGTATTATCAGTGAACAAAATTGATAACCATCCTGACCACCAGGATGTTACATCCTATTGGGGAGAGAGAAAGAAACAAAATTGTTGAGTAAATCACAGAGGTTATTAGAAGATGATGAAGATTGTCAGTAAAGCAGGGATGGGAATATGTTGTGCCAGTAGCAAGGCACAAAAGTGACCATTTCAAATAGGTGGTCCTGGTAGGCTGCATGGAGAAGGTGACATTTGAACAGAGCCTGGAAGAAAGCAGTCTCCCCAGTCACATTGCTGGAACTTGAGCACAGTAAAGGAGGAGAGGGCTGGGCACTCATTAGCCTGTACCTGATCCCAACAACAACCCGACAGAAACAGCTACAGATTTAGGGGCTCTGCTTTAGTGTGAGTCAGAAGCTAAGACTCAGAGAGGTTAAGTAACAAGTCTAAGGTCACAGAGCCACTGAGTGTCAGGGTTAGGGAGTAAAGCCTGGGATGATAGAAACACTTTCTATGCATTTTCCAGTTAAGTATGGGGAAGATAGTGAGGAAAGTTATTCTCGAGTGGGAGAGGGTAACAAAACTCATAGGCCACATTTCCACGTTTGCTCAGGAATTGGGGGTCATTTAGGCACTGGTAGGACTTGGCCGTTTTGTTCTTGAAAGCAGAGCAGGAGAAAAGCCAACTGGAATGATCTGGAAGCGTCTGGAATCTATGGATTTGTAGATCCGCCCCCACCCCGCCTCTACCTAACCTGAGGGTAGGGAGAAGATTAGGGCTGAGAGTACTTTACGTTTTTTCACAAGATTCTTGGGCAATCCTGAGATCATGTTTTGGGGAACACTCCTGGGATCCCCAGCTTCTTAGCAGAGGTAGAAAGATGATCACAGAACCTGCATTTTAGATAAGATCTCCCGGGTGATTCTTATGGCCAAAAAGTGACTAGAAGTGGCCGTTTTGTCATCCCATGAAAGTTCCGACTTGGGGACGTTGAAGGAACTATAGGTAATAACCACTCAAACTTACCCATTTCCATTTAAATACACAGCTACTCATAATCAAAGTCAGTTCATTTATTGACTTTTGAATGTATGCCATACAGTATTCACACAATGTCACAGTGCTTAGTCACTTAGTCGTGTTTGACTCTTTGTGACCCCATGGACTGTAGCCCACCAGGCTCTGTCCATGGGATTTCCCAGACAGGAATATTGGAGTGCATTGCCGTTCCCTTCTCCAGGGGATCTTCCCAACCCAGGGATTGAATCTGGGTCTCCTGTATTGCAGGCGGATTCTTTACTATCTGAGCCACCAGGGAAGCCCTCATACAATATTGCACAGGACAAAATAAAAAAAAAAAAACACAAAAACAACAATCTAAGTAATCCTTATCTTTTGCTGGTAATAAAATTCTGTTTTTTATTTTTTATTTTTATCTAACACTGTTTCTGTCTATATATGTCTTTAGTCCTGCTCATTGCTCTGGCTTCATCTCAGCTATGCTGTTCTGTAGGCAGAGTTCTAGAAATTCAGTATTAACAGGACTTTACTCTTTGGTGAGAGCCATGCTGCTTTGGCCCCTTGTGGAACCTTGGCCTGATTCGTCCAGCTCTGCCGTCCCCTCCCCGTCCCTCCAGGGAGGCCCGGCTGCGGCTGCCTCAGCTGTTTTGGTTGCCCTCTTTCCGGATTTCTCCGGGTGAGTGACTCAGCATGACTCAGCATTTAGGGGAGCCAGAATATTCTTCCATGCAGCCAGCATATGGTGAACATTCACACTGCTTGGAAAAATCATTGTAAATGAAACACACAGGAGAAAAAAAAGAAAGGCCCAGATTTCTTCACACCCAAATGAGACATTGGGTCAAGGATGAGGAGGACAAGTTGAGAAAGGGCCGTCCGGCTGGGGCCCCAGAGCAGAGTGGCTGCCTCAGAGGTGAGCTGGGGAGAAAGAAGCAATGACACCTGGCCTTCCAGGTGGAGAGGGGCCCAAGTGGCCCTCCCGTGAACAAGAAGACAGCTGGCCACGAAAAAACCAACGCAAATGCATTCATTTACTGGGGGGGAAAGTGCCCTTTATTCCCAACTTTTAAGCTCAGTGAATCTTTAGCTTCTCTTCGTCCCTTTTTCTTTCTCAGTGGCATGAAGGCATGGCTCTTTAAAAGGGCCACCGAGCCGCTGACACTTGGCAGTCTCTCCAAGTGGGATTTTGAGGCTGTGAATCCTGCCGGGAGGGCCCTTCTGACACCCCTCCTTGGAAAGCTGGCGCAAGCTCTCAGACGGTTTCTAGGGTCATTGTGTTAAGCCTCTGGTTAAAGAACAGCCGCTTTGAAGCAGCTGGTTTGGGCTGGCCTCCTCGTCCCGGGATGGTTTCTCGGTATTTGGTGCTCACGTGACTGAGAACATACACTGGATTCCTCGCCTTTTAGAGTCTGCTGTTTTCTTCATCTGAAGTAGCTTGTTATGCTTCAGAAAGATTTTGCTTTTTAGGTCATAAAGTGGAGCTTGAAAACTGGAAGAGGCTTTTTTTTTTTTTTTGCATGTGTATGTTTTGTTTGAATGTCTTGACTCTGTGCTGAGTGCTTGAAGGGTCTTGGAGCAAGAGATGGGAACTTGAAGCTGGTGTGGAGAGGTTCTGTAGGATGTCCAGCCCATGCTAAGGGAGTGGCATTGAAGGGTCAGTCATTGAAGGGTCAGTCTTGGGTGGGGTTAAGCCCTGAGGCAGATGGACTGGGTGGCTTTCAGGCAATCACTCTGTCTCCTGCCAACCTGGTTTGGTTCTTTGAACAACAGCTAATGCCCTTAGAACATTCTCACAGAATAAGCTCCCTGAGAGCAGGGCCTGGTTCATCCTTTATACCCCGGTATCCCAATACCAATGGAGAAGGAAATGGCAGCCCACTCCAGTGTTCTTGCCTGGAGAATCCCAGGGACAGGAGGGGAGCCTGGTGGGCTGCCGTCTATGCAGTCGCACAGAGTCAGACACTACTGAAACGACTTAGCAGCAGCAGCAGCATCCCAATACCAATAAAGAAGGAAATGGCAACCCACTCCAGTATTCTTGCCTGGAGAATCCCATGCACAGAGGAGCCTGCCAGGTTACAGTCTGTGGGGTCACAAAGTTGGACATGACTGAGCACGTATGCACCTCTGTGTGATATATAAATAGATAACCAGCAGAGACCTACTGTATAGCACAGGGAACTCTACTCGACATTTTGTAACAACTCATAAGGGAAAAGAATATGGAAAAGAATACACCCACATACTGAATCATTTTGCCTTGCACCTGAAACTAACATGATATTGAAAATCAGCTACACTTCCATTTTTAAAAAAGAAAAGTTCTCTACATCGAAGAGCATTCAGCAATTCTTACTCTGAAACAAGGGATCAAGGACTACCCTGGTGGTCCAGTGGCTAAGACTCTGTGTTCCCAATGCAGGGGGCCTGGATTCCGGCCTGGGTTCAATCCCTACCGCCAGGGAACTAGATCCCCTGTGCCACAACTAAGATCTGTTGCAGCCGAATAAAAAGTAAATAGTAAGTAAGAAAATCATAGGATGCCATTAAAAAAAAAAAAAAGACATCAGTGTTTCCACTTCCTCCCAAATCAGCAGGAACATGGCAATGAGAAGACCTGCATGTGTACTGAAAAATGTTTGCTGAGCAAGGGGTCTCAGGGAGAAGCAAGAGCTGAAGAACACGGCGCCGAACGGAAGTGCCGGACATCCACCGCTGAGCAAGGACTGTGAAACCATTCACGGATGGATTTTGACCCTTTAGGGAATAGATACCAAATGTTTTTTGATGCTGTCAGGATCAAGAGAAAAATCAGTAATTCAGTGATTACTTAAAAAAAGTTATTTATTTATTTTAATTGGAGGCTAATTACTTTACAGTATTGTAGTGGTTTTTGCCATACATTGACATGAATCTGTCATGGGTGTACGTGTCAGTGATTGCTTTTTAAAAACGTGTGACACTCCCATGGCCTGAGTTTCATGTTGTTGTTTAATTTTTAACCGATAGCCCTTCCTTCCAGCTTGCTTCTGAAAGAAAATTGTATTTAGGGGTGACCTGCTGTTTCCTAGAGTAGAGGGAAGACAACATAGGACTTCTCAAAGCTGTCCCAGTTTTCCTTACATCGTACTGCTCCCCTGCCCCCACCATGTAAAGCCTCTTGGAAATTTGAGTAAATGTCAGCTCTGATGTTTGTCCCATTCCCCTTCCCTCCTCTACTATGGACTGAGTGTTTGTGTCCCCCACAAATTCATTACGTTGAAGCCCTGCACCCCAATGTGATGGTCTTTACAGGTGGTCCTTTGGGAGGTGGTCAGTATTAGATGAGGTCATGCGGGTGGGGCTCTCATGGAGGGCTCCGTGTCCTTCTAGCTCAGTGGGTAAAGAACCCACCTGCAATGTAGGAGACGTGGGTTCAATCCCTGGGTCAGGAAGATCCCCTGGAGAAGGAAATGGCAACCCACTCCAGTATTCTTGCCTGGAGAATCCCATGGACAGAGGAGCCTGGCGGGCTACAGTCCAGGTGTGTCGAGAAAGAGTCAGATACGACTGAAGCGATTAAACAACAGCGATGACAAAGAGGAGGCCCGGGGAGCCCGCGGCCCCCACCCCATGTGCAGAGTGGCTGCAGCCCTGAGGACGGCAGAGGGCTCTTGCTAGATCCTGGACCCGCTGACATCATGATCTAGCACTTCCAGCTTCCAGAACCGTGAGAAGAAATGTTTGTCTTAAAGCCCCAGACTGTGCAATGTTGGGACAGCAGCCTGAGCTGTTACCCCGCAAACACTCCCCACCTCAGACCTGGGTCCCCATCCTCCGAGGGCCGCTCCGTCTGGGAAGTCGTGGCTGCCGGGGGCCCAGGACCAGACATCTGACCCCTTGCCGCTGCCCCTGCCCCCTGGGTCGTGTCCCGACTCTGACCCTCAGGTCGTGCCCTGGTCTGTTGTCCAGCCTGAGCTCCTGCCCCGCGTACTTGCTGCCCCTGGGACACCGGTTCACTCTCGCGCTGGGTGGGGGTTTGCTGGCGTCCATCCAGCTTTCTGGGGCTCTCTTCATGCCCCCTGAGGGTGGCCCATGTGTGGCCTCTCAAATGTCACTTGTTCTGGAATCTTCCCTGGCCCACTGGGGCCCCCTCCCTCTGGGCTGTCTGCACTGGACTCGGCTGCTTCCTGCTCGAGTCCTGTGAACTCTTCAGCAGAGGGTCTGCGGTGGCCCGTGACCCTGATGGGGATCTCTGACCACAGACCCTTCGGGCAGAGTGGTGTCCAGTGGGCAGGACTGTCTCGTCTCCCACCAGGACACTAGGGCTAAGGCACTAGGCTCGAAGTGTGACCTTGACCTCAGCGCCGCCGGGAAAATCAGGGATGCCAATGATCATACCTCACCCCAGAGATGAATCAGAGGCCCTGGAGAGGGGCCAGGGGGTCTGTGCTGATCAGCCCCCTACCCGGAGGGACTAGAGGAGAATGTGAGGGTCCTGTGAGGCTCCTCTGGCAGCCTCCTCCCGCTCCCCCATCCCCTGCCCACTCGAGTTTCAGCAGAAGCCTCCAAACCCACTGGATGAGACCCCCGTGTCCTAAAGGAACCCTCAGAGGAGCTAGATTGTCACTCATCACTTAAAACCAAGGGTCTACCAGCCCACTGGAGATGAGGCCAGACCGGATTTTGGCAGAAAGGGAGCTGAGTGTCCATCAGCGGTTCCAGCTAAAGGCTGATCAGCGACTGCCTTGGGTCCTGGGCTGCTGGCCAAGCGCACCTGATCGGACTGGGAGGCTGTGCTAATGAGGGCCGGTGGGGGAAGAAAAGGAGGCGGAAATGCCAGGTGAAAGTCCGAGACTCAGCGGAGGACGCTGCCTGGAATCCTGGTGATGCTGGCTGCTTTGTCAGGCCTGGACGTTTAATTTGTCGTGTTCATGGACTTGCAAAATGTTCCTGCCAGAAACGAACCCTGAAGGTCACTTTGTGCTGTTTTTAAAATTACGTTTGAGAACAGAGGTCTCGGCCACTCTTGCCTCCCTGTGGCCTCAGTTCACCCCGGGAAGTGGATGCTCTCAGAGCCTGGAGGGGAGGGGGGCCTCTTCTCCCCTAGGCTGCTAGGGGGTAGGGGTGAAGATCCAGGGGTGCCAGGAACTCATCAGAGGGGTTATGCCAGTTCCAGTAAAGCCCACCCTGGTTGTTGGAGGCTTTTTGAAGAACTGAGGATATGTAACTCCTTTATACTCCTTATTTTTGCCCATTTCTTGGGCCAAAGAGAAATTTGCACAGTGCCCACTCTATCCAGCATTTGCCGTGGTGAGAAACCAAAAACGTCACTGGGCTCCATCTCTGCGCTTCTCCAGGGAGCTCAAAGGCAGGGCCACTCAGGGGGCACACGTGCATAACCCAGCCACCTCCTCAACCTTGATGTACCAAGCAGTGGTGTCAGGACTGGGGTTACCACATGAGTCACTCTCCAAAGTGACAGGACGTTTGTGACAGGAGACGGGGACACCATTCACAGCCAAGGACAACCCCACCAGCAGGCATGAAATCAGACCCTCCTGGGCAAGTGAGGGGCAGGCTCGCCTCCCTGGGAACTGGTTGAGGGTAGTCATGAGGGATTGCTGCTGTCGTGTTGCAACTGAGCAAAAAGTGCACAGCGGCTGCCAAACACTGTGCTGACCCTTGTCTGTGTGCAGCAGAGAGGTTACGGCCACGGCCCTGTGGTTAAGAGCAGGTGGGATTTGATGTAAGAAAAAGCAAGAGACATTACTTTGCCAACAAAGGTCCATCTACTGAAGGCTATGGTTTTTCCAGTAGTCACGTATGGATGTGAGAGTTGGACTGTAAAGAAAGCTGAGCGCCCAAGAATTGATGCTTTTGAACTGTAGTGTTGGAGAAGACTCTTGAGAGTCCCTTGACTGCAAGGAGGTCCATCCAGTCCATCCTAAAGGAGATCAGTCCTGGGTGTTCATTGGAAGGACTGATGTTGAAGCTGAAACTCCAATATTTTGGCCACCTGATGTGACTCATTTGAAAAGACCCTGATGCTGGGAAAGATTGAGGGCAGGAGGAGAAGGGGACGACAGAGGATGAGATGGTTGGATGGCATCACCCACTCAATGGACATGAGTTTGGGTAAATTCCGGGAGTTGGTGATGGCCAGGGAGGAGGCTTGGCATGCTGCGGTCCATGGGGTCACAAAGAGTCGGACACGACTGAACGACTGAACTGAACTGAACTGACAGATTGGCATGGAAGGTGGCAGTTGGCTAGGTGAGGGTGCAGCGGGTACCCAGCTTCGTAGCTGAGTCCCGGAGCGTGCCTGGTCTCCGCCCATCCCGCCTGCTTCCGCACAGATGAGGCCACAGCCATTTTCTCCCAGCAAAACCGGGACCCTACTGTTCCCCTGCTCCCAGCTGCCCACAGTTGGCAAAACAGCAGGACCTCTGTGCCCAGGGCCCCCTCTGCGGATCCCCATCCTGGAGGCTCAGCCTCCCCGCAGGTGGCCTCCGAGCTTTTTCTCCCTCAGCCTCTGCTCAGGGGCCCTGAGATGCCACTTACCCACAGCTTCTTGGGAGGTTTTTATGGCCTGCTGCCCCATCCCCTCTTCAGAAAGGCCTTCTTGGCTGCCCTCTGGCAGGTGCAGGCCCCACTGGCACCCTCTCGACCATGCTCTGTTCCATGTCAGACCCTGACTGGGGGTGGGGGCCGTCTCTCACACCTCAATTCCCCTGCAGTGACCCCAGGGGATCAGCTGCATTTTCTTTCTAATTGCTTGTCCCCCACAGTTACCATGACAGCGTAGACAGTTCTCAGATAGCTGCTGAGTCAGTTGGCTTTAGTCTCCTGATGCATCTCCAGGAAAGGAGATCCCTCTGTCCACCTGGTGCCACCTCCAGCGTCTTCTGGGGACATGGAGCATTGGTGCTAGGGAATCTCAGGGTTGGGCGGGATCCTGGAGATGGCCTGTCCACCCCGGGCCTAGTGACTGCTCCAGGGTGCACACGTGGCCCTTGTGTCTGCCCTGGAACCCAGGGTTTCAGTTCAGTTCAGTCACTCAATTGTGACCGACTCTTTGTGACCCTATGGACTGCAGAACGCCAGGCCTCCCTGTCCATCGCCAACTCCCGGAGTTTACTCAGACTCCTGTCCATCAAGTCGGTGATGCCATCCAACCATCTCATCCTCTGTTGTCCCCTTCTCCTGCCTTGAATCGTTCCCAGCATCAGGGTCTTTTCTAAGGAGTCAATTCTTTGCATCAGGTGGCCAAAGTATTGGAGTTCAGCTTCAGCATCAGTCCTTCTAATGAATATTCAGGACTGATTTCCTTTGGGATGGACTGCTTGGATCTCCTTGCTGTCCAAGGGACTCTCAAAGAGTCTTCTCCAACACCACAGTTCAAAAGCGGGGTCTCATACTCAGGCTTTGAAGATGGTAGGTGTGGTGGGCGATTAATGTAATGCTGATGACAGGCGAGAAGGATGCTCACCATGGGGGAAATGCCTTAGATGGTCTGTCTTTGGGTTCCGTCCTCCTGAGGCCACACCACTGCTTTCCTTTTAGGAATCTGAGCTCAGGGCAGGGAGGAGCCCCGCTGTGTGTCCCTCAGCAGGACCTCAGGCCAGGCCACGTCCCTGGGTAGCGGGATGGGGTTGGGGAGGCACCTGAAAGTGTGAGCTGATCCTGTGGGCAGGGGTGCTCCTTGCAGGTAAGTGCTGGACATGGGTGGTCAGGGGCATTCTGAAGCAGGTGGGTAACCAGGTATGACTCAGTGTCACAGGGATCCCTAGAGCCAGCATGAAGGGTTACCACAGGGAGTGGAAGAGGAGGAATGGTCAGAGAACAGACTGGAGTGAGAAGGGGTGCGAGGGAGGTCACATCACGCCCTCCATCAGCCCCAGCCCTTGTCTGATGAGGACACTGAGGGTCAGGGTGGACCTCAGAAATACAGCAGGCGTGTCGTAGGCTTCCAGGGGAGCTTGCTTGACTCCGAGGTGAGCTGGCTTTCCACCACACCAGAGAAACCCTGTGTGACCTTTTATTCTCCACGTTCTGTGATTTTTTTGGTCTAAGTCTTTCCATCCAGCCCTGCAGGCTACAACTGGGTCTCTTTCAGGATCACAGGAGGGAGAAACCCTTTCCTCTGAGCTTTTCCCTTCCTGTTCTGCTCCAGTGGACACTTGTAGGCTCTGAATGGAGACTGCAGGCTCCTGGCTCACACGGGCTGGCGGGTGGTTCTGAAAGCAAAGCAGCTCCTACGTGCGGCCGGCCATGCTGACCGGGTGGCAGACCCCGGAGAACACTTGGTCCGGGGCGGACAGGCCGTCCCCTCCTCACTCCCATCTTGGAGGTGCAGCTCTCTGCAACCTTCACGCTCCCCTGTGTTGTGCTGTCTGGCCCTCGAGACTAAATGGATTCACTTTTACTGAAATAACACTTTGCAAACATTTCGTGGCTTCTAGTAAAGTTCGGTTAAAAAGAGTTGAAATTGGAACGTAACAAGAGAAGTTCAAAAATCTTCCTTAAACTCTGAAAATAAGTTCACTTGGCTAGCATCCAAGAGGAAGAAACTTCATCCCCAGTGATAATTCTCTTGAGAAGCTAAGAAGTCACTAATGGCAGAAGAGAAAGGGTCTTGAGCAAACAGGCATCTGTAAGGAGGGTGTAAAGGCAGAGAGGGGCTTCTCCGGTGACTCAGTCAGCAGAGAATCTGCCTGTGATGCAGGAGCCTTGGGTTCGATCCCTGGGTCAGGAAGATCCTCTGGAGAAGGAAATGTCTACCCACTCCAGTATTCTTGCCTGGAGAATCCCATGGACAGAAGAGCCTGGTGGGCTACAGTCCAGGGTGTCGTAAAAGAGTCAGACACGACTCAGTAACTAAACCACCACCATCCCCAAAGGAGGAGAGGGCCTGCCTGCCCACCCCACTTGCTGGCCATGCTCCATCCCACCACAAGGGCCCCTCTGGACCTGCCCCGAGGCTGCTTATCCTGTTTCTGTCTGTGCCTTTAGGGAAAGTGCTGGGCGCCACAAAGCTGGCCTGGCCTCCTCCCTCTTCCTTTGAAACCTGCAATCCTATTAATTAGCAGATTCACTGCCACACACCTTCTTTTGATAAGCCCGGGTTTATTCAGGCCAGCCCCGCTCGGCGTCTGCATAAGCCCTGCCCGCTCCGTAATTGCAACTTCCTGCCAGGTTTGGCTGCTTCCGGCAGGATGCACACGCTTCCGCAGGCTCCCAGGCCAGCTTTGGGCCCTTGGCTGCACATTTGGCTTGCTCGTTGGGTTAACAGAGGAAAAGGGTGTTGAACAGGATTCAGTGGGAGGGAAAGCTTCCAGCTTCTGGACTCTCAAGTATTTAGTTAAACATGTTTTGATTTTCCAAAAGAAGGAGGGAATTTGTAGATGGAAGAGTTTCCTGAAGACCAAGACAGGAATGCATGAGCTTTTGGTTCAAACTGTCTTCGTGTATTTTTTTTTTTTCTCCCCCTCATTTTCCCTGGAAATAAAGGGAATTCCAGGTAAAGACAAGGGCAAAAGTACCCATAGTGAAAATAAGCCAGAAACAAAAGAAAAAATCAGTAATAGTGATCTTGTTTTCATTTAAAAGTGTAGTATTTTGTTAGCCATGGATTATGCATTAATTTTGATTCCTCAGGTACTGCATTAAAAAAAAAGATGTATCGTGAGCACTGATTTTTTTTTTTTTTTTGACATCTTCAGTTTTACACTCAAAGCCTCACTATTCTGTGTCCCTTCACCCCACTCCTGGCCTGAGGCTGACCCCTATGTCACAGGCCATTGGTATCACTTTAGCATAGATTCACTGATGGAGGTAAAGAAATAGACTCACCCATGCCTCCCTGGCCCCGTGCCTGGGTCTCCCTTCTCCCTTCTCTGTCTGGAGTGCCTGCTCCATGTGCCCTTCTTTTTAACCCTTTTTTTGTTCCTCTGATGCTTGGAGAACCCCCCTCGTCCATGCTTCTACACCACTTGTGGCCACCTGTGCTCTAGCCCTGACCTCCCTGCACGCAAAATTCCCCCATCCGGGTCTGTTTCTGTGTTCCTCAGCAGACATCAAGGTTGGGTGCCAAGCTTTATTTATTTATGCCTTGCTTGGTTTTCTTAGTATATGGTTGCTGGGCATTCACCGCGCGAATGAAATGCAGTTGCTGGTGCTGAGATGGGTTTTTTCCAGTATCAATGAACTGTTAGTCTGAAAAAAGGAGCTGGTCTGTGTGAGTCCTTGGCCTTTTTCCTGCGACCATGGGGCCCGTCCACTGATCTAGTGATCTCTGGTCAGCGGCTGGACCAGGATGAAGAAGGTGCTTACCCCTGAGAGTGTAGGAATTTGGAAGCGGGGGAATGACCCAACAGGAAGCCCAGTGGCTGGATGGGGAGGGAAGGGGAAGGGGTACGGGTAGGGAAGATATTGGAGACACCCACTGCATGAGGCTCATTAGTCAATATTTGCTGACCAGCTACAGTGTTTAGTTGACTAAGAGATAAATGAGTTATGCTTTAAACCACAGGTGTAATTGGATACGGGATGGGGGGGTGGGCCAGCAGTAAAGGTGGGAGACCCTGCAGACAGGGGACTCAGGGAATGAGTCCTTGGGGCACCGAAGGGCCCAGTGGATGGACGATACTGACAGAAGGAAGCGATTAGGTGATTCCTTTCCAAAATGTAGATCTTCGGAGGGATCTGCACATATATTTTTTCCTTTAAACTCAGATCAGGGAAACGAGGAAGCTAAATGCTGTGGAAAGGCTATTGGTAACTCCTGCCAGAATAACTTGATAATATTTTTAGTTTTACTGCTCTGGGATATTTAAGGAAGATAAATAGGTTTTACAGTGAGATGACAGGGCGCAGACTGGCGGTTATAAGCTGGACTTCTGGAGAAACGGTGGGTGATGATTTAGGAAGGTCATAAAATGGAAAAGCAGAAAACAAAAACAAAAGCAGTGGTACGTCAGAATCCCAGAAGTGATTCAGGCCTGAATGGAGATGGTTTAGTTATCTAGGACTATCTGAAAAAGTACCCCTACGTAACCGCTTGAAATGACAGCCATCGTTTTGGGTCTGGTTCTGTGGGCCTGGAACGGGGGCTTGGGCACCTGGATGCCCACCCTGGGGCTCTAGGGAGAGGCCTCTTTCTCACCATCTGGTCACCTTCCTGAAGTTTCTTTCCGTGGACCCCCATCCTCCTTGGCGGCAGCTAATCTCGTGGGTTGGTGACGGTGTACATATGGTGGGTGGGCTTCTGCCTGCGGAAACACAAGCTATGAGATTTGGAGGCAGGGGTGGGTACTGATATTAGGTGTTAGATGGCTTCCCAGGTGGCGCTAGTGGTAAAGAACCCACCTATCAATACAAGAGTCACAAGAGATGTGGGTTCAATTCCTGGGTTGGGGAGATCCCCTGGAGGAGGGCAAGGCAACCCACTCCAGTATTCTTGCCTGGAGAATCCCATGGACAGAGGAGCCTGGCGGGCTACAGTACATGGGGTTGCAAAGAGTCGGGCATAACTTCCACCCAAGCACTCGTTGGGTGAAGAGAGGTGGGAGCTGGGCACAGGGGACTGACTGCTAACTCATGGAGAGGGGGTTGGGGCACTGGAGATCCCTGTCATGAAGGCCCTTTAGCTGCCCTTCTGGAAATGTCTGTCTAGTCAAAGCTATGGTTTTTCCAGTAGTCACATATGGATGTGAGAGTTGGACTGTAAAGAAAGCTGAGTGCCAAAGAATTGATGCTTTTGAGCTGTGGTGTTGGAGAAGACTCTTGAGAGTCCCTTGGATTGCAAGGAGGTCCAACCAGTGAATCCTAAAGGAAATCAGTCCTGAATATTCATTGGAAGAACTGATGCTGAAGCTGAAATTCCAATACTTTGGCCACCTGATGCAAAGAACTGACTCATCTGAAAAGACCCTGATGCTGGGAAAGATTGAAGGTGGGAGGAGAAGGGTACGACAGAGGATGAGATGGTTGGATGGCATCACCAACTCGATAGACATGACTTTGGGTAAACTCCAGGAGTTGTTGATGGACAGGGAAGCCTGGTGTGCTGCAGTCCATGGGGTCGCAAAGGGTTGGACATGACTGAGCGACTGAACTGAACTGGAAATGTCAGGGGCTCCTGGATGCTACGATTTCTGCAGATCCTGCCAGTCAGGTGTGTGTGTGGGGGGGCATGATTCCAGCCAGGGTAGGGGGTTTTAGCCTGAAAGAGTCCCAGGTTGAGTGAAGCCCAAGGGCCCTGTGACCTCAGAGGAGGCGTCTGCCCTATATCATCTGCCATGTCAGACTGTCTCAGCTGGGGTGGAGGCCCTAGGGAAGACAGTGATGCCTGCAGACCCTGTGGGAGCACTGGGGCATCCCCACCAGGGGCTCACCTCGAAGGACACTTGGCTTTGAAGGTTCTGTGTGGGGCAGAGGCTGGGGCCCCCCACGGGGGCAGCGTGGCTCCTGACCGGACAGCCCAGCAGTGCTCAGAGGTTCTTAATGGTGTCTGGAATCAGCACCAGACGCTTTGCAAGGACTGTTTGCCCGAGGGTGCGGCCACTGCAAGAGAGCGGGTCTTGATTAACTGATAAACCAGGGGCCAGATTGTTGGGAAAATAAAGGAATGGGAATGCTCTCTTAGATCCACAGCGTCCTGTCTTCCAGGAAGAACCCCTGAGGCCTGAGTCAGGGCCCCCTCTGGCCCTCTCTGCTCCCCCCAACCTCTGGCCCGGAGGAGGAGGGTGAAGGGGGCGGGCTCACTGCTGATAGTCAGGGGTCCCAGGACGAGGGCGGGGCAGGGATCCGCTTTCCAGTCTTTCCTTCTGCATCCCACTCCCTAGTCCGTTCAGCATTGTGAAGGGTACCGCCAGCGGCCTGTGGACCCCCCAGGTCTAGAACCCGAGCTCCTTCCCACGCCTCCCAGAAAGCAGGTCCTCAGACCTGGGGTGTTCACAGCAGGGTGCGGTCCCTCCTGGGAGGACACCCAGCCCACTGCCTGCTTTTTCTCTGAGCCTGTGGCCCCCAGATGTCAGCAGGCAGAGGGCTTCTTTTTCAAGGATGATAAGTGTTTGCCAGGGACACGTTTCCAGGTCCTGTGATGGCAGGACAATTCAGTCTTGACCTAGCAGCTTTGGGAAGATTCTAAAGGGGGATCGGTCACTGGCAGAAGCCTGGGGCCACGCTGGCCTGTCTCCCTGCTGCTCTGCATGGAGAGCCTGGTTTCTTGGCGGCCGCTCTGGGAGTCCCGGTTGGCAGCCAAAAATCCATCTCGTATGCGGTCAAGAACATTTTATGCAAACCATCACTTGAAGTTGGACGCGGGGAAACAAAACAAAACAAACCTGAGTGCTCAGAGGCCAAAGGGGCCTCCAGATATTCCATGGGAACAGCCCTGATCTGTCCCTCCTGGGCAACCGCCTCTCCAGGAAGCCTCAACGGGGTGCCATGAATGTGACCTTTATTCTTCTTGGCCTTGTGCAGAGTCAGGTGAGGTTATTGCAAGTAGAATATAGAAATATTCCTTTTTCATTCCAAAAAGGGCTCTTAAATGTCAAATCAAATGAAATGAAATCATTGTATCGGGGCAGAACATATATAAGTTGCAGATGGCGTGGTCTTTCTATAAATTCCCCCAGCCTCACTGCCTCCCCTTGGGTTTTATTGACCTGGGCCAGTTTAAATAAAGTTCAAACACACTTATTAGTTGAGCAAATGTCATCTGCTAGAGTCTGAGCAAAATTCATTAGCTCACTTCTCCTCCCTCCCCCCACCTCCCCACTCCCCTGCCCACCCCAAGCCCCCAGTGTTTGTCTGGCTTCCTTGCCGGGCTAATTATAAGGTTCTCTGACAGCAAGTTCATATGACATAGTTTAACTCTTTGGTCCACCTTTAACACCTGAAAGTGAGCAAATAAAATGCCAGGTGCTCAGCATCCTGGCGGAGAAGGCAATGGCAACCCACTCCAGTACTCTTGCCTGGAAAATCCCATGGACGGAGGAGCCTGGTGGGCTGCCGTCTGTGGGGTCACACAGAGTCGGACACGACTGAAGTGACTTAGCAGCAGCAGCAGCAGCAGCCCCGGGGCTTCAGCACCTCTGGGTGCAGGCCCTTTAGAGCAGGGCGGCTGCAGGGGAAGGGGGTGTTCGGCACGGGGTGGGGGCTGTGGTGTGGTGGAGGTGAGAGGAGGGGACCCACCCGGAGAAGGAAGGCCGGGCCACGTGATAAACACGCCCAGCTCCAAAGACTGGAGCCCTCTGCACAGATGTTTCAGTGTTATGAGATAATTTGGGGGCCTCCGTGGGGTGAAAGGGTGGATTTGTCAGAAAGGGCACATACCTAGGGCGGTCTTTTCAGGAGCCGCACGGGCACTTCATTACCATGTCAATCCTGGGAGGAGGCCCACTTTAGCACAGCAGTCGGCGGAATGCATATGGAGCGCAGGGACCCCTGAATGAATAGTGAATGGAGAACCAGCTGAGATCTGCCCCCAGCTTTGTTCGTGGATGACCAGGGTAAGGGACCCCGGAGCCTGCAGCCCAGATGGTAGGAGGAGGCTGTGATCCGGCGGGTTTCTCTCCTTTCCCTCGATATCCTATCACTTGTGGGGCTTTTTCTTCCTTACTTGTATAGATACTGTGTTGTGTTAGTCACTCAGCCGTGTCTGATTCTGCGACCCCATGGAGTGCAGCCCGCCAGGCTCCTCTGTCCATGAGATTCTCCAGGCAAGAATACTGGATTGTCTTATCATACCCTCCTCCAGGGGATCTTCCCAACCCAGGGATCGCACTTGGTTCTCTTGCATTGCAGACAGATTCTTTACCCTCTGAGCCACTAGGGAAGCCCACTATGTATTCATACTGCGGTGGCCTAGTCGGGTCTTCTTCGATTTCCTCACTTCACTCATGCCAACTTCTCTTTGGGGGACTTGGAGATGAAACGCAAGAGGATCTGAAGCAATAAACATTTACAATTTCTCCCCTCCAAAATAGAAGTTTAAGACACTCAAGTCTGTGAGTTGTAGAAGTCGCTGAACATGTTAATTAAGAAATCATGGAAAAGACAAAGTATTTGAATGGCGAGTTCAGAATTACTTCTGGGTTCTCCTGAGTGAGCTGGGCGACATCCTGAGGAGGAGTGCTGTAAATCAAAGGACTGGCATTATCTAGTTTCCTTTCTGGCTTTAAAAGTTAGAACAGATGTCACCAGAGAGGACAAAATGGATTTTACCCACCAAGAGGGGCTTTTCTTGCCTCGTAATAGGAAGCGCCTTGAAATGCTAATATCCGCAGTCTGTGTTGCCGGGGTTTGCATAGAGATGGTGGGAAACAGCTCTGATCCCAACAAAACCTTTTGTTATTAATCAAGAAAATCTGGTCTTCTGAAGCAGCAAAGAACTGGAAATTAGCGAGGCCACTGGCAATGAGGCCAGGGAGCAAAAATGAGGGAGAAGATTCCAGCACCCTACTAAGACATGCTGCGGGGGGGAGGGGGCACGCTGGACGGCGGGCGCCCCCCAGCCTTCTCTGCTCTCCCTGAGCCTTCAGATTTGGAGGGGGAGGGATGGCAGCTCTTGTCTCGTGCGTTAAAGCCGTGTGTTTTCTTTTTCGGCAATTTCAAGAAGCAGGCTGGAAGAGTCTCCGTTAAAAGCACGCTAATGAAGTAGTGCTAAGAAAAGAAAGCTAAACACCACAAAATCAAAGTGGAGCATTTTGCTCAGCTAATGGGCTTGATTATGAGATTTTACAGGCCCTTTTATAAACTTGAATTTTATTTTGTGCTGGGGAACAGGAAATTTCTGTTTGGTTTTAAACATACATGATCACACCACCAAATATTCCTAATTTAAGCCTGTGAGAGTCGAACAAGATTTTTATGTCTAAGAAAGAAAGGGGTGGAATCAGCTCCGCCAATGGTAGTTAATAAAAGCACAAACTTTAAGCATCGTATTTTACAAAAATGGAAGTGGGGGCTGCAGCCACCCTGGTGGCCTGTCTTCATTTCCTCCGCCCCTTGGGGTGCTCAGAATCTCCCTGCCCGTTCCCTTCCGTGCCAGGTGTGTCCACCTGGCTGCACCTCCTCAACTAGAGCAGGGCCAGCCGCTGCCTCATAGGGTGTACAGCATCCCTGGCCTGCTCCCACTAGATGCCAACAGCACCCTTCTCCCGACTGACCCCCCAAATGTCTCCAGACTTCACCAAGAGAGTCCCTGCTTGAGTACCCCTGAGCTTGTTCAGCCAGCTGCCCCAGGGGGATAACAACCATGCTTGGAACTTTCTAGCTGCTCAGCGTCCAGCCTGGCATGGGACACAGAGTTGTGGGGTGAACCCATGCTGGGGCAGTGATGCCACTGAGAACTTAGTAAAGGACGGACAGTGAAAAGTCAAAGTCACTCAGTTGTGTCCAACTCTTTGCGACCCCATGGACTATACAGTCCGTGGAATTCTCCAGGCCAGAAGACTTGAGTGGGCAGCCTTTCCCTTCTCCTGGGGATCTTCCCAACCCAGGGATTGAACCCACGTCTCCCACATTGCAGGCGGATTCTTTACCAGCTGAGCCACAAGGGAAGCCCAAGAACACTGGAGAGGGTAGCCTATCCCTTCTCTAGCATATCTTCCCCACCCAGAAATCGAACCAGGGTCTCCTGCATTGCAGGAAGATTCTTTACCAACTGAGCTATCAAAGGACAGACAAGCCAACACCAACAGCAGACTGCATGCCCTCATTCTCCTTCCCCACAGGATGGACAGCTTTGGATTTTCCCTTCTAGGAAGTCAGCTGGAGGGGAGAAAACAGAAGGAAGCAAGAAGCCCCAACAGTCCACAGCCCAGATGAGCAACTCCATGTTGGGTGTGTTAATCTAAGGTCTGCATATTGGCCGCATGGGCAGATGGCATCCACGTGGAATAGAAACGGGGCTGCCATTGGGTTCTCGGTTTAGTCTCCAGCAAGATTTCAAGTGAGGCCTTGCTACTCTTTCAATGGTGCTTCATTATCCTTGTAGGGACACCTTGCTTTTTGGAACAAGTTATTAAAAAGTTACCTGTAGGTACGATGAGAAGTGTCCACCTATGAAAAATGTATGCATTTTTCTACTGAAAGTGAACTTAGAGAAAACCTGTTATAAAGAATTTAATTACATCATCATTGACTGTATCTGTACCTTCACTCAATTAATCTCTGAGAGTTTGATATTGAAACTCTAACTAAAAATCTTAATTTATCTACTTAAACAGTTATAATATATAGTGGCAACATACGTAACTTTGTTCTATATTTTCCAAGTCTCCTATAAATGTGTCATCATATTTTCATAATTCAAAAAATTAAAAAGGAAAGATAAATAAATAAATATAAACAAATATAATTATACCATCATTGATGGTATCATCAACCTCTTCCCCATCCTGCTACTGCTGCTGCTGCTAAGTAACTTCAGTCGTGTCCGACTCTGTGCGACCCCATGGATGGCAGCCCACCAGGCTCCCCCGTCCCTGGGATTCTCCAGGCAAGAACACTGGAGTGGGTTGCCATCTCCTTCTCCAATGCATGAAAGTGAAAGTGAAGTCGCTCAGTCGTGTTTGACTCTTTGCCACCCCATGGACTGTAGCCTACCAGGCTCCTCCACCCATGGGATTTTCCAGGCAAGAGTACTGGAGTGGGTTGCCATTTCCTTCTCCACTTCCCCGTCCTAGGTTTGCCAAAACTATGGTGCGTGCATCTCTAGAGAAACACTGGGAATTCCCATGGCCTCTTGGAGGTTCCATAGCCGTATTGTGATTGCTTTATGCGTAGCCTGCTCACAAGAGCTTCATGGGAGAATGGAGGTAAGATAATACATGGAGAGCTCAAGGGTACCCACAGACAGAGGCCAGTCTGTGTTACACTTAATTCCTGACCTGTGGATCAATGGCACTGCTCGTTTGGGGCGGGGAGGGGTGCCTGGGGGGCATGCTTCCAGCTGTGTGCAGATGTGGGCTCCCAGGACAAAGGAGGTCCTGGCTTCACCAAAACATGGATTTGTAAAAGACTGATTGCCTTCTCTGCCAAGGGAGCTCTGCTCTCTTTGACCTAGGGCCATCAGGGAAAGCTTGGGGCTTTGCGGAAGGAAAGGTCCTGAAATTCAAGGCCAGCCGAGGAGCGAGGACTGGTGGGGCAGGTGGCTTCAAAGTAGCTTCTTCTGAACTGTCCCTGTTCTCATTTCATGTCTCGATGCTGCGTGCGAGTCTCCAACCGGCTGTGTGGGGCCAGGCTGCTGCCCACGGGAGGGTGCTCACCTTGGGACCTGCCTCCAGACCTGCAGGGATCAAGCAGGGCCCTGGGCCTGGCACTGGGAGCAGGGATTAGCCTGCAGGGGGAGTGGAGGCCTGGGGATGGAGAGGTGGGCAGGCTTGTCTGGCCTCATCTCTGGAGGACAGGGTGTAGAGTGCATGCTTTGGAGTCAGAGCTCAGGACTGGTACCCAGGGAGAGAGAGCCCAGAGATGGACGGGTGAGGCTTCACAGAGGACACAGGCTACCCACTCTGCACCTCGCCATGCTCACCTTGCCTGGAAAGCAGCGGGGTTGGGGGGGCCTCCCTCTCGGGCTCTCCTTCCCCTGGAGCTGCCTCTCCCCTCCTCCCCCTCTCCCCCAGACTCAAAACACAGTGTCATCTTTAGTGTGAAAGACCAGAAACCAGGGAGGGAATCTGGTTTTGTGGGCTGGCTGGGCCCCTGGGACGGCTGAAACATTGCTTCTGAGGATGAAAGGACGGACTGCTAGTCCACCTAGGAGCTGCTTAACTTTCCAGTGATTTTTTTTTTTTGGAGACCAGCTGGTGGGTAAGGGCCAGAGGGGGGAACGGGCACCAGCAAAGTGCCTTGTTCAGCCTTGTTCCCACGAAGCTTTCCAGTTGCTTGGTCAGTACCCAGAGCATCAGAATTCTCCCAGTTTCCTGCCCCGCCCCCTCACCACCCTGCCCCCACCCCCACCCCCTTGCTCAAAAGCAGTCTAGCTTATTCCCAGGCATTAAGAAAAGAGCGTGTGTGATTGGAAAGCAGCGGAATAGCCTTCCAGACTGAGATTTCACCTATTGGGGGGGTGAGCATGGAGCAGAAAAAAGACTCCATTATAAGCACCTTAAAAACAGACCACAAAGGAAATGCTGACAGGGCCGGGCCCCCAGGGCCAGCTCCAGCGGGCAGTTAGGGGAGGGAGGGTTTTGTGCAGAGTTCAAAGCCCCAGTGAAAGCGACCGAGGACCATTGTGTTTGGGCAAAAGACAGTGCTTATCAGAAAGGAGTGTTAGGTTACCGCGCCTCTGGGCTCCTGAGAGTTTTAAAAGGCAGGCTTTGGAGCCCTTGGAGGCTTCCGGAGATGCTTTCTAGGGGACCCCGTGTGGGGACGGTTTCTGAGACCACTGGCTGTGCTGGCTGAAACCATTGCAAAGGGGCCGATGGAGGATGGGTGGAAAAGACTGTTTGGGACAGTTATCCAGCGATCACTTGCCTGAGTCCAGGAGAGTCAATATTTCTGGGGAGTCTTAGTAGTTTTATGGACGAGAGAGGTTGCAGCTCTGGGTCAGTGGAAAAACCAAGCGCTGAGATGCCTTTTCTGATGGATCTTGAGTCAATATCCTCGGTTCAGGCATGAGTATGTGCATGTGTGCTACGTGGCTTCAGCCGTGTCCGACTCTTTGTGACCCTACGGATCGTAGCCTGCCAGGCTTCTCTGTCCGTGGGATTCTTCAGGCAAGAATACTGGAGCGGGTAGCCGTTTCCTACTCCAGAGGATCTTTCCGACCCAGGGATTGAACCCACATTTCCTGTGTCTCCTGCCTTGGCAGGTGGATTCTTTATCACTAGCACCCCCTGGAAAGCCCAGTTCAGGCATATTGGACTAAAAATCAGCTGAACTTATGGTTGCTGAGGGAAAGGAGGAGGGAAAGGGATATTTAGGGAGTTTTGACAGGTACACAGTGCTGTGTTTAAAATGGATAACCAACAAGGACCTACTATATTGTGACCCCATGGACTGTAGTCCAACAGGCTCCTCTGTGCATGGAATTCTCTAGGCAGGAATACTTAAGCATCTAAGCCTCCAGGGAAGCCCAGGGAACTCTGCTCAGTGTTATGTGGCAGCTTGGACAGGAGAGGAGTTTTTGGGGAAGAATGGATATATGTGTTCGTATGGGTGAGTTCCTTTGCTGTCCGCTTGAAACTATCACAACATTGTTAATCAACTATACTCCAAACAGAATAAAAAGTTAAAAATTAAAAAAAAAAAAAGCTTCAAAAATCAGCTGCTCTCATTTAACACTGACCAATGAGTGAGTCTTAGTGGATGGTCCTTTCCCAGAGTCAGCCCTGGTCCTGAGAAAATGTCTCATTACTGCTAGGGACCTGAGCTGATAGGGGACTTACACCCCACTTAGGGGGCCCAGAGACATTCTGAGGAGAAGGTCTTTCTGTGCATTTAGGGGGCCCCATGCCATCTCCTAGTTGCTGAGCAGAGATGAGCTGTCCTCCTGGGAGGACTCAGTTCAGTGTGCCCACCCCTGTCAGGTGCTGCCCTAGGAATACCTTTCTCTAAATCTGCTCCAGAGTCACTCACATTAAGAAATCTCCTTGCACTTTGTCCTTTCACTTCCCCATCTATGGAATGAGAGAAACAACAGTTTTTACGTAAAAGGCAAAACAACCCACTCACCGACAAGACAAAACAAACCCAGCCGTGCCCACTTGGGGAAAATTACACACAACTATTAAAATGGACGAGGAAGAAGCCTGAAAAATTATAACGTGAATGATGCTGAATGAATGATAATGAAAGAAAAATGGAAAACAATTATGCAACAGTGTTTCTGGGAAAATCTGGCTGGCCCTTCAGTAAGAATTCCCATTGGCCTAATGTTAATGTCTAATTAAGATGTTAGCTCTTCTTTCCTCCTAGTGTTTCATTCTTATCAGTTCTTCCAAAAGTCTCCAATTTCATGCAACGCAAACAGAAATAAGAGAGGCCAGCCACGCAGGACTGCAGGGGTGGAGGAGAGTGTTTTAGGAATGCGAGGGAGGAAAATGCAAGGAAGGGAAAAGAGATTTTAACAGCCTTGTCTCTTTTCATGCGTTAAGAACAGAGATTCTGGCCAGAGGAGCCCTGGGGGCAGGGAGACAGTTTGAGGCCAACTTCCCTGCCTGGACCAGACCCTGGAGGGTGAGGTGAGACAGTCTGGGGGTGCCTCATGAAGACAGGCAGCCTGCAGCCTAAGCGCAGAATTCCCAACCTGCCAGGAGTCTTCAGATTCTTAAAGCCACCCGGGGCATTTTCAGAACAAGAGGAATTTTTTTTTTTTAATTTTTATTGAAATATAATTGATTTCCAATGTTGTATTAATTTGTGCTGTACAACAAAACGATCCAGTTATATAGATATTTTTGTACATATTTCTTTTTCATATTCTCTTCCATTATGGCTTATCACAGGATATTGAATAGAGTTCCCTGTACTCCACAGTAGGACCTTGTTGTTCATTCATTCTATATGTAATAGTTTGCGTCTGCTAATCCCAAGCTCCCAATCCTTCCCTCCTCCACCCCCTCACCCCCTTGGCAACCATAAGTCTGTTCTCTATGTCTGTGAGTTTGCTTATATTTTGTAGGTAAGTTCATTCGTGTCATATTTTAGATTCCACATATAAGTATGGTATTTGTCTTTCTCTTTCTGACTTACTTCACTTAGAATGATAACCTCTAGTTGCATCCATGTTGTGGCAAATGGCATTATTTCACTCTTCTTCATGGCTGAGTAGTATTCCGTTGTATATGTGGACCACAGCTTCTCTACCCAATCGTCTGTTGATGGACAGTTAGGTTGTTTCCATGTCTTGGCTATTGTCAAAAGTGCTGCTGTGATTCCTGGGGTCCGTGTAAATATCTTTGTGAATTGTAGTTTTGTCTGCATATGCCCAGAAGTGGGATTGCTGGGTCATATGGAAACTCTAGTTTGAATTTAGAACAAAATTAATTTTAATTCCCTGGAGTTAGAAATATGTTTGCTGTCAGCGGCCTGACTAGATATCCTAGGGTGGGCCACCGCTGAGCCAGAGAGGAAGAGATGTCTAGGAGAGGTGGGGGCAGTGGGGGAAGAGTCCGTCTGTGGGACTGGACATCAGCTCTGTGCACCCTGGGGGCCTTCTGAGTCATTCACCCTCCAGGAGCTCCTGACTGCCAGCTCTGAGTTTAGACAAGCTCTAAGTGAATGGCTTATGGGACCTCAGAGGGAGGACTCTGATGAGGCTCAGCAAATAGCTTCTTATTGAATTTAGGAAGGTTTTCTTGCCTGGAGGATCCCCATGGACAGAGGAGTCTGGTGGGCTACAGTCCATGGAGTCGCAAAGAGTCTGAAGTGACTTAGCATGTATGCAAGCAGGCTCAGAAAAGAATCTGTCTGCAATACAGGAGATGCAGGTTCAGTCCCTAGGTTGGGAAGATCCCCTGGAGAAGGAAAGAACAACACACTTCAGTTTTTTTGCCTGGGAAATCCCATGGACAGAGGAGCCTGGTGGGCTACAGTCCATGGGGTCACCAAGAGTCGGACACGCCTGAGCAACTGACACTATCACTTTCAGGCTTGAAGAGAACACCTCTGGCCTTGCTCTCTGGTTCCTGGAGGAGACTCTCCTCGCCCAGGAGAAGTGTTGGCACAAAGACTGGAACAGCTCACAGGTCCTGAGCCCTCGGGATCTGCCAGGTACCTGCTGTATCACGAGAGTATTCCACCTACCTTCACAGCCCGCTAGTATGAAGGGCACGCTAGTATTTCATGAATGAGAAATGGAGGTGGTTCAGATTGCTGGAAGGACTTGTCCACGGCTGTGTTAGCTAGTGAGGCAAGCTGGGATTCGGGCTCTCAAGGAAGCGACAGCTGCCCTGGGCTGTGGGGAAGAAGGAAGGACAGAGGCTCTCTCAGAACTCAGAAACTCTGTGCTGGATCAAAACGGATGGCTCTTATTTAAGATCAATTGATGCTTCAAGAATTGATCTTTGGGGATGTCCCTGGTTGGTGGTCCAGTGGCTAAGACTGTGCATTCCCAGTGCAAAGGAGTAGAACCCAGGTCAGGGAACTAGATCCCAGTGGGTGCAACTAAGAGTTCAAATGCTAAAGATCCCGCATGCCTCAACGAAGACGGAAGATCCCACGTGCTGCAGCTAAGACCCAGCAGCTAAGACCCAGCGCAGCCAAATAATAAAACATTAAAAAAAAAGTTGTAATTAAAACTTAATTAGAAAGAAAAAAAAGTTGCGCAGATTTCATGTTTGGCGCCCGGGATCGTCCCTCTCGCTCTGACGTTTTCGAGAGAGGAAGATAGGAAAGGAAACGCAGCGGCAGGTGGGCCTAGAATCTCACCTGCAAGGACCTCTTGTGGGTCTTGACAGAAAAGGGTTGAGCAACGTGTGCCGGGAAGTGTCCAGTCTCCACCTGCGTTATTTCATCACATCCTAGCAAACCTCCCTGAGGGAGCGGGTGTTGTTACCTTGAAGATAAGAAAACTGAGTCTCAGGCAGATACAAGATCAGTGTCGACAGAAACATTATGTACCCTCAAAAGGCATGTTCATGTCCTAAGCCCTGGTGCTTGTGAATGTGACTTTATTTGGTGAAAGTGTTGGTCACTCAGTCATGCCCAACTCCATGTGACCCCATGGACAATAGCCCATCAGGTTCCTCTGTCCAGGGGATTCTCCAGGCAAGAATACTGGAGTGGGTAGACATTCCCTTCTCCAGGGGATCTTCCCGACCCAGGGATCAAACCTGCATCTCCTGTGTCTCCTGCACTGAAGGTGGATTCTTTACCATTTGAGCCACCAGGAAAGGCCTTATTTGGACACAAAGCTTTTGTAGATGTACTCTAATTAAGAAGAAGTCCTGTGGGTGGGCCAATGACGGGGGTCTTTATAAGAAGAGGGGCATTTGGGCAAGTATACAGAGAGGACACAGGGAGGAGCCGTGGATGATGGAGCCAGAGCTGGAGAGAAGCGTCTTTAAGCCAAGGGTCCCTGAGGGCTGCTGGCAACACTGGAAGCTGGGAAGAGGCAAGGAAGGGTCCGGGCCTTGAGTTGTCATAGGGAGCGTGGCCCAGCCGATGCCTTCAGTTTGGACTTTCAGTCTCCAGAGACGAGACAGAAAAGCTTTCAGTAGTTTTCAGCCACCCACTTTGTAGCAGTTTGTCATGGTGGCCACAGGAAATGAACACAGCAAGCACTCATCTTGCTTCCATTGTGTTGTTTAGGCGCTCAGTCCTGTCCGATTCTTTGCAACCCCGTGGACTGCAGCACACCAGGCTTCCTTGTCCTTCACTGTCCCCTGGACCAGGCTTCCCTGTTCTTCACTGTCTCCCAGAGTTTGCTCAAACTCACGTCCTTCGAGTCGGTGATGCCATCCGACCATCTCATCCTCAACACTTCTCCTCCACCTTCAGTCTTTCTCAGCATCAGGGTCTTTTCCAATGGGTCAGCTCTTTGAATCAGATGGCCAAAGGATTGGAGCTTCAGCTTCAACATGCCTAGGGCATGGCCAAAAAAGAGAGAGAAGAACGTGGAGAGTTCCCTAAGGACATGGGGGTGCTTGAGAGCAGATGGTGCGGGGCAGGAAGGGGATAAGAAGGTGGCTCGGGTGGGGAAGGGGGCCTGGAGTCTCCGGTGGCCTGGAGGTGGGGTCTTCGTGGAGACCGTGGTCCAGGAGGGGTCAGGGTGCTTGAGGAGCAGATGGATCCCAGGTGCGGGCGGGCAGCAGTGGAGACAGGAGGATGGAGAGGGGGCTGAAGGCAGACAGCCACCCTGGGGAGGCCGGGGAAGTCAGGGTGGCTGTGAGATGTTGCCACGATGACAAATAACCCTGTCCAGCCATTGAACATGGTGCTGGAGAGTGACTCAGAGCCCAAGCATGCTGGTCCCCTTGTCCTGTGGGCGGGGAGCTATGCTGGACCAGATGAGGGTGAATATCTCATGAATGCGTGTGGGAGGCCGACCGCGCTGGAGAAAGAGTTAATAATTAAACCATTTGCGCCACCACAATGGGCCGGGCGGGCCCAGGGTCCTTGGGGCTGACCCTGATCCTGCCCACCCCGTCATCATCGTCGGTATGTAGTCCACACGGGGACAGCACAGGAAGCTTAGCCCGAGGGCCCCCAACAACGAGGCATTTTAGTTTTGGAAGCTGCCAGGACAGGAAATTAGTGAGAAATTACTGATTAGGAAAAATCAATTTGGCCTGACTTGAATTGGTAGGAGGGGGAGAAAGGGCGGGGTGGGGGCTGCATCTGACAATGCACTCCTCCTGGGGGGCGGGGGGCTCTGAGTCCCTCTTTTCTGGGGAACCTGGAGCGCCAAGGGGTTAAACAGTTGCCAAAGGCTCTGAAGCAAGCAAGGGTGGCTGGGCCAGGAGTGAGGGGGTAGGCCTGTTGGCTCCCAGGTCCCCCCTGCCCGAGTTCCCCATGGTGGTGCTGGTGCCCCCAGACTCCCGAAGCTTCAAGGGGAGGCTCTGAGACTGCAACAGGATCCAGGGGCCTGGACCCTCTTTGACTCTGCCCTGTCTTATGTGGTCGCTGGGGGAGAAGCCAGAACAGGGCGGCCGGCCTCATGCCACCATCACCTGCCCAGTGACCCCGGGCGACCTCAGGGCTCCTGCAGAAGGCTTGACAGAGCCTTCCTCTGGCAGATGAGGCTGACCAGGTGACTTTCCAGGATGCCGTCCAGTCCTAAGATTGCAGGGTTGGTGATTTCTGGAGATTCGAAGGGATAAAGACTGTCTTTGTGCTCAAATGAGCCAGGCTCTGGGGCAGAAAGTCACTCCCTCGGGGCAGTGACTGGAGATCGGTGTCCTTCTGCGCCTGCCCTGCCAGCCTCCTTTGCTCTGGGCTGCCAGGAGCCACCCTGCAGCCCCTATTCCTTTCCCACCATCCCTGCCTGGGGCATAGCGGGGCATAGGCCTCTGGCGTCCCTTGACTGGGTGGCCCTGCCTGTTCTCCATGATGTCTGGCTGCCCACTCTCAGGGCCTGCTCCACCATGACTTAGATGAAGTCCCTGAGTCTTGTCATTCCTCCTGGGCTCCCCAGTCTCTGCACGTTATGTGGCAGGCCTCACCCCTGCTTCAGAGCTCCCCAAGTTTTCCCCAGGATGGCCGGACTGCCTGAGGGGTCCCTTGGTTGGAGCTGCCCAGAGTCTTGGGGCTCCTCTTTCATCCAGGGGGCCCTGGCCACTCTCCGTGGACCCAGCCTTTCCAGCTCTTTTCAAAGCAGGAGAAAGGCCACTTCCTGGAGGAGATGTCCCACAGAAGGCACACCCCTGTCTCCTGCCTGCTCACAAGGGGACCTGGGTCCCAGAGACGGTCCTTCCCCAGGGCTGTGAGCACACAGGGGCCCCAGTGGATGTGCTCTCTGATTATAAAGACCACATGTGAGTGCCGCCCAGGGGCTGTCTAGTGCCCCCCTGATG
Source organism: Capricornis sumatraensis (assembly GCF_032405125.1). NCBI lineage: Eukaryota > Metazoa > Chordata > Mammalia > Artiodactyla > Bovidae > Capricornis > Capricornis sumatraensis. Next base: position 18,124,048 of record NC_091069.1, on the reverse strand, counting down.
CTGGTCCAGAGTGAAGGTGTCTATTCACAGTTTGTCCTGGGGAAAGCACCCTCCTTTGATTGTGGCAGGCAGAATAACTCCCCTCTTCCCCCCAGATGAACACATTCTCAGCCCAAGAACCTGTGAAAGGAAGAGGCACTTGGCAGATACGGTTCAGCCAAGGGCACTGAGGTGGGGAGATTGCCCTGGATTACCCAAGTCGGCCCAGTGTGGAAGCATTACTCACTCAGTTGTGTCCGACTCTTTGCGGCCCCATGAACTGTGGCCCACCAGGCTCCTCTGTCCATGGGATTCTCCAGGCAAGATGGCTGGAGTGGGTTGCCATGCCCTTCTCCAGGGGATCTTCCCAACCCAGGGATCGAACCCTGGTCTCCTGCATTGCAGGCAGATTCTTCACTGTCTGAGCCACTGGGGAAGCCCCAGTGTGGAAGGGGGAGGTGTCCCAGTGATGCTGTGTGGGAAGACCCAGCTGGCCAGTGCTGACCGTGAAGGTGGAGGGTTTACAAGACAAGGAATGCAGGCGGCCTCTGGAAGCTGGAAAGGACAAGGAAGCAGGCTGTCCCTGGGAGGCTCCAGGAAGGACACAGCCCTGCAACACCTTGGTTTTAACCCCATGAAACTTACTTTGGACTTCTGGCCTCCAGAAGTGGAAGAAGATAAATGTGTGTTGTTCTAAGCCACTGAGTTTGTGGTAATTTGAGGGGTAATTTCTGTTTGTGGCAACAGAAAAACTAACAAATCCAGTGACATCTTTTCTTGTGACCTGTCTCAGGGAACAGCTCTCCATGCACACGTGTCCAGGGTGGAGACTGGGCCGCAGGGAGGGGGCCCACGTGAGCTGTCAGGCCCTGGGGCTTCTTGCCTGTGTCCCCCAGCCTGACAGCCCCATGGATGCCACGCTCAGAGAGCTGCACTTCCTCAGCTCCCTCCTTCTCGTTGACCTCAGAACATTTCCTTAGAGGTTGTGGTGGGGGCGGGGGGTGGGGAGATAGCAGGCGACTCTTCTCTGGTCTGTTCGGCTGGACAGATGGGCCTGCAGCCCCTGGGAGGAGAGGCTTGAGGTTGGAGGAGAGAGGCCCCATCTTGGCTTTCAGTTTAGAGAAGATCCCCAAACAGGGCTGCACTCAGGCCACGGTCAGAGAAGGGAGGGCATTGGGGGTCACAGGGCATTGGGAAGGCATTGGGAGGCCACAGGGTATTTGTTTCCACTCTCAGTGGAGGCCAGGTCCATATGGGTGTGTACAGCAGCCTCAGAGCAGGGCAGGGACCCAGGATCTAGGCAGATGATGGAAGCTCTGCAGGCAAAGATTCAGAGGCAGGACTGGGCTGGTGTGACCCAGATTCCTCCTCTTCCTGGGCACTTGGATCCTTGCCAGCCTCCCCACTCTGGGCCCCTTCGGCCTTTGGGCTGTGAGTAGTGCTGATGTGTGCTGATGAGTTCAATCGACTCAGCAGACCCAGAAACCATGTCTTCATGAGTCCAGGTCCCCAGACATGGAGCCCATGGGCCCCAAGCACTCAAGTGAGCAAGGTGTGACCTTGGTTCCTGAAGCCCTAGAGACTCCTGCGTGAACCCCTCACCCCCGCACAGTCTGCCTATCTTAGAGGATTAACTAGGTTTAGAAAGAGCCTTGTGAAGGGTGTATTGTGTGCGAGGAAAACAGGAGCACAATGACCTGATAGGATGGAGGTTGGAGGCCCAGGAAACAATTGCAGGGAGGTGGTGGGATGGTGGGGGGCAGGGGGATGGGCAAGATAGAGCTGAGGCTATGGAGGGACAAAGGCCACCTTGGAAGAAAGCCTTGGATTCTTGCTTCCAAGCAAAGGATCTGATTTTCAAGATTGCTCTCAAGTCTCTGTTCCAAGAGTGGGAGTGTTCTTAACTGTTTTCTGGGAGACCTGTACAGCAGGCCCCAGGCACCCGTAGGTGCTGGAACGATGAGTAAGTCATTTTGAAAGAAGACAACCCTATTTAGACACAGCCAGAATAGGAACTTTTAAAAGTGAATGTTTTTGGAAAATAAACTTTTGAGACATTTCAGTTGAGATGTCAATGAAACCCATTGAAGTAGTACATCCATTGGCATTTATTCTATGATTTTATGGAGTAAAAATTTGGTTCCCTGAATCCTTAAAGGTGAGTATATCCCTCCTATAAGACTACTGACGCTCAAACTCATGTCCATCTCACCAGTGATGCCATCCAACCATCTCATCCTCTGTCATCTCCTTCTCCTCCCACCTTCAATCTTTCCCAGCATCAGGATCTTTTCAAATGAGTCAGTTCTTCGAATCAGGTGGCCAAAGTATTGGAGCTTCAGCTTCCCAACATCAGTTCTTGCAATGAATATTCAGGATTGATTTCCTTTAGGATGGACTGGTTGGATCTCCTTGCAGTCCAAGGGACTCCAAAGAGTCTTCTCCAACACCACAGTTCAAAAACATCAATTCTTTGACCCTCAGCTTTCTTTATATTCTAACTCTCACATCCATACACGACTACTGGAAAAACCATAGCCTTGACTAGATGGATCTTTGTTAGCAAAGTAATGTCTCTGCTTTTTAATATGCTGTCTAGGTTGGTCATAGCTTTTCTTCCAAGGAGTAAGCATCTTTTAATTTCATGGCTTCAATCACCATCTGCAGTGATTTTGGAGCCCAAGAAAAGAAAGTCTCTCACTGTTTCCATTGTTTCTCCATCTATTTGCCATGAAGTGATGGGACCAGATGCCATGATCTTAGTTTTCTGAATGTTGAGTTTTAAGTCAGCTTTTTCACTCTCCTCTTTCATTTTCATCTAGAGGTTCTTCAGTTCTTCTTCACTTTCTGCCGTAAGGGTGGTGTCATCTGCATATGTGAGGTTATTGATATTTCTCCTGAAAATCTTGATTCCAGTTTGTGCCTTATCCAGCCTGGCAGTTTGCATAATGTACTCTGCATAAAAGTTAAACAAGCAGGGTGACAATATACAGCCTTGATGTACTCCTTTTCCTATTTGGAACCAGTCTGTTGTTCCATGTCCAGTTCTAACTGTTGCTTCCTGACCTCCATACAGATTTCTCTGGAGGCAGGTCACATGGTCTCATATTCCCATCTCTTGAAGAATTTTCCTGTTTGTTGTGATCCACACAGTCAAAGGCTTTGGAGTAGTCAATTAAGCAAAAGTACATGTTTTTCTGGAACTCGCTTGCTTTTTTGATGATCCAACGGATGTTGGCAATCTGATCTCTTTTTGAAATCCAGCTTGAACATCTGCAAGTTCACAGTTCACATACTGTTGAAGCCTGGCTTGGAGAATTTTGAGCATGACTTTATTAGCTTGTAAGATGAGTGCAATTGTGTGGTAGTTTGAACATTCTTTGGCATTGCCTTTCTTTGGGGTTGGAATGAAAACTGACCTTTTCCAGTCCAGTGGCCACTGCTGAGTTTTCCAGATTTGCTGGCATATTGAGTGCAGCACTTTCACAGTATCATCTTTTAGGGTTTGAAATAGCTCCACTGGAATTCCATCACCTCCACTAGCTTTGTTCATAGAGATGCTTCCTAAGGCCCACTTGACTTCACATTCCAGAATGTCTGGCTCTAGGTGAATGATCACACCACTGTGATTATCTGGGTCATGAAGATCTTTTTTGTATAGTTCTTCTGTGTATTCTTGCCATCTCTTCTTAATATCTTCTGCTTCTGTTAGGCCCATACCTTTTCTGTCTTTTATTGTGCCATCTTTGTATGAAATGTTCCCTTGGTATCTCTAATTTTCTTGAAGAGATCTCTAGTCTTTCCCATTCTATTGTTTTCCTCTGTTTCTTCGCATTGATCTGAGGAAGGCTTTCTTATCTCTCCTTGCTATTCTCTGGAACTCTGCATTTAAATGGGTATATCTTTCCTTTTCTCGTTTGTCTTTGCTTCTCTTCTATTCATAGCTATTTGTAAGGCCTCCTCAGACAGCCATTTTGCCTTTTTGCATTTCTTTTTCTTGGGGATGGTCTTGATCACTGCCTCTTGTATAACGTCATGAACCTCCGTCCATAGTTCTTCAGGCACTCTGTCTATCAGAGCTAATCTCTTGAATCTATTTCTCACTTCCACTGTATAATCATAAGAGATTTGATTTAGGTCATACCTGAATGGTCTAGTGGTTTTCCCTACTTTCTTCAGTTTAAGTCTGAATTTGGCAATAAGGAGATCATGATCTGAGCCACAGTCAGCTCCTGGTCTTGTTTTTGCTGACTGTATAGAGCTTCTCCATCTTTGGCTGCAAAGAAGGTAATCAATCTGATTTTGGTGTTGACCATCTGGTGACGTCCATGTATAGAGTCTTCTCCTGTGCTGTTGGGAGAGGGTGTTTGCTATGACCAGTGCGTTCTCTTGGCAAAACTCTGTTAGCCTTTGACCTGCTGTGTTTTGTGCTCCAAGGCCAGATTTGCTGGCATATTGAGTGTAGTAATCCAAGTACCGTGGGCATAGATACTATGTTTCACTCAGTGAATGATCATATCCCCTGCTGTTGTGTTTCCATAAAATGATCATTAAGGTGAAATAAATAACACCAAAAAATTTTTAAAGTTTTTTAAAAAACGTTGTTTATTTGTGGCTGCACAGGCTCTTTGTTGCTGTGGGCAGACTCTTTAGCTGCGGCGAGCCGGCGCTATTCTCTAGCTGTGGGGCACGGACTTCTCACTGCAGTGTCTTCTCTTGTTGCAGACCTCGGCCCCCAGAGCGCGGGCTCAGTGGTTGTGACACACAGGCTTAGTTATCCCTTGGCATGTGGAATCTTCCCGGACCAGGGATTGAATCCTGGTCCCCTGCATTGGCAAGCCAATTCTTAACCCATGGACCACCAGGGAAATCCTAGAGCCAGAGCTTTAGGATCGGTGGCATTCTTCTTTCCCTTTAGATTTTCTATTAATTGATTTGACACAGTAACTTACTGAGCACCATGACTTTTTGTTGTAAGCCTGGCTAAAGTTTGTGATCTGCTGGGGCACACGTGTTACTTTAATGAATCCTCACAAGGATCTAAGTTGACGGCTTCTATCGTGATCCCTGGTTTCCCTCACAGCTCAGTTGGTAGAGAATCTGCCTGCAATGCAGGAGACCCCGGTTCAATTCCTGGGTTGGGAAGATCCACTGGAGAACGGATAGGCTACCCACTCCGGTATTCTTGGGCTTCCCTTGCGGCTCAGCTGGTAGAGAATACACCTGCAATGCGGGAGACCTGGATTTGATCCCTGGGTTGGGATGATCCCCTGAAGAAGGGAAAGGCTACCCACTCCAGTATTGTGGCCTGGAGAATTCTATTAAACAGTCCATGGGATTGCAAAGAGTTGGACATGACTGAGCAACTTTTACTTTCACTATGGTGATCCTTAATTCAGAGATGAGGAAACTGGGGTCCAGAAGGATCAGGTAGGTGGCCAAGAGTTGCACAGCAAGTGTTGAAATTAAAGGCCCAATGGACCCTCTCACCCTGGGATGTCACCTCTCTGTAGGATGGCCCGCCCGGATGCCAGGGGTGTGATGCAGTTCATCCCAGGCTAAGGCAGGCTCTCTTTCTGTAAACATTTATCAGACAACTCCTGCTCAGGCACTGGCTTTGAGACTGGATGGGAAGGCTGTCCTGGCACCTCCTAATTTTTGCCAGAGATAGAGGAGAGGCAGGTGGTATCGGGGCCACTGGCAGTCAGCAGGGAGGCTGAGGGCAGAATGGGAAGCTTGAAGTTGACACATTTTTCATTTTAAAGTTTGCTACACTGACTTGTCAAGTAGGAATTAGAAAAGGTGCTGATTTCTGGAAGTTCACACACCTAAAATAATCTGGAGGCGATAGGCAGCACGCCTTAACCTCTTGAGGTGCGTGTTCATTAGCCAGACACGTCTTAAAGGCTCGGAGCGCGTGACTGAGACCGAGGGTGTTTATCTGGCCTTTATATAAAATTCCTTAAAAAAAACCAAAACTGAACAGAGAGAAGTTCTTTCTCTCAAATCAGATGAGAACCATCAGCCTGAGGACTTTAAAAAGAAGAGCATGACTGTGGTATCACCCTGCAGAGGTGACAGGTCTCTGGGAGGTGGACTCACTGCTCTCAGGACGAGTGCCGGCCACCACCCTCACCCTCCGGGCTCCTGAGGCCAGTGTGTGCCCGAGTCCCGGGGCCTCATGAGCCCCCTTGAAGGGATCAAGTGCCTGAGTTACTCACATCCCGGTTCCCCATGGGGTAGGTGATGGTGACCACCCACGGCTGGGGACACGGGCTGAGGCCTGGGCAGCAGACATCAACCGGGGCCGGGGAAGGCCGTTCCTGGTGAAGAGAAACCCCCTCAGGGCACCCCAGGCCGTCTTCTGCACAGAAGCAACAACCCAGATTTACACTCCTCTGACTCCCTCACCACAAGCACGCCTGCTCTGAGAACCCGGGTCAGGTGGTCTTGGGGTGAGTCTGTCTTTCGTCCTGTTTGTGGACTTGAGTGGACGATGCTGACCCTGTTCCTGATGGCTGAGCACCCTCTGGGACAGCCCAGCCCGGTGCCCTGGCCTTTCCTGCCTCTCGCTCTGCAGCTGAGGGGCCCTGGGGTCTGCACACCCTGTCTGCGTGTGGGTGGGTGAGGTGGCGGGGGGTCGAGCATGGTCGACTGAGAGCGCTCAGTGAGCTCATGGCCGCACAAGGACATGCCTCGCTGGATACAGTGTGTTATCAGGGTGAAGGGCCACTGTGGCCGGACTGAGCAACAGCACCCTGACGCCGGGGCCCTGGGCCTGGCCTGCTGTGCTTCACCGTCCTGCTCTGCTGAGTGAAGCCAAGACCCCCACCTACGTAGCAGGACACCACGACCACGAAGTGCAGGCCCCGGTCACCCCCTATCTTGCCTCCCCGCTCCCAGCTGGTCCTCTGATTCTGTTCATACCCTGCTTGGGTGCTTGTTAGCTGTGTGACCATGGGCAAGTGTCTTAACCTCTCTGAGTCTCAGTTCCTTCGTCCATCGAATGGATACACTGATTCTGTCTTCGGAAGACTCTGTTGAAGGTGCTAGGCATTGGATGCAGGGCTTGGCATTGCAGGTGCTTAAAAGAATGTCACTGCCCTCCGCGCTCCTGCTGTCTTTAAAGGGGGCACTCTCCTCCCTCCCGCTTCATCCTCTCCAGTCTCGCGCAGCTCTCTGCTCTCTGTGGGTCTCCTCTGCTGCACTTCCACGGGCTCCCCCTGACTGTCTGATGGCCCTGGCTGGTCCTGGCCACTCGGGCAGCACAGAGCCAGGAGGAAGGAGTGGTAGTGAGACCCCTGGGTGAGACCCCTCTCCCCTTCTCAGAGCAATGCCAGCCACAGGATCCTAAGTTTGAGGCCTTTCTTTTTTGGAAAAAAAGAAGAGAAAAACAGTGTTTCACATGACTGTTCAGTTGTAGAGAACAGTTCCTCTTGGGAGCTGAGGAGTGCAGATCTGGATTTGGGGGGCGGGGCCCCTGTGGTGGGAGATGGAGGGAACTGGGCATCCCCCCTTCAGGGAAAGATGGTCCCTGAGCAGGTTGTTTGGATGGCAGGCATCAAAAAGCATGTGTGTGTGTATGTGTGCATGCATGCATGCATGCGTGTATGTGTGTGCATGTGTGCACACATGTATGTACCTGTGCGCATGCATGTGTGTATGTTTGTGCACATGTGCGTATATATGCATATGAGTATATGTGTGTTGGGGGGAGAACTGGACCCCATCCTTGCCAAGTGGGCTCCCCCGTCCCGGTTGCTATCATGGGGGGAGGGGAGCCTGGTTCCCAGGAGGGGTCATGGGGACCTGCCCTCAACCCAGGCTCTCAGCCTTGGAGGTTTTATGGGTTTTATGGAGAAGGTTTTATACCGAAGAGAAACGGGGCCTTGTCTGTTTGTCCACTCCACCCGGGTCACTGCAAGCTTGACCTGGTTCAGATAGCGCTTTATCACACCACTCCCTACCCAGAAAAATCCCTGCCATTTAGGGGTTTCCTATTTATCTTGCAGTTTTATGGCCACTTGGCAAAATGGCCATGACTGTGGCCTGTGTGTTTAACTATAGAGTCAAATTATATATTGACTGAGATCTCTCTTTGTGTTTCCCTCTGTGTGTGTCTCTCCATGTCACTCACACACTGACACACACACACATTTTCACACAGACACACAAGCACACCCATTACGGGCACAGCTAGGCATGAAGGCACCTGGGGTGGGTGAGGGTTGGCCCTCCAGCCAAACTCCTTTTGGAAGTACAGTCTGAGCAGCTGCGTCCCTGGGAAGAGATGTGATTCACTGGGGTTTCTGGTGGCCCTGATCCCTGCTATTTAGTGGTGTCTGTGAGGGACAGTGAGGGGGAACGAGGGACAGAAAGCCACAGAGCCTGGGGGCTGCTGGAGGCCTGTGTGTAGGACACCCGGCGCCCGGCCCCTGGGCAGGTGTGCACTTCTGGCCTCAGCCTCGCAGACATTCAGAGCCTCGTGGTCAGACTGAAGGCTTAGTCCGGTTTTCACTGGGTTCTCTCCATTCCAGTCCTGCAGACGGGGCTGACTGCTGTGTTTTCAGAGGCCGACTGGATTGCAGGGCGCCATGCTGGACACAGGGCCCTGCCGGCGTCGCCCTCGGTGGCCAGTACTCTTGGCACGTTAGCCAGTATGGCCCTGGGTCCACAGGTCACATCTGGCTCTTCATGGGAGTTGGTTTGCAGTACCGCCTGTGTGGTTGTGGGTTCGAGGCCCGGGTGCTGCCCTGGTGCCAGGGCTGGCCGGTGCTCTGACCTTCAGCCACGCGGCCCGTCAGGCCCCTGCGCCTCGGGCCTCAGGAAGATGGAGGCCCCTCCCTATGACAAGCGGCAGACAGCATAGACAGCTCTCTGGCGATGGGGACACATCCGGCCTGGGTCACCTGCACGCCCACTGCAGCCAGGATGCTGGGCTTCTGCTGAGGTCAGCAGTTTGAGCTTGTCTCCCTGTGACCATGCATGGCTGGCCTGAAACTCTTTCCTGGATCCCATGGGGACCATTCCAATGCAAGGAGCCACCCCGAAAGGGGAGAGAGCGGGAGACCAGGGCATGTGTGCCGTTCTCTAAGATGAGAGGCGTCAGCATTGAAAATTGATTGCAGGAAGCTGGTGGAGAGAGAAAGAACAGGAGAGAGAGAGATGGCCCATCCACGAGACAGGGGCCTCGGGAAGCTGGAAGGGAGTTGGTCAGGAGCCCAGCTGGAGACGGGCCTTGAGAAGAGGGAGGGACCAGACGAGGCAGAGACGGGCCTGGCTGGACATGGGGAGAGCTCCTGCCTGCGGGTGGCCTCTGAAGCGCTGACATAAATGGAGGAGGCAGCTCTGAGTTTTCAGGAGGGGGCACGTTTCCGGAAGTTACCACACGACTGGAAGCAGCGCTGGGGGTCAGGGCAGGGGCTCCAGGTGGCGACAGGGAACAGCCCTGGGGGACCAGGGCTTCTCCTCGTGGGGCCCATGCAGGTAGAGGCAGGGCAAGGTCACACTCTGGTCCCTGCTGCACCTCTGACCTTGTATGACCCTTGGTAGGATGCTATCTCCCTGGGCCTCGACTTTACCCATGTGATGAGGAGCCCAGAATAGAAAAGCAGTAAGGCCCCCTAGAGACCTGGGAGTAAATTGAAGGCCACAGGTTGAAGATGGAAGATCTCTCTCACTCCTGATGAGTGCTGGAGAGGAGGAAGTGAAAGTCGCTCAGTTGTGTCCAACTCTTTGCAACCCCGTGGACTATACAGGCCGTGGAATTCTCCAGGCCAGAGTGGGTAGCCTTTCCCTTCTCCAGGGGATCTGCCCAACCCAGGATCGAACCCAGGTCTCCTGCATTGCAGGCAGATTCTTTACCAGCTGAGCCACCAGGGAAGCCCTGGAGTTAATGTGTGGCAGGCCTGAAGTATGAAACCAAGAAGCAGGATTTGATTACTGCCTTGGGATTTTGCACTGGGTTCTTTTGCACAGAATTTAGGTTTGTAGGTTAATTACAAAAATGTTACCAGAAAAAAAGAAAACCCTCCTGATTTTTCATGGGTGATTGATCTAGATGTTGAGTTCCCTTCTGTCCCTTTGATGTCTGCAAGCAGAGGATTCTGCGGCCCTTTGGCATCAACAGTTGGCAGTGGGGAAGGAAGAAAGGAGGTGAAAGTGTTCAGCATTTCTATGTGTTGGTTTAGTTGTTGTTTAGTCACTAAGGCATGTCCGACTCTTTGAGACCCCATGGACCGCAGCATGCCAGGCTCTTCTGTCCTCTGCTATCTCCCAGAGTTTGCTCAGAATCATGTACATTGAATCAATGATGTCATCCAACCATCTCATCCTCTGTCATCCTCTTCTCCTCCTGCCTTTAATCTTTCCCAGCACCAGGGTCTTTTCCAGTGAGTTGGCTCTTCACATCAAGTGGCCAAAGTATTGGAGTTTCAGCATCAGTCCTTCCGATGAATATTCAGGGTTGATTTCCTTTAAGATTGACTTGTTTGATCTCCTTTCTGTCCAAGGGACTCTCAAGAGTCTTCTCCAGTACCACAATTTGAAAGCATCAGTTCTTGGGCACTCAGCCTTCATTATGGTCCAGCTCTCACATCCATACATGACTACTGGAAAAACCATAGCTTTGACCATATAGACCTTTGTTGGCAAAGTGATGTCCTTGCTTTTCAATACACGGTCTAGGTTGGTCACAGCCTTTCTTCCAAGGAGCAAGCATCTTTTAATTTTGTGGCTGCAGTCAGCATCTGCAGTGATTTTGGGATGCAAGAAAATAAAATCTGTCACTGCTTCTACTTTTTCCTATTCTATTTGCTGTGAAGTGATGGGACTGGATGTCATGATCTTTTTTTTTTAATGTTGAGTTTCAAGTTGTCTTTTTCACTCTTCTCTTTCATCCTCATTAAGAGGCTCTTTAGTTCCTCTTCACTTTTTGCCATTAGAGTGGTATCATCTGCATACCTGAGATTGTTATTTCTCCCAGCGATCTTGATGCCAGTTTCTGATTCACCCAGCTTGGCACGTCACAAGATGTACTCTGCCTATAAGTTAAGCAAGTTGACAGTAATACAGCCTTGTCATACTCCTTTCCCAGTTTTGAATCAGTCTGTTGTTTCATGTCCGGTTCTAACTGTTGCTTCTTGACATGCATACAGGTTTCTCAGGGGACAGGTAAAGTGGTCTGTTACTTCTGTCTCTTTAAGCATTTCCCGCAGTTTATTGTGATCCATACAAAGACTTTAGTGTAGTCCAATGCAGGGGGAGTGCATTCAATCCCTGGTGGAGGAGCTAAGACCCATATACCTCTGGCCAAAAAATAAAAAAAATAAAACAGAAGCAATGTTGTAGCATGTTGAATAAAGACTCAAAAATGGTCCATATCAAAAATTTTTAAAAAGCGAGAGAAAGGGTGTGGTGAGATCATTTAATAACTTTACTTCTCTCTGCTCTCTTGGCTTCTGCCTGTTATAATGAACAATTAAGGAAATTGAAAATAAGCCATGTATTAGGTCCAAGAGGGGAAAAAAGCAAAGATAAAGCAAGCCGGTTAGGAGTGCGTTTCATTTCGTGTATACAGCACAATGCTCAGTCATGTCCAGCTCTTTTGTGACCCCACGGACTGTATCCCACCCAGCTCCTCTGTCCATGGGATTCTCCAGGCAAGAATACTGGGTTGGGTTTCCATTTCCTCCTCCAGGGGATCTTCCAGGCCCAGGGATCAAACTTGCATTTCCTGAGTCTCCTGTGTTGCAGGCAAATTCTGTACCACTGAGCCACTGGGGAAGCCCCGTTTCACTTTGTCCTAAAACTAAAACTAGTATTTACACCCGTCTCAAGGAATCTGGCAAATTTGAATAGGGTCATTGTTCTTGCTCATAAAACAAGTGCCACCGAGTCACATAACAATACATAACGCAACCACTCAGAAGGAAGTGTGTTAAGCAAGAAAACAATATTTCTGTTTCTTCAGACTCCGTTCTGCATGTTTGTTAGGACATCAAGGAGCACTAGGGGCTCTGCTTATTTCAGCTTAAGCCTGCGAATCTTGATCAAAGTCATCAAATCACCTATCTGCCCCTCTTTCTTCCTCTGTGAAAGAAGAAAGTTCTTTGGGAGCATCTGTACCTTCGAGGTATCTGTGCAGATACGGTTTCACTTCTCCTGCCCCTGGGTTCTCTCCTCTTTCCCCCTGGCTTCTGGATGTTTGGGAGCAGGTCACTTTCCTCCTCCTAAAGTGACCTACTCTAGAATTTCCTGAGATGCTCCAAGCTGCATCTCAGTTGCAGCCCTTTGGGAACTGTGCACACTATCCTACAGGCAACTGTTACTTCCAAGCATCCCTTTGCTTCCATGTCTTTGAAAAAAATTAACTTACTTGAAACATAATAAGCACACGAGAAGTGCAAAAGCATAATGCATGTCTTGATGAATTATCCTAACGTTCACATGCAACTGTCACAAACTAGAACTTTACTAGTAGCCTCATGTGCCTCCCAGGTACCCTCTAATCCTACTCCCCAAAGCTAACCACTATCCTGACGTCTAACAACAGATTAGGTTTGCTGTTCTCACCTTTATGTAAACTGAGTTATGATCTTTGAGAAGACAATGTTTGTGCTGTGGGATGGGATATTCCGTAAATGTCAGGTAGACTGCATTGACTATCCAGGTCATCTCTATCTTCACAGATTTTCTGCCTGTTGTATCTACCAGTTACTGATAGAAAGGTATTGGAGCTTTCAGCCATAATAGTTGATGTGTTTACTTCTCCTTGAAGTTCTATCAGTTTTTGCCTTTCATATTTTGATGTTCCATTATTAGGTATTCATGTATCAGGGCTTTTATGTCCTCTTGGAGAACTGACCCCTTTATCATTATGTAAGTCCCCTCTTTATCCCTGATAAGTTTCCATATATTGAAGTCTGCTTTGTCTGAGATTAACGTAACATCTCCACCTTTCTTTTGACTAGTGTTCAGTCTAGTTCAGACACTCAGTCGTGTCTGACTCTTTGCGACCTTATGAACTGCAGCACGCCAGGCTTCCCTGTCCATCACTAACCCCCTGAGTTCACTCAAACTCATATCCATCGAGTCGGTGATACCATCCAGCCATCTCATCCTCTGTTGTCCCCTTCTGCTCCTGCCCCCAATTCCTCCCAGCATCAGAGTCTTTTCCAATGAGTCAACTCTCCGCATGAGGTGGCCAAAGTACTGGAGTTTCAGCTTTGGCATCATTCCTTCCAAAGAACACCCAGGACTGATCTCCTTTAGAATGGACTGGATGGATCTCCTTGCAGTCCAAGGGACTCTCAAGAGTCTTCTCCAACACCACAGTTCAAAAGTATCAATTCTTGGGTGCTCAGCTTTCTTCACAGTCCAACTCTCATCCATACATGACCACAGGAAAAACCATAGCCTTGACTAGACGGACCTTAGTCGGCAAAGTAATGTCTCTCCTTTTGAATATGCTATCTAGGTTGGTCATAACTTTCTTTCCAAGAAGTAAGCGTCTTTTAACTTCATGACTGCAATCACCATCTGCAGTGATTTTGGAGCCCCCCAAAATAAAGTCTGACACTGTTTCCACTGTTTCCCCATCTATTTCCCATGAAGTGATGGGACCAGATGCCATGATCTTCATTTTCTGAATGTTGAGCTTTAAGCTAACTTTTTCACTCTCCTCTTTCAATTTCATCAAGAGGCTTTTTAGTTCCTCTTCACTTTCTGCCATAAGGGTGGTGTCATCTGCATATGTGAGGTTATTGATATTTCTCCCAGCAATCTTGATTCCAGCTTGTGTTTCTTCCAGCCCAGCATTTCTCATGATGTACTCTGCATAGAAGTTAAATCAGCAGGGTGACAATATACAGCCTTGATGTACTCCTTTTCCTATTTGGATCCAGTCTGTTGTTCCATGTCCAGTTCTAACTGTTGCTTCCTGACCTGCATACAGATTTCTCAAGAGGCAGGTCAGGTGCTCTGGTATTCCCATCTCTTTCAGAATTTTCCACAGTTTCTTGTGATCCACACAGTCAAAGGCTTTGGCATAGTCAATAAAGCAGAAATAGATGTTTTTCTGGAACTCTCTTGGTTTTTCCATGATCCAGCAGATGTAGGCAATTTGATCTCTGGTTCCTCTGCCTTTTCTAAAACCAGCTTGAACATCAGGGAGTTCACGGTTCACGTACTGCTGAAGCCTGGCTTGGAGAATTTTGAGCATTACTTTACTAGTGTATGAGATGAGTGCAATTGTGCGGTAGTTCGAGCATTCTTTGGCATTACCTTTCTTTCTGTTTGGAATGAAAACTGACCTTTTCCAGTCCTGTGGCCACTGCTGAGTTTTCCAGATTTGATGGCATATTGAGTGCAGCATTTTCATAGCATCATCTTCCAGGATTTGAAACAGCTCAACTGGAATTCCATCACCTCCACTAGCTTTGTTCATAGTGATGCTTTCTAAGGCCCACTTGACTTCACATTCCAGGATGTCTGGCTCTAGGTGAATGATCACACCATCATTATTATCTTGGTCATGAAGATCTTTTTTGTAGAGTTCTTCTGTGTATTCTTGCCACCTTAATATCTTCTGCTCCTGTTAGGTCCATACCATTTCTGTCCTTTATCGAGCCCATCTTTGCATGACATGTTCCCTTGGTATCTCTAATTTTCTCGAAGAGATCTCTAGTCTTTCCCATTCTGTTGTTTTCCTCTATGTCCATGCATTGATACCTGAGGAAGGCTTTCTTATCTCTCCTTGCTATTCTTTGGAACTCTGCATTCAGATGCTTTTATGTTTCCTTTTCTCCTTTGCTTTTCGCTTCTCTTCTTTTCACAGCTATTTGTAAGGCCTCCCCAGACAGCCATTTTGCTTTTTTGCACTTTTCCATGGGGATGGTCTTGATTCCTGTCTCCTGTACAGTGTCATGAGCCTCTGTCCATAGTTCATCAGGCACTCTATCTATCAGATTTAGTCCCTTAAATCTATTTCTCACTTCCACTGTATAATCATAAGGGATTTGATTTAGGTCATACCTGAATGGTCTAGTGGTTTTCCCCATTTTCTTCAATTTAAGTCTGAATTTGGCAATAAGGAGTTCATGATCTGAGCCACAGTCAGCTCCTGGTCTTGTTTTTGCTGACTGTGTAGAGCTTCTCCATCTTTGGCTGCAAAGAATATAATCAATCTGATTTTGGTGTTGACCATCTGGTGATGTCCATGTGTAGAGTCTTCTCTTGTGTTGTTACAAGAGGGTGTTTGCTATGACCAGTGCGTTCTCTTGGCAAAACTCTATTAGCCTTTGCCCTGCTTCATTCCGTATTCCAAGGCCAAATTTGCCTGCTACCCCAGGTGTTTCTTGACTTCCTACTTTTGCATTCCAGTGCCCTATAATGAAAAGGACATCTTTTTTGGGTGTTAGTTCTAAAAGGTCTTGTGGGTCTTCATAGAACCATTCAACTTCAGCTTCTTCAGCATTACTGGTTGGGGCATAGACTTGGATTACTGAGATACTGAATGGTTTGCCTTGGAAATGAACAGAGATCATTCTGTCGTTTTTGAGATTGCATCCAAGTACTGCATTTCAGACTCTTTTGTTGACCATGATGACTACTCCATTTCTTCTAAGGTATTCCTGCCCACAGTAGTAGATATAATGGTCATCTGAGTTAAATTCACCCATTCCAGTCCATGTTAGTTTGCTGATTCCTAGAATGTTGACGTTCACTCTTGCCATTTCCTGTTTGACCACTTTGCCTTGATTCATGGACCTAACATTCCAGGTTCCTATGCAATATTGCTCTTTACAGCATCGGACCTTGCTTCTATCACCAGTCACATCCACAACTGGGTATTGTTTTTGCTTTGGCTCCATCCCTTCATTCTTTCTGGAGTTATTTCTCCACTGATCTCCAGGAGCATATTGGGCACCTACCGACTTGGGGAGTTCCTCTTTCAGTATCCTATCATTTTGCCTTTTCATAGTGTTCATGGGGTGCTCAAGGCAAGAATACTGAAGTGGTTTGCCATTCCCTTCTCCAGTGGACCACATTCTGTCAGACCTCTCCACCATGACCTGCCCATCTTGGGTGGCCCCACAGGGCATGGCTTAGTTTCATTGAGTTAGACAAGGCTGTGGTCCGTGTGATCAGATTGACTAGTTTTCTGTGAATATGATTTCAGCGTGTCTGCCCTATGATCACAATAAACTGTGGAAAATTCTGAAAGAGATGGGAATACCAGAGCACCTGACCTGCCTCTTGAGAAATCTGTATGCAGGTCAGGAAGCAATAGTTAGAACTGGACATGGAACAACAGACTGGATCCAAATAGGAAAAGGAGTACATCAAGGCTGTATATTGTCACCCTGCTGATTTAACTTCTATGCAGAGTACATCATGAGAAATGCTGGGCTGGAAGAAATACAAGCTGGATTCAAGATTGCTGGGAGAAATATCAATAACCTCAGATATGCAGATGACACCACCTTTATGGCAGAAAGTGAAGAGGAACTAAAAAGCCTCTTGATGAAAGTGAAAGAGGAGAGTGAAAAAGTTTGCTTAAAGCTCAACATTCAGAAAACGAAGATCATGGCATCTGGTCTCATCACTTCATGGGAAATATATGGGGAAACAGTGGAAACAGTGTCAGACTTTATTTTGGGGGGCTCCAAAATCACTGCAGATGGTGACTGCAGCCATGAAATTAAAAGATGCTTACTCCTTGGAAGAAAAGTTATGACCAAACTAGATAGCATATTCAAAAGCAGAGACATTACTTTGCCGACTAAGGTCTGTCTAGTCAAGGCTATGGTTTTTCCTGTGGTCATGTATGGATGTGAGAGTTGGACTGTGAAGAAGGCTGAGCACCAAAGAATTGATACTTTTGAACTGTGGTGTTGGAGAAGACTCTTGAGAGTCCCTTGGACTGCAAGGAGATCCATCCAGTCCATTCTGAAGGAGATCAGCCCTGGGTGTTCTTTGGAAGGAATGATGCTAAAGCTGAAACTCCAGTACTTTGGCCACCTCATGCGGAGAGTTGACTCACTGGAAAAAGACTCTGATGCTGGGAGGGATTGGGGGCAGGAGGAGAAGGGGACGACAGAGGATGAGATGGCTGGATGGTATCACGGACTCGATGGATGTGAGTCTGAGTGAACTCCGGGAGTTGGTGATGGACAGGGAGGCCTGGCGTGCTGCGATTCATGGGGTTGCAAAGAGTTGGATACAACTGAGTGACTGAACTGAACTGAACTGCCCTCTAATGCTTCTAGCAACACCTACCGTCTTACTTGGGTTTCTCTTACCTTGGACGTGGGGTATCTTTTCACGGCCGCTTGACTAATGTTAGCATGATATTGGAGAAAAAATGGCAACCCACTCCAGTATTCTAGCCTGGAGAATCCCGTGGACAGAGGAGCCTGGTAGGCTGCTGTCCATAGAGTCACACAGAGTCAGACACAACTGAAGTGACTTAGCATGCATGCACGCATTGGAGAAGGATATGGCGACCTACTCCAGTATTCTTGCCTGGAGAATCCCAGGGACAGAGGAGCCTAGTGGGCTGCACAGAGTCGGACACGACTGAAGCGACTTAGCAGCAGCAGCAGCATGATATATCCTTCTGTATCTCTTTACTTTTAATCTATCCATGTCTGTACATTTAAAGTGGGTTTCTTGTATTCAGCATAGTTGGGTCTTGTTTTTTATCCACTCTGATAAGCTCTTTTAATTGGAATATTTAGACCATTCATGTTTTAAGTGATTACAGATATAGTTGGATTAATGTTGACCATATTTCTAACTGCTTACTATTGTTACATTTCTTCTTTGCTTCTTTTCCCCCCATGTTTTCTGTTTTTTTTTTTTCTTCTCTTTTTTTAAATCCATGGTGACTTGAGAAATCTACATTTTATTCAAACTTTTTAAAAATGTAATTGATTATTTTGGCTGTGCTTGTTCTTTGTTGTGGTACAGGGGATCTTTAGGTGCAGAATGCAAAGTCTTAGCTCTGGCACATGGGATCTAGTTCCTTGATCAGAGATGGAACCCAGGCCTCCTACACTGGGAGTGTGGAGTTTTAGCCACTGGACCACTAGGGAAGTCTCTGTTTTCTCTAGTTTTAGTTGAGCTTTTTATATGATTTCATGTTATCTCCTTAGAGTATCAGTTACGCTTTAAAATATTTTAGTAGAAGTTGCCTTACATTTTAAAATATACATGTTAAACTGTTCTGTGCCTGCCTTCCAGTAACACTGTATTGCTTCACATGTCAGTCAGGTAACTTTCAAGTGACAAGTTAGTCCCTCCCACTTATCACTTATAATATTGCTGGCATTCATTTCCCTTACTTACCTGCTGTAGTCACTCAATACATTGTTACTATTACTGCTTTAATCAGTTATATTTTATATCTGTTAAGAAGGAGGAAAACACAAGATTTTATACCTTTGTTTATTCCTTCCCCAACACTCTTTTTTATGTAGATATGAATTCCTAACCTACATCATTTTCTTTCTCTCTGAAGGATTTCTTTGAACTTCTTTTGCAGGAGCAGTCTGCTGGTGATGAATTCTGTTCTTGTCTGGTTGAGAAATTTTTTATTTATCCTTCTTATTTATTTATTTACAACAGCTTTACTGAGATATAACTGACATACAAAATATTGCACATTTTAAGTACACAATATGGTGAATTTGGACATATGGATACAGCTGTGAAAACATCACCACAATCAAGTAATGATATATTTGTCACCTCCAAAAGTTTCCCTGTGTTCTCACTTTTATTTTTGACATACAGAAAGCTGTGCGTAATTAGTATATAAAATTTGAAGAGTTTTCTCCTTCCCTTTTGAAGGGTAATATCTCTGGATATGGGGGCTTCCCAGGTGGCTCAGTGGTAAAGAATCCACTTGCCAATGCAGGAGGCTTGGGTTTGAGCCCTGGGTCAGGAAGATCCCCTGGAGGAGAAAAGGCAACCATGCCTGTTTTTTTACCTGGAGGATGAAGAGAAGAGCCTGGTGGGCAACAGTCCAAGGGTTTGCAAAGGGTCGGACATGACTGAGCACTCATCTCTGGATATATAGAATTCCAAGTTGGTATTTTGTTTTCCTTTAAATATTTTGCTCCATTCTCTTCTTGCTTGCATGGCTTCTGGTGAGAAGGGTGCTGTAATTCTTATCTTTGTTCCTCTGTAGAAAAGCTGTTTTTCCTTCTGGTTGCAATTCAAGAGTTTCTCTTCATCCTTTGTTTTCTTAGTTTGAACGTGATGTGCCTACGTGTAGATTTTTTGGTGCTAATCCTGGTTGGTGTTCCTTGAACTTCCTGGATCTGTGATTTGGTATCTGTCATTAATTTTGGAAAGTTCTTGGCCATGCTTTCTTCAAACATTTCTTTTCCTCTATTCTCTTCTCCTTCTGGTATTCCAGTTATGCATGTTATACCTTTTGAACTTGTTCCACAGTTCTTGGATATCTGTTCTATCTTTTCATTCTTTATTTTCCTTGCCTGTCAGTTTGAAAACTTTATTTTGACCTATCTTAAAGCTCATGACTCTTTTCTTGGGTATGCCCAGGATACTAATGAGTCCATCAGAGGCATTGTTCATTTCAGTGTTTTTGACCTGATAGTGTTTTAAATGTCTAGCATTTACTTTGATTCTTTCTTTGAATTTCCATCATTCTGCTTACATTACCCATATGTTCTTACATTTTGTCTATTTTTTCCAATAGAATCCTTAGCATATTAATCATGGTTATTTAAAATTCCCTGTCTGATAATTCCAACATCTGTGTTATATCTGAGTCTGGTTCTGATGATTGCCTGTCTCTTCAGACTGTGGCTTTGTTTGCCTTTTGGCATGCCTTATACTTTCTTGTTGAAAGCCAGACATGTTGTGTTGGGTAAAAGGAATTGATGTAAATAGGCTTTCGTGTGAGGATTTATATAAATCTGCCTAGAAGCTGGACTGTGTTTCGTATTTGCTGTAGCTGTTGGTGCCAGAGTCTTCAGCTCCCCGACTGTCCTTGTTTCTCTCCCTTCTTGACTTCAGGCTTCCCTCAGCTCTCCTTCTCAGGGAAGGGCTGTGTCTTGTAGCTCTTCCAGCCAAAATCCAGTTATTCTATGAGCCCTGTTGGTGCCATGGTAAGGCACTGGGAAGGGGAAAGTGTTGTACTATCTTCTGATTAAATCTCAGTCTTTAATGGACCTGTGTTTTGAGGCTGTGACCTTCACAAATGATGTAGCTTTTGTCTCCCTGTCTTCCGCTCACTTCCCTATAGGCGTGCATGCTGCATGCTAAGTTGCTTCAGTCGTGTCCGACTCTTTGCGACCCTGTGGACTGTAGCCCACCAGGCTCCTCTGTCCATAGGATTCCCCAGGCAAGCATACCGGAGTGGATTGTCATTTCATCCTCCAGGGGGTCTTCCTGACCCAGGGATCGAAACTGTGTCTTTTGTATCTCCTGCATTGGCAGGCGGATTCTTTACCATGGAGCCCCCTGAGAAGCCCTGAACTTTTCGTGGATTTTGTTAGAAAAGCTGGTTGCTTCTTAGCAAGGCTGCCCTCAGACCTGAGATGTGAGCTTTGTGGAGTCCCTCCCCGGATCCTCAGTGGTTCTGGCTCCCAGCATGTCAGGGACACTCGAAGCTTTCAGAGACTGCATCTTCCTGACTCCCGAACATCCCAGTTGGCCTTCCAGGTCCCACAGCGACTCAGCTGCTGGGAAACAGATCAGGCTGGTAGAAATATGTGTGCATGTTCTCACGGAACCTGAGAAAAATCACACCTCAACTTTGACCAAAAAAAAAAAAAAAAAAAATCTGTTTGTGCCGCTCCAGTAATCATTTCCTCCCTGGTGCGCTGGCAGGCCATATGTCTGCAAAGTGACCAACGAAAAGGATGGTCTACCTCCATTGCACCTTGCAAAATATATTTTCCTAGCTGTCAGCTCTAAAATATAAAGAAGCCGAGCCACAGGCTTCTGCTTCCAAACAATAAATCCAGGACAACCTGCTCCTGAGATGGAGGAAGTGGGGACCTGGAAGCTGGCCTTGAAGGTTTATGACATATGTGTTTAGGGGTGAAAGCAGCCAGTGGACTTTTTTTTAAAGATTCTTCTTTTTCTGATGTAGACCATGTTTAAAGCCTTCAGTTGAATTTGTTATAATATTGCTTCTGCTTTATGTTTTGATGCTTTTGGCCACGAGGCCTGTGGGATCTTAGCTTCCTGAGCAGGGATTGAACCTGCAGCCCCTGCATTGGAAGGCGAAGGCTTAACCACTGGACCACCAGGGAAGTCCCATCAGTGGGATTTTGAAGTTTAGAAGTTCAGTGTCTGGCGGTGAGGGGAGACTCCAGTGTGCAGAATATAAAGCAGGCCTTGCCTGGCCGTATAAAGTGGGACTTGTTTGGGGACTGACTCACTGAGGAGCCTCGAGGCCCCTCGGACACTGTGCAGGCCCCCAGAGACAGGCTCCATGTGCTAAGCCCCAGCGTTCATCTCATAGCATCCTGAGGGCTCGGATGATGAAGGGTGGAAGGTGAGCTGTCTGCGATGTGGGCTTTCCCAGCATCCCCTCATTCCTGGCCCTTGGGACTGTTTTGAGTGTGTGGCCCAAGAATTCAACCCTGAAGGTGGTCATTGTCCCCTAGCTGCTGGTGTGCACAGCACAGAAATGACAGCCCCAGGTTTGTCACGTTGTCAGTGTTCTCTTCTCTGTACCACTTCCCCAGGGTTGACCAGAACTATTCTAGAATGACCACTGTCTTTGCCACAACACTGTTTCAGGAGCATGACTGCCTTTTGACAAGGGACCTTGTGATCTTAGGTTGATGGTAATCGTTACATGCCTCAGTTCTCTTACCTGTGACTGCCAAGGGGAGTGTAAGGAGAAATCGAGTGAATAGAGGCAGAAAATACTTTTAAAAAGGCCACTGACTTGAGTGCCCATTTCATTACTCAAAATTGACTTCTTACATAAATGAGCAGTTCATTATGTGTGGGACTTGAGATCATGTACTTCCTCCCTTTAAAATATTACTGACATCCTTGTGGTCCTAATTCATGGACTATTTGGAAGATCTGAGAAGTGAAGTTTACCTCTTGGATTTTTCATTACCAACAGGCGGGAATTTACAAAGGTGTGCTATGGGCTATGTGTCTGCGTTCCCCCTAAATTCATGTGTTGAAGTTCTCACCCCCAGGGTGACGGTATTTGGAGTGGGGGGTCTTTGGGAGGTGATCAGATGGTGAGGTGATGCCCCCATGAATGGGCCCTTGTTCAGAAACCGGAGAGCGATGAATTCTCCCTCCACCACGTGAGGATGTATCGAGGAGGTGGCCGTTTGTAAGTCAGGAAGAGAGCTCTCCCGAGAACCCAACAAGGCCAGTGCCCTGATCTCTTCCAGCCCCCAGAACTGGGAGAAATAAGTGTTTGTTGTTGAAGCTGCCTCATCTGTGGGGTTCTGTTCCCGCAGCTGGGACTGGCCTGTAATTGTCAAAGGAGTATTGCTTGTAATTGTCAAAGCGGGCACTGTGGTCCTCGCAGGTGCTCTAGCCTCATGAGATGTAAGTGCTCAGCATTCCTGGCATCCTGCTTGGACTGTGTCCCTACGATCCCAGGAGATGCCCGTGGAAACCCAGGAGTTGGCTTTTGTTACCGTGTTAGATTCATTTTGCTGCTGATTATCCAAGGAACAAAGGGTAGTAAAACCCTTCCCATTGTGGCAGCGGCTGTCAATTAGATCAGAAGGAAGCCCAAGGCAGATGAAGGAGCGAAACACTTATTCCAGAGCCTGGAAGTAACATGGGCACCCGCATAGTAGCCCGGCCCCCCCAGGACCCTGCTTTACCTGTTTCTGCCCTGATCTCTCTCCCAGCTGGACGTCATCTCCCTCCGAGACTCCCTCAGGCGTTATCTGCTCCTCTCCTGGGGCACTTACAACCGTCTGCCTCCAGCGAGCTATTTCTGAACCCGCCTTATCTCGCCTCCTGGACCGCTGGTGCCTCAAGGGTTGGGATTGTCATAACCACCTGTTATCTCCCCAGTGCTGAGCCAAGGGCCTCGCGCAAGGGTTATCATTTAGCCGAATTCTGTCCTGTGTTGTGTCGGGGAGCCCCTGGTTCCAGGGCTGGGCCGTGTCTCTGCAGTGGCAGGCTGGCATCCTAGGCTGGTTGGGTGAGGGCAGGAGTAGCATCCCAGGGGGGCTGCTGCCCTGGGAATTAAAGGCCCTGGGGGACGCCTTCCTGGGGGGGGGGGGGCCCTTCCGAGGCATCTCTTATGACCCATCTTTGCACTGTCCACCACAGCCGAGTCAGAGGTGCACTCTCCTCTGGGCTTCAAAGCCCTTCATTAGGACACTCACCGCATTGCCTTCTGAATGTTTTTCTGAGAGTCAGATTTCACTGCAAGGCCCGAGGGGAGCAGGGCTTCTGTGTGCCTGTTCCTGTGCTGACAACTTGCCTGTTTTAACTCACTGGATCCTCACAGCCTCCCTGTGAGAGAGGCATTATTGTGTCTTCTCCTTAAAACCTAACGGGGAAACGGAGGTACAGACCGGTCAAGGAATCTCCCCAAGCTCACACAGCCCGCAAGCATGGAGGCAGCCGGGTTCCACGTTCACACGTGCAGCCACCGTGCACCGCGGTCTGACACCAACAGGGCGCGGCAGTGTCCATCTTCGTCTCCATTTCTTCACTCACAGAATGCTGGTCACTGCCGGTCAGTGGGATGAATGGGTGAGTGGGCTCCATCTTCCGGCCTTTTTTCTTTTAACTCCCTCTCAACCTTTCTCCATCCACGTTTCCCTTAGAAATCTCCCTACATTTGCCTTTTTGGTCCATTTCCATAACTTAACAGTGAGAAAACGTTCGTGAGACTCATTGCTACTTTGTTCAAACAGATGAACTTGGCTTTGTCCGCAGACGTGAGCATCGCTCCCTCTGACCAGTCGTTCCGGGGATGTCACTGCTGTCTGGGCTGTTTTGAGTGGTTTCTTAGGGAACTGATGACTGAGGTGCTGGAAAAGCCATTTCCATGACTGTATGTCACTGTCTGCACAACACAAACAACATCCCAGAGATTCTCCCAAGTAGGCGTTGCTAGCTAAAAGTGCTGTGCCCAAGATGTCACCAACGTCAGTGATTGTGAAAAATGTTGTCCTTTAAAATTCCCCTTCCCTGAATGGCTGCTGTGTTTAGCAGAGGGGTATATTTGAGTGAGCTGCATTTGCTGGAACCGAGGGCCACAGTCGAGTTGTTTAAACAACAGAAGCTTATTTCTCCAAGTTCTGGAGGCTGGGAATCCGAGATCAAGTTGTCTGCAGCGTTGGTTTCTCCTGAGGCCTCTCTCCTTGGCTTGTCGATGGCCTGTCCTTGCTGGGGTTCACGTGGCCTCCCCTCTCCATGTCCGTGTCCTAACTTCTTATAAGGACTCCATTCACATTGGGTTAGGACCACCTGTGTGAACTCATTTTAACTTACCTCATTAAAGACCTTCTCCCCAAATACAGTCACATTCTGAAACCCTGGGGGTCAGGGGCTTGACATGAACATTTGAGGGGGTTGGAGTTCAGCCACAACAGGTGCTGACTGAAGCTCCAGCTGCTCCCCACTCTGCATCTAGGACCCCGGACCTTGGATGAATTCCAGCCTCGGTAGGTTTCATTTCCTTTTCACCAATGTAGGGAGTCAGAGCAGCTCACCCCGGTCTTCACAGTTTCCATGCTCTGCCACGTGATGACCTATAAAAGCATCATGTTGGAAGGAAATACTGCTTCTGTGACTCAGGCCTCACAGGGGCCTTCAGCGTTCAAGGCCACGATCCCCGTGTGGCCTGAAGTTTCTCAATATTTGACGACAAACTTTATTACCCTTTTATGTTGGCAGGCCAAACATTCCTCCTGGACTCTGCAAGGAGTCACAGTGTCGTCTCCGCTGGAAGCAGCCTCCATGAAACGTTTCCCAGTGTTTTTCTGACCATTTCCCAGACTGGTCTTTCCCAGTTTGCTGGGCCCTGAGCTGGAAGCTCCAGGTCTCTCATGGGAGGAAGGAAGGGGGTGTCTGGCACCTTCCAAGCTGAATGTGAGCATTTTCTTTCCAAGGAAATGCTACGGACGCGCACTGTGAAAGTTTAAACCCTGAGTCGACACACTCGGGGACAGAAAAGATGCAACAGAGCCTTTCTCCCTGTGGGTGCCCAGGGGACCTGCTTGGTCCCTTTCTGGGTCCTAAGAGTTGCCCAGGGAGGAGGTGCTTCAGGGAGCATGGAGCAGTTGCCTGCAGCCCGCTGTCTACTGAGCAGTGATGTGGGGGCTCTTAGTGACCACCAGAGCCCTGTCCAGCCTCCCCAGGGTGAGGATTTTGGGGGCCCAGCTGGCTCCCTTCAGTGGGGGCGGGGGGGACAGGGAAGGAAGCAGGGGTCCCTGAGTAGCACCAGGTTCTCCTGTCTTGAGTGGGACACTTATTCTTTCTCTTCACTTCTTTTATCCCCATATTCATAATTTGCCCTCTGCTTTCCGTCTCCTCACGGGTACCCACGGGTTTGTTTTCTGTATCTGTGAATTTGTTTTATGTATACTTTCACTGTATCTCTTCACTTCTTAGAGTCGGTCTTCAAACCCAGCTCCTGGCACTTATGCCAGATTCTTGGCCTCCTTCTCCATGACCTTGCCCCACTGATGCCCAGGAGCACAGCTGTGATGGATAAATGAGGTCTTGTGCGTACAGAGCCGGTGCCCAGCAATGGCAGCTACCAGCTGTTTTATTTTGTGCGAGCCTCTGTGGGTCTGGGGGAGGTGGGATGAGTCTCGATGTGGGGGTGACCTCTCCTGTTGGGGATGCTGGTTTAGGTACTCTTTGAGCTCAGCACGGCCATCTTCATAACCGACACGGATACGGCATGTTAGAGGCACAGCACATGGTGTGCTGTCTCTCTGCGAATCCTCCGGCGCCCTCCGTCATGCTGTGAGACAGGCCTGCCACCCACCTTTGACGTGGGGGATGCTTGGAGAAGTGCGGCTCAGGTGAGCTATTTGTCCAAGGCCAGACAGCTCATAAGAGGATGGGGAGACTGTGGTCTGGGTCCTCTCTGCTGCCTCTCTGTGCCTCTGAAGCCCAGTGACCCGGCTCCTTTCACATTTTCAGCGCTCATGACCGTCCTGGGGAAACCCTGCAGACAGCCCTGCCTGAGCTCATGTTAAACCCGGGGCCACCACAGAAGTGGCCTGGTTTCTGTTGATCTGAGCACGCCAGCCTCTAATCAACGCAGAGGCACTGCTCAGGGCTCTCAAGCTGGGCTTTATTGAGTTGTCCTCTCTTAGCACGTTGAATGTGTGCCAAGTCACTTCAGTCATGTCTGACTCTCTATGACGCCATGGTCTGTAGCCCGCCAGGCTCCTCGGTCCATTCTCCAGGCAAGAATACTGGAATGGGTTGCCATGCCCTCCTCTAGGGGATCTTTCCCACCCAGGGATCGAACCTGCGTCTCCTGCATTGCAGGCAGATTCTTTACCACTAATGCCACCCTGGGAAGCCCTTTCCACTCTAGTGAGGCCATTTTTGCATAATCTGCTTAAAAGAAATACGGGTCAGAAATGGAAACTGATTGTTGCCCAATCAGGCCAAATTACTGGATGCTCTGCTTGGCACATTTTCAGCATTTGCAAAAGACTGGTCTCCTCCTTTCATGGGAAATAATAAACTGATCACAGGATGTAAAATCTGGTTTAAGTGGAGCTGACCCAGACACAGGCCATAAAGATCAATTCTAGGTCTGCCTGGAATTCTCCTCACTCCAGTGAGAGCACATAGGTCTTTGTGGCCTCGGGATGGGCCTTCAGGGGACAGGAGCCTCCTTTATCTGCAGTCTCTCTCTCTCTGGACTGCATACCACTGTTGTCATATCAGGAGAGAATTCCCTGTGTGGTTTTCTCACAGAAAATCTGATTGCCCCTGAGAGGCCATCAGGGGATTTGTATCTTGATCCTCTCCAAAGAGACAGATCCCTCCCCAGGACAAAGGACAGGTAAACAGAAGTTCCAAAATGCACGTGACCTTGCAGCCGCTAGTGTAGGGCTCCTGCTGGAACAATGACAATTGTGACTAGATGTGGCAGAATTATTGGGACATCAACCTGGTGGCTCAGATGGTAAAGAATCTGCCCACAATGCAGGAGACCTGTGTTCGATCCCTGGGTCAGGCAGATCCCCTGAAGAAGGGAATGGCAACCCACTCCAGTATTCTTGCTTGGAGAATCTCAAGGACTGAGGAAGCTGGGGGGCTATAGTCCATGGGATTGCAAAGAGTTGGACATGACTGAGTGACTAACACTTTCAACCTCATCATAAGGAAGGCTTAGTGTTGACGAATTGATGCTTTCAAATTGTGGTGTTGGAGAAGACTCTTGAGAGTTCCTTGGACAGCAAAGACATCAGATCAGTCAATCCTAAAGAAAATCAACCCTGTATATTCATTGGAAGTACTTATGCTGAAGCTCCAATACTTTGGCCACCTAATGCAAAGAGCTGACTCATTGGAAAAGAACTTGATCCTGGGAAAGGTTGAGGGCAGAAGAAGAAGGGGATGACAGAGGACGAGATGGTTGGATGACATCACTGACTCAATGCACCTGAGTTTGAGCAAACTCCGGGAGATGGTGAAGGACAGTAAAGCCTGTTGTGCTGCAGTCCATGGGGTCGCAAAGAATCGGACATGACTGAGTGACCAAACAACAAGCTCATAAACACTCAAGGAGGGAAGGGCCCTTGGATTCCGAAATGTTGGCATCACCTGAATCGCTAGTGTTATCTGGCTTAAGGAGGAGCCAAGAATGTCCCCCAATTTGTTTTGGGGTCTACGGCCTCAGAGGTGGGGGGAGAAGGCAGCTGGAGGTAAGTAGAGTTTGGTGGAGAGGACACTGGTTTTGGAATTGGACCTGTCTAGCTTGAATTCTTGCTCTGAAGTGAGAGCCCTTAGGTAAGTTATTCAACCTCTTGACATTTCTTGATGTAAAGAGATGACAACACTGACTTCAAAGAAGTGTTGAGGGGATAGGCTGGAATGTTATCTCTCACATGTCTGGCTCACAGTGGTGTCCTCTATTTGCCCAAGAGCTGGACGCCCAGTCCCCAGGGCCTGGCACAGAGGAAGTTGACAGTGAGTGGTGGCTGAATGAATGCATGATGGATGGATCAAAGGGCAAGAAACCAGGACAGAGCTTCCCAGGTGGCTCAGTGGTAAAGAATCCACCTGCCAATGCAGGAGACGTGGGTTCAATCCCTGGGTTGGGAAGATCCCCTGGAGAAGGAAATGGCAACCCACTCCAGTAAACTGCCCAGAGAATCCCATGGACAGAGGAGCCTGGAACGTTACAGTCCATGGAGTTGCAAAGAGTCAGACAGGACTCAAGCAACTTGGCAGGCATGAACGTGATCATATATTCCAATCTCTGATTTGCTTAATGAGTATATTTAAACTTCATGTTTATAGGTTTGATAAACATTTTCCTGAAGCTAATGTGATTTTTTTCCCCCAAAATCACCAACAGATCTGAAGTTCTCAGGTGAACATTGCCTGGTATTATTAACTCCAGGAGAAAGCTTTCTGTTATCTGCTGAGGTCATCTCAAATACCTTTCCTGTGGCTGTCAGAGGGAAATCCAAAAGTTCTGGGTATGCAGTCCTTGTATCTGCTATTGGGATTTAGAATGACCTGCAAATAATGATTTATCATATATATATATATAACCTCATATATATATATATAACCTTTTAAAAAAATCGAGATACAGAGCTGCCATGAACAACACAGCTTTGTATTGTGAGGGCCCACTTAAATGTGGCTTGCTATGGAAACATTTGAGAACAGGTGTGTGTGTGGAGGTGAGTTTGCCTGGATCCCAGACCCTCATATACTTTTGGAACAACTGCCTTGACTCTTTCCAGAAGCGACACAGCTGTCCGTGCATTTTCAAAATATCTGTATTTGTCTGCACGGGGTCTTCGTGGCTGCTCGAGGGCTTTCTCTGGCTGTGGGTGAGCGCGGGCTGCTCTCTGTTTGTGGTGCTCGGGTTCTCACTGCGGCGGCTTCCCTTGTTGTGGAGCACAGGTTCTGGGTGTGGGTTTCAGTAGCTGCCCCTCGAGGGCTCTAGAGAGCAGGCTCAGTAGTCACACTGGCTTAGTCGCCCTGCAGATGTGGGATGTTCCCAGACCAGGGATCGAACCCAAGTCCCCTACATTACTAGGCAGATTCCTATCCCCTGCACCCCAGGTAAGTCCTCTCACAATGTTTTAGCCATTTGACCCAGAAATCTGCCTGCTGGGAACTTGCACTCAGAAAACAATAAAAAAAGAAAGGCTCTTGAGTTGGGGGAGGGTAAAATTACCTTCCATCTTACTGCTATTTTTAACCCACTAATTTAAAGTGAAGGAAGACTCTTTGTTCTTCAGGCGGACTGGGTAGCTCACATCCATCCCATTCTTCTTCTTAGAGTGAAGTTTCAGAACTTATCTTTAAGAAAACAGAATATAGGAGGCTATCCTATTTTAGATGGACTGGTGCTCATGGTTTCTGTATTGCAAAATATTTAAAGTGAACTGAGAGGCATGACATAGTTTCCACGTTAAGGGGAAAAAGAATTTGCCCAATTTGTTCCTTTTTTTCAATGCAATGTTCATCCAGAGCGGAAGAGGCTCTTCATGGAATTTCTTGTCACCATGAAGTCACAACCAGCCCACAGCCGCCCTCCCCTCCATGTCCCCGATGGCTGTAGCAGGCTCAACCTGGGGCTATGGGAATTCCTGAGGGTGATGCTCTGTATCCAGTTCCTTGGTTACTGTGGTAAAGACCTTCAGCCGCCCGGGTTCCCCTCGTCTGAGGGAAGTGGACTCGCCAGCACATGATGTGTCAGGGTCCAGCTCAGAGGAGGTGCCCTCCATTCTGGGGGGCTCAGTGCCCAAGACTTTTGACGAGAATTCACTGCTGTCATGAGGGCTCTTGGTGGCTGGGATTATTCTATGAGTCATTTCAGGTGAAGCTGGACTTAGGGAGGTATTGGTGCCCTGCACCTCGGAAGCTGGAAGACGGTTCTCCTCTCGTCCCTTGGGGACCCTTGAGCCCTCAGCCAGGAGAAGGGGTGTGTTTGGTGGATTTGGAGGAGAACTGGGGCATGAAGGAAGAACCCATGCGAGGGGGAACTTTGGAGAGAGCAAGGGGCTTTTTTGGCAAGTTAATAATAGCGCAGAGGCGCCGCTCCCATTGGCTGTGGAAGCCCTGGAGAATAACCAGCCTGCTTGTTACTAACGATGCTTCGTTTGGCTGTTGAAAGAGCCCAGATCCCAGGTTTCTGTTTTGAGCCTGGTGTAGAAGGTGGTCCCAGTCCGAGGGGTTTTGACCCTGAAGTTTGGCTCAGCTGGGATCCTGCAGACCTGCCTGAGGAAGACAGCTTCTCACCTGGAAAAACAGAGTTCTTCTTCCCGCCCCTATCACCTGGGGAGGTTCCTGTGGGTATAGCATCTACCTGGGAGGTGGCAGGGTACTACCTCTCTCTGATCCTGCCTGCCACCTGTAGCCCTGAGGCCCTGGCTTCTCCCGTGGAGCTGCCTCTGAGCACTTCTGGCTCCGTTCTGGACTCTGAACCCCAGCCTCCGCAACCTGGCCTGAGGGGGCAGGGACTGTGTCCTTCCGGTTCTTCCTCCAGAGGGGGAAGGAGCAGGAGGTGTCCCTGGGAACCACTCACCTGTAAGCAGATGGAGCCTCCTCGATGCCACCTTACCCCCCAGGGCAGAAGACAGAGGGGCTCCTGGGAAGGCCGCCAGGAAGAGGCAGGCTCAATAATCCCAGGGGAGTGGGGTTTCTAGGAGGTCATTCCCTCTGCATCTTAGAGGAGGCACGGTGACTCTGGCTTTCTCCCAAACCAGAGACCAGGGAGAGGACTCTGGGGCCTCTTCACCAAAGCCCCTCACCCTGCCAGGGACCCATCCTGGTTATGTCGGCCTGCCCGAGAGGTCTCTGCCTGCCCATCATTTCCACTCCCCCGACCTGGGTTCAGGCTTCCCTGGTGGCTCAGCTGGTAAAGAATCTGCCTGTGATGTGGGAGACCTGGGTTCGATCCCTAGGTTGGGAAGATCTCCTGGAGAAGGGAACGGCTACCCACGCCAGTATTCAGGCCGGGAGAATTCCATGGATTGTATAGTCCATGGGGTTGCAAAGAGTCAGACACAACAGAGCGACTTTCACCTGGGTTCAAGCCTCCACTGCATATTGTATATCCGTGGCTCTATATGGCCGCTGTACATTGTGTATCCTTGATATTCTGTATAGTCACTGTATATTGTATTTCTGGGCTTCCCGAATGGGGGGTGGTCTAGTGATAAAGAACCCACCTGCCAGTGCAGGAGGCATAAGAGACCCTGATTTGATCCTTGGGTGGGGAAGATCCCCTGGAGGAGGGTATGGCAACCCACTCCAGTATTCTTGCCTGGAGAATCCCATGGACAGAGGAGCCTGGTGGGCTACAGTCCATGGTGTCGCAAAGAGTCAGACACGACGGACGTGACTGAGCACGCATGCACTTTGTATTTCCATCATGTGCTGACTCTTACCAATGCAACTGGACTCCTCAGTGGACTCCCAGGTCAGGTGTCTCCAGCTCCAGTGACTTTTCTCCAGTTCCAGTCTCCTGCCCTGTTTCACGGACCAGGCCCCAGGCTCTCTGGGGTGGGGTGCCCCCTCCAGCCTCCTTACCTGTCTCTCACTCCTCCCCACTTCCTCATGTCCCTGACCACGTGGGGCTGCCTCACTCTCCAGCCTCTGCCAGTGCTGCTGTCAGATCAGCAGGCAGGCACCTTTTGGAAACAAAGGCAAGGGATTACATAGCGTGATGGGTGTCAGAGTGCTTTGGCGGACTTGCTCTTGACCTTTGTCTGTGGGAGGTCTTGTTGGCATCCGAGGTGCCCAGTGAGTCTGAGAGAGGTGGATTGACTGGACCAGGGTTACACAGCTCAGTGTGATGTGTCTGGCCACCTTTTCTGCCTCCAGAGCCAGGGTCTTCCCACCCAGGGTGCGTCCCTGGGGGTCACCGATGGTCCTGCATCGTTGGCCTTGATCACAGAATTGGACTTGCCTGCTTGCCCCTCATGGATCTGCTCATGGTGCTTGGCCTGGGTTGGCCTTTGGTTGCTGGGGACTCCCCCCTGACCTCCTTCTCTATGAAGCCTTGATCTCAGTTGATTTCAGCTCTTGCTGTGTTCTCAGGCTGGAGGAGCCTGCCGGTCCTTTTGGTCATTGATAACCTGCCATTGTGCTGGGCACAGGGCTTAAGACTTTGGAACTTTCTCTCACCCCCATCCTGCAGTGCACCCACCAGACACTTGGGGATCCACCCCCTCACCCCACCATCTGCAGGGTCCCTCTAGTACATCACGTGCACAATGGCCACAAGCTCACCCACATACAGGGCTCACACACTCACACAAACACACAGAGTCCACATGTACACACACACACACACACACACACACAGAGTCCACGTGTTCACACACACACACACACAGAATCCACACATTCACACACACACACACAGAGTCCGCACATTCACACACACACACACACGTTCACACACACACAGAGTCCACATGTTTACACACACACTCACACACACAGAGTCCACACATTCACACACACACACACAGAGTCCACACATTCACACACACACACACACGTTCACACATACACAGTCCACACATTCACACACACACACAGAGTCCACATGTTCACACACACACATGTTCACACACACACGGTCCACACGTTCACACACACACAGAGTCCACACATTCACACACACAAACAGAATCCATATGTTCACACATACGCACATAGTCCACATTTTCACACACGCGTTCCACACACAGACACACACACACACGTCCACACATACAAGCCTTCCAGTCACAGATTGACCTCGGAAGCAGGAGATCCCCGACCTTGCTCCAAGGACAGCCTCTATGATCCAGTTTCCAGAAAGGCCCTGCCGTGACCCACAGTTATCCGCGGCTGCCAAGCCTCAGTATGGTCAGGTCGTCTTCCTGGCGGGATGACTGGGTGCTCAGGACACCCTGTCTCTGGGAGGTGAAGAGAAAGAGACAGAGGGGAGGGCCTGACACAGGAAGCGAGGGCCGGACCGTGCTTGGGACACGGCGGCAGCGCCTGTGGGTGCTTCCGCTGGGCGAGACAGTGTGGCTCACACTGATGGGCTGATGTTGGGGTGAAGGCTCCCACCCCCTCCTGCCTCTGGTTCAACCAGAGCATTTAATTTCCATTTTCTCTGTTGAGTATTGCAATTTCTGGACACATGGTCACTATAGTTTAATGAAGGTAGCAGGTGTGTGCCTGCCTGTGTGCAAGAGTGTGTGTGTGTGTGTGTGTGTGTGTGTGTGTGCCAGCATTATTCTGAAAAGGAAGGAAGGAAGACAGAAGGAACTGATGTGCCTAATGAAAAACTTACCCGTGGACACTGTGGTAGCAGAGCCTGGGCTGTCGTGGTGTGAATGGCTTCCCACTTCTCTCCGGGCTTGCCCATCACAGTTCTGACTCGATCTGTGATGCTCTGGAATTGGCCATGGGGTACACAACGTGGTCAGGGGGCCCGCCGTCCTCTCCCTCCCCTTGGAGGTGTCTGGGGGTTGCAGTGGGAGTCTGCAGGGCTCGGGGGTGAGGCAGGCCGAAGACTCGGCTGAGAAGGGAGACCATTTGTCACCATAGATGGGGCTGGGGGGCGACATTTGGAAGTCATGGGGAGCCAGGCATCTGGGCTACAGCCCCTGATTAGGGGCCCCTGGGAGTTCCAGGCCAGCCTGAGAGCTGGGCAGGGCAGAGTGAGTGTCCTGCAGGATCCTCGCTGCCCAATTGCTATCTATACCACTGTCTAAATCAGTGTCTACACAGCTGTCTAAATGAGTCTACACCACTGCTCCAGGGAAAACTCAGCCTCCAGAAGCAGGCACAGAGGGAAGCCACAGAAGGTGAACCGGGAGGGGATCCCCAGTGCTCCAGTGAGGTTTCTTGGAGGGAGGGCTGTCTTGAAACAGCCCTTGAAATAGCATGTCTGGGGAAGGGTGAGAATTAGTCTCTCACTAGTCTTTATTTTTTTTTAATTCAAACTTTACACTTTAGTTAATTAATCAATGGCCATACCGCCTGTCATATTGATCTAGTTGCCCAACCAGGGATTGAACCCTTGCCCCCTGCACTGGAAGCTCGGAGTCCCAACTGTTGGACCCAGGGACGTCCTCTCTGGTCCTCCTGAGCGGTCTTGCTGGCCGGTGGCTCCTCTGAAGCCCATATAGTGAGGAGGGAAGGGATATAGGCAAGGGGGCTTCTCGCATGGACAGGTGGCGTGTTCTTAGAGACACACCGCTCTTACCAACAGAAGTCTTCACTGAGGGGGAGGGTGGTGTAAAAGGCAAAGTGCTGCCCAGATTGTAAGGGACTCTGGTGACCCATTTCTGGGATTGGTGGTCGTGTTCCCCTCTAGAGCGAAGCAGACACAGCAAGGACCCTCATAGGCCCTGGCGGGGACCCTGACCTCAGGCCCTGGGTTGTCAGATGATAGCCGATGATTCCAGGATTCACAGCGTAGGTGATTTCTGTTCATTTTTATATTATTACCCTCCTATCCTCCCAAAGGAAGCATATTTACCAGAAAAACATACTACTTATTTACTCAGTTTTACATTTTTAATACATGAAAACTGACTTTACATATGAACGAGAATAGTTTGGATAAGGAGAAGCCTTAATATTTTCTTAGGGGATGGGCCCAAGGACAATTTTAGTCTTGGATTCTTGTTTTAGTCTCAGGTTGTTTTTCTCAATAAAATAACATTATGAGCAATGAAAATTCACTTTTACAGTGGTTCGTTTCAGTGGTTTCCCTGGATGGAGATACCATTTTCATTGGGCAGAGTCACTGGAAAGGAAGAAGTCAGCGTTCTAGTTGGGACTAAGCAGTATCTTTTGAAAGTTTACCAGAGGGAAAAGCCATCTCTAAATGGATCACTGTTTTTGGTGGGTAGATCCACTTTCGGCTCATCCGTGACCCTCATTTCCAAGGCAGTGGCTTCATTTATCAGCGAACCAAAATGGGTCACAAATCGGGTGACAATTCTGAATGCCTGGCAGCTGGGGTGATCTCTTGTGAGGAAGATGAAGTTACTAGGAGCTTTGGGAACATGTGCAGGGCTCTGCCCTGCCCAGGGGAGGTGGCTCCTGGAGCTGCCCTCCGGATGGGCTAACTCCACACTCTGGGTCAGAGACCCCCCAGCTCAGGTGCAGCCCAGCACGGTGGTCACCAGATGTGCACACACGAAGCCTGAAGGCTCATCATAATGATTCTAAGCATATACAGTAGAACCACAGACACAGAGCATCCAGCATGGGCTCGGCCTGGATTCAGTCAGTTCAGTTGCTCAGTCGTTTCTTTGCGACGCCACGGACTGCAGCACGCCAGGCCTTCCTGTCCATCACCAACCCCCGGAGCTTACTCAAACTCATGTCCGTTGAGTTGGTGATGCCATCCAGCCATCTCATCCTCTGTCGTCCCCTTCTCCTCCCACCTTCAATCTTTCCCAGCATCAGGGTCTTCTCCAGTGAGTCAGTTCTTCGCATCAGGTGGCCAAAGTATTGGAGTTTCAGCTTCAGCATCAGTCCTTCCAATGAATACTCAGTGTTGATTTCCTTTAGGATGGACTGGTTTGATCTTCTTGCTGTCCAAGGGACTCTGGATCCCTGGATTAGATGCTTCTATGTGTTGCTTCCATCATTTTCCACCTGGTCCCTCCCTCTCCATCTCGGGATAAACTCTCCCCACGGGATGGGCCTGGATGGACAGCAGGCCCTTTCAGGTCTGGGATTTCTCCCCTCCTGCCTCTGGGTTCCTCCTAAAGGTCATTCCAGGAATCTCTGGAGAGGCTTTTGTGAAATTGCTGCCTTTTCCTCTTTCAGTAGAGTGTGGGTCATGAGTTGTCCCCCGAGGATGGGTTTTTATGGGGCCTTTAGAGCCCTGTGCATAGTTTTTGACACTTCCACCTGGTGAGGAGGGATCAGGTGTCATGACATCGAGGTGGAGAAGATTCTGGAAGGGAGGCCACTTGGCTTCCCAAGGCTGAATCAGTCAGAGGCAGAGCGGGGAACAGAGTCCAGGTCTCCTGGTTCCTTCCCTGTCTCTTCCCACAGCCCCGGATCCCTCCTTTCTGAGGACATGTCTTACCTTCATGTCCCCAGAGCGGGCCGGCTGCTCGGGTATGCAGGTGAGGGAGGCCATCACTCAGGATCGCCAAGAGCTCCCTTCTCCAGCCTCCACTTCTGGTCCATTCTGCTCCCCACCCGCCCCCTCCCACTGACTCTGTCTCTAGAGACAGTCTTCCCTCCGGGTCTGTCTCCCAACTGGTTATCTGTCTGACTCAGGGCCTCTGTGCAGTGGGGGATCTGTGCATTGCAACCTCCCCCCACCCCGACACTGGCCCCTGCCCTGACGGCCCTGGGTGGGGAAGTACTGGAAGGTGGGAGGGAAGGGAAAAATGTTCCTGCACCGTCATCTGTAAACAGCACAAGGCAAGGCACCCTTTCTTCAAGGTGCCATTAAGTGAAGTCGCTCAGTCGTGTCTGACTCTTTGTGATCCCATGGACTGTAGCCTACCAGCCTCCTCCATCCATGGGATTTTTCAGGCAAGAATGCTGGAGTGGGTTGCCATTTCCTTCTCCATCAAGGTGCCATTACGCCACTTTAACTCTTTCACTCATCCTTACTGTGACTTCTTGGCTTGTAAATGTTTAAAGACATCGTAAAAATTCAGATCTTTCATTAACCAGTGTCTGCTCTGAGCACCCACCGCCTTCTGACTGCCGATAACCATGTCCTCCCTTCACTCTCAGTTCACTGATGTTACAGGTGAGTCTCTCTGAGTTAAGAGTTTTGGTGTCCCCAGCTGGCCTGGCGGCTTTATTCGAGATTTTTCTTGGGTACCAGGGGATGGACTACGGTGTGTTTCCCAGTGACCCTGCAAGGCTGTGGGCGATGCTTCTTCCAGCATCATCTCCCAGAGAAGCTTGATCGGTAGTGAGTGAGCCTCCATTCTGGCCCCCTGAGGATCACTCCTAGAAGGCAGAGAAGGATGTGCTCGTAGGGCATCATCTTGACCTTGGGGCTTTGACGCTTGTCCTGTGCACTCGCAGCCAGGGCCCTGCCATGGAGCACTGGCAGCTTTGGTGCCCTCTGTCATTGCAGTCCAGGCGGGAGGCTGTTGGAGGACACCTGGAGGGAGTTAGTGAGTTGGGGACCTAGGGGATGGGATGGACCGTGGAACAGGGTCCTGAGCTGTTGAGGTGCCCATTGGTCACATCCTACCTGGCATCTTTCAATCGTAGAGAGCGTTTTTTAAAACTTCTGTTATTGAAGTATAGTTGATTTACAATGGTGTCTACATTTCTGTTGCACTGCAAAGCCATTCAGTTTTATATATATAAATATATATAATGTATATGTATATATACATTCTTTTAGTATTCTTTTCCATTATGGTTTATCACGGGAAATTGAACAGAGTTCCGTGTGCTATACAGCAGGGTCTTGCGGTTTATCCATCCTATATAAAGAGCTTGCAACTGCTAACCTCAAACTCCCAATTCATCCCTCTCCCATTCCTCCTTCCCCCTTGGCAATCACTGGTCTGTTCTCTGTGTCTGTGAGTCTGTTTCTGTTTCATAGATAAGTTCATTTGTGTCATATTTTAGATTCCACATACAAGTAGCAGTTTAGTCCCTAAGTCGTGTCTGACTCTTGCATGTCCATAGACTGCAGCCTGCCAGGCTCCTCTGTCCATGGGAATCTCCAGGCAAGAAAACTGGAGTGGGTTGCCATTTCTTTCTCCAGGGGATCTTCCCAATCCAGGAATCGAAATCAGGTCTCCTGCATTGCAGGCAGATTCTTTACCGACTGAGCTACGAGGGAAACTGTAGTAGCTCATTATTATAAGCTACTATAATAACCAGTCCATCCTAAAGGAAATCAGTCCTGGGTGTTCATTGGAAGGACTGATGTTGAAGCAGAAACTCCAATATTTTGGGCACCTGATGCAAAGAGTTGACTCATCTGAAAAGACCGTGATGTTGGGAAAGATTGAAGGCAGGAGGAGAAAGGGTCGACAGAGGATGAGATGGTTAGATGGCATCACCGACTCAATGGATGTGAGTTTGGGTGAACTCCAGGAGCTGGTGATGGACAGGGAGGCCTGGCGTGCTGCGGTTCATGGGGTTGCAAAGAGCCAGACACGACTGAGCGACTGAACGGAACTGAACTGATGATACATAGTAGCTCGTATTATAATATGTAGCAGCTCGTATTATAAGTGGTATCATATAATATTTGTCTCTTTCTGATTTACTTCACTTAATATGATCATCTCTAGGCCCGTCCATGTTGCTGCAAATGGCATTACCTCATTCTTTTTTATTGCTGGGTAATATTCCACTGTATATATGCACCACGTC
Source organism: Capricornis sumatraensis (assembly GCF_032405125.1). NCBI lineage: Eukaryota > Metazoa > Chordata > Mammalia > Artiodactyla > Bovidae > Capricornis > Capricornis sumatraensis. Next base: position 18,085,525 of record NC_091069.1, on the reverse strand, counting down.
TTCTCTTTTCATCAGCTGATGGACATCAATGTTGTTTCCATGCCATGGTTATTGTGAATAGTGCTGCTATGAACATGGGGGTACACGTATCTTTTCGAATTATAGTTTTGTCTGGCTATATGCCCAGGAGTGGGACTGCTGGATCCCAAGACAACTCTAGGGTATTGAAGACCCTCCATGCTGCTCTCCGCAGGGGCTGCAGCAGTCTACACTCTCACCAACAGTGTAGAAGGGCTCCCCTCTTCTCTGCACCCTTTTCAGCGTTTGTTATGACTTAATGATGACTGAACTGAATGACGGTCATTCCGGCTGGCATCAAGAGGTACCTCATCATAGCTTTGCTTTGCATTTCTGTAATGATTAGTGATGTTGAACGTCTCTTCATAACATGCGGAGTTTTAGAGAGGAAAGTGAGGTTCCCCAGCCCCCACAGGGGTGAAAGGTCCACTCCTCAAGGAAGCCCTACTGTGGGGGCAGGGAGAAGCAGAAGTTGGAGTGCTCACTTCCTCCCCTCGGCGCTCTCTCAGCAACTGCGGTCCTCTGGGCCCCGGACTCCCGGGTTCACCCCAGAGGAAAGCCAACAGCCTCTGAGGGTCACCCAGGCCCGCCACCTGGGTTGGGCTGGATGGCCACGGTGGCTGCGGTGCTGTGGGTGACACGGGCCAGGCAGGCAGGCGGGCGGAGGGGGCCTTTCAACTCAAATCAGTCCTCTAGAATCACACCTGAAGCTCAAGGTTTGCTTCCAAACCTCATTTTTCTCCCTGTAAAGCAAACGTGTGTCATCTTGGGTTTAGCTGCAAACTCATCCCAAACCTGGGGTTGAGTTAAGCTTCATGGACACGCTGTCCTGAGCTGGTCTGTGCCTTGCCTTGGTTTGAAATGATCTACTCTGGCTCCTGAGATGAGTCCTGACCCCAGACCACCCTTGCTGCCCAGTGGGGTTGGCCCCTGCCTGGGCCCTGCGCCACCATGCCCCACTTCTGTCTGGATGTGACTGGGCATGCTCATCCCCCGCCCCCACCACGCTGAGCTCAGGTTTGGTCCCATTGGCTTCCAGTTGCCTCAGCTCCTCTCCTCCTTGAGCACCACTCATGTCCTGCAGTTGTTCTGGCAAACGAATCTACCAGAAGCCGCCCCCCGCCCTCCACTCCATCTTTGTCCCGTCACTAGATCTTCTGGCTGCTGGCTGATTCCTGCTTCTTGGACCTGGTCTGGTGACCTCTGTGACTTGTCCAGGTCCTGAGGGGTCAACTGGAAGCCCAGCTTCAGGCAGGCAAAGCAGAGCTGGCCATCCACATGGGAGACAGTCCCCTCTCGCCCCTCCTCTCAGCCTCTGAGAGGAGAGGCGAGCTGTCAGCCCCTTGCTTGGAGCCCAGCATCTTCTCCAGCTCTGCCCAGTAGCTGGAGTCCAGGCTCTCCTGCTTCTGAGCATAGAGCTGTGTTGAAGAAGGGACATAGCCTCAGGTACAGGAGGAGAAGACTCTAGAGGTGTCAAGAGTCATATGGGCGTGGCTTTGGGGCTGAGGTCTACACCCAGCAGCCAGGAATCTGATCACTCACTGGGCACCCTCCCCAGGGCAGCATTTCCTCCTGTATCTGAGCAGGATGACTTCTGAAACCCCAGATTTTTAATTCTCACCTAGTAACGCCGTGTCAGGTGACTCACAGCCAACTTAGAAGTGGAAAGTTCAGACATTTTGAAGTGGTTTGAATAATCATAAAAAGGGATCCTAAAACAAAATGAAAAAGGCCCCAGAAAACCCCAACTTCACAGATCCCCAAACCTAGCTGTGCTTCTCCTTTCTCAAGAAGGTGATGGTGTTTCAAGGCACGGAAAGGTGAGGAAAGTTGTCCAAGATTACACAGCAAATCTGTGGTGGAGCCAGGGTTTGAATAGGTTATTTGGGTCCAGAACTTGGGCTCTTATTCCCCAGCGAACCGGGTGTTCAGTGACAGCTCCTGGTTACTGAGAACCCACTACGTGTCACACTTTCCTTCAGTCTTTATGTCAAATCTGCAAGATATTATTGTCCCTGTTTTTTTCTGTTGCTCAGTCATCTCCAACTCTTTGCGACCCCATGACTGCAGCACGCCAGGCTTCCCTGTCCTTCATCATCTCCCAGAATTTGCTCAAACTCACATACATTGAATCAGTGATGCCATCCACCCTATTTTACAGCTGAGGAAACCAAGACTCCAGGAAGTTGGGTGACTTCCCCAGATCACCGCAACAGCATGTGTTTGAAGCTGGGTCTCTCTGAGCCCAAGGTTACCACTGTTCCCCCTGGTTGTGCAGCTCTGCACAACCCTGCATAGCCCTGCACAGCCCCACACAGCCCCACACAGCCCTGCACAGCCTTACACAGCCTTATAGAGACCTGCACAGCCCTACACAGCCCTACAGAACCCTGCACAGCCACGCACAGCCCTGCAGAGCCCTACACAGCCCCGCACAGCCCCACACAGCCCTATAGAGCACTGCAGAGCCCTGCAGAGCCCTGCACAGCCACACACAGCCACACACAGCCCCGAACAGCCCTACAGAGCCCTGCACAGCCCTACACAGCCACATACAGCCCTACACAGCCCAGTACAGCCCCGCAGAACCCCGCAGAGCCCCGCACAGCCCTATAGAGCCCTACACAACCCTATAGAGTCCTGCAGAGGCCTGCAGAGCCCTACACAGCCCTACACAGCCCTACACAGCCCTGCAAAGCCCTACACAGCCCCACACAGCCCCGCACAGCCCCACACAGCCCTGCACAGCCCTATAGAGCCCTACACAGCCCTATAGAGCCCCGCAGAGGCCTGCAGAGCCCTACACAGCTCTACACAGACCTGGAAAGCCCTACACAGCCCCACACAGCCCCGCACAGCCCCACACAGCCCTGCACAGCCCTATAGAGCCCTGCAGAGCCCTACATAGCCCTACACAGCCCTGCACAGCCCTACAGAATCCTGCACAGCCCAGCACAGCCTTACATAGCCCTGCACAGCCCCGCACAGCCCCACACAGCCCTACACAGCCCTACAGAGCCCTACACAGACCTACAGAGCCCTGCAAAGCCCTACACAGCCCTGCAAAGCCCTACACAGCCCTACACAGCCCCTCACAGCCCCACACAGCCCCACACAGCACTGCACAGCCCTACAGAACCCTCCACAGCCCTCCACAGCCCTGCACAGCCCTACACAGCCCCACACAGCCCTACAGAGCCCTATACAGCCCTCCACAGCCCTATAGAGCCCTGCAGAACCCTACACAGTCCTGCACAGCCCTCCACAGCCCCACACAGCCCTCCATAGCCCTGTACAGCCCTACAGAGCCCTGCAGAGACCTACACAGCCCACACAGCCCTACACAACTCCATAGAGCCCTGCAGAGCCCTACACAGCCCTACACAGCCCCGCACAGCCCCACACAGCTCCACACAGCCCTACACAGCCCTACACAACCCCATAGAGCCCTGCAGAGCCCTACACAGCCCCGCACAGCCCCGCACAGCCCCGCACAGCCCCACACAGCCCTACACAGCCCTGTACAGCCCTACAGAACCCTGCACAGCCCCGCACAGCCCTACACAGCCCTATAGAGACCTGCAGAGCCCTACACAGCCTTACACAGCCCCGAACAGCCCCACACAGCCCTACAGAACCCTGCACAGCCCTGCACAGCCATGTCTCCAGACTTTACTGCTGCCCCGTCTAACACCCAGCACACAGTAGGTGCACAAAGGTGCAGGACAGGTGAGCTGAGTTGTCCTTTAAGATTGCAGCTGGGAGGGAAACATGGCTATTCTGAAGAGCACCCCATGGGCCCTATAGATGGTGGAAAACTCACATCAGGGTGGAAGGGATCTTCATCCCAGAGGCGGGGGTGGGGGTGAGGTGGGGGTAGGTGGGAGTGTGTGTTCTTAGTCCTGGTTCCTGAGTCTGCAGGGGAAGGTGTGGTATGAAACAGGAACTACAGAGGGTAAAGGAAACCAGCCTCTCATTCCAGACTGTAAATCGTGCCCGAGGACCCTCAGGGCCCACGGTGGGCAGACCACAGGAGTCTGATCTACTAGGTTAGATGTTTGCACAAATTGCAAAGGTGGGATGGAGATGGGGGTGGGGGGAGGTTAAAGGAGAGAAAGTTATATCAGGGCTCAGGAGTAAAGAAAGCATTCATCGGAAAAAGCAATGAAGAGGATTTATAGGTGATTCTGACAGGTGGGGCGATGCCAACAGGCAGGAACAGAGAGGTGGGAGCTGCGGGTCCTACAAGCTGAGTGGCAAGCTGTCCTACATAAGGCAGGCAGGGAGGAGCCCTGCGGCTGGAGGCGTAGACGGTGGGCGAGGCCAAGGCGGTGGGCGTGGACTACCTGGAGCCCCGCCCCCCCACAGCTCGCCTCTCTGGGGTGACACGTGCTCTGCCCCAAGGGGAACCTGCGGGGGCGGGAGTGGTGGGGGGTGAGCAGAGGCCAGAAGACCCATTTCTCCCACAGAGCAGGAAGAGCTGGTTTAGGTGGCGTCCACTGCGTGTTCCTTTTTGCCTCTGATGTCTGGAAGGGGAATTCAGCAAAAAAAACGACTCTGGAGCTCTGACCCAGCTTCCTCAATCCAGGCTGTAGGGAGGCCCCTGTGTAGCGGAGCCCAGGGGTCCCCGTGGACCACGCACCCTCCCGTTCCTTCCCTCCTCTGCACCCCGAGGCCACGCTCCCACTGTGCCCAGGGTGCCCGCCCCGGCGCTGTGTCCCTGCCGCTGATCTGGACTGGCCATCACCTTGCGTCAGGGCGTGCAATCGCCCCTCTCCCCTCCGCCAGGAGCTCTGGGAGACATAACCGTGTGTGTCTTATGACCGCACATAGTGAGATACCAGGTAAGTGTTAGGGAATGAACAGGAGCGTGTGCTCAGCCCTCTCCTCCCTGGAGCCTGCCTTGAGCAGAGATCCCTCTCTCTAGCAGCCTGATCTTCCACATGGCCATGGCCCGACGGGGCTGCACTCAGGGTGCCCCTCCTGGCAGGACCACGTCCCACTTCCCATCTGGGAACTGAGCTGCTTCTGGCCTCTTGGGACCTGGGTGGCAAGGTGCCCACACCTCGGCGTGTCCCCTGCGTACCGGTGGCCTTGGCGTATCCCATCCCCGTGATGAGTGAGGTTTCAGGTAGAGGGAGAAGCCAGAACTGGCTCTTTCCGGCAGATGCCATCATTGGCACTGGCTTCTGAGCCCTGGGCGGCCGTGGCCCTAGTTTCTCTGGCTTCCTGCCTGAGTCCCCTCGGGACAGGCACTGTGGTCACCGGTGGAATCTGGTAGGGGCAGTGTGTCATCCCTGCACCTCAGGGGTATGGACAGCTGCTTCCGCGACTTCAACAGTCCTGGAAAAAGGCCTCGGTTTTCTGGAGGAAGAAAGGGGGCTCTTGGGACATTCCCGCTTCCTCTTCCCTGGATGCTACTCTCTTGAGTCCCTCTGGTGTGGAGTGTTACACAGCTCCAGGCCGAAGCCCACTTTGCCCAGCCCCCTCGGGGTCAGGTGGTGCTCCCTTCCAGCTGCTCCTGGGTCTGTCCTGAGCACCGTTGCCTTCCCCCCACCCCCAGAGGTAGCCCTGAGGCAGGTCAGGAGGCTGGTGAGAGTCCTGGGGACTTTCCCAGGGACCCTGGGAGTGAGGCCTTTGTTAAGCTGCATGTGAGGTCCCAGGCTCCAAAAACACTGCAGATGGTGACTGCAGCCAAGAAATTAAAAGATGCTTGCTCCTTGGAAGAAAGGAGCAACCTAGACAGCATATTGAAAAGCAGAGACATTACTTTGTCCACAAAAGTCTGCCTAGTCAAAGCTATGGTTTTTCCAGTAGTCATGTATGGATGTGAGAGTTGGACTGTGAAGAAGGCTGAGCGCCAAAGAATTGATGCTTTTGAACTGTGGTGTTGGAGAAGACTCTTGAGAGTCCCTTGGACTCCAAGGAGATCCAACCAGTCCATCCTAAAGGAGATCAGTCCTGGGTGTTCATTGGAGGGACTGATGTTGAAGTTGAAACTCCAATACTTTGGCCACCTGATGCAGAGAGCTGACTCATTGGAAAAGACCCTGATGCTGGGAAAGATTGAGGGCAGGAGGAGAAGGGGACGACAGAGGATGAGATGGTTGGATGGCATCACTGACTCGATGGACATGAGTTTGAGCAAGCTCCAGGAGTTGGTGATGGACAGGGAAGGCTGGCGTGCTGCAGTCCATGGGGTTGCAAAGAGTTGGACACGACTGAATGACTGAACTGTAAACTGAGGCCCTGAGTTGCTCTGCCCCGGGGGCCCAAGACCCTGAGTACTCTGACCACCGGCCACCCCTCTTCTGTTTCCTGACCCTGGTCTCCTGCCACGGTGCCTTCTCTGGTCAAGCTTAGCTGAGTGGGGAAGGACTTTTAAAGGTTAAGGGTGGGAGAAAGCTGATGGCTCTGACCCTTCTGAGGTCTCTTGTGTCCTAGGAGGGGAGTATCAATGGATCCATTTGGTGTCAGAAGCAGTGGGTGGCTCTGGGTCGTTTTTGTGGAGGTAATAGGCCCTCCCTTTTGCCCCTTCTTCTCCCAGTGCCCTGGCCTTGGTGTTACCCATGCTTCCTGCCAGGGTGTCCTCATCAAAGAGGCCCCTCTGCTAAGGGCGTTCCTAGGCTGTGGTGTTAGGAGGCATCTCGGGACTTCAGGGTGCTTCATCTCAGCCCTTAGTGTCTGCAGAGGAGCAGTCTAGGCACCTGGGCTTTATCCACATTCGCCAGCGAGGCTCTGGGTCCTGGTTTCTGTGTCTGGCTGCATGCAGGAGGCATTTACCTTGTCTGTTCATCTGTCTGCCTGTCCTCAAGGGCAGGATCTACATTTCTGGACGTTGTATCGTGGGGCTTCCTAGGTGGCTCAGTGGATAAAGAATCCACCTGCAATGTAGGAGATGTGGGTTCAATCCCTGAAGTGGGAAGTTTCCCTGGAGAAGGGCATGGCAACCCACTCCAGTATTCTGGCCTGGAGAATCCCAAGGCCTGAGGAGCCTGGTGGAATATAGCAGTCTGCAGGGTCGCACAGAATCAGACACGACTGGAGTGACTGAGCATGCATGCATGCGTCCAGTGCACTCAGGAATTGTGTGTTCCTCCTGCAGGCCGTGTCTCACCAGCCTGGCCACTGGCAGGTGCCTGTGCTTCTGGGCTCTGTGCCTGCCTGCTTTAAGGCACCCCAGCACCCTCCTTCTGCTTGGAGAGCCAGTGAGTCTCTTGAGTGCTTCCCCAGTCTTCCGGGGCCTCTCCTGCCGCCTGGGGCTTTCAGATCCAGAAGGGCCGTCTCAACTCTTCGGTACACAAAGACACTGCAGTTTCCAGAAGAATCCTGGGACCTGGGGTCTCTCCCCGCTGCCCACCCACCCCCCCACGCCCCGAGTCTGCCTGGGGCACAGCTCTGGGGAACCTCTCCTCTTCCCTGCTCAAGGGCCAAAGCCTCACCCTCACCTCAGTGCCCCCAGGGCAGCTCTGCGGGGGTCAGGAAATTCTCCTTGGCTGTTTGGGCCCCTGGCTCCAGGCCTCTGGATCAGGAGACACTAGCGTCACAGCTACCAATATCTGTGTTGCAATCTGCAAGCCTTGTCCTTGAAACGAGGCTTAAGGTTGTTCTCATTTGCCCCAGAGGAAACTCAAGGGCATAGGGTGCTGGGAACCGCCCGTCAGGATCAGAGCGTGGTCTGACATCATCACCGAAGGTTTCTCCAACGGTGTTTCAAGAAGAATTTCCTGATTTTCACATTGTCACAGGGCAAAGAAAACCGTAATTGTTTCATACCACACACCACTAATTTCCGGCACTATGATATTCCATCTTATGAAAAATATTTGACGATGCCTCTGGGGGAAGACATGGGCCATGCTAGAGGGGTGGGGTGGGGTGATTTCTTATCAGGATATCAGGACATTTGTACCCTGACCTTCTCAATTCCCTGGATCCTGAGACTGATTTAAAGTCACAACTGTCTTTTTTTAAAGTCTATTTTGTTGCGAAGTTGCTGGACTTTGCCTGCTGAGTGTGGACAGTTGATTCAGGAGTTCAATCATTTATTCATTAAATAAATAAGTAAAATTTCTTGAGCACCTACTATGTGCTGGACACCATGCAGAGTTGACTGTGGGGACCCAGGCTGGCCTCATGGAATTGTGGGTTCATAGGTTTGCACCCCAGTTCTGCTGTTTGTTGTGCTGAGAGGTCTTTCTGAGTTTCAGTGCTTTATCTTTCAGATGAAGGTGGGGATTTCTCTCAGAGTTTGCCTGGTTCCTGGAAGCTACATGCCATAAATAGATGTTTTTCTTTTCTTCAAATGTAATTATTTTATTTTGGAATATAGTTTATTTCTGTGGGTGTGTGTTCAGTTACTCAGTCATGTCTGACTCTTTGCCACCCCATGGACTGTAGCCCACCAGACTCCTCTGTCCATGGAGTTTCCCAGGCAAGACTACTGAGGTGGTTGCCATTTCCTGACCCAGGGATTGAACCTGAGTCTCCCGCATTTCCTGCATTGTTGTTGTTTAGTTGTTTAGTCGCGGCCGACTCTTTTCGACCCCATGGACAGCAGCATGCCAGGCTTCCATGTCTTTCACTGTATCCCGTGGTTTGCTCAGACTCATGTCCATTGAGTCGGTGATGCCATCCAACCATTTCATCCAATATACTCACGGCCAAAGCATATAGACTTGTCTTTTCTCTTCTCCCGTGGACATTGCCTGAGGAGTTACTCATCTGTTGGTTCTTGAGTCCTGAGTGTTTGAGTCCCTTGGAAGGATCATGGGAAGTTGCCCGACGGGCTCCAGGTACACGCCAGGCTGTCGGGCAGGCTGAGCAAGCCGGGTGGAGAGCTGTCGCTATATCCTGTTCTGATGTGCGTCTCTGTATGCTTTGTAACCGGGCCACTCTTTCCGTCAGCGAGAGTTGGTAATGACCTTGAGAAACGACCCCAGCCGTAAAGAAAGAGTCCTGCCCTTTTGAAGTCACCCACTTTCTCTGTGGGTCTAAAAGTGTGGTGGAGTTTTCCCCTCTTGGGCATGCCCTGTCTTCCTCTTTGATGCTGCCTTTGTAACAACAGGGCTCAGAATTATTAATCTACGCTGCACAGAGAGGTGCAGCTTTATTACACAGAAAGGCAGGGAAATATAATTGCTATCTTGAGTAATCATTTTCCAAAGGCTGCAAGCATAACCTTTAATTAATATTTCATTTGCAGCCAGGGTGGTTAACTTGAATAAGGCCTAAAAATATTGCTGTCCCTGTGCATGGAGAGATCGTGAACTAGGAGAGAGACCTGGAGCCAGCCTGATACTCAACGGTTTGCAGTCATTTCTAAAATTAAAGATATTCAAGTCATTAACCTGTAATAAAATGGGGGAGGGGCTTTTAGAGATGTGGCTCTTTATTAAGGGGGATACAGTTGCAAATTATAGGCATAATCTAGCTCCCTCCACCTGACCCTGGAATAAATTTGGGGCACAGGGCATCTGGGGGGTGGGGGGAGGCTAGCGACACACTGATCAAAGCCGGGCTCCCAGGTCGTGTCTGACAGGCACTGTGTGGCCAGCCCCGCACAGGTCACTGGGTCTAAGAATCAACGGGAAGTGCCATGTCTTTGATGTTTTTTGGAGAGGGCACTTGAGATGTTCAAAGTGCCTCCTGGGAGACAGCCAGGGGCTGTTTCCCTGGGTGGCTGGGAGAGATGCACACTTGAGGGGCGGGGGTGGGGGTGGAGGGCAGGTGAGGGAGGAGGGGAGGGGAGCCGGTCAAGGGTGCAGGAATGTCCTTGCAGCTCCTTCGTGGCTGAGTGACTCTGGACAGCTTCCTTCCCAGCCCTGGGGGTTCTGGTGGGTGGGGGAGGCCCCGGAGGCCCGGAGCCACACAAGTCCAGGCTGTCATCATTTGCACGAGATTTCAGAGATGTACACCCACCATCTGAGAGCCGAGCAGATTCGGGGTTAGCCCCTCTCCAGCTCTCAGCTCCCGGTTTTATCTCCTCAGGGCCTCCCGAGGAGGGTGATGCTTCCTTCCAGGTGAGGGACCTGGGCCTTTTGGCTTACATCGCTCATTCCCAAGGGCACACAGACGTGAGTGAGCCAGCCTTCCTCCTGGTGGCCTGGTTGGGTGCTGTGGATCCCTGGAGGGTGGGCATCTGGCGACCTCGGGGGCACAGACAGGTGAGGCCTGCTGCTCTGGGCGCTCCCTCCTGGCTGCATCTCCCTTGGAATGAGAATTTGCAGGAGCCCTGACTCCCGGTCTGGGGAGGCGGGGACGGCCTATCAGTGTGAAGGGGTGGGTGAGTCATTTAATTTTGTCTGCACCGCTTTGTGTGTGTGTCTGTGCTCAGTCGTGTCCGACTCTTCGTGACCCCATGGACTACAGTCTGCCAGGCTCCTCTGTTCATGGAGGTTTTTAGGCAAGAATACTGGAGTGGTTTGCCATTCCATTCTCCAGAGGATCTTTGCCACCTGGGAACCATTGAGGTTTTCTAAAACCTTCCTGCTCAACTCTGGGGCTGCTCTTTCTAGGTTCTTGGACTCACTGAGTTTTCCTGAAAAAAGTGTCTTAAAAAACACTGGTCAGGGACTTCCCTGGTGGACTTCCTTTGGGGTTGGGACTTTGGAAGCTAGGATCTCACGTGCCTCAAGGCCCAAAACCCCCAAATCCATAAAACAGAAGCAGTACTGTGACAAATTCAAGAAAGATTAAACAAAAAACCCCAAAACAAAAAACATCAGCCAGTAGGTCTATTGCTGTATTAGTGATTGTAGAGGGTGGTTTGTCACAATAATTAATCATCTTGGGGTTTCTAGATGTGCTCAAGTCAGCTTCTCATTTGTGCTAATGGCTGTCCGGAGTTCCCTCTCTGGGAGGCAGGAGTCGGGGTGTACGACCTGCCACCCACCTCCTTGCTGGGTCGGCCCTGTGGGAGGCTGGGGAGCTGTGGAGCAGCCTTCAGTGTGGTGTTTCTCTGAAGCTCACAGGAGGAAGGAAGCCGTGGTCACAGGACAGGACCCTGATGGCGACCCCTTGCTCTCTGGGTTTATCTCACTTGATCTTAGGGCAGCCTGGCCCCTGAGAATGCCTGTATTTCCCGCACCCAGGAGACAGAAGTCCTGCACCTGGTCAGTGCTGCAAGCCGAGATTTGAACCTGGTCCTCTCCACCCTGGGGAGAGTTGGCCTCGCAGAGCAAGGCAGTGGCTCCTGGCCTCTCTCTCCTGGATGAGCCGCCTTCCTCCCATCCCTCTGTGTCCCGGAGACTTTTCTCCTGCCAGCTCTGTGCCCACTGCAGAGGCTCAAGAGTGCCTGCATTTAATTTCCCCCCTTTACCCATTTCTTTCTTGCTGCTGCTGCTGCTGCTAAGTCGCTTCAGTCATGTCCGACTCTGAGTGACCCCATAGACGGCAGCCCACCAGGCTCCCCCGTCCCTGGGGTTTTCTAGGCAAGAACACTGGAGTGGGTTGCCATTTCCTTTTCCAATGCATGGAAGTGAAAAGTGAAAGTGAAGTCGCTCAGTCGTGTCCGACTCTTAGCAACCCCATGGACTGCAGCCCACCAGGCTCCTCCATCCGTGGGATTTCTTTCTTAAAACTTAAAAAGTGACCTTTGCTTACAAGACTGAGTTTTCTTCCCTAATCCTGTCCCTTGGAAGTCCACACAGTGAACTTGGCGGGTGGCCTTCCAGACTTGGTTCCTAGCACATAGGAATCTTGAAAGATACATGTAGGTATCTACACACACAGGACTTCTTATTTATTTGCCAAGAGTACATATAAGCAATGTTTGTAAAAGCCCAAGATTGGAAATACCTGAAGTGAGATAACCTCAGTGGGGGTTCAGCTAGGTCTTTTGTGATACAGCCATTCAGCTGAGATAGGGTTTGGCTGTTAGAAAGACAGTTCTCCATGTACAAGCGCCAGGGGCTGTTAGCAATGTGCCTTTCAATGAAGAAGCGAAGGAAGGACGGTCTGCATCGGGTAGTGCTAAACTTCCACAGCGGCTTCTTGTGAACGGGCAGGCGGCCCGGGCAGCCCTTCCAGACACAGCCCAGGGTCCCGTGTGGCTCTGACAGCAGTGTGGGGGGCCGGGTGGCTCTGGCCCCAGCTGCCCGTGATCTTGAGAGCTGTGGCCACCCCAGAGGAAGTGACTTGCCTGCTGAGCTCAGGGGAAGTCCTGCGCTCAGTCCTTGATCAGGGGGAGAGGGAGGGACTGAAGGGGAGGCACAACTGAGGACCCCAGACGGCAACTGAAGCCTTCCTGGAGGGCAGCGGCTCAGAGCTGCTCCCTCAGTTTCTGCATAGGCAGAAACTCACGCCCAGAGAGGGGAAGTGACCCATATGAGGTCACACAGCAAGGCAGAGACAGAGCTCAGCAGACTCCCCAGGGCCGCCATGGTGTGACCCTGGAGTCTGTGCCTGGGGACTGCCCTTCCAGCTTCCCTGGAGCCTGTGTTCTCTACGGGGTCATCTCAACTTCCGTCTTCCTCCCCTTCTTCATCCTGCCGGCAGTGCCCGCAGTGTGGTCTCTGTGTCAGCCCTGGACAGAGCTGAGACAACCCAGGGCCCCAGGGCCCTGTGCAATCCATCCTCCTCAAAACTTTGGATGTGTGTGATGCGTGCCTACACAGATGTGTGCCTGTGTGTGCCTGTGTATGTGTGTGTGTGTTTGTGTGCATCGCAGGCACATACATGTGTATGTGTGTTCAGGCATGTCATGAGCATGCACGTGTGTGATGCACGTGCAGTGTCTGTGTGTGTGTTTAAGCGGACAGAAATGGTGACTGGGCCCCAGGAGTGTGTGAACCGTCCAGGAGCAGGGGTGGCCAGCAGGTTCCCAGTCTCCCCTGAGCCGGTCCTTCCCCTAGCAGAGCCTGGAACTCCGGAATAGGAAACCACTGTTTTCTTGCCGGCTGTTTGCCCTTATTAATTCAGGTAGCAATTACCCACTCTGAATATTTGGCGACTAATTAGTTTTCCCCGTGGAGATGGCAGAACGAGGAATGCTTTGCTCTGACCTGATCCACTTTCTGGGGTTCCTGAGGGAGGGGGCAAGGGAGGATGAGGGGATGGGCAGAGGGCGAGAGAAACCTGCCTCGTGTCTGGATGTTTCTGGAGCTGCCCGGATCTTTGCTACAAGTCTACAGGGTGATAAAAAATAACCCACCCAGTTTTGGGTTTTGTTCTTGCTTTTGCGTCACCTGGCCCGTTCCGCTGTGGGTTCAGCTCCCCGGCGCTGGCCTGATGGTGCTGGTGGCAATGTCACAGCGAAAGCCCGGGGCTGCTCACCCAGCTGGGGTCACCTCATTTGGGTGCTGTGCCCTCTGTATCCACAAGGTGACCAGGGGCTCTGTGTGCAGGGACAGTGTGCTAGGCCAGAGAATGGCACTCTTGTGGGGGCCAGGAGGTGCACAGTTCAGGGTGGTGGACCGGAGAAGGTGGCCAGGTGGCCTGTGAGTCCGCACTTGGCTCTGTGCGAGTTTGGAGCTTACTTCCCGCCATGGAGCCCTCAGTCAGCATCTGGCCTTGATTTGCCTTTTCGCCCTGTAACTTTCGGTTCCTGAGGAATAGCTGTCGATGTCGTGGTCAGTCATAGATGCCCCTCTAAGGAAGAGTTTCAGTAGACAGCAGGCTTTGTAGCTCAGATCTGAGTGGCTTCCTGCATCTGAACATCTGATGGGGAGGGATGTGTTTGGGGAAGAGGTAAGTAAACGAGTCAGACAAGTATTGCTGCACCTGTCCTCAGGACGTGGGGGTGCAGGCAAGGGGCTCAGATCCGCTGGACTAGCCCTGCAGCTATCCTACCAGAATGGGGGGGAGTGGGCGCTACCGTGAGCTCCTCCTGGGCATGCTCCCCTGCAGGGACGCACACAGGACGTGTGTGGTGCAGACCAGCTGGGCCGTGGTTAGGGTCTCTGGAGGGTGCACTCCGCCCGCTTCTCAGTTCGTCAATGCTTCTGCAGGGCCTGGAAGGCCTCTTGGCCACCTTCTCCTGGCAGCTGTGTCTGGGGCTGGGCCCTGGCTGCGGGCTAGCCGGTACTTCCCTGTCTATGGGTGGGCATTGGCGCTGACAGGCGGGTGCCAGCTGGCTGGGGGTGTGCCCCCTCCTACCACACAGCTGCAGAGGTCTCTGGAGCTTCTCCACACCCTGATCACTCAGCACGTGCCTGTCTGTCTGTCTGATGCAGCTGGGCCCAGCCCTGCTGATCCGGGAATTGGGCTCTGGTCATTTGCACAGGGCTGCACTGCAATTCACTGTGGTCCACAGCCAGGGACACTACCTTCTGGTGTCTGGGGTTCCCCTAGATCACCAAGGCTGGCGCTGGTTTCCCTAAACCGTGGGGGCTATGGTTCCTGCTCGGATTGGCCCTGGGAGAGTGAAGGAGACTTGCACACAGACCTAGCGCTGAGTCCTGGTTCCTCCAGTTCCATGTGACCTTGCGTGGGTTATGTAAGTGCCGTGGGCACGCTTTCCTTGCGCTGCCTGTGTCTTTGGTGTATGCAACCCGCATATTTGGCATCACTAGGAACCAGATTCTTGGTGTTCCCAGCAATGTGATCTGAGGGTGTGGTGGGAACTTGCCTGCAACTTGGGAAAATGGCCTTGGGCTTCCCTTGACTCTCCAGGAGTCTGTGGGGGATAAAGCATTGTCCTCTCTGGACCAGAGAGTATCTCCACCAGCACATGGGCTGTGGCTCCAAGGCCCCTGGGAAGGGGTCTGGCTCAGACCAGGCATTTTCCAGGTCGCCTTGAGGGGTGGACTTTAAATAAGCTCCATCACGGAGTTTCCAGGCTGGGATGAAAAGTGGCCTGGGCTCTAGGCCTACTTCCCCCGATGCCTGTGGATGTGGCCTTTTTTCTCCAAGGCTCGAAGTTTTCACACCATCTCTTCAGCAGTCTTGGGAAATGCAAAAACGCCAGGTGCAGGGTGGGTGGTTAGAGTTTCCATTTACATTACCTGGGGATTTTCTGTGCGGCTTCCCCTCCCCCCATCGCAGCTGGGACTTGACGTGCCCAGGCCAGGTCCACCTGAGCGACGGATGTGCCAGGCAGGTGGGCCCTGCTGCCCCCTGGAGTTTGGGGCACACCCTCCCCGGGGACTTCCTGATGCCAGAGGCAGAGCTTCAGAGGCAGGGAGCCTTGGTCTGGTGGTTTTGGGAAAGAGGTCTGAGCATAGGAATGATAAGACTTCTTGGAGGTGGGGATGAGGACTGAATAAACCAGGAGACAGAAAGGGTTGGGTGCCCTGCTGGACAGTGGCTCCGAGAGGGCTTTGTAGTATCACCTCACATAGATGGCATAGACATTTTGTAACATGGAGACTATGGTCATCATTCTCCCCATATCACTGATGGGAAACTGAGGCACAGAGAGGCAAAGTAACATGCCCAAAGTCACAGAGCTGGTATGGAGCAGAAACGGGCGTTTGCTCCCAGGCACTTGGGCTCCAGGCCTGTGCTGTCTTGTTCCTCATTCAGCTCAGGACGTGGCTAGCCTCAGAGGCTGCCAGCCAATGCTCCCTGAGCTGTGCCTGCCAAGCCCAGAGGGGCTCCTGTCTCCTGATGGTCCCATGGTCTCAGGCGGCTGGCCTGGGAGGCCCCTGGGCTCCGTGCTACATACGGGGAGCTCAGCCAGGCCAGGATGCGGGTGGGGGCAGCTCCAGCTCTGCTGTCTCAACTGCTGGTGCGGGGGGGGTTGGTGATCAAAGGGGTGGGGGGTGGGTGTGTGTGGAGGGGCACCAGGTGCTCTCAGCTCTGACCATCATAGCTGGTGACCTTGATTTTGTCACTAGTAAGAATAGTAGCAAGGAGTGGCTGCTCTTATTATGGATATTCTTTAAAAAAAAAACATATTAAGGTGGGTTTTTTTAAATAAAAAAAATTTGGGGGGGCCTCATTGCATGGCCAATAGGATCTTCATTCCCCAACCAGAGATCAAACCCACATCCCTGGCAGTGAAAGCGCAGAGTCTTAACCACTGGACCACTAGGGGAGTCTCTCTTAAGATAATTTCTTAAGCACAGCTTTAAGTGGAGTGAAGTTTGCTCAGCTGTGTCCGACTCTTTACGACTCCACGGACTATAACCTTCCAGGCTCCTCTGTCTATGGAGTTCTCCAGGCCAGAATACGGGAGTGGGTAGCCATTCCCTTCTCCAGGGGATCTTCCCAACCCAGGGATTGAACCCAGGTCTCTCACTTGCAGACGGATTTTTAGCCATCTGAGCCATCAGGGAAGCCCAAGAGCAGTTTCAGGTTCACAGCAAAATCAAGAGCAAGATAGAGATTTCCCTCTGCCCCCACATACGTGTAGCCTCCCCCATTATCAGCATCCCCCACCAGAGTGGGGCATTTCTTACAACTGATGAACCTACATTGACGCATCATCACCCAAAGTTCATAGTTTAATTAGGGGTCATTCCTGGAGTTGTACGTCTCTGGGTTTGAACAAAGGTCTAATGGGACGTCCATCATTTAATGTCATACAGATTATTGTTACTGCCTTCAAAGTCCTCTGTGTTTTACCCATTCATCCTGCCCCTCCCCTCTCTCCTTCTTAGCCTCTGGCAACCACTGATCCTTTCACTGCATTTATAGCTTTCCCTTTTCAGAATGTCGCATGGTTGGAATCGTGCAATAAGTAGCCTTTCCAGATTGGCTTCTTTCACTTAGACCATGTAGTTAGGGCCCTTCCATATATTTTCATGGCTTGATATGATAGCTCATTCTTTTTTTAAGTGCAGAATAATATTCCATTGTGTGGATATCCCGCAGTTGAGTTATCCATTTACCTGCTGAAGGATGTCTAGGTTGTCCTTCAAGATGGATTTGGTAGTTATGAGTAAAGCTGCTCGAGATATCCACGTGTAGGACTTTGTGTGGACGCAAACCTTCAGTTCCTTTGGGTCAATACCAAGGAGCATGATGGCTGGATCATAGATGGTAGGAGCGTGCCAGTCTGTCTTCCGAAGTGGCTGTACCCTCGTGTTCCCGCCAGCAATGTATGAGAATCCCGGTCGCTCTGTTTGGATTCCGTGCGTTCCAATAGGTGGAGAGTGGTATCTCACTGTGGTTTTAATAGGTTGCTAGTTTTCACTTCTCAGTTCAGTTCAGTTCAGTCGCTCAGTTGTGTCCAACTCTTTGTGACACCATGAATCTCAGCATGCCAGGCCTCCCTGTCCATCACCAACTCCCAGAGTCCACCCAAACCCATGTCCATTGTGTCGGTGATGCCATCCAACTGTCTCATCCTGTGTCGTCCCCTTCTCCTCCTGCCCTCAATCTTTCCCAGCATCAGGGTCTTTTCCAATGAGTCAGCTCTCTGCATCAGGTGGCCAAAGTATAGGAGTTTTTCAGCTTCAATATCAGTCCCTCCAATGAATACCCAGGACTGATCTCCTTTAGGATGGACTGGTTGGATCTCCTTGCAGTCCAAGGGACTGTCAAGAGTCTTCTCCAACATCACAGTTCAAAAGCATCAATTCTTCGGTGCTCAGCTTTCTTTATAGTCCAACTCTCACATCCATACATGACTACTGGAAAAACCATAGCCTTGACTAGATGGACCTTTGCTGACAAAGTAATGTCTCTACTTTTTAATATGCTGTCTAGATTGGTCATAACTTTCCTTCCAAGGAGCAAGCGTCTTTTAATTTCATGGCTGCAATCACCATCTGCAGTGATTTTGGAGCCCAGAAAAATAAAGTCAGCCACTGTTTCCACTGTTTTCCCCATCTATTTGCCATGAAGTGATGGGACCGGATGCCATGATCTTAGTTTTCTGAATGTTTAGCCTTAAGCCAACTTTTTCACTCTCTTCTTTCACTTTCATCAAGAGGCTGTTTAGTTCTTCTTCGCTTTCTGCCATAGGGTGGTGTCATTTGCATATCTGAGGTTATTTCTATTTCTCCCGGCAATCTTGATTCCAGCTTGTGCTTCAAAGACTGGAGATCTCTTCAAGAAAATTAGAGATACCAAGGGAACTTTTCATGCAAAGATGAGCTCAATAAAGGACAACAATGGTATGGACCTAACAGAAGCAGAAGATATTAAGTAGAGGTGGCAAGAATACACAGAAGAACTGTACAAAAAAGATCTTCACGACCCAGATAATCACGATGGTGTGATCACTCATCTAGAGCCAGACATCCTGGAATGTGAAGTCAAGTGGGCCTTAGAAAGCATCACTACGAACAAAGCTAGTAGAGGTGATGGAATTCCAGTTGAGCTATTTCAAATCCTGAAAGATGATGCTGTGAAAGTGCTGCACTCAATATGCCAGCAAATTTGGAAATCTCATCAGTGGCCACAGGACTGGAAAAGGTCAGTTTTCATTCTAATCCCAAAGAAAGGCAATGCCAAAGAATGCTCAAACTACTGCACAATTGCACTCATCTCACATGCTAGTAAAGTAATGCTCAAAATTCTCCAAGCCAGGCTTCAGCAATATGTGAATCGTGAACTTCCTGATGTTCAAGCTGGTTTTAGAAAAGGCAGAGGAACCAGAGATCAAATTGGCAACATCCGCTGGATCATGGAAAAACCAAGAGAGTTCCAGCAAAACATCTATTTCTGCTTTATTGACTATGCCAAAGCCTTTGACTGTGTGGATCACAATAAACTGTGGAAAATTCTGAAAGAGATGGGAATACCAGACCACTTGACTTGCCTCTTGAGAAACCTGTATGCTCAGGAAGCAACAGTTAGAACTGGACATGGAACAACAGACTGGTTCTAAATAGGAAAAGGAGTACATCAAGGCTGTATATTGTCACCCTGCTTATTTATTTCACTTTTAGCCTTACTTATATTCCCCTGACCCGGGCCTGGTTTCTTTCAAATAAACTTTCCAGATGAACTTTTATTTGTAAGTCTCCAAGCTGTTGAGCAAGACTCAGCCCTCACTCACTTTTGGAGGGCACGTGCACGCGTGTGTGTGTGTGCGCCCTTGATACATTACAAAGATGTAGGAGTGAAACAAGAGGACCGGAAAAGGGCTCTAGGTGAGGCACTGGGAGGGGCTGACACCTTGAATCACCGTGGCATTTACTTGCCCCTCGAGGGTCCAGACAGAGATCACCTCTTTGCCTGTTCTCAGCCCAGTGAAGTGCCTGAGCCAAGGTGCATACGAAGGAAATGTTTGTTGAATGAGTAAGAGCAAAATCATAGAGGAGGAAAAATCCTCCTCCTAGAGGAAGTTGCATTTGAAGCTGAGGCTAAAACTTAAGTCTGTTTGATCAGGGTAAAAGGAGGGGGAGCTGGTGGAGGGGCCAGGCTCAGAGATGTGGAAAGGCGCACAGTGTTCAGACTGTCACAGAGTGAGGGGTCTGGCAGGGTGTGCTTTGTCACGAGATGTGTGTTCGAGGTGAGTGTGTCCCTGGAGGGAAGTCGTAACGATCCCTGTGTTTGCTGTGTCAATATTTCCTTGCTGGGTGCCCCAGCTGAGGCTCAGTGAAGGCCAACGTGGAGCAGTGGGAGGCTCTGGCAGGCTTGCGGGAGACCTGCCCAGGAGCTGTCCAGGCCCCGACTGGAGCTGGGGTGGGGGCCATCAGAGAGGGGGCTTCAGGTCCAGGGCAGCAGGGAGGCACTGGCTGGTTGTGGCTTCGAGGGAGAGTGGGTGTCAGAGAGGGAAGGAGGGCCCCAGCACGGACGCTGCGGGAGCCTGCACGTGGGTGCCATGGAGCCACGAGCAGAGGATGGGAGAGCCCTGGACACGCCCTGTGGAGTCTGGTCGGGGGGCTTGATGTTTCCTGGGCAGTGGTGCTTATGCCCTGAGCCAGGACTTACCTGGTCAGTGTACCAGTCCTCCATCCCATCCACCCAGATAGTAGGGCTCAGTGGGGCCAGAAACCCAGATTTCAGTTTTGTCAGTGTGTTTTTGACCGCCCAGGAAATTCTGGCACTGCTGGTCCTTCGACAGTAGAAACTCTTTTCTTGGAGCCAGGAGTCACAGAAGCTGGAAACCCCTGAAAGTCCATAACACGGCTGCTTCTGCAGGAGCCCTTTCTCTCCTGGCCCTGCCGGGAACACGCCCTGGAGGATTCGGGCAGGTAGGTCACAGGCGGGCCCTGATTCCCCTGCTCGGTCCAGGGACAGTCTGACAGTCTGACGGCCCATCATTCATCTCACCTCATCTTGTGTCATCCCATTTCATTTCAGATATTTTTTTTTACCAAATCCTTCCCTGTTCAAGAAAGGGTTTGGGGTGGCTTACAAGGGAATAAAAATATATGAACATAACATAAATGAAAAGTGGGGTAAAAAAAAAAAGAAAGGTAGAAAAACAAAGGAGGAGACAAAGTAGAGTGAAGAAGAATAACACTCAGTGATCTTGGCTGTCACTCCCCTAAAAACCCCTTCTCATTGCTTTCAGGGTTTATGGCTACTTTGTGGCCTGCGTGACGGATTAGGGTTTAAGCTGCCAGCACTCTTTCCACTGAGAAAAGCCTCGCATCTCTATAGAAGCTAGAGCCACCAAATCTGTACTTGGTTTATTTAATGAAATGCTGTGCTTCTTAGTAGGCGCACGATGTCCAGCGGGCATTGTCTGGCGGTGAGAAAGCCCGGCCGCCCGGCCACACTGTCGAGCTGCTGCTGGTGACTTTTTGTGCCTGTCAACACGGGCTCCTGGCTACTCTCTAAGCCAGTGCTGAATGCAGACAGCTCGTGGTAGGCCTTGGCCTCTGGGCCTGACCTGAGATTCCCAGGCCCTGGAGGCCCCTGGGCCTCAGGTCAGTTCTGCCTTGGCCACCCCAGACTCGGGGGTCTTCCCAGAGCCACGGGGACAGCAAACACCCATCATTTAGGGCGCTGGGTGGGAGGGAGGCAATAGTGATGACGTTTGCTTTTTGGACTTTCCTGGAAAGAGCATCCCGAGGTGCAGAAGCAGGAGAAGCACCACCCCACCTCTGATGGGCGGGGCGGCCGATGGCTCTTCTGTGGTCCCCGCATGGTCCTTCTGTACCCACACACTCTTTGCTGTCGCGTCCCTCTTGGAGTGAGTTAACTCACATGTGGACGAACCTCCCGGCTGAGCCTCTATTTCGAGAAAGTAAAGCAAACGAGGCCAGATCAGGTCCACAGAGCACACCCTCCCACCCCGTCCCCAAAGGATGGCGGCTCCACCTGTGTGCCCCTGGGGAGTCAGTCTTGGTAGCCACTCTGAGGACGCTGTGTCTGAGATTTGAGTGGTTTTAAGTCAATTTGGGGAATAAAAAGTTGTTTCTTTTTCCTGGTGACCTCCCTTTTCTCCATGACTTGAATTTCCTTAAAAGTGAAAGTCACTTAGTCGGGTCTGACTCTTTGCCACCCCATAGACCATATAGTCCATAGAGTTCTCAGGCCAGAATACTGGAGTGGGTAGCCATTCCCTTCTCCAGGGGATCTGCCCAACCAAGGGATTGAACCCAGCTCTCCTGCATTGCAGGCGGATTCTTTATCAACTGAGCTATCAGGGAAGCTCGAATTTCCTTAGGAACACCAGTCAAAAGTAGCATTTGCTGTGTGTGTGTTGGGGGTGGGGGTGAGGGTTGTGACTTTCTCTAAACAATAATTATTGAACAAAACCAAAGGGAAGTCTTGTGTAGGGATGCTGTTTACAAATATTTGCCCATTTAACAGTCATTAGCTGAGGTTGCAAAGCGTCGGGTTCTTAGCTCCTTAGATGACTCCTTCCGTGGTTGCTCTGATGGCTAGGGGTGGGTCTCCCAGGGGGTGTGGGCTCCTGGGCTCCTGGGCAGGGGGCTTTTCTCCTCCTACACCCTCTCCCCTTCACTCTCCCCCCCGCCCCGCGCACCCCCCTCCCCTTCGCCTCCAGTGCTGCTCTTCCAGGGCTTTTCACCTTGAATCCTGGCTGGTGAAGTCCCCTCTTGTCAGGGAGGAAGGTGTGTTTTGGGGTGGGTTGGCCTGGGGCCCACCATCCCGGGGGTGTCTTTGCAGGGGAGGCTGGCAAGTCCCCTGGGGGCAGCAAGGAGGGCTGAGGTCAGGCTGTCGGGGCCCGCGGGCGGGCCCAGGTTGCTGCATGCAGCCTCAGGAAGGGCGCAGAGGCATTGGCAGTGTGGTGCTCTCCGCCTCTTGCAGGCCCGTCTGTCTACCCCTCTGTCCTGCTCGGCACAGAGTGGGTGCAGTAGCCGAAGCATGAGGTTGCAGCCTAGAAATCTACAGGCTGTGGGGGCTGGGAGAGGTGGGGGCCGGGCTCAGCTTCTGTGGGTGGGTGGCAGTAGCCATGGGTCATGGTTGGATCGGCAGCAGCTCTGGGGAGGAGATGGGGAGAGCTGGATCCTTGCTGGGCTAGGAGCTGACCTTGCCGTGGTGGCTCCAGGCGGGAGGCCGGTGGCAAATGCAGTGGGCGGGAGGGCTGGGCTGGGAGACTGGGCCAGGGACAGAGCTCCTGCTCCGTCCCTTCCTCCCCCCTGCCCTCCTTCCTTCCCCCTTTGCTTTATTCAGTCAGTGTTTATTGGGCATCTTGCACTTTCCAGAAGGTCCTAGGCCAGGTCCTGGTGGCATCAGAAATGGAGAAACCATCCTGCTCCCAACAGTGAGCTTAGAGCCCAGGAAGGCCTTGGGGTGGGATGGCGGTCAGGACCCCTCCCCTTCTCTAAAGCTTCCTTAGCAATTTGTGGTCTGAACAGGCAGCCTGCAGTAATCCTGCGAAGTGGTGGGGGTCGGGGTGGGGAGTGGAGGGGTGGGGGTAGGTGGTGGGGGGCGGAGGGTGGGGGTGGGGGTCAGGGAACACTGCATCTTCCCACAATATATCTTTGCTTCTACACAAAGGGGCCAGGTTCTAAAGCTGGGGCATCAGTGGCTTCACCTGGCAGCTGGTTGGAAATGCAGGCTCCCGGGCCCCACCCCGACCCCACCCAACAGCACCTGCATCTTACTGAGATCCTGGGGTGATTCCTGCAGGTGAAAGTCTCACCCGTGCTTTCGTGGCCCTCCTTCCTCTCAGGTACACGGAGGAGCACCCCCTCTGTAAGATCTGGAAGGACTGACAGCCTAGATGAGGAAGATCTTGGGCAAGGGTTCCAGGTTGAAATTCATCCCTGAGCCGAGCAGGGTAGGTGCCCGGGTACCCGCTCCTGGGCTCAGAGGGGACAGTTGGACTCCTCACGTGGTGCCTGAGCTTCTGGGGAGGTGTGTGCGCCCCGAGGCTGCCCCAGGGAGGAGAGCTGGCCACTCGCTACCTCCCCAGCTTCTGAAGGAGCCAGCGACTTCAGTTTCCCAAGACGGTTTCCTCCTCTATGAAGTGGGGTTTTGGAGGAAAATGGGTGTGGATGGTGTATCAAGAGCCAGGCGTGGCCCTCGTCTGCACGGTGGCAGGCAGCGGGTGGGACTCATCCTGGAGGCACCCCTCGTCGCTGAGTGGGGCTGACACCTGCTGCAGAGGCTGTCCTAAGGGTTCAGTGCATGCAAAGTACTGAAGCAGCAGCTATTGGTTTATAGCAATCAGCTTGTGTAAGTGCCCTAGTGCAGGGCCAATAGGCTGCGGCTCTGGGGAGGCCCCAGCACCTGACTCATCCAAGGACAGGTGGGGACAGGTCAGGGAAGAGGCCACTTTGGCTGTGGCAGTCCTTTCTAGACTATTTGCGGAAGCACTGTGTACCCCGTGGTACTCGGGCCTGGATTCCTGAGCGGATGCGTAAGAAACACTGAAGTTAACCTGACGTGTTGCTAGGTAGGTTTCTCTTAAAGGGTGTTCTCTCTCTGAGGCAATGACAGATGTTGGTGTTGCTATGGTGACAGGTCATCTGTTTAGAAGCACAGGGCACCTTGGTTCAGAGAGCTGGCCTACAAGTTGTGCTCGTGGAAGGTTGGGGGGCCCCTCCCAGGAAATTTTAGTGATGGGTCTTCTTCTGGATTCTAATTTCCTAAAGTGATTTTATTTTGTGCCCTGGGTGACTGGGCAAGATGGGGAAAACATTGCGTACATTCAGAAGGACAGAATCTATGCATAGCATGGGGATGAAATGTTCAGGTTTTTTCCAAGAACTGAAAGAAAAAAAAAAAAAAAAAGATTTCACAAAATGCTTAGAGCATCGAAGATTTAGATGTGTTGGGATCTTCTGAGACTTTTTCACCAGCTTGTGGATTTCCTTGTACCAAACACACTACCATTTTGCTAGATTGCTGCTGCTAAGTCGCTTCAGTTGTATCCGACTCTGTGTGACCCCATAGGGGGCAGCCCACCAGGCTCCCCCGTCCCTGGGATTCTCCAGGCAAGAGTACTGGAGTGGGGTGCCATTACCTTCTCCGTTTGCTAGATTAGGAGCAGGATTTTGAGCTGGCCGTGAAGTTATGTCAATGTTACAAGCCTTCAGTGAGTGCCTACTGTGTACACCGAGTCTTGCCCTAGAAGGCAATGGGGATTTGGGGTGGTGAGATTTGAAGAGGAACAGGAAGTGGACTTTGCCCTCCTGAAGTTGGTGGGGGTGGACCATGTGGCTATAGGGGGACTGAGGCAGAGGCTGCAAGTGCTTTGGAAGCACAGGGGTGGAGAGTGAGTGTGCACTGGGAGGACTGGGTTTAGTTCCAGTGGTAGGGGTCTGGTCCAGGGCGGGCCCTGTGGTGGTGGAGAGGAATCTCAGCAGGTTGGTGAGGGCAGAGCAGGCTTCCAGTGGGATCGCTGCAGGAGAAGGGCCTCCAGGCTGGGTGGAGGATGAGGGACTCTGGGCAGAGCCAGTGGCCAGGGAGACTGGAACACCAGGGCTGTGCAGGGAGGTCTGCAGTGGACGAATTGGGAAGACTTGACTGGGGTGGGGGCAACTTAAGTGCTGGGAGGGGGGTCTGGGCATCTTGGGAGGGGAGTCTGGGCATCTTTAGTGCTGGGAGGGGATTTTGGGCATCTTTAGTGCTGGGAGGGGGGTCTAGGCATCTCTAGTGCTGGGAGGGGTGTCTGGGCATCTTTAATGCTGGGAGGGGAGTCTGGGCTGGTACCACTGAAGACTTTTCACCAGGAAGGTGATGCCGCTGGCCAGGCCCATTGCTGTCGGTGGATGAGGGTGGCATGACATGGAGAGATGGAGGCAGGGGCTGGGGAGGACCCCTCAGCATTAGGACGAGTAACGATAATGCTGGCCTGCCCGGCAAGGCCACGGGCTCGTTGGCTGGCAGCTCAGGTTCATCTGATCCCCAAAGCCCAGGCCTTTGCTGCCTCCTCTGAGTCCTGGCTCAGGGTGAAGGGCTCTTGCCCCCGGGCTCAGAGTCTTTGTTCCCTGCCATCGGGTGGGGCGGGGTGTTGGGGGGCGGCTCTCCACACTGCTGGCTTCTGGGCCAGAGATTCCTGCGCTTCTGGCGGGGCGCTGTTCTTCCCCTCCTTAGGATCCTGGTCAGCCCCTTCCTAGTTGCTGATCCTCTAAGCCAGGCTGGTCTGATTGGACCTGGAGCCCCCCTCCCTGCACCCTCCCTGAAGATGTCTAGAACTGACCCCGCGATGTCACCCTTCCTGGACAGGGCGGTCAGGAACGTGCCCAGAACAGGCTGGGAGGAAAGCTCAGTGTCTGCAGGAGGCCAGGGCATTCACGGCCAGAAAAGTGTCCTCTGGAGGCTCCGCTAAGGCCCAGAGCTCGGGCAGCCACCTCCGATGTGACGGGAAGGGACAGGACACACAAAGCAAGACACAAAGATGGTGACACTACAGCTGAGAGCAGCTGAGAGCCATCTTGGTCTGGGGTCTTCAGCTTGACTGGGGGTGGACAGAGACTTGGGGGCCCCTGGAGGGCTTGGCCTTAGATTCTGTGTCCTCTTGGTCCGCCTGGTGAAGAGCGAGCCCTGGAGATCCAGCCTCGGTTCCCTCTGTTCTAGGCAGGAGCCGGCCAGCCTGAACCCTGCTTCCCCAGACGTGAAGTGGAGACATTAATACCTGCTCGGATGTCCCCAGCGCACCACTGCAGGACTGTTCAATGACAAAGGACTGGTAAACTACATATTTGGTTCAATTCCCTGGGATCTGAAAAATGAAATCAAACATTTATTTTGTTCCAGAACATAAAATTGATGCATGTTCACAAAATGCAAAATAAAAATGAGAAAATAAAACCGTGCGTTATGCTTGCTACCACTCAGATGTGCTCGCTGTTTTGCAATATTAATTGCCATTCTTATTTCTACCCCTGTATATAAATTTTTGCTTTTTATACTATTTGGCCAGAATTGGATCGTATTCTATGTACATCTTTGAAAATATTTCTTTTTCATTTGGCTGCATCTTCTAAACATACCTCTTTGCCGATAAACCTACCCATACAACATCAGTTGCACGGCTGCCTAGAATTTCATCCTGTGTGTGTGTACCGCCTATGATTCAGTGACGCTCCTCTTCCATGTTTCCTAGGTTGCTTCCAAGTCTTCTCTATATGATTGTGCTGTGTACTTCTGCCTTTTGAGCTGCACAGTTTTAATAGGAGATAGTGTCATAGGCAGTGTTTTTATTCTAGATAAACATCTTGCCATCTGCTCAGGCCAGGTCCAACTATGCTTCACCTCAAGCAGACGTGAGTCCTTGTCCTGTATTTTCTGGGCTCAGTGTCCCTTCTTTGATTTTTTAGATCTTGTCACTTTGAGTGAGAAAAAAAAAAATGCCCCTGCTTATGAGAACGGAAGGGACCAGGCAGCGGGAAGTGCCACTCCTTTCTTGGCACACCAGCGAGGGCTGTCTCTTTGCTGTCCAGCAAGCCATTTCAGTCATTGTCCCACGAGCTTTCCGAGGTGCCGGCTCTGAGCTCATTTCCTAGGGTCGTTCTCCAGCTGTTTCTGTGCTGTTTCCTTGGCACAACCTAGCGAGGCCGTCACTGTCTCCAGAGTCCAGAGCAGTCACTGTCTCCAGAGTCCAGAGCAGGCACTGCCCTCCTGATCCAGCCTCTGGCTCTCCTGATCACAGGTATGAAGGCCCACTGATGAAGGATAGAGCTGCCCTCTGAAGGCAGCCGCTCGGCAGCGCCGGGATGACCCGTTTTTCAGGACCCCTGCTGCCGTATTCGCAAGAAGCACAAGATGTGATGTCTGCAGGGGCTGCCTTGGGTCTTCCCTGTGTCAGTTTCCCTTAGGGAGGCGCAGGAAAAGGAGACCATCGTCTACTGGGCCCCTATCAGCACGTGGGCCCTGACCTAGGCACCCACCCGCCAGCTAACGATTGACTTTGCCCTCAGATCTGGGCTGCCTGTCATGACTACACCTGGTCTGGGCTGCCTCAAAAGCTGGACTCACCTCAAAAGCTGCCTGGAGCACCTACACTTGGCCTCTGTGTGGCCTGGGCTTCCTCATAGTATGGAGCCTCGGTTGGCTTGCTGTTTTGATGGAAGCTCAGGGCACTTTGAGGGAGCAGAATCAGGGGGAAGGTGCATGACCTTCTGGGGCTCACCTTGGAAGGCACATGGCATCACTTAACTGGATGGGAGTCACCTGTCCAATCAGATTCAAGGGACATGGACCCCACCCCTAGAGGGAAGACACTTCAGAGGATTTGTGGCCATGTTTTTAAAACTGCTTCACCTTCCTTTCAGTTCAGTTCAGTTCAGTTCATTTCAGTCACTCAGTCGTGTCCGACTCTTTGTGACCCCACGAACCGCAGCACGCCAGGCCTCCCTGTCCATCACCAACTCCCAGAGTCCACCCAAACCCATGTCCATTGAGTCGGTGATGCCATCCAGCCATCTCATCCTCTGTTGTCCCCTTCTCCTCCTGCCCTCAATCTTTCCCAGCATCAGGGTCTTTTCCAATGAGTCAGCTCTCTGCATCAGGTGGCTGAAGTATTGGAGTTTCAGCTTCCTTTACCATATGTTAAATTTCCATTTGCAATGGGTCTATTTCTTGACTCTAATATATTCTACTAGTCTATTTGTCTATTATGCACATATATCCCCAATGCAATAGTTACTATAGATTATTATGTTTTGTTTTATTATTTGTTATTATTTTGCACCCCACTCCAGTACTCTTGCCTGGAGAATCCCATGGACAGAGAAGCCTGGTGAGCTACAGTCCATGGGGTCACGAAGAGTCAGACACAACTGAGCGACTTCACTTTCACTTTCATGCATTGGAGAAGGAAATGGCAACCCACTCCAGTGTTCTTGCCTGGAGAAGCCCAGGGACGGTGGAGCCCGGTGGGCTGCCGTCTGTGGGGTCGCACAGAGTCGGACACAACTGAAGTTACTTAGCAGTAGTCATGTGAGAGTTGGACTATAAAGAAAGCTGAGTGCTGAAGAATTGATGCTTTTGAACTGTGGTGTTGGAGAAGACTCTTGAGAGTCCCTTGGACTGCAAGGAGATCCAACCAGTCAATCCTGAAGGAAGTCAGTCCTGAATATTCATTGGAAGGACTGATGCCAAAGCTGAAACTCTAGTACTTTGGCCACCTGATGCGAACAGTGACTCATTGGAAAAGACCCTGATGCTGGGAGGGATTGGGGGCAGGAGGAGAAGGGGATGACAGAGGATGAGATGGTTGGATGACATCACCAACTCAATGGACATGAGTTTGGGTAAACTCCAGGAGTTGGTGATGGACAGGGAGGCCTGGTGTGCTCCAGTCCATGGGGTCGCAAAGAGTCGGACAAGACTTAGTGAACTGAACTGAACTGAGCTGATTATGTTTTGATTATTATATATTTGATACTTAGGAGCAAGTCCTCCCTAAGTTTTACCCTGTCCCAAGTTTTGGATGAATATATATATATATATATATATTCACAATTTTGGATGGATATATATATGTATGTAATTCATATGTATGTAAGCTATATATATATATTTATATTTATGCATTTATATTTTATAAATTATTTATAATTACACATTTATTTTTCTAAAGATGTTTAGAATCATTTTGCTAAGTTCCACGACAACTTTTAAGCTTGCATTTATAGATTAATTTGGAGAATAATTGACATCTTTAAAAATGGAGACTTCCCATCCAGGAGTAGGATCTTTCATAAGAAATATTTGATGCTTTTTTGACATTTTTCTTTATATTGGTCTTATACTTCTCTTGTTAGTTTATTCTGACAGATTATATTTATGAGCTGTACTGGGAGTGGGGACTGAAAAAGTCTTCTAATGATTACTGCTCCACGGAAAGCTATTGAGTTTTTTGTCATGTCCTCCTGTCGTCTTGTAGAACTCTTGGTTATGGTAATATTGTTAGATGACTTCCTTACACATTTTTGATTGGAAAGTCATATTATCTGTGAGCAATGATGGCTTTTTCATATTCATTAGAGTTTGTAGGGTGAATACACACAGTGTTATCACTTGCAGATGTTTCATAATTATATCTGTGCTTCTAAGAAGAGAATTTCAGAAGCCAGGGTTCATCCACCCCTCACCATGTGGCGGGGCCCACAAACCCCGCTTTTCGTGGCTTGCGCATAGACCCCTGCACGTTGGGGACAGGGCTGGCCCTGGAACCCGAGACCCCTGACCCCAGTATGATGCCGACCCATCCTATCCGACTGGACTCTCATAGTCACAGCCCTCATCCGCTGCGTCGTGGAGGTCACTTATGGTTTGTTGTATTTAGTCGCTAAGTCGTGTCTGACTCTCTTGAGGCCCCATGGATGGTAGCCTTCCAGGCTCCTCCATCCATGGGATTCTCCAGGCAAGAATACTGGCGTGGGTTGCCATTTCCTTGTCCCAGGGATCATCCCGACCCAGGGATCGAACCTGTGTCTCTGCATTGGCAAGTGGATTCTTTACCATTAGCACCACCTGTTATTTTTGATACAAACTGATAAGCATCCAGGCATTTTTCTCACTTTTAATTTCTAAACCAGTAAATATCTTCAAATGCAACCCACACACACAAAAAAGCTCTTTCTTTTTAAGGGTCTGAGATGGTCCTCAAACCCCAAAAATCTGAGATAAGGTGCTTTTCAGAGAAGCCAGCCTTCACTGAGAACAGCTGAGGCTCTGCCTCCAAGGCCACAGTGCCAGGAGACAGACAGGGCTCCACGTGCCCGTGCCCGCACCGGGCAACTTTCACACGAACTCCACCTTCTATGCAAATGGCCTGCCCTCCCCTGCCCCTCCTTTCCTGTCTCAGAGAGCCCTGGGCCTGTCTCCTCTCTGGCAAGCTGTTTACAAGCAGAATACAAAGTGGGCACCAGTATTTATTTCTGAACAATGTGTGAAAAGAGAAGAGCAGAAAGTAAAGTTCGAGAGTAGATGTGCAGTGAGTAATGTGGGTGTCACCTGGTGGAGCCCGGGGGACAGGAGGCTGTTCTGGGGAGACTTCGGGTCCGCCCTTGTGTTGGGAGGCGGGGTGCGACGCTCCTCGCCTGCCTCTCCCTGGTCCTGCCTCTGCATCTCACGCGAGGCCTCTGGCGCACGTCGTCTGGGCTCAGCACCTCTTCAGCTGACGCAGTTGCGGTGGGTGATTGGTCTTCGTTCCTCCTCATCCTTTCTTCCTTGTCCATACAGCTTGAATTTATATTCTCAGACTTAGAGCAAAAACAAAGCCTGTGTCTCTGAGCCCAAAACAGAGAGAGTAAAGCGCCTCTAGTGTAGTTATTAGAGGTGAGTCCTTGCAAGGAGCAGTCTCCACCTTCTTCCTCATTCCTGACCACATTTATCCCAGTTTCTCAGCTCCATTCTGGACTCGGAGATGAACTGAACACAGTTCTGTCATGAAAAGTACTCAGACTCAGTCAGGAACACCTTGGGGGCAGGAGACGCTCAGGGCTCAGAGAGTGCAGGGGTTCAGCTGGGAGGATAAGGGAACCTTTGCTCAGGAGAGCTGGAAGGTCGAGTCCCGGGTGACCACAAGGGAGTCAACAGGTCTCGAAAACAAAGGAGGGACTGTGGGTTTAGGGAGGGGACTCAGACAGCTTTTCTAGAATAGTTCACTTGCTCTGGTGAGTATTTTTATTTCATTGACCCTGTTGAGCACACACTGTCTCCTGCCAAGTTCATCTCTGGAGAGTCAGAGTAGCCTTGGAAAGGTTCACTGAGAAGGTTGGGCATGAATTTGCTGGACCTAGAAGGGAGACTAGGGTTTGGGTAAAGGAAGAGGAGCAGGAAAAGTATTTCGAGATTTAGAGATGGGGTGAGAAGCAGGAAGGGTCAGAGCTTGTGGACTGCCTTTGCTCGAGCAGGGGGGGCTGTGTAGGGAGCTGGTTTGGGCTACAAGACAGAGGGTCTTGAGTGCCAGATTCAAGTTAGGGCCTTGCCCCTTGGCCACGGGGAGCCGTGGATGGTGCCCTGTGTGTGCAGGGATTCTCAGAAGGTGCTGTCCACAGTGATGCCTGGAGAAACATCTTCAGGGACATTTCTTCATGGGGGGCCCTGGGGAGGGAAAGGAGACGATGGAACGTGAAGCACTTGAGAGGCGCCGAGGGCTGCCCGCAGTCAGGTGGTGCGGAAGCGGGCAGAGGGACTGACGGTGCCAAGTTTTCAGGCTCATGCCACCGCGATGCAAAGACACAGCCACCGGGGCACACGAGCTTTAAGGAGTGCTTGTCTTATTTGGCACTCAGTTCCTGGAAGAGAGCTTCCCTTGCGGCTCAGCTGGTAAAGAATCTGCCTGCAATGCGGGAGACTTGGGTTCAGTCCCCAGGTTGGGAAGATCTCCTGGAGAAGGGAAAGGCTACCCACTCCAGTATTCTGGTCTGGAGAATTCCATGGAGTCGCAAAGAGTTGGACACAACTGAGCGATTTTCACTTCACTTCACTTCACTTCACTTCCTGGGAAGAATGGGAGGAAGCATTCTCTCAGGTTGGGAATCAAGTTTAACTAGCTTTGAGGCTATTCTTGTTACTTAAGGAAGCACAAGTAGAATTCCTGGGCTGGGGAATCAAGCAGGGAGACAGTGGGCTTATACCCCTTGCTGTTTGGGGGTGCCCAGCCCCTCCACAAGCCCCCCAGTGGACCCCGCTTCTGGAGCCGGTGACTTGTGCAATGCTCATCCCTAGGGGGTGTGGGGTGGGCTTGGGGACTCGCTTCTCAAGAATCAGTGTTGGCAAAAGTGATGGGATGTCATGACCTTGATTGAGAGCCTGGGAGCCAGAAGAACCAGCTAAGCCACTCCTGGATTCCTGACCCATCGGAACTGTGAGGCGATAAATCTATGTTGGGTTAGGCTGCCAGACTTGGGGACCTGTGCCCCACAGGTGTAGAGGAGCCAATATACCCAAACCCTCGACAGTGTCTGAGTGCGTTGTTCCCAAAGCCAGAGCGCACGGGTTCAAATCTTGACTCTGCCGATAGTGAGTTGTGCAAACTTAAGCATATTATTTAATTCTATGAGCCTCAGTTTCTTTGTCTGTAAAATGGGAGTATGACTAACATCTGTGTCCTGGGATGATGGTGAAAATCAAGTGAGATAACCCATAAAAATTGATCAAGACAGTGTTAGTGCTCAGTAAATATTAGCTACAATTATTGATTATTATTGCTATTATTAGTCTATCCTTTAAGGGCCAACCTGATGCTAATCCCCACACAGTTTCTGTTGCGCTGCTCCCACCCACACTGGCCTCTCCTCTCAGGGTTTTATGGCATCTTGTCTGCACTTTAGACCCTAGTTCTCCATCTAAAACCCTCTGACTTGAGACAGTCTCAGGTCTATATAGAAGGCTGAGTGCTGCAGAATTGATGCTTTTGAACTGCGGAGCTGGAGAAGACTCTTGAGAGTCCCTTGGACTTAAAGGAGATCAACCCAGTCAATCCTAAAGGAAATTAACCCTGAAAACTCATGGGGAGGACTGAGACTGAAGCTGAAGCTCCAGTACTTTGGCCACCTGATTGGAAGAAGTGACTCCTTGAAAAGACCCTGATGCTGGGAAAGATTAAAGGCAGGAGGAGAAGGGGACGACAGAGGATGAGATGGTTGGATGGCATCACTGACTCAGTGGACATAGATTTGAGTAGACTCTGGACAGGGAGGCCTGGCGTGCCGCAGTCCATGGGGTCGCAAAGAGTTGGACACGACTGAGCTACTGAACTGAACTGAACTGAACAATGGCTGGGAGTGCCGCAGGCATCTAGTGGGTGGGGCTCGGCCCTCCTGCCGGTCACAGACAATAGCAGGGTAAAGCATTATCCAGCTCAAAACTTCAGCCAATTCCACTTTGGGAATAACTGGCCCAGTGGGAGGCTTAGATGTTAATCAATTAACCACAGAAGGAGGTGAATAATCACCAAGCTAGTCAACTGCTATGAAGACAATGGTGTTGGACTCGATCCCCTCCTGGGTGGGGTGCGGGGGCGTGTGATGTGAGGAAGGGGGAAATCAAAAGGCAGGAGTGTGGGGTGAGGAGGGGGTGACGCGAGGAAGCAGAGACAGGCAGGTAGACAGACAGGGAGAGAGAGCAGTAGGCTGAGGCTGGTCCCCCAGGTCCTGAGAAGCCAAGCTGAGATTTTCTGAGCTTCCTACTTGAGGGTGGCCTAACTGCCTCTGAGATTTTGGGGCTTCCCTGGTGGCTCAGTTGGTAAAGAATCCACCTGCAATGCAGGAGACCCCGGTTCGACTCCTGCGTTGGGAAGATCCCCTGGAGAAGGGATAGGCTACCCACTACAGTATTCCTGAGCTTCCCTTGTGGCTCAGCAGGTAAAAGGATCTGCCTGCAATGTGGGAGATCTGGGTTCGATCCCTGGGTGGGGAAGATCCCCTGGAAAGGGAAAGGCTACCCACTCCAGTATTCTAGCCTGGAGAATTCCATGGACTGTACAGTCAGTGGGGTCGCAAAGAGTTGGACACGACTGAGCGAGCTTCACTTTCACTTCCTACTTGAGGGTGGCCTGACCCCCTCTGAGATTTCAAAAGATCACCCTGGAAGGATACGGAGGATGGAATGGAGGGCAAGGCTGGAGGAGAGGCCGGTGAGATGGGGCAGCGTGGCCAGGTCCCCAGAAGTGGCACTCGCTTGCCCTGGGAGATTGCGCTGAAGAGAGAAGACCAAGGGGATGGGTTGGCCAGATGCCTGGAGAGATACAGGTCTGTGGGAGACTCGATGTGGGGCCAAGAGGGAGAATGGTGGCAAACAGGACCAGGTGACGGCGGGGTTAAGGGAGGTGGCAGTCGTTAAGTTACAGATGCCGGGAGCAGAACAGGTCTGGCAGGGAGTGGTCCATTGGGTTCTGGACGAAGAACCGAGGAGGTGTGTGGAACGGACTTGGATTCTGATGCCGAGGTGAGCAGAGCAGCAGCCTGGGTGGAGGCAAGTTTGGGAGAGGCTGGTAGATGTGGAGAGTGTACACGGGCCCCTGGAGCAGGCTGGCGAAACTGTCTCCAGGGAGGCACACTCCCGCCTAAGGCTCGAGCCACAGCAGAGGAAAAAAAATGCCGAGGCAGGGAGAGTAGAGAAAGAAGCCTGGGGAGGGTTGTCAGGAGAGGGAGCCGCCATGGAAGGGGAGCTGGGTGGTCCGCAGCATTCCCCCTGGCCGCCCCCCGGCCCCGGTGCTGCTGAAAAGTGGAAGAGAAGATGACTGAGGCACAGCTCACGGATTTAGAAAGTGAGGTCACCAGGGACGTTGGCAGGAGCTGGTGAGGGGGCTGAGGCTGTAGCCCTGGGTAGACCCAGGGGCAGGACGAAGGGGCAGTGGGGGCTGGCCTGGCAGCACTCTGAAGGAGCACGTGAGGGGAAGGAGGCTATGCAGGGCTGCGGGGAGACAGCTGCTAGAGCAGCAGTGGGTGGGCGAGGTTCTAAGTGCTCCTGATGACCGAGAGCCACGTGCGGTCCTCAGGTGTGTGCCCGATGTAACAACTATTATTGCGTGGGCATTGTTACCATTCTACCCTTACCCTCATACGGAGGGTGGTGCTTCTGGGCCTCGCTTCACACGGGAGGCTCAGTGTAGATGGGTCACATGCCCAAGGCCACCCGGCCTAATAAGAGCAGTCAGGACCAAACCAAGTTCAGTGGGTGAATGATGGTTACCCAGAATCTGACTGAAAGCACTGTCTTCTCCCTTAGCACGCTGCTCAGCGTCTCAGCGATTGTGGACAGGCGCGGGAGCTGCTGGAAGCAGACCCTGCCATGTCTTCCCAAAGTCCACGTTCGGTGAGCAAGCTGCCCAGGGTGGGGGTATTGACACCATGAAGACTGGTACAAATCAGAGCCACTTTCTAATCCCCTGCGGAGCTGGTCGTTCAACATTTACCAACGCGGCACACCGCTTACCCCGAGGACACAGAGGTGAACCGGTATAGAAGCTGACCATTCCCAGACCGACATTCTGTCTTGGACAAATGGCCCAAAGGCCTCTAGCTCCCTTGGAGGCTACTACTCCTCTGCCCTACAGTTGGGAGGTCTTCTACCCATCAGAGACCACCACGGGACAGTGGGACTCTGATTGCTGGGCTCTGGGGGTCAGGAGAGAGCCCTGGAGGTCCTGGGCTGCTGGCTTGAGCCAGACCGCCTGCCTGCCGCCCGCTTCTGGGGCAGCTGGCCTCCTCTGCCTATTCTAGCCTGCGGTGTCTTTCCTGTCATCACTTGGCCCCCCCGGGGTGTAACTTGAGACTCAGACTTTCAGAGCTGTCCCTTGTCGCTGTTTAAATAAGGACAGGAAAAGAGTTTTCAGAAGAGGGGACCTGCCTCCTGCCTCTGGGTGAGCCCTCCGCGCTGTGAGCTGGCTTAGAGAGCCCCTTCCGGGGGGCTGGGCTCCTGCAGACCCTCCCCCCAACCAGCCTGCCCCAGAGAAGGCTGCTGAGTTTGCTCCACTTCAGAGATGGGGAAACTGGGGCGCAGAAAGAGGAAGCGACCTGCCCCAGGGCGCACGAAACAGCGAGTGGCAGATCTGAGATTTAGCCCGGGCAGGCTCCGAGGTCCAGGCCTCGCGCCCGCGCTACAGCTGTGGGTCTCAGACCCCGGTCCTCTTTGCGGCCATGGGTCACGTGGACTCCAGACTGTCAGCGGGCCGCCACTGCCTCCAGGCTGGGCAGATTGTGGAGGGTTGGGGTGCCACGTTCTCCTCTTCCCGCCTTCTGGGCTTTGCCGCTGTGGCTGTGCCCCGGGGCCCCGTGTCCCAACCTGCAGCCTGCAGCGCCCACCCCCACGTGACCCGTGAGCTCGTACATTTCCCCATTCAGCTGATGGTGAGTGCTGAGCTATTTTAAGCCCACATGGAAGTATTTTTTTTTTCCTAAGGACCATCTGCTACCGGCCCCAGCCCAGATGATACAGTTAGAATCTACCCACAGCATCCTCTCCCGCCTTCAGACAGTTCCAGGAACAAGGGTGAGTCAGTCGCCCAGCTGAACTCCGTCTTGCTAGAGATGGGGAGACAGGCCCGAATCAGGGCCAGCAGAGGGGGCCGCTCTCACCCCTGGGGCAGGTGCCCTGGGCTGCTCCTCAGAACCAGGAAGGCGACCTGCGCCCCTTGCAGAGTGCCACCCGCAGGAGAGGCAGACAGAGGCCTGGGAATGCCCACGTTGGCCCTTCTCAGCCCAGTCTCTTTTTCCCTGGGAGTCGGAGACCTGGTGAAGCTTGTCCAAAGATATCCCTGAGGGGCCAGTGGCCAGAGCGTCACCCTGCTCCGGCTGTCTGTGGATGGACCCCTGGGTCTGCTTTGGGGTGCAAAGACATTTGGTCCCCTCTTGGCCTGGCGTCCGCCCCGGGCTGTGGGAGGATGTTACTGGATGCTAACCACAGGCCCCCTGTCTCAGGTCTGCAAGCCTCCCCGTCTTCCAGCATCTACAGGCTCTCCCTGTGAATGGAGGATATTGAACTTGGTGCCCAGCATGGAGACTGCAGTCAGACGTTGAATTAGGGCTCTGTCCTTCATAAGCTCATGACCCAGGGCAAAGTGGGCTAATTCCTCGAGCCTCAGTTTACCCATCTGTAAAACGGGGGTGTGATCAGACCCACCTCCTAGGATGTCTGTGAGCATTAAGCTGGATAATGTATGGAAAGGTCTGCGTGCTGCCTGGCCATTGATCCCTCTATCATGATGTATTTGAGAGGGTCTGTCCCTTGAATCGGCCGAGAAGCTTAGAGAGTGTTTGCAAGTGTTGAGTCTGCACACTGTATGTAGAGCGGGGCTTCTTTGCCTCCTGTGCTCAGTGGGGCCAGGCCCTTTACACCCGGGAGTGGGTCATTTTGCAGCCGGGACCCTGGGCAAGAAATGCGCAGGGGCCTTCGAAAGACTTGACCTTGACAGGGTAGCCCAGGGCCGGCTGTTATTTCATCACCAGCCCTACCAGCCAGGACCGTTGCCGTTGCTGCTGCTGAAGGCAGAGCCTGGAACTCCCAGTCAGGGGTTTTTCTCTGCTTCCTCCTCCTTCCTGGCCACTTCTTCCCCTCCCTCCGGGGCCGCGGGCCCTCCCGGTCTGGCCGCCAGTGCGCCTCCCGTGGTCGTGACCCCACAGCTGTGTCCCCCAGTGTTATCGGGGG
The DNA here is from genome assembly GCF_032405125.1 of Capricornis sumatraensis. Taxonomy (NCBI): domain Eukaryota; kingdom Metazoa; phylum Chordata; class Mammalia; order Artiodactyla; family Bovidae; genus Capricornis; species Capricornis sumatraensis. The sequence continues at coordinate 18,048,199 of NC_091069.1, read as the reverse complement.
CCCGCAGTCCTCCGTGGCCCCCAGGGTGCCCCGTGAGCGGGCGTGGGGCTGCGGCCTGACGGCTCGACTTCCTGTCGCAGGGTCTCTCTGCTGCGGCTCTGCGGAGGCCTACAGTTTATCTGTGGTCAGTGCTCGCACCCATTTCCTGCCAGCTGCTACTGGTTTTTCAGTCAGTTCTGCCAGCTCCGGGAACTGGGGAAGGACCGGGCTGCGTGATTCACTGGCCCCGGGCCCGCGGGGATGCTGCCCTGGTGTCAGGGGGCACCTCCCCGGCGCGCGGAGGGACGGCACCTGCGCTGTCCCCGCGGACCGTTCCCGCGAGTGAGATGCAGAAAAACACCCGCACATTCATTGCCAACCGGAAGCTGAGGCTGTGTGTGTGCGCGTGTACGTATGTGGGGCCCGGGCAAGTGTGTGCGTGTGTGTGGTCTACGGGAATTTTTTCTGAGTGCACCCGTGCCGAAGGACAGGGTGTCATGTTCAGAGGAGTCAGAACGTAACTCTAAGCTGGGTGCTGGCGTTCTGGTGGGGAGCCCCGGACTCCCTCTGAGGTACAGCCAGGTGAGCTTGCAGTGCCGGGATGAGGACATAGCAGTCACATTTGAAATTGTATTTCCTGGCATTTCAGAAAGTGCAGAGAAAAATCCCCCACCGTAGCAAATGACTCTTTCAAGTAGAAAACTGAGAATGTGCTCATTCATTTTTTTTTTCCATGCTGTGATCAGAGGGTTTTCTTTCATTAATTTTTATTGGAGTATAGCTGCTTTACAATGTTGGGTCAGTTTCTGCAGTACAGCAAAGTGAATCAGCTATATGTGTCCATCTATCCACTCTTTGTAAGATTCTTTTCCCATATAGTTTATTACAGAGTATTGAGAAGGGTTCCTGATGTGAGAAGGGGGCTACAGGGGATGAGTTGGTTGGATGGAATCATCAACTCAACGGATATGAGTTTGAGCAAACTCCGGGAGATGGTGAAGGACAGGGAAGCCTGGCATGCTGCAGTCCATGGAGTCACCAAGAGTCGGACACAACCGAGCGACTGAGCAACAGCAAGGTCTTCGTTAGTTATCTGTTTTATACACAGTAGTGTGTGTACGTCAGTCCCAATCTCCCAAGTGATCTCACTTCCCCATTCCCCTCTTGGTAACCGCAAGTTTGAGCCAGAGTTTTGAAGTTGTCCAAAACATTGGTGAGCCTCATGTTAAGTGCCTTTAATTGGCTAGATGGTCACTTCTCAAGCACGGTGAGGCCAGGGTGGCCAGCGGCAGTATACCTGGGAGCCCGTATGAATGCAAAACCTTCAGCCTGGGACTTCCTGGAGGTCCAGTGGTTAAAACTGGGTGAGGGCAGGGGTGAGGATTCATTCCCTGGGTGGGGAACTAAGATCCCACATGCCTCATGGCCCCAAAACCAAAACACAAAACAGAAACAAAACCTCCAGCCAGACTGGCCTGCTGAGCCCACCCCCTGAGTGTTGGTCTCAACTTTACCTGCCTCTGTAGGTCATCTTTCTCACCATCAAGCCTGGGGAGACGCAGACCCATTGGTAGATACTATTAATTTTCTTGATAGACATAGTTGTCAAGAGTGAAAATGATGCTCTAGTGCAGAATTAAATTATTCACCCCACAATCAGACAGTAAAGAATCTGTGTGCAATGCAGGAAACCCGGGTTCGATCCCTAGGTTGGGAAGATCCCTTGGAATAGGGAATGGCAACCCACTCCAGTATTCTTGCCTGGAGAATTCCATGGAGAGGAGTCTGGTGAGCCACAGTCCATGGAACCGCGAGAGTTGGACACTATTGAGCGACTAACACTTTCACTTTCACACATAGTTACTGGCCCCCTTTTGGGTACCAGGTTCTGTGCTGGACATGGCAAGGAACCACCTGGCATCAGGGCCCAAGGGATCCCAGCCTGGGAGAGGCAGGTAAAGTTAGCAAGGATGCTGCCTCTTCTGGAGATGCTCCCTAGTCAGACGTGGGCAGGGTGTCTGGGAGGGGCTTCAGGAGCAGGGAGTGAGGCCTAAACTCTTCCATCAGGATAGGAAGTAGATGAAGGGGAGGGTGGATGTTGGATAGAAGACAGTGTTGCTAGGTTTGGGGTTCATCTCAGCACTGATACTGTGTGTGCAGTGAGATCAGACAAGTCCTGACAATTCTCTGAGCCTTGGCTTTCTCTTCTGTGTAATGGGCCGAATGCTATTTCCTTTGAAGCTTGTTTTGAGACTTACATGAGGTAATAGATGCCACATGCTTAGCATGGCCCTCACTAATCTCTATAAAGATGATAACAATGATTGCATCTGAGGGCAATGGGGAGCCCTCAGGTGTGCGGGTTTTTAGCTGGTCAGTGGGATGAGCAAAATATTGTAATCATTCCTAGAAAGGCCTGGTACCTTTAGGCAGAGAGAAGCTCTTTGTTGAGCATAAGACACACGCACCATTAGTATTTCAAGCTATAATCAAGCTTAAAATGTGTCTGAGAAAATATGTTAAATCCTAAAAAGCACTGCCCTTCCTCCATCCATCATCATATTTTTGGATCCTAAGATCCGCCAAAAGCAGAATCTGAGCACTCTCCAAAGCACCGTGCCTTTGGATTGAGAACAAAACCGCAGACAACACGTTTTTATTTTTTCCCTCTTAAAAAGTCCCAAGGCCCAGATTACAAGAAAACCTTGGCTTTCCAAGTCCGTGCCTCTTAGAGTGGCCGACACAGCCTGCTGTCCTCAGGTGGGAATGGCTCTGGACATCCCAACGCCCATGGCCCACTTTCTGCACCCACTGGCTGGAGTGGCTCTGGGCAATGCTGAGTGGATGGCTGGCCAGGATGGGTTCTTTTCAAAGACAGAAAACCTCCGGAGAGAAGAGAGAAGTGGGCTCCAGGGAGGGAAACCCTGGGGAGCTACTGCCACCCCCCAGGATGTTCTGGGGCCGCTCCATCCTAATTCCCTCCCGTCTGAAGGCAGCGTCTGCACAGATGTGCTTGGTGCATCCTACACGTGACTGCTGGGCACTCTCACGCCTCTGCTCAGAGCTCTTCTCTGGTGCGAGGGGCAGGATTCGGCAGGTCCTGGCTCCAAGGCGGGGATGAGAACTGGCTAGAGTGAACTGAGGTCCTCACCTGGACCCTGCAGAGCCCGACAGGGCTGCCTCAGCTCCCCGACAGGTTTCCTTTCTGGCTTAGGGCTTTCTTCCTGGACAGTTTTCTATCTGCAGTGTCGGAAGGAGGGGGATGTTTCAGGTGGAGCACCTCCATGCGCCCGGATGCCCACGTTTGGAGGTGACGCAGGCCAGCAGGTGTATGTGCAGGAAGGCGCGTGCAGCTGCTGCACCCACATCAAAGGCGTGAGGCCCAGTGTGGGAGTCCACTGGAGCGGGCGCTATTCTTGGCCCAGGCACTGACTGGCTGTGATATGATGCCTGCCGCTATCTCGCTGCACCATCTCCAAAACGGGGCAAGATCAAACTTTCCTGGTTCCACAGAACTCATGGGCAAACCACCTCACTGGTCAGGAACCTGGCCTATCTACTGGGCCCTGGGGCCAGACCCTCCTTTTGCCTTCCTGAGGTTTTCTGAGCATCCATCTGGCACTGTCTCCATGCCATCTCTTGCTGTTGCACTAAGTCATGTCTGACCCTTTGGACTGCAGCACGCCAGGCTTCCCTGTCCTTCACTCTCTCTTGGAGTTTGCTCCAGTTCATGTCCTTTGAGCCAGTGATGCCATCCAACCATCTCATCCTCTGCTGCCCCCTTCTTCTCCTACCCTATCTTTCCCAGCATCAGGGTCTTTTCCAGTGAGTCAGCTCTTTGCATCAGGTGGCCAAGTATTGGAGCTTCAGCTTCAGTCTGTCCTCCCAATGAATATTCAGGGTTGATTTCCTTAAGGATTGACTGGTTTGATCTCCTTGCAGTCCAAGGAACTCTCAAGAGTCTTCTCCAACACCACAGTTCGAAAGCATCAGTTCTTCAGCACTCAGCCTTCTTTATGGACCAAGTCTCACATCCCTACATGACGACTGAAAAAACCATAGCTTTGACTATGTAGAGAGGAGGTGATCCTGCTAGGAGAAGTGCTCCTGATTTCTAGTGAAAGCGAACCTGTGGCTCTCACAGCTCCTGTCTGGCCTCCCAGGTGCCCTTCCCAACCCCCAGCTGGGTCTTGCCAGTGTCCTGCTCAACTCCCACTAAGAACCGATGGGCAGAGACATCCAGGTCTCCTTCTGCCCCACTCGCTCTGACTTGACGTATACTTGCCAGCCGCATGTGGCAGCTCCAAGTTCCTCGGTCAGGCCAGGTCTTTTTCAAGTCCCAGGGCTTTTGCAAATGCTGTTTCCTCTCTGCCTGTCCTTTCCCTCCAACCAGCTCAGTAAACTTCTGTTCATCCTTCAGAACCCAGCTCTGAGATCATCCTCACTGGAGAGCCTTCCCTGATCCCTATACTCCCCCATTCTCAGGCTCCACATCAGGGAGGGGGTGTGGGGCACCCCAAAGTCTGCTCCTCCTCATCTCCCGGGACAGACCGGCTGGAGTGCATCTCTACTTGGGGGAGCAGGAGTGAATGTGCCTCATCCCACTTTACTGCCAGACTCCCCCCTCTCAGAGGGAGGTCTGGAGTCCCTGTCCCAGGAAACCCAGGGTAGAAAGGCTGGAAGCAGGAAGGACAGCTGTCAGGAGGCTGGAGGCGGGTGGAGATGACTTTAGATTTACGTCAGTTTGGGGCTTGAGAGGAAGGATGATGGTGAGTTCAGCACAAGCCAGTCTGACTGTGGTTCAGCTGCTCACCTGCTGTGTGCATGCTCCCTGCTCTGTGTGTGTGCTCCCTGCTCTGTGTGTGCTCCCTGCTCTGTGTGTGCTCCCTGCTCTGTGTGTGCTCCCTGCTCTGTGTGTGTGCTCCCTGCTCCCTGCTCTGTGTGTGTGCTCCCTGCTCTGTGTGTGCTCCCTTCTCTGTATGTGTGTGCTCCCTTCTCTGTGTGTGCTCCCTGCTTTCTGTGTGTGCTCCCTGCTTTCTGTGCGTGCTCCCTGCTCTTTGTGTGTGCTCCCTGCTCTTGGTGTGTGCTCCCTGCTCTGTGTGTGTGTGCTCTCTGTTTTGTGTGTGCTCCCTTCTCTGTGTGTACTCCCTGCTCTGTGTGTGTGCTCCCTGCTCTGTGTGTGCTCCCTGCTTTCTGTGTGTGCTCCCTGCTGTCTGTGTGTGCTCCCTGCTCTGTGTTTGTGTGCTCTCTGTTCTGTGTGTGCTCCCTGCTCTGTGTGTGTGCTCCCTGCTCTGTGTGTGTGTGTGGTCTCTGCTCTGTGTGTGCTCCCTGCTCTGTGTGTGCTCCCTGCTCTGTGTGTGCTCCCTGCTCTGTGTGTGTGCTCCCTGCTCTGTGTATGCTCCCTGCTTTATGTGTGTGCTCCCTGCTTTCTGTGTGTGCTCCCTGCTTTCTGTGCGTGCTCCCTGCTCTTTGTGTGTGCTCCCTGCTCTGTGTGTGTGTGCTCTCTGTTCTGTGTGTGCTCCCTGCTCTGTGTGTGTGCTCCCTGCTCTGTGTGTGTGTGTGCTCTCTGTTCTGTGTGTGCTCCCTGCTCTTTGTGTGTGCTCCCTGCTCTCTGTGTGAGTGCTCCCTCCTCTCTGTGTGTACTCCCTGCTCTGTGTGTGTGTGTGCTCCTTGCTCTCTGTATGAGTCCTCCCTGCTCTCTGTGTGTGCTTCCTGCTCTCAGTGTGTGCTCCCTGCTCTGTGTCTTCTCCCTGCTTTGTGTCTGCTCCCTGCTCTTTGTGTGGTGCTTCCTGCTCTCTGTGTGTGCTCCCTGCTCTCTGTATGTGCTCCCTGCTCTGTGTGTCTGCTCCCTGCTCTCTGTGTGAGTGCTCCCTGCCCTCTCTGTGAGTGCTCCCTCCTCTCTGTGTGTACTCCCTGCTCTGTGTGTGCTCCCTGCTCTCTGTGTGTGCTCCCTGCTCTGTGTGTGCTCCTTGCTCTCTGTGAGTCCTCCCTGCTCTCTGTGTATGCTTCCTGCTCTCAGTGTGTGCTCCCTGCTCTCTGTGTGAGTGCTCCCTGCTCTGTGTGTGTGCTCAGCCCCTGCTGGTGCCTCCAGGAGCCCAGGGAGTGTTCTCTGAAGGTGAGGAGGGTGCTGGTGGCAGAGGGCGGGGTGCCTGCAGGGCCCTCACTAACCTTCAAGGACAAGCCTGCCCAGTGGGGGCTTAGCTGGAGGAGCAGGAGTGTAGGGCAGGGCCTGCCCGTGACCTCACGCCAGGGCTCCCATTCCTGCACTGAGCTGCCGCCTTCAGGAAGCCGAGGAGGCCGTGAGAAAGGAGAGGCCCTCTTGAACAGCAGATAAAGATGGGGAGGGAGGTGCTGGCAGCCCATCCGATTCCTGATGACTGGTGACATTCAGATGGGGCTGGTTTTTCCTGTTCCTGAAGTTTCTGCAACATGCAGGGCTAGGTCAGAAGCGGCTGCTGGGGAATGTTGCTGGTGTGCATGGGTGTGTGTGTATATGTGTGTGTGCATGTATACATGCATGTGTGTGTGCATATGTGTACATGTGTGTGTGTGTGTGCGAGCGTGCTGTCTCTGTTTAGAGAAACAGGAAATTCAGGATTCATATCAGCACCACATCCCAGGCTGCCTTGCTTCCTAAAAAGGAGGGGCAGATAACACAGGGCCTGACCAGAAGGAAGGGGCTCTTGGCCTGGCTTTGTCCCAGGGCAGTGTCTGGCCCCTGGGTGTACACTTTCTTTTCTTCTAGAAGAGACCTAAGCACTTGCCTGGAAGAAGCCAAGTGGGGAGCAGTCTTGGCTCAAGAAAGCTCTGAGTCTTGCTGGGGCTGCACGTCCTGGTCACCTCTCTCCAGGGCAATCAGTGAGAGGGCCAGGAAGGTGGCTTTGAAGGAGTGGATGACAGAGGACGAGGAGGGGTTGGGATAGCGTGGAGGGTCGGGACCTCGGAGCTGGAGTCTCAGGGTCCAGAGTTCAAGGCAGGGGGAGCTGGGAGCCAGTGGTGGGGGGCAGGGGGCTGCTATTGCCTTCACAGCCCAGGAAAGGGGCCTCTGGCCTTGACTGGCTGGTCCAGCGTCCACGGTGCTCACCTGCTGGGCTCCTCAGGTTCCCAGCTGGTGACCTTCCTTCAGGGAGTCCCGGATACCCTGCCCTGGATCTGGGCCTGGGCACCTGAGGAGGCTGGCACTCTGCCCACTCACCTGGGCCTCCCCTCAGAGCAGGGCCCCGTTGTAAGCACACCTGGGTCTGGTGTGGGCTCCTTGGAGCTTCACCCCGGAGCTCAGCCCTCAGGTCTCCCTGCAGGCCTGCCCTGCCTCCAAGGTCCCTCTGATCCCTGACCTCGGTGCCCCAGGAAGGGGGCCTGGGCACAGGCTAGAACAGCTCACCCTGCAAAGTCTCTGGGCACTGATCCCCGCCCCCCACCCCAGCTTGTTCCACTTTTAAAAATAGCTAATGAGGAAATTAATTTTGTCACCCAGATGTATTCTGTAAAAACATGACAGGGTAAGACAATTAACCTCTGTACAGATATATCCTTCCCAAATGAATGAAGTTAATATTTGTAGATGTTGAGACATTCATCTGGGGACAGGGGCCAGAGAAGTAGCACTCCCTCCAGGCAGAGTAGGAGAGATAGATACCCAAAGAGAAGAGAGAGATAGGGACGGACAGACAGACAGACAGACACATGGACAGTGAGAGATGGAGAGACAAACATGGAGCAAGAGAAAGACACAGACAGACAGACTCACACACACAGATGGAGAGACACACGGAGCAAGAAAAAGACAACAGACAGACAGACAGACACAGCAGAGAGTGATGGAGAGATGAACACGGAGTGAGTTAGAGTGAGTTAGAACACGGAGTGAGGCCAGAGGCAGAGACAAGAAGCAGACACACGGACAAAAGCATACACTGAGCGACATCTCTGGGGTGGGGATGGGGCGAGGATGAGGAGACAGGAAGGAAGGAGAGCAAGACCGACAGAATGAGAGGAGGAGATGAGAACATGTGTTTAGAGGGAAAGTTGTTCAGTCGTGTCCGACTCTCTGCGACCCCATGGACTACACAGTCCATGGAATTCTCCAGGCCAGAATACTGGAGTGGATAGCCTTTCTCTTCTCCAGGAGATCTTCCCAACTCAGGGATTGAACCCAGGTCTCCTGTGTTGCAGGAAGATTCTTTACCAGCTGAGCCATCAGGGAAGCCCTTAGAGGGAGCAGGGCTGTAATATATTCTGAGAATTTCCGAATATTCCAGATACTCAGCAGCAGTAGGTTGGGGGGCAGGAGAAGAGGTCACAAACTAAAGCACAGGATGAAAGGAGTTGGGTATTTTTCACACGTGGACTTTTCTAGCCCACGTGGATTTGGTCTTTTCTCTCCTCAAAGAGTTTGGATTCTTTTTTTCATGAGAGGCGGCCAGGGAGCCTTGGGTCATGGCCAGCAGGTGAGGGCTGGGTGGTCATCGCACATCTTTCTCTGGTTCCCTGGAGGGTCACCTGGCTGGAAATTCCGTCAGGTTTAATGTCCACCCCGCCCCTCCCACTGTGGGAGCCCTCCTTTGTCTCTCCCACTTTTACCTGGAGGACCCCTAGAGATGACAGTCCCCTGGGAGAGGTCAACCTCTGCCTGAGCTGAGTCTTTTCATCTCAGGCTGGGTCTGGAGAGGAAGAACAGGTGACCTCATGCCAGGGAGAGGGACAGGTCAGGGTGCAGGCAGGCCGGTGCCCCTGTAGGCAGGGCTCAGCGTCATTGGACCCTTGAGCTTCTACCCCCTGCAGCCTTGGCCCGATTGGAGGAGCGCCAGCTAAGGAAGCAAATCCCGACCTGGCCCTCCTGGAGCTTGGATTGAAATGGAAACTTCTATGGGGGACTATTTGCCTTGGAACCATTGAGGGTGCAGGGGGACAGCTGAGGGGCTGGGTGAGCCCTCTGGGTTCCACCATCTCTAAGGCTGAAGTCCCAGCCCTGCTCCCAAGGTGCTGATAGGCAAGAGGACAGGTTTTCAAGAGGCGAGACTTGGCCATCAGGCCCCAGCCAAAGATGCTTTGCTCTTGACCCTTTATTTCTTAGTTTCTTCCAACTGGGTGAAATGCAAACGGGACAGGAAGCATTCATCCTTCGTACTCCGTCAAATCACCTGTTCTGAGGAGCAAAGGTGAGGACCGGGGGCAGGGCTTACGTTGCTGTGTGGGACCTTTCATTGCTAGAGACTCGTGGATGGGACTGCGCATCTTTCCAGAAAACCCAGGGGTGGCGATCATGACTGGATGGTGGCAGGCCCCGAAGCCCCGCTGGGCTGCCACTTTGGGAAGCTGGGGGGAGAGCCGAGGCTGGTGGGCAGAGAGCCATGCATGGGGAGGCCCGCCTGCTTGTTTCCACACTTGATGTGCCCACCGGTTGCAGACAGAAGCGTGCTAGAGACTGCGTATCTGGTTGGACTTCTCCCTGATTTCATCTTCCCAGGCAGCGACCGGCTTGCAGATCCCAGGGAAGTGATAGATGGCATCTATCTGGAGCTCCGTGAGGCCATTGCTTGCCCCTGTGCAACAGTCTCCCCACCCCTGATCTCTGCTTCTGAGCTGGGGGGACCAGGGCCTTCCAAGGGCCAGCCATGCCCAGAGGGCTCGGGGAATGTCCCAGGGCCCAGGCCCACTGATGGTGTCACCACACCCGGGACCACAGATGGAACCTTGTTGGGTTTTGCTGAGAACCACCGTGTGGGTGGGGTGGCCTGGGGGCCAAAGGCCCTGAGTCCACGTTGGTCACAGGGAATGGCAGAAATGGTGGGAGAGTGAGAGAGGTGAGCAGGCCCGTCCACTGCGTGACTTTCCCAGGCCAGCTCTGGGTGGGCTCTAGGTCATCTTGGTGTGTTGTCTAAAGTCGGGGTTTGGTACCATGGGGAGAAAGGAGCCCAGGGATGCCCCCTGACTTCTGCACTGAGCTCTGTGCCAACCACAGGCCTCTCACCCCCAACCCATCCCCCCAGAGAAAGGGAAAGCCCAGGTTAAAGCACAAGGGGCGTTTGGGAGATGCTGACATTTCAGGTGGGTGTTACGTCTGCAGGCTCACGAGGGCTTTTACAGTAAGAGGGCTTTTCTCCTCTGCTCTGGACAGAGCCCTGGAAACAGGTTCGGATGCAGATTGAAGGGTTGTATTAGTGGCAAGCAAGAGGGTTTTCCAGCAGGGCTTAGCTCTGCAGAAACTCTGAGAGTTGGGCAGGTGCTCCCTGTGGCCGCAAATTGTACCTTGAAGATGGTGGGAGGGGGCCCTTCACTTGAGGGCACCACCCGGGCTGCCCACAGGTCTGAGTGCCAGCCCAGTCACCCAGCCAGTCTAGACCCAAGTTTCCCATCTGTGTATTAACACAACCACATAGGCCTCGTGGGATCAGAGGGATTCATGTGTGTAAGTGAAGTCGTTCAGTCGCGTCCAACTCTTTGCCACCCCATGGACTGTAGCCCGCCAGACTCCTCTGTCCATGGGATTTTCCAGGCCAGAATATTGGAGTGGGTTGCCATTTCCTCCTCCAGGGCACCTTCCATTTCCTCCTCCAGGGCATCTTCCCAACCCAGGGATTGAACCCAGGTCTCCCACATTACAGGCAGACTTTTCGCCATCTGAGCCACCAGGGAAACCCATGCATGTAAAGGCATGCTTTTAGTTCAGAAGCTCCAGGTGAATGCTGCTGCTCCGGCGCATGCGCGTGTGCACGAGCTACGGCTCTGGCCCGGGTGAACTGCCGCGTGTTTCGGGGGCGCTCTGCTCCTCTCCTGCGATCCCCGCTTCCCAGTGCACCTGCTGGTGCAGAGCAAAGCCCACCTGGCCTGGGCTGAATTTCTGGAGTCCGGAGCCCAGAGGATGGCCTGCTGAGGTCCCTGCTGCTCTCCTGCCCTGCCCTGTCTCACCCCTGTGAATAGAGTGAGAGGATTTCTCACAGAACAGGAGGAGAAGGGACGCAGCTGGCTTCACAGGGGAAGAAGGTCAGCAGTAGAACTGTGTCCACGGTTGGAGATCCCCTCCTCCCTCTATAGCTCACCAGGACGGACAGCAGCCCCTGGATCCCCCAGGGAGGGAGGCTTCATTGACGCCCTCGGTTCATCAGGCCCTGCTCAGAGGGTGCTGGGGACCCAGGGAATTTCTGGTGCAGTGGCTTCAGGCGTGGGCTTCCCCCCATCACCCCCAAATCCCTCTGCAAAGGCTGCCTTGCCTTCTCCAACCTCCCTCCCTGTTCCGGGCAGGCCTGGGTTCACGGAGGACAGAGCCCTCCTCTACCTCCTGCCCTGGCTGATCCCCAAGACGGGTCTTTGCCTCTGTGAAGGGTTAATTCACAGCCACACGGGACAGAGGGCAGTTACAGAAGGGTGAGCAGTGGGGAAGTGGCAGCGGTTAGAGAACACTCCGAGGACTTGCCAGCTGGGGCCCCAGTTCCCGATTCTCCTGCTGTGAGCCCCTGGGTGCCCTTCCACCCGGTGGAGGGCATGACACTCCTGACTCAGCTCCCACCACAGGGGTGACCATGGTCAGGGGTCAGCGGCATGGCCAGGCCGCTCGGGACAGGATGTCTCCTGCTCGGGGAGGTCAAGAGACAAGTACCAGGCCGAAGTTCACTGGGTCAGTGGTGTTGACTCTTTGTGATCCCGTGGACTGCAGCCCACCAGGCTCCTCCATCCATGAGATGCTCCAGGCAAGAAGACTGGAGTGGGTTGCCGTTTCCTCCTCCATGGGAATCTTCCCAACCCAAGGGTCGAACCCAAATCTCTTTTTTTTTCCAACCCAGGCCTCTCTCTCTTTTTTGTTTTCCCAACCCAGGTCTCTTCTGCCTCCTGCATTGGCAGGCAGGTTCTTTACCACTAGCGCCACCTGGGAACCCACAGGCTCTCGACGGGGGTGCAAAACTAGGCCCCACTCTGGTGGTACAACCTTGGCAAAGTCCTTCATCCCCTTCCCCGGTTTCCTCACCTGTGTGTGAACCAGGGGTTGTCATAGCTCCCAGGTTCCCATAACAAAATGTCCCAGACAGAGGGCTTAAATAGAGAGATGTGCCCTCTTATAGCTCTAGAGTCTGGGATCCAGATGTCGGCAGGGCTGGTTCCTTCGGAGGCCGGTGAGGGAGGCCCTGTTGAGACCCCCTCCCCCGGCTGTTGCTGGTGGCTTGCTGAGCTCTTGTGCCAGCTTCTATTTCATGGGGTTTAAAAGGATCCCACCCACCCCTGAGGACCCAGCCCCTGGACCTGCCTCCATATGTCAGTCTTGATGCTGGTTGACCCACACCAAAGCCAGATGCCCACTCTCAGCCTCCGGTCCAGGACCCTGGGGCTCCTGCCTTGCTCTGGCATCCCCTCCCTCCCCCACCCTCAGTGGACCTGCTGGTCTACCCTCAGCTTGTTGTTGTTGCTATTCAGTCCCTCAGTCGTGTTCAACTCTTTGTGACCCCATGGACTGCAGCAGCCCAGGCCTCCCTGTCCATCACCAACTCCCTGAGTTTAGTCAAACTCATGTCCATCGAGTCGGTGATGCCATCCAACCATCTCACCCTCTGTCGTCCCCTTCTCCTCCCACCTTCAATCTTTCCCAGCATCAAGATCTTTTCTAATGAGTCAGTTCTTTGGATCAGGTGGCCAAAGTATTAGAACTTCAGCTTCAGCATCAGTCCCCCAGCCTATTGACTGTTGATTCCTCCCCCACCCCTGAGTGGAGGTGGGCTTTGGGAAGGGCTAGGGTCTGAGGTGGGGTGCTGTGTGTTGTGGGGTGGGCTGATGCAGCTCTGGGGTGCAGAGGACAAGCCTACGTGGTCCCCACTACCCCGTTGCTATGCTGAGACTGACCTCACTTGGCTGACTGCTAGGAAAGGGAAAGAACTAGCTGGACGGCCTGGCTGTGTCTGGCCCTGAACTTGATCGTGGCCTGACCGTGCTCAGGATGTGCGAGCAGAATGGAAGGCCTGCCGTGTGCAGCTGTCTCTACCTGTGCCACTCGGCATTGGTCATCCCATGGAAGTCGCCTTGGAGCCAAGCAGCTGATGCATCTCATTAGCTCTGCCCTCCAGTTGACAAGTGGCTGCCCCTCTGATGACAGGATGGGTTCCTCCCAAGTGCTTCCGTCTGGCAAGGCTGAATATTAATTATCTCCCTTTATTTCATGATTTTTCATGGACACGGGGTGTCACCACATCACGGAGTGAGAAGTTGGTGCCCAGAGATACAAAAAAAATGGGTAAATTGGAGTGAGCTGCCCTCGACCCTGAAATACGGGAGAGATGGTTGTCGCCCAGGGAGTGAGAGAGTCAATTCCTAGGCAGGTTGATAAGAAGTCCAGGGTCCCCAAGGAGGAGAAAGGGGTCTGGAGCTCTCAAGAAGGAGAAAAGGACAAACTTATTTTTCTTTAAGCTCAGAGTTGATTACACAACAAAGCAACTCGGCTTAAACTCTGTACTAAGGATTATATTATTACTATACTTCTGGGTTACCTTGGTGGATTTCTGTTCTTTAGGGCTCTGATTGGATACCCCCTAGGAAATTTGTTTTAGATGAGTGTTCAGTCCTGTTCTATCTATTCATAATAATTCTAGATGGGATCCTCTCACCTGGCTAATTAAAAATACCTTCTCTGGGGCTGGCCATAGATTTAAGTTTTCTCTTAGGGTCATTTAAACTCAATTGGAGTGATGAGCTAAGTCTCAATAAAAAATTAACTTCTCATCCATTAAAAGGAAACTTCTACAATTATGGGGAAGATCTACATGGTTAACACCAGGCTATGGTCATTTAAGTTTAAAGGCTCCTCTATGTTGGGAACGGTTAACTCATACTAAAAATGATCAACCTGGTAATTATGAGACAAGGCTGGGTGCTTTATGAACTATGCCTGTTATTACTCCTAGAGAGAGTGATTGGTATGGAACTCAGTAGATTTGTGGCACTAATTTATGGCCTTGACATCTACAGGAATGATACGAAGGTGTAGCCTGGGATTCCCATGAATTTAAGGTCATACATGTTAACAAATTACAGGTAACCCCAATCAACCATTGGTATGATCCCAATGGGTCAAAGATCTGTATTCTACTGGTATGACCATTTAGCAGCTTGTGTGTGTGTGTGTGTGTGTGCGCACCTTCAATGGGGCTGGAGGATGTAATTGCCCATATTTAAGCCTTGACAACTTTCATAAGCTTTAGATGATAGTAACCGGGCTATTAGCCTATTGAATTCTGAGATCTCTATGATGAGAAAGGCAGTGCTACACAACTGTAAGACCCTCGACACCTTAGAGCATCTCGGGGAGATATCTGTGCTGTAATTCAAACTGAATGCTGTATTTTTGTACCTGATAAGTCCCTTAATGTAATACATTTGAACCACATGAAAAATCAGATTTCTGCTCTAAGTGACCCATTCCCTAGTCTTGACAATCTTTAAAAAAAAAAATGGTGTGGGAGGCTCATGGCTAAAATATTTACTGTTAATTCCACTAATGTTATTAACTATACCACTTGTATTTCGCTTGTTTCACAAGATTATTATTTCTTGTATTACCAAGTATGTGCCTGAGCCTTCAACAGAAATAATGGCTAGAATTGAAGCAGTTGATCGAATGTGTAGTTTGATATATGATCAATGATTGTAATAGTGTAACTCTAGAAGGCAATGGCAACCCACTCCTGTACTCTTGCCTGGAAAATTCCATGGATGGAGGAGCCTGGTAGGCTGCAGTCCATGGGGTTGCGAACAGTCAGACACGACTGAGCGTCTTCACTTTCACTTTTCACTTTCATGCATTGGAGAAGGAAATGGCAACCCACTCCAGTGTTCTTGCCTGGAGAATCCCAGGGACGGGGGGAGCCTCGTCCCTCTATGGGGTCGCAGAGTCGGACACGACTGAAGCGACTTAGCAGCAGCAGCAAGGATTATATAACAACAATGTATCCTGCTTGAGGACATGTTTCTCCTTCTTGAGAACCTTCTGACTAATCCTGTTATCTTAAAATGTATATTATGGGAGTGGGTTTGGTAAGATCTTTCTATTGTTCGTTCTAATTCTGTCATCTTAAAATGTAAATTGTGGGAGTAGGTCTGGTGAGAGCTTTACAATCTTGAGACATTCTTTTGATTTATCGTTAATAACCAACTGAAATGTATATAGCTCCCTTGCTAAGACTAGCCAGTGGGGCACTCTCTGTGCCCCTTTTGATATCTACTTCAGAAGCTTTCTTTGTCCTTTTTACACTTCAATGAAACTCTGCGATACAAAAGCTCTTGAGTGATCGAGCATGGTCCCTGGTCCCGAAGCTAAATCTTCTTCTTATAATGAATGAAAGCCACTCAGTTGTGTCCGACTCTTTGTGACCCCTTGGACTATACAGTCCATGGAATTCTCCAGGCCAGAATACTGGAGTGGGTAGCCTTTCCCTTCTCCAGGAGATCTTCCCAACCCAAGGATCGAACCCAGGTGTCCCACGTTGCAGGCGGATTCTTTACCAGCTGAGCCACCAGGGACGCCCCAAAAATCTTCTTCTTGGGTGATCACAAATCCGACTTCGTTCACTGTAAACTATCAGGAATGGCTCATTTGTTCCCGGGGGCGCCTCTGGGCTGTGGCTGGTGTGCAGGCTGCAGCCCCAGGTGGAAGGGAAGGGAGGCGGTCTTCCCAGTCAGGCAGCTCAGGAGAGATTCTCCCTCAGGACCAGAGAGTCATGGATGGTTCATACATGACAAGCCCCAGAAGATGCTGGCGCTCCAGGTGATCATGGTTGAACAAGCATCCACAGGGAACCCAGGCTGCTCCAATCAGCACTGGAGAAAAGGGTCAGAAGATGCGGCCTGGTGTGTGGTCTCTGTTTAAAGGTGGACACTGGGCATTCATATCTGAAGACTGCCCCTGTGTGTGTGTGTGTGCACGCACACGTGCATTTTGCACAATGGTGACAGCCCCTCAACTGACAGAGATAAGAGGAATAGTGCTAGCGGTGATGAAAACCCATTTTTTAAATGACCCCCTTCTTGGCCCATGGGGTTCACTAAACATCAGCTTAGTGTTTGAGAGGACTGAGATGCCCGCTGGATGCCCTTGACTCTGGTTGCCTTTAAGAGGCCACTGAGGTGCAGGTGTCAGCGTGAAGCCTGGAGCTTCCAGTGTGGTGGGCGGAGAGTATGGCCCAGTATCCCAGTTATTTCCAAGTGATGGAGGAGCGGGTCTGTAATTATCCTATGACGTCATCTTAATTAGAATGGTGTAAAACAAAGACTGTGAGGTATCATCCCATTTTTTCGAGACTTGTCATAGATTCAAATGGAAAATCTTTCAGCTTCTCGGTGGTGACTTTTGAAAACCTCCGTTGGTGTTCTTTCTCTCTCTGTCCCTTTGGCAAGTGTCAGGCGAGACCAGCCACTGGCCTCCAGCGGGTGCTCAGGCCCGTGTGCTGGTCCTCCTTGGCACCATCTGCAGGCAGAAGAAGAGGCAGGGGTGGAGATGGTCCGTGGAGGACGCCGGGGGACTCTGTAGGGAAGGCCAGGCTCCCTCCTTTTTCTGGGAGAGAGTGTCACAGAGGATGAAAGAGCCACAGTAGAAACCAGAACTGCTGGACTTAGCCCCAGACAGCCTTCCAGGACCAGGGCCACTTGTGAAAGTCCCTGTCTCTCTGACTCTGTTTCTTCATCTATGAAATGGAGTTGGCCTGGGAGTAGAGGTCAAAGAGGGAGATTGGAGCAGAGTGATGGTTCGTAAAGTTTCCAGAAGCCTCCTCTTTCCTTAAGGCGAGTCAAAGGGCTTTGCTGCTGAAGTGAAAGTGAAAGTCTCTCAGTCGTGTCCTGCTCTTTGTGACTCCATGGACTATACAGTCGATGGAATTCTCCAGGCCAGAACATTGGAGTGGGTAGCCTCTCCCTTCTCCAGGGGATCTTCCCAACCCAGGGATCAAACCCAGGCATCCCGCATTGTAGGCGGATTCTTTACCAGCTGAGCCACAAGGGAAGCCCTTGCTGCTAAAACCAAGTAATAAAGTTTAATGAGTAATGAAGTTTCCCCTGATTTGCAGATGCAGTGACATCAAAAGCTACTAATGGCAAAGGAGCCCAGTTCCTCCCTCGCCACGGGGATCACACATCCTGAGTCCCACCAGCACTGTCTGAACCCCGCCTGGGTGCTTGTGGGAGACACAGCCTCTCCCAGGCCTCCCCATCCCCTCCCGTTCAGCCCCGGGCACCTCTGGCCAGGCCGCCACATGGGCTTTCCCACCAGTGGCCTCTGGTCAGCTGGCCACAGGGTCTGCTGGCCCTCTCTTTCCTCCCTGTCCCTTTCCAAGAGAGAGAGAGCTCTCCCAGGGTCCTCAGAGCTGCCACGTTCCACGGACGGCAGGGCTAGGGGAGGGCCCGCACCGGGGCTGCTGCTGCTCCCGGTCCCCTTGCCGCTCACTTGCCTTACGCCCGTCATCCTGTACCCAGGGCTGCCCTCCTTCCTCCAAGCCAAGTGTGCTGCAGGCGCCACCCCCACCCCCTCTCCCACTTCCCTCCTCACCCTTCCCGGCCTTTGAGACTGGGAACTGGAGCCCTTCACACCTCACTCCGAACCATCTGCATTTGGGCTGTTTAACCTTTGAGGGCTTCCCCCCAACAGTGGGGAAATTCTCACTTCACATCTGCATGAATAAGAGGCTCCTCTAAGAGGCGGTCTTTCCAGAGGACAGAGCTGGGCGCAGACACAAAAACTGGGTGTTACCAGAAACAGACAGATTCACTGAAAACCAAACTTACCTCCTTTGGGTTAGGTTTTCACGCAGAATGGGATGTTCTCAGTTTTAAGTTAGACTCGGACACGACTTCACTTCACTTCACTTCACCGTTTTTGAGTGTGCCATTGGGTGGTATTAAGTTTCTCTTCCGTAACTTTTGGCTTCCCTGGTATCTTGGAAGGTAAAGCGTCTGCCTACACTGCGGGAGACCCGGGTTTGATCTTTTAATGCTTTTAATGCTTTGTAAACCCAGCGCTGCCTTCTTCTATGAAAGTGTGTTAGTTGCTTAGTCCTGTCTGACTCTTTGTGACCCCCATGGACTGTAGCCCGCCAGGCTCGTCTGTCCTTGGAATTCTCCGGGCAAGAATACTGGGGGGGGGGGGGGGGGGTTGCCATTCCCTTCTCCAGGGGGATCTTCCCTACACAGGCATCGAACCTGGGACTTCTGCATTGCAGGCAGTTTCTTTACTGTCTGAGCCACCAAGGAAGCCCTCCTTCTATGAGGAGGAACAAACCAATAAACTACTTTTTGAGCTGAATGAGTCTGTGCCTCTCCAGAGAGCCCTGTCCCAGGGGTGTCCTGTCCTGGCAGCTATGGACTCAGTCCCCATTGGAGGTGATGTCTGCCCAGGAGTCCTCCACTTATTAACTCTGTGACTTCGGACAAGTGTCTTTGTTTTCACTGTCCACAGGATAGGAACAATGAGACTTCCCCCGGGGGAGAGAGAGAGAGTAGAATAAGATAACACTGCCGAGGAAGCGACCAGTGCCCGCTGGCCTTGGGGAAGCCTCCGTCTCGCTGAGACTGCCCTCGGGTGGTCATGGGCAGCTTCAGAGCTTAGCAGGAAGCCCTGAACAGGCCGGATCCTGTTAGAGCAGGTTAAAAAAAAAAAGTAACTCCAGCAAGGGAGAAACTGGGTGAAAGCGAGCCAGGCCTGCCGCCGATCACTGGACTCCTGCTTCGTAAAGTCGATACGGACTATCCATTTCCCCTTTGTGGCTTCATTTCATAGGAAAGTCCCTGCAGGTGTGATCTGTGACTTACAAAGAAGGTTGGGAGACAGCAGCCCTGGAAAAATAATTCCACCTATAAACACCTGTGTTAACAAGTGCTGTATTTGTACAGCTATTTTCTCTTTCAAATACTGTTTACACACACCTATTCTCTTACCCCGCTCAGGTGTGCATTGCAAGGCATCTGGGGACTTGCTGGCTTGGGGCCAGCCCTCCCCAGTCGGAAATGGCTCCCCTCTTCGCCGAGCAACTCGGGGCTCAGAGCTCAGATCTTCCCGGGGCCTGCTGTGGTGTTAGTGCTCCTGGGGTCCCCCTCTGGGAGCTCAAGCCAGTCAAGTCCAAGATCTCGGTGTGGCAGGAAGGGCCAGCTGGGGGGCCCCTTAGGGGACAGTGACCCCAGCTGGACGAAAGAGGACACCTGCTCTTTTCCTCGCTAGCTCAGGTCACTTTGCATTTTCACACTGAGCGGAAATTTGAACCCCTCCACCACCTGATTTCCACAGCCATCCAGCACTCCCTGGGCTGGGGGGTGGGTAGCTGCCGGAGGAGATGTGACAATGAGACCTTCAGAGGTCTGGCAGGCAGGGGAGGAAATGCGTTCAGTGCGGCCCTTTCTCGTTCGTCGAGGACGCCAGTATTTGTTTAGAATTCCATGTGCTTCCACGGAAGCCCTTAGGACTTGATTCCTGTCTCACCCTGGCGAGTGGTTTCACCTCCAAACGGCATGGGACGCTCATCGGGACCTTGTGGACGTCCAAGTTTCAGGCCCCAGGCTCGGAGACCCTGGTTTACTTGAGCTGGAGTGGTCCAGCCCGTTCAAATCCCCAAATCAGTCGAATGGGTGGTGAGTGAAGCCCAGCTTCTGTTAGGATTGCCAGGCATCTCTGCATCGTTATTTACTGTGAATATAAGCCTTTCGCTCAGAAGAGCTGTGCGTTTACAGAGCAATCGCAAGGGTGCAGAGAGAATCCACCCCCCACACCTGTCCCCTTCTTGTTGGCAGCTGGCAAAGCCTTAGTCATTTGTCTCAATGAAGTCACTGGCATCCGTCCACCACTATCAGTGAGATTCTATGGGTTATTGGGGTTTTTTCCCCCAAGTTCTTTTTGTGTGCCAGGATCCTCCCCAGGAAACCTCCTTTCATTTAATGGTCACATCTCTTCGGCCTCTTCTGATCTTTGCTACTTTTTCAGACTCTCCTTGTTGTGTATGACCTTGATGGTTTTGAGGGCAGGTTATTTTGTAGAGCCCCGTGCTCTGGTCTTGGCTGATGTTTTTCTCATGCTTAGACTAGGGTATGGGTTTTGGAAGGAAGACCACAAAGGCGAAGTCTGTATCCATCCTGTCCTATGACTCATCACGGCCACACTGGGCTTGATCACCTGGCTGACGGCGGCAGAGTCCGCCAGGCTCCTCCACGGTCATGTCACCCCTCTCGCTGTACTGTGTTCTTCAGAGGCACGTCACGGAGCAGAACCCACACACGGCAGAAGGTGGTCCCCCTCCTCCTCTTGCAGGGGCCGTATCTACATGAAGTCTGTGGGATTCTCCTGTCAGGGTGACTAGTTTCTCCCCATTAATTATTTTTTCAGTTATTTATTTATTCGCCATGGATCTTTTTTTTTTTTTTTAAAGTTTTATTGTTTTATATTGGCATATAGCAGATTCCTGGGTGGTGGTAGTGGTAAAGAACCTGTCTGCCAATGTAGGAGACGTGAGAGACGCAGGTTTGATCCCTGGGTCAGAAAGATCCCTGGAGGAGGGCATGGCAACCCACTTCAATTTTCTTACCTGGAGAATCCCATGGACAGAGGAGCCTTGGCGGGCCACAGTCCATGGGGTTGCAAAGACTTGGACACAACTGAAGCGACTTAGCACTCAGGCACGCATAGCAGATTAACAAGGTTGTGACAGTTTCAGGTAGAAAGTAAGTCGACTCAGCCATACATACACATGTTGCCGTCCTCCGCCGAACTCCCCGCCTATCCAGGCTGCCACATGGCTTTGAGCAGAGTTCCCTGTGCTGTCCAGTTGTTCCTTGTTGGTGATCCATTTTATATATAGCAGTGTGTACCTGTTTATCCCAAACTCCCTACCCATCTCTTCCTCCCATCCTTCCCCACCCCGGTAACCGTAAGTTTGTTCTCTAATTCTGTGAGTCTGTTTCCCAAATACATTTGTTTGTATCATTTCTTTTTAGATTCCACATACAAGGGAATGGGCTATTTCTCTGTCAGACTTCACTTAATATGTTTTATTTACACTGGTGTAGACTCCGAGATATTTAAGCTTTGGGTTATGATCCAGTACCATGCTCCTTACACTGTTGCTCACAAACGATCCAGCTTTGGGCAGTGGGAGCTCTTTCAGGGTACCTTCTCTCTCTCTATCTGAAATGCCCTGTCGTTTTGGTTTCCAGGTGCTTGCTTACTTAAGAAGAAAGGCAGGGCGCTACGAACACCTGCTGGATGGTTTTGGGTGTTTTATTTGCATTTTCGTTTTAATCATAACCACTCATTTCTCTCCTTAACACACTCTCTCTTGTTCTCCGACCCCCAGTTTTCACTTGGGTGCCAGGAGTGGCATCAGAGAACCACGGCAGAAAGAGCCTGGATGGAGAGCTGGGCGGCTGAGTTCATGTCCAAGCCCTGCTCCTCTCCAGATGTGTAAGCTAGAACGAGTTCTTTCCCCTCTGCCAGCCTCCAGTCTCTGACTGTGGGAGGGAGACAGCCCTGAGTATCTCGAAAAAGCCTTCGAGGCCAGTGTAGCTGTAGAGACAGCGTAGCCAAGCTCAGACAAGCATCTTGTCCCTTCTGCCCCACCCGCTGTTGCTAAGTAGTTGTTACCTTTTGAATCCTGTTTCCCTAACTACAACATCAGGGCACTGGACTTGCTGTTCTTGGAAGACCACCCCCCTTCCTGATGTTCCTTGTAGGCCCAGATAGGTGTGGATGGGTGATGGGGGGAGGACTGGAGAAGGGTCAGCAGGCATGGCCCAGGGAGCCCAGGACCCTGGCCTGTGGCCAGTCCCAGCCTCATACTGGAATCAGCTTTGCAAATCTGCCCATCAAAGAAGATGGCTTTTTGCCCTAGAACACAAAACATACTGAAAAATGTTATCAGCATGTCTGGGTTAAGCCCCCACTGGCCCCTGCCACCTTCAAATATGTTTCAGCTCTTAGCGTTCCTTGGCTGGCTGGACACAGGCTGGCGATCGCAAGCCAGTCTGATCTGATAGAATGTGAAGTGTGTCTGCAGTCACTGGTACCAAAGACGCATGGGCGTTTTGAGTGTTTTTAGTTATCTGGTCTCCCATCTCTGTGCGTCCATTTCCACCCACAGTGGTATTTGTCAGCTTCTATTGATGAGTGGGATTTGGGTTGGGGTGTGAGGTTGGGTTTCTGGTGTGAATTCCTGAGGTTGGTTACAGGTGCTGAAACTGGGGCCAGGGCCTGGCTGCGGGTGGGGTGTGGCTGCTCACGGTGCTTCCTGTGGGAGCTGGGCGCT
The DNA here is from genome assembly GCF_032405125.1 of Capricornis sumatraensis. Classification (NCBI taxonomy): domain Eukaryota; kingdom Metazoa; phylum Chordata; class Mammalia; order Artiodactyla; family Bovidae; genus Capricornis; species Capricornis sumatraensis. The sequence continues at coordinate 18,025,970 of NC_091069.1, read as the reverse complement.
GACGTGGACCAGTTCTCCAGAGCAGGAGAGGACCCGATGGGGAAGGTGGGCTCCAGAAATGGCTCTGGGGTAGGGCTGGAGGAGCCGACGTGGGTGCCTGCAGCTCTTCTGGTCTAGAACAGGGTGGGGGGTAGAAGGGGGCTGGACTGGAAGGAGGGCCAGCTTGGAGCAAGCCTGGGTCTTTGTCCCGGAGGAGGGAAGCTAAAGGTATTTACCCAAACTGGATCACTGGGTTGTGGGAACTCAGAACCCTGGCTAAGGCCGTGAGTGTCCCAGGGTTCAGGGCTGGGCAGGGGGGTGAGTGAAGGAAAAGGGGGCCCTGAGTGTGGACCCTCGGGGATGGGCTGGGAGAGGAAGAGGGGCTCAGGATGTCCAGTCAAGGGAGGCAGTAGCAGCAAGAACAGGATCCATTGCACAAACGACCACAGATGGATGACCACGTGCCTATGGAGATCCACCTACCAAGATGCTTGCAGAGGCATTGTGGGTAATGGGATAAAATCGGGCCAACAGAAATGTCCATGATTAGAAGGGGATCAGGGTTTATCTGAAATACGACTATACGGCGGGGTACTCTGGCGATATTGAAAAGCATGAGACAGGCCTGTAGGATGCATGGACTAACACTAGTGGGGACAAATCACATGTCTGTTTCTCTTACATAATCCCGCGGCTGAAGGGGAGCGGTTGCTGCTTACCAGGGTCTTCAGGGGCCCAGTTTCCTTCTTTCCCATATCACCTTCATGAAAGGTGTTGGCTTTAGAGCCTTACACTAGTTTCCTCATGGCCCCAGAACGGCTGCTGTGGCTCTGAAGATCACATCTAAGTATAAAGAATAAGAAGGGGGTGCTGGTCAGTGCCAGACACCATTGTATTTTTTTTTTTTAATCTGGAAATGGAGAGATTCCAAGTTGCCCCCTGGCTCCTCCTCCCTCGCCATGGGCCATCTCACCCCCATATCTCATTGTCCAGGACAGGGTCTCACCTGCTTATCCCCAGCTGCAGGGAAGACTGGGAAAGTGAGTATCTGGCTTTGCAGCATGAGAGCAAGGAAAGAGTCTAACAATGCCGTCAAGTCAGCCAGCAAATAGGGTTTGCCCCTTGCATGTAAAGAACTCCACAGACAGTTTCCAGGGGACTTGTGATAGTAATTGCCTCTGGGGAATAAGATGTGGGATCTTAGAGAGGAGAGTAGCTCAGTTTTTTATGGTATATCCTTTCTTACTCCTTTTTTTTGTTGTTACCACATGTGTATGTGACTTTTTCCATTAAAAAACTTAATTAAAATCAAACAAAGCAGGGGATGCAATTTGCTATTAGTAGATGAGGGAACTGATTCAGGAGATAGTCTGGGGAGAGCCCTGGGGCTTCTGTTTGTGGGGGGGCCTGGCCATTTACCTGTAGCCAAGTTGAAGGTTGAGTGTGTGGGAAGACCCTAGTGCCTGGACTCTGGGCGTGGAGGGTGGAGGCAGGGCTCACCCAGGGAAGTGCCAGTGTGGGCAGGGGCAGGAGCTAGGAGGGCCAGATCCCATCCTCAGAACATTTACTTGGTGAGTATTCAAGATTCTCTTGCTGACTCCTCTTCCAGAGGGCAGTGTTGAAACTGACTTCTTAGGAAAATCACTCGCTGTCTTGCTATAGAAACTGACGTATGTTTCTAATTCTACTCACCAACTGGAGGTGGTCATTGACGACGTGACATGAAGCAGAAATGGGAAGAGGATCTGAATCAGTCCTCGAATCAGATGACTCGGATGAGAGCATGAAGAGTGTGAAGGCACATGTGGCTTTGCTTTTCCTGAGGGTGACTCCACTTAGGGGCTTCCCAGGTGGTGCTGATGGTGAAGAATCCGCCTGTCAATTCAGGAGACCCAGGAGACGTGGGTTTGATCCCTGGGTTGGAAAGATTCCCTGGAGGAGGAAATGGTGACCCACTTCGGTAATCTTACCCAGAGAATCCCATGGAGAGAGGACTCACGGGCTACAGTCAACGGGCTTGCAAAGAATCGGACACGACTGAGTCACCGAGCACGCTAGCTCAGAGTATTCAGCTCAGGCTTTGGGTCTTGAGTCGGGCAAGTCTAACGAGCCCTTCTGTGAACAGCAATCCTTTGTTTCTGGGTTTTCCAGACTTTGAGTGCCCTTCTCTGGAGGAGGTTTCTAAGAGCTCATGAAGATCAAAGCAAGTTAGGAGAAAGAAAACTTGCAGAACGCTTGGTAAAACCCAAGCAACAGTGGATTGTTGCTGGAGCAACAGTGTCTAGGAAGGCCCTGTCTCGTTTGCCGTTTCTAGTGGTGACCTCCTTCTGCAGATGGCAGATGACTGCTTGGTCAGCACTGAGACATTCAGGATGATACCTTTAGGACTGCATGGCACCGTGGGGCTGGGAGGGGAACCTGTGTCCCACTGTGCAGGTCCTGCGCCCTCGACCAGCAGTAGTAAAGGGTCTTGTCCCTTTGGGAGTCATAGAGAGGGGAATGGGGCCTTCAGTGTGGGGTCCCCTCTGCCTGTCCACTCATGGGCTCTGGTGAGTGGCAACCACATGCTGGCAAATGTTTAACAATTGACCGAAGGAAAGACAAAAACAAAGTCCTCGTCTGCCTGTTTCTGTGGTGTGAATACTCTCACCAAGCTGCTTCCAAGGTACCAACGAGACATCTCAGAGTGCCCATTTGGGAAGAGATGCTCATGTATGGGCACAGCGATGGGGTAAGGCGTGGCTCCATACACACTGACTGGGGTGGTCCATGGCCTTACCAACCGGTGACAGCCCCCCATCGTTCATGAGAGAGGAGGGGAGGGATGACTGAGCAGCCTGAGGACCACTGGGACCAGGGAAACATGGCTGCGTGACTCAGGGGTCCTGCCCCGAGGAGGCCCAGTCAAGTCACCCTGAGGTGGGTGCTCTGAGCTGACTGTTTTCCAGAAGGGATGGTTTTAGGGCGTCACCCTAACCACTTCCTATCAGCACCAGCAACCTCAGGGGCTCACCCAAGGTCACACAGCAAGTGACTGCCCACCCGAGGCTCTTGCCCCAGCTCTGAGAACGAGCTCTCACTTCTCAGAACCTCAGAAAGCATGGGGTTCAGCCACTCTCCTCCCCTCATGGGCCAGAGGGACAAGAAGGGGTGCTGGCCTGAGGCCTGGAGAGGACTCCAAACCCCCAGCCTGCATGGAGACATCCCTCTGCCCCCCACTCTCCCTTGGGGCGGCCTGACCCCTTCCCTTCTCCCTGACCCAGGAAGGAGCTGCTGTTCAGGGCGTGCAGGAGGCATGCAAGGGTGGTGTCTGGAGTACTGGAGAAGTACCACAGAAACCCCTCTTACCAGTGTGGCTGAGCCACACTGGCCCTGGGGAGTGGGGTGAGCCTGAGGAGGAAGCAGGGTGACCCCTGGCCTCTGGCCTCGGTGATCTATCATGAAGGACTCTGACAGGAAGTGACTCTCCACCACAGTGGGAGCCCCTGGATGCCCTTGGGAGTCATCCCCACGTCACCCTTTGAAAAATTAAAACACAATCCTACAAAGAAAAATAGCACATCAATGAAAGTGCAGATGCCAGAGCCCAGCTGGCTGGACTTGACCCCAGGCCGCACCCGCTCCCAGCTGGGTGATATTAACCACGCCTCTTCTCTGCTCTCCAGCTTGGTCTCTTCACTTGCTGTTTGTTCAGTCCCTAAGTCATGTCCAACCCTTTGTGACCCCATGGGCTGAAGCATGCTACGCTACCCTGTCCCGCGCGATTTCCTGGAATGTGCTCAAATTCATGCCTATTGAATAGATGATGCCATCCAACCATCTCACCCTCTGTTGCCCCCTTCTCCTCCTGCCTTCAGTCTTTCCCAACATCAGGGTCTTTTCCAATGAGTCAGCTCTTTGCATCTGGTGGCCGAAGTATTAGAGCTTTAGCATCAGTGAGTATTCAGGGTTGATTTCCTTTAGGATTGACTGGCTTGATCTTGTAGTCCAAGGGACTCTCAAGAGTCTTCTCCAGCACCTACAAAATACAAATGATGATGGTCACTAGAACCTACCTTGGAAGGCTGTGGTGAGGATTAAGTGATTGTGGATACTTGAATATATTATTGACATGTGTACAGCCCCTGGCACGTAGCAGGAAATCAGTAAATATAAGCTACCTAGTGTTTATATTAAAGTTGGTGGTCTCTGAATATTGAGTTCTCTTTAAGTATTTTGGGAGTTTGGCTTGTCGGGAAGGGAACATCCATGCTGGTCACCCTGCTCCTGGCGCTGTGCAGGCTTCGAGGCAGTCACGTGTGTCCTTCTACACGCAGGCACCTGATCTCCATTTCTAAGCCTCTTTCCCCATCGCACCCTTGAGAATATTGCCTCTGTGACCAGCCAGGGGCATGGACTGCCTGGGGGCAGATGCTGAGAAGCAGAAGGATGCAGGAGGGCCTCTGTTCCACGGGATTAGAATTCCAGACCCACCGCTTCCAAGCTGTGACACTGGCCAGGTTCCTTCACCTGCCTGAGCCTTGATTTCCCATCTGGAGCAACGAAATGGATGTAGTTACTGATAGTGATCGTGAGAAGGAGCCCAGTTGTCAGTGTTGAAGGAGATCGTGGAAATGTACCAGGTTCAGAGTGGGGACCCGGCCTCTCCCAGCCCAGTGCCAAGCACGTGTTACGTGGTTCAGGGCATCATGTCACTTCATCCTCAGGTCACCCGAGGAGGAGCCGCAGGTCTCAGAGGACCGCTGATCCAAGGCCGAGGGCCGGGCTTCAGCTGAGCGGCTTGGCCGGTCTTCGCTCTGAGGCTGCTGAGAAGCTCTGCCACCTTTCTTTCTGCCGCGTTTGAGGAACGTGGTGCACGAACGGCTGGTTGCAGACCTGAATGGGCCCTTTCTCCCCTGAGGACACCTGGATGGAGGCTGGGGCGTCCGGAGGCGGAGAGCCCCAGGTGTGGATGGTTTCTGTTTGCCTCTTGGGTCTCAAGTGTTTCCTCTGATAACATTCACGGAGAGCACCGCTACTGGATGTGGCTGCCCACCCTGAGGCTGGAAGCGCCTGGCTGGGGAGGAGAGGGGAGGGGAGAGGGGAGGACAGAGAGAAGGATGGAGAGGAGGAGGAGGGTGGAGTAGGAGGAGGGAGGAGGAGGTGAATGGGGAGGAGCAGGAGGGAGAAAAGGAGTTAGAGAGGAGCAGGGGAAGAGACTGCCCAGTGCTCGAGCAGGGCCTGAGCATACTGCTCCTGAAGGCCTTTAGAAAGTCTGGCTTCCTCCTGGCTGAGGAGTCCCTGAGCTATCTGCACAGTAAAGGGCGATCATGCTCCATGACGCAGGGGGCGAGATACCATCAGAACGAGAATATATTTAGAAGACAGGAAGTGAGCCCTCCAGCCTGCCCTTGCCTTTACAGCAGGCGTTCTCTCCTTGAGAGCCCCTCGCCTTCAGCTGATGGACAGGCTGCTGCAGGGTGACACGGAGGAAATGGCTTCATCGTGCCGATGCGTTCTTTTCTTCTCTCTCTGTCTCTCCTCACAGGCTTTGCTGGGGTTGTCCCAAAGCGATGGGGAGCCGTGACATTTTGCTAGGAACTGAGTCATTTTGCTGGATTTTTTGAGCCATGTCCCTGATTAGTAAACCTGTTTCAAAAATGGGAAAATGCACAGGGCTATTTTTAAGTGTTCTCAGCATCGATGTTCCTAATTCCTAGAACAGACATCAGTGCCTTTCTCTTTTCAAGTGTAGATAAACACTGAGCAGCTGTGTGACCTTTGGCAAATGAGACTTGCCGGGTGTCAGTTTGCTCATCTGTGAAATGGGGCTAACACTACCTATCTCAAGGGGGAAGGATGGGCCCACAGACCATGTGAACTTTCTCCCCTCCTCCCCACTGCAGTGTGCAGTGCCTGTGGGCATTCAACATGCTCATAGTTCCTCTTATTATTTTTATAAGAGTGACAGGTCCAAGGCCAGCATGGGGACTGGGTGAACTCACCCATTTGCTACACACAGGTGTGTCTACCAGGTTAGAATCTGCCTTTGGTTGGCTACTGGGTGAAACAAAGCGAAACCAGTATTTAAATCTGTCTGTCTTCTTAAATAAGCTGGATTTCCCTGGTGGCTCAGTGGTGAAGAATCACCTGCCAATGCAGGAGACACGGGTTCGATCCCTGGTCTGGGAGGATCCCACAGGCCTCGGAGCTAAAGCCTGTGTCCTGCAACTGCTGAGCCCACGTGTCCTGGAGCCTACATTCCACAAAAGAAGCCAGGGCCATGGGAAAGCGGCTCGCTGCAAAGAGAGAGACAAGTCTGCAAGGCAAGAGGACCCAGCACAGCCAATAAACAAACAAACAAACAACAATAAATAAGGAAAATAAAAGTCATCAACCATCAGCAAACTTGGCAACGTCTTTCTAGTAATAAGCGTTTGCCAGGGTCCTCTGCGCTACCCCGTGAGAGCATCCAGAGACAAAGGAAGGAATGTGACACTGCCGTGGTAGGGGACTCTGTCCAGGGCCGACACAAATGATTGCAGACAGACACAAATGATTGCAAGGGGTCATCTCGTTCAGCTCGGGGACTATGAGGATGGCTTCTGTCCATCACTGTCCCAGGACATCTGGGATGCAGTGATATTAGGAAGCCTGGGACAGCTGATGAGGGAGTTTTTATAGGTACGCTCTGTGTGGACACGGCCCCTTAGAGTAAGCTGCGCACAGTAGGTTACATTCCAAGAGAAACACTCCAGTGTGTCTAATATGAACTCCAGCTCCTCTCAGCTTGGTGTCCCGTGCGTGCTGGGCACGTTGCTCGGGGCTTTCATCCTCACACCCACTCTGTGGGGTCCCCGCTCTGACTGTCTCAGTTTACACCTGGGGCCAGACCCTCAGCCCAGGTCCTACAGCTGAGAGAGGAGGGAGCTAGGATCTGAAGAGAGATCTTGGCATTCCTTCAGGCTTCCAAGATCCACCAGGGCAGTGTGTGCAGAGACAGAGCAGGATCAACATTACTGCGGCATGTTCTGAAGCTCAGAGGAAACACTTGTAAGAAGCTTTAGCAGATTTACTCCTTCTCTGCAGTATGGGTCACTGTGTGACGTGATGTGAATTTATGCTACATGTGACATGCAACACATGATTAAGTAAGTATCGGGCTTCCGCATGGCTCCACGGGTGAAGAATCCGCCTTCAATGCAGCTTTGATCCCTGGGTTGAAAAGACCCCTTGGAGTAGGAAATGGTAACCCTCTCCAGTGTTCTTGCCTGGGAAATCCCATGGACAGAGGAGCCTGGCGGGCTATAGTCCACAGAGTTGCAAAGAGTCAGACATGACTGAATGACTAAGCACAGAACACAAGTAAAGTAAGTATACACACACACACACACACATATGTGTATATATATAAATACTGGGGCTTCCCAGGTTGCTCTAGCGGTAAAGAACCCACCTGCCAATGAAGGTAGATTTAAGAGATGGGGGTTCGATCCCTGGATCAGGAAGATTCCCCTGGAGGAGCGTACAGCAACCCACTCCAGTATTCTTGCCTGGAGAATCCCATGACAGAGGAGCCTGGCGGGCTACAGTTCTTGATGTTGCACAGAGTTGGACACTGCTGAAACAACTTGGCTCTCACGCATGCATATTGATTCTGGAGTGGGTAGTCAATCCGTTCTATAGGGGATCTTCCCGACTAAGGGACTGAAGCTGGGACTCCTGCATTGCAGGCAAATTCTTTACCATCCGAGCCACTAGAGAAGCCCTATACATGTTATATAATACATGCTGAAGTATATTTACTGTATAATTGGTGTATCGGTAAATTTCCAGTCATACTTTCTTAACCAGAGGGTCAGAGCTGAACTCAGATTAGTCAATGGAGCTGACTAATTACCATTCCTCATAAGTTCAGGCAGGAGCCACGTGGAAGCTGTTGTTGGAAGGAATCCTAGGTGAGCCTAGTGTTTAGACGACACTAGTTTGGACTATAGTCAGCCTCCATTTTCTTCATTTTGTATCTGTGTTTTCAACCAATCTTGGATCAAAAATATTTGAAAAAAATAAATTCTAGAAAGTTTCAAACAAGCATAACTTGAATTTGCCATGATGCAACTGTTGGCACAGTATTTGCCCTGTATCTGGACAACAGGTCATCTAGAGGTGACCTCACGTCTAAGAGAGGATGTCATAGGTTATATGTGAGTATTACACTCTCTTGTATAGGGACTTGAGCACCCGAGAATTGTGGACCAATCCCCTGGAGATACCGAGAGGATAACTGTTTTTGAATGACTGGGGAAGGAGTCCTAGGTGTGGTGGTCTGAAGGAAGCTCAAGCACAGCATTGGAGCTGGGAGGCTGGTGGGCTGGTGTGCGTGGCCTGGAGCTGACCTGAGCTGCTCAGGGGTCACAGGTCACGCTTCTCTTTTCAGAAACACAAAGTCCAGCACAGAAAGCCATCTGCTAGGCTGTGATGAGCGACATGGAGCAGGGATGAGTCTCCACCAGGTGAGAGCACCATGCAGGCTTCTGAGTGGGATGGTTGTGGGGGACAGCAAGGTGAGGGGTCAGGGGCTCTGTCACCCCCTTCTCCTCCTGCCCTCAATCTTTCCCTGGAAGTTCCCACGTGCTCTGAGGGCCGTTGGTTTCCATCATGGAGCACCACCAGCGCTGCCTGGGTCTCAGGGCAGGGCAGAGCATCTGTGTAGAAGGCTGCCCTCACTGCTTAGGCTTTGGGCTTGCTATCCCTCCATGCTCTGGAGCTGAGTGAGGGTTCTGCAACCAGGGTCATTTAGAGAGCCCTGGGGGCTGCTGGAGACCCCTGAGCCTTGTCTGGAACCCGGCTGGACACGCCCCACTTTTTGGCAGGTAACCCAGGAGGACATCAACCCTGAATATTCATTGGAAGGACTGATGCGGAAGCTAAAGCACCAATATTTGGGCTACCTGATGCAAAGAGTAGACTCAGTGGAAAAGACCGTGATGCTGGGAAAGATTGAGGGCAGGAGGAGAAGTGGGTGACAGAGGATGAGATGGTTGGATGGCATCATCGACCTAATGGGCCTGAGTTTGAGCAAGCCCTGGGAGATGGTGAAGGACAGGGAAGCCTGGGGTGCTGCCATCCATGGGGGTCTCGAAGAGTTGGATACAACTTAGTGACGAACAACTGCAACAACAGAGGTGTAGGAAGTGAGACCTGAATTCTCGTTCTAGCTGTGTGGCCTCAGACAAGTCATTCACCTCTTGGAGCCTCGATTTTATCATCTTTCCAATGGGGATAATAATATTTATTGCTATCGTGCAAGGAGGAATAAGTGACCTGAGAGAGTTATGTAAGGTGCCCAGCACTGTGCCTGGCACAGAGAAAGTATCTGATAAACAGAAACTACTATTAATGAAATGCAGCAGTTTGGGATGAGAGATTTGGCTTCTTTAACAAACCTGTCTTGGAGAGATTTTTACATCCTACTGTACTGTGCTAAAGAGACAACTAAATTTCTGTTTACATATAAACCTAAACCCTCTTATTCTAACTGTGCCACCACCTTAAAAGACATATATTTATGCTTTCGGTTTTAGCTGTTCATATGTTTAAAAGTGGCACACACTTCCAGTGTGATTATGCTAATGTACACAGGAGTTTAACAACTGTGCTCTCTTCTCTAACCATCTATTTGAACTACATTGTGCAAATAAGATGTTATCTTAAATAAGCTCCTAATATAACTCAGTAATCACTATAATGCTTTTTGGTGAAATTGTGGTGTTATTACTGAATTTAGTCATGAGTCTCAGATACTGAACCTTCGAACAAACACCAGCAGTGCCCAGTTGCTGAGTTCCCAGCCAGGAGGAGATGGACGTGGCTGTTCTGGTAGGCTGGAAAGGGGTGAGGGGCGGCTGGCATGTGCGAGGTCCTGGGTCTGACACCCACAGGAGAGGGTGAGCCAGGGTGTAGGATCGTACCTGTCGGAGGGAGGGTCACTCTTATCAGAAGCCTCATCACCAAGTGGAGAAGGAATAAGCACTGCATGCCCACACATTCCAGCCACAGGAAGGCTGATTCACGAAGTGGAATGCGGGCCGGGAAGGACTTCAGCCAGCTCCGCGGGTCCTCTCTGCCCGGCAGATGCCATCTGCACTGCCTCCCGGGAACTTTGCTTGCAGGTGCCTTTCTCTGACTGTCTTAAGGGGCGACTCAGTTTATCTTCACATTCAGTTCAGTTCAGTCGCTCAGTCGTGTCCGACTCTTTGCGACCCCATGAATCGCAGCACGCCAGGCCTCCCTGTCCATCACCATCTCCCGGAGTTCACGCAGACTCACGTTGCCTTAAAGAAATAGGAAAGCAACACGGGTGCGTGCATGTGTGTGTGCTCAGTCGTGTCCAGCTCTTGGCGATTCCATGGACTATAGCCCGCTAGGCTGCTGTGTCCATGGGATTCTCCAGGCAAGACTCCTGGAATGGGTTGACATTTCCTCCTCCAGGGGATTTTCCTGACCTAGCACTCAAACCTGGGTCTCCTGCAGCTATTGCATTGGAGAGGGATTTCATTACTGTCGAGCCACCTGGGAAGCCCTGGAAAACAGAACATCGAGGGGCAAATGGAGGATTTAAAAAATATACTAATACCTGTCTCTTGCTTTCTCCCTCCTTTCTTCATGTGTCCTTTCCTTCCCTGTTTGCTCTGAGATCTGGGAAAAGCCTCAGCTTCCTCATGGGCAAATATATAGGTAATAATATGGATGGTATTATGGATAGAGTTGTCTTCCCCAGATTCACAGACTGAAATCCTAATTCCCAGGACCTCAGACCTGACTGTATTTGGAGACAGAATTTTTAAAGAAATGACTGAGGTAACGTGAGGTCACATGGTGGGCTTAACCCACCATAAGTGGGGGGAGATTAGGGCATAGAAACACACAGAAGGGTGATCACATGAGGACACGGGGAGAAGGCAGAGCGTCTCTAAGCCAAGGTGAGAGGCCTCAAGGGAAACAAACCCTGCCGACGCTTTGATCTCAGACTTCCAGTCTCAGAATAAATTCTTGTTGCTTAAACCACCTGGTCTGTGGTGCTTTGTCACGGCAGCCCCAGCACATCAATATAGATGTAAATCTCCAGGTAGAGAAATGTCACTTCTCGCTGCTGGTTACCCAGGGTTGGGGCAGCTGGGAGTTAGGCAAATGAAGTTGGATCTCGAGAGGGGTCTGGAGCCTGTGGTCTGGGAACCAGCACTTGTCTGGCTGGCTGTCTTCACAACCTCGATGTTCTCTGGTCTGCCTTTGGGGAGGAGTGTGTGCTGCTAGCTTCCTCTGCCCCAGGCACTGTATGTTCTTGGCAGAGTTTGTCCATTGAGCAGGTAAATGTGACGGGAAGGAGAGCCTGGTGACTTATTAAGTGGCGTTGAAAGAGCGAAGAGAAAAACCGGAGACAGACTCACCGCGGTGACAGGAGGGGAATGCGGTTACTGCTGTGGGGTTAGAAGGGCGCTGAGCCGTGAGCTGGTCCAGACCATGCATCTCACAGCGGGGAACTGGGGCCCCAGAGGAAAGGAGACTTATCCAAGACAGGGCTAACTCTAGGCCACCCATCTCCTGAACATCACTGGCGATGCTTTCCTGGGATTGTCCTCATTTGGAGAATAGGAAAGGAAAAGAAGAGGTTCATTTCGTATTCACAAATGCCTAATGCAGAGAACACAACACATTTAAACCCTAAAAGTCTCCCAGTGGGATGCTTAAGTTCGCTCTTTGCTGTGTGGAGGAGTCATTGCTGTTGTTCTTCAGCCATTCAGTTGCTCAGTCATGTCCAACTGTTTGCGACCCCTTGGACTGCAGCATGCCAGGCTTCCCTGGCTTTCATTATCTTCTGGAGTCTGCTCAAACTCAAGTCCATTGATTCAGTGGTGTCATCCAACCATCTCATCCTCTGTCACCCTCTTTTCCTCCTGCCCTTGGTCTTTCCCAGCATAAGGGTCTTTTCCAGTGAATTGGTTCTTCACATCAGATGGCCAAAGTATTGGTGCTTCAACATCAGTGCTTCCAAAGAATATTCAGGGTTGATTTCCTTTTAGGCTTGACTGGTTTGATCTCCTCAATGTCCAAGGGTCTCAAGAGTCATCTCCAGGACCACAGTTTGAAAGCATCAATTCTTCGGTGCTCAACCTTCTTTATGGTCCAACTCTCAGATCCACACATGATTACTGGAAAAGCCACAGCTTTTAACTATACAGACTTATGTCAGGAAAGTGATGTCTCTGCTTTTTAATATGCTGTCCATTTGTCAGAGCTTTTCTTCCAAGAAGCAAGCATCTTTTAATTTTGTGGCTGCCGTCACTGTCTTCAGTGATTAGAAACAGTTAAATGTTATCATCCATCCATTGTGTGTGAATGACTGTGAAGGTCAGGAAAACAGGCAACGAGCTTATCTCGGCTCATCTGAGAATGACCCTCATCGCCGGCATTGTTTATGTTCTTTGGGACCTGCGGCTCCAATCATACCAGTACTTTCTCCTGATGAAGCGGAGTGAGGGTTATAGGAGGTGGGCAGGGTAGTATAAGCACTGTTGCCTACCGTGGAAAATGCTGGAATGCCTGCTTTTGTTGAGTCCCTCCTAGATCAGGGCGCCTCAACCTGGGTCTTGCTCCTGCAGCCCTGTCCTCGGTCCTGCTCTGGAGAGGAACACAGCCACTCACAGGCCACATCTACACTACCTAACGGGCCAACGTTAAACGTTAAACACCCCTTAAACGCCCTGGCATTACCCTTAAGAGGTAGTCTGATGAATGGGCTTAGTGACCTTTGTCAGATGGAAGCAAAAACAGAGAGACGGGATGACGGCCTTTGCTGGGGTTCAACTAAGTCCCGCAAACCATCACATCTGCTAATGGGGAGCCCACGGCGTGTGGCACGTCTGTGGGTCTGCTCAACTTGTGGGAGAGGAAGTGGAGGGACAGAGGAGCTGGGGGACCCTCACAGCCAGGGTCACCCCACTAGGGGATGGGCTGAGCTGGGACTCACACTCAGACCTGCCCTGTTGCCAGGCTGTGTGCCCTCTTCATGTGACTGCATTGCCCCCATGGGGGTATTTCCTGAAAGCCTGTGACCTGCTAGGGCGTGGAGAGGAACCAGAGCTGATCCCCGAACTGGGCCCACAGCCTGGCACCAGGAGGCTCTCCCGGAAACCCTGGGTGGGGGTAGGCAATGACGTGGGGGGCACATGCCTTTTAAATCGGAAGTTCACCTCTGAAAAAAGAAATAATCATTGCTCCCCATTTAAAAACATAAAGTAAAAAGCAGAGAAGAAAACGCACTCCTTGTGTTTTCACAACCGGAAGCTCACCGCCATTTCTCTTTGGTGTATTTTGTTTTGCTCTACTTGTTTTCTTTACACAATAATTTTCTTACCTTGTTGTAATGATCCCTTGATGGTAGGCTTAGGTAGACAGAATCTAAGTTTTTCTCATTTTCCGTTTTATCCCTTCATAGTCATGCAATTGGTGCTCAATAATTTTTTTTTTTTTTTTGGACAGGAAAGTAGGATTTGTTGGTGGACATGAGTAAAGAGGGGCTCCTCAGATGACAGTAGTGGTAAAGAAACTCCCTGCCAATGCAGGAGCTTCGGGTCTGAGCCCTGGGGTGGGAAGATCCCTTGGAGAAAGGCGTGGCAACCCACTCCAGTATTCTTGCCTGGAGAATCCTATGGACAGAAGAGCCTGGCGGGCTACAGTCCATGGGGGTCACACAGAGTCAGACACGACTGAAGCAGCTTAGCATGCAGGCAGGTGTAAGGAAGGGACGGCAGCCATTTGTCCAGGGGGCCACGATTAGGGATGCATTTAACCCCACAACCATCTGAAAGAAGCCACCTTTTCTGCCACCATGTTTTAAAATTCATCTACATTAAACTCCATAAATCCCCATTTCTGGGAGACGAGAATCTTCTGGCAGCCAGGGAACTTGAACATGGCCGCGGGGAGGGTCTCAGTCACCTCCCCCTTGTTCTGCAGCTTGGTGCAAGTGGACATTATGACTTGGCCCATGTGGACCCTGGCCACTGCGCCCTGGCTCTTTCCAGAGGCACTGTGCACACCTGCCTGGAGCCTGTCAGATCCGATCAGCTCCAGCGTGGACAATGTCTTGTGGATTCAGGTGACGTGGATTCAGGTGATGTGGATGGGGTGGAGCTGCACGCAGATACGAGAGCCATCTTTGCCACAGCTTTTCACCAGGTACGTGTCAGCACAAATATGAGCAGCCTCCAGGGCTTCAGTGGGAACTTTCTCACTTTCATCTCCTTCCGCCCCAGGTCAAATATGTGGATTGTAGCATCAGGGACACCTCAGGAGAAGCGAGACTTTGCATACAGCTTGTTCTTACGATACCGATACTGGTAATGTCAAGCTGGGTGGCAGCCCATGGTGACACCAGGATCTTCAATAGTGAGTCGAAAATCTGCTGGGAGGCACTGAGACTTGCTGCTGTCCACTGGGAGCTCAATACATGGGAATTCCTCCCAGCAATGGGAAACGTCTAAGAATGGAAGGACCTGCCCCCATGGGCGGGAATACTCCATCCCTGAGGAAATTCAAGGAAAAGCTAGATGACCTCCTGATGGGAGTGTGGAAAGAGGATACTGTGACAGGGGGATTTCCAAATCTGATGGAACCTGGGTCTGGTGGACCGGCCAGGCCTTTCACAGGGAGCGGGAAGCTTTCCAAATGGAGCAGAAGCAGCTCTCTCGTCAGTCTGCCTCCTGCCCGATAAGGGTGTTCGCTGTGTCGAGGACTCGGCTAGAAATCCATCCAAACTAAACTGAGGGTTTGTGGGCACAGTGGTTGGAGCAGGGCTATTTCCTGCAGAGCGTTGTCTTTCCATCACAGCTGAGACCAAAGCCTGAGAATCAGGTTTTGTGTGATGCCAGTAACCCTGACTCCCAGCTGGAAGGGAAGCTCTATTTACATAGAAAGTCAGTAACAATAGGGACCGATTTGTGGTTGAGCCACAGTAAGAAGTCTGAAATGGGCTGGGTGACCCTGCATTAGGGTTGCTGGGTAGGACCTGGACATTTAGAGATGTGGGCCAGACATCAAGGCAGGGCGTCTGATGGGTGAAAAGGGCCCTGAGTGACTCTCAGCTGCAGGGAGGAAGGCGGCTTGCGAAGAGGCAGGAGAGCAATGTCAGATCCACCCTGTGAGGTCCTTCCTGCCCAGCCCGCCTCCCCTGGACAGTGCTTCTGGGGCAGCTGGCTGCTCTCTCATCCTTGCCTAATTCTGATAGTGTCTAGCAGGAGAGGGGCTCGGTACAAGGGCAGGAAAAAGTGTTAGTTGCTCAGTTGTGTCCGACATTTTGAGACCTCATGGACTATAGCAGGCTCTTCTGTCCATGAGATTCTCCAGGGAAGAATACTGGAGGGGGCTGCCATTTTTTTCTCCATAGGATCTTCCCAACCCAGGGATGGAACCTGGGTCTCCCGCATTTCAGGATGTGAATTTTCCAGTGTGCTGAGCTTCAGGCTGAGGAAGGACCTGAGAAGTTGGAAGAAGGGGAAAGAGAGGGATGGAAGGATGGAAGGCTGCTGCAAAGGAAGGCCGCTTGGCCATGCGTATGAGAGAGAGGGAGTCAGAAATGAAATGCTCGCTCCTTTCCAGCTGGGGATGGGTGGGTTCCGGGAGAGTGGGCAAGAGTTACCAGAAAGGGGCGGCCGACGTCTACTGCGTGTTCTCTGCTTCTGTTGACATGTCAGGAGCCCCCGATGGCTTGTTGGCCTGGCTGGGGATGCAGACACTTTTGGATGGATGGAGACCACGGGAAGTGATGAGTCAACCCTCAGCTGTTTGCTGAGTACCAGCCATTCAGCAAGCGGTGTGTCGGCTTCAAAAACATGATCTGTTCTAAAACCACCCCCCAGGGAGGCAGGCCAGGACCTGCCAGCCCGAGGAGGAAACTGCCAAGAGGACCGTGTGAATCTCTAGGTGCCAACAAGGAGCTCTGGGGTGGATCCTGAACCCTCCTGATCCCCAAGCCTATGCCCAGATGGTGTGTGACGGAGCCCTCCTCATGCTTGGCAGGTCCCAGGAGCAGTCTCTAGGTTGTGTAAGCGCTGTTCCCTCTGTGGGTCAGCATCTGAACCCCTCCCTCTGTTGGGAGACTCAGAGGGCGGCGGAAAGGAAGGAGGCAGGGGCCATTCTGCTGGTGGCCCTTGTCCATTAAGGCCCAGGGGCTCTAAAGATGCTGCTGCTAGCCTGCCTCCCACTGAGGGGAAATGCAACATGCTTTTGACTTTATGTGGTTAAATTGAGGTTAAGCCAAGTTCTGTGTAGCTGTTTCTACACATATTAGGAAAACCAAACAGCTG
Organism: Capricornis sumatraensis; assembly: GCF_032405125.1. NCBI lineage: Eukaryota > Metazoa > Chordata > Mammalia > Artiodactyla > Bovidae > Capricornis > Capricornis sumatraensis. The sequence continues at coordinate 18,009,648 of NC_091069.1, read as the reverse complement.
CAGGGCTGGTGTCAGCAAGATCCCTGAACCTGTTTGAACCTGGCTGGGCCAGCTTCGTGTGAGTTGTGGCCGTGGCTGCGTCTATTGAAACAGTGCTGAAGGGGCACTCACACTCCCCACCGCCCTACCCACCCTTCTCATTCGCATCCCCCATCCCAAACCCTTCATCAGCCCCTTTCTCCAGAAAAGGCGGAGGAAAAATTACCCTTGCTGGATGCCCATCGAAGGGCTGCCTGTGTCCTGCATGCTGACGACGTTGTTTAAGACTGTGCCACCTCTGTGAAAATATTGGTTCTGTCGTGATGCCAAGATTTCTGAGTTAGCTATCAACCAGGTCTCCTTGTGCAAACTCAATCTGCTTTCGGAAAGGTTTAATCAGCATGAGATCTTTCTTAGAAAATGGTCACAGTGCTTGTGTGCCCATCTCCTCTGTTCCCTGCTGGCCACCAGCAGCCACTAGGGTAGGAGCCATGAAGCTTGGGGCTTGGGCATTATGACATAGCCAAGGGCTGGGGAGGGCTTCCCTGGTAGCTTAGTCGGTAAAGAATCCGCCTACAATGCAGGAGACACAGGTTCGATACCTGGGTTGGGAAGATCCCTTGGAGAAGGAAATGGCAACCCACTCCAGTAGTCTTGCCTGTGAAATCCCATGGACAGAGGAGCCTGGTGGGCTATATGTCTGTCCACAGGGTCGCAAAGAGTTGGACATGACTGAATCGACACGCACACATGCAAAGGGCTGAGGAATTCTTTCTCCAACAGTCTGGAGAGAGGACAACTCTAATTCTTCCTGGAGTGTCTTTAGAGACCATCATTTAGAGAATATTGTTAAGCCAAGTATTAAAAAGGAAAGTGTTAGAGTGGAGGAGGAGACTCATTGTTTACATTTAAACCTTTGTTGTTTAGATTCAGAGACTCTCATTAATGAAGTCAAGACTTTAAACCATGGGTATCCATTAGCTTGGAAAGGAAAATTTAATGGTATTTCCTTTGATGTAATCACCATGGAAAATAGTGTTATAATTCCAAGGTGCTAAGCAAACTTTGCAATCTGTTTTTTTTTTTGGTAAAATAATTCTATACAGATATGTAGATTGACAGGTGAAATTTATTTGGGAGTGAGGTTATTTAAGCCATTAATTTACTTAGGATTAGAAGAGATTATTTGCGACTACTAAAAATAAATAAGGAGATTAAAATTTATGTAACCATCAGATTGACATTTTTTTTTAAGAAAACTTAAGCACAGCCAGAAATTAGTGACAAAATGAGTGGAGCTTTGAAGTAACTGATTTAATATGTAGAATATACAAAGGACAATGGTTGGATGGACTCATCCGATAAATTTCCTCTTGCCTTTCTTCACCGCCAACCCCATCCTGTTACTGTGTCCAGTTGCTTAAACATGACTGTTTTGAATTATGGATTTTCAGCAGGGAGGAAATTAATAGAGAAATATGTACTTGAAGCAGTGGGCTGGGAAGTTAGATTCTCAGCTCATTACTTCTCTGTTCCTAACTTCCTGTGTGACCCGGGTCAAAGCAATTCACCTCTCTGAGCCGCAGCTTCTGTCTGCGAAGGACTATTGCTTGTCAGCTGCTGTAGGCGGGGTGGGGGAAGAAAAACAAGGGAAAGGCTGGGGGACATTTGGCTGGGAAGCAGCAGAGGAGTCATAGACGGCTCCCGCGAATCCTCCATGCCTCTGATTTTGGCCCTTTCTCTGGACTGATGTTTGTAATCTGTGGTCCCATTACAAACCTGTGGATAACACGCCCTGTTACTCCAAAATATTGAAAGCAAATAGTAACTCAAGATAATGCAACGTGAGCAACACGAAGGTCAGTGAACCCAGAAGCAGAAAATATCCCCGTGTGTTAAACACGATGGCACACGATGCTTCCAGAAGCGTTCATGAATTCCTGCTTTGTGGCAGCAAGAACCGGCCGGAGAAATGAAGGCCGGGGTATCTCAGGGCAGTGCTGCGATCCTGTCAGATGTGCACACTGGCCCCAGTTGCTAAAGCGCTTCATGGCTGATAAGGTGCTAGTCACAGAGATGGGAACTAAATTTATAGTCGGCTTCTGTGGAGCCAATTTCCATGTTGTGCTGCCGGAGTTGAAAACGCAAGGAAATGTGCTTGAAGCCAAAATTGGCTTTGTGGCTCCAGTTTCCTCAGCTCAGCACCACCTGCCTCCAATCAAACTGTCCAATTACAGGAAACAATTGTTTTCTTGCTTTCTGGGAAGTGAAGAAATTCATCCAGTAAAGGACTGATTTCTAAATGTTTCTCCCCCACCTCACCCCTTTTTTAGAAAGATAAAAGAACAGAAATTAACAGCAGATCCAGAACATCAACACTGTTTCAGGGTGGGGGAGAAAGTGTTTCCCTAACAAATTACTTTCAGAGTTCAAAAACCAGAGTGATGTGGCCCATGCATTATGATGCGATGGACCACAGACCCCGGGTCTGTAATTACCTCTGATAATAATGTTATTAGCTACTCAGAAGAAAGGTTCTCCCTTTTAAGATGTGAGGCAGTAATTAAAGGCTGCAAATTTCACAGGTGAAATCTTGCAGAAAGTACGATTTTAAAGTCAAAGAATTTAGTGATCCACCTCTGGTTAATTAAACTTTCTTCTCAAAATAAAATCTTGTATTTGAAACAATGAAATCGGCGGCAATGATACTATTTATCTCTGAGGCCAAGTCTTATTTCTTTAAACTTCAAACTGACTTGCTTGAGCTGATTTCTCTGAAATAGCTGAAATAACAGCAGAGAAGTTGAAGGGAAAATAAACCACTGGCCACGTGGAGATATTTAGCATGCATTGAGCAAGGGTAATAATTATAGTACATGCTTTCCTCTGGCAGGTAATATTTTCATGGAACAAACAGACAAACTTCCCTTGATGTGTTTCTGTGTCATCTCCTGAATTTTCTTTTGCAAATTAAAGAGAACGGCTCAATATTTCATGATTCAATAAAAGTCATGACCTCATGAAAACCACTTATAAGCAGTGTTCCACATCATTTTTCTTTAGGGTATTTACCCATGTGAGGCTACCTCCAAAATCTCACATATACAACATTGATTTTTGCCACATTCTAAATCCACTTATGTCTTATTTCAAAGCAACTGTCCCGCTCCGCTCCATGAGTTCTCCTACATACAGGCCTTGTCATTGTTGTCATTCAGTCACCAAGTTGTATCTGACTTTTTGTGACCCCGTGGATTATAGCCCGACAGGCTCCTCCCTCCATGGGATTCTCCAGGCAAGAATACTGGAGTGGGTTGCCATTTCCTTCTCCAGGGGATCTTCCTGACCCACGGATCGAACACGCATCTCCTGCATTGGCAGTCGGATTCTTCACTGCTGAGCCACCTGGGAAGCCCTTACGGGTGTTAGCTCAGAAGAAACACTGTTCTCCTCCTCCAGGAAGCCTTCCTTGATCAGATCAGGTAGAGACCATCTCTCACTTTCTGCCCCTGCTCTAGTCCTGTTTCGGGTTCTAGCCTGGGTATTGATTTTCACTTCTGAAGTGTGAAGAAACTCTTTGGGAATAGAAATTCATAGGAAACCAGGCTGTTTCTCAGTAGAAATGAATAAGGGATGGCTTTCCTCCTATTTATTTCTTCTGAGTTCCGTTAGGGAGAGGGCTTCCCAATTCAGGAGCCACAGGAGACATGAGTTCAATCCCCGGGTCAGGAAGATCCCCTGGAGGAGGAAATGGCAACCCACTCCAATATCCCTGCCTGGAGAATCTCATGGACAGAGGAGCCTGGTGGTTGCAGTCCAGGGGGTCCAAAAGAGTCAGATATGACTGAACGACTGAGCACACTCACCCTTAGAGAACTTTTTCTCTTCTCCATATCCCCAGGTGGTGGTGGGAACCTAGGACTCCAGCCTGATCACCTTTTCCATTCATTCTGCAATTCTGGGCGACCTCATGCCCACTCATGACTTCATCTCTAACCTTTGGTCTCCACAGCACAAACCTGTGTTCTCCTCCTTGTGCTCTGGGGGTCTGGGGTGAGACACCGAGTGCACAGGCTCTAGGGAGAGGCCGGTACTCCTGTGGCCTCAGAGCTGATGCTTGCTCTCCCAGAGTCTTACTTTTCTTACCAAATAGGGGGTGGGGTGGGTGGGATACCAGTGAGTTTATTAATCTGGAGAAATCCCTCCTCATTCTTCACCCTCATCTGGGCCTAAGCATCATGGCTGGAGGCTCTCTCTGCCTGCCCTGCCCACCCCCAGCACCCCAGCCTTGCACCGCTCACAGCCAACCTGCTTCTGTGCCCAGCAGGGACTTGAGCTCTTTTCAACCAGAGCCACTGGCTGGGGCCGAGTGTCCCTTGGCTTTGTTCCCTTTGGTGAGGGGTGTCGACAAAGCACCCAGGAAATCGTCCCTGAATGATCAGATCTGATTTCAGCAACAGTCTGTGCTCCTTCTTCACCCCGTGCTCTTTATCCATAAGAACAAATTTCGGATTTTGCAAATCGGCCACTTGACAGAGATCTGGTGACTCAGGAGAGAACTGGGGCCTGGGGGCTTTCCAGCCACCTAGTTAGATGAAACCACACAGCGACCTTCCCTCCCCGCGGGGTGACCTAGTTCTCAATTCCTGTAGTCTCGGAGCCCTCGCTGCAGAATTCTGATGAGGCCGGGCCGGTTCACCGCTGGGGTTTGATGAGAAAAGGGAATTGAGATGGAGGTGATTGATTTGAACCTTGAGAAGCTGTGGGGATGTTGCCCTGTTTTTTTTTTTTTTTTCCTGGCAGTGGGAACTATTCTGTGGGAAGGGGGCTTCCTGTGACCCCCCTCTCCATCGGGACCTCTCGGGAGTTCTGCTCCATCCCCGTGGGATGAGATGGGAAGGCTGCCCTGACACACGGTACGGGAGATTGATTATCTCGGCTCTTGCAGCCTCTCTGGGTGAGTTTCCCAATTAGAATGAAAAATCGCCGACAATCCTACTTCCACCCAGATCCCCATTTTGCTCTTTAGAGCTGAAGTGGAAATTGAACTCCGTGTGTCTTGCCTGATTGAGTTCGTCTCCCAGACAGTTGGGCTGGGGCCGCGGCTCCTCTGGGTTGGTGGGTAGATGTGGGTCGTCCTTGTGCCCGGCAGGGCTGAGGAGGCCAGCAGAGACCGCTGCCTCTCTGGTGGGTGGTGCTTTCTCATCCCCCTTGGCAGTAAAGAGAAGAGGAGATGCTACAGTGGGCAGATTCCTTTTCTCCTCCACTCTCTCTCACTCATCTTAAAGTCCCTCCTCCATGAACCTTCTCCTGACTGTTCCCTGAAGCCTCCTTCCTCCAGTCTCTCTCCTCTAACCTCCCTGGCATGCTGGAGGCCCTCATTGGGAAACTTCTCAGGCTGCTTGTGGTTTTCTGCTTCCTCATCAGCCCCCTCACCACCTGGCAGCCCCTGGGGGGCAGGATTCGGGGTAAACACAGGGCCCAGAGCCCATGACCATGCAGAGCAGACTTGGAAGGAAGGAAAGGACCAGTGGTGATTAGCCCTCTACCCAGTGGACTATTCGAATCTTTTGAAGACTTTTTAAAATAATGCAGAAGTCCTGGGCCCCCTGAACCAATGGGATCAGAATCTCTGGGCATCAGCATTTAAAAAGCACCCCCTGCCCCACAGGGTGGTTTTTCCATGCAGGCCTGGAGGAGTAGGATGGCCCCAAAGGGCAGGAAGCAGGCTTTGGGTCTCAGTCTGGTCTTCCCTCCTGACTTTGTTTTCCTTACTTAAAAGGATGAGATTGGCTGGATTCTAGATATGACATATAAAGTACCTATGAGGGAATATGCACTCAGTAACTCTTGATCCTGTGGTTGCAAATGCTTGGTGCACATAGGATTTAAGCCTGTAAGATTTGGAGTCAGGCAAGGCCGGTCTGAGTAAGTTACTAAACATTGGAAACTGGACAGGCTACTTGACCTCAGCCGTCTCATCTGTGAAAGGGATTTCATAATATTCCCCACATCACAGATGTGTAAGGATTAAATGAGCTAAGCCATTCAAGTTATACAATTTGATAATCAGTAGAGAGTAAGGAAATGGCAACCCACTCCAGTGATCTTGCCTGGAGAATCCCAGGGACGGGGGAGCCTGGTGGGCTGCTGTCTATGGGGTCGCACAGAATCGGACACGACTGAGTATCTTCACTTTCACTTTTCACTTTCATGCATTGGAGAAGGACATGGCAACTCACTCCAGCGTTCTTGCCTGGAGAATCCCAGGGATGGGGGAGCCTGGTGGGCTGCTGTCTATGGGGTCGCACAGAGTTGGACACGACTGAAGCGACTTAGCAGCAGCAGGAGCAGTTATTAATGTTACTTGTAGGGTAAGTGCTGACTGAGGTTTATAGGAGAAAAACAATTTGATGATGACAAATAAGAATTGTGGTTATTTGGACTTTTCTTCTAAAGCATATCACTTTAAGGATAAGTCATGTGACTTTCAGAGATGGAAATATTGATTAGACTTATTCTATTATGTAATGCTCTATTTGTGAACTCTCAACACATCTCCGGAGTGGAAACACATTTTCATTTGCTAATTTCTGATAACAAGGCAAAAAGTTCTCGTGTGTGTGTGTGTGTGTGTGTGTGTGTGTTCAGTCGTTCAGTTGTATGCAACTCTTTGCTGCCCCATTGACTGCAGCCCTCCTCTGTCTATGGAATTTTCCAGGCAAGAAAACTGGAGAGGGTTGCCATTTTCTACCCCAGGGGATCTTCCCCACCCAGGGACGCAACATCTCTTGTGTCTTCTGTACTGGCAGGTGGATTCTTTACCACTCGGCCACCTGGGAAGCCAAAAAGCTTTCTTAAATAGACAATTACATTTTTAGAGAGGTGGGAACTGAAACACTAATTCTGACTTTTGCTCAGCTTGTCCTCCCTCTGACTGTAATCCACTCTGAGGACCACACTCTTCTTCTGGCTGCTAACTTGTGAGGGTCTTAGCCAGACTGAGCTGTTACACATAGGTGACCCTGGTAGAGATTTTGTTTGGGATTGAGCCTGTGAGACAGGAGTCAGAGTTTTCCATCTCCTGGGTTTCATTCCCCACTAAGGTTAATGGAGCCTGGGAGGCCACCATTCAAATGCGTGCAGTTTAGCTTTCCAGTACGAGGATGAACGAATGGATTCCTGCTGTGAAAAACCAATTCAATGCTTAAAAATAATGGGAAAAGTTATGAATGTCTAATTCCATTGTCTGTTGGTCTGAGAGCTGTGACCTGAGTGATAGGATAAGCCTTCTCCCAGAGAAAAAGTGTCAGTCACTCAGTCGTGTCTGCCTCTTTGTGACCTCTGGACTGTAGCCCACCAGGCTCCTCTGTCCATGGGATTTTCCAGGCAAGAGTACTGGAGTGGGTTGCCATATCCTTCTCCAGGGATCTTCCCAGCCCAGCGAATGAACCCAGGTCTCCTGCCTTGCAAGTAGATTCTTTACCACTGAGCCATCAAGGAAGCCCTTTCTCCCAGAGAGTACCCAGCTATTTCTGACGTTCCCCCGAAATTGCCCAAGGACCAGGTCACATGAGATCACTGGCCTCTTCCACCCAGGGCTGCTGCCCACGAATGAATGGGCTGGCGTCTTACTGCTGTCACTGTTGGCCTGGAGAAGGCCACTGTCAGAGCAGGGTGCTACCTCCTGGGGTGCCCCAAGCTTCCAGCCTGCAGGGGGGCCAGCAGGTCCTGGGTTTACTGCAGACACAGATGAGTGGATGGTCTCTTCCCAGGGATCCCCAGGTCTGAGGCAGACCGCCTGGCTCTGCATCCTCCCTGGGGTCCAGTAAGTTGTCTGCAGGCTCCTCTCCTCTTGGGGCAAAACCCCAGGACAGTGAGGAGGATACTACGTGGTCCCCTTGATCCTCCTCCTGACCCCTCCCTCCCTCCCACCCCTAAACACCTCCTTACAAAGTGCCACCCTCTGCGAGTCCGTGGATGCAAACGGGTGTGGATGTATGCCTGCAGGGAAGTGTGAAGCAGGCCAGGCCTTAGCTCCGCCAACTGAAAATTCCCTCTTTCATATGTAAAATCCAAACTCAACTCATTAAGCCACCGACAAAGATAGCATGACTTGGTAATGCCTTCCTAGAGAGCGATTTGGCAATATTGATCAGGAGTCTTAAAAATGTTCACAGCCTTTTGCTCAGCATTTTAACTCCAAGGAATTTATGCTCAGGAACTGTTTCGATATGCTTATAGAGATCTGTGTTCCAGGATTTTGTCTCAAAATGTATCTCCCTAGACTATGGGTAAAATTGGAAATGAACAACCTTAATGTCCAAAACAGAGGAAGAATTAAAGCAATCCTGGTGTTTTCACATATATAATAAAATAGTTTAAGCCCATTCAAGTCACACTGATGTGTAGTTAAGGATACAGGGAGATGTTTACCTTGTAATGTTAGAGTTAAACTGTTGCATGACTGTAGGTATAGTGTGTGCCTAATGAGGTAAAATCATACATTTATATACAGCCTATATTTACATGTATGTGTGCTGTGTGTATCATAAAAACAGACGAAAGACAATGCACTGGAATATGGACAGTGGCTATACATGGGTAATGAGACAATAACGTAATTTTCTTTTTCATAATATTCTATTTCCCCCTAACTTTTTAGAATAAACATGTATAACCTAAAAAACACTTTATAATGATTCAAGCAACAGAAGGTAACAGAAGTTCATGAGATCATTCCGCTGCCGAGAATGCAGGCTGCGTTGCCCCAGGTCTCCTTTGTGGGGGACCCCTCAGGTCGGCTCCCCTGCTCATCAGCTCCCCCATTGTTGATGCTGCAGGTTTTCTCAGGGAGACAGAGAGGCAGAGACGGACTTGTGTGAGCCTCAGTCCCAAGCCTGGAAGAGCCATCGTCCCTCTGCTGTCCCAGGAGCAGTGGACAGCACGGTTTCCGGGTTCGGCTAACTCTGTGCTGGCTCCCAGCTCCACTTGCATACGTGGACCTCCTGCCTTCAAGAGCCTTACTTTCCTCATCTGTACAATGGGGACAGCAGTACCACCGGCAGGAATGTAATTGAGACGTGATGTGAGCTTCGTGCTGTCCCTGCCATGCAGGAAGTGCCCTGTAATTGGTGTGCATCTGTGTTCCTGTGCTCATGTGTTATATATATTTGTATATATAACAAATATACCTGTGTTTGGGTATATTTCCTCATCTGATAGGGCTTCCCTGGTGGCTCAGAGGGGAATGTGTCTGCCTGCAATGTGGGAGACCTGGGTTCGATCCCTGGGTAGGGAAGATCCCCTGGAGAAGGAAATGGCAACCCATTTCAGTATTCTTGCCTGGAGACTCCCATGGACGGAGGAGCCTGGTAAGCTACAGTCGACAGGGTCACAAAGAGTCGGACACGACTGAATAACTTTCTTTTACTTTCTCATCTGATAAATGGATCCAAGATAATTTTCCCCATTCACTTCTTAGAGCTTTGGATTAATTTATATAAGAAGATAGAATAAATAAGTACTAACATTTTGTTGCCAGGTGGGGCAAGTGGGGTCTCTTTGTGCTGAGAAAGAGAAGGGGTCATGGGAAGGGCTCTCCGTCTCAGGGTGGGCAGAACTGTTGTCACTGTCCCCTCTTCATAGCGGAAGTGGAGGAGGCTGCCGGCCAGTTCTTAGAATCTTCTGCGTCCACTCTCCTCATAGCTGCGTGGCTGGACCACAGCCTCCTACTCTGGGCATGGTTGGCTGATACAGTAAACAGCTGCAGATACAATCTCACCCCCTCAGTGAGGGGATGATGCCCTCGAGAGAAGGCTAAAGCCTCCTCCTCCGCTCCGCCTCCTCTTCCTCTTCGCCCCGGCAATGTAGGGCGTGGATGAAGATGAAGTCCAGATGTTACCTGGGAGCTCAGGGCCTACTGTGGTCCTTCCTTTGCTGCTGGTTCCCTCCTGGATGCTCAGTGTGCAGAAGCTGCCATCTGTGTGCCTGGCCTTCCCCCTTTCTGGAAACCTCTGCTGTGGCCGAGGAGGGCCAGCTGGAAGGGAGGCTACCGTGGGTGTGGCTGCATGGCTAGCAGCTAAAGCCGTGATGGGCTCATAGGCCATCCTGGCCACGGGCCTAAGTGCCATGGCCGAATAATCTCACGCTTGCATCCTAGGGTGATGCCAACAAGAATCACAGAGTACAAGGCCAAATGCAATTGCTTTAAAACAGACAGATGAGCTTGGTTCAGGTGGTGCCAGAGGCTTCTTGATTTCAGCAGAGAGTTATTCTGTGCACTTTTATACTACCACCCAATAAAAACGCAACTGTTCAGAGCGCCATTAAGTTGTAGTTTTAGGAGTCACTGTCGAAGAGAGCAGGCCAGAAATTTAACCTGGTTTGCAAACTAATTGGAGCTGCTTTTTTCAAAGCCACATCCAACCTTCAAGTCTGGGTGCTTTCTTTTTCTTGACAGTGTGTTACTCTGAATGTTTCGAATCAATTTGGTAATGTGATTCAAGCCACTTAAACTGCCTCAGGGCTCTAGCTTTTCTGCTGTAATGCTTTATTTCAAGGAGCTACTAGGGACAGCAGCACAAAACAGGATGCTAGTGGGAGGACATGCGTCGTGGTCTGTGGGTACCATCAGGAGCCAAGAAACAGAGATGATGCCACCTGCCCTTTAATGAGCGCCTACTCCACCCAGGACCAAGTTCATGTCCCACAACGTGTGCTGTGGCCCTGAGCCTACGTGGAAGGGTCCTGCACCTGTTTTTTGTTTTTTAAACATTATCTATCTACTTTTATTGGAGTACAGTTGCTTTACAACGTTGTGTTCATTTCTGCCATATAGCTGCACCTGGTTTAATGCTCCGTGTCACTGTTTTGAAATTTTTAGAAACCATGAGCCTGGGCCCCTGTATTTTCATTTTGCACCAGGGCTGTTTCCTTTTCTTTCTGGACGCACAGCTGACTCCTCTCATGTCCTCCTGGCAGTCAGGTGTGGCCCCATGACTAAGTGTAATCATGGGAATGTGAGAGCCGTTTCATGCCTGGTCCATCGGAACCTCCAATGCATGATCCTTTTAAACACACATGCACGTGGCTCCTGTGGTGCGAAGAATTCCGGACCTTTGACCTCCTGGGCTATTACTGCTATGACCCGACAACACCTCAACTGCTCATGCGAGTCCACTAGCAGCTGCCAGCAGAGGTTTTCAGGAAAGGTGGGCTATTGGTGACAATCTTGTGCAATTTTCTTGGAGTTCCCCTAACATTTGCAGTATGGCTGTTGCAGCCCCAGCTGTCATGTTTGAGGCAGGATGATGGTGGCAGGACAAGGAGAGACATTCTGAGCCCTGCCTTCTTCCATTCGATCTAGAAGTACAAGGTTTGAAAGACTCTGAAACAGTCTCTGGCTTTACTCTCAAGCCCAGAATTAGATGACACCCCTCTTGCTACAAGGGGCAGTTGAAGAGTGAGGAGCAGAACTGTTAAGATGACTTAGACCAATCCTGGCCATGACCGGGGGCTGGCCTATGGTTGTTCTGAACCAAAGTGGGATTCTTCTAGCAAGAAACAAGGGAGGATGTGGATACTAGATAGTGTATGTCACAGTCTGCAAAGGAGTTTGGGATGAGGGGAGTGGTTTATAAAAATGAGGCAGGTGGGGTTGGGACTTGCCTTGTCCGGGAGGAGAGAGGTTCTGGGTCTGAAACACTTGATACAAATAAAGCCCAGATCAAGGTGGAAATGAGAGCAGAGCTGGCACTGGAGCTGATGTAGATGTCCAGAATGGAAGCCAGCACTTTCCTTGCGCTCAGTGTTTGTCCTACTCTTATCCAGGCACTGAAGCTTTACTGGGTTGTTGCTGAGTCTCTAGAGTAGAGGCCGGTGATTGTGGTCGATTATCTGTTAACTTGGGGAAGGCAGTGGCAACCCACTCCAGTATTCTTGCCTGGAAAATCCCACGGACAGAGGAGCCTGGTGGGCTACAGTCCATGGGGTCCTAAAGACGTGGACACGACTGAGTGACTAACACATCTGTCAACTAGACGGTCCCTCAGAAGGACTTGAGCTTCAAGTTTGTGTTCTTTAGACCCAAGTGTAGCATTTCACTTGCTCTCCCACGGCCTCCTCATGGTGCCTTCTTCGTTTTCTCTGCCCGCTTGTGACAGGGACAGCTCTGTTCACTTGTCACCCTATCCAGTCACGTGCCTCAAGAGCAGTGCTGCCCAAGAGAAGTGTAACATGAGCCATGAAGGTGACTTTAACCTGTCGCATGGTCACACTTTAAACAATAAAAAGAAACATATGAAAATAGCAACTACATCTTAGTTAACCTACCATATCCAAAATATCATTTCAACATGTAATGAGCAGAAAAATTAGTGAGTTTTTTTCACTCTTCTTCATACTAAGTCTTGGAAGTATGGTTTGTATGGTACACTTTAAACATCTCAACTCAGACTGGCCACATGTCAAGTGACCAATAGTCATGTGGGCTAGAAGCTGTTGTTGTTGTTGTTTAGTTGCTAAGTCGTGTCTGACTCTTTTGCGACTCTGTGAACTGCAGCCTGCCAGGCTCCTCTGTCCAAGGGATTTCCCAGGCAAGAATACTGGAGTGGATTGCCATTTCCTTCTCCAGGGGATCTTCCTGACTCAGGGATCAAACCTGTGTCTCCTGCTTGGATATATATGCGAATATAGCCAACATATCCTCACTGTTGGAGATGGGTCATCTTAAATATAGGTACTTGGGAGGTAGACCAGAAAGTCCTGGAGCAGCGTAGCTAGTAACCAAGAGCGCAGACTTGTGTTTATATCCCTTGGGTGGTGGCCTTAATAACAGCTGACGCAGACCAAATCACTTAACTCTATGTCTCTGTTTTCTCATCTGTAAAGAGAGACAGCAAAATCTGTCTTGTAAGATGTCGAGGAGATTAAGTGGGAAGATGCACACAAAACGTGCAGTGCTTGGCACAGAGTAAGCCCTTGAGAAGCAGTAGCTTTAGTTATTTGAAACTCGATATTCTGTGCATCACGAAGATTAAAACTTGAGTGTTAATTGCAACAGTAAGGTTTGGCAGGAGCGACTGAAGGTGTGGGTTCTTCCTGCTTTGGGAATTAGCCTGAGGGATCTCAAGGCCATTCGTGGTGTTTCTGTTCTTGGCTGAAGCTGGATGAAGTCACGTGTCAACTGTAGGGCTAGGGAAGCAAGGGCCAATGCCAAGCGAGGGTGGCCCTTGGTCTAGGATTTGCTAACTGTTCACCATCCTTCCACTGCCTGAGGATTCTGATGCCCATGGGAGCGTGACTGTGGCCAGGCGCCTTCAGAGCAGAGTGAGGATCTGGTCCTGCCGCTTGTGGTCTCTGCTCCCACTGTGCCATCCTTCTGCTCATCCCTCCTCTCTGACCTCCTTGGGGCTCCCACTGACTTTTCTTCTCTTAATTGACTGCCTTGAAATATAGTTGTTCTGTGCAATGGAAACAAGCATTTCATTATTATCTTCAGTGTTGAAAGCGAAAAGTGGGCAAAATAAGCGAGATGCATCGTGACACTGGGAAAAGCAAAGGCTAACTTTGTTAAAAAGCTTCTTTGTGGTATCAGGCAGGAAGTGAAATGGCTTTAAATGGCAAACATTTCTCAATCATTGAATGCACCGGTAACCTTGGCACTCTTTTTCTTCTGTCGACTTGAAGGAAAGAGAAAAAACCCACAATGCCCAGATATAGCTCAGACAAGACAGGGCAAAGTGTCTGAGTCAGTGCATTGTCACAGAGCCCCTCAGAAGGCTGGTCATCCCTTCAGAGAAGATTCACGGATAAATCGATGATGGACACGTATAGATGAGCCTGGGCTCCCCCAAGAACGGCTGGCTTTTGTTGATACCTCTGGCCAATTCAGTCTCTCAAATCCGTTCTGTCATCAATGTCCAATTTTGGACTTTAACTTGTAAGTCCATTTTCTAGGGATGGTGAAACCGCAGTCCCCACATATAACATTTGCTCCCCTTGCCAGATGCCACTGTCTTTATTTCTATGGCAAGTTAGTCTCTTTGCTCAGAAAATAAAAACAAAGAAGCGTGATTGGCTACATCTTTTCTTGAAGAAAAAAAAAATACATACTGAGGACCAAATGGATAGACATGAAAGGGAAATGAGAAGACTGGTGTCACTGATAGACTTGCTTCGCCGCACTTTTGAAGACATTTATATATGGCAAACAGGATATGGCACGAGGGAGTGTTCAGTAAATAGTCCTTAATTGATTAAAACACAGAGATGTATTTGAAGATCTTTCAGGAGATAGGTATACTTTTAAAAAAATACAGCAGTTGATCTTGATCGGCAATAAAAATGGTGCCAAATGGAATCCTGTTGATTAGGAGCAAAAATCTGCCTAATACGAAAGAGCTCTCAAATGTAATGACTCTAAGATCTTTCCCAGAAATTCTCAAGATGGCATCTCACGTTTTCTCATTAACCTTTTCACTGTTCTGCAGTGACGGGAGGCAGGTTCTAAGATGGCACTAAGGAGGGCAGAGGTGTGTCTTTAGATGTGGCTGGAGTTCCCATTGCTGAACTTTCAATTGCATCTTCTTATCCAGTCTCCATCCTTCTCCCTCTAGCAAAATCCCCTTGTCCTCGAACCCCAGAGTGGACCAGCTGGTTCCCATACCATGGGCTCTTACTCCTGGTGTGCTGCTGGTGATGTGACTGCTTGCTTAGTGTCTGTCTTTCCCCTGGGAGCTCCTCAAGGACACAGATCCGGATTTATTCACATTTACATCCCAGTAAATACCTCCCAGTGTCTGGTAGGTAATGGTCTAACCAAGGCTAGTTGGATGAATGAAATACAGATGTATTCCTGGGTGTTCAGAATTACTAACTCAGCTTGGTGTTGGTGTTCTTTGTGGTGTATTTCTAGTCTCGCTTCCTGCGGCTCCCTTTTCTCCCTGAGATAAAAAACGAAGCCAGACTTCTCACCTTGCAAAAGGTTAGCCCCATTTCTAAAGACGTTTTGTAAGCTCTTTTGAGAGGCTTGCAAAGTCTCCGATGTCCGTGGGGAGAATCCTAGGTGAAGGGTTGGCAAATGCTACCACAAACCCAAAGAAGTTGCCCTTGAAGTGAAATGAAAAGGGCATTGTGTTCCTTCCCTTTTAATTTCAATCCTGTCATTGTCATTTGTTGAGCAGTGAGCTAGGTAGATTGGGAAAGCTTGATTCCTCCCCCACCTCACTCTGAACTCTCTGTAGCCGGATATAGTTTGTGATTTCCCCCTTCCCCCTCCCTGTTGGTTTTTCCCTCTTCAGTGTACTTGAAACAACCTTTTTGAATATAGAAGGGCTTCAACACAGTCCTAGCAGCTAGCTGAAGGTGGGCATTATCCTGTCTGTACTGCACTGAGTTTACGAAAGCACTTTTTTCAACGCTGACGATACGTATCCGCCTTCTCAGGTGGTGCTTTGTATAAATGTCATAAACAATGGCTACTGTGGAGACAAGCATAATTTCTTTGGCTCACATTTCTCCAGAAAGTACTCACAGGTTGATGGGCTGGTGAAGGTTCTTCCTTGTTTCCATCCATCTGGTTATTCTAATGCTCATCAGAGCTATGATTTCTTGTTTGATAACCCTCCAACGGTTAAAGGGAAGTATGTGTCATCTCAGCACCTGGTTTCAGGAACAAAGTACTCACCTCCCAGTCTAGTAAGCCATTGCAAATAACCTTTGCTCAGGGATCTGCAAAAGCTGAGTAATTCAGCAGCCAGGACTGTCCCCCTGGTGGGTCTGGGGCAGTGGGGGCAGGGGTTTCAGGTGAGCCGGGCTTCAGTAGTTGTCATGGAGACTATCAATCATTTGATGAAACTTCCTGGGGAGAGGTGTGGGGGCAGGGTGAGAAACCACAAGAAAATCGTCTGTCTCTTAACAACAAAGCTATCAGGCTCAAGAGAGTTGGACCACAAGGAAGACTGAGCGCCGAAGAATTGATGCTTTCAAAGTGTAGTGTTGGAGAAGACTCTTTAGAGTCCCTTGGACTGCAAGGAGATCCAACCAATCAATCTTAAAGGAAATCAACACTGAATATTCATTGGAAGGACTGAAACTGAAGATCGAATACTTTGGCCACCTGATATGAAAAGCTGACTCATTGGAAAAAACCCGATGCTGGGAAAGATTGAAGGCAAAAAAGATAAGGGGATGACAGACGATGAGATGGTTGGATGGCATCATTGACTCAGTGGACATGAGTTTGAGCAAACTCTGGGAGATGGTGAAGGACAGGGAAGCCTGGTGTGCTGCAGTCCATGTGGTCACAAGGAGCTGGACATGACTTAGAGACTGAACAACCACCGGGCTCAATCCTTTGGGGCACTTGATTCTGGAAACAGAGGAAAGTCAAGCATTATAACTTCCTTTAAGAAATGTGTCTGATTTGTGATCCATGATTGTCATAATCCTTCAGTGCCCTCAGAGCTTGTAGTTAATTTTGTGTGTAGGGGTTGGGTTGGGCCCATGTGCACAACTCAGTGCTGGCAGTAGGATTTCCTGGCCCCTGCGGGAAATCCTATTCTAGAGTTTTCTGTCTAGAAGCCTAGTAATAGATCACTCCCACTTTGGTACCCAGCCAAGTGATGATGATGCCAGCTCTCCTGCAGTGAGGACATTCTGTGTGCCAAGGGCTCTACCCATATCTTCTCCACTAGCTCTTATTGAAACAGAGCAGGACCCTATGGTCCTTCCCCCACTTGCCCTCCATATGCCTTTGGTCCATAGAGAAACGTAAGCCAAAAAATGAATTTACTCATCAGAGAAGTGTGAGAAGGCAGAAGTGAAGAAAAGCAGTCAAACAGGACAGAACAATAACAGTTTAGTCAGTAAGCAAAGTCAAGGACCTTCAGTTCCTTCTCAAGGGCTATAGATAATATTTTGAGCCATATCCTGTGAGCTGTCTTGTAGATACAGAAACCCCCATCAGGTGGAAGAAGTTAACTGCACAATGGCCAGAAGGTAGCCATGACATAAACTGCCACAATTCCAAGAACTGGCCTCAGAGATACGGGAACAAATCGACCCTGGAACAGAAGATTAACTGTACTTAAAACAATCAAGATGACGCTGATCAGACCATTGCATGACCAATTTCAAGGTGATTGTCAGAGCTGACCGCACCGTTTCTACATGTGGCTCCCTCTCTCCACCTATAAAAGCTCTTGTCCCCTGATTGTCAGGGGTTGGGGCAGGAGTTGGACCTTTAGACAGGTGTCTACTCTCCTCCTTATCTCCTCCTGGGCTGCTGGCTTCCAACATAAAGCTAACTTTCCCACCAACTTGCTTCTTTCTTGGCTTTATTGGTGAAACTTGGGACCTCCATTTTCAGTTATATTATGACCCCTTTATAAGGGATGTTGTTAACTCTATCTATATAGATAAGAAAACAAAGGCCTAAAGAATAATTTAAAAAAAAACCCTCTTGGAGGCCACAGAGCTAATAACTGTGGGAGCAGGGCCTTCATACCAGCTGAAGGTGCTTCCCATCATCTGTCTCAGTGACCCTCGGGGGGCCTGGTGAATTGGTGCCCTCAGTGCCAATAGGCCACCACGTGGGGTTTTGCTCCATTCCCAGCTCCTCTGGCCCCTCAGGTGCTCTTGTCCACCTCTGGTCTCAATTCCCTGCAACTTTCCTCAGTTTACTTCAGCCTCTCATCTGAAAGGAGCCAGTCAGTACTGGCTCACCTGCAAATACCTGGTTGAGGGGTAGCAGTTTGGGATGACAGGACAATGGGAAATACAGGAATAGGCAGGAAGTTCTAGGAACTTCCATGAGGAGCTTTCTCTTGCTTTTGGCTTCAGGGTGGGAACTGGCAGGTCTGTGCTGTGTCTAAGTGGCCAGGGCAGCAGGACAGGCCCCCAGCCTCCAGCGCACAGCATATTTATAGGGACCTCCCAACTTGCCGTCTTCCTGTCTGGAGAGACAGCATGGCTAAAACATCCCAGGAGATGCAGGCGCCCAGGGCTCCTGCTAAAGAGCACAGCCAGGGAGGAAGTGCCCCGAGGCTGCTGGGCGAGCCGGAAGTGGGAGCTGTTTCTAGCACAGAGGATGTGGCTCAAGACAAGGTATGAGAAACGAAAGTCAAGGAGGAAGTAGAAGTGGGATCCGTAGGTGCCTTGAGGACAAGGAAGTGGCTTTGTTGCCAAAGGTGGAAGGAGGAAACAGTCTCAGGCAGAGGGCTGAGGGGGTGTGGAGGGTGTTTTCTCTTGTGATGTCTGCTGGGGTGGGGGTAGCATTGGAGCCTGCAGGCTAGACATGTGCCTCAGGGAGTCTTGGTCAGTGCTCAGAGAAACCGCCCTCGAGGAGAAATATCACTTCTGAAGGCCATGGAATATCGGGTTCAAGAGGTTGAGTTGGCTGGCCTGGGCTTGTGTTTTAGTTCCTGGCCATGGGGGACCCTGGAGGGTGGCTGGGCTTCCAGGCAGGCTCTCCAGGAAGGAAGCTCTAGGGGTTCCTAATCTCTACCACCTGCCTGCACTGACGATACACTGGGATTTACAGGTATCAAATACTTTCTCCCTCACAAGAACCCCGTGAAGTGGGCAAATGCTATGACCCACACTTCACAGAGATAGCACAGCTGAGAGTCACAGTCTAGTAGAGTTTATTTGGCAGCTTGATTTCAATCGGATTGCAGTGCTGCCGGAATCAGGATTCTTTCTGCCAAGCTGCTTGTTCACATACAGGTCTTGCCTAGAACATTCTCCTGCTGAATGTGAACAAGGAGTATAATCAGAGGCTGTTGTGGGGTCCAGGGTCCCTTTGAAAATCAGATGAAAGCCAGTCTATAAGAGCACATAGGTCCTTCAATTTTAGGGGTTAAGGACCTTCTGTAGTCCTTCTTTAAGTGTCTAAATGTCCACAGACCCCATTCAGGAACTCCTGAGATAAGGAAAAAGAAGCTGAAAGAAGTCAGAAAAGAAAGAACCCTCAATGGAAACAGATTTAGAAGTTGAGTTGTCAGTACAGCATATACATTCTGAATTTGCTGCCTTTAACCACACAAGCTTAAATAAACACGGTTGTATTACCTCACATGATAAATATTCTTCTTGTTCATAATGTACATTTGAAAATGAACAACTTATTTGTATATTCTACAGGTAGATATTTTTTCCTACTATAAAAGTCAAAACACAAAATAACTTTTGGTAATGTATAGGAAAGCTTCCATGATAGCCTTACTTCCTTTTCTGACCTACTCAGATTGTTCAAGTTCAAGGCAGTCCTCCATTCTTCTAAGAAGACATTTAGAGATGTCTTCCATGGAATCATCCAGAGTCACGTTGTTACAGTAATCTTAAAAAGACTTGCATCTCATTGGAATGTGGTTCTCTGTATATGTTTCACTAAACTGATTATTTTTTGAATAATATTTAAAATTGCTCAGGCACAGAGAAGCTTGAGCTGTCCGAGATGAGAACTATATGGGGAGGCTGCAAAGTTAGAGGGTTTGGACTGGATGATCTCTGAGGCAAAGACAGCCTAAACCAACAGTTTCAGGGCTACCAGCTGGGTTGGAGGCAAGGTCGGGATGAGAAGCCTAGTGTCCAAGCGTCTTCCATGGCTCAGCTCTTTGCCATCCTGCTGACCCACAGACACTCAACATCCACCTGTTAAATGCGTGGCCATGGACTTTTTTTCTGATCACATTTTCTTCTTCCTTCTGCTCCAAAGTCCTGGCAGGGAGGGGACCTTTGGTCACATGAGGAAGGCACAGAGGCTTTGCCGGCAAAGAGACCGCCCCTCACCCCCTTGCCACCACACTCATGATGAAGGCCAGGGCCATGGTCAGAGAAAGGCGTGCTGGTCCAGGATGTGTGGGTGGGTCTCGCCTCTGTCTCTGGGGATGGGGCCAGATATAATGGCCATCACCACTCCCAAGGACTCTGGAGCATCTCTGGGAGGGAGGGTGGTGGTGATGGTGTCCCAGGGAGGCAGAAGGTCCAGAGGCATGTAGGGCAGGGAGAGGAAAGGGCTCCCCAGTGTCCTGCAAAGTCGGCTTGATGTGTCAGGCCTCTGGGTGTGTTTGGGTCCATTTGAGGTAGTGGAGCGAGCTCAGCAGTCAATGTCTGGAGTGCCTGCGTGAGCACTCTTTGGACCAGGCCCTGTGGGAAGTTAGTTGTACAGGAGCAGAAGTCAGGGTCTCCGCTTTTAAGTTTCTAACCTCAGAGGTTGATGTGGTTAGGCACCAAATTTAGCCGCTTAACCTTCAGTGTATTTTCAGACATTTCCCCCTTTCAAGTGGATTAATACTCGGCTTGAAATTCAGTTCATACAATCGTTATCCGGACAACCATGGATAAGTGAGTTCCTTTAACTTGTTTTGAGCGTCAGTTTCCCTGCTGGCCAAAATAGAACTTCTACCTGTCCTCAAGAAACTATTAGAAATAACCCACTGTAAAAGTTCAACTATAATTCAAATTAGAGGAGCCAAAAACAAAACAAAACAAAACAAAAACCTGGCTCCACTCAGATCCCAGCATGATCTTGTCAAAAGAGTGTGTGTTTCAGGAGGAGAACCGGCCATCTTGGAGGCAGAGGGAAGGGACTCGGGGTGAGGGGGTTGCAGGGTAGGCTCTGCAAGGAGAGCCCCTTCCCGGCCTGGGACTGTCATCTCCAGCGCTGACTGTGCCCTGTTATGGAAGCAAGTACATCTGACGTCAGGACACATTCAAATCAGGACAAATTCAATTCTCCCAGCCCTGGCTCTGAGCTCACCAAGCAAACTTCTGGTTATAATCTGGCTTCCTGTGTAATTTGCCTACAGGGAGCAAATGTTCGGCCATAGGAAGTAAGTGCTGGTGCTAGGCGGTCATATTTTGTTTTAACGATAAATGAACACTCGGGCACTCTCACTTCTGTGCTTTGGTTTCCTGAGGGCTGGGGAGCATGAGTCAGCATGGCTCTCACACAGCCTTGGACCCCCTGTGCTGAGTCCTTCCACTAAACCAGGCCGCTCTCTTTCTCCCCAGCTGAGGCCTCTGCCCCTCCCCACTGACCACACAAGGTCTCTGAGCCAGTCGTTCCCAGGGGATGGCTCTGGGCCATCACTCAGCCCCCATGGCTGCATCCTATTGGAGATTTGGAGGAGGGACTGTGCCCACAACTTGAGTCCAGTTCAAAGTAGTAGAGCAGAAAAACCTGGCTCTGATCAGATCCCAGCATGATCTTGTCCAAAGAGTGTGTGCTTCACTCTTTTTGAGGCACTTGGTCTCAAAATGCTAATGGTATGAATGGATGATATAATGCCTGGACTTAAATAGAAAGATACCAGAAGGCACAGCTTTCCCCAGGGGGAGGGGATCCCTGTTTGAAGTTGGTGGAAGGAGTATTGGGTAGGGGACTTGGGCTCTAACCTGGTTCTCCCTGTGATTTTCTGTGTGGTCATGGGTTCTTATTTGTAAATGGAGCAGTTGGAGTTGGCACATTGGTGTGATGGATGGGGAGGTACTGTAGCACAAAGTTTTCAGTTAATATTAATCTATAAATTCACTGCAGTTCATGGAACTTGAATCAGTTCAGTTCAGTCCCTCAGTTGTGTCTGACTCTTTGTGACCCCATGAACTGCAGCATGCCAGGCTTCCCTGTCCATCACCAACTCCTGGAGCCTACCCAAACTCATGTCCATTGAGTTGGTGACACCATCCAACCATCTCATCCTCTGTCATCCCCTTCTCTTCCTGCCTTCAATCATTCCCAGCATCAAGTTCTTTTCCAGTGAGTCAGTTCTTCACATCAGGTGGCTAAAGTATTGGAGTTTCAGCTTCAGTATCAGTCCTTCCAATGAATATTCAGGTCTGATTTCCTTTAAGATGGAACTTGAATAGAAAACCCTAGAATTCACCTGGGAGACTAAAGTACCAACTATAGACAAGATAATTTGAATGGGAAAGAATATCATGTGGGGCTTGCTCTCTAAACATTAAGACTTATTAAAAAGCTTAAAAGTATTGAGGCAAGAATAGAAAGTGAATTGGTTGAGCAGATCAGAATCCCAGAAATTGATCCATATGGAAAGTTGGTTGAGGACGGAGGTAGAATTACAAATTAGTGGGGAGAGTCTGGATTTGCGGTGGAACATTTGGATATCCATATGGAAAAAAAATGTTAAATTAGATCTTTACCTCACAACGTACAAGGAGGTCAACTCAGGTAGATTAAAGACTTACAAGGGAAATGTGGAAATGTGGAAGAATATCTTCTAACACTTGGATGGAAAAGCATATTAAATTAGATGTGAGAAGCAAAAGCCATAAAGGAAAGGTTTATAAATTTGATATTAAATTAAAATTACTGTGCACTAATGATTAAGACAGCTATGTATTGGGAGAAGATATTTGTGATGAATATTATTAGAGTCTGGAGTCACCTACCACAGTTAGTCAACAGCAAGCACATATGAGCATTGTGAAGGCAAGTCCTGGACCCTGCTCAGCTTTAGACCTCATGCCTAACTTGAGTGAGTGAGTGTTAGTTGCTCAGTCATGTCCAACTCTTTGTGATCCCATGGACTGTAGCCTACCAAGCTTCTCTGTCTATGGAATTCTGCAGGCAGGAATAGTGGAGTGGGTAGCCGTTCCTTTCTCCAGGGGTTCTTCTCAACGCAGGGATCAAATCCAGGTCTCTTGATGGCAGGTGGGCTCCTTACCATCTGAGCCACCGAGGAAGCCCTATAATACAGTATGCAACATCAATGATTGCTTATGTATGAACTGTCACCAAAAAACACTCAAATAGGGAAAGTTGACTACAACCGGAAGAACTGATTGGAGTTTAGAAAAATGAAGGTGTCTTAAAAGTCAGAGGGTTCTGCCTGCTGGATCACAAAGGTAGCTTAGAAGATCCCTAGATTCCATCATTCCAGGTTCAAGTGAAACACTACATATTGCCTCAGTAGGGTTGCTCACTCTCATGGAAGAAATTTAATTTACTTTTAATTAAAAAAATAAAAATTATATATATATATATATGGTGTACAGTGGGCTTCCCAGGTGGCACTAGTGGTAAAGAACTCTCTTGCCAATGCAGGAGACATAAGAGATGCAGTTCTATCCCTGGGTCTGGAAGGTCCCCTGGAGGAGGGAATGGCAGCCCACTCCAGTATTCTTGCCTGGACAGTCCTGTGGACAGAGGAGCCTGGCAGGCTGCAGTCCTTGTGGTGGCAGAGTCAGACACGACTGAAGTGACTGAACCTGCACCCACACACAGATTTAGTGACATGATTACTATAGTCAAGCTAATTAACGTAGCCTCTTCCTGTAGTTGCCTTATTTCTTTGGTGATGAGAGCTCCTGAAATCTATCATCTTAGCAAACTTTCAGTATTCAGCAGAGTATTACCAACTGTAGTCATCATGCTGTACCTCAGCTTGCTGGACATTCATCTTATATATCTGCAGCTTTGTTCCCTTGGACAAATATCTCCCCATTCCTCCCACCTTCCTACCCACCCTAGTAACCACTGTCTGCTCCCTGCTTCTCTGTATTTGATTTTTTAAAAACTAAAGTATAGATGATTTACAATATTGTGTTAGTTTCAAGTGTATAACAAAGTGATTCAGATATATAAAAAAAATATATTCTTTATTTTCTTTTTAAAACAAGTTATTTATTTTAACTGAAGGATAATTGGTTTACAGTCTTTTTTAAGATTCTTTTCCATCAGAGTTTATTACAAGATATCAAATCCAGCTCCTTGTGCTATACAATAAATCCTTGTTGTTTATTATATATATAGGAATGTGTATCTGTTAATCCCATGTTGTTTCAACTGAAGCCATGTCCGACTCTTTCATGATCCCATGGACTGTAGCCTCCCAGGCTCCTTTGTCCATGCGAGTCTCCAGGCAAGAATACTGGAGGGGGTTGCCATTTACTTCTTCAGGGAATGTTCCCGACTCAGGGATCGAACCCGCATCTCCTGCATTGGCAGGTGGATTCTCTATCACTGAGTCACCAGGGAAGCCCACACTCCTTAGTTTATCACTCTTTACTTTGGTAACCACAAATTTGTTTTCTATGCCTGTCAATTTGTTTCAGGTTTATAAATAAGTTCATTTGTATTGATTCTACATATCAGTGGTATCTGTATTTGATTTTTTAAAAAAAGATTTCATATATAAGTGAAATTATACAGTTTTATTTATTTTCTGTTTGGTTTATTTCACTTAGCATAGTGTCCTCCAGATTCATCCATGTTGTTCCAAATGGCAGGATCTCCTTTTTTGAAAATACTGAAATATATATGTGTATATATATATTTAATATATTCCTTTTCTTTATCTAGTCATTCTTGGAAGACACTTGTTAACCATGAGTGCAACTACAACCTCTGTGATGTGTGGCTGTTGATAACTGCAATAAAGTCATGCTGATCAAAATGACATCTGCATCCCTCTCCTAAAAATGGAAAAAAAAAAAAAAGCCAAAAACAAAACCCTTAATACTTTCACGCAAGTTTTAAAATTAGGCAGGAGTTAGTGGTTCTGCTAGGCTGAGCTGAGACCTTGGGCTTTAAGTGCAAGTGGCAGAAAGGAAGAATGACTGCTTCTATCTTGCTGACGTGATTCTTTTCCTGCTGTGGGCAGAGGGTAGCTGATCATTATAGAAATGAGAGACGGGTTAGTTTTGTAGGGAGAGATTGCGTGTGTGACATAAGTGAAGAGAGAACAATAGCTTCCCTCTTCAGACTAAATTATTTGATTTTGCCTGAAGCCTGTGGCACCGTCAATGAGCCCAGGGCATGTCTTTTCCGGTCCACCAGAATCTAGTTGGCAGGGTCTCAGCTGAGTGCAGAACACCAGGAGACCCTCTTATGAAAGCACCTCACTTCTGTGCAGAAGAATGATCTTAGCAGCTGAGATCCAGGTAGAGGATTCCCAAGTGCTGATGGCTTCTGTGATGCCTTTGCTTGGCCTCCAAGTAATGACTGAGAATGTATTCAATTTAAAGCAGAAAATTTGAAAATAGAGCCCAATTTGTTTAGTATAGAAGAGTGTGATTTTTTTAAAGAAATAATATGGAATTTAGGCAAAAGTTGGATTTCTTGAGTCATGAGGACTAGTGAAAGTTTTCATGTGTATTTATTGAGCTCATGGTAATATCAGTGCACGAGCTGGATAATAAGGCAACGTGGCTGCAGACTGCCTTTTCCTTTCAGTTCACTGAAAGTTGAGTCCTTTTTTTTTTTTTTCCATAATGTCTGTCTTGCTGAACAATAAAATTGGTTCTAAATTGAAATTAGAAGGTCTAAGTGTTCAGCCCAAGCGTATAAGAAAAATTACATTGGTAGGACACTTACTTCCTCTTGAAATGCTTTTGGGAAAATAGTTTCTTTAAATTGGCCTTGCAGAGTCTTTGAGAATATCCTTAGTCCTGCAGAAAGCTTTATGTAAGAATGCCACAAATCTTTCCCTAGCTTTCATTCTCACCAGTGGGGAGAGTGATATAGTGTAGAATATGAGTATAATTTAGTGCTTAGTGCTTCATTTTAAAATACTTTGTGTAAAATATTTCTTTCATGTTAGCTGACCTCCTATTTAAAAAACAACCCACTCCTGGGAGAAATGGTTTAGTAGGATTTTGACTCTTGACTACCTCGAGGGGAATTTTTCTCCGTGAATGTCACATGGCAGGTCACTGTCAAGTGGTGGGTGGCAATTGGTAGAATAAGGGGTGGTGCTGGCTTTACTGGCTGGAAAGTCCATTTACGATATTTACCAGGTGCCCAGTGCTGCCAGGCTGGGGTGGGCAGACAGCCAGTGGCCCCCCCTGCCCCACCACCCCAGGCCCTGCACACATTTGCATGACTGCTTTAAATAGTAGAATCAATGTCAAATCTGCAGAGAAGTCACAATATGTGACCAGAATGAAAAGTTGGGGTTAAAATTCAGAGCCATGTCTTTAGTTCATTCTTTGACCTTAGCAGTTAACATTAATTTCTTTCCTAAGTAGGTGATTTGAATGCAGCTTATCGAAGGGCTTTTTTTTTTTAAAGTCTCTGTGGTTCCTTTTATACAGTTTTTTTCTTCCCCGCTCCCCGCCTAAGTGCTTAAAGAGGCACGACTTTGAGAAAATAGTCATCTCTCTGGGATTCATTTCAGCTGAAGTCATCAGAAAAGGCATCCAGGAAGGTGGCAGGAATTCAGTAGCCAGTGTAAGGGGGCTGGCTGGAATGGGGGCAGAGCTTCCGTTTCCTGATCTGACACTGCGGCCTGACTGCTGTAGGGTGCATCTGCGATGCTTCACCATGGGTTTGACGACTTGGACCGGAAGGGCATCATCTGTTTTTGCTCGGCATCCAAACTGGTGGTGAGGTTGCTGGAGAGGGGCTGCCAATACCTGTGCTTCCGGGTTTGGGTGCTGCTGCCTGGCTTCGGAACTGTTCTCGGGGTCCACCCTGACCTTCTCCTTGCCCCCTGCCCATAATTTATTTATTGATTTTGAACCCTTTAAGGGTCTCTTCTTTCTAGCAACTCTGCCTCCCACCCCCGCTCCCATGGACTCCACGCTTCTCATCACTGTCCTTGCTCAATGTGGATACCGTCTCCCTCTCTGGCTCTTTGGTGGAGACAGACATCTTATGGGGCCCCGCTCTCCACACTTTCTCCCACTGGATTTCATCCACGAGTCTGTTTCAGCTTTTATATCTGTGCAATACTGCTCTCCCTCTCCATTCTGACTGTCAGCCTCGCGTGTCTATTTCCCGCTGGATCTCCCCATCTGGACACCCTGTCAGCCCTGACATTGAATTTCCCCTCCATCCTTCCCTGTGTTTTAGCCTCCCCATCCAGCCTGCATCTCATAACATTCCAATCCCTAGGGAAGCTCCCTTTTCCCTTTCTCCCACCTCCACTTTCCTCGTGTGTCCTTGTCATTTCCCTGGTACAGCCTAAGCCCTTTGCTGGGGCTTCAGAGCGGGTTCCTGAACTTGCATTTCAGCCCTCGGATCTACCCTGACTGCTGCAGCTCTTACTACTCAGTTGGCTCAGTCACGTTCCACCAGACTCCTCTGTCCAGAATACGGGAGGGGTTTGCCATTTCCTCCTCCAGGGGATCTTCTAGAGCCAGAGATCGAACCCACGTCTTCTGCATGGGCAGGCAGATTCTTTATCACTGAGCCACCTGGGAGCCCTCCTTCAGGTTACTCACTTTCACTGCTGCCAGCAGAAAAGTTGCATTTCACTTTGTATCTCCTTGCTTCTGCTGTTGTTCCCTGCTGTTGGATACTTTGAAAATAACATCTACTAATTGAGAAGGGTTCATTTCAAATACTCCCTCTAACTTCTTTAATTTTTAAATCTCTGGGGTGCTTTGCCTGTTGAAGGTCATGTTTATCATCCTTACATTCTCAGGGGCCTCAGGGTCTGAATCTGTGTAGTGCCTATAAATTTAATAAATCCTTTCTAGAAACTTTGATGGTCTAGTTGGTCTAGAAACTCACTTGGTCTTTGTTTTATCTCCTGAACTGTGTTTAAGCTCTTTTGTTAGGTACCCCTTTGGGTTTTCTCTCAGACCTCCTCACTGTAAGGTGGAAGTCCTCTGACTCCTTTTACTTCTGAGGCAATAGCATCAATGCTTCTACATATGGAATCTCATCTCTTTTCCCTGCTTTTTTGCAAGACACTTCTAACTGTAAGATGGCATAATAGTTGAGTGAGCCATTCAGGGGCCATTACTCTTCTGATCCTAATTTACATAGGGTCCACACGCTATTATAATAGCACAGTCATAGGCTCACAGCTATATTCAGTTCAGTTCAGTCACTCAGTTGCCTCTGACTCTTTGCCACCCCCATGGACTGCAGCATGCCAGGCCTCCCTGTCCATCACTATCTCCTGGAGCTTGTTCAAACTCATGTCCATCAAGTCAGTGATGCCATCCAGCCATCTCATCCTCTGTCATCCCCTTCTCCCCTTGCCTTCAATTTTCCCAGCATCAGGGTCTTTTCGAATGAGTCAGTTCTTTGCATCAGGTGGCCAAAGTATTGGAGTTTCAGTTTCAGCTTCAGTCCTTCCAATGAATATTCAGGACTGATATCCTTTGGGATTGACTGGTTGAATCTCCTTGCCCAGTATATGCCCAAAAGGGCTCTCCTTCGAGATGGATGGAGTAATTCACAGCTTTTATGAGGTCTTCCCTAAAGAGCAACCTCCTCCCCTGCATGACTTCTTACCCTGTTCAGGACTCAGACAGGAAACTAAGCAGGAGGCCGTGTGGAAGGGGATTTGGCTCTGTGTGGCTGGGCAAAGAGGCTTTCAGGACTGATCTTGGTTTAGGCCAGTGCAGCCATCCAGTCCCTGCTGCACCAGCCTGGGGTGGGTAAATACAGGTGGGGGCTGGTGCAGGTATGATTGCCAAAGGCAAGTGGACTTTGATGGATGGCGTCTACCCCAGGTGTGAAGAAGAGCCCAAAGAAGCAGCAGAGAATTCATGGTCTTCTCAAACAGAGTGGAAAATAAAAAGGTGGAGCTGAGCCAGTCTCACCCAGTTATGCGTCTTAAACATCACCCAGAGGCATCTGTGTGCCTGGGCAGTGGGAGAAGCTTCTAGAAGGAAGCATAGGCAAGGGGAAGAGTGTTCTCTCCCTTAGGAGAACAGATTCCTAAGTATCGAGCTCATTCTCTTGGTCTCTGCTCAGATAACTTCAAGCCCTCAATTTTTGCACCCCAACTTTATTCTGCAAAAGGAAATAGCCTACAAAACTCCGCTTTGTCCAGATTAGTCAAAATTCAATACATTTGTCTTGAGGCTTTCCTTCTTCACCTGTGTTAAGTTGGAAACACTGCCAATCTTCAGAGACTTCCAGGACAAATTCAACTGCCGTAGCAATCACTGCAGGGGCCACGACCACAGCCACAGCAGCAGCAAACCAACTCTGTGGGAGGCTTTCAACATGCGGCCTCGTTTCTTCTCAAGTATCAGGAAATCTAACCGAAACTGACTCAAGCAAATGGGAAATTTATTGGGTCATGGAATTAAATAACTTCTTAGACCCAGTTCCCGCCACCCAGGCTTGCAAGATCGCCATAAGGGGTTGTTTCTCTGTTGCTCTCCCTACATGGTCTGTGGTCCATTTTCAGGTCCCCAGTAGTCATAAGATGCTTCACGGGAGTGACAACCCACACCCTCTCTCCTTAACTTGAGGGGAAGAGCAAGCCAGCTTTCCCTGTGATCAAACATCAGCCTGGCTGTATCTGATTGGCCCTGAATGACCTGACCTGGGCCACGTGCCCATCCATGGACCAGCCACTGTGGCCTGGGCGATGGAATGCATTGATCAGTTGAGCTCCAAGCCCCGAGGGCTTGGTGACCGATTCACAGGAGAGAGGCTGTTCCTCCAAAATGAACTGAAGGTGCTTTGTGGAGTGGAGCCTGGGGGCAGCAATAACCAGAGCCATATATTGCGGTCTTCTCAGACCCTAACCTATACGTGGCTCCTCATTAAAATGCAGATTCTCACTGGAAAGACTCATTAAAGTGAAGAGTCTCTTCCAGAGACCTTGGGTTGAGCCCAAGAGTCAGTTTGTACCAAGTTCAAAGGTGTCGCCCATGACCTCGACCACACCATGAGTTGAAAAGCATGATAGTGGCTAAGGTCATAACATAAGTAGGGACAGAGCCATACTCGAGTCCTGGCCTCACTGATTCCACAATTGGGTGGCTTCTGCACCTGTCTCCGTCTCTGTCGACACTGCCTGACCACGTGATGAAAATTCTCTTTTCCTCTGAGCCCCACCAGCATCTTCTATTTCTTGCATAGTGTTTAGGTTCCATATGTTACTCCAGTTATTTGGGTAGGTGGTACAATGCATTGCAAGTTGCTCTCTCTTTCCCCTTGAACTTCACCTAGAACCCTATGACAACAGTCAGTTGACTGGACTGAGGTTTTCCTGAGGTCAGAGTAGAGTCCCATCCCTGTATCAGAATCTAGTGCTGAGAGCTGATTACTGTCTGGCCACAGGGAGACTGTCTTGGAGACTCACCATTGGTGGAAAGATCAAGTCAACCCATCAGCAAGGATGTTCGAGCCCCTCCCTGTGTTCAGTTTCCACATGCTTCTCTTGCGCAGGACCTAGAAAAAGTAAAAGACACAAAGACATGGGTCCTGCCCACTTCGATCTACACTGGGAGACCAGAATAACCCACTTGACGCAGTGGTGAACAAGACAAGACAGACTTGTAATTAAAGGCTTACTTGAAGGACTCGAAGTGATGTGGGATTCAGAGGCGGAAGAGATGCCGAAGAGCCGGAGTAGGCTAGAGAGACTTTGTGAGAAGGTGGGACCTCAGTTCAGTTTTGAAAGCCAGCAGGATCTGGGGCAGGGCACAGGGCATTTTAGGCCAGGGAAACAAATAACTCACAACACTCACTTCTTCATGTAGAGACAGAACATCTCTGTAACCATGTTTGCATTGGGCACTCTGACGGCACGGTAGGTGACTCTCATTGCTGCCAAAAGTGACTTGATATTTATTCAGACTTTAAATAAATTGGCCTATGACATCAGGCATAAGGAATCTCCTTTGGACAGGGACTAGACTTGAAGGGTCAAGTCCTTTTGCAACTTAAAAAAATTTTCAGTGGCTAATTCGATGAATCAAAATTAAATTAAAAACTGAAAATTAATTCAATGTTTTATCTCCATGAGATCTAAAAGCCTGGGAACCACATACCCCAAGACGCAGGGAGGAAAGGATAGTGGGGACGAGAAGGGATGGGCAGTCTCCTCGGTGACTTGTTTGTTCATGTCCTCAGGAGGTATTATAGACCTCAGAGCCTACAGTTTTTATTTAATTTGAGGCAATTCAGAATTTGAGGTTCCCAGGTGGTGCTAGTGGTAAAGAATCTGCCTACCAATGCAGGAGACTCAAGAGACTTGGGTTCCACTCCTGGGTTGATCCCCTGGAAGAGAGAATGGCTACCCGCTCCAGAATTCTTGCCTGGAAAACTCCATGGGCAGAGGAGCCAGGTGGGCTACAGAGTGTGGGGCTACAAAGAGTCGGACATAACTGAGCAACTGAACACATACACAGAATTTGAGGAGACTGAGGGAAAAATCGTTCTCTGGGCGTGACAGCTGAGGCTGTGTGTGTGCTGGCTTGGAGAAAATTGGGACACTGACTTAGGAACCCACTTCAGCCTTGGTCATGCTGCTTAGGCTGGGCTGTCTGTCAGGGAGGGGTCCTCAGGGCTAAAGTAGGAGTAAAGGGATGGAAGAGAATCTGGAACCAAAACAAGTCCGTCAGCTCTTAAGGACATATCAACAGAAGAAGTGTGAAGAAGAGGAACACTAGAGGCATTTCTACTCGTGGGTCCAACAGGAAATGCTGATGGGGCGTGGCACGTGGGCCAGAAGCTGTGCTGGGTCCAGCCTGGATTATTGAATAATGGTGCTTATTTCACCCACACAAGCAGTGCTTTAAAGACCACATGAAATCGTGAAGTGGTCCGGAGTCACCCTACCTTCTGACTGTTGTTGGGGATCAGCGGTTGAGAAGGACACAGGTGAATGTGGAGAGTCAGATGCACGTGTGCATGTGTGGAGAACAGTGGAAGGAACGACCAGGATGGAGGAGGGATGAGATTTCTACAGTGGAAGGAACCAAGGCAAAGGCAGGAGTCAAAAAGGCTTTGGCCCCCTCCCAGTTTTGTTGAGAAATAGTTGGTGTACGTCACTGTATTAGGTTGAAGGCAAATGGCAGGTTGGTTTGATTTATGTCCACTGTGAAATGATTACCATAAGAAGTTCAGCTGATAGCCATCTTCTCCTAGAGATACAATGAGAAGAAAGAGCAGCTAAAAAATGGGGGGGAAATGTCTCCTTGTCGTGAGGACTCAGGATTTGCTGTCTTAACTTTCCTGTGGGTCATGCAGCTGTAGGCACTGTGTTGTATGTTGCATCCCTAGGCCTTATCTATCTTACTGCTAGAAGCTTGCACTTCTTTCTTTGGCTGTGTCATGCAGCCTGTGGGATCTTAGTTTCCTGACCAGGGATTGAACCTGGGCCCCTGGCAGTGGAAGTGTGGAGTCATAAGCACGGGACCGTCAGGGAAGTCCCTTTTGTCTACCTTTCTCCAGTTTCACCCTGGGTTTTGAAAATTCCACTTGGAGGACTGATATAATTTGTGCTGCTGACCCAAACGAGATGGAGCTCACAGCGAGATTCCTCCTGGTCAGGTCAGTGTGAGTGGCAGCTGTGGCTCAGTGCAGAAAGGGTGTGGAGAGGTGGGTGGGATTTAAGGCCCACAACTCCCGCAGGCCTGGGTTGGAATGCTGACATCAATTTAAACTCAGGACTCTGTTATGCCAACTTCCGGAAGCAGGTCTGGTCACAGGCCGGCCCTGGAGCAGAGCTGACAGGCCTGCGGGTTATGGGGCCCGGGGTGCTCTGCCATCTGCTTTCAGCTGGGCATTGGTGTGAGTGTGAGCACAGATTCACATCCTTCCTCCCTTCACCATGAACCCTAGTGATGGGGTGAGCAAGTTGATCATCCTCATGGCAGTATGAAATGTGTCATAAACACAAAGCTAACCAAGGACACCACGGGCACAGACAGGTAGATAAACAGCATGTCAGTCCTCAGCCCGACCGGGCATCCAGCTCCCACCAGGAGCAACAACAAATCCAATTCTGCAGAAAGGAGGCAATTCTTCTCCTCCTGTTCCATCCACTGGCTTGCATGTCACTTGAAACTGCCTTTATTCCCTCCGTTTGAAATCAGGATTTTCAAGTAAGACACTAAAAATTGAAAAGCAAATAAATATTGCAGCCATGGGACTAGGATCCCTGGGAGTTCAAGAAATAATTTAGAGGGGAGGGGGGTGGGAGGGAGGGTCAGGATGGGGAGCACATGTACACACACAGCTGATTCGTGTGAATGTATGGCAAAAACCGCCACAGTATTGTAAAGTACCCTCCAATTAAAAACAACAACAACAACAACAACAAAAAGAAATAATATAGAAACCAGACAGAAAATGCAAGGCATTTTCCTGTGGTGTACCCCAGCACTTGATTTTTAAGTTGACTATGCAATTAATAGTCAACATTATTTAACACCAGGAAAATTGACTTTATTTTGCTTGTTTAGAGAGTGTAGACCGTGGGAAGTGGGGTGGGGGTTAGAGTCATTCACAGATTTTAAACAGAATTACATCTGCCTGCTTATATCGACAAGGAAGGTAATAGCAACAAAAAAATCTACCTGTGGAAAAGTCCTGGGGAATCCAGTGAGATCCTAAATAAATCCTGTGTGTGTGTGTGCAAGTGTGTGTTAGTCACTCAATCGTGTCCGACTCTGCCACTCTATAGACTGTAGCTTACCATACCCCACTCTGTCCATGGAATTCTCCAGGCAAGGATACTGGCAGGGAAGTGGGCTGCCATTTCTTTCTCCAGGGGATCTTCCCAACCTAGGGATCAAGGTCGGGTCTCCTGCATTGCAGGCAGGTTCTTTACAATCTGAGCCACCAGGGAAGCCCAGTCCAGTGGGTAATAAAAGACAAATATTTCTATTTGGTAAAGCCAAGAGAGGATAGATACCAGGTAGGCTGCACCTGCTTTTCTTATCTAACCTTTTGAGAAAGCTCTCACTAGTTTCCTGTTTATCCACACCCCCAGCTGAGGAAGGAGCTTGTTCCTGTGGGAAGATTCTGTTTGCAGCCCCTTCTCCACCTCCCTGAACACAAGGCTCTGGCTCCCTTTTTTTTTTTTTTTTTCTCATGATGGATTTACCCGCCCTGGGGAAGAAAGTGACAGAAACCTGGCTTGGGATGTATGATTGTGCTTATTTTCAGTTATTGATTTAATACAATTAAATATATCAATAAAACCCTAGTCACTTCTCGACAGTACTTTTTGCAAGGGCTGTGCGCGCGCACACACACGTTCAGGAAAGTTAGTAAAGAGAAGCTTGAGAACGTTCGGCTGCGCAGGGAGCTGCAAGGCGGGCTGAGCATCCGCCACCTCGTCCCACTCCCTGCATCCGGGCTGGGAATCCAGCAGCAGCAGCAGCCGCCCGCCTAAAGGGGCCCGGCGCCCGGGTTGGGTAGGCAGAGCCCCGCGCTGAGGGCGGGACTGGGGCTTTGGGGGGAGATAGAACCGCCGGTCGGGAGGGCGCGCAGGTGCTGCGGACGCGGGGGTGGGTGCAGCCAGCAGACAGGCGCCGCTGCCGCCGCCCCGCCCCCGGCCCCCGGTCCCCCGCACCCATCCCCTGCGTCCTGCGCCCCTGCGCCGCCACCCGGAGCCCCCGACGCCCCAGAAGAGCGGGGCGGAGCACCCCCGCCAGCCGGGCGGGTGACGCCGGTGACCCCGGGCTAAGCCTCCTATGGGTCCCACGGCGCCTGTCCCAAAGGGTCCAGAGGGACTGAATTCCTGGATACCTCGCTGTCCTCCTCGGGTATCCAGTTTCCTCTCTGGGGGCACCGGGAGGCCAGGGTCCCTGCGCTCGTGGTCAGCGAGGCTGCCACTGGGCTTGGGCAGCAACCTGCAGTCCTTCCAGGCAAGCAGGTGCGCCCTCTGCCTGATTCCGTGTCTGAGGAAGTCCGCAGGGCGTCTCCTGTAATACAGGTTTTCAAGGGCCTTCATGGCCACCTGGCGCCTGCGGTCACCTGGCTCATCTCAAAATAAGTTACCAAATAGCCCACGATCCAGGGCCCAGCCTGGGCTGACAGCCCTGAGCTGGGGTTGGTGAACCGCGTTATTGAAGCTTCCTCCGGGAAGCCTATTGGCCTGCCAGAGTCCACTGGTGTTGGAAGAACACAGAATCTCAAAGATCTGCTACTTCACTGACAAAACCAGCTTTCTCTGCGCACCCTTCCCCCTCTTTGCTTTTGTAGTGAGTGAGGGTACAGACCCCTGGGAGTGTGGCGGGGGGTGGCTGCTGGTGGAAGGGGCACCCCAGAGATGGGGCTGCAGACTCCAGGGCTCTGGGAGCCTTTGAAGGGCTTTTGGGGGAGCTGGGCGGTTGAGTTTCAGAGACCAGACTGCTTTCATTTTTTTTGGTTGTCTTCATCAAGATACTTCATTCTTTGACATTTCCTGCCCAGAAACCTTTGAACCCTATTCTTTTTTGCTGATTGTGTGTTGTGCTCTGGGAAAGTTTTTTTTTTTTTTTCCAAGTCCCTTCTCTTTCTGAGCGCTGAGCGGAAGAGAACAGGGGAAGGCGGATAGAGTGGATGGTGGTCCCATCCTACCCTAAGTCAGAGACTCTGATATGGGGAGGGGCACCAGGCCTGGAGTGACCCTCAAGACGTCAAGATTCCATCCCCGGGCCATGGTTCTGGGCAGGAAGAACCTGACCTAGTTTTAAAGAACTCAGGAAAAATATCTTGTGTCCTCCTAAGCCCACTACTGTTGTCCGAATGCTTGTTAGTCAGTTGCCCTCTGACTTTTAGCTCTGACCTCGTCTTTGTGAGTAAGCCTCTCACCTCCCTGGCCAAGGCCCCTGCAGGGGGCCTTTTTCGGAGCTCTGTCAATTAGGCTGCATTTAGTATCTGGGTCAAGATGGAAAAAAACCTTTTTCTGTTGAAGGGTTTCTTACGTGTCTTTTGTGAAGACAAGGTTTTTGATGTTCACTAAGAATGCTAAACTGGTGCTGGTGATTAGACTGGGGGAAGTTTCTACCCTGATTAGGGTGCTCCCGGCTCCCTGACTTTCCATGGACGCATCTGCTTTGATCCTGGGTGGGTCCGCTCCAGGTCTGTCCTGGGGGCCTGTCTTTGTGTGTTTCCAGCCCGGAGGTGGTGGCGCGGCTGAGCCCTTCCTGAGTCTATGTGAATGCAGTTTCACTGGGGGACAGTTGACTCCATGCTTAGCTCCCTCTGGGTGACTTCCAGCCTTGGAATTCGGTGGAGGCAAGGTGAGACGCAGCCGCACCCGGAACTCCACCAGTGGCTCCTCTTTCGTGTACTTCAGCCTGACTCTGCTGGGCCTCCACTGGCCAGATGTGTCCTGGAAGGTGGTGCTGGGCCTCTGGGGGCCTTACCTGCAAATGACCCTAAAAAAGACATAAGAGTCATTGCCTTCCATGACAACGACATAAGAGACATTGTGGTCCCGGTGGAGAAAGCAGCCTTCTTCCCCCTGCTACAGTCCGATTACTCAGTACGATGATTCGTTACCATACCAGGCATCCTGAGGTTGGGCACCGTGGAGCGCCATATTGAATGGAAGAAAGATGGAATGCCCTTGGTGCGTGACAGCTGTTGTGTGGGTATGGCTGGGTGCTGGTGCCTTAGAAAGGGTTGCAGCTTTTGACAGATTGTTTAAATTTTGTTTAGTGACTGTTATGCATCTCAAAATCCTCTTCCATTAAAACTCTTGTTTTCCGCTCAGAATCCAAAGATGCCTGGTTCCAGTTGTTGAACATCTGTGTTCAGGAGTGTGCACTCAGGAGCTGGATAGTCTGGGTTGGAATTCACGCCTTGCCAGTTGTGAGCTGTGTGACTTCAGTGTCTCTGTGTCTTCATTTCCTCAGTTGTCAATTGGGGATAATAATAGTGTCAGCTTCTTTGTAGGGTTGTTGTGAGGATTAAATGAGTTAGCGTAAGTGAAAGGCTTGGAATTGAGTCTGTGGACTTGGCAGACAGCTTAACTATTATTTTACTCTTGTGTTGTTTGGCTAAATCATTGATCTTAACTCAGCTTTTGGTGTGTGATTTGGAATTTTCTTGTTTAAACAGAGAGAGAAAGAGAGAGAGGGGGAAAAATATAATTGACCTATATCTGTCTTAGACCAAGTGGAAACCATTAGCTAATATATTTTCCTGAGTTCTCAGTTTCTTAGTGGATTCATATTGGAATAGCTGGGCTAACTTCTTGTGAGTTTCTAGGTCTTCAGACAATGGTGAGCTTGAGGAGAGTCCTGAAGGAACTGAATCTGAACACTGCTACTGTAAACTGCTAACCCTGGCCAGGGCTCCATGGACGAGGACCTATTCCAGCAGGTGATGGTCTGGATTTGATCAGAGTTACGTCCAAGTTTGTAGAAAATGCAGTTTCAGGAGATTATTGATCATAATACCCCTAGGACTTGTGAATGTGAAAAATGAGAAATTATGGTGGTTGTGTCAGTTTGATGACTCAGTACCAGTATCTGAAAGTAGCACACCTTGTTAAGGGGAAATTTCTGGACTATGCCAAAGGCTGGGCAAAGGTTCACTGTCAGTTCCTGAGCAGTGTGAAGGCCAGGCGGCAAGTCAGGCTGGGACATGTCCAGCACACGTGGGAGCCCCACGCGGCTGCCCCTGTTCTCCCATGGAATCCCCTCCCTGGCTGGATGCATCCTAGGGTGTCATTCCTGCTTGTGTGTTCCTACCTGAAGTCTTTCTCCTCCAGGAAGCCCCTCTGGCAATGATTCTGAACCAAGAGCTCTGGAGAGTCGGCTTGGGGGCCTGCATTTTTCAGTACCTGGGTGAGTCACTGGAGCAAGTGCTAACTCAGGGTGGAAGCCCCTGTTGGTACCACGTACATAATGAGCTGTAACTCCAAGCAGTTGCACGACAGACTCAGTAAGACACATGGGCTTGAGTTGTTTTTGTAGAAATGGAAACAAGCTTGCCCTGAGTCATTTATGCCCTTGCCAAACTGCTTTTGTTAGCAATCATTCACGTTTCCTAGATCATCTTTTACTTGTGGACTTCTCTCAAGCGCATCTGCCTCCACGTGGTCTGTGCAGTGATGAAAATTATGACCTGATGCCTCCTCACTAACTCTCTGCCAGCTGGTAAATTCAGAAAGATGCCCTGTGGAAATGTCACAAATCTTAAGAAGGTTATTAATGATGATACAGAAGAGAAAAGGTTAAAAATGGCTGCTAAGTATCATTTATTTTTATTGAAGTACAGTTGATTTACAATTTTGTGTTCATTTCAGGAATGCAGCAGAATGATGCAGTTACATGCTCCTGCTTGGTTGTTCAGTTCTGTTGGACTCTTTGCAACCCTCTGGACTGTAGCCCACCAAGCTCCTCTGTCCAAGGGATTTCCCAAGCAAGAATACTGGAGTGGGTTGCCATTTCCTCCTCCAGGGGATCTTCCTGACCCCAGGGATCAAACCAGAATCTCCTGCATTGCAGGTGGATTCTTTACCCACTGAGCCATCAGGGAAGCCCATATGTGTGTGTGTGTGTGTGTGTGTGTGTGTGTGTGTGTGTGTGTATATTCTTTTTCAGGTTCTCTTGCATTATAGGTTGCTGCTGCTGCTGCTAAGTCTTTTCAGTCGTGTCCGACTCTGTGCGACCCCATAGACGGCAGTCCACCAGGCTCCTCCATCTCTGGGATTCTCCAGGCAAGAGTACTGGAGTGGGTTGCCACTGCCTTCAGGTTCTTTTGCATTATAGGTTAGCACAAGCTATATAGTTCCCCGTGATATGCAGTAAGTCCTTACTGTTTGTCTCTTTTATATATAGTAGTGTGCATTTGTTCAGTTCAGTTCAGTCACTCAGTCATGTCTCTTTGTAACTCCATGGACTGCAGCATGCCAGGCTTTCCTGTCCATCACCAGCTCCTGGAGCATGCTCAAACTCATGTCCATCCAGTTGGTGATGCCATCCAACTATCTCATCCTCTGTCATCCCCTTCTCCTCCTGCCTTCAATCTTTCCCAGCATCAGGGTCTTTTCTGATGAGTCAGTTCTTTGTATCAGGTAGCCAAAGTATTGGAGTTTCAGCTTCAGCGTCAGTCCTTCCAGTGAATATTCAGGACTGATCTCCTTTAGGATGGACTGGCTGGATCTCCTTGCAGTCCAAAGGCTGTCCTTGTTAATGGCTGCCATTTATTGTGCAGCAACTGTACACATGTACTTGGTAAGGGCTGACCTCCCCTATCTGCAATCTTTATAAGTAGATGTCTGCCTGTCTGGACAGATAAGGACAATGAAGCTTAGAGAGGATGTGCTTTTCTTGTGGCGGACTTCTGAGTAAGAGGAAATGCTGCTGACACGCCGTTAGTAGGTTGGCTTTACCCAGGGAGGGGCAATGGCAAGTGCTATTCTCCAGTGACTCCTCACATCTTGAGCTCCTCTTTGTGGCTGGTGTCTTGAACCTACCAGGATCTGGGGGCAAGATCCAGACAGTGGGTCCATGGCAATGGACCACGTGAGCACTCAAGCCATGGGCACCTTGGTCCTGGTGAGATCGAGTGATATCTGAGTTGTCAGTTTTCACTGCTGTTCTGTGTGTCTCTCCTAGTCTGGAAAGCTCAGGGCAGGTGTAATAAGCAAGGTATGTGCATGCTAAGTCGCTTCAGTCATGTCCAACTTGTGTGGCCCTATGGATTGTAGCCTGCCTGGCTCCTCTGTCCATGAGATTCTCTGGGTAAGAAAACTGGAGTAGGTTGCCATTTCCTACTCCAGGGGATCTTCCCGACCCAGGGTTCAAACACACATCTTTGATGTCTCCTGCATTGGCCATCGGAGAAGGGAATGGCACCCCACTCCAGTACTCTTGCCTGGAATATCCCATGGACAGAGGAGCCTGGTAGGCTACAGTCCATGGGGTCGCTAAGAGTTGGACACGACTGAGTGACTTCACTTTCAGTTTTCACTTTCCTGCATTGGAGAAGGAAATGGCAACCCACTGCAGTGTTCTTGCCTGGCGAATCCCAGGGACAGGGGAGCCTGGTGGGCTGTCGTCTATGGGGTCACACAGAGTCGGACACGACTGAAGCGACTTATCAGCAGCAGCACCATCTTTTCATTTCTATCCTAATTTATGCTCACTTTTTATGTAGCCTTGTAAGCAGCCACTTAAAAGTATGTGGACAAGGTTGACTTGGTCCCAT
Organism: Capricornis sumatraensis; assembly: GCF_032405125.1. Taxonomy (NCBI): domain Eukaryota; kingdom Metazoa; phylum Chordata; class Mammalia; order Artiodactyla; family Bovidae; genus Capricornis; species Capricornis sumatraensis. The sequence continues at coordinate 17,969,840 of NC_091069.1, read as the reverse complement.
TCTGTCCCTTGGCTCACCGGTGACATTTCTCCTAGATGACTGCCTAGGAATTCCAGACATTTGCCTTCTTCCTTGGTTCTCCAGTAGCCTTCATTTGGTTTTAAAATAGGCACATGCTTTATCATGTGCTGACCTACTAATGTGAAGAAATCCCCAATGTCAGTGATTTAAAAGGGAGCCCCAGGAAGATCACCGTGTTCTTGACCCCGGTGACAGCAATTAAGTCTGCAGCCTTCCTCATGTGGATGTCTGTCCTTGGATGTAAGTTTTAAAAGAACCACGGAACCAGCGAAACCAAAACAGAGGGTCTTCGGTGCATGTTATTCCCCAAACAAAGAGGAATATCTAAATCAGAAAATGTATGAATTCTAATATTTCATCTTTTCACTAACGATCTAATGGTGGAATAATATGTTTATTTAGTTCCAATGAATGACTGAATAAAGATGAAAAGAAACAGTTATACCTGTATATGGTGGGCATCTTCCTATGCATGTCCTACAGATAATAATCCATAGGTCAATGATACAAAAAGTGACTTTGTAGTAGAAGCAAGAGTACTTTTTCTCGTGTCTGGAGGCAGTGTTAGGTGCCTGTCTTCATGTTTCTCTGACACCCTCAACTCACCTCTTATAAGGCATTTCTCACCCTTTCCTATGATTTTTGTTAATGAGTCTTCTTTCCACACTGGACTGCGACCTTTAAGAGAGTAGTTGTATGATTTATTATTTTCTGCAGAGGAGCCTGGTGGGCTGCAGTCCATGGGGTCGCAAAGAGTCAGACACGACTGAGCATGCTTGCATCAGTGCCTGACAGCTGTTGCGTGGATGGGTGATGGGTGAGGGGCAGAGACGGTGAGCAGAAACGTGCCAGTGTTATTTGGACAATGAATGAATATCAAGTGATACGTGAAATTAAAATGATGCAAGTGAGCTGTTTGATCAAGTAGAAGCCATCCCTAGAACGTAAGTGCAGCTAATAGCCAGAATCTCTGATTTCACGCAGGGTTTAAGGACGGTGAAGAAAATTCATCATGTAAACAGCCCACTTGTCCATGAACACTAAGGCATATTTGTCAGTTACCAAGTTGATCCAGGCAATGATTTTGGAAGTCAAAGTTGGTTCATATAAAATAGACGACTAATCGTAAGGAGGATGTCTAATTTGAAACTGTTATGCTTGTTTCCAAAATATAAAGCTCATTATATTATATATTTAATAATAATTATATATAGCTTAATTATACCTTAGAATCACCTGGGAAGGTTAAAAAATCTTGATTTTCAGGCTGTGCCCTAGACATTGTCTCATACTTCCTGAGGGCGGAGTCAGGCATCCATAGCGTTTAAAGCTTCCCAGGTGGTTCCAGTGGGCAGCTTCAAGTCTCACCTGGACCACAGCACATATGGAGACACTGGACTATGAACTGGAAGTAGAAGCTGGCCCCAGTAGAGCAAGAACTTGGTTCAGAGCTTCAAAGTGGATACTTTGAAAAAGTATCTTCAGTGAATAATAATTTTAAAACTTAGGCACACCAAAAATAGAATGAAAACATTGTCTAAATCAATTTTATTGTTTTAAATTCATTGTTAACTCTTGCGTGCATGCTCAGTCGTGTCTGACCCTTTGCATCCCCATGGACTGTAGTTCACCAGGCTCCTCTGTCCATGGGGTTATCCCAGCAAGAATACTGGAGTGGATGGCCATTTCCTCCTTCAGGGGGTCTTCCCGACCCAGGGATCAAACCTGCGTCTCCTGCCACTCCTGCATTGGCAGGCAGATTTCTTTATCCCTGAGCCACCTGGGATGTCCATTATTGTTAATTAAAACTATTGTTTTATACCCAGGATAATTGGATTTCATGCCCTAGATGAAGCTTTCTCTGTGCTTGGAAGGGTGAAGACGTTTCTAGTGCAGTGTTGATATGGGTATGAGAGGGCAGGGGTTTCCTGGCCAAGCTGCCACTCACTCTGGAAGCCACCGTCTCAAATGCCACAGGTGCAGCAGGGCCAAATCTTTTAATACCACTTCCACTCTGGGGAATTAAATTCATCCCAGTGAAAAGGGATTCATAAATCCTGGCCCTGCCTTCCAAACAGCAGCCTGATTCCACCAGGGTGATAAATTGCTCCTATCAAAACAGACAGCAAGTCTCCCTGGGAAATAATGGGTTCCAACATACCAAGTGGAACATCTTTAGTACTTATGAACCAGGGACTCGTGATGAAAAATCAAGTCTTGGGAAATCAGTGACTCTGTGTGTGTGTGTGTGTGTGTATGTGTGTGTGTGTGCGTGCTTGAACTTCTTTCAACCTCTCTTAAACTGTTAGAGATACGGAAGAACAGATGAAAAGGCTAATGTGATTAACTTTTTTAAAAATTTTTTATTGGAGTATAGTTGATTTGCAATGTTGTGTTAGTTTCTGTTGTACAGCAAAGTGAATCATTTATGCATATACATAAATCCCCTCTTTTTAAAGATTCCTTCCCCATATAGATCATTACAGAGTACTGAGTAGAGTTTCCTGTGCTCAACACAGTGACTAGGTCCTTACTAGTCACCTATTTTATTTATAATAGTGTGTATATGTCAGTCCCAATCTCTCAGTTTATCCCTCCCCTCCTTACCCTCTGGTAAGCATAAATTTGTTTTCTACATCTGTGACTCTTATTTCTGTTTTGTAAATAAGTTCATTTGTATCCTTTTTTTAAGATTCCGCATATAAGCAACATCATATTTGTCTTTGTCTGACTTCCTTCACTCAGTATGAGACGCAGTCTACAGGTTCAATGATTAACTTTAAATGAAAAAAAATTCCATTATAAAAGTGTCCCTGGAACACATTTGTTTGAGGGTTGGGCTGGTCTCTGAAAGATGTGTGTGGTTATCTCTTGCCGAGTCTGGCAGGATTCCTGGGTGGGGAAGCGGCCTGTCAGGAAGCAGTGATTTACTGCAGGCTGAGTGCAGGGAGAGAAAGTCTTCCTGCCACCCCACCCCAATTCCTTACAATTCTCACGTTCCTGGGGGTGAAATCAGAGGCCCTCGGTGAAAAGGCAAATGTTATCTGGACAGAAAAACCCATTAAACTCTTGCCAGCTAGTAACTAATTATTATCTTAAATTATTTTCCCCAAATAGTCACCTGGCCTCTTTAAGATGTCCTAGAAAGACATGGAAGGACAGAAGGGTGACGTCACTTGTCATTTCCCCATTTCCTGCAGACCCTTAGCCTTGTCCCACTAACACACCAGCCTCTTCCCCAAATTGCAGTTCGTTTCTGGTTCCTAGGGCTGGAGGTCTCTCGGCTGCATTCTCTGGAACTGGCTCCATGCCCTAGGAAGCCCTTCTGAATTCCTCACACTTCACCCCAGAGAATTAACCGCTGCTTTTATAGCCCTTTGTAGGCCTTCTACCACTTAGGGAAGCAGAAGGTCATCTGAGAGGACGGCTGGCTCATTCATTCATCCAGGGGTTTCTTCAATAGGTAGTTGAGTTTTCACTATAGGTCGAGCTTCCCAGTTGGCACTAGTGGTAAAGAACCTGCCTGCCAATTCAGGGGACATAAGAGATGTGGGTTCAATCCCTAGGTTGGGAAGATCCCCTGGAGGAGGGCGTAGCAACCCACTCCAGTATTCTTGCCTGGAGAATTCCCATGGACAGAGGAGCCTGGTGGGTTATAGTCCATGGGGTCGCAAAGAGTTCAGCTCAGTTATGTCTGACTCTTTGCAACCTGATGGACTGCAGCATGCCAGGCCTCCCTCTCCAGAGTTTACTCAAATCCATGTCCACTGAGTCAGTGATGCCATCCAACCATCTCATCCTCTGTCGTTCCCTTCTCTTCCTGCCTTCAATCTTTCCCAGCATCTGGGTCTTTTCAAATGAATCAGTTCTTCACATCATTATGGCCAAAGTACTGGAGTTTCAGCTTCAGCATCAGTCCTTCCAATGAATATTCAGGATTGATTTCCTTTAGGATGGACTGGTTGGATCTCCAAGTTCAAGGGACTCTCAAAAGTCTTCTCCAGCACCACAGTTCAAAAGCATCAATTCTTTGGCGCTCAGCTTTCTTTATAGTCCAACTCTCATATCCATACATGACTTGGACATGACTAGAGTTGGACACGATTAAAGCGACTTGGCGTGCATGCATGCACTATGGGTCAGGCCCTATGCCGTGTACACGGGACAGAAGAGGGAGAGCCTGGACAGAGAGCCAGATCAGTGTGCTCTGCATTCAACTCCAGTGTGCTTTCCCAGGCAGCCGGGAAGCCTTGGTTCAGGGGCTGGTTCCCCAGAGAACAGCACCAGGTGGGGGTGGGTGGGAGGGAGGGGAGGGGGATGGGGGAGGGTGGGGACCCGGGGAAGGGGGGCAAAGGGGGGACAGGCACTCTCCTTGCCAGGCTCTCATTCCTTCAACAGTAGAGTGAGAGGGTGGCAGGAGAGAAACTTTCTCCCAACTCAGAAAGTCTGTGAATTATCAGAATCTAAATCAGGAATTCTTTTTAAAAATGTGATTCCTTCTGTCTCTGAATTCCTAAAGTAAAATACTTTCTATGTAGAAAGTTTATATGCACAGAGAATCGAAAAGAAAAATGAAATCATTACTATTCTAATCCTTATGGATAATCACCATTAACAGCCTACTTCAGTAATTAGGCTTTTATTATGCATGTATTCCTCTAACGAGGTCAAGAACAACTCCTGTTTTGTTTCCCCATCAGTTCCCACAGGTGTGGCTTCTTCCATCTGTCTGTCTTCCCTTTCAACGTGATTTTTATGGTTTACTGTTTCTACTGCTGCCAATATTACTATTGCTCTTCTTACTAAGTAGCATTTATTAAGTATTTACAACATGCCGGGCACTGTGTGGAGCATATTATAGATCCCAGATGCCTTAATGCCCCAAGGACCCGATGAGGTAGGTATGGTTATTCCCATTTTACAAATGAGAATGTTGAGGCTGACGGTGCTTCTGCAACATGATGAAGATTTACCTTAGTGAGTGTCATGACTGTGGGACCCAGAAGTCACGGGTTCCACAATGACCTGTCACTGAACGTCTTTTCCAGGTCAGATCACTAAGGTGTCTCATCAGTCCCCCATCGTCAGCCCTTTAGATAGTTTCCTGTTTCCTGCTGTTATGCACAATGCTGTGATGAAATCCTTGCAGTTGAAAGTGTGCACAGGATCTGTTCTTATTCTCTGTAGCTAAACCCTTACCTGAAGAACGGTGAAGTTGAAGTCCAGGTTAAGCTTTGAATATGTCTGGTCAGTTTGCTCCTCTCTCCACCACCAGAGGTGTCACAGTTCGCACTCTGCCAGTGGAGTGAGCAGACAATGTCTGGCAACGAGCAGACAAAGGGAACTGATGGAGTGCTGAAGGAGAGATGAACATTTCAGACACGCTTGGAGACAGACAGGCATGCTGAGGATGGAGGGCAGCAGCTGACCCCCAAACCAGCAGCTCCTGATTTCCCTGGTGCCAAGGGACCCTGATTTGCAGCAGGTAAAAGGACCACCTTGCAGGTCATGGGTTTTACCCAGTTGGAACATGTCCATCGACAGATGAATAGATAGAAGACGTGGTATAGATACACATATAAAAATGGAATATTACTCAGCCGTTAAAAAGAATGAAATAATGCCGTTTGCAGCAACATGGATGGACCTGGAGATTATCACACTAAACAAAGTCAGAGAAAGACAAATACCATATAATGTCACTTATATGTGGAATCTAAAAAAATAATATAAATGAACTTATTTACAAAATAGAAAAAGACTCACAGACAGAAAAGAAACTTATAGTTACCAAAGGGGAAGCGTTGGGGGGAGCGAGGGATAGGTTGAGCATTTGGGATTGACATATACATAGTACTATATCTAACCAAAAAGGACCTACAGTAAAGCACAGGAAGCTCTGTTCGACATTTTGTAATAACGTAAATGGGGAACATTTTTGAAAAAGAATATATGTATAACTGAATGCATACATATATTTGTATACATATACAGATATGTATAACTGAATGTATACATATATCTTATACATATACAGATATGTTTAACTGAATCACTTTGCCCTACACCTGAAAATAATGTAACATTGTAAATCAACTATATCCTGTATAAAATAAAGAATAGCTACTGATATTCCACACGTGCTAGGTCTCCCACATTGCCGGCAGATTCTTTACCAGCTGAGCCACCAGGGAAGTCCAAGAATACTGGAGTGGGTAGGTAGCCCATCTCTTCTCCAGGGCATCTTCCTGACCCGGGAGTCAAACCGGGGTCTCCTGCATTGCAGGCGGATTCTTTACCAGCTGAGCTACAAGATGAGCCCAAATGGGAAACATTTTTGAAAAAGAATAGATAAATGTGTATGTATAACTGAATCACTTTGCTGTACACCTGAAATAACACAACATTGTAAATCAGCTATATCCATTAAAAATTAAAAAATAAAGTTACTGATATTCCATGGTCGTGTCTGAATCTTTGCGACCCCGTGGACTGTAGCCTACCAGGCTCCTCCGTCCATGGGATTCTCCAGGCAAGAGTACTGGAGTGGGTTGCCATTTCCTTCTCCAGGAGATCTTCCCAACCCAGGGATCGAACCCGGGTCTCCCGCATTGCAGGCAGATGCTTTACCATCTGTGCCACCAGGGATATGCTGACTTTTCAATTGCCTTCAATTAAAAAAATAATATTGCCTTTATTGTCTTTTTCTGCCCTAGCCAAGGCTGATGCTTATGCCAACTTTTTTCGTATAGAAATGTCAGATGAAATTCCAGTGCCATCAAATGAGACCTTTATTCCTCCACCTGCACATTATGGCTCTAATAAACACGTTATCAGCTCATGAAAATGATGGCAAACAGGTGACTGAAGGATTTGATAAGTCAGCAGCAAAGATTAACAGTTCTTTTCAGAGAAAGCTGTGAGAGGTTCCCCTATTTAAAACAATTGTGGCATGTGAATTTACTGCACTTAAATCATTATCGGCAATTAGTTCTTGTCAAAAAGGTTGCAGCTGGCTTCAATTACAGGTAAGATTTTTATAATTTGAACTTAGTAGTGTGTCTGATAAGTAGGACTTGGATGAATACCCTTAGGGATATTTATAATTTGAGAAAAACTCCAAGGCATTAAAATTTTAAAAAATTCATTATTTTCAACAATGCTTTGTTACTAACATTGATTATTAAGTTTTCAGAAAAATTTCCATAGTCTTCATCCTTCAGCTCTTTTCTTCATAACAGAAAATTATTGATTAAAAACAGCTTTTATGTTAGAAAAGCACGGCAGGCACATCATAGAAAAATTCTGAGCAGCAGAGAGGATACAAAATAAAAACAACTCTTTCTAAACATTCCCTGGTGGGTCAGATGGTAAAGAATCCGCCTGCAGTGCTGGAGACCTGGGTTCAATCCCTGGGTCAGGAAAATCCCCTGGAGAAGGGAATGGCTACCCACTTCGGTATTCTTGCCTGGTGAATTCCGTGGATAGAGGAGCCTGGTGGGCTAGAGCTCATGGGGTTGCAAAGAGTCGGACTCGACTGAGGGACTGACACACACACAATGTAGATTTTTTTTCTCTTTCAATAACTCTCCAATCACTGGGATCATTTGTCCGTTTCTTTCTCTTGAATTTTTTATTTTTTTCAAGTACCTGGGGAGTTGGGGTTGAATCTTCATGAATGAAGAACTGTGTTGGTGAGCAAAGGTAGTTGATGTGGTTTCCTTTGCAAATATGTGGGTCTCTAAGGCAGAACCACCTGCCCCTTGACCCGGAAGCTGCCTGCAGTCTCTGTGCACAGGGCACTTCTGGTAACGGATGTGCCTCTTCTGAAGTGTTACAGCAGAGAGCAGGCAGGCTTGGGACCTTCCATAATTGGCACTTTCCCCAAAGCATCTCAATCTTTTGGAGTTAAAAAATAAATCAATAAAATTAGGGTGATTATTTCTCTCATGGCTCAAACCTGTGTTAACTGAATTTTCTCTTCTCTCATTATGGAAGCGAGAAGGCACATTACAGGGGCGTGATTTGTAATAAGAGATTAGATAGAGAATTTGTAGATCAGCATAAAGGCATGTGCTTTTATGCATGTAAAAAAAGTATAGGCTTTTATGCCAGACAGGGAAGCCTGGCATGCTGCAGCCCACGGGGTCACAAAGAGTCGGACACGACTGAATGACTGAACAACAAATAAAGGTGCACAGAGATGAAGCCCAGGGCGTGTCTCCATTCCTGACTGCCTCTCGTGTACCCGTCCTTTTGCTGTTACTGAAGCTGAACACGTGGTGGGCTTTCACAAGTTCCCTCCATTCATCCCGAGTAGCATCACTTATCAGGTCCTCTTGGCTGAGTCCGTGTGATAGCGCCCACATACTCCTCCCATCTCTCCTGAGGTGTCAGCCATCCCCTCTGAGCTGATACACCTCCCAGGTCTCTCTCTGATGTTCCGCTTGGGGGTCCCTGCAAGGTTCTTACACCCACAGTTCCAAAGGTGAGGTGGGCATTCTTCCCGCTCTCTTCTTCCCAAATTTCTATGTTGGTTTGTGGTGCCCTATCGGTCTAGTTGCCCAAAACTGAAAGCAGGAAACATCGTACATAAGGGACCTTTTCTTTATCTCCAGCTCAGTAATTTCATGATCAGTACTGTCTTCCTTAGCTAATTTGGGCTGCTGTAACAAATATGACAGACTTCAACAACAGAGGTTTAAGGATTTCTCACTCTTCTGGAGGCTGGATGTCTGAGATTGGGGTGGCTGCATGGTCAGCTGAAGGCCTTCTTCCTATGTCCGCATGGCAGAGAGAGAGATTATCCCTCTCGTTAGCTCAGTCATGTCTGACTCTGTGCGACCCCATGGACTGTAACCTGCCAGGCTCCTCTGTCCATGGAATTCTCCAGGCAAGAATACTGGAATGAAGCCATTCCCTTCTCCAGGGGATCTTCCCAACCCAGAGATTGGGTCTCTTGCATTGCAGTCAGATACTTTACTGTCTGAGCACCAGTTTCTTTTTATAAAGAAATTATAATTCTTTTTAAAAAATGTGATTATAACCCTTCCTAATTCCACCATGAGGGCTCCACTGTCTCCAAGAAAGGAATTAGGTTTCAACACATAAGATTTTTTTTTTTTTTGGAGATGGGGTGGAGCAGACACAAACATTCAGTCCATAGCACTGTCTTGTCGTCTCTGGCATCTCTCCCAGGATGTGATGTATTAATAATTTTTTTCAAATCTCTATCTTGATGTGTATGTGTGCATATTGGGCGGGGGTGGGGGGGGGTGGTGGGAGGGGTTGCCTTTCAGAGGCCTTTGCCTAATTTTCCCCACTGTGGTTACTCTCTTACCTCCTGTTCCAAGAAACCCACATGGTTGTTCTTCCAATCTCCAAAGGTTGTTTGAATTATATATTTGAGGGCTGGAGAGATGACCATGGTTGAGTCTGTGGACCCAGGGGAGGCAATGGGACCCAGACCCAGACAGATCTTCCTTTATAACTGGCTGCACATGCCTTTGCTCTAACAAGGGGGCTCAGGATCCTGCCTCAGGGTCCCAGTTACGATTCATCTCAGATCTTGTGCCCAATGGTCCTCAGCATGTCTGGGCATTCCCAGCTTCATGTGTGTGTACACAGCTGCCTGTGTACATGGCGTGGATTCTTCGGGGAAAGGACCGGGGAAGTCATTCACATGTGTGCCTGCTCTGACACAGCAGGTACTTCCTCCTGCAGCTCCACCGGCCCTTCAATCAATGGGTTCCAGGCCTGAAAACTGGCTCAAGTCCAGACGCCAGGTCCAAGGCTGGGATTTGGACCTTTATTAGGGTAGTCCCTCCAGTCTCTGGGTCATCTTTCCTGGAAACTTTCTGCTTTGAGTGTATAGACTGAATGATACCCTTTTGACCATCCATCTCTCTCACCCCTTGCCGCGCCGTGTCCTTCATTCCGTTTGGTTCAGGGCCCTCTGGCCGCCTCTCCAGTCACACGCTGCATTGTAATTGTGCCCCTTTGCTGCTAATTAAACACCACACTAGCTTCTATTATTTCAAGGTTCCATTAGGGAGTCGGTTTTGTGACAACAGGGCAGTCATGTCTGAGCTCCTTAGCAGCGAACCTCAGCAATGCACGTCTTCCCAAGTTGACAATTGGCTGGGCTCTCTTGATGAACATGGATGGTTGGTTTTCCAACCTCATGTGATGCATCTGCTCTGGAATGCCCCTTGCCTGGCCCTCTTCCTCCCTTACTCTGCTTTTGGGATGGCTCCTGATGTTTCTGCTTCCTTGGTGTGACCACTGCTTTCTCCAGGTAACCGGGAAACATTCTAGCAGCCTGGTAGCACTCCTGGGGAACTTGCTGGAATTTAACTCTCTATCAGGAGAGAGTATGCCCACACGGATGAACACTTTTGCAGACTTAGGCTCTGCCCCTCTCCGTTGGCTCCTCATGTGCCCCGGCACCTACCAAAGCCACACGAGTACGTGCAGAGTCTTGCCTCCCAGGGCAGGCCTAGCACTTTCCCACTGGCTACTGCTGTAGTCCACGGGTGGAAGGGCAAGTGGACTCATTTTAAAAGACAAAATGACGCTTACAATTGCCAAGACTTGAAAGCAACCTAAGTGTCCATCGACAGATGAATGGTTAAAGGAGATGTGAACCATTTCAACAAAGGAATAAAAAAGAATTAAATAATGCCGTTGGCAGCAACATCCATGGACCTAGAGACTATCACTTAAGTGAAGTGATTCAGACAGAAAGACAATTAGGATATCACCTACACGTGGAATCTAAAAATATTGCACATCAGCGTATAAACAAAACAGAAACAGATTCAAAGACACAGAGAACATATTCACGGTTACCAAAGGGAGAAGAGGGGAGAGGTCAACTAGAAATCTGGGCTTAACAGACGTGCACTGCTTTACGTGACATAGATAAACAAGGACCTACTGAATAGCACGGAGAACCATATTCAATACCTTGTGACAACATATAATGGGAAAAATTGGAGAAAGAATATATGCCTATGAATAACTATTCTGTACATCTGAAACTAATGCCATCTTGTAAATCTACCAAGCTTAAAAAGAAGAGTGACTAAGACTTGCCAGCTAAAGACAGAGAAAAACAAGCTTTGAAGCACCCTGGAACTTTGTATTTCACAGAACTTACTGTCTTAAGAATTTTTTTTGTAAACATACAATGAATTCTTTGATTCCCACCATCATAGTAATCAACAAAACCATCTGTCATTTGCCTTTGGGAAGACCTGGGAATTGTTTGTTGAGACAGGACTTGGGGCATCCATCAGCTCCACTTCTGCCTCAGTCCACACACCCTCCTTTCCGCCATCCCTTCCTTGAGTATATATTTACTGAGTGCCAATCCCATGCCGGGCACCATTACAGTTCTGGTATCACAGAATTAGATGGGTCTACTTTGTCTTCAAAGTACAGGGTAGGTGGCCTCATGGGTTTGAGAATGGCTTCTGGAATTTGAGATTTCCAGACCCTGCTCTGACAGATTCCTTCTCTAATGCATCTAGATCTCTTATTGATATAGTGGATAGAAGAATATTTTATATCAAGTTAGTGAGCATGAATCATTATTTATAAAGTGTGTTAAACACACAAAGCATAAATGCACCAAATGTGAGCTTAGATTCAAACACAATTTTACTGAGTTTCAGCAATGGCTAGTGTGCTGCCTAGAAAGGTGTCCTGTTAAATTTTTCCCAATTGCGTTTCCTTATATGAAAAAAATCTCAATAAGGAAAATGCATACTTTTGAGTTATCCTTTATACACAGAATCACAGAGAAGCCTGCAGGCATGGTAGCTGTCTCTTTTTAAAAGACAAAAGCCAATGCATATAGTAATTAATCTTTTGTTTACTTGAAACTTTCACATTAGAATCTTTAATTTTCACATCCAAACTCCCTGCTCTTTTGTGCACTGAGCAGTGTATTTCTAATTAGCTTCCTTGCAACTTTTGAACACACTTTTCTCCACCCTTTCCTTTTCTATTAGTAAATGCTTTTGAAAGCAGAATTCTTATTTTCTCCAGTTTGAATTTCCTATTGTGTAGGGTGCTCTGGTTTTGGGCTCTCTTTTCCATGTTTGAACTACTGTAGGGTTTCCCTGGTGACTCAGATTCTCAGACAGTAGAGAATCTTCCTGAAATACAGAAGACCTGGGTTCAGTCCTTGGGTTGTGAAGATCCCCTGGAGAAGGGAATGGCAACCCACTCCAGTATTCTTGCCTGGAGAATTCCATGGACAGAGGAGGCTGGCAGGCTACAGTCCATGGGGTTGTAAAGAGTCGGATACGACTGAGTGAGTAACACACACAGTATAGATATAGTTTACTCAAGATGCCTACTGGCGAGGATCTGCATTTTTGTAATCAATCCTTTCAAGCCAGTTTTTTTTTTAATAATAAAAAGAATTTATAATAAGCCTCCCCTGGGAGAAGCTGTCAGGCCACACAGTTTGTAATTACAAGAGGATACCTGATGTTCACGTCCCTTTGTTTTCACATGTTTCCAGCTGATTTCCTCTCAGTCATGTTGCTTTCATTAAGTTTGGTCACCCTAGGTAATAATCTTGGGTTCATGCTGTTGGGAAGGTCATGGAGTGAACAGGCTACTGGTTGCCTGCTTCAGCATTCAGCCCGTGGAAGCAAGGGATGCTGGCATCCTCATCTTTGAATTATCAGGGTTTGATGGGAAGAGCTGACACACTTGGAAAGACCCTGATGATGGGAAAGGTTCAAGGTGGGAGGAGAAGGGGGGCGACCGAGGATGAGATGGTTGGATGGCATCACTGATTCAATGGACGTGAGTGTGAGCAAGCTCCGGGAGATGAAGGACAGGGAAGCCTGACGTGCTGCAGTTCATGGGGTCGCAAAAAGTCAGACATGACTGAGCGGCTGAACAGAACAGAACACAGAACATTTTCCCCCAAAGAACCAGCTCTAACTTCTTTGCTTCTATGCAAGAAAAATCAATCCTACTTTCCTTTGAACTGCCTTCATGTGTGGCATCATAGAGCTCATAATGTAAGAAAAAAACATCCCTGGAGAGATGGAGAGGTGTCCTGTTTTTGGATAACTGGTGTCCCCAGTCCCCTGATCTCCCTTCTGTTGGCTCCAGCCGCTACCTTCTGGCCTGGGCAGCCCATCCCTCTGGGTGACTCTAAAGCACAGGAGTTGCTGCTGTCCACCACAGCTGCCACACAAATGATTGGCTGTGGTGCCTGGGCAGTTTCCTTCCCTGTTTTCAACAGATGCCACAGCCTGATTTCATCAGTTCATATCAAATCCCTACCTCACACCAAGCATCATGCTGGAAACAGAGGTTCAAAGAGCTCCAGGGAGTGCCTGGTCTGGGGCAGCATTTCTCAAACTCCAGAAATATAATGACTCCTTTTAACGGACCAATAACCAATAACAAGTTCTGTTGGTACAAAGACAACTAGGAGTCGACCCTTTTATGCTGTGGCTCCCACATTTCTATGAAACAAAACAATTTTTCGAATTAGGTGTGAACCCAACTGAAATCCACTAAAGTTCAAGTGTGTGTGATGACGCTCTGCTGACGCACACAGGTCCTGGTGCTGGCAGGAGGGCCAAGCCCTGGTGAGTTTAGTGGCCTTGCTGTCCAGCTTGGGGTGACTCAGCCCTCCCACTGGAGGCCTCTGTGTGAACTGCTGAGACACTTTCGTTCATGCTGGGCTTAGTGATGTCATTTGACCTTTCGTTCAGCTCAGCTTCATTACTTGTATGTCAGGTCTGCCTGTATCGGTGAGAGGAGAGCTTGGCCTGCCTACTCCGCCATGAACACAGAGGCGGTCCGGGTGCCGAGATGGCCTGGTCGTTAGGAGGTTCACCAGGTGACATGCAATAGACAAAGAGCATCATCTTCTTTTAAGATGAGGAACACAACGAAGACAGAAAAATGTAATTGTTTCTAAGAAAAGAATATATCCTGGAGTCTGAGTCTGCAAAATATCAATCTGGCAACCCCAGCTAGAAGGTTTTCAGGTCACTACCATTTCAAACGCACTGCTTCCTCATCTGTTTGTTATCCTGCTTGTTTTGGTTTGAAGAACTATGGCCCCAGACTTGTGTTCTGACCACCAGTCCTGAGTCACCCGTCTTGGACCTTTGCTCACACATCCCTTCACCCCGGAAGGCTTCTGTCTCTTTATCCCTGTTGAAACTTTCTCTTCCTTCAGGGAGACCAGCACAGATTGCACTTCCTCCAGGAAGCCCTCCAGGCTGTTGAGGGCTCGGTTCTTTCCCATCCAGCACTGACTTTAAACTGCCAAGTGTGATCTGCCCCGTCTCCACCCCTCAGTGTCCAGCCGAGCATCTGCACCACCAGGTGCTCAGTGCGCCTGCAGAATCCCACTGTATTTGGACTGGATTGGCCTCCTCTTCCATGTCAGGGATCCACCAGCGTGGTGTGTGTGTGTGTGCTTAGTCGTGTCTGACTCTTTGCAATCCTATGGACTGTAGCCCACCTGACTTCTGTCCATGGGACTCTCCAGGCAAGAATACTGGGGTGGGCAGCCATTTCTTACTCCAGGGGATCTTCCTGGCCCAGGATTGAACCTGCGTCTCCTTCATTGCAGGTGGATTCTTTTCTGCTGAGCCACCCGGGAAGCTCCAGATCCACTAGGGAACAAGTGATATGATGCTCTGGGCACAGGGGTTGCTGCTGCCTTGTCCCTAGAATGACTTTCATGTAATTTTGCAACACTGGCCTGTGAGGAAGACCCAGAAGATTCCTGCAAAGGGGCAGATCAGGAGGCAGCTGTGTGTGTCTGCGTGTGAGTGTGCAGATTAGGAGGCAGCTGTGTGTGTCTCCATGTGAGTGTGTGTCTGTGTGTGAGGGTGCGTTTATATGTGTGTTTGTGTCCTGGAGGGCTTCCCTGGTGGCTCAGATTGTAAAGAATCTGCCTGCCGGTGCAGAAGATGCAGGAGAGGTGGATTTGATCCCTGGATTGGGAAGATCCCCTGGAGAAAGGAATGGCTACCCACTCCAGTATTCTTGCCTGGTAAATCCCATGGACAGGGGAGCCTGGCGGACTACAGTCCAAGGGGTCCCAAAGAATCAGACACAACTGAGCAGCTAATACTTTTGTATCCTGGAGGTCAGCGTACCTGCAAATGGAGGTGAAGATAGCACCCAGGGAGGTGCCCTTTCCAGTGTCCCCTTCCATCCCTTCCCCATCCTACCTCCTCCTTCCTCCCGTAAGATGAGTGATGAACTAGAGAGGCAGTGCAGTGCTCTTGAGGAACTTTTTTATTGGCCGTGTTTCAAATGGACTGTGTGAAATGATTTACTGGGTGAACACTTGATGTCACCTTCCTTTGATGTGTGGTACCCTAATCACACCCTCGGGGTACTGCCAGACACAGGGCGCTTCTGAGCATCTCTTATTCCCAAGTGGTGCGATTATATCTCAGGCTATTCATAAGCCTCCATGGTGTTTTTTTTTTTTTTTTTAACTGTTATAAATGAATCAATTATTTAAGGCGATCACTTTGATCACCATGAGCTGCAGGTTTGCAGTGGAGAAGCTTAGCTGGTCTTGGGAAGCACTGTCCCCTATCAGCATGTCATGCAGCCCTGCCCTTCCTCAGGGACTCCTGATTGTCAGGCGTCCTGCTGTCACCAGCAGGCTTGAAATCGGTCACCAGGTGCCCCTGGGAACCCAGAGCACTGCGGGCTGCATGGCATTCCCACATCTGAGAATGTGGCCACGGCAGATACCCCCAGAGTAGTCAGGATGCCTGTGGTCTGTGCTCCCCTCAAAGAGGCCCAAAGGGGGAGCCACTTCTGCCTTCCTGGGAATCCAGGCATCATGTTCTCTAAAACAACGCTGATGTTGATGCTGGTGGCGAGAAAGGAATTTGGGGGTCCCTTAGGGTCTGTATAATTAGCATTTATATCATATTAATGAGGTGCTAATTGCTCTCGCAATCCTTGTAATGCAGATTCATCTAGTCCTGTTTGCACCGTCATGTACGCAGTGTAATATCTCCTAGCCTCTCCGTTGCTGTCAATCATCACTGCGGAGCCGGTGAATAAGTAGCATCTTTCACGGCAGCTCACTACACCCTGGGCACACCTTTCGGAGCGGGAGGAATAAGACTGTTCTAAGCCTGTTAGGGTCATTTGAAAGTTACAGTCTCTGCCAAGGGGAGGGGCGTTTGCAAGGGTGCGCTGCAGTGACTTTACTGTAGGACTGGCATGGACAGGATTAGCCAGCTGGCCCTGAGAGAGTGCATCAGTGACCCCAGGAGCCTGGGAGCTGGCGAAGGCTATTGGAGGTCCGCCTCCTTGTCCATCTCCTCTCTGCTTTCTGGGTGCAGGAAAAGCTGAGCAGTTGTAGGGAGGGGGCCACGCTGGGGCCTGAGGCAAAAGTAGAAATAAGATGCCCCGTGTATACTTAGCAAAACCTCCTCCCATGTTTTGAATCAGGCAGAAAAAATAAATAGAAGCTCTGCAATCATAAAACCATGACTATAGATAGCCCTGCATGTCCCAGTCTGTTTGCACCCCTCATGGAGCTCAGTGGGTGCCCAGGCCACAGAAGTGATGGTGGCGGGGGCCAGGGGATGGGGGAAGCGTGGCAACCACGGCAGGTCAGGAACCACTGTCTCAGAAACCACAGAATCAAATGCACAACAGCCTGTCTCTGCTTAAAATTTTGGACATTTTGTTCACGATGGGTTTTGGCATTGATTTTTGTTTTTAAAATTATTGCATTAAAAATTATTTATCTTGATGACTGAGATTCTGGCTTTTTCCACAGTGATTCCCTTGCCGCACCCCAGTCCTGGCCCAAAGTTGAAAGGGCTGTTGATTCTGTATCAGGGGTGACAACCCTGGGTTAGAAGGAGGATTGCCAGAGAAGTAGGGCATTCTGGGTCTTTCCTGGACTTCCCACCTTCTTAGACATTTGGGGAAAATCCCAACATTTTTGTTGTCTTTGAAAATGAAGGGCAGGTCATTCAGCTGTGTTTTATAGACTTTTTTTTTTTTTTTTTAAATAGAGGTAGCTGTTTTAAATCTCTTTAGAAATAGTTCGGGTATTAGGAATGATAAAAATCATTCTCCAGATCAAATTGGAGTCATCTGACATGTGAAATGTGGAAGATGAACCTTGGGTTTGCATCGTGTTTGGGTTTTGATTGGCTTTTCCACTTTTAAGCTGAATTTTCCTAGACTGGTTATTCAAGGTCTTTTGAGCCTCGGTTTTCTTATCAGTAAATGAAAAGAATGCCATTTATGGGCTTTCCTGGTGGCTCAGTGGTAAGCAGCGAGTGCAATGCAGGAGATGAGGGTTTGATCCCTGGGTCGGGAAGATCCCCTGGAGAAGGAAATGGCAACCCACTCCATTATTCTTGCCTGGAAAATCCCATGGACAGAGGAGCCTGGTGGGCTACAGTCCCTGGGGTCGCAAAAGAGTTGGACAAGACTTGGCGACTAAACAACAACAATAACAACAATAAAATGGGGTTGTTTTCCGGACTCAGTGAAACAATCTGGACAAAAGAATCTTGCATACGTAAGGCTTGACAAATTTCGAGTTTCCCTCTTCATTTGAAAAAAAAAATGCTCTGTGTTTACAAATGATTTCTGAATTCATGTCCCAGCAAACGGACATTTGATCTTTCATTTATTCAGTCACACAGCTACTAGATTCTAACTGCTGTGTTTCCTGAGGCCCCAAGCCCCAAGATCCCAATACTGCTTCGTGGGATGCAGGACTTACGTATCCCCTCCCTCTCCCCCAGCCATTCCGAGGGGAATACAGGGCTCTTTTCCCTGTATCATCTCCCTTCGTCCTCTTTTCCCCCTCCAGCTCTTGGGGGAGAACTTTGCATGTCACAGAGGCTTCTTTCAGACTTCATGATGGTTCTGTGGGACAGCCCTCTGCTGCGGGGGGAAAGACACACCCGTGAGGGAGGCCCTGTCACTGTGTGGGGAGGTCTTGTCACGTGTGGCATGTGGGGTGGTCCTCGGGGTGCCCAAGTCACTCTGTGCTCTTTGTAGGCATCCAGGGTAGCCGTTTTCCAGGTTTGGGGCTGAGGTCCTCCTGCCCACCCTAAAACTGAATCCGATGTTGTGGGACTGGTCTTGGTGGCAGATACCATTGGCTGGTGGTCCCATCCCCCAGGTCGGTCCAACCCCCATGACCTTTGCTACCCGCTGGGTAGGGGTGGCACCGGGTCTAGTGCTGGCCAGAGGGAGAGAGGAAGCAGAGTTTGTTGAGAGTTCCTGAAAACTTGGGTTGCGGGGCTGACTTCCTTTTTCTCTCTGATGGCGCCCACACGAAGTGCTGGGTGGGGCAGGTCTTACCAACGGAGCCTCGACGGAGAGGCTGCGGCAGTCTCAGAACGGGGCCGCCGAGCCAGAAGGGCGAGCCCCCTGATTTGTTTAAGCCACTGTGGTCAGGTTTGCTGTCACTTTCAGCCAAAAGCCTTCCTCTCGGGTACACCACCGGCTCCTGTGATCCAGGGGACTACCAGGGAGGATGCTCGGGGGGATAGATAGATAGGAGGCCCGGCCTGCCTGGTGCTCGGAGGGTCGCCTCTGTGACCTGAGGCAGCCGGGTTCCTGGCTTCTCTAGACTCCGGATGAGTCACCCTGGTTCCTGATGCCCGGGGAACCCTGGAAGATCCACCCCACCCTTCAGCTGGCTCTGCCCAGAGGCATCACTTATGGTTGCAGACTTTGCTTGGGCTTCAGCTGGGGCCCCTCCTTCTGGAAATGCATGTTGACCCTTGACTGGGAAAAGATACATTTCCACAGAGTGAATATCTGCAAAGGAGGGGTGAGGTAGCCTTCATGGAGAGCATCATTAGATGCCAACATATTATCTTGTTATAAGAAGTTCTTCAAACCCTAACCCTGTGAAAGCTTGTTGACGAGATGAACGGTAACTTCCGTAAAATTGGAGGGTAAAGCATTTCAGAGACAGAGTAAGTCATGAACTGTGATTTTTTGAGGGCAGTGCCTACCAAGTGGATTAAACCTGTCAGAGGGAGGGCGTGCCATGCTGTGTCTACTTCTCAACCACACTGAGATGCTGTGATGCAGGCGCGGAGGTCCAGGGTCTGCTCATTCAGGGCCCCTTTCTCTTTGATCCTATGGCACTGTCCTGCCCTGGGGTCCCTCTGGCCTCCCTGTCCCTCCCTCCAACTGGGTCCTGCCCATCACCAACTGTTGGCAACTGAGCCAATCACTAAAGTTGCCTCCCAGTTCACAGAGGTGAGATGAATTCTGTTTCCTGGACATCACTGTGAGTTTTAACTCAAAAGTATGAGTAGAATTTCAGGTACCAGCAGAGACTTGGTGGGGCTGGGGGACTGATGAGTGCTGGCCAGTTGCGGAAGAGGGACATTTTTATCAGATGGTAAAATGCATAACCCTCTTCAAAGTCCTGGTTATAGACAAAAGTGACATATGTTTATCTAGAATAGATCCTGATGAATCTGCTTTTTAAAAGGCTCCAGACGAAAACAGTCTTCTGTAGGTTGTGGCAACTGTGAGGATGCTAATTTTATGGTGAGCCATAAATTGATTGACAGGAGGCAAAGCAACCATGGGGTGGAAGACGAGGGGCTCGGAGACTGGAGGTGGCGACTGGCGGGAGACGACCTCGGTGGCCGAGGGGCTGGGGGTACACACCAGGAAAGCAAGCTGGGAAGGGATTCCAGCCAGAGAGCTATTCAGGGGCTCTGGTTGGGCTTGGGGGATCAGAGGCCCTGGAAGCCGGTCAAGCTGCTCTGTCCAGGGAAGAGCCTTGCTGGAGGGATGCTGGGGAAGGGGGTGCTGTCTGAGGGGATATGGCAACAGCAGCATGGCTTGGGCACCAAGAACCATGCTGACATGACCTGTAGAGAGCTCCAAAAAAAAGCAAAAAAAAATCCCAAAAGCAAACCAACACTTTACTGGTCTAGGAAAAGGGTCAGAACTAGAAGAAGAGCCAAGTCTACGGATTTTTAAAAAAGGTATCTATCTATCTATCTATCTACTTTTGGCCGTGTTGGGTCTTCATTGCCGAGTGAGGGCTTTCTCTAGTTGCGCGGAGCTGGGGCTCCTCTCTCGCTGTGGGGCGTGGTCTTCTCGTTGCAGCAGCTTCTCTTGTTTCCGAGCGTGGGCTCTAGCGCCCTTAGGCTCAGGCATTGTGGCACCCTGAAGCATGTGGAATCATCCCAGACAAGGGATCCAACCTGTGTCCCCTACAATTGTCAGGTGGATTCTTTACGGCTGTACTTCCAGGGAAGCCCTGATCTATGGACTTTTGATTTCATCTTTATCCCTGTGGTTCACTCACCTTTGAGTGAACTGTTATTTAAACTCAGTATCAAGACGCAAGTGAATGCACCATTGGGGTTGGGGTCTTTATTCTCTTCGTCTCCACATGAAGCCTGATGCTTTGCACATGGCAGCCACCCAGGAGTGTTTGCTGATTGGATGGAAGAGCTCCCCTCCACCGACTCGAATGAGACAGGGCTGGGGTCCCAGAGAGGAGAAACCCTTACGTCCCCCTTGGTGGTGTTGAAGTTTAGATCCTCTGGTTTGGGGAATTTCCTGCTGTGGGAGTCTTTTTGCCTGGTAGACTCAACCCGCTTGAGACCAAGAGATGAGAGACAAGGCATTTCACCTCTGGGCCAAACATGTGCCTCTGGGGCAGCGGCCCCCCAGTGATGATAGCAACAGAAGAGGGGTGATGGGCACATCTCGCTGTTTTCCATCAACTGTCTTCTTCTGGAACACTGGGACACTGTTCCAAGTGCGGTCTTGGAAAAGCTTGACTTTTTACTCTTCCTACTTTTGAAAACAGGCCCTGTGTCGTAGAGTTCATTTCTAAGCTGAAATTGACCATTGCATGCCCATGGTCCCCCCCAGAATAAGCCTCTACCATAGCATCAATACACAGGGTTCACTTTGCTTCCTTTTTACATGGCGCCAGGATGGGGGCGTGTTTTTGCCACCCACACCTGGCGCATAGTCCGCTCTCACAGGTATTTTGCTGAAAGTGACTCCAACACTGAAGATTCTTTTAAAATGTATTTTTCATATCTGGTGGGAAGTAGATGTTTCAATTATTCAGCTGTTTCAAACCAAGAAATTCACCTTGACTTCAGCTGTCTCTGAGTTTAGGGCAAAACTTATTTTTGACCTGAAACGTATAGATAAATACCCTCTTCTTCAATGCTGCCCTGATAAACATATCATTGGTCTCTCCAGGTAGAGTGTAGCCTGTGGGTGCTACCATGTGAAACACTCACAACATAAGATTTGCAAACAGTTATAATTCTACGGTTTGCTTTGGCCGCCCCCTCCTCTGTGTGTGTGCGTGTATGTCCATGGTGCGTGTTGTGTGCAGACTGACAGCCGGCATGCCCATGGCATGGCGTGTACTACGTGGCAGCTCTCTGCTAGATTCATCCCCGAGCCTTGTGCTGCTCTGGGTTGCAGATGTTATAAGAAGTGAGATGATTTACAGAGGTTAACAAAATCCTGGAAGCCTGATATGGAAAGAGAAAAGAGAAGCCCATATTTCTGTTTAGCAATGCCTTGTACTAATTAAAATATTTCTAACATGATAGTAAGTTGAATTAGAGTGTAAATTTAATAACATTAAATCAATTAGCCCTTGGTGACAGCCTTTTCTGATGGGTGCAAAGATGAATCAGAAATGGTGCCTGCTCCCCCAAAGCTGATAGTCAATGAAAGAAAAAAAATACACATAGATGCAGATATATAGAGATAGATAAACAGAGAGTAGATAGATCCAGTGTATATTTAACTGAGTGTTTATTGTATGTCGGGCTTCACAATGAGTCTTTAAGACCCTTCAGTGCAGTAGGTAATGCTACTGTTACTTGTATCTACGTAACTGAGGCACAGAAAGGTGGCAAAATGTGAGAAGGTGCACACAGCTAGAAAGCAGGAGAGCCAGCATCCGACAGATCCGATGACCGTGAAGTCGGTATGGTTCCCCCAGGTGCCAGGTGGGCACTTTTCCTTTCAGTTTGCTCATCTCGGCAGTTGGCCCAGGAGGATGTGCCCAGGGGAGGGATGAGGAAGTAGGTGAGGGTAGACAGACCCCTTCTTCCTGGTGGCGGTACCAGGACGAGGCCCTGGCACGTGGAGACAGTTAGGCTGCCTGAGTTCCCCAATCTGGTTATTGAACGTGACCATGTGGTTGGCAGGGCAAGAGGTTTTAGAGGACATTTGGAAAACTGAAGTGCAGGTTAGAATTCAGTTTAAACAGAATATTGGAAGTTAGAACCTGGTCAAGGTTAAAGGGGTGGTTCAAACTTTGGAAACAACTGCATGAAGTTATGGAAGGTTACCTTCTGATTCGTTTTTGATTAAAATAACATTTTGGAGTCAAGATACGTTCTTTGGCAACAGATGTGTTGTTGGTGGTGGTGGTGGTGGGGTGGGTAACAATAAAAAAACCGAGGTCAGAAGGGAATTAATTCCAGCTGCTTGTTTCAGATAAGTGAAAACACTAAAATATATCTGAAAAGAAGGCAGCTAGAAATGCTTTCCTTACGGAGTCACGCATTGTTTGCATTCATGGGCTAAATAATTCAAGCTGTATTTAAGAGGGCCTTGGCAGAAGCCCACCTTGAGAATACCAGGATTTTGTTCTTCTGCTTGGCTTATTGATAGTATTGGATTTCCTTTTTCTAGAAGACCAGCTCATCGTTACAAACAGGTAGCGTCACCTAAGAGGTGCTATTGTCATGGAGGTGATTACAGATGCTAATGACGAGGTGGCAGCTGAAAGAGGCCAACTGAATGTGGGGCACAACCTGGCATGAGGTGAAGATGCCTGAGAAATTACAGATGTGGGTCACAGAAACCGGAAGCTCCTTGTCCACTCAGCTGAGGGACTTTCCACTCTGGGGGAATAATAAGCACCTTTGCAACCGCCTGATAAAGCTGACATTTAAAAATGATGTCTACACTCCAATGGGGCATCAAAAACTGACTCAGGAGGACTGCAGGGCAAAAATTTGGCAGCCTGATTTACTGCTGAATTTCTAAACACTGGGCCAAGTTTCCATAAAAAAGAACGTTCAGGAAAATGTACATTTGCTCATTAATTCATTCATCAAAGCGCTGTTGAGAGTTGAACTTATGCCTGGTTCCTGGTTGTTGTTGTTCAGTCACTGGACCGCGGCACTCCAGGCTTCCCTGTCCTTCACTGTCTCCTGGAGGTTGCTCAAACTCATGTCCACTGAGTCGGTGATGCCATCCAGCCATCCCCTTCTCCTCTTGCCTTCAATCTTTCCCAGCATCGGGGTCTTTTCTAATCAGTCAGCTCTTCACATTAGGTGGCTAAAGTATTAGAACTTAAACTCCAGCAACAGCCCTTCTAATGAATATCAGGGTTGATTTCCTTTAGGATGGACTGGTTTGATCTTACTGTCCAAGGGATGCTCAAGAGTCTTCTCTAGTACCACAATTCGAAAGCATCAGTTCTTTGTTTCTCAGCCTTCTTTATGGTCCTACTCTCACATCTGGACAGGGCTACTGGATGAACCATAGCTTTCACGATATGGACTTTTGTTGGCAAAGTGATGTCTCTGCTTTCTAATACCCGGTCTAGGTTTGTCATAGCTTTCCTTCCAAGGAGCAAGGTTCCTGGTAAGATGCTGAAAATGCCCAGAGGCACAGGCTGGGTCCACCACTAGGTGTGGAGAAAGATGACTGGGCACACTGCTATACAAATGGGGGTTGATGCACTCATTGGAGTGAAAGGGCCCCCTGGAGGAGTTGCTGAGCTGAGTTTTGCAGACACACAGGTGACCAGAAGTGATGTGGAAAGGTGCTCCCAGCACATGCCACTTCCCTGCCTCCTGAATATTCTATTCAGTCATTTTTTCTTGCTGAGGTTTTCTATTTTGCCTGGACTCTGTACCATAGAATTTGGAATCCAGTTATTTTCTAATCTCACCCCCACTGCCATTAGACTCACTTCTTCTCTAGGGCACAGGGCATGAGATCGGTCACATAGAGAGTGCTCATTAGGGGAGCAACTGGAGCAATGTGGCTCTTCACTTTTGACTCTAAAAAGCAGCTCCACCAATACCACCTTCTGCTGGGAGACTAGTATCAAATGTTGTAAAATCCAGTTGTTAATGTTTACTAAACACAGGACCCTTTTTGTTTCAGATTAAACAGGCTGGCATTCATTTGCAGTAATTCAGAGAGCAAGCAGTCAGAATTTCAGACTGTGTGAGACAGTCACAGTAACACAACTAAGATAGAAATGTTGTCTTTCATGAGGTCTTCAGGGAGCTGTGATACGGCATATTTAACCATATTATTACAATTATTTGTGAGCAAGTGCTTCCGATGTGTTGAAACAATGTCTTCCTTGACACATTTTGATACTGTCTCCTCCATATACTGTTTATAAACTTGAATTGCTGTGCGAAAAGAAGAGTAAGATTGCTGGTCAGAGTTAAACCTCAGCAAATCAGTGAAGACTAGGTTAATGAAATTTTTTACCAAAGGTCATAGTAATAGGTTTTGCTCTGTCAAAATGTGAAATGTGCTTGGGGAAGGGGATGCGGTGGAGGCAACCTTTTGGAGGATTGATGAGGCCAGTCAATGGAAATCAGAATTCATGGAAGTTCTGTCTCTTTTGCAGGGTTCACCCAGACCTTGCGTATTACACGGGGTGGGCGGGGGGAGCTTGGAGGAGCGGAACGCTCAGCTGCCTGCTTTTTGCACAGTGTCTGCATCTAAGGAGCGGCTGAGTCAGAGCCTGGCCTCAGGAGACACAGGACTTTCTCAAGACTCCTCCGTGGGTGTGTTGAGCCCAGAAGGGGAACCTGCCCACTTCTGTCACAAGCACTGTGCAGACTGCCCTGGCTCAGCCTGGCAATGACTGTGCTGCAGTGGAGATGAACAGCTTTTTCCCTCCTGTGAACATCTTAACAATACTTTCCTCATTAACCACATTAAGCTCTGCCACCAAGAGCCTTGTCACAATGATCACACTAAGGGAGGGGTGTGAGAGGCTGGAGACCCTCTCTCCTTTAGATTTGCATTGACTGTGGGTGAAGAAGACTCAGATCTTTTAATGAAAAGATTCAGGATCCAGGGGTAAGAAATGTACTAGTGAATAGAAGACAATGTGGCAAGACAACCTCCCTCCAGTTTTTAAACTTATGGTCACCTTGATTTCAACTATTTTGGATGATTTTATTTGGGGGCGGGTGGGGGGGAGGTGCTGGAAGAAAGCTTGTCTCTTAATTACTTGACCTTGAAGTAACGGACAAGGGCAGTGTGTCTGAATCAGCCGGTGGGTTCTGAAGTGCTAAAGGAAGCCTTGGAGTCACCTGCCTGCGTGTTCCAGATCTGATCCTCACCTCTCTTTCAGCATCGCCTGATGGTTAATTTTTGTTACGCAGAAACACTTGGACTTGTGAGGCAAGGCTTCACTTTGATGGCTTATTTTTAAAGGGGAGAAACTGAGCACCAGCTGACAGTCACCTTGGGATCATCTGTTTGCATCTCTAAGTAGCTTGTGCACCTCTTGCTAAATGTGTGTGTGTGTGTTTTTCCTGTTTTCAGAAGCCCGCTGTGTGGCGAAAGAATTTCACAAGAGCCCTGGCCTGTTTCTCTTACAGTTCTTCCCATATTTTATTGTCTGGTTTTGCTGATAAGAAATGCCTGTGCAATTTGGGTTGAAACTACATAAGGGAAGAGTCCAAGGACTAAGTCCAGAGAGACCTTTTTAAAAAAGTATGTTTTGGCTTTTATAATCTAGGTGCACTTTGTCCTCCACCCGAGGGTTTAATTCACGAGGCGCCACTCAGAGCCAGGAGACTGCGCTTGCTCACTGCTTTCAAAAACGTCCTCTTTTGACAATATGTGTGTAACACGGGCGCCACAGTCAGAGTTCACTCTGTTGCATCTCCGGCTCATAGATATTCTGAAATACTCCAGATTTCTCTTGGTTTCTGCCCCGGGCTTTTGCTCTGCATTCTCAAAGCTGCACGTTATAGCCAGTCCTGGGTAGGGAAACAATCCCTTTTATTTCAAAGTCATTTATAGTATTATAGTTCATTGTTCAGTTGCTAAGTTGTGTCCAGTTCTTTGTGATCCCACGGACTGCAGCACACCAGGCTTCCCTGTCCTTCACTATCACCCGAGTTTTCTTAAGCTCATGAGTCAGTGATGCCATTCAGTCATCTCATCCTCTGTCGTCCCCTTCTCCTTCTGCCTTCAATCTTTCCCAGCATCAAGGCCTTTTCCAACGAGTTGGCTCTTCACATCAAGTGGCCAAAGTACTGGAGCTTCAACTTCAGCATCAGTCCTTCCAGTGAATATTCAGGGTTGATCTCCTTTAGGATTGACTGGTTGGGTCTCCTTGCAATCCAAGGGACTCTCAAGAGTCTTATCCAGCACCGCAGTTCAAAAGCATCAATTCTCGGGTGCTCCGCCTTCTTTATGGTCCAACTCTCACTTCCTACATGACTACCGGAAAAACGATAGCTTTGACAATATGGACTTTTGTTGGCAAAGTGATGTCTCTGCTTTTTAATATGCTGTCTAGGTTTGTCATAGCTTTTATTCCAAGGAGCAAGTGTCTTTTAATTTCATGCTACACTCACCATCACAGTGATTTTGGAGCCCCCCAAAAGAAACTCTGCCACTGTTTCCACTATTTGATTCATAGTGACCAATTATTTTGGTGATGCTTGGCTACTTTTAGAAAAACAAACAAAAAAATGTCAAAATGTACTTGATGTCTTTGGACCAGCTTTCAAGTGCAGAGTAGGGAAGTATGTGTTCTGAATTTCTCATGCCCTCAAACTCCTATGTGCTGGGGATAAAAGCCATCATTATAGCCACATTCACAGGGGTCTGGGCCCCTTTGGACAGCCTGCCTGACAGGGGGCTGCGTGGTGCCCTTCCCTCCCCAGGAAAGGGGCTGTGTGGCCACGATGCTCTAATGAAGCTTGTTACTCTAGCCTGCAGTCTGTTGCAGTTTTTATAACATAATTTCCCCAGATTCCTTGAGGAATGTTTCATCACAAAGGCCTGCTCTGGCGATGCCCAGGGGAGTTATTCTGTCTCTCTTTTCCCCTGCGCTTTTTATTGCCCAGCGCTTAATGAACTTTTCTTGGCTGTTTAAACTGTCAGCATTTAAAGTCCATTGGTGAATGTTGGTTGGCTTTGTCTGTGCTAAACGGGACTGTTCAGTGGCAATTATAGTTCTTAATCATCATGAGAAATTCAAGGGAAAGGTGAACCTTCCAAAAGTCTGTCAATACGGCAGCAGGAACTGAGTTTGGCAGAGACAGAGGCGGTGGAGACGAAGGCCCATTCTGTTCCCCTGAGACACAATGTGGCATGCATGGTCTATGGAAAGAAAGCCAAAAGTAAAGAAAGAGAGATGCCACACTGATTTCTCCCTTCACTGGTGCTGTTTTTGTGACACAGTTGGCATCTGATCCATTCACTGCTGGGTTAATAAATCATTAATGGAATGCCTGCTGTAGACCAGGCAGTGCCTGGGCTTTACTGCAGAGACTTCTAGATAAGCATGAATAATTGTGGACTTCAGGGAACTCTGAGCTTAGCGGGGTGACCAGCAATAAAAGGAGTCTTAGGGAATAGTCTCTGAAAGGAGATAGACCTGAAGGGTCTGGCAGCTGATGGGCTAGTAGGGAGCCTGTTGGACTTGGGTGAGGGGGAGCAGAAGGCTCTCTTCTTGGGTGACGTATCTAAATATCAGGAAGTGTTCCGAAGGGCCACAGGAAAGTTCTCATGGGGAACCTGTGGAAGAGTCATTCACTCCCTCATTGATTCATCTGTGATAGCCTTTTGAGCAAACTCCAGGAGACAGGGAAGGACAGGGAAGCCTGGAGTGCTGCAGTTCATTGATTCTCAAAGAGAAGGACACAACTTAGTGACTGAACAAGAGTGGAGAGGCTGCTCTGTGCTCAGTGTGGGAAGCTGACATTTACGAAGATGAGACTAAAAGGCAGGAGAGATCCTAGCAGATCTCAGTATAGACATCAGCCGTGGAGAGCCTTGGGAGGGCCTAACCAGGAGAGCCTGGCTGGGCCTGTGTGTTGGCTGTTGTTGGGGAGTCACATGTGAGGGGGCAGCCTGGACAGAAGAGAAATGGGAAGTGAATGGGAGTGGGAGGAGGTTCATCCAGCGACGGTATTTTTATTGTACACCAGGACTGTTTAGGGTCAGAAAATGAAGGGCAGGTCTAGGACGACTGTCTGAATTCTGTCCTGGGTAACTGCTAGACAGTGAGGCCCCTCACCTGGATCAGAGAGGAAAGAGAAGAGGCTGAGGACAGATGATGACTTCAGTTTTAGATGGGTCTGTCTGAATGGAGAGAATTACAAGTGACATCCACAAGACTGCTGGATTCACAGGGCTGACTGTTAGGAAAGAGAGATGAGCCTCGGATACAGATGGGGGGATTGTCAGCTTACAAATTAGCAGGTGGTCAGAAGAAAAGCATAACTAATAAGAATTGAACTTTATGAGCACTCACTGTGCTGGGCTTCCCCTGTGGCTCAGCTGGTAAAGAATCCACCTGCAATGCAGGAGACCTGGGTTCGATCCCTGGGTTGGAAAGATCCCCTGGAGAAGGGAAAAGCTATCCACTCTAGTATTCTGGCCTGAGGAATTCCATGGAGTCCACGGGATCACAAAGAATTGGACACGACTGAGCGAATTTTACTCTGTGCTAAGTGTCCTGGGAGGCACCAATCCATCTTATCTGCTATAGAATCCTCTGAGATACTATTTTTTTTTTATTTTTTAAACTTTTTCTTTTGTGTTGGAGTAGGGCCGATGAACAGTGCTCTTGTAGTTTGAGGTGGACAGCAAGGGGACTTCACCATACTCTGAGATGCTATTTCTAACCCTCCCCATTTACAAAGGAGGAATTTGAGGCAGAGAGCAGTTGAGTAGCTTGCTCAAGGTTGCACAGGGTGTGAGGAAGTGGGGGTGGGGTGGGGTGGAGGGGAGCCTTGCAGGCGGCTGAGGAGGAAGTAGAGAGTCCAGACAGGGAGCTGAGCAAACCGGTGGGCAGGGCTGCTCTCCCTTCACCCTGACTCTCCTGGGTTCCTGGTCTGATAACTGCCCCAGTAACTGCTGAATGTCGATGCCGTCCTTGTAGGCATATCCCGATATTAAGAGAGCACAGCTTATGAGCTCAGGCTAAGGTGGGAGGAGAAGGGGACGACAGAGGATGAGATGGTTGGATGGCATCACCGACTTGATGGACATGAGTTTGAGCAAGCTCCGGGAGTTCGTGATGGACAGGGAGGCTTGGCATGCTGCAGTCCACGGGTCGCAAAGAGTCGGACACGACTGAGCGACTGAACTGAATTTCTGTGGCTTTGCGACCTCCCAAGGCTCCTAAGAACTTCAGTCCAAACTAATGATACTGGAAAAGATTGAAGGCAAGGGGAGAAGGGAGCCACAGAGGATGAAATGGTTAGATGGCATCATTGGCTCAATGGACGTGAGTTTCAGTGAACTCTGGGAGATGGTGAAGGACAGGGAAGCCTGGCGTGCTGCAGTCCATGGGGTTGCAAAGAGTTGAACACGACTGAGCGACTGAACAACAACAACAACACTTGCATGTAGCCAGCTGAAACCCCACTCTTTCCTGGAGGCTCACTGCAGGTGGCCACACCTCTGGGAAGCCCTCCAGATTCTCACAGGCAAACAGGACTTTTTTGGCCTCCACATTCCCCTGGGGCTTTGCATGAGCAAATAACTTACTGCAAAATCATCTGTGTCTCTGTCTTTAAGTTCCAAAGTGGAGAAACTATAACTTGTTTATTTGTGTGCCTTGCATGTAGTAGGTGTTCAGTAAATGCTTGTACTAGTAGGTGCTCAATAAATGGATTTGAATGGAAGGGAAAGGTCTGAGAAACTTTTTTTTTTTTTTCTCTTCCTTAACTTTCTGTTTTCTGGCTTATTGTACACCTAGCTGTCTGCTCTCTTTGCAGATTCTCCTTCTGATGATTTTTGTTTGTTTCCTCTCTTAATATTCCTGGGGTTCTGGATTATTCCCTCATTTGTGCTTTCATTGGCCTGATGTATAGCAGAATGAGCTGTGTATCTGTGTGTCTGGGAAGCCCCTAGACTCTAAGTCCTTGGGGGCTGCATTCTTAATCTCCCTGAAGTGCCAGGTCAGCGGCAGCAAAGCGGGGTGGAATTCCAGGCCCCCCGAAGCCCCCTCTGCAATCTTCCTTGCCTGTCTCGGCCGCACACCCCGCTCTCTCTGGGCAGATCAGCTGAGTTCTCTCCCCTCCAACACTAATGGGGGGAGCAGGTGGCCCAGCCATGCTCCGTGTCCCCTCGGAGCTTCTTGTTGGTCTTCCCAGACCCGGGCTCACACATGATGTTATGATGATATGGGTTTCGGCTTTGATCAAAGCTGAAAACTGCAGCTGAGACCTGAATTGGTTGATAAATGAGCAAAGACTTACTTCAGCCAGTTGGGCCAGAGTCTGCAGAGAGCAGTGCCAAGTGTCTCTGCCGCAGCTACAAGTCAGATCTCTAAGTCATTCCTCAAAGAGCGACACGCCGTGGGAGGGGGGAACAGGTGCATCGCCCAGGTAGGATGCCGGCTAAGGGCTGGGTGACCGAGAGGCAAGTGGCTGCATTTGTCATGCTGATTTTCTGCCAGGTCCCTCCCACTCCCTTGATAAAGAGCAAAAGCAAAGAAAAGAGGCTGCGTGTTTCTGTTGCTTATTTCCAATGTAAACATTACAAGCAAGCTCATGAGGGTCATATTTTCAGTGGAAATACGTATTTCCACTGGACACAGTGCAAGAATTTTTTGCTCATGGAATTTTCACTCAACAATAGGGAAAAAAATTGTTTTCACACAGGCAGTTTTGGCTCCAAACATGGATTTGACAAGTGTTTCCCCAAATGCCACCAGGACCAAAGTCTGCAGCTGCTATGGAAATTTCAGAACTCTCCAAAGAACCCCAAATGCTGCTTTTTTTTTTTTTTTTTTAAATCACTGAATCACATATTTAAACTGGGCTTTCTATTGTTGTTAACCTGGAGTATGATAATTAGAGAAACCTCAGAGATCTCGTCTAAGAAATCCGAAACATTCATTTTGCAGTTGGACTTTTCTGCACTTTCATTTAACATCATGGCGAAATACGAGCAGTCTGTTGGGCTAGTTTCACATCCTATTCATTGTCAGTTTTACTTTCTGGGCTGAGGACGTCGATGTTTGGGTTTTCAGAACAGAAAGATGATCTTGAATATGAAACTCATGTATGTTTGTAGCGTTTGTGCTGAAGTCTCACCACGGGTCTCTGCATCCCGGGTCAAAAGCCGTGCTTGTGTCTTTCCCTTGATCCGACGTGATTTCTGGTCAATTTAATGCAGCTCCCATACTGCATGCCATAGAAATCAAAGAAAGGCCATGTCTTCCATTCCGAGTCCCAAGGCCATCCGGTCGGCCCAGGGAAGCCTGTCACTACAGGGCTGGATGCGAGTGGTTGGCTCTGAGAAAAAGAGAACTGTGCGATGCCCCCAGCCCACCCCATGCTCATACTGGGGACTTCCACAGGGCCTTGAAATTTAGGTCAAAAATGACTCAGCTTTCTCATGGTTTTATTTTTCGAGCTTTTTTTTTCCACTCCAGCCTGATATTGGTTTTCTCTCTCAGTTCCTTTTGGTTAATCTGATTATCTTCAAAATGTAAAACTACGCTGCTCAATTTAAAATGAATTTGCATGTTGAGGATTCTTTTTAGGTGACTTTCTGCCGTGATGACATCCAGCAGGGAAAGATCTGCTCAATTCTTGGAGTCCATTTGAAATGAACTGACAGTTCTGTTCACACACATCAAAAATCTGTTGGAAAAGCTCCCCCAATATTCCCATTAACTGAATGAATGGCTTATTGAGGGTAAGCCATTACCCCTTGGGCATCACTGTCAGGATAGAAACACGAGGTCTCATGTTTCATAGGCTTTGTTGTGGACACATCACAGACAGGTAGGTGGTAGGATTGCGTAGCAGAGTGAGAATAACTTTTCATTGTAAAAGAACTTTCTTCCGCAGTTTTCAGTGCTACATCTATAGAACTTTGACTCAATTTCACCTTTTCCCCAGTCAGCTGAATTGGCGTTGTTACTAGGAATGTCATTGAGTAAAACTGTACAAACCAGATTTAACTTTCCTTTGATGACTGAAGTGAGGGATTGAGAAGTTCACTTTTTTCCTTTAAATTAACTTTTGTTGGCATAGAGTTGATTTACAATATTGTGCTAGTTTCTGCTGCACAGCAAAGTGAATCAGTTATACATGTACACACACCCACTTTGTTTTAGATAGTCATTATAGAGAATTAAGTAGAGTTCCCAGTGGTCTACAGTAGGTTCTTATCAGTCATCTATTTTATACATAGTAGTATGTACATGTCAATCTCAATCTCTCAGTTTATCCCTCCTTCCCTTTCCGCCTTGGTAATCATACGTTTCACTTTGCTGAAGTTCAGTTCAGTTCATTTCAGTTCAGTCACTCAGTCGTGTCCGACTCTTTGCAACCCCATGAATCGCAACACACCAGGCCTCCCTGTCTATCACCATCTCCCGGAGATCACTCAAACTCACGTCCATTGAGTTGGTGATGCCATCCAGCCAACTCATCCTCTGTTGTACCCTTTGCCTCCTGCCCCCAGTCCCTCCCAGCATCAGAGTCTTTTCCAATGAGTCAACTCTTCACATGGGGTGGCCACAGTATTGGAGTTTCAGCTTTAGCATCAGTCCTTCCAAAGAAAACTCAGGGCTGATCTCCTTCAGAATGGACTGGTTGGATCTCCTTGCAGGCCAAGGGACTCTCAAGAGTCTTCTCCAACACCACAGTTCAAAAGCATCAATTCTTCAGCACTCAGCTTTCTTCACAGTCCAACTCTCACATCCATACGTGACCACAGGAAAAACCATAGCCTTGACTAGAAGGACCTTTGTTGGCAAAGTAATGTCTTTGCTTTTCAATATGCTCTTTAGGTTGGTCATAACTTTTCTTCCAAGGAGCAAGTGTCTTTTAATGTCATGGCTGCAGTCACCATCTGCAGTGATTTTGGAGCCCCCAAAAATAAAGTCTGACACTGTTTCCACTGTTTCCCCATCTATTTCCCATGAAGTGGTGGGACCAGATGCCATGATCTTTGTTTTCTGAATGTTGAGCTTTAAGCCAACTTTTTCGCTCTCCTCTTTCACTTTCATCAAGAGGCTTTTTAGTTTCTCTTCACTTTCTGCCATAAGGGTGGCGTCATCTGCATATCTGAGGTTATTGATATTTCTCCTGGCAATCTTGATTCCAGCTTGTGCTTCTTCTAGCCCAGCATTTCTCCTGATGTACTCTGCATAGAAGTTAAATAAGCAGGGTGACAATATACAGCCTTGACGTACTCCTTTTCCTATTTGGAACCAGTCTGTTGTTCCATGTCCAGTTCTAACTGTTGCTTCCTGACCTGCATATAGGTTTCTCAAGAGGCAGGTCAGGTGGTCTGGTATTCCCATCTCTTTCAGAAGTTTCCAGAAGGTGGCAAAATCTGAAAGCGAAAGGGTTAGTAGCTCAGTTATGTCTGACCATTTGTGATCCCGTGGACTGTAGCCCACCAGGCTCCTCTTCCATGGAATTCTCCAAGCAAGAATACTGGAGTGGGTAGCCATTTCCTTCTCCTTGGGATCGTCCCCACCCGGGGATCAAATCCCCTGGGTTTGATCAATCTCCCGAATTGCAGGCAGATTCTTTACCATCTGAACCACCAGGGAAACTCATAGAAAATGTTCCTATCTTGAAGCTCAGGAAGTACTATCAGGGAATTGATGGTTCTGAGGAAAGCTAGAGAGGGAAATGATGCTTTTGAAAGGTATCTGATTCGTGCTGGGTCCGCCTGAGAAGTTGACTGGCTCTGCAGTTTTCTGTGCAACTTTAACACTGTCTACGCTGGAGTTCAGCTTCTCCCAGACTCTGGGAGGTGGTGACGGACAGGGAAGCCTGGCTTGCTGCAGTCCAGGGGTTGCAAAGAGTTGCACACAACTTGGTTACTGAATAGCAACATTGGTGGTTTTGTCCAGTATACTGAATAAGCATGGAAATCCAGGATGAATGAAAGGCTGACTCAGTCTTTCCATGTTGTCTTGTTACCTGAGAGCTGGGTCTGAGGCGCCTGTGTCCTCCCTGGGTCCCAGGGAAGGCAAATCCTGAAGCTGGGGGCTCTTTCATCTGTGTCACAGGCTGTGACCATTAGATGCCATTTTAAAGCAGTTCCTTTGTCTGTAGAAGAATGATGGCACAAGCTTTAATTTCATACCAGGGAGTGTGTGTGTGTGTGTGTGTGTGTGTGTGTGTGTGTGTGTGTGTGATGTCTCACTAGTTCCCCAGGTGTGTCTACACTGAGGTGGTTTGTCTCCCAAGTTTCCGAGGAGTGGGTAGTGGTTATGGCACCATTTGAATTGGAATTTCTTTAAGGATAACTTTTAAACAAAATACTTTCTAATTTGGAACAAGAACATTTTTATTAGAAGATTTTCATTTCAGGATCTTATTGGTAAGTCCTAAACTCCCTGATGACATCCAGGCAAGACCACATTTGAAGGGCTCTTATGATGCCTGGCCCTTGTCTCGGACCACGAGACGCCTGCAAGCTGTGAAAAAACACCTTCTCAGGAAATGGGTTCCTCTTTTTTTTGCTTCCTTATTAGAGCGAATTCTTGTTTGTGTCTACCTTAATGACATTTAAACGCAATTTATCTTCCTCCTTTAGTGAAGGAGCAATAAGCCTAATGAGTTATTCTTAAAGCTCCTTATTAAATTACTCAGTTGATTTTCTTCCTTTTAATGCTACAGTGATCAGAGTTCCTTTAGCTTTTCTTCCTAGGTCTTAATCTCTTCTCTTTGAATCATTTCTGCAGATGGAAATTGCCCATTGAGGGCCTTGCAGTACTGAGTTCTCTCTGTCTCTCTGAACCCGACGCTGGGCAGCCTCTTAGCTAACCCCTCCCCATAGGGGCGTCACTCTACAGTGACAATGATCGCCATCCATTTGAGTGTGGAGAAGGAAAGAATGTGACTTTGATGCAACCATCCATTAATTTGGCAAATGTTTACTGAACACTTACTAAGTGCTGGACATGGTAATGGAGCTTAAAGTGTACTGGGGAGTGGCGTGCAGTACACAGGACACATGGGGATTATAGTTTGTGATTATAAATTACAATGATAGCTCATAATTAAAATTTGCATATAACCAACAAGAAGCATTATCAGTCATAAGTGTGATGAATATGATGGAAGAGAAGAATGAGTTGGGGGTGTCCTTTGAGACCCAGGTCTGATTTTGCTCTTTCCAGCCTTTGACCCCTCCCATCCTTGGACGCTGTGAGGGACCCACTCCTCGGACCCTGATCACAGTCTGTGTTCTTGCTATTCATCCCACCTGTCTTGCTTTTGGCCCTGAGGTGAGCTTACAGTTTTGAAGGTCAAGACCACACTTGTTCTCGATCTCCTCACTTCCCAGCAGCCAGTGGGGGCAGGGTAGCGTCAAAGAACTAGAGGATTGGAAAGCTGAGATCCTGGGTTTGAGCACAGGGACTGTTGACTACTAGCTGTGTGGTCCTTGTCAAGTTGCTCCAATGCCTTGGAGGTGTGATGTCCTCAGTGGTGAACTGGAGACAAAGGCCACTTCATTCCCACTTACCTCGTGGGGACCCAGTGGGACCAGGACAGACCTTGGTGTTCACAACAGTGAACTCGCGCTAGTGATTTCTCCAGCACACTTTAGGTGCCGCCCAAGGAGTGGGTAGTGCAGGGATGATTGGTGGGCACATTTGTTCATCTGGTCGGTGTCAGACCATGGTGTCACATGGTGGGGAAGATGGTGGGCATCGGAAGGAAGAGCCTGAGCATACAGATGCAGGTGGAGAGGATGGTAGAGAGCTGTGACCACACGGAAGTGGCCACGGGAAGTCCTAGCATGTCACCTGAGGAGCAGCTTGGAGCCTTGACCCCACTGGATGTGAGCGCGGCCTGGGGACAGGGAGAGGGAGCTGGCTGGCTTGTCAGGGCCGTCGTGTGACAGGGATGAGCCTGGGAAGCACCTGGGAGGTTCTCCAGGGTGCCCAGAGCCCCTCTGAAACAGCAAGCTGTGGTTCACGAGTCTGGAAGTGGGTGGAGAGCCAGTCTTACAGGCAGGGCAGCTTCAGAAACTGGGGCCATTCATGGCAAGGACTTTGGCTCAAACATAGGTTTGGGGCTCAAGTCCACTCCAAATCAGTGATGATATTTTGGGGAGCCCCAAGTGCTCAAGGGACTTGCTAATCTCTGCGGCTGCCACTTCCCATCACAGAGCGGAGGGTTGGGATTGAAAGCAGAAGATGGAAATATTAAAAAAAAAAAGGAAAGAAAGAGGGTGAAATAAGAGGAAATGAAAAAACAAAACACAGGGACAAGAGATGTGGCTTCAGGACAATGGGTGATTGGGAAGAAAGCCATCTGAGAGGTTTCCATTGTAGGAATTCACTGTGGGACAGGATCTCCTTTTTATTCTCTAAGGCTGGCCTTCAGGCATCGTTGTCCAAACTGTGGCTTTAGTGTAGGGAGAACCTGGGCTTGCTGGGGGTATGAACACACTCTCCAGCAAAAAGAACACCCTGAACCCTCTGAGTTGTTTCACTGAAAACAGTCCCAAGATCATTTCTTGCTTAACTGTTAGCGCTGTAGTCACTTTCCCTCTTCATCACTCCCCGAGATTTTCCTTTTCACTCTCAATTCCCATCATCAGTGCCAGGTTTTGGGGCTAAGGTAAGTAAATGAGCTGAAGATGCTTCCAAAGTGACCAACCCAGGGTGGGAAGAGCATCAGGTGCCCAGTGCCAAGTCACCTGCCATCCATCATTTAATGTCCCCCCATCTTCTCCAAGTAGACGACCTCTGAACCAAAAGAGAAGACGCTTGAGAGTCCCTTGGACTGCAAGGAGATCCAACCAGTCCATCCTAAAGGAAATCAGTCCTGAATATTCATTGGAAGGACTGATGCTGAAGCTAAAACTCCAGTACTTTGGCCACCTGATGCGAAGAACTGACTCATTTGAAAAGACCCTGATGCTGGGAAAGACTGAAGGCAGGAGGAAAAGGGGCTGACAGAGGATGAGATGGTTGGATGGCATCACCAACTCGATGGACATGAGTTTGAGTAAACTCCGGGAGTTGGTGATGGACAGGGAGGCCTGGCATGCTGCAGTCCATGGGGTCACAAAGAGTCGGACATGACTGAGCAACTGAACTGAACAGAACTGAAGCTATGTTAGAAAGGGAGGGTGAGATTGAGTTTCCAACCCGCAGATACAGAGCAGAGACCCTAGCTATCCATC
The DNA here is from genome assembly GCF_032405125.1 of Capricornis sumatraensis. Lineage (NCBI taxonomy): Eukaryota > Metazoa > Chordata > Mammalia > Artiodactyla > Bovidae > Capricornis > Capricornis sumatraensis. The sequence goes on along the minus strand of NC_091069.1, from coordinate 17,932,379 downwards.
CCATATTCTAGAACTTTGTTATTAGCTGACTCAGAAAGAGAGATGGCCCGTTTCAGAAAATGCTGAGTATCGAGGGACCTACAGACAGTGGTGTCGCTGACCTCCAGGGCAAGTGATGAAAGACACAGAGATCTGGCAGGACAAAAGTCAGCAGGTGAAATGATGATTTACAGTTGTCAGTCGGCACACCACCGGGCACCTGGGTGGAGTGAACAGGTGAGAGGTGATTTGCTTTCATGAGTTTAAAATCTCACTAAATGGTATCTGAAAAACATACTGAAACAGGCTTGTGAGAGTCACGGATGAAGGAGAAGCCTGTGGTTAAAGTGAATCTGCAGTTGTTAAAGGGAAGCCGGGCCCCAAGGTGGGGCCGAGGTCACCTCTCTCTCCTCCAGCTCTGGAGCCCTAGGGGTGCTGCCCACCTGGACCACTGGCTGCAGGGGTCCTGGCACTAATGGTGACAATGCAGATGAGAAAGATGAAGTCTCCTCCTGCTACGCGTACCTGGTGGGCCAGCTGTTTTCTGCAGGATGACTGAATTCCACGGGTGGGTGGGATGAGGACCAGAATCTCTGAGTCCCCTCCATGGACAGCCAGGCCCGAGGTGTGCTAAGGGCCCTGGTTGCTGTGTGGGCCTGGAGTTTTGCCTGGGCAGTGAGGGGTCGACTGTGCTGGAAGCCCAGGTCAGGAAAGGGGCTGACCACCCCGGCCCCACAGCAGGAGAAGGGGCCCAGCTTCAGGGTGGGGGTGCTCCACGATCCTTGGGGCCACAGGCACAGATGAACATGCTGGGGGTTTTGCTAGAAGGGCAGCCAAGGGGGCCAGATTACTGCCCCCCGCCATCGCCTCCCCACAGCTGGATGCTCTGGTCTCAGAGCACACTCTTGGCCAAAGTCAGTTCTTGCTGGTACATGGGATATCTGGGTCACTCTGCCTTCCAGCTTGGTTAGGGACACTCCCCTTTTCAGCGAGGGCTCCAGGAAACCACTCCCAGGGCCTCTCTCAAGCTCTGTCTGCCTCTCCTATCTGCAGAAGAAGGGGGCTGAGAGGCTCTGGACTGGAGAATGACTTTCCCCTTCTAGAAGCAGGAGTGAAAAACCCCTCCAGGGTCCACAGGAGTGTGAAGTCACAGTCATCAGAGCATATGGGCATTTGTGAGCTGGCCTGGAAAAAAAGAGTCAGATGGGACTTCACAGCTAAACAACAGAAAATGCACTTTTAGAACAGGTTTCTTTTGGGACCACCTCAAAAACGTTATAGAAGTTGGAAAAGGAGCCAGGTACACGCCCACCCTCCTAAGTAAGACACCTACTCTGTACTTCTCAGCTTGTTTTCTCCCTTGGCATCAACAGTTTACATCGTTGCCATCTTGGTGCTGATCGAATTTTGCAAGTTTGGGTCATCTTGCAAGTTTGGATCCTAGGTCCGGCTGGGAATCTTTGCAACCCAGCGAGGATAGCGAGTGAATGGCTTGCTCCGAATGAATGGGCTGTGAGTCACTCAGGTCCCCAGGACACAGTGTGTATGGGACTTGGGAAGGGCCCATTCTTGGACGTTTCATTCAGAGCATCATTCAGAGTTCTAAAAAGGGAATGGAAAAATTAAACGTCACGTCATAGGAAGTGGAAAAATCAGGGTGTCGCGGCGTGTTCTCACACCTAATTAGGCTGCCAGTAATGTTAGGCATCTCCTGCTAGAAAGTACAGTCATGCAAGAACCTTGGGGTCCGGGAGTGTGTTTGATGAGTTTTCCTCCGACCTCTTTCCCCCTCCTGCATGGCAGACCTAAGCTCCTGGTCTTTCCTCCATTTCTTCTTGCTCCAGCTTTTGGTCTTCACCTGTGCACCTGGAGATCCAGGCTGTGTAATAGGAGGGGTCCTAGGTGGGTCTGTGGGTGCTGGGGCTCCTCCTCTCCCCTCCTCCCTGGATCCACCCTGAGGAGTTTGGATGAAGCTCAGATATGACATACTTACCTCGACCTTTTCTCAGATTGCCTGAGATACCAAATTAGTTAGTAGCAGAAACGCTGCCTTTTTCAAACATTTTAATTTGGGTGCAGAGCCTGGTAGGTGATTGTACACCCAAATGGCATTCGGAGAGCATTACTTTGGGTATTATTTTGCGATGAGCCTTTTATTTTCTGGGGGAGCAGAGCTGCTTCCTGACATGGGAGGTGCTGATTCAGGTGACTTCTGTTCTTTATGGTCTAGGCCAGGAATCTAGCTGTGAGTCTGGTCCTGGGGCATTAAAAGCCAAACCAGACCCCAAAGGTTACAGAATCCACACGTTCGTGAGTCACTGTTCACAAAGTGGAGGGGTGAGAGGACAGCTTTCCCCCAGGGAGGTGGGTCATCAGGAATGAGGGAAGTGACCGCGGGCAGTGGCTGGTGGACTGTGCCAGTCACCACACCAGGAGATGCGCTTGGGTCTCCTTCATCCTCCCAGGAGGCTCACGAGGCCGGCACTAGAATTCTGTCTTACTGATGAGAAAACAGCACTCGAGGAAGATCAGCCCATCACTCTGAAGCTCAGGGGCAGTGCAAGCCTCCTCCTGGGTCTAGCTGAGTCTGTTTGAAAGGACTGTGGCCAGTCCCCTCCTGTGCGCCAAGCAAGGGGGCAGGGGAGAGAGCTGTGGGGCAGTGAGCGCAACTAAGGGCCAGCTGGCTTTATTTTCAGAGCATCTTCTGATTCTAGCCCTGCAGCGCCATCTCACCCCAGTGCTGACGCAGACCCGTCAGCCACTGCCTTCTGGGGCCCGGCATCTGTTACCTGGAGCCCCACGTACTGCCCGGCGAGGCTTTCTACACTGTTTTCAAAACATTTAAAAGTGATCCAATTATGCTCCCAGAAACAAATAATGTGAGATCAATTACCAACTGAACAGGTAATTCATGAGCTATGCAACATCTCTCTCATACTTTAAAGCATAGAACAAAATGAATCAAGTCAGCTTAGACTTTAATAAAGCTCTTCGGGCACACATTTAAAACACTGAGTTGTGTCCTGCCATGAAGCTAAATTTAGAGATGGGAAATTAGAACAAAGCTTCCTATTTACCAGCTCACCCCTTGATCATGAACCCTTGTCGTATTTGGGCTAGCTCTCTGGATACCGGATGCATATCACCTTCCTGATGGAAACCATAAAATTTACATTTCCTGGAGCATCTTGCCTTTGATTAGCTTTCCTTACGCTCTATTTGCAGAGCTAGGCTTCCTTTTCATCCTATTTCTTTACTAAATATATATTTTCTAAGGTTTTGCACTTTCCGTCATGGAAACAATTGGATTTCACCATGGTTATTTCTGTGTTTTCAAGTCTAATGTTATTATTGGCTGCCAGTTACTCTTTTATTAAGCGATACTCTAAGATTTAGTCTTCTCCAGTGGCTCAGGGGTAAAGAATCTGCCTGCCAATGCAGGTGACGCAAGATATACGTTAGGTTGGATCCCTGGGTGAGGAAGATCCCCTGGAGGAGGGCATGACAACCCACTCCAGTATTCTTGCCTGGAGAATCGCATGGACAGAGGAGCCTGGCAGGGTGCAGTCCATGGAGTCACAAAGAGTCAAACACACTGAAGCTATGGAGCACACACACACTAAAAGTTATTTGAAAAGTGTTTCTTCTCATAAAACTGACACAACAAAAAGGCTCCTGTGATGGTCAGGACTAAATAAGAGATGGGGGCTTCCCTTGTAGCTCAGTTGGTAAAGAATCTGCCTGCAATGCAGGAGACCTGGGTTCGATCCCTGAGTTGGGAAGATCCCCTGGAGGAGGAAATGGCAACCCACTCCAGTATTCTTGCCTGGAGCATCCCACAGACAGAGGAGCCTGGCAGGTTACAGTCCATGGGGTCGCAAGACTGGACACGACTTAGCAACTAAACCACCACCACCACCAAACAATCGATGTACCTACTGCGAAGACCTAGTGGCTTCCTTCTTTCCAAAGCCATATTGAGCCCTGCAGAGAGGAAGGGATGCAAAGGGGGCCTCTGGCTCCTACCTGGAAAGTGGGGGATGCTCAGGAAACAGTGTGTGCTGAAAGTGGGGACCCAACCCTTCATCAGAAGGGAAATTGTCAGAGTAAGTGTGTGTTTCTCTCTAGGCAGCCTGCTTTTAAATGTTGAGCTTTGTAAGTGCAGACCAGGTTTCTGAGGAAGGCAAATGCTGAACATAGTCATTTGTTAATGTATGTCTTCTATTTAAAAGATCTGTTACTGAGGTGCTATATAAAACCAGAGTCCAGAGACTCACACGTCTTGCACTGCACATCCACGGTATGGGACAGCCAGTCCTTAACGGCACGGGGAACGCTCCCTCCTCTTTTCTGTAAACAAAGAGTTCCTGTTGAGATACCAGCTGCATCACTCTTGGGACCGTTGACTTTCTGGGCACGATGAATTCTGGTTGTGGACTGTCCTCTGCGTAGTAGGCTGTCTGGGAGCATCCCTGGCTTCTGCCAGGTGCTGGTGTGTACCTGTCTCCACAGGAGTGACAACCCAGGGTGATCTTATCAAGTGTCTCCAGGGGCCAAAGGGCAAAATTGCCCCTAGTGGAAATAAAATCAATTTTAGAAATGCATTTAATAGGCTCATATTTCTTCTTACTTTTGGAAACAGCTGTAAGGGTTTGGCTACCTTGAAATGGATATGATATCACAAATATAAGTCACAGGAAAGGACAAGACATCACTGATTTGGTATTTGACTTATCTTAGTTGCCATCGAATATGCAGCTACTGTGCAAGAGAAAATTAAAAATATGGATGGGCTAACTCCAAATGCTTCTAATTATTTGCAAATCATGAAAGCAGACAGTTTGTGTCCTGTGGGAGAGACAAGACTGCTCTCCCTGGAGAAGGCACAGTCCACACCTGGGGTTCCAGTCTGCCAGCTGACCCCCCACTTTGGGGCTTATGCTTTGCAACAAACTTTTGTTAATATTTATGAAGACACTTAATGCCCTTCAGTGTTAAAAAAAAAATCTAAATGAGCATCACTCATAGGAAGGAGCCCTGTCTCCCAAAACATATAATCTCCTTTTTGGGGAGTTGGCAAAGTTTGCAAAATGCCTCTTCCCTAGTGCCAGCCATGACTGCAGGATTTATCTCCGACACCCTGAGCCATTGAGGTTCTTAATGCCTTCGAGCTGACTTCAGCAAACAAATTTAACAACCCAGTTAAAACCAAATAGTTTTATAGAGATGCTGTAACTTCTTTTTTAAGTTCCAGCAGGGCAGATTTAGAAAGGCAGACAATGAAAGTCCCGTGGTTGCTTATATACTGTAGATCACCCCCGAACACGGGCGTACAACGCAGACACCGAGGCAGCCCTGGATGACTGGCTTCTGGAGGCCAGGGCTCCCTTTGCTGGTCACTCATTGGTGCTGGAACAAAAGGCATTTCAACTTCCTGCTCTATTGCAGCATTTCAGGACATGTGTTTAATGATTTTTTTTTTTACCCTAAATGGACCATAACAGGAATGAACCATAACAGAAAGTGGGCTTTGATGCTGTGACAAAGAGCAAAGCTTCCCAACAGGGTGGGATGGACTCTGTTTTCCGAAGAAGACATTCCCCCTGGAAAGGGTGTGTTAATCTACTGAGGTCAGGCAGCCCACAGAACAAGGCTCCTGAGTCCTGGGGTGAGGAATCCCAGCTTTAGCTTTATTTTTCTTCTGCTCCAAATTAGTTTAAAAAATATTGATTGATTGATGATTGATTGATTGATTATAAGGAATTGCCTTGTTCCATTAGAGTCCCAGGGCCTGCCATGTGAAGGCTGGACACCCTGGGAAGCTGGAGGCGTGATTCAGTCTGAGTCTGAAGGCCTGAGAGCTGTCAGCACCAGGGACAGATAGGGATCAAGGTCCTGGCTCTGCCATCAGGGAGAAAGGGCCCAGATCTCCCTTCCTCCGGACTCTCAGCACATTGAATGCGCCGCTCCCTCCCGACACTGGGGACGGCAACCTGCTTTATGGAGAGTCCATCCATTTGCATGCTGATTTCACCTGGAGACACACTCAGAGACACACCCAGAGAGTCTTCAGTGGAATATCTGGGTACCTGTGATCTAGGCAAGCTGACTTAACAAGAACCATCACAATGTTCTTTGGGGAAAGCTGTTCTCATTTGAGTGATGCGGGTTTCTCTCATAAAAAGAGGGTTTTATTACTGAAGGGAAACCTAAAGAGCTCCAGAGGCAACTAGCTCAGGGGGCGGAAGAGGAGACCGAGGTTCAGAGTAAGGCTCAGAGCCACGATGGGAGTTGCCCTGAGCCTCAGGCTGAGTGAGACAGAGCAGGCTGAGAACCTCAGTCTTTGGAACCCCAAAGAGTGGACACATCACACAGCACCTTGTGTTGATTCCTGGGCCTGACTCCCCAAAAGATGAAAGGCAAAAATGGTGCAGGAGTTCTGGGCCCATTGGGCAGGCCTGTTTCAGCATGGCCAATGGAAGGCAGTCTCCGGTGGCCAGTGTCTGAACGGGGACGTGGTAATGTCGCCTTCTTTGTGTCTCCACTGAGACATACTCTTTCTCTCGTTTTCTTATCGTCTTTGCCTTCTGGTTGTCTGCCATTCACCTCTCAGGAATTAAGTTAGTGACCGCTCCCAGGGATTTGCCCATTGGATTCCAGTGCTGACTTGAGCAGAGGCTCCTGCCAAGCCCTGGGATGAGGTTCTCTGTTCTGAGACCTTCTGCAGATTGGGGGTCATAGTGCGGAGGCGGGGGGGGGGGGGGGGTGGAATGGCTCTGACTCTGTGGCCCTCGCAAATTCCCCTCAACCCAACCCGGGGTTGGGTTGAAACCCAACCTGCTAGAAACCCGGGGAAGCCTGCAGTCTGAGCTCCTGGCTACGGCGGGGAGGGAGCCTTCCTGTTTTTGGCTCTGGAAGATGGTGGCCCTCAAGAGCTTCTGCAAATGACCCTGCAATGGCTCGTGGGGCCCCGTCTGGGGCGTGTCCCCCAGGAACAAGAAGTCGCCTGTGTTGCCTTTGCCTTAGCTGAGCAGCTAGAGCAAAAGCACAGAGGATGCTGGCAACGCCCGGAGGCACCTCTCTTTCTCTGCACCTCGAGATACTGCGTTTTTTTTTTTTTTTAACAAATGGAAAATTTGTGGCAACCCTGCCTTGAGTGCCTCAGTTCAGTTCAGTTCAGTTCAGTCGCTCAGTCATGTCCGACTCTTTGCGACCCCATGAATCGCAGCACGCCAGGCCTCCCTGTCCATCACCAACTCCCGGAGTTCACTCAGACTCACGTCCATCGAGTCAGTGATGCCATTCAGCCATCTCATCCTCTGTCGTCCCCTTCTCCTCCCAATCCCAATCCCTCCCAGCATCAGAGTCCTTTCCAATGAGTCAACTCTTCGCATGAGGTGGCCAAAGTACTGGAGTTTCAGCTTTAGCATCATTCCTTCCAAAGAAATCCCAGGGCTGATCTCCTTTAGGATGGACTGGTTGGATCTCCTTGCAGTCCAAGGGACTCTCAAGAGTCTTCTCCTACACCACAGTTCAAAAGCACAATTCTTCAGCGCTCAGCTTTCTTTATAGTCCAATTCTCACATCCATACATGACCACAGGAAAAACCATAGCCTTGACGAGACGGACTGTCACCGTTTTCCCAACAGCATTTGCTCACTTTGTGTCTCTGCTCACGTTTCATTAATTCTCACGATGTTTCCAGTGCTTTGTGAGGAAGATCTAGGATCCATGATCTCTGATGTTTCTACTAGGACCGGCTGAAATCTGAGATGATGGCTAACACCACGAAAGTGTTTTTTAATTAAGATATTTACACTATTTTTTAGACATAGTACTATTGCATATTTAATAGACTAGAGTGTCAACATGACTGTTTTTAAGTGAAGTGTTTACTTTTTCAATAACTGTGTCCACCGCATGTACAGTTTTCCCTTAACCATCAAGCATGGTCATGTTTCAGAGCATCTTTCTCTCACTAGGTAAGGCTCTGAGAAGAAGCATAACTCTTACATGCGCTGGGAATCTGAAAAATTCATGTGACCAACTTTATTGCAGTGTCTGCTGTATCACAATGGGCTGGAACTGAGCCTGTGATATCTTTGAGGTTTGCCTGGACAATGATTTTTTCAAACAGAGCATTCGTTTTGTTTGTCCATGTTTAGAACTTCCAATGTATTTAAAGGCAGACCCTCTTTGTTTTGCAAATGTGAACTTCTCACAGAGAAGTTTCCAGTTTGTTAGTTTCCTGTATTCTGAGGTTCTTTGGTATACTCAAGTAAAATGTTACCAACCAGCAGACATTTACCGAGTGTGGAATACAGACTACCTATGTTAGAGATTCCAAGGAAGGTATGACAGTCTCTTTTTCATGGGCTCCTAATCTAGAAGGAAAGAGAAGCTGAAGCTGGGTGAGTCACCTAACAATAAAGCAGCCACTTTTTAAATGATAAGGATTTCCCGGAGCAGTCAAAGGGCCTGAGGTCCAACACGCTCTGGTTCCAAGGCAAGCGGTGTCTGGCTGGGTCTCCAGGTCTGGGTTGGCTGCTGAGTGGGAGAAGCACAGAAACTTCTCCTGCAGTTGTGCCTATGGTGGCAGGGATGTGCTTTTCCTCATTTATAAAATTTTGCTCAATATTGGTTTTCAGCCTCAAAGCCGAGCTTTCTAGGAGACAGATTCCCTTCCTTCTCAGGAGGTTACAGGAACCTAGGAACTGCGGGCTGGGCATGCTGACGGCTGAGGTCTCTGTGTGGGGACAGCGGCTCCTGGAGTGGCACCTGCCACGCAGGAAGGCCGAGCAGAGCCAGCGTCATGGTCCTCTCTGCCTTGCAGCCCCGGGAGGAGCCCCCTGCGAGACAGGGACCTTTGCCACTGTGTCACCTAGGAGGACGACGGGGTCCAAGACTGCCCCTACCGTCCCCTATTGTGCGGCCGCCACCCACCTGAACCCCCCATCTCTGTCTTGGAGGATGCAAGTGCTGATAACCGTCCCATTGATTTTCAGGTTGTAAAATGCCCCATTTGAAGACTGAGTGCAAAGCCTGTGTGAGGAAGTAAAGAAGCTATGGAGGCTTTCAGAGCTGAACTCAATTTATCCAGAACGTTTCTTTTTTCTTTTTTTCCCTTCAGATCAAGATAGTGCTTTTTCTTGTAAATACTAAAAAACATAAAAGAAAAAGGAAAAAAAAATCCATCTTTGTTTTCTTCCCCAAGTGTACCTTACAACATACTGCAATGTCTTTACTGTAGAAGCGTTCTGAAGCAGTGAAGTCCAGAGAATGAGAGTGAATCACAAGGACAGATAGTCATTTGGGAAGGAACTGGTTCCCTCAAAAGTGAGAAACAGCCTACTGTGCAGCCCAGGGACTCCACTCACACTCTGTAATGACCTATATGAGAATTTTGATCTTGTTCAATCACCAAGTCGTGTCTGACTCCTTGCGACCCCAGGGACTGCAGCATGCCAGGCTTCCCTGTCCTTTACTCTTCTCTTGGAGTTTGCTCAAGCTCGTGTCCATTGAGTAGAAGAATATGAGAACAGAATCTAAAAAATAGTAGTTATATGTATAACTGATTCACTTTGCTCTACACCTGAAACTAAAGCAACGTCTTTAATCAACTATACTCCAATAAAAAATAATTTAAAAAAAATGCTGAGCAACAATCAGCTAACAGCCTTACTGTGACTGAGGCATCGCGTTATGGTGAAGTGGTGGATAAAACAATCTGAGCAGTAAACAAACCAAAGTTTGAAAAGACCCCCTCACCCCCACCCCAAATGGGAGCACCAGCTGCTTCGGATCTAACCTGTTCCTGGAGCCATGATGCTAATGTCTATTTCTTAGCGTAAATGTCTCCTCCAGCCTGGGCCTCTGCCCACCCTTCTCAAGGACACGTCTGTGTCCCCAGGATCCAGGCTGGAGACCTGGGGCCTCCTCTTTCTCCCCTTTCTCTGTTTATGCCAAATAGCTGCAGAATCCGCTCATGCCTTCTCTCCCAGAACCATCACCCCAGGGTGCCTTCACTGGCCTTTTAGTGGGCTTACTGAGAGGTGGTGGATAAGAAGGCTTGGAGGTTCCTCCAAGGCACTCCAGGCCTGGGCCCTGCCCAAGGCAGGATGAAAGTGGACGAGGATGGGGGCTGCCCAAGGGACCCCCTGGATCCAGCAAAGATCAGTGGACAGTGGAGCAGGAGCCGTGGGGCTAAGACCCTGAGGGGAGCCAGGCACGGTGGGCTTGGCCTGGGGCCCCCACTTTGTTTCAGAGCCTGGTTGGCTAGCAGGGCCTTGTGCTACCGGTGTGCTGGGATCTCAGGGCCTCCTGGACAGGTCCTATCTCCCCAGACCTGGCACTGAAGCTTGAACTCTGCTTGGGCGTGAAAGAATGAGACTCAATCCAAGTGTGTCCTGGTGATCCACTTTTCCACTTGCAGTGAATACACTCTGGTCTGGAAGCCCAGGTCGGCACAGGCCATGTGCTCCTTGTCCAAGGCCTGCGGGAGTATTCTCCTGGGCTCTAGGAATTCGCTTGAAGAGGGATTGCACACACCCTACCCTCTCTGCGTTTATTAAACATCTGCTTGGGCCTGGCTCCATTGTCCATACCTACTGCTCAATAGCTGGGTATCCCTGGGCTGCTGTTTAACCTCCCACAGCCTCCATTTTCCCATCTGTACAAGGGAAAGTTACAAGCGACCCCCTCTGGCAAGTGAGGACTTGCCAGGAGCCTGGTGAATGACAGCAACTCCTCCTTTGTTTGTTGCCACATCCACGCACAAGCAGAACCTGGCTTTTCCACCAGATGTGAGTCTAGCCCAGTTGTCAAGGTCCAGGCCGTGCCCCGGAGCCTTCTCACATTTCCCCAGCCAGATTCAGTGTTGTATTCTACCTGGGCTTCAGGAGAGATGATTGAAAAAAAATTGAGCTAGAAAAAAATAGAAGTTAAATGCTATTTATAGCTTCTCAGCTGCTTCAACTGTTCCTGCCCCTTTCGAAGTAGCTGGGGGTGGAGGACGCTTGCCCGCGGGCTGTGTGGTTGTTATCACTGTCCACATTGTCACACAGCTATTTGTACCACACGCCTCTCTCCCCCTAGGGCGTCAGCTACTGAGAGCAGAATAAAGGAAGGAAGGAGGGAATAAATGAATAATTCTGTGCTTGCGAGACTTGACCCAAGATTTTCAAAGTGATTAATATACCCAGCTGTCTTCTCCTTTTCTGGTTGGGGTTTATGATTCTCTATCATGCAGAAATCGATTTTTAAAAATTTAAGCAATCTTACAACTGATGCTGTCTCAGAAATATTTAGAAGAATGTATTTCGTATCACTTTTTTTCTATGAACATTGCAAGGAAGGTGTGGGATATGGACCCTGGTTGGAATTTGAAAACGTAAAAGGATAAAATTACGCATTTTCTGACTGCTCAGTTTCTATTTATAGCACTGCAATGACTTTCCTTCACTGCTAACCAGGATGGAATTTTAAATGATTGGCCGAGGAGAAAGTAATTCATTTCCTTCTGCCGTCTTATCTTCCTCTCTTGCCCTGTCTTCTCCTGTGTAACTCCTATTATGGTCTCTCTTTGTCAAGGGCGTTACTCACAATTAAGTGCTTGTATCTGTTTCTCCCCACTGTATCTGTTTGCATAGATTTAGGACAGATACAAATGCTAAAAACAGCTTCAGCATCATCTAAGTTGCTCAGTTGGGTCTGACTCTTTGCGACCCCCATGGACTATAGCCTATCAGGCTCCTCCCATGGGATTTTCCAGGCAAGAGTGCTGGAGTGGGTTGCCATTTCCTTCTCTACCCAGGGATCGAACCCAGGTCTCCCGCATTGTAGGCAGATGCTTAACTGTCTGAGCCACCAGGGAAGTAAAAAAAATGTAAAAAGAGCTTGCTGCTAAGTCGCTTCAGTGTTATCCGACTCTGTGCGACCCCGTAGACGGCAGCCCACCAGGCTCTCCCATCCCTGGGATTCTCTAGGCAAGAATACTGGAGTGGGTTGCCATTTCCTTCTCCAATGCATGAAAGTGAAAAGTCAAAGTGAAGTGGCTCAGTCGTGTCCGACTCTTAGCGACCCCATGGACTGCAGCCTACCAGGCTCCTCCATCCATGGGATTTTCCAGGCAAGAGTACTAGAGAGGGGTGCCATCGTCTTCTCCAAAAACAGCTTACATTCTCTTTAATTTAGACAGAAACCCGAGGAAGATGGTTAACTAATGGCATTTGGCTTGTTTAAATCATAACAAAGTTATTCAGCTTTGAGTTCTAGACTCCTCTAAAAGTCTAGTTTTTTTTTTTTTTTTTAAAGAAAATTTAAGAAGCTTGAGTGAAGTACACCGTCCACCTAGTCCTTTTGGTTAGGTTTCTGGGAAGACCCAGAGGAAACACAGGGTGCTTTGATCCAGACCTGGACCCTGACTCTGTGAAGCAGGTGAAGGAGTTAATACGAATCTCTTGCTTTAAGCCAGTTTCCTTCTGGTGAGGTCTGCCCTCGAAGTTCCTGTGCCAACGTATGTTTGCAGGTGGGCAGAACTGATGGAGAGACTTGACCGACAGCCCTCCCACCTTGGGGCACTTTCAGTAACCACCAGGTCTGTGGGGAAGTGCAACTCGGGGGCTCGTGGAAGTGAAAACTGCAGTGGGAGCCCCCAACCCCAGGGTCTATTTCGGGACACTCACCTATCTGAAGGGCTGGCTTCTGCGGACTTAGGACCTTTCTTCATAGACCTCAGAAACTTTTGTTGTAGTCTCACTTTTTTGTCCCTGTAAGATCTCCCATCATCAGAACAAAGATATCTTCAGCTACCGCATTCCGTAACTTACATTTTGTTCCAAGTTCTGTGGTCATTGGTGGTTCCTTAGTTTCTGTATAGAATGGTGGAAAGGGGACTAAGTTTGGAGGAGGTGCTTTTATTCTCAGTGGTTTACCTGTTGCTGAAACTTTAGGAGCACTAACTCAGTCTCTGAGGCTCAGCATTCTTCCTGAAAAATGGGCATAATATTTACTCTGTGTACCTTACCATTAGGAGATCCAACCAGTCCATTCTGAAGAAGATCAGCCCTGGGATTTCTTTGGAAAGAATGATGCTAAAGCTGAAACTCCAGTACTTTGGCCACCTCATGCCAAGAGTTGACTCATTGGAAAAGACTCTGATGCTGGGAGGGATTGGGGGCAGGAGGAGAAGGGGACAACAGAGGATGAGATGGCTGGATGGCATCACTGACTCGATGGACATGAGTCTGAGTGAACTCTGGGAGATGGTGATGGACAGGGAGGCCTGGTGTGTTGCAGTTCATGGGGTCGCAAAGAGTTGGACACGACTGAGTGACTGAACTGAAATGAACTGAACCTTACCATTAACAGATTAAATGAAATGATGTATGGTGATGAAGTACAAAGATGTACCCCTTTTTAGATCAGATACCAAGGAGTTTCAGGCTCATGGATCTGATGATCCATGCCATAGCTTTTGGAGGTCTTATCATCATTTCAATAAGGCCAAAACACAACTCCTGATTGCCACTTCCTCTCTTCAACCCTGTCCTCTTATGTATGTGCTCTGTTGTGTTTGACTCTTTGTGACCCCGCGGACTGTAGGCTGCCAGGCTCTGCTGTCCATGAGGTTTCCTAGGCAAGAATACTGTAGTGGGTTGTCATTTCCTCCTCCAGGTAACCTTCTCCAACATAGGGATCGAACTTGCATCTCCTACATCTCACCAAAGCCCGACCTGGGAAGCCTCCCACCTCTTATTTTACTTGTTTTAATAAATGGCACCACCATCCACCCAATTCAGTTCAGTTCAGTCTCTCAGTCATATCTGATTCTTTGCAAACCCATGGACGGCAGAGTACCAGGCTTCCTTGTCCATCACCAACTCCTGGAGCTTGCTCAAACTCATGTCCATTGAGTCGGTGATGCCATCCAACCATCTCATTCTCTGTCGTTCCCTTCTCCTCCCACCTTCAATCTTTCCCAGAGTCTTTCCCAATTAGTTAGTTCTTCACATCAGGTGGCCAAAGTATGGGAGTTTCAGCTTCAGAATCAGTTCTTCCAATGAATATTCAGGACTGATTTCCCTTAGGATGGACTGGTTGGATCTCCTTGCAGTTCAAGGGACTCTCAAGAGTCTTCTTGAGCACCACAGTTCAAAAGCATCAATTCTTCAGCACTCAGCTTTCTTTATAGTCCAACTCTCACATCCGTACATGACTACTGGAAAAACCATAGCCTTGACTAGATGGACCTTTGTTGGCAAAGTAATGTCTCTGCTTTTAATATGCTGTCTAGATTGGTCATAGCTTTTCTTCCAAGGAGCAAGCATCTTTTAATTTCATGTCTGCAGTCACCATCTGCAGTGAGTCTGGAGCCTAAAAATTTAAAGTCTGTCACTGTTCCCACTGTTTACCCATCTATTTGCCATGAAGTGATGGGACCAGATGCCAATATCTTAGTTTTCTGAATGTTGAGTTTTAAGACAACTTTTTCACTCTCTTCTTTCACTTTCATCAAGAGGCTGTTTAGTTCAATGAAACTATGAGCCATGCCATGTAGGGCCACCCAAGACAGATGGGTCATGGTGGAGAGTTCTGACAAAACGTGGTCCTCTGGAGAAGGGAATGACAAACCACTTCAGCATTCTTGCCTGGAGAACCCCATGAATAGTATGAAAAGGCAAAAAGATAGGACACTGAAAGATGAACTCCCCAGGTCAGTAGATGCCCAATATGCTGCTGGAGATCAGTGGAGAAATAACTCTAGAAAGAATGAAGAGACCAAGCCAAAGTAAAAACACCCAGTTGAGGATGTGACTGGTGATGGAAGTAAAGTCCAATGCTGTAAAGAGCAATATTGCATAGAAACCTGGAATGTTAAGTCCATGAATCAAGGCAAACTGGAAGTGGTCAAACAGGAGATGGCAAGAGTGAACACTGACATCTTAGGAATCAGTGAACTAAAATGGACTGGAATGGGTGAATTTAACTAAGATGACCATTATATCTACTACCGTGGACAAGAATCCCTTAGAAGAAATGGAGTAGCCATCATAGTCAACAAAAGAGTCTGAAATGCAGTACTTGAATGCAATCTCAAAAAATGACAGAATGATCTCTGTTCATTTCTAAGGCAAGCCATTCAATATCACAGTAATCCAAGCCTATGTCCCAACCAGTAATGCTGAAGAAGCTGAAGTTGAACGGTTCTATGAAGACTTACAAGACCTTCTAGAATTAACACCCCAAAAAGATGTCCTTTTCATTATAGGGAACTGGAATGCAAAAGTAGGAAGTCAAGAGTTACCTGGAGTAACAGGCAAATTTGGCCTTGGAGTACAGAATGAAGAAGGGCAAAGGCTAATAGAGTTTTGCCGAGAGAACGCACGGGTCATAACAAACTCCCTCTTCCAACAACACAAGAGAAGACTCTACACATGGACATCACCAGATGGTCAATACTGAAATCAGCTTGATTATATTCTTTGCAGCCAAAGATGGAGAAGCTCTACATAGTCAGCAAAAACAAGACCGGGAGCTGACTGTGACACAGATCATGAACCCATCCAATTGTATGATCAAAAAACTCAGGATTCTTCTTTGGATTGTCTGTTTCCTTTACTTCTAACGTTGTTAGCTTTACTTCTAAGGTGTTTTTCCAATCTAACCACTCCCCATAATTTTCAGCATTGCTAGCCTGGATCAAAGCAACATCAGCTCTTTTCTGGGTTACAGTTCTTGTGTCTTAATCTTGAGTGGATCTTTCTACACGCAGTCTTTCTCATCCAAATTCCTTTCCGCTAAGGGAATCTGATGACCTTTCAAAAAACCCTACGGTAGAGCATACCACCCCTCTGCTTAAAATCTGATGGCTTTTTCTGGCACTTACAATAAAATCTAAAGTCATCCTCCCATCCCCGCCGCTCCACATCTCAAAAGGTCTACGTGATCTGCATGCTGTCTGATTCTCTGACTTTTTATCTTTATGTTCCAGTCATGCTGGTTTTCCTGATCCAGGCCAGGCTCATTCCTGCTGCGAAGACCTCTGGTTTACTGAGCCCTCAGCTGTGAGCATTCCTTCTTAAGACCCAGCCTCAGGGCAAAGGTCACTTTCTCAAAGAGGCCTTCCTTCCTCATCCTTGTAGGATGTGTTCTCGTTTTTGTCTGGCCTCTGATTTTGTGTTTTCTCCCGCTTTTTCCTGATTCTTTCCCTCCTTCTCGCCTCCCTTTGCCTTCTCATTTGTCTTCCCCACCTTTTTTGCCTTTTCATAGATAAGACCTGACTTGGCACAAACTGGGCTTGGCTATTGTTGGTGCCTTTTACTGAAATCATTTTGTGTGTTTCAGTCTTAACTGTAAAGACAGTGAGTCAAATTATTCATATTTTTGGTCACTAAAAGCTCTTTGCAACTCAACCAAAACATATGGATTTTAACATGTTTATAGCTCTTAACCAGTCAGTCCTAAAGGAAATCAACCCTGAATATTCATTGGAAGGAATGATGCTGAAGCTGATGCTTCAATACTTTGGCCACTTGATGTGAAGAGTTGACTCATTTGAAAAAGCCTCGATGCTGGGAGAGATTGAAGGCAAAAAGAGAAGGGGGCAGCAGAGGATGAGATGGTTAGATAGCACCACTGACTCGATGGACATGAATCTGAGCAAACTCTGGGAGAGAGTGGAAGACCAAGCAGCCTGGTGTGCTATAGTCCATGGGATCACAGAGTCAGATACGACTTAGCGACTGAATGACCACAACATAGTCCTTGATGCGTATTTCTGTAAGTGGGCATTTCTTATTAAGAATAAAAGAATCCAGAGGAGTCTGGCAGCCCAATGGCATCATATACGACCAGCTTGTAAATTAGGTAAAAGAATTCTATTCCATCCAAAGCTGATCTCCGTTAGTACCTAAAACAGGACAGTATTTCTGCAAAACCCCAACCTGGGCAGTGCTCTATAGTACCCTGGGTTGCTGGGGGCTGACAATTTAGAAACGCTTTGCTTGCTCCATCCCCTCCTAGAGAGTGATGATCTACATACTAATTTGAGAAGGTGCATAGACCTGCCAAACTCTAGGGTCCTTACCTGCGGTGGAGGTAGAGAAGGTGAGATTTTATAAATCTCCATATTGTGTGTTTACAAGGACCATGTCATTTTCTTTTAAGTAGCAAAAAAAAAAAAAAAAAAAAAAAAATCTGTAAAATAATAATCATAGGAGGAGACCTGAAAAACTTTCTGAGAAGTCCGGTCATAAGGAAACCTCGCACTTTCCAAATGTTTGTGGTCATGCCACCTTTAGCTGGTTCTCTTGAACATTCTCTAGGCAATACTGCTAAAGAACATCCATCTTCTTTGCATAAATCTTAGAATAATTCAACTTTAGAGTCAGAAGAAAATTAAAACATAACCTGTATGCCTCATAAAATGAGGCCTCAGATCATGGCATCTAGTCCCAACATTTCATGGCAAATAGAAAGGGGAAAAAAAATGGAAGCAGGGACAGATTTTCTTTTCTTGGACTCCAAAATCACTGTGGTCAGAGAATGCAGCTATGAAATTAAACGATGCTTGTCCTTGGAAGGAAGTGAAGTGAAGTCGCTTAGTCATGTCCGACTCTTTGTGACCCCATGGACTGTAGCCTACCAGGCTTCTCCGTCCATGGGATTCTCCAGGCAAGAATACTGGAGTGGGTTGCCACTTCCTCCTCCAGGAGATCTTCCTGACCCAGGGATCAAACCCAGGTCTCCTGCATTGTAGGCAGATGCTTTACAATCTGAGCCACCAGGAAAGTTGAAAGAAAGTTATGGCAAACCTGGACAACATATTAAAAAGCAGAGATATCACTTTGCTGACAAAGGCCCATATAGTGAAAGCTGTGGTTTTTCCAGCAGTCATGTATGGATGTGAGAATTGGACTATAATGAAGGCTGAGCACCAAACAGCTGATATTTTCAAACTGTGGTGCTGGAGAAGATTCTTGAGAGTCCCTTGGACTGCAAGGAGATAAAACCAGTCAATCCTAAAGGAAATCAACCCTGAATATTCAGTGGAAGGACTGATGCTGAAATTGAAGCTCTAATACTTTGGCTGCCTGATGCAAAGAACTGACTCATTGGAAAAGACCCTGATGCTGGGAAAGATTGAAGGCAGGAGGAGAAGGTGGCCATCAAGGATGAGATGGTTAGATAGCATCACTGACCCAATGGACGTGAAAGTGAAAGTGTGAAAGTGAAAGTTGCTCAGTCGTGCCCGACTCTTTGCCACCCCGTGGACTGTAGCCTGCCAGGCTCCTCTGTCCAGGAAATTCTCCAGACCAGAAAACTGGATTGGGTAGTCATTCCCTTCTCCAGGGCATCTTCCTGACCCAGGGATCGAACTCAGGTCTCTGCATTGCAGGCTGAGCCTTTACTGTCTGAGCCCGAGCAAATTCTGGGAGACAGTGAAGGACAGGGAATCCTATTGTCCGGCAGTCCTTGAGATCACAAAGAGTGGGACACGACTGAGCAACGGAACAATAGCAACAACTGGAGATTAGAACTCTTGCCTAAGGTGACCTGGCTCAGTGGTAGCAGGGCTGGGGAATGGATCTCCATAACCTACTCCCTCCAAGGCATCAGCAACAGGGCAGTGCAAGCAGAGGGGGATACTGGGAACGCAGGCCTCCAGCTTGCTATGTGCTTTGCACCAGCGCATGTAGGCTTTCCTCAGAGATAAATATGTTTTCAGATTTGGGCACACGGATGTGCTGTCACTGTGCTGGGCAATGAGAACACATTATCTTGTCTCTGCTGACACAGCATGCTCTACCAGGAGGGTCTGGCAGGGGCCACCCTGCCTCTGAGCCGGCTCCTGGGCATTACAGCTGTGAGCTCATATCCTTACTTCCTTGACACACTTTCTGCCTGGCTTCCTGGAGACCTTGCAGGTGGTGGGTGGAAGGGGGGTGGGCACAGGAAGTGATTGACTGGACAGCTGTCACCCAAGTCCCAACAGGACACTCTGTGGGAAACTTGGGTGGGTATCAGCCAGCTTCCTCCACCGAATGAGAAAGTCACCTGCGCTCAGTGCTGCCGCTCCTGCAAAGGCCAGACTGCTGTCTCCGCTCACATCCCAGGTGAGCAATCCCAGGTAAGGAGCTGTCCTTGCAGGTGGGGGACGTTTGGTGGGGCTGGATCTCTACAGCCAGCATAGTGCAGGGCACAGAGCCATGGATGTTCATTCTGACATTCCTTAATTTAAAACAAAAACTACACAGAACACACCTGGCAGGCTGGCAGAAACTGGGTCTGATGTCCCCGTGGGTAATCACGAGCAAAGGCAGAGTGACGGGGGTGGACCTCACCATTGGCAGTCCCCTCCAGTCATTTATAAAAGGCAAGTGCCGCCTTGCCCGGGGAGCCTGAGTGCCACACGGCAGGTATGATTCATGAGGAAGAGACTGGCTATAAATCAAACCCCTTTGTCTTAAGCGGTAGTTTCAGTGCAGCCGATCAATTCATATGCAAAAGGAAATAAGGAAAACCTGCCCCATGCTGTAATCTACAAATACCGTCGAATGCAATTTCAAGCGAGAACCAAGTTTCCACTCTCTGACCAAGCACCTCCACAGAGGTTTTTTTTTTTTTTTTTTTTTTGAGGTGGGGAGCTGCAGAGACCAGAGAGTGATTGTTGGGGGTTAGAGGGGGGTGACTTGATGAGCCCCAAGGGAGGGGATTCAGAGTGAACCCCCCAAGGGATTCACTCCTTCCAGAGCTGACCTGATGATGCCCAGGGCTCTTCAAGCATCCTCACTAGGGACAGACCTTGGGCCACCATGGTTACCATCAACATCTTTGCTGCCTGCTGAGTTGCTGCTTCCACGCTCACTGCATCAGGAAGGAGTAAGGCTCCAGGCTGATTCTCACTAGCCCCACGTATCTGGGGATGAGAAAGAAGGTCTGGCTCAAGAACATGCGACCAGCTCTTGGTGTTTCTATGGTACATTTGTTCTACTGATTGGAGGTTGGATACTCTTTCCCATCTTAATGGTTCCTAATGATTTCACTTGTTTCCTTTGAGAGATGAACTCCAGAGAGCAGGGCTCAGACTTTGGTCCTCTTGCATTTCTCAAAATGCCTAGCACTTTGTTTGGGAAATAAGAGATTCTGGGCTTGAGTCAAATATCTGTGGAAACAGGGCAGAGCCAGTGCGTGAATCATCAAAACCCAGGGGAGAATCAGAGCCCGCATTCGAGCTCTGAAATTTTACACTCTTTCCCCTCCAGCCTTTTATCATAAACACCACCAGGAAAAAAAAAAAAAAAATAAAGGAAGATTATGATATCATCTCTCTTAGCTTCTCCTAGCCTCCTGGCTGGTATTGAAATGATTGAGACAGTGAAAAGTGGCCAAAACCAGATAGAAAGAAAGACACACAAAGGACTTAGGGAACCACAGAGAGGAGGCTGGCGTTGCCCGACTGGCGCTTTCGAAACACCTGCCTGTTTCTTTCGAAACTGTCATGTCTCAAAGTCCACAAATAACAGAGCTTCGTTTTGGTGTGGCGGCGGCTTTCCCAGTGGGGCCAAGTTCCTTTGTACACATTTGCATATGTTTTCACAGTGGGGTTTCAGGTTGACTTTGAAGCTCATTCTTTCAAGGACAGAAGGGAATTCCTAAGAGTTCACTGACAGTAAAGTTTATGAAAAAGCACTTCATCTGCATACCCGGGCTGTAGATTTGGATGTTCTTGGAAATTGTTCTCCATTTTGCTCTAAAAGAAAATCTTGCTGAATACAAATGCTCTGTTTTTAATAACATTTTGGAGCATCCTAGGCTTTCCTCATGGCTCAGACAGTAAAGGTAAAGAATCTGCCTCCCCTACAGGAGACCCAGGTTTGATCCCTGGGTTGGGAAGGTGCCCTGGAGAAGGGAGTGGCAACCCACTCCAGTATTCTTGCTTGGAGAAGCCCATGGACAGAGGAGCCTGGAGGGCTACAGTCCATAGCCCTCCAGTCACAGAGTCAGACACAACTGAGTGACTTATCCTTTCACTTTCACTTTCAGGCATCTGACAGAGATGACCTACCGGTGACCAGTGTTTTCTAGATTGTCATTGCTGGCAGGAAAACCAGGCCACGATACCAGAGACGAGCCTCAGTGGATTCCAGCTGAGACAGAGACCATGTGGGTCAAATCCCAGAGGAGAACTGAGGTTGAATTGGATAAAAGGAAGCCAGAAAGTTTCTGGAACTTGCTTCAGAAAGCATTTACAAAGTGCCGTGCACTCACTGAGAACACAGTGATGAGGGCTTGGGGCTCTCAGAGGAGAGGAGCTGTGGTGATGGACAGGCCTGGGGCCACAGAAAGGAGAGGAAGGGGTGGATGAAGGGGGCATGCAGGGCAGGACACTTGACCTGCTTTTGAGAGATGGGCTCTTTAAACAAAGAAGTAGGGAAGGGTGTTTCAGCTATGCTGACAGATGCCAGGGTTTGTACAGAAAATATCTGGGTAAGGCACATTTTACAAAACACTAATATGATACAAAATCAAACCCCTTCATCTTAAAACCTTGGCTATTAGCACATTAAAGAAGGCCCTGGACTGTGAATTCCTCAAAAGGAAGCCCTCTGGCATATTTTCTGCATGGTCAACAATAAGCACCACCTCCTGGCACAGAATAGGGGCTCCGTTTATGTTTATGGAAGAATCAGTCCACCTCTGAAATGTGTAATCCTATGACTTCTTTTGGAGAAGGCAATGGCACCCCACTCCAGTACTCTTGCCTGGAAAATCCCGTGGATGGAGGAGCCTGTTAGGCTGCAGTCCAGGGGGTGTCGAAGAGTCAGACTCGACTGAGCGACTTCACTTTCATGCATTGGAGAAGGAAATGGCAACCCACTCCAGTGTTCTTGCCTGGAGAATCCCAGGGACGGGGGAGCCTGGTGGGCTGCCGTCTATGGGGTCGCCCAGAGTCGGACACGCCTGAAGCGACTTAGCAGCAGCAGCATGTCTTCTTTTGTGCATGAATGCATAATTGCTCAGTCGTGTCCGACTCTTTGTGATCCCATGGAGTGTAACCTGCTAGGCTTCTCTGTCCGTGGAATTCTCCAGGCAAGAATACTGGAGTGGGTAACCATTTCCTTCTCTAGGGGATCTTCCTGACCCCAGGTTCGAATCCAAGTCTCCGGCATAGGCAGGTGGATTCTTTACCACTGTGCCACCTGGGAAGCCCACATCTTCTTTTAACAGTGAGCAATGAGTAGTAGCAGAATAAAATATCACTGTAGCTGGTAATTCAATGGCTATCTTGGAGATAAGGATGAGATTTTTAGTTGCTAAGACAGTTTACTCTGCTTGTAGTAGCCACATTATCTCTGTATAAATTGGAGTGGTTCTTCCAAGGTGATGAATGCTTTTGCTAGGTGATCGACTCCTTCCGGGGCCCAATGGAAGAAAGCAGTGGTTTTTATCTTTGCGAGTGAGAATTTTAAAAATAAGAGGAGTTTGTAAGCTGTGGGTTCCCTGTGTGCCAAGCTCAGAAGGAGAGCACAGGTTTCTGGTTTTTTACCTTCCCACAAATAGGGACTCAGAGCCCAGAAAGTCCAGCATCACAGGCACACCTGGGCTAGCGCATCCTCCGCCCACAGCCTAAGAAGGCACTCGCTTCTCAAAGCAACCGAACTGAGTCCCCAGATCTGCAAGATAACCATTGATCACTTCTAGCCCGCTAGTGATCATTAGTGGGCTAGTCACTGTTAGTGTTCTACAAGAATGAAAGTGTTAGCTGCTCAGTCGTGTCCGACTCTTTGTGACCCCATGGACTGTAGCCCGCCAGGTTCCTCTGCCCATGGGATTCTCCAGGCAAGAGTACTGGAGTGGGTAGCCATTCCCTTCTCCAGATCTTCCCAACCCAGGGGTCGGACCTGGGTGTCCTACATAGCAAGCAGATTCTTTACTGTCTGAGCAACCAGGGAAGCCCAAGAATGAACTCATGTAATTCTTACAACAGACTTCTTCATTTTACAGGCAGGGAATCTGAGGCAGGAGAAGGTTATAGACTTGCTCAGGGTCTCCCGCTGGGCTTTGAGTCCTGGCAGCCTGACTGCTGGGTGATGTGCAGACTACCAATCTCCTTTCCCAAACAAGGCAAAATGCTCCAAAATGGATAAGACCATCACACAATTATGATGCTAAAGTGCTTTGTGGTCAAAAAGAACACCAAAATAGACGGCACTCTGTGTTTCTGTTTAAAACAACTCTAAATGTTGTTAAAAAGAGAAGAACAGTTATTGTTTTTTTTCTCAACAGTTATGAGATGTGAGTTTTGAGACAGAATTTTTATGAGCTTTTTTAAGGCTGCAAAGATAAGAATTCTTAAGAACTAACCATGAAATGAGATGCACTGCCAGTAAGAAGACATTCTTTTCATGTTGATTAAAATAGATTTTATTTATATTGTGGATAGTTATATGCCCATGATACAACATACGAAACTACGAATCGAATATGGTGAAAAGGAGTTTCTTTCATTCCCGATTCCCAGTTGTCAAATCCCCTCCCTCAGACACGATTGCAGTAGGTCTTGTGTAACCTTCTAGAGATTGTCTATGTGTATATTAGCCTATGTGTCTATGTAGTTTATATTTGGGAGGGAGTGAGACACAAATGGTAACTTACTATGGGTAAGTAGTTCAGGACTTTGCTATTTTTATTCAAGACTGTAGACTTTGCTATTTTTACTTAAGACTGTAAGCTGAAGTTCAATATGAATTTGGCCCAAAGTACTATATAGAATCTCATCAAGCTAGTCATCACTTATAAAAGCAATGATGTCTCTACATAAAATTTGTATCTTACAAAATTATTGTTTGCGATAACTTTTCAATGATTCCTTTTTATTTTCCAGCTTAAAGGTCGTGAGATTTGAATTCCTCCGTTTTGTTTTTATACTTCATTTGTATTTCTTTCATCAGATTGGATGGAGTACCACTGCCAGAAAAAGGTTGACAGTTGGAGTCATGGACATTCTTTTCTTTTTCTTGACTGAATTGGAAGCTACTAGTTTCCGTCATTAAACATATTACTAACTTGGATTAACACACACACACAAACTAAATACACAAATACATGTACTTAATAACATTATTTCAATAGTTGTTATATCTTTATATCATACTGAGAAATCATCCACCTTTTCCTATATTTGTTTTTAGTTGCTAAGTAGTGTCTGACTCTTTTGTGACCACACGGACTATAGCCCAGCAGCCTCCTCTGTCCATGGAATTTTCCAGGCAAGAATACTGGAGCAAGTTGCCATTTCCTACTCCAGAGGATCTTCCCAACCCAGGGATCGAACCCAAGTCTCCTGCTTGGCATTGGATTCCTTACCACTGAGCCACTGGTAAGCCCTTCGCTATATTTAAGAATATTTATTAAAAAGAGATGTTAACATATATAAAATGCTTCTTTATAATACATGGAGATGATCATTTGATTTGTTTTCTTTTCATATATTCATATGATAGTTGTAAAAATCAGTGATGAATTTTAACTCTTCTTGCATTTTGAGATTGATGTTACTTGGTTGTTGCATATTTTTCTTTGAATATTTTGAATTGCTTTTTAGAACTCTTTCTCATGTCCTCTTTGCTCTTATTGTTCTCAATGTTCTGCTAGCCTGAAGGAGGAAAAAAAAAAGCATTACCAGCCTCCATTGTTTTTCCCATGATCTAGAATAGTTTGAAAGAACTAGAGTTAATCTGTTTCTTAAGGGTTTGATGGGGGTTCCTGGTTGGCTCAGTGGTTAAGAATCTACCTACCAAGCAGGAGACACGAGTTCGATCCCTATGTCAGGAAGATCCCCTGGAGAAGGAAATGCAACCCACTCCAGTATTCTTGCCTGGGAAATCCCATGGACAGAGTAACCTGGTGGGCTACAGTCCATGCAGTCAAAAGAGCTGGACATGATTGGGCGACTAAACAACAACAGCAAAGTATTGGTAGGTATCTATTATCAAATCATCTAAGATCACTGCTTTTGGGGGATGTTAGCACTTTAATAATTTTTTTCCATTTCTTCCTGAGTAACTGATCTACTCTGAATTCTTAATTTCTTTGTTGTGAATTTTAGTGATTTATATATTCCAGAAAATATTTCAACTCAAATTCATCATTAAAGCCACATAAAGAAGTGCTCTTGCATGATTCCTAAAATCATGCATATATATATATGTATATATTTATATCCACTCCAGTACTGTTGCTTGGAAAATCCTGTGGATGGAGGAGCCTGGTAGGCTGCAGTCCATGGGGTCTCTAAGAGTCGGACAGAACTGAGCGACTTCACTTTCATTTTTTACTTTCATGCATTGGAGAAGGAAATGGCAACCCACTCCAGTGTTCTTGTCTGGAGAATCCCAGGGACAGGGGAGCCTGGTGGGCTGCTGTCTATGGGGTCACACAAAGTCGGACACGACTTGTATATAGATATACTGGCAACCCACTCCAGTACTCTTGCCTAGAAAATTCCATGGATGGAGGAGGCTGGTGGGCTACAGTCCATGGGGTCACAGCGAGTTGGACACGACTGCGCAACTTCACGACCTCACGATATATATATAAAACATTTATATAGTGTTTGTGTTTTCTTATTTGTTAAAATTTAGCAGATTAACTGTTAACTTACTTATTTACTTATTTGAGCTCTTGGATTTATCATTACTATTATTTTTCAGTTTTTTAACTATTTCACATTTTCTGTTTACTAATTCCTTCTCTTTTTTATTCTTGATTTTATCCATGTTTTTCCACCTTTCATTGGATGATTTATCTTTTTTTTTCTTCTGTGTATTAACATATATGAAAAAGTCTGTGCATTTTTTGAGCCCTGCTGAAAATGTAAACCATAGGTTCTACTGTATAGCTTTCAAAATTATGGCTGTTTTCTAGTTGTAACAAGATTCCAGCTTTGATTTTTCTTTGACTATGAATGGAAAGTGTTGAACTTTCCAGATGGTAAGGATTTGTTTGTGTGTGTATTTTAGTTTCATTGTTAATTTTTAGCTTGTTCGTTGTGGTCAGGGCTTTTAGTTTCATTATTTCTACTTTTGGAAATTACTTGTTGGTGTTTTTGGTGGCCTAATTATCTTGGTATGCATAAGCATATTTCTTTCAATAATTTCCAAGGTGTACATTTTTATGCCTGTGTCCTTTATATTACTTTATAGAATATATTTATTCCTCTCTTTCTTCAATGTATCTCCTAACTCTGTAAATTTTTCCTTGGATGTCTTTTGAGTCTGCATGTTAGAACCTTTTATTTCCAGAAGTTTTTTTTTTTTTTTTTAATGTATCATTTAAAAATATGTATTAACCTTGTTCAGTCCTGGGGACACCAATTGGCCATATGTTAGGTTTCTTGATTAGTCTTACTTGTCTTTCATTTTCTTCCTAACCTGTCCTAATTCTTTGGTTATTTTAATTTTATTTTGATTTTACTCCTCAGCCTCTTGATTGTCGTGTCTTTTGCAAGATTTTCAGTTGTTTCTTTACTTTTCAGAGCTGCTGTCAATGTGGGCTTCATTTCTGTGATGGCTTCATTTCTGTCTCCCACATCTTTTCTGACCTCTACTAACTTGTTTTATCTCCTGCTGTTAGAAAACCGTGGGTTTCCTGAACTCTTGTATCTGCTTTGAGATCATGCTTTGTCAAGGTGATTGTTTTTCAGTTTTTAACACACAAGTTGATATGCTGTGGATCACAATGTAAGCTTCTTAGTAACAGTTTCCTGGTCAGCATTTCCTTTATTTTATTGGATATTCGCTTTCTTTTTATCTGGATGCTGGATCCTTTTTGGTCATTACTTATATTTGAAACAAGTGAATTCTTTCTGGTCCAGGTAATTTCAAAATTTCACAGTGGGGAGCGGGACCATGGACCCTTAGCAAGAGTTCTTCAGAGACAAAGGGCTTTGGGTTTAAGAGCCCTCTTTTCAGACTTCACTTTCAAAATCACCTGACATATTCAGAGGTAGCTCTGAATGCTAAGTTTCTCTTCTGCTTCCTGCCTCACGGACAGACTGCTTCCTGCAGCTATGGTGGGCCTGACTGGTTTCCCAGCTGGCCCACCACATCCTGGTTTCCTTTTGAGTTTCATACCAAACTCTGTTCATGGGAATGTCCCACTTCCCACCTCTGCCCACCCCCAAGAAAAAAGCTCAGTTTGACCCTTAGACCTGCCAGTTTCTTTGGGCCCTTCACCTTCTCAGCCTTGTCCACAGTCTGAAGCCACAAGGTCCTCTCTCCTGTTTGACCACCTCTGCATTTCATCTCCATTCCTTATGCAACATGGTTTGGGGTTGCTTATGCCTCTGGGGTTTTTTTTTTTTTAACTCGCAAGTTCATTTTGCAAGGAGGTTGAAATATTGTCTTTACTCTTCTGTATTAAAACTGGAGGTCTCCATCGTGTTTTAAAAATATTTGTGTTTTACATACAGAGAAATTCAAATTTTGGAAAGCATTTTCTACTGCAACATGTGTAATATTTTGAAATTCTCTCTTGGCAGATACCTCCTAGCAATTCAAGATTTTGTTAAATACGTAATTTTATAGAGCTTACAAATTTAACAGATTATCAAATAAAATGTTTTGATATGAAGAAATAGTGATGTGATTTATGAATTGTCTTACTCATAGAGTCAAAGTTTATATTCTATATAAATACAATTTAGGTAGATTTTGCATGAAAATCTCTTAAAATGTTTCTATATCAAAGAAAATTGATGCCACATGCTGAAATTCTCAAAATACTGTCTGTTGTAAAATATATACATTTATATACAAAAACCACACTTTCCTTTTGCATGATTCAAATATTAAGGCCCTTTCTCATCTCTCTTTTGTACTATCAGGTGGTGCTAAATATGTCATCTTCTAAGGATACAATTTTCAGGAATATTCTCTATGTATAGTTCATGAAGTTAGGATCCTTGGGTAGATTGTCATCATTATTGCATCAAAATTAAAAATAGCCTGATTAGAAAGTGCAACAGTTTAATATAACTATATAAACTATAGAGGATGCTAAGTGTCAACAGCATTTTTAATGTTTCAACGTGAATATCATCACATGTGAAAGTGAATTCGTGGCCTTTGGGGAGGAATGGCTTGGGTGTATCTTATTCATGTTTCACAGAGAAGTTATATAATCTTCCTTCAATGCCATTTCACCCCTTTGTTCTTTGGTAAGGGAAAGTTTGCTTAGTTTATTTGTCTAACATCAGCATGTCTGATTTCTCCACATCATATTTGATTGGGGTTTATTGCATTAATCTCGACCCGGGGATGAAAAATCGTTTCCATAATTTACTTAAGTACAGAACCTGGAGGAGGAACTCTGCATAACTGTGACCTTATCACATTTTTTCTTTTCCATTTACACATCTGCTCATTATGGAGCTAGAAACATAACAGACCTTCCAGAGGGGAGCAGGTGACTTTTAGTGACTCCTGATTGAATTTCAGAGGCCAGACAATATACTGAATAGTTTGTATTTAGCAGCAACATAATTACTATATTTCTTTAGCAAGGGAAAGAAAAGGGAAAGAGAGGTCATATGTTACTGAGTTTGAAATCCCTGGAGAGTGCTTGCAGTTATTCAATGCTGCATTTTTTTTTTTTTTTAAGAACAGACTTTCTGATTAAAAATAAATATTCACTTCTTGTATTTCAAAACTGCAGTACTACTGTGAATGCAAATATCTGGTGATTCTCTATTATCTCATATTTAGAGTCTTTTAAATCGTTAACCAACTTTCATAGCGTCACTGTTTAACCATCATCAGGCTTGGCAGTGGAGAGCTGGGTGTGGAAAGTACAAGTGCAGGGATGTGTTTACCTGAGCTAGGTAAAAGCGGGTTTAGGGGAGAGAGTAGGCAGAAAAACAGGGTGGTCGGTCTTGTCTCTTATGCACAGACAGCTTACCCACAGCGAGGATGGGATGAGGTTTATCTTGGCTTTTTATTTAAACGGTGTTTTAACAATTGCCTGGCCATTTATTTTATTTTTCATTTCTTTGGCCATACTACGCAGCATGCAGGATCTTAGTTCCCTAACCAGGATCGAACCTGTGTCCCCTCCAGTGGGAGTGCTGTGTCTTAACCACTGGACAACCAGGGACATCTCCATCTTGGCTTTCACTCCCCGGGCCATACTTTTTATCCTGATGATCACAGTCAAGACAAGATCCAGAATAGCCTACTATTATTAGTCAGCTGCCTGACCCACCTCTGTGACACCTTTTCTCCCCTCAAGTGTTTGGCTGTGTATCCCTTGATTGCCTCTTCATAGGACAAACAATTTATAAAATTGTTTTCCACTGAGTGAGTAGAAAAAGAGTGCAGTCTTCCTCCTGGTGTGGCCGAGGGACACTTGTCTCAGATCGTTGGCAGTTTAGGGATGGCTCTTTCCACTGGGAGACTCCGAGCTGGTGTTGACGTCTCTCTTGCACTGCTTCCGGGGCTGGGCTGGGAGAGTTGCAGCTCGCCTCTCCAGGCCTGGACCAGCACCAGACTGTCTTACCAGCTGGAGAAGGAAATGGCAACCCACTCAAGTATTCTTGCCTGGAGAACTCCATGGACAGAGGAAACCGGCAGGATACAGTCCCTGGGGTTGCAAAGAGCTGGACACGACTGAACGACTAACACACACACACACACACACACACACACACACACACACACACACATCTTACCAGCTGTCCAGTGCAGCCAGGTTCCTGCACCCCGGTCCCCAGGCTCAAGCATTTTGTGGTTAGCTGGCCCTTAAGAGTGTGCTGGGATAGCCCCAAGCACAGAGCAAGGCCAGCAGGACAGACAGCTGCTCTTCAGATCCTTCCTGATTGACAGTCAGACCCAAGGCCTGGATGCACACTCGGGGCCAGCTTGCTGTAGTGAGCTGGCCAGTGTGGCCACAGGGCTGCAGCCTGAAGCCTCTGTCCACCCCCACAACCCTCTCCAGCTCATAGAGGGAGACCTGCCTGCTTCTAGAGAGGGGCTGGAGAGGCTGCCTCATCCCCAGTTCGGGAGGAGAGTGTTCAGGGCCTCGGAAGAGCACTTGCAAGTGCTGGGTCCTAAATCTCGGGCTGCATAAGCAGATGGCAGCGTCTGATTGGGGAGCTGTCCTTGCCTGTCACGACCCTCCCTGAAAGTGGAGATGGATGGAGGAGTTTTTTTTTTTTTTTTTCTTTCCTGGGGTCATAATGGGCTTCCAAGGTAGAGCTCGTGGTAAAGAATCTGCTTTCCAATGCAAAAGACATAAGAGACACGGGTTCAGTTCCTGGGTGAGGACGATCCCCTGGAGGAGGGCATGGCAACCTACTCCAGTATTTTTGCCTGGAGCAACCCATGGACAGAGGAGCCTGGAGGGCTAAGGTCCATAAGATTTCAGAGTCAGACACGACTGAAATGACTTAGCACGAGCTCATAATATGGATGAGCTATAAGATGTGACAATGTGTATCTGAGTTTCTGTCTCATGGTAACTGCTCAGTGACTGGCAGCTATTATGGTTATTAGTAAATTGCCATCTGCTTTAATCCTTCTCTTATGAGTCTTATCCGAGCTTAGCTCCCCAGAGCCCACCCATGCTGGGGAGAACTCACCAGGTTGAGGAGCAGCTCCAATCAGGACTCCCCTGGCCCCATCGCTGACACCTCTACTAGAGCACCTGGAGCAGAGGCGCGGATCCTGCCTGGTGAATAGCATGTGAGTGACTCCTCAGTGTCATGACCTGTGCTATCCATCCTCTCCGTGAACATGGACTTAGCAGGTCCTCCAGGGAGCACTGTGCTGGGTCCAGTGGAGGATATAGAAGAAGATACAGGGCTCTTGCCCTAACCAGTGATCCCAGAATCAAGCAAGTTGAACACATTGTTAATGTAGATGTTTTAAAAAATATGTATTAATTAATTTTTGGCTGTGCTGGGCCTTTGTTGCTATGCTTGGGCTTTCTCTAGTTGCAGTGAGCAGAGGCTACTCTTCCTTGCGGTGCTTGGACTTCTCATTGCAGTGATTTCTCTTGCTAAGGAGCACAGCCTCTAGGGTGTGCAGGCTTCAGTCATTGTTAGCTGCTCAGTGGCATGTGGGATCTTCCCAGACCAGGGATCGAACCTGTGTCCCCTGCATTGGCAGGTGGATTCTTATCCACTGTGTCTCCAAAGAAGTCTGCAGATGCTTTGATTGCAAGGCAGAACTTCTCTTCTGTAGCTTAAGCCAGAGAAGGAAATGCACTGAGTCATGCAATTGAAAAGTTTAGGGTTGGACCATTTGGCTCACATGATTGGAACTGGAGAAATGGATAATGAAACCTGTGGACCTTGCCTCTCCCAGCCTGTGGCTTCATGCTTTGTTGCATGTTCTCCACCAATGGATCCAGGTGACTTCAGCCTTCCATCCCCAGATCTGATACACCAGAGAAAAGAAATTTGTGTCCTAGTCTCCTCTAGCATGCTAGAGGCTGATGGTCCTGTTTTAATTGACCTGCACTGGGTCACGTTGCCCCTCAATCCACTCGCTGTGCCAGAGTGACAGAATCGTCTGATAGCCCAGGCCTGAGCACTCTGTCCACCCTGGGAGTCGGGCTGCTTGTCAGTCCAGCCTCTGCCATCTGGCCTGATGGTGGATGGGGGGACCCCTTAAGAAGAAGCCTAGTCCTATGTATGTTTGGTAGGCAAACAGTGTAAACACACAACAAAATGATGCAGGATGTAAGTATATTAGAACTATACTGTTGGTACAGAAGCTTTCTACATAAATGATAAATTCCGTCACAGTTCTTAGCAAGTGAGCAATAAATGCTTTCTGATTTGATCTGCCACCAGATCAGAGTTCTGGCAACAAACACCCTTGTATCGTTATCACCAAGAAGATAAATTGGCATGTACAGGTGTTCCTGAAGTATGTGTTGAGTGACTTCACTCTAGGATTTCCAGAAGGGCAGAGAGCCTCTCAAGACTGATTGCTTTAACTTGGTTAACTGGGAAGCTGAGATGATAAACTTTTGGGGTCACAGCTGTATTCTTCAGAAGATAAAATGCTGCCATTTTTTCCTGCATTTATAAGCTTTCTAATGAAAGCGTGAGTTGAAACTATGAGTTGTGGCTTCTAACAGCAAGCTGACAGTTCTATGCACATTTGTCAAACTAATTTATTTATTTATGATATGATGGGCATATTTCCCTTTTCTTGTACGTTTAGACATTTCACATTGCAGTGCTTCCTTGGAGGCCATGAGAGATGGATTTCAGTATCTGTTCCCTGACACAAACAATTCTGACACATCCCTGTCTGTACACACATCTTTACCCTTGAGCTCTGCATGGGAAGCCAAGGGGCAGGTGGTCCAAAATTGCAGAGTTGGGGCTTCCCTTTTGGGGCGCCTACTTTCTCATTGCTTTGATCTTTCTAACATGCATAGCATGTGTCTGTTACCTGGACTGTCCCCCTCTCCAGCCAGGCAAGAGCCCTGTCACACTGCTGTCGGGGCCACCTGAACACAATGCTGATGCCCAGCACATAGGAAGTGTTCAAGAAAATATACAGTGAAAGAAAGAGGGGAGTTTTGAGGAATATTGCCTTTCAAAGGCAGGGATGAATAGGGGTTGTTTGGCAGAAAGATTCTATTGGAAAAGAAGGCAGAGCATCTAAGGTGAGGCTGGACTGTAAACACAGAAGGATCTACTTACTGAGCATTTAATACTCAGCACCAAGTCAGGCTGTGGGAGCCACAGGGGAACGTGGAATCAGACACTTGTCTGGTTGGGGTGCTTGGGATGTATTCCAGGAGAGGTTAGAGAAAAATGCAAAGCAGTGTCTGCACTTCCCCACACAAGTGATGCTGGTGAGTTCTCATCACCTTGTCCAGGCGACAGGATTTGTGGAGATGGATGCTCAGTTGCTCAGCTGTGTGCAGTTCTTTGCTACCCTACAGACTGTTACCTGCCAGGCTCCTCTGTCCATGGGATTTTCCAGGTAAGAAAACTGGAGTGGGTTGCCATTTCCTACTCCAGGGAACCTTCCCCACCCAGGGATTGAACCTGAGTCTCTTGTGTCTCCTGCACTGCCCTGCAGATTCTTTACCTCTAGCACCACCTGGGAAGCCCCTTGAGGAGACAGGGACACTTGAAGGTGACCTGTTAGTCAGGATTCTTCCCAGGCAGTGACAGGACACCTAATCAAAGCAGGCTTGGAGTAAGAGAAAGGATGGGGAAGGGCTTTATTAGCTCAACTAATGGAAATGAGCTAGGAGTTCAGGCCTGGAGAGCCTGGTGTGGCCAGATGTCACTGGGGGACCCTATGCTCTGTGTTCTGGCTCCAGTTTCGTCTGAGCCTTCACTTCCAGCCAGCACCACCCACCTCCGTACTTATATCCCTATGGATCTGGCTTAAAGTTGGACTCTTTTCAGATCAGACTCCAGCAAATGTCCAGGCTTCATTCTGATCTTCTCTGATTGCCTCTGCACCAAGCAAGGTGCCGTGTCTGAGCCTGGACACCTTGCTTGCTGCTGGAGCTGGGGTGAGTCAGAAATGCTACCTGTCAGCAAAGTGCATTAGATCAATTACGATACCTAATGAGAGACTGAGGGAGTCCATGGAGGATTGATGATGCACTTGAGGAGAGCTAAGGACACAGCCTAGAGGGGAAAGTGCCTCTGGCTTCTGTGAGTATGAAACCCTCTCACCTGTGGCCCCAAAGGAGCCCCAAGCACGGGCTCTGAGAAGCAGTGACCCATGTGACTCCCCAGGTGCTCAGTCTGGTCCGCTTACAACAGACCACAGCCCTTTTTTCTTTTTGTTGACTATGTGCAGTGTCCACTTAAGGCTGAAGCTACTGGACCTTTCTTGTCCCTGGATACCTGAGGCCAGGAGTGGGCTCTGGCCTTTGGCAGGGACAAGTGAGGATGTTCAAGTTCTGAAGGGGAGAGAAAGCTTGGTCCATGTCCCCACCTCTGTGGTTGGGATGGGCTTGCCCTTTCAGTGTTAGAATCCAGGCTCTGAGTTTGGGCAGATGAAGCTTAATGGAGACTCCAGAAATGTGTGCTGCTTGAATGGCTCATAGGCCCCTGCCTGAGGGGTCCTCTGGCTCTTGGAGCACAGTGTGTCAACCATAGCCCCTGACCCTCGCCATTAGGATCTGACTTTTTAAAAATTAACTTAAGTTCTTTTAAAAGACGCTTACTCCTTGAAAGAAAAATTATGACCAACCTAGACAGCATATTAAAAGGCACAGACATTACTTTGCCAACATATGCCCGTTTAGTCAAAGCTATGGTTTTTCCAGTAGTTATGTATGGATGTGAGAGTTGGACTATAAAGAAAGCTGAGCACCAAAGAATTGATGCTTTTGCACTGTGGTGTTGGAGAAGACTCTTGAGAGTCCCTTGGACTGCAAGGAGATCCAACCAGTCCATCCTAAAGGAGATCAGTCCTAGGTGTTTATTGGAAGGACTGACGCTGAAGCTGAAACTCCAGTACTTTGGCCACCTGATGTGAAGAACTGACTCATTTGAAAAGACCTTGTTGCTGGGAAGGATTGAAGGTGGGAGGAGAAGGGGGTGACAGAGGATGAGATGGTTGGATGGTATCACTGACTCAATGGACATGTGTTTGAGTAAACTCTCGGAGTTGGTGATGGGCAGGGAGGCCTGGTGTGCTGCAGTCCATGAGGCCACAAAGAGTTGGACACGACTGACCGACTGAACTGAACTGAATTTTTTTTAATTGGAGGATAGTTGCTTTACAATAGTGTGTTGGTTTCTGCCACACATTAACATGAATCAGACATAAACATACATGCGTTCCCTCCCTCTTGAGCCTCCCTCCCACCTCCCACTCCATCCCACCCCTCTAGGCTGTCAGAGAGCACTGGTTTGAGCTCCCTGTGTCGTATAGCAAGTTCCCACTGGCTATCTATTTTATGTATGGTAACGTATATGTTTCCATGCTATTCTCTAAATTCATCTCACCCTCTCCCTCCCACACCGTGTCCACACGTATATTCTCTACGTCTGCATCTCCATTGCTGCCCTGCAAATAGGTTCATCTGTACCATTTTTCTAGATTTCACACATACACGTTAATATACAATATTTGTTTTTCTCTTTCTGACTTTCTTCACTCTGTATAGCAGGCTCTAGGTTCATCCATTTCAGTTCAACTGAATCAGATTTGTTCCTTTTTATGGCTGAGTAATATTCCACTATATATCTGTACCACAGTTTCTTTATCCATACACCTGTCAATGGACATCTGGAAGATCTGACTCTTGATATCTGGGGCTCAGGTCATAAGTAGGGTTTTGCGGGCAGCGTGGCCCTGCCTGGTCCTGCAGGCTGGCTGTTCTCCGTCTGAGGTGGTCGAGATCCAGCCCTTGGCAGGCAGCTGGTCTTACTCCTAGTGAACTTGCACAGCTGCCCTATTTGGGGTTATGATCACATAGACACCACTCTTCTCCACCTCCTGACTACACTTTTTTTTTCTTCTGAAAGTATTTTGAGTGAACATACTATGTGATATACAGAAATTAAAAGAGAGATGTCTCAAAGTGTGACTATCCCCTGTGCACGTGAGTGCTGAGTTGCTTCAGTCATGTCTGATGCTTTGTGACTGGCTCCTCTGTCCATGGGATTCTCCAGGCAAGAATACTGGAGTGGGTTGCCATTCCCTTCTCCAGGGGATCTTCCCAACTCAGGGACTGAACCCATGTCTTCTGTGGCTCCTGCAGTGCCGGTGAATGCTTTACTGCTGAGCCACCAGGGAAGCCCTCGGATACCCCCTACCTCAGGTTATCATCAGATATATAAAATAGTGTCTTACAAGGAGACTCCTGCAATTATCTCTCAGCTTTTCAGGTTGAGCAGAAGCAAATTTTTATTATCAGTCAGTCTCCCAAGTCAATACCTGGGACTTATCCTTTCTGTCCTCCCCTATTGGTTGGTGCTCTAACCAATCAGCCACCATGTCTAATCCATTTCACGTATTTCAGACCTCTTGACTTGCTTCTTGTTTGGATTTCTTATTCAAATTACCTAATCAGCTCTCTGCCTTAAATTCTGCTTACTTCTCTTTCATCTCCCACACTTATGCCAGCATGGTTCAACCGAAACCCCATCCATCTATCTACCACCGTCACCGTCCCCCTTACCCTAGGGGATACCTGTAGCCCCAGGAGCTGGCCGCTGCCTCCGTCCTGTGTCCTTGGTCTTGCCTGCTCCTTGCCTTGGATCCTCGGAGAATGAAGGGGCTGACTTTCAGGCAGAAGGTCACTAGGGAGGCCCTGATCTTTGGATCTTCTCAGCGGATCTCCCGGCTACTGTTCCTAGCTCAGGGCCACATCTGGATCAGAGACTGTCTGAAGTCTGCTGTCTCCTGGACGGACGGGCAGGAGAAACTCTGCTCCTGGCAGCCTACATTTGCAGGGAATTGACTTCCGGGACTTTCCTCCAGAGGCAGAGTGACTCCCCTCACCCTGATCTCTCTCACCTGCCTGCAGGGCTCCGGTCTGGCTCTTACACTGTACCCTCCATTTTTTATCTCATGGACTTAAACAGGGCAGTGCAGGTGGGGACGTCCTCGGCAGAGCTGGAGTCAAGGTCAAGGCTGTTTTCCATCCAGCCCAGCTTCCTGGTGCGTTGCACGTTCTCCCGCCCATTCTTACGCCTATAAGCACAAACTGTGGCCGTATTTATGCCCATCTGAGTTACTGACCAAATTCTGGAGGCAGGGTGTGCTGAAGACAGACCTCTTAACCTTCAGAAAAGACTTTGCTCTGGCTTAACAGACATCCTTTAATGGGCACTTGTGGGTTCATTTTTGCAGCCAGCTATCCCTGTGTTTCCTTTCTTTTTAAAGAAAGCATAAGAAATTGTGTCAGATTAACTGCTGAACTCCAGAAATACAGTGTGTAGGTTGCTGATGTGCGGTAGCTGATGGTTGCTGTTGTTCAGTTGCTAAGTCATGTCCGACTCTTTGCGACCCCATGGACTGGAGCACACCAGGTTCCTCTGTCCTCCACTATCTATCTCTCGGAGTTTGCTCAAATGGGGTTTTGAATCACAGCTTCCTGACAGGGACATGTGGGAGCCTGGACGATGAGGCAGTGTTTCTGGGCATTTCTGTCTGCCCTGAGGGAGCGATGACCTGGGAGGAGGTTCCGGCTCCACCGCTGTTCTCTTGTAGGACATTTGCTGAGTACTAGTGCTGTTGTGCATGCCGGCATAGTAACAGCGATGATAACTTGTGCAAATGGCTCTGGAAATGTAGCCCAGAGGAAACACTCAGAAGTGGCAGCTCTTGTTTTGGTTATAGTTTAGAGGCTTCCCTGATGGCTCTTCTGTGTAGAAGTCAGTCCTAAAGGAAATCAGTCCTGAATACTCATTGGAAGGACTGATGCTGAAGCTGAAACTCCAATACTTTGGCCACCTGATGTGAAGAACTGGCTCATTGGAAAAGATCCTGATGCTGGGAGAGATTGAGGGCAGGAGGAGAAGGGGGGTGACAGAGGATGAGATGATTGGATGGCATCACTGACTCAATGGACATGAGTTTGAGTAAACTCTGAGAACTGGGAAGCCTGGCGTGCTGCAGTCCATGGGGTCAAAAAGAGTCAGACATGTCTGAGTGACTGAACTGAACTGATGGCTTAGTGGTAAAGAATCCGCTTTCCAGTTTAGGAGACTCGGGTTCAATCCCTGGGTTGGGAGGATCCCCTAGAGAAGGAAATGGCAACCCGCTCCAGTATTCTTACCTGGAGAATCCCATGGACAGAGGAGCCTGGCAGGCTACAGTCCACGGAGTCACAAGAGTCAGACATGACTTAGTGGCTGAGCATGAACTAACCATGACTTAACTTTGCTGCACCTCAGACCCCCAAGCACAGAACGGGAGTGTGGTACTAAACACCCTCATTGAACTATTTGAGAAACATGGGGAAATGCATAAGCCAGCCTCCAGCCCATGTAAATCCTCCATCCATGGTCCAGATTAAATTCCTAGCACTCGTTTCTTCTGTGCTCGCAGTAATATGCTACGAGAAGAGAAATGGTAAGGCCATGCTGTGTTAGGAAAGGGGTCGTGTGTATGTTGCTGGTATTCTATTGTAGCAGATTTCCTCCTGTGTTTTGGAAAGTGTGATGGCTCCTTGATTTCACAAGTTCAATCCTCAGAGCACACTCCAAAAGGGTTGGTAACTACGTCCTTGGCAATTGGTATTCCCCAGGGATTAATGTTTGGTGCCAGCTTTAATGTTAGAGCCATAATTAGAATATTCATTATGCTAATAATGTTACACCACTCATCTTATGTATATTTATGTATGGGAAGATATGATAATTCTGTGTAAGTTGCGGGCAGCAGGTAGGCCCCTGGATCATGTGAAACCTTGTTTTCCTAATCAGCTGAGACAGGATGGAGGAGGAAATCAACCCCGAGGTGCTGTGATGCCCCAAGACCTGTGCTAGGTGCTGTGAATACAAGATTTCACAGAATCCTCGCATCCATGGTCTAAAATACACACTGCTGTTCTCTCCATTTTAAGAGTAAAGGGGATATAGTTTCGGGGCAGGAAGGGGCTGAATTCATGTCACAGGAGTTAATTGGTGCTTAATCCAGGGGGATTCCCTGTTAGCTCAGTTGGTAAAGAATCTGCCTGCAATGCAGGAGACTCTGGTTCGATTCTTGGGTCGGGAAGATCCACTGGAGAAGGGTTAGCCTACCCACTCTAGTATTCTTGGGCTTCCCTGTTGGCTCAGCTGGTAAAGAATCTGCCTGCAATGTGGGAGATCTGGTTTCGATCCCTGGGTTGGGAAGATCCCTTGGGGAAGGGAAAGGCTACCCACTCCAGTATTCTGGCCTGGAGAATTCCATGGACTGTATAGTCCATGGGGTCGCAAAGAGTTGGACACAACTGAGAAACTTTCACTTTCATTTTAAACCCAGAGGTTGAGCCCAAGGAGCCTGTGAATCAAAGTCACAGATCACTCACTCCGTCTTCACCTTCCTGGTGAGTGGAGTGCCTGGGCTTGGCTGTGATTTTTGCAAAGCAGTTGGGAAGATTTCAGAAAGAGAGGGACTGTGCCACACATGAAGCCCTGTTTCAATAAATGCAAGATCTCACAACTTAAGTCCTTTATTAAAGGCACAGAAATGTGTTAATTAGTACAAACCAGAAGCAAGTCTGAGAGAATAGCTGGATTGTCAGTTGGGAGCATTTTAAAGAGACTCAGAGAGGGATGTTGTCTTTCTGTCACTGTGAGGCCTGGTAAAGTGAAGCAGTCACGAAATTAAAAGGTGCTTGCTCCCTGGAAGAAAAGCTATGACAAACCTATACAGCATATTAAAAAACTGAGACATCACTTCACCAACAAAGGTCCATATAGTCAAAGCTATGATTTTTCCAGTAGTGATGGTATGGATGTGAGAGTTGGACCGTGAACAAGGCTGAGTGTTGAAGAATTGATGCTTTCAAACTGTGTTGCTGGAGACAACTCTTGAGTGTCCCTTGGACTGCAAGGAGATCAAACAAGTTAATCCTAAAAGAAATCAAATCTGAATACTCATTGGAAGGACTGATGCTGAAGCTGAAGCTTCAATATTCTGGCCACCTGATGTGAACAGCTGATTCACTGGAAAGGACCCAGATGCCGGGAAAGAATGAAGGCAGGAGGAGTAGGGCATGACCGAGGATGAGATAGTTGGATGGCATCACCAACTCAATGGACATGAGTTTGAGCAAACTGTGAGAGATAGTGAAGGACACAGAAGACTGGAGTGCTGCAGTCCATGGGGTTAAAAAGATACACTAGGTAAATTTCAAGTTAGCAACCCTATGACCTTGAATTAGATATCTTAAATTTTTTTTTTCTTATGGGAATGTAATTGCTTTACAATGTTGCATTAGTTTCTATTGCACAGAAAAGTGAATCAGCAATATATATTCACCTATTGCCTCTTATTCGGATTTCCTTCCCATTTAGGTCACCATAGAGCACTGAGTAGAGTTCCCTGCGGTTTATAATAGGTTCTTATTAATTACCTGTTTTACATTAATATCAATAGTGTTTATATGTCAGTTCTAATCTCCCAGTTCATCCCGCCCCCATTTCCCCCCTCAGTGTTCATATGCTTGTTCTCTATGTCTGTGTCTCTATTTCTGCTTTGCAAATAGGTTCATCTGTACCATTTTTCTATATCTCACATATATATGTCAATACGTATTTGTTTTTCTCTTTCTGACTTACCATTTTTAATGCACATAGGACAAAGAGGATAAAAATGTATCTGCCAAGAAAATCAGAGGTAGGAACTTTCCAAAGGTCTCCATATACTTTTATTTAGGCCATTTATGTACAGAGAGCTGAAACACTGGTTATATTGGAGGAAACCACCAGTCAGCTGATGGGATTTGTTGAGTGCCTACAGGGGGCTGTCACAATTAGCAGGGCAAGAGGTGACTGGAAGGATGAGAGGTCCTGAGGTCTCCATTTATAGGATTCACTGCTCCTTAGTTTCTGCTTAAGTGGCTGGGGGGTGATAGGGCCTTTTCTTAAGGGAAAAGAAAGGAGAGGAGACCTGGTACTGGTGATGAGCTTGTAGGGAAGGAGTGGGTGGCAGGGCCGATTAACAGGCTTGCCTGGGGCACATGACATTTGAGATCCTGCTGGACGTCCTAGTGGGTAATAACTCATAGGTATAACTCATGGGCAGCTGCTTAGTGACGACTGGTGCATTTTCCCGAAGATCCTGGAATACAACGTATTCTTAGTTTTGTTTGACTTTTTGCCAATGAATGCTCCTTCACATAGCGTCCCATTCCTCCTCCTGCTCCTTTCATCCTTCTTATTTATTTAACTTTCCTTTCTGTTAATTTGGAGGAAAGTAAGTCCAGTGCCTTTCCACTCTTCCTCAGATCTGGTATTTCGACCCAGCAGAAGCCTGCAGTGCCTCCGTTCAGTCAAGAGACCTATCGTAACCTCCTCACTCTGCACTGGGCTCATGTGAGGAGTCTCGAAAGGGATGAATATGAAAAAT
Source organism: Capricornis sumatraensis (assembly GCF_032405125.1). Lineage (NCBI taxonomy): Eukaryota > Metazoa > Chordata > Mammalia > Artiodactyla > Bovidae > Capricornis > Capricornis sumatraensis. The sequence goes on along the minus strand of NC_091069.1, from coordinate 17,891,336 downwards.
ACAGCTGAATGTGGAGTGATTCGAGGAGACAGAACAGCAAATATGTAATTGGGACTTGCATTTGCAAACATAAAGGGCAGAGGGAACCTGCGAAGTGGGTGACTATGAGGAGCTGGAAAGCCGCTCAACCAACACCTTTGAGGTGCTCTTTGAAGAACGGGGAGCCACAGAGCAGAGGAGGGTGGGGAGCAGCCAGGGCCGGGATGGAAGAGCCCTGGGTGCTAGGCTAAGGGGTTTGGGCATTGAGAGGCTGGCGCTGGTCAAAGTTTAAACTAATAATCCAAAGACACCCTCAAGTTGGATGACATCTTACCTCCTGATTCCACAGTAAGCGTGTCTGGGGAGAAACTGACTGCGTTTCTTCTTTGTTCCCTGAGACCCTGAATCCCAGAGCCTCCTGCACCTGCAGACTCCTCCATTCTGGAAACACAGGTCCCCAGCCATTACGCTCTGACCATGGGAACAGAGTTAGCTCTCTGGATCACTGTTTTACTGACCCTCATTTCCAATTCTGGAGGGAATAAAATGTAAAGATTACTGTTGGTGGTTAAGATTGTTCATTGCTTTCTGTGGCCAACAGAGTGGGGGCTCCATCTGCCAGGTTTCGAAATAAGTATTCCATTTTTCATACCTGGTTAGACCCCACCCAGGTGGTGATGTGCCAGTGATTGTGTTACACATATTTTGTTGATGTTGTTGTGGTCATGTGTGTGTGTGAGTGTGTGTGTGTATGTGTGTCTCAAGGTGACTACTCTGGCAGCCACAACTGACCTACTCTGAAAGAACTCATGTCAAAGTCAAGATGAAAATGTGTATTGAGGCAATTTACAGGCAAAGAAAAGGACCGCTTTTGTCATGAGAGCAATTTCAGACAGTTTAGAACCAGAGGCTTCCCAGACATGATTGCAAGCTCTTCTGGGCTGGAAACATAAACCTTCCTTGCAAACCTCCTATGAAGGGCACTCCAACCATAAATATTTAGGATTATTAAATGCAAGTATTTATGAAAAACACGGGGCTTTATGTTAAAGGATTTCTAGGCTTATTGTGCTTCATGTCAACAAACGTTAGCATGGATGGCTTTACCTCCCCGAGAAAAGCTGCAGTAGTGGGCATTGAGTGAGGTCTGCACACCTACACGTTGCAGATGGTCTCGTTTTATAAGAGATGAAGCTGCATTTGGTGGAGCTGATTAAATATAAAAACACGACCATCTGCCATTTATTTTAATGGAGAAGGGTTTGGGCAGATGCTGACATCTTTGGAGATGATTCATTCATCCCTGACAAGAGAAGATGCTCAGAGCCGTCCAGCTGCCCGGTGCCAGACATCCTGGTTCACAGCGCCACGCTCAAGCTTGACGCTCTGATTTGGATGGAGCAGGTGAACAGACAGCACTTTAATAATGAGAAGCTGGGAATTTCTAAGCACAGCGACTGACTGTCTTCTGGCTTCCTGCCTCCCTTGACTCCTGGCCCTAGCTGGAAGAATATTCTATCCACACGCTGAATTCTCTTAAGTGCTTTTACTCCAGCACTGGGATACCTGGAGAAGTCTATTCTCATTTTAGTGTAAAAAACTTTCAGATGCTCTCTACATGCGCTACTGCTGGGTATAGAATTAGTTTCCCTAAGTGGACTGTAGGGTTTCATTAGAAATATATTGTTTACAAAGAAACCGCGACACATGTTCCAGACCTGACTTAGAAACAGCTGCATCCATACGGTGAAACATTCATGGTGATCTAAGGACCTTTACAAGGTGATAATACATTGTGTCTTTGTGTAGGAATATTTTCATAACAATTTTTTTTACAGCCTACATATTTTTAGAAAGAAAATTTAGACATGGAGAAGTTTATTTGGTGTCATGTTTATAAAATATTTTTCTATTTATGTAGCAGTTGTTAGACGGTAACTGATTGTTTTCTTTTCTGTGATAGAATCAAAGGCAGAGGTAAAGCTGGCTTTTCTCATCTTGTCCATCACATTTTAGAATATTTGAATTCTTTATGATGCGTTAGGCAAAGTGACTTAGGACTATTTCTTGATATTAATTTCAACTAAATACAGCCAACCTCTATCCCAAAGCATTTGTGATGTGATTATCTATATGCCTAAAATTATGCATGTTTATACAGATAGGTTTCTATTTTGTGCTCATAGAAAATTCTGTAATTTTGAGTTAGATGCTTGTCCACTTAGTCCCTCTCTATTTCCTGCTGTCTATTTCTTCTTCTAGCCGCTCTCTAGGCCAGTAATCATCAGAGGAGTAGAATTCACCAACCTGCCAATGGAGTTCCCCGGTGGCTCAGACAGTAAAACATCTGTCCACAATGCGGGAGACCCGGGTTCCGTCCCTGAGTTGGGAAGATCTCCCGGAGAAGGAAATGGCAACTCACTCCAGTAGTCTTGCCTGGAAAATCCCATGGATGGAGGAGCCTGGCTGCAGTCCATGGGGTTGCAAAGAGTTAGACATGACTGAGCGACTTCACTTTCACTTTCTTTCAGTGGAATTAAAGTCCGTCTGTTTCTCTGCCAGCATTTAAGTGAGACGTGTAGTAAGGGTTACCGGAAGCTGCATCTCTCAGTCAGTCTAAGCATCTCTCCTCTGCTTCCTCTCTTCTCTCTCTGATGCTCCAGCCTTTCAACCACTTTTCCTGTCCTGCCGACGACTTTCTTCCCCACCCTCCCGGCCCACATTGACCACTGGTTTTCTCTACACTGTTCGCGATCTTATTTCTTTCTTATTCCTCCAGCTGATGGCCGTCCTGGCAGTCACATTTTTGGAGCAGTGGGGAGCTCCGATAGGGTCGTTTTTTTTCACTGTTTCACCAGAGTTATCCCCATAGCCTTTGGTCTCCTGCCCACATCTTCTTCTTAAACTTTCTCCTTCTCTCTCTATACACAGTAGCACCCTTTTCTTCCCTTTTTCTTTCTCTCCTGTCTCTCCCTCTCTGGCCTCAATGGCTCCTCTCTCGCTTCCAAGGAGACCGACACACTGAGAGCTGGGAACATCAAGAAATATAAGATGCTGTTATGGGTGGAATTGTCCCCCATCCCATCCCTGTGCTGAAGTCTTAACCCCCAGGACCTCTGCATGCAAGGGAATCAGGTTAACATGAGGTCACTGGGGTGGCCTGACCCTGTCTGACTGTGTCACATAATATTGGCTACTCCAGCCCAGCCAGGATTCAGAGAGGGGCTGCAGGGGGCCACGCGGACTGGAGGTGTGGTGGATTAGAGTCACCACAAGCATTTTCCAGGTCCTGTTACTGGTTTGTGTTGAGTTCCACATTCTTTGTGGTTAGTGAAGTGAAGCTAAGTGAGATCGTTGCTAGGAACTTGAATTAGGAACCAGCACAGCAAAATTGGATTTTATTTGTGAGAACACTGGACAAAAGAGTGTCATATTTAATAACTAGCTTCCCTTCACCTGGTGGCTCAGAGGTTAAAGTGTCTGTCTCCAATGCGGGAAACCAGGGTTTGATCCCTGGGTCGGGAAGATCCCCTGGAGAAGAAATGGCAACCCACACCAGTATTCTTGCCTGGAGAATCCCATGGACCGAGGAGCTTGGTAGGCTACAGTCCATGGGGTCACAAAGAGTCGGACACGACTGAGTGACTTCACTTCACTCCCTTCACTAGAGCCAGATGTCACAGTCTGGGGCTCCCTTGGACAGCTCATCTGGAGCCAAAGCTGGCAAGTAACAGAGATTAGAGACACCTTTCTGGCCAGTTTGATAGTTACAAGGTGACTGGAGGAAGAAAGCGCATGTTTTGCAAAGCCGAGAAGCCTTCCTTTGATGAGTGAGGCTGTTAGCATGACTGTCCTGCCTCCTTATGGGAGGTGCCTGAGTGTTCCCTGGTTCTATGACCCATGAGTAGTACTGGGGAAGCATTCAATGAAATTCTTTTTGAAGCCAAAGTAACTAAATACAAGTCAAGGTGAAAAATGCTAATTCTGCTTTTGTGAAGTATCTTTTAATCCTAGTTAAAAGGACTGATTCTTCCAAGCAAGGAACCTTGTCTGAGTAATCCTTGCAGGAGACACCGACATCAGTAGGGACGGGAAGCTGGATATTTGGTTGCAGGCAGAAGCCAGGGGTGGTCTGAACTCCCAGCACTTGCCATCTTCCCCGGGGTGGCCCCTAGCTCTTCATCCTCCGGTTGGGCATCGCCATGTCCACAGACTTGCAGACGACTCTGCCTAAATCGCGCCATTTCCCTGTGATATTAGTTTTCGTTTTTTTTTTTTTTTTCCCTGTGAGCAGATTTGTCCTGCCATATGCTCACTTAATTCTAATTGTGGTACATGGACATCTTGTGCAGTAAGTGGCCGTGTCCCTGGAGGCTCCGAGAAGCGGAGTGCTGTGTGACCCAAGACACCCTGTCAATGTGAGACTCCCGTTGGGCAGGTCCAAATAACGTGGATCTCCCATCCCCAGTAAACAGAGTGCAGAATTTTCTTATTCTCTTAGTAGGAAGGACGTGTTGTTTGATTGCTCCCAAATTGCTTAAACATTTGTTAGGGAGAAAAGATCTCTATCTACTGTGTTTTTGGGAGCAGGTTTCCTGGGCCCCAAAGTTTGAACCTGGTGAGTGAAGGCTGAAAGAAGGAGTGTTTATTTTCAGTTTCCCAAGTTTTCAATTTCTCAAGTTTCTTGGGTCCAGCAAACAAGACATAGACAATCCTGGAGGACTCTAGAGAGTCCTTTGGATTGCAAGATCAAACCAGTCAATCCTGAAGGAAATCAACCCTGAATATTTGTTGGAAGGATAGATGCTGAAGCTGAAGCTCAAATACTTTGGCCACCTGAAATGAAGAGTCAACTCACTGGAAAAGATCCTGATGCTGAGAAAGAGTGAAGGCAAAAGGAAAAAGGGCAGCAGAGGATGAGATGGTTAGACAGCATCACTGACTCAATGGACATGAATTTGAACAAACTCTGAGAACTAGTGAAGGACTGGGAAGCCTGGTGTGCTGCAGCCCATGGGGTTGCAAAGAGTCAGACACAGCTTAGAGACAACCACAAAAATAAACAATAAGCAACACGATGATCTTCACCAGTAGATCTTCTTGGGAATGCCCAAGGCCGGCCTGCTTCCAAAAGTGCACCTTTTCAGTGGAAAGCTTGGCTTCTGTCTGCTCAATGTCACTTTACCGGGCATTGCAGGTAAAGGAAGAGGAAGGAGAGAGCCAGACAATGACATCCTTTCCTTGAGATGCTGAACTCTCCTCTGAACTGAGCAGAGCAATGATTTCTGTACAAACTGTACCATCTCTTACCTGTGAAACTGATCATTGCCTTCTTATTTCTGGTTTGACCAATGGTCAATTAACCTTCTCCTCTCCAGGAGTGTCCCCTTTCCTCTCAGTGCCCATCTTTTTAAGGATTGAATCCTACTTATTTCTAAAAAATTCCCCCATATAGATTTGTAACAACCTCCACTGGCTGTGTGTAATATGCGTGTGTCCCACCAGCATGCGGCAGATATCAACCGTGAAAGATTTTAATGCTCTCCCTTTCTATTTGCACTTTAATGCCTTTGTAGATCTCAATCAGTTCACTTCTCAGTTTCAATATTTCCAAACTTCGCATTTCTCTCTTCAACCCTGTTTTCATCTCTGCCACCTTCATCCTATTGGTCCTTCAGCTCCCATTTCCATTAATGATGATGTTGTCAACCCAAACAGTCCATTCTCTGGCCCTTAAAAATGAATATCCTTTCAACATGCAAAATACACTTCTACCCATTCTGTTGGCCTAAATAGTCAAATATCCCTGAAGTGTGAAGTGTTGCTTAGTCGTGTCTGATTCTTTGTGACCACATGAACTGTAGTCTGCCAGGCTCCTGTGTCCATGGAATTCTCCAGGCCAGAATACTGAAATGAGTTGCCATTCCCTTCTCCAGGGGGTCTTCCCGACCCAGGGATGGAACCCTGGTCTCCTGCATTGCAGGTAGACGCTTTACTGTCTGAGCCACCGGGGAAGGGGCCCTGAAGGGGAGACTCTATCTGGGAGACAGGCTTTTTCAGATGGCTGTGCAGTACACAGAATGCTCTTGCGTCATGAATTTATTTGATTCTTACAACTGCAGCAGACAAACCAAACCTGACACAGATGGAGCAGATGTTAAAAAAAAAAAAATCCATTTCTTAATGTGGAAACAAGGCCCAGGGGCTTCAGTGGGAGGTTGAAGGTCACATGGCTAGTGGGGGATGGAGGGGGGCCAGGTCGAGGCCCTTTCAGGCATTCTGTAACATTCATTGGTCTGCATCTTGTCTGCAGGAATTGATTTATTCTTCAGAATCAACATGATTTTTTCAGGTCGGCTATGTAATATGCATGGTGTGGGGCAGAACAGGTGAAATTAAGTCACTGAAAAGGCTGAAACCAGCCTGCAGACCACCACCAGTCTGGCTTCTTGAAACGGGGTTGGGGGGGGGGGGATCTTCTGCAGCATTAAGCTGGTTGGAATTTGACTTCAGGCTTCCACTGTGTTGAACCAAACAGCTAGGAAAGCCCACGGCGATGCATCTGGACGTGGACGAATTTTCTCTTCCTGCCCAGGAGCGCCTGGGGTGCCATTTCCGTTCTATTTTGCACCTCACTTTGCCACTCTGTTCTCATCACAGCCTGGCTGGGACCGCCTCTAACTCTTTGTGCGAGGCAGCTGCGGTTTCCTTGGCCTTTGTCCGATGACCTGTAGATAACACACAGCCTGTAACTGTTCCAACGATGCTTTTCCTAACTATCACCTCCCTGTTTGTTCCCACTGTTACAGGCTTTGCCTCGGCAGGTAAATAAGATACAAGGGGGCTTGGGGTTCGGTAAGGCTGAGTAAGTGGGCAGTGCAAACAGCATGAGATGCGATAGCCCTGGACGCAGCTCTCCTCTCTCTGTAGCCAGGACACCCTTCTGGCTTCACCGCGTATAAGTCACTTAAAAATCTTCTATTTTCCCTCTCACTTCCTGCCTCTCTCCCTTCTGAAATTCATTTTGTAGATCAATACTATCTTTTCAGGGTCAAATAACCGATACAAACTCCTCTTCTCATTTAGAGGCCATTTACAGAAAAGAAAATCATTTCTCTGATGAAGATGAGACTTGAAAGTTTTTGCCAGGGTGCCAGCTGTAGGAATGTCACTATTAGGGAGTGTCCACTGTAAATCATGCAAGTATAACACTTATAGCTCATTAAAGTCACACTTTACTATGCAAAGCAATTTTTGGCTGTTGCAAATGTGCCTTGTTTGTTTTGTATCACCATGTGTTCTGTGTTGTTGGGTGGCGTTTATAAGTCTTATCAGATCCATGGATTGAAACTGAATCCTGTGTTCATGAACACTTGAGAAACTCATGCTGTAAGTCTAAGTATAATGACCTTCATTTCATGCTTGTCAGCAGAAAAACAAGGGACTGTCAGCAGAAATTTGGAAGAAGAGGCGAAGTTGCTCAGCCATGTCCGACTCTTTACGACCCATTGACTGTAGCCTACGAAGCTCCTCCATCCATGGTATTTTCCAGGCGAGTGTACTGGAGTGGGTTGCCATTCCTTCTCCAGGGGATCTTCCCGACCCAGGGATTGAACCTGGGTCTCCCTCACTGCAGCCAGACACTTTACTGTCTGAGCCACCAGGGAAGCCAATTTAGATGTTTGGACAAGAGGTTAAAAGGGACACATCAAGTCCTCATCTCTAATTTTTCCTGTCTCAACATTTTACCCTACTACAGCCTCCTATCCAGGCATGTGCCTCAGTTTCTTCATCTGTATCTGCATCGTGTGACTGTTGAAAGGTTAAGTGAAAGCACGCAGTGTTTGAAAGCTTGCCTGGCACGCAGTAAGCACACAACAACAACGCGTGCTGTTATTGTCATTATTACTAATATCGTTCCATCAGCGGCTCAGACTCAGATTGGGTTCTGCTTCTCCAAGGTGATGCTGGGCAGAAAGGTATTTCGTTCTGTTACACTGGTCCTTCCCTGAATGGGCTGGAGAAACACCAGTGATGAGGGTTATAAATGTAATTGGCCACCAGCTCCAACAGGGCAGGCACAGGGTGCCCCGCCTCACGTGAGCTGCACCTGCGTGTCTGTGTTATATAGTTGTGTTTCATTTATAATTTACAATAAGAGGTTTAAGTGAAGAACTGGGATTGAAATCACCAAAAGAAAAAAACACTGGTCCTTCCCTAGCTCCTGTCTACCTCAGAAAATGAGGGTGCAGAGCTAGGGAGCATATATGACCAACTGTGGGTTCATCTACAAATTGGACATTCAAGCTTCTTGGAGTCTGCAAGTCATAAAAACTTCTTCAAGCAAAGCCCACTCCGAGATGTCAGGATAATCAGAATCAGATGCTTTCTAGCCATGTATAGGGAGGTGGGGCCCTAACAGAAATTGCGTCTGTCTTGATCATTTTATGAAAATCCTCCCAAATTTTACGACAAGAACTTCCTATGTCAATCTCATTAATACATACACTGTCAGCTCAGTGATCACAGCAATGTATTCTGACAGCAGCACGTGTCACTCAGTCCTCGACCTCGGTTTACTTGATGTAACTGACGATGTGGGATCCCGTTCTTTCTGCTCCTTCCCATAAATTTTCCCAAACTCCACAGTTTCTCTGAGTAACAGCCGCTTCATACAGAGAAGGGAGGGTCTCGGTCTTGGCCACCACTTTTAATCACATGCCCACGACCTGTCTTCCAAATAGAGGATTGCATTACATTCATCAAAAAATATTTGCATATCCCTCAGCCCAACTAAATACACAGGATTTATAATGAGGCTTGCTTATGGTTGCAGTAAAGATGAGAGTTACCATAAAATCTGAAGCCAAACCTCAGTTCTCTGAGAGTGTGCAGCCACCTCTCCCAAACCACACTTTTACTGAAGCTGTTAACCAGTCCGTCTATGGACACGTGTTAGTTTCATTTGTAGTTAAGATTGATACGGCTAGCCTTTCTTGTGAAACTAAGACCTGCAGGGAGAAAACAAAACACGTTACATGTTCCCACCCTCTAAGAGAGTGCTAGAAGTTGGGGTCAGATACCTCCATGCGCCGCACCAATGCCATCCACCACCCTCATCCACAGGCTCAATTATCATCTTCCCCTGACTGTATGAGGAGAGGGGTAAGAAGCCAGGGATCAAATGTGTGGATGTATTTGGGAAGAACACGCAAACCAGGAAAAGAAGCTGAAGAGCCAGTGCCTGGGCTGGTGCCGCCCAGCATCACTCAGCAGATGCTGAGGAATCTGGGGGAGGGGGCGGTGCTGTCATTTTGGGTGGAAGTGGAGGCGGTAGGCTTAGGTAATACACAGACTGGAAAGTCCTTCTGTATATTCCAGCTCCTAAATACAAGACAAGCTCCTGAAATGAAAGCACCATAGAACTTGTATTTACTTGAGGGTTTGCATGGTCCTTTCAAAGACATCATACCGGTCCTGAAGAGCCTAAGACACAAAGCCCTGAAAAGATCATTCTCGGCAGGGCTCTGTCAGATGGAGACCTTCCAGAATAAAGTTGACTGTAAATGAGTCTCTGCTTCCAAGTGTAATTCTGTAGATACACTTTGATTTCACAGCCATTGATCAATAATTCACTGGGCTCATGACTGCTGATGACATGATTTAATATGTCCAGCTAAATTATGTTCCCATGGGAACGCTCACGCATACCACAGGGAAAAATTACCATTACCACAGTGCCTGCCCCAGATCGAAGCACGGAGGCATACATGCCTAGACACGCAGTTTGGAATAAAAAAGGGCCTGTGATCAAATCAACAGATGACCTAAAGCAGACAGAGCTCCATGAGCCTGGGACTAGAGACCTTCTGTTGATCTCACCCTGAGTCTGGAGCGCCAAGCTTTGGTCAGTATTTGTCAATATCCACCACCAAGGGCTGCCCAGGTGGCTCAGTGGTAAAGAATTCACTTGCCAATGCAGGGCACACAGGTTCAATCCCCTGGGTTGGGAAGATTCCTTGGAGGAGGAAATGGCAGCCCACTCCACAGTATTCTCACCTAGAGAATTCCAGGGACAGAGGAGCCTGGTGGGCTCCAGTCCATGGGATCATAAAGTGTTGAACACGACAGAGCAATTGAGTACATACCACCAAGGTCAGAACCGGGGCGACCAAGGTGAAGCATATCCAGGGAAATTAACATTGCCTGAGAGTAAGCCTGGGGCTTCCCTGGTGGCTCAGAGGATAAAGCATCTGCCTGCAATGCAGGAGACCCAGGTTCGATCCCTGGGTTGGGAAGATCCCCTGGAGAAGGAAATGGCAACCCACTCTACTATTCTTGGCTGGAGAATCCCATGGACAGAGGAACCTGGCGGGCTACAGTCCACGGGGTCGCAGAGTCGGACACAACTGAATGACTTCACTTTCTTTGTGAGTAAGCCTAGTCCTTGTTCAGACTTCTTAAGAAACATGCTCATCATCTTTACTACTTGTGAGTCTCTGCCTATTTCTCTGCAGTTCTCTCTTGGCCTCCCTTTGTTTCCCATGAGTTGCTGGGTAAAATGGCAGAAATGCCCAGGCATGTGTGTGAGGACACTGAGGTCGTGGGTGTGTCACTTGGAGAAAAAATACTACAAAGCTTGGTTTCTAACAAAAACAAGAACAGCAAAAAGAATCCAGGGAATTAAAAATTTTTTTGGGGGGGTAGATTTGCTTTACAATGTTGTGTTAGTTTCTATTGTACAGCAAAGTGAATCAGCCATACAGATCCATATACCCCCTCCCCTTTTGGACTTTCTTCCCATTCAGTTTATCCTAGAGCATTAAGTAAAGTTCCCTGCACTATGCAGTACGTTCCCATCAGTTGTCTATTTTATGCAGAGAATCAGTGGTGTTCGGTCCTTCCTTGGTGGCTCAGCTCTAAAGAATCGCCTGATAATGCAGGAGAAGTGGGTTTGATCCCTGGGTTGGGGGAGATCCCCTGGTGCGGGAAATGGCAACCCACTCCCAGTATTCTTGCCTGGAGAATCCCATGGACAGAGAGGAGTGTGGCTAGCTATAGTCCCTGATGTCCCAAAAGAATTAGACACGACTTAGCGACTAAACCACAAAAGTCAGTGGTGTATATGCATCAATCCCAATCTGCCAGTTCCTCCCGCCCCACCCCTTGCCTCCTCGGCATCCATCCATTCATTTGTCTGTGTCTCCGTTTCTGCTCTGCACGAAAGATCCTTCATACCATTTTCTCTTAGATTCCACATATATGTGTCAATATCCGGCATTTGTTTTTCTCTTTCTGGACTTACTTTGCTGATCCAGGAGATTTTGTGTGAGAAGAGGTTAAACACTGAAAAGGGCCAGGTCCTGCCCCACCTTAGTTCTCACTGTGGTTCAGTTTTGGAGCCATGTCTGATGCCTGTTCCCTCATGTTGGGATCTCTTCTTTCCTTGTCCGCTGTCACTGTCTCTGAGGGTAACAGTGATCACAGCATAAGATTAGGAGCTAGGTACGTGGGACCTGGCATCAGACTGCCTGGTTTCAAACTATATCTCTGCTGCTCACACTGGCTGTGTGATCTTGGCAAGTTACTTGACCTGTCTGTGCTTCAGTTTTCAAGTCTTTTAAATGAAAGTGAAAGTCGCTCAGTCGTGTCTGATTCTTTGCGACCCCATGGACTATACAGTCCATGGAATTCTCCAGGCTAGAATACTGGAGTGGGTAGCCTTTCCCTTCTCCAGGGGATCTTCCTAACCCAGGAATCGAACCAGGGTCTCCCACATCGCAGGTGGATTCTTTATCAACTGAGCTATCAGGGAAGCCAGATATATTAATACCTCTTCACCCCTATGGTTGTTGTGAAGATTAGGGGAACTCCAATGCAACTGCATTATTAGTGCTGTGCTTGTTATAGACTTATGACACAATAAATGTTAATAATGCATATTCTTTTTTAAAAATTAACTTATTTTTTTAAATTAGAGATTAATTACTTTACAATATTGTGGTGGTTTTGCAAACACTGACATGATTCAGCCATGGGTGTCCGTGTGTCCCCCATCCTGAACCCTCCTCCCGCCTCCCTCCCTATCCCATCCCTCTGGGTCGTCCCATTGCACCAGCTTTGGGCGCCCTGTTTCATGCTTCGAACTTGGACTGGTGGTCTACTTCACACATGGTAATATACATGTTTCAATGCTAGCCTCTCAAATCATCCCACCCTTGCCTTTTCCTAGAGTCCAAAAGTCTGTTCTTTACAACTGTGTCTCTTTTGCTGTCCTGCATATAGGGTCGTTGTTACCATCATTGTAAACTCCATATATATGCGTTAATATACTGTATTGGTGTTTTTCTTTCCAACTTATTTCCCTCTGTATAATAGGCTCCATTTTCATCCACCTCATATTCTTTTTTTGTTGTTTAATTTTTTAATGGAAGGATAATTACTTTACAGAATTTTGTGGTTTTCTGTCATACATCAACAAGAATCAGCCATAGGTACACCCATGTCCCCTCCCTCCCAGGCCTCTTCCCTCCCATCTCCCTCCCCACCCCATCCTTCAGTGTGCCGCAGAGCCGCTGTTTGAGTTCCTGGAGCCATACAGCAAATTCCCCTTGGCTATCTATTGTACACATGGTATTGTAAGTTTCTATATTCCTCTCTCCATACATCTCCCCTTCTCCCTCCCCTCCCACCGTGTCCATAGGTTTGTTCCCTATGTCTGTCTCTCCACTGCTGCCCCGAAAATAAATTCATCGGTGCCATCTCTTCAGATTCCGTATATATGTGTCAGTATATGGTACTTATTCTTTATTACTATTTAAAATTATTATTTATTATTTTAGTTGTTTGTTACTTATTATATTATCATTTTTACTATTATTACAAGTGGTTTCCAAATTGGTCAACTTACCTCCAATCTTTTAACCCCAAATACTGTTAACAGTGCCGCCAAAGTAAAATTCTGATCTCAAAAACCTCAGTGGCCTCCTAATTCCCATGAAATAAAGATCAGAATTTTTAGAATAACATATAAAGCATGCATGACTTATTTGTGCTTATCTCTACACATCTCTCTAGCTGTGTTAGCCTCTTCTTCCTAGTTTTTCAAAAGTCCTGCATTTGTCAACCCCGTGGGCCCTCCCCTTCCTTCCACCATCCATCCACTCACCCACTCACCTACCCACCTGCCCGTCCACCCATCCAACCAGTATGTACTGAAGGCTTACTTTCTATCAGATGCATTGAGGATACAAGGGTGAACAAGTAAAGAAAAAGACAAAACAATATTGGGGACAGCAGCGACTATTGTGAAGAAAGACAAGAGGCACACGTGGGTGGAGGGGTTCCTTTATGTAGCACCCTCAGGATGGGCCTGAGACCCAGGAAGGCTGCTGTGGAAATACCTGGAGTGAGAATGGTCTGGACAATTGTGACAAATAACCCCCAAATCTCAGCCACTTAACACAAGTAGTGCGTCTCTCTCTCTCACTTCACACCTAAATTGTGGGTGGGGGGGGGCCTGCTCTGCAGGGACACATGGATGATGTCGCCCCACAGCCCCTGGGGGTGCTCAGGGTCTTATGCATCAACTGTCAGATGAGAGCCGAGCCAGAGCAGGTACGATGGTAGGGGGATGGCCTGGAGGGGTCAACCTGCTGCTAGGAGCTAATTGTAGGGGAGTGTCCAAATGCAAGTGCCCTGTGTGACTAGGGAGGGAAAGGACAGCCACGGAGACACGCTCTGATCTCTGTCCCAGGCCTGAAGGCTGGAAGGATGCAGACGGCTTGAGGAACAGGAAGAAGAGTCCAGGCTCATCTGCTAGTTTAGTGGGGAGGGGAGGAAAAGGGCAAGGCCCCCAGGGCCGAGGGTGGGTTGGAACAGTGCCTGCAGGCTTCTTTTAGGAAATTTTTGAATCTCCAGTGGAAGCTTTTATAGAAAGTTTTTATGCTAGGGAGTGACGAGCAAATTTATGACCTCAAGAGGCTCTGTTGAGGCAGGACATAATTGAGGGCATGTATTGGATTCCTATTGCTGTTGTTACAAATTACCAATAAATTGGTAGCTTAAACCAGCACTTGTTCTGCTACAGTCTGGAGGTCAGATGCCCTGAATCAAAATGTCAGCGCAGCTGTGTTCCTTTGGGAGGGGCTTCTGGGGAGAGTCCCTTTCTCAGCAGTTCCAGCCTCTGAGGCTGCCTGCATTCCTCATCTCAGGGCTCCTTTCTCTATCTTCAAGGCGCGTCTCTCTAGTCTCTAACTCCATCATCACATGGCTGTAATTCTATCACCTCCTATTACATGAACCCTTGTGATTACAGTGGCTCACCCAGGTTATCCTGGGTAACCTTCCCATCCCAAATCCATCACTTTATTATAGCTGCCTTTTATCACATAAGGCACATACTCCCTGGTCCAGGGATTTGAATCTGGGGGGCCATTATTTAAACAACTGCAGAGTATAAGGATGGTAAAAAGACAACCAGAAGACAGATTAATGTTGTTCAGTCGCTAAGTCACATCTGACTCTTTGCGACCCCACTTGGCGAAGCGTGCCAAGCTCCCCTGTTCTTCACTGTCTCCCAGAGTTTGCTCAAACTTTTGTCCATTGAGTCAGAGATGCTATCTAACCATCTCATCCTTTGCTGCCTCCTTCTCCCTTTACCTTAAATCTTTCCCAGCATCAGGGTCTTCTCCATCAGGTGGCCAGAGTATTGGAGCTTCAGCTTCAGGATCAGTCCTTCCAATGAATAGTCAGGGTTGATTTCCTTTAGGATTGACTAGTTTGATCTCCTTGCAGTCCAAGGGACTCTCAAGATGTCTTGGTCCTAAACTAAGATTGTCGTGATGTGCTGCATAAATTTGAAGGCTGTTTATGGGGCAGGTTCTACAAGTGATGACTGGTCCTGGGAGATAATGAATAAGGAAGAAAAGAGAGATCCAGGTTTCTTGCTTGCATGTAATTGATAAAATAACGACCAGAATCATTCAAAGAGTCTATTCAGTAACCAGCGATGAGTAAAAATTCTAAAATTGTCTGTAATTTGTAAGGTTTATGACAAGGAAAGAACTCATAATTATAAACTGGTTATCACTGGGTATTACATGCTGATTTTGTCTGAATCATTAATTAGCAAATGAATCAACAGCTGCTGATGGCTCATAAACAAGCCATTCTAATTTATTTTTTAAAAAGCACTATGCAGTAAGAAGGAAGACCTATAGAGGTGAAGGCTGAGAAACATGCCTTAGAATTAGTTTTATGTTTCAGGGCAT
Organism: Capricornis sumatraensis; assembly: GCF_032405125.1. Classification (NCBI taxonomy): domain Eukaryota; kingdom Metazoa; phylum Chordata; class Mammalia; order Artiodactyla; family Bovidae; genus Capricornis; species Capricornis sumatraensis. The sequence continues at coordinate 17,876,085 of NC_091069.1, read as the reverse complement.
AATTTAAAAAAGATATTGGTATGCCAAAACTCTCACTCAATAAGCTCAAGCAAAGGTCGAGCTACAGTAAGGTAAACAATTTAATTTAAAAATTGATGTGGAATACACGGTTGCATAGACTCCTGTAACTCAGAGATGTCTGAGATTTTCATTGTTCCTCTGGGACTATGGGCCTTAGCTTCGACTTCGATTTTCTCCCTTTTTTCTTTCTCATTTCTGTTTGGTTATCTGTTGCTGCCTGGTGAGCCACCCCACCACGCAGTGTTTAAGACATTATCCATCTTTTTATCATTTATGATCTTGTGGGTCACAGTTTCAGGCTGATCACTCTCTGTTCCCTTTGTGTAGACTGGGATGGCTCAGTGGTGTTCACTGGGGGCTGGTCCAGTCTGGACCATTCCACATGGCTTCTCTCACATACTGGGGACCTTGGTAGGGTGGGCTGCCTGGCTGGGCTCAGCGATCCTACTTACCATGTCCTCCATGTGGTCTGTCCAACAGAGCAGTTCAGCCTTGTTATATGGCTGCTCAGTGCAACAAGGGGCTGAGGCAGAAGCTTCCAGTTTTCTCCAAGGATAGTCTTGAAACTGGTTGCCATGTTCAGCAAACAAAACAATAGGAATTTTGTAGGAACAGTAATATCTATTAGGATGTGTGTGCTTGGTTGCTTCAGTAGTATCCAATTCTTTGTGACCCCATAGACTATAGCCCACCAGGCTCCTCTGCCCATGGGATTTTCCAGATAAGAATACTAGAGTGGACTGTCATGTCCTTTTCCAGGGAATCTTCTTGACCCAGGGACTGAACCTGCATCTCCTGCATTGGCAGGTAGGTTCTTTACCACTGACCCGCCTGGGAAACCCAAGCTATTAGTATAGATCAATCTCAAGTATTCCATATGGCATACTCATCCAAAGAAAACTGTTATTTATGTGAAATTCAAGCTGAACTGGGGGTCCTGCATTTTTTTTTTTTCTGACAACTTTGGGCTGGAGTCAATTTCACTGTCCCCTACTTGTTAAAGCAGGCACAGGCCACACCAGGTGTGTGTCCTTCCTGTAACCACCTTCAACACAGTGGTCCTGGGCTTTGTGCCTGCTCTGGGTCCTAGGAACCATGTGGTGCTCTCCATGCTTTTCCTTAATGGGTCAACATTTCCTTGGTGACATCAACAACCTTGGTCCAGCAGGCAACAGGTTACAGGGGGGCAGGATAGACCTGGGTGAGAATCCCATGTACCTGAGGTAATGGCCTTCATCTTTTTGAGCCTCAGTTTCCGTCATGGGTTACATGAAAATCGCCGTAATACCACGGGTGACAAGAGGTGAGGAGTGGGCATAAAGCAAAGCCCCAGAAGCAGACCATGTTCTCCAGTCACTAGGAGCTGCCCCTACTTGTATCATCATTTTAGCAAACAGAAGAGATATGAAATGAGAAGATGGAAATTCAACGGATGAGACTTTTGTGAGTTGGGCCAACTGCTGGATGCCTGCCTTGGCTTTGCTCTTGATGTTTCACTTCTCTGAAGTTTTATTCCTTTGACTGCAGACAACGCCTCGTCTTCCAGCAGATTAAATACAAATGTGAATGCTGATCTTACCACTTAACGATTTGTGGCATGTCTTGTTGAAAATAATACTGTAAATATTTTAATACTTTAAGATCAGACTGGGAGAACATTGTCTTTAGCCCCACTCAAGCTTTTTTAGTGTCTCCTAGCCCCACTCCAGTACTCTTGCCTGGAAAATCCTATGGACAGAGGAGCCTGGTGGGCTGCAGTCCATGGGGTCGCGAAGAGTCGGACACGACTGAGCGACTTCACTTTCACTTTTCACTTTCACGCATTGGAAAAGGAAATGGCAGCCCACTCCAGTGTTCTTGCCTGGAGAATCCCAGGGACGGGGGAGTCTGGTGGGCTGCCGTCTATGGGGTTGCACAGAGACGGACACGACTGAAGCGACTTAGCAGCAGCAGCAGCAGTGCTACAAATTGGAGAAGGCAATGGCACCCCACTCCAGTACTCTTGCCTGGAAAATCCGATGGGTGGAGGAGCCTGGTGGGCTGCAGTCCATGGGGTCGCTAAGAGTCGGACACGACTGAGCGTCTTCACTTTCACTTTTCACTTTCACACATTGGAGAAGGACATGGCAACCCACTCCAGTGTTCTTGCCTAGGGAATCCCAGGGATGGGGGAGTCTGGTGGGCTGCCGTCTATGGGGTTGCACAGAGATGGACAGGACTGAAGCGACTGAGCAGCAGCAGCAGCAGTGCTACAAATAGTGACAAGTTTATTTTTTCAAAGTTTTTCTTTTTTTTTGATGTGATGTGGGTCATTTTTAAAGTCTTTATTGAATTTGTTACAACATTGCTTCTGTTTTACATTTGGGTTTTTTTGGCTGAGAGACATGTGGGATCTTAGTTCTCCAACCAGGGATTGAATGTGTGCCCCCTGTATCAGAAAGCAAAGTCTTAACCACTGGGCCACCTGGGAAGTCTCCAAATTTACCTTTTTAACATGTCAGGTGATTTTATCCTGCCCATCCCACTACTGTCTTCTAAGTGTAAAGAGTAGAGGCCACTTCTGTGCACAGAAGTCTGTTTCCAGCTTGGGTCACAACTGAAAGCTCACCGAGCACCCTGACTTGCCTCTCTCCCTGCCGCCCCTGCTCCTGCTCTTTCCAACCTCAGTTCCTCGCATCCACGAGTGCAGACATGGAGAGGAGAGTCAGAGTTATCTGTAATCTAGGCATGGACCAAATTAAGGATAGGCAAAATATTTGACAAAATATAAAAACGAATTTTAGGGTCTGTCACAGCCAATAAATTCACTTAGATGAAAGGCCCTATGTGCAGTAAAAGGACACATTTAAGGAATTAAATGGATCTTGTCACTGGTAACAAGAATTAATAGAATTTTAAAATAGAGTGAGCTCAAATGAAGTGGTGACTCACTGTGGCCTTTCATATTTGCAATATTCCTAAGATAATTATTAATTAACACACCAGGAATGATTTTAATGTAACATTATGGTACAGATTTCAACACTCAAATGGAAAAATCTTCTTATTTAGTTCTCTCGTCCTTTCTTAAAATTAAAATGCTAATTAAAATCAAAGGTACTTTAAAAACAGTTTGCTTCCAAACAGATTTTTAATATATGTCAAGTCAAGTATGAGCCCAGAGCTATTTTCTTGGGGACAGAATCAGGAGTCTATTAAAAATGGAATTTCTGAATGGCATCCTAACAGACTGTCCTTCATCTCCAGGTAACCTGCGTAGCAATAATGCCATTTGTGGCAGAGTTTGGCACTGGGTTGTGTATTTCTTTTCTTCCTCAATATCCTGTAATAAACTACAATGAAAAAGAATTGATAAAAGGATATAGACGTATACATATAAATATATGTATGACCAAATCACTTTGATACAAATAACAAAATCACCTGAGCTAACACAATATTGTAAATTATTAATAATTATGCTTGCTCCTTGGAAGAAAAGCTATGACAAACTTCAGTTCAGTTCAGTTCAGTTCAGTCGCTCAGTCTTGTCCGACTCTTTGTGTCCCCATGAATTGCAGCACGCCAGGCCTCCCCGTCCATCACCAACCCCCGGAGTTCACTCAGACTCACGTCCATCGAGTCGGTGATGACATCCAGCCATCTCATCCTCTGTCATCTTCTTCTCCTCCTGCCCCCAATCCCTCCCAGCATCAGAATCTTTTCCAATGAGTCAACTCTTTGCATGAGGTAGCCAAAGTATTGGAGTTTCAGCTTCAGCATCAGTCCTTCCAGTGAACACCCAGGACTGATCTCCTTTAGGATGGACTGATTGGGTCTCCTTGGAGTCCAAGGACTCTCAAGAGTCTTCTCCAACACCACAGTTCTAAAGCATCAATTCTTCAGCACTCAGCTTTCTTCACAGTCCAACTCATATCCATACATGACCACTGGAAAAACCATAGCCTTAACTAGACATACCTTTGTTGGCAAAGTAATGTCTCTGCTTTTTATTATGCTATCTAGGTTGGTCATGACTTTCCTTCCAAGGAGTAAGTGTCTTTTAATTTTATGGCTGCAATCACAATGTGCAGTGGTTTTGGAGCCCCCCAAAATAAAGTCTGACACTGTTTCCCCTGTTTCCCCATCTATTTCCCATGAAGTGATGGGACCAGATGCCATGATCTTAGTTTTCTGAATGTTGAGCTTTAAGCTAACTTTTTCACTCTCCTCTTTCACTTTCCTCAAGAGGCTTTTTAGTTCCTCTTCACTTTCTGCCATAAGGGTGGTGTCGTCTGCATATCTGAGGTTATTGATATTTCTCCCAGCAATCTTGATCCCAGCTTGTGCTTCTTCCAGCCCTTAGATGGAGTATTGAAAAACAGAGACATCACTTTGCCGACAAAGGTCAGTATAGTCAAAGCTATGGTTTTTCCAGTAGTCATGTACGGTTGTGACAACTGGACCATAAAAAAGGCTGAGCACCGAAGAATTGATGCTTTTGAATTTTGGTGCTGGAGAACACTCTGAACAGCAAGGAGATCAAACCAGTTAATCTTAAAGAAAATCAACCCTGAATATTCATTGGAAGGACTGATGCTGAAGCTGTAGTACTTTGGCCACCTGATGTGAAGAGCTGACTCATTGGAAAAGACCCTGATGCTGGGAAAGATTGAGGGCAGGAGGAGAAAGGGACAACAGAAGGTGAGATGGTTGGATGGAATCACTGACTCAATGGATATGAGTTTGAGCAAACTCTGGGAAATGGTGAAGGACAGGGAAGCCTGGTGTGCTGCAGTCCATGGGGTTGCAAAGAGTTGGACACGAGTTAGTGACTGAACAACAACAACAATATTTCAATTTTAAAAATCATAAGATAATTTAGTAATATAGAATATAAAACTGACATACAGAAAATAACAGGCATTTTATATAGACATATACACAAGCACCCCTCAAGCAATATCCTGTTAAAAGATATAATGAAAGGGAAGACACCGTTACAATAAATAGTTTCAATGCAAATGTGCAAAACTTTTATGATTAAAACTATAAAACATTCCTGAAAGAACCAATGTAGAATTAAAAGAGAGAAGTCAATATCCTTGGATAGGATGACCACACATCATAAAGATGCCAAAGGCTTAGGTGACAGGTTGATGGTGAATGTTGTGATGGATGAGAGATCACTCTTACCCAGAGTGGGGTATGCTGACATTGTGTGTCACTATTTACTTAACATATTCCCATGATCGTCCATTGCCCTGAGTGTAAATTTCAGTTTTCTTGCTATGACCTAGAAAGCCCTACACAATCTGGCTTCTACCTTCATTTTTCTCCCCTTTTCATTTTTGTTATTGTTGTACCCGTCTTTTTCTGAATGTGTCAAGCTTGTTCTTGACAGCCAAAGTTTTTGTATTTTTAATTCCTTCTAGAATATCCTTCCCCTAAATTATTTCACAGCCAATTCCTTCTCATCTTTTTGGTTCTAACAGTCTCATCCGATATGATTCTAGTCCACACCATGACCTGTGTTATCCAGTTGGGGGCACTTACTAAAAAGCTCTACAATAACTGCATGTTTGTTTGCTTCTTTAACATTTGTCTCTTTCAACTAGAACACAAGCTCCTTGAAAGTCAAATCCTTTGCTGCCTTGTCCAAATCTGGATCCTCGGCATCTCTCCCAAAGCTCAATCCACCTCTGTGGACTGAAGGAAGACATCTGTGCCTTGCATAAATGACAACAGGAAATGACGACCAGACAGCTGGCTAGGAAAATCACATTGGTTTTTAAAGAAGTTGCCCTTGTCTCACTGTGAGGCCTTGAAGAAGTTCAGATAAAAGTGTGTGGGCAGGAAGTGGGAAACATATGTATTAATATGCTCGGCTAATCTCTGAATCAAAGAGAAAGAAAAAAGAATGATGACAGATGACATTGAAATAAAAAGGCTGATAGCAGCGAGGGGCCTGAATAACAGTGTTAAGAGATGGAGGCCGTTGGGTGTTTTTTGATGTTTAAAAAATTTTTTTTATCTGAGCCTCTTTTTTAAAGGCTCATGTTTTTTTTTTTTTTTTTTTTTCCCCTTTCTAGGGAAAGCATTCACGAAATGCTTATCAAATGCTTATTTGGGAGTCTCAATTTCCTCTTTCTTCCTATTCTTCCTGGTTAGTGTTGCTTCACATTCATCCGCAATTGTGAATTACTTATATCCACAATTGTGGCTTATTTACATCATGACAAGAATGCGCTCTTTTGTCCTACCTCCTCTCTCTTCTCTGGTGTCAGAGTCACTCTAGCCTCCTCCATCGTCTCTGCTCCACCTCCCTTTCTGACCTGGCAGCATCTGGTACCCAAGGATTCATCTGAAAGTGTGTGGATCTGGCCATTCTGTGGAAACTTACTGTGGCCCCGGAGGGATGTTCTTCAGGAAAACTTGCATCTTAGAAGTTTTGATGGAATGATCAGTCCCCAACCCCTTCATATTTTAGGATTGCGTGAGGGCCTTTTTTCGTTCTCTTTTGAAATGACTCTCCCTCACCTGCCCTGAAGCCATACATTTGTTCTAATTTATCAGGAAGGTCTGAACCAGCTTCAGCTGCGGTCATTACCATGTTAAAAATGAGCCTGCTATATTGAAAAGTTCATTATATGGCCTCTGATAATAGTAAGCACAAATAAAACAGCTAAAGGAAAAAGAAAGTTGCGCATAGCACTTAATATCTTCTCATTGGTCTACAAGATTAGGAGTGATAATGCTCATTTTCCTTTAGTATGGGCTCTAATGAAATTTGGAAAAGATAAATTTAAATCAAAGACAATCTACATATCTGTGTGCTTGTGTATCATATATGTAATACATGTTCTAAGTAGGCAATTTGACACACATGTGTAGACTGTCTCCATGCACCAAGACACACAGCGGATTTGGCAGTGACTTGACTTTGGCCCCCAGAGAAGGTCTCCTCTGATCAAGAACACACTTTCGTCAGGAATGAAATCTACTCCTTCATTACGTTTCTGAAGTTTGCAATATGCAGCTTCTGATTTTAGAACACTGAGCATGAACCTTGGGTCCACACTTGATAAAAATTTTGTGAAAAGAAAAAAAAATCACTGAAATAATAGGTGAAGGTAGAATGTTGTCTCTGAGAAGTCAGGGTGGAGGGCCACCAGCCCATCAAGGAGCCTGGAAAAAGGAATGGGGGAATTTCCGGAAACAAACATGACACACGTGAAAGAGCCTGGCTCTTTCCGTGAGAGGGTTCTGTGATAACCTGGAGGGGCGGGAATGGGCGGGATGCGAGAAGGAGATTCAAAAGGAAGGGGACGCATGTACACCCACGGTTCATTCCTGCAGATGTATGACAGAAATCAAACCAGTATTGTAAAGCAATCATAAATCAATTAAAAATAAACAAAAAAAATCAACTACATTTTGGAGACAGAGCAACCTGTCCAGGAGGTTGACGCGAGTTGCTGCAGACAGTCGTCTGTTAGGAGAGGGATGGCTAAGCTTACCGATTTACTTTGCAGGTTGGTGTTCAGCTCACAAAGCAGACTGACGGCCCCTCTGTCTTTCTCACCAGCGGGCATGGCAGTTAAGGTGGCGACTGAGTGACACCCGTGAGAGTAACTGCTGTTTCTGCTTTTCTACTCGTGGGGCTCTTTGATGGGTTAGCAGAGCCTTGAACAGCACGCCCATGGGTGTGCAGCCCTGCGACGCTGACCACTGACCACACTTCCAAAGATAACCATCTCCAGCCCTCCTCCGCCTGGAACGAAGAGCGTGAGCTCTGAACACATTTGGGTTCTGCGGTCTTCGCTGGGTAAACTGGTTTTCGACAGCCTGCTTCTTTTTGAAACAAAGTCTTCGCGGGTTGGGCCTGCAAAATAATTGCCCACCCTAGACAGAACTGTGCTCCTTTTATAAACCACTTAGGGTTGGAGAGGCCATGCCGGCTGTCAGAAAACTTCTCTTTTTACCCTGGGCTTGTTTTGTGACCTCTTTCATTCTCATGTTGAATGCATGACCCAGTTTTCTTTCTTTTAAATTGGTAGCAAAGGGGAATAGGAACAAAGGGCATTTTCAATCATTTTATGAGGAAATTTAAGACTGATTGAAACTTCCTGTTGGTTTAGCCCATGGGAAATTTCATCTTCTGTTGGTTTACCCTGGATTTTCCAAATAACTTCCAGGGCTTAATAATATTTGCTTCCTTGTTCAATAAGTGACATCACCTCACCCAAAATAGTTGTGTGAAAGCACTGCGCCCCAGAACAGATATGTTCTTGGAACCAGTTTTTACCTTCCCTTATTACAGTATCCTTTCCCAGGGAGAATTCTTATCTGATAAATGTATCATTTATTATAGTACTTTATATACCCCTTCCCACTCTCAATAATAAAAATAATTTGCATTAAGAGCTTGCATGTATGTCTTTGAGACTTGGATTTTCCTTTTACTTTGAAACTGGCACCAAAAATATAACAAATCTTATGATGCCTCCTCCATGCCAGCCTTGCTTAAGCACTTTACTGATATTAGTTCATTCACTCCTTGTTGAAACCCTGTCAAGCAGAGTTTATTCCCCCCGTTTTACAGCAAGAAAAGTGAGGCATGAAGGGTTAAACAACTTCCACAGGTCACACAGCTGGTACAGCGGTGGAGCAAGATTTCATTCCTCTGTCTAAACCCCCAAGCCCACGAGCATAACTGTAAAGCTCTTTGAAGGATCAGCCTGTGGCTCATGTATCATCCACTGGGTCACTGAACACCTAGTCTCTTATGGATCACCTAGAGGATGGGAACCACCTAGGGGATCATGGATCTCTTAGTGGATCAGGATTCACCTCGTGGATCACAGAGCATCGTGGAGCATCTCATAGACGGGATCTGAAGGTGGAGGGATGCTGGGAGCTGACAGCACACAGGCCAGAGGAGTTATTTTCAAGATCTTTTTGCTTCCCATATGCTGGGTGCATCCCCTCCTCACCGATGAGACCAAAACTGCTGGAATGATCTGCCGGAGCCTCAGATCAAGAACATCTATGCAGACAGAAGGACTTCGCAGAGAAGGCAGTCCAGCCATGCAGGTGCCTGGGACAGTGCGCCCCACGCGGCTCTGCCCCAAGGCCACAGCTGTGGTTTGCACAGCAGAAGACATCCATGCTGCTGCTGCTGCTAAGTCAGACACTTCAGTCGTGTCCGACTCTGTGACCCCATAGACGGCAGCCCACGAGGCTCCCCCGTCCCTGGGATTCTCTAGGCAAGAACACAGGAGTGTTATTGATACATTTATCAGGTTCTGGAGTTGGCTGAAGGCAAGAAGAGGAAAAGTCCATGGGGAAAGAACGCTGGGCCCGGGTCTCCCCCTTCCCCGCACGGTGTCCTCTGAACAGAGAGCACACAGGCTCTGCTGATCACCGACTCTGGAGGAACTCCAGCCCGGGGAGGTGAGACTGGACCCCAGGTGCCTCAGCTGGCCGCCGGGGACCTGCCCTAACCACCAGGAGAGGCTGAGGTTTAGGGTCTGGAGGTGGGATTTTCCCTTTCCTTTCTCACATCCCCTGGTGGTGGTGGTTTAGTTGCTAAGTCATGTCCAACTCTTTTCGACCCCATGGACTGTAGCCCCCCAAACTCCTCTGTCCATGGGATTCTCCAGGCAAGAATGCTGGAGTGGGTTGCTATGCCCTCCTCCAGGGGATCTTCCCAAGCCAGGGATCAGACTGGTGTCTTCTGCCTGTCTTCAGACGGGTGGATTCTTTACCACTGAGCCACCTGGGAGTCACCTTACATCCCCTTAATAGTAGAACAAAGAGCACTGACGATGGGGTCACATGATATTTTTACTCTGTAAAACATTGTGTATTTAAAGATTGCCATGAATGTCTTCCAGAGAAGGCGATGGCACCCCACTCCAGTACTCTTGCTTGGAAAATCCCATGGGCAGAGGAACATGGTAGGCTGCAGTCCATGGGGTTGTGAAGAGTCAGACACGACTGAGCGACTTCACTTTCACTTTTCACTTTCATGCACTGGAGAAGGAAATGACAACCCACTCCTGTGTTCTTGCCTAGAGAATCCCAGGGACAGGGGAGCCTCGTGGGCTGCCGTCTATGGCGTCACAGAGTCGGACACGACTGAAGTGTCCAACTTAGCAGCAGCAGCAGCATGGATGTCTTCTGCTGTGCAAACCACAGCTGTGGCCTTGGGGCAGAGCTGCGTGGGGCGCACTGTCCCAGGCACCTGCATGGCTGGACTGCCTTCTCTGCGAAGTCCTTCTGTTTGCATAGATGTTCTTGATCTGAGGCTCTGGCTTGCTGCTCTCTCTGCTCTCGATGCATCATTTATGGACTCCCCTGATTTCAGAGCACACAACGGCCCACCTGTCTGCTGGCCAAGAGCCCCAGCTGTTGCTGGCACCATACGATAACTGTCTTGTCACAACCAAGCCAGCTTTGCATTGTTACCTAGTGTGAGGCCCATTCTTGCTCCCTGTTTATTTGAGTGCACTGCACTCACTGGTTTGGATCAGGGACCTGTGGTCAGGAGCCGAATGGCAACGCCTGTCCACTCTGTATCCCGATGCTGGGGTGCTAGAACAAGGTGCCATCACACTGTCCTGGGCGCTGAATACCTGGGTTATGTGCCTTACCTAATTATTCCCTTTAATTCTCACAACAACCCTCGGAGGAATACAGAACAATCCTCGTTTTTACACATGAGGAAAGCGAGGTCAGAGAGGTTAAGCCACTGAGATAGGGTCACACAGCTCGCATTTAGTTAGGTGGCAGCGTGAGGATCCACGTAAGCCCACACCTGGCCATGGCTCAGGGCGCCGCCTGGGCCTTCCCGCGTGTGCTCCCAGGGCCGCCCCGTGTGGCGGGAGGCCAGAGCCAGGGCCAGTGCCCTCTGGAACTGGTGCAGCCACGGGAGAGCAGGAAACTCGCAAAGGGCTTTTCAGGACTGACCTCGAGCTGGAGCGTGGGTGCAAGTTCATGTATCCGAATGGCAGCTCCTGGGTTCTTTAAAAATAATTTTTCTCATTTTTTGGCTGTGCTGGGTCTTCCTCGCTGCAGGGGCTTTTTCTTTAGCTGTGAGGAGCGGGCCTTCTCTCTAGTTGTGACGCTCAGGCTTCTCCTGCTGCAGGGCCTAGGCTCTGGAGCATGCGGGCTTCCGAGGTTGTGGTGCCTGGGCTTAGCGATCCTGCAGCATGTGAGATCTTCCGGGACCAAGGGTCAAGCCTGTCTCTCCTGCTTTGGCAGGCAGATTCTTTACCACGGAGCCAGCAGGGAAGCCCAGCTCTTGGGTCTTCTCGTCATTCTACATCTGAATCCTTGGCTGCTGGTGTGGGTTGAGCAGGGCAGTCAGTAAGTTACCCCAGGTCTGCGGCAGGTGCTCAGGAAACACCTTTTCCACATGGAAGTTAATGAAGGGGGAGGCTGGTGCTGCCTTCTCTCTGAGGCTCAGGGAAAGCCTGGGGTGGTGTGCAGGTGGCCGGAAGGGGCTCCCGGAAGGGAGGGCAGCCCAGGAGACGCCACCTCTGACCACTGGGCACACTGGGACTTTCCTCACTCCCCCACCTCTGTGCCCTGTGTTCAGCCCAGGCATCTATTTTCAGAAAAAGGAGCCCTAGAGATGATGGGGAGGGAAGGCAGAGAGAGAGTTGGAGATGGGGATGTGGGGATGCGTTCAGTCCTCATGGGTCCAACCCTAAAAGAGAAGGTGGGTGAGGGACGGTCCGCCTTCAACAAACAGGTGCTTCATTCCCCGGGTGTTGGAGAGGTGGCCCATCACAGTAGCTTTTAGCCTGTTTTTGCTGCTGATGAGAGCTGTGGCAGCTCTGTTTCCAGGCGAAGAGTAAACACACATGATTTCAGAAGCTCTGCGGACCCGTGGATGCATCTGGCTCTAGACACTTTGCATTAAAGGGAAGAACCCGGGGCTTCACCAGAGGCCTGGGGGAATGAACAACAGCAACATATTCAAGACTGCCAGGGTCTCGTCTTTTAAAAATTTGTATCATTTCATGGAATTACAGTCTTCCACATAAAAAAATGATCATGAAGATGCTAGTACCTTCTACCAATTCTTTTAATCCCTTTGACAAAACTAAAGTTTGCTTGGAAAAAAATTCTATACCCCTGAACCATGAAACTTCTGCAAGTTCTCCCAAAGGTCTCTTTGGTGGGAGGAGGTAACCAAGTTGGGGGGGTGGGGTGGGGCACATCCCTTCACTCTCATCCTTTGCAGGGTCATGGAAGAACTGCATATCTTTGAATTCCTCCAGGTTCTTTAGGCCCAGGTGCCCGGGCCCCTGCTGAAAGATATTGGAACACTGTGGTTCTTCTCTGGCTGCTTCTCAGAGATGTTTAAACCCACTGTCTAGATTCTTCTCAGTCACGTTAAGGGCTGGGACTCAGAGACACTGACCCACCCGAGCCTCAGAGCTTGGCCAGGGCTTGGGCGTGGGACTTCCCAGAGCTCCCCAGGAAGCCGTGTCCACTCTCGATCGTTAGCCTTTCAGTGACAAGCTGCAATCTCATGACAGAGCTTTGGACCCGGTTCTGGTCCGGGAGCTGGCCTGTGGGTGGATCAGGAGCTGCTGGGGTAGGAGACCTGGGGAGTTTGTGGGGTGGTGGGGGGAGTTTGCAGGGCTGTGACCCTTACAGGGGCAGTTGCTTGGGTGCAGCTGTTCCCTATGCCTGCCTCTTCGCTCTGTGATCAGCTGTGACCCTGAGGTCAGGCCAGCATCCCCCCCGAGCCAGCGGGCAGGGCGGTGAGAAGAGCCAGGCTGTGTTAACACACACCTGTGTTTTCCTCCAGCTGTTGGCTTCACAACGGGGCTGCTGTTCGAGATTGCGAAATGTTTCGCACCACTCACCCCGCCCCCCCCCCCCCCCCCCCACTCCACTGTAACGTGTTGTTGACACTCCCCAGCGGCACTGAGCCACTTTCTTTTATTTATTTTTAAAAAGGGACACGAGGAGTCTTTGTGTCTGGGGCCGAGCCAGGCTGGCCCAATGTTGAGTGCAGAAATATTCCACCTTCTTTTGGAGCCCAGAATTATTTTTGTTTTCTTCCATACACAACCTAGGCTAAGCAAGGAAATCAGTGTATCGAAACCCAAACTCCTTTCCTGTTTATCAGGGCATGAAAAAAATTCCACTGTTGTCGATCATGGTGCTCATTTCTCTCTGTGGGTGGTGTTGGATTCATTTTCTCTTTCCTCCGCTGTGTGCTCCTCTATATGGTACCAAAGGAAGTAGCCGTCCTGTCTTCAAGCCAAGATGAGTGAAGAGATATTTGCAACAATAGAATGACTACTAGGGTCCCTCTGGGAACTCAGCCTTCCTGAAGGGTATTCTTTCCATTAGTAAAGCGAGGTGAGTGCTTTAGGATAGACGTGGAGGAAGACGAAGTGCCTGGGCTCTTGGAGGGCTTCCCTGATGGCTCAGTGGGTAAAGACCTTGCCTGCAGTGCAGGAGACATAGGAGATGGGTTGGGCCCCTGGGTGATGAAGATCCCCTGGAGAAGGAAATGGCAATCCACTCCAGTACTCTTGCCTTGGAAATCCCAAGGACAGAGGAGCCTGGTGGGCTATGGTCCATAGAGTCACAAAGAACTGGGCACAACTGAGCACATGGCATGAGCTCTTGGAGAAGTTGGAACCTACAGACCTTAACATTTGCAAGTGCTCAGGGCAAGAGTCGGACCTGATTTAGCAGCAGAACAACAGCAGGGCAAGCAGGAGGGCTCACGCACGAAAGCGCTTCATATTTAAAGTGCTGCTTTGAGCCTATAAATTGTCGAGTGAAGCAGTTTCTCCCCTCCTGGCCCTGAGGACCAGCTTCAGGTTTGGAGTTCGGAGTCCGCGAGGCTCAGAGCCAGGTCCCTGGCAGCCAAGGGAGAGTGGTCCTGCCGTCTCTGCTGCCCCCGTGGCCCCCCTCCGCATGCCCTTCCCCTCGCACCTCCCTGGTCCTCACTCAGTCCCCCAGGGTCTCCTGCGAGCGTGGATGCCCCAGCCTCTGCCTCCCAGCTCCTCTGTCCCCACCACCAGGGAAGAGCTCGGCTTCCCTGGACTCAGGGGTGGGTTCACCTAGCAGACTTCCCCAAGGAGGACTGTAGCATTACCTTCTGGAAAATGGGGATAACAGCAACATTGACAGCAGAGAATTGTTGAGCAGGTTAAATGAAATAAGGTCAATGCCAGGCCCATGAAAAGCACATGGTGAGTGCTGGTTGTCATTTTAAGCTGCTTAAAACATGCCTCCCCTCTGTGACCTGATAGCGTTTAAAATACTTAATACTTGTTACCAGGTACTGAGTACTTTCCACACATCCAGGGATGGCCCACACTCTCTCCCTTAACTCTCTGGCTTTGTACAGGAGGACCCAAGGCTCCAGGGCCACCAGACAGCAGAGGTCTTGGGCTGGAAGTTATGCTCAGGTTAGTCTGATGTCAGAGCCCATATTCTTTCCACAATATGAGTTTGAACAACATTTTATTCTCCCCTTTCTCCCAGGAAAACTTGCTGTGTCTTTTCACCATGAAGCTTCTAGAGTGGCCCTTTGAAGTGAAAAGAGGGAAGGACAGATGTTCACCCCAGCAAGTGGGTTCCACCAGGAGGGAGGTGAGGGCAGGGGCTGTGCACAGCAGAACAGCCAGGCTGTGGCAGGTGCCACCACGGCAGCAGGCCTTCCCTGATGGGCTGAACAAGAAGAGGAAACTAGCAAATGCAACTGGGCTGTGTCTGAAGGCATGAAGGGGATGGCCTGGGTCCGTGAGGCATGAGATCTGAGGGCAGACAGCTTTCCTGATGCAAGAGCACACAGGGGCGTCTCCCCTCTGAGGTCACACATGCTGTGTGTTGGCTGGTCCCTGCACATGTGAGATAGGGGTCTTGAGAGAGTTCAATGCACACGGGGGCTGGTGGGGCTGAGCCCCACCATTTACACCCTACCGGGTGTCCTGTTGTGGAGCCGTGGAGGCACCATGTTCTTACCCTTTTTCCTTTTTGAGTTGATGTGGAAAATGACTTATTTTCCCACTGCAGATGTGTTGGGCACCTTGAGTGAGCTGGTAGCTCTCACTGTGGGCTCCTTTGGGGAGAGTGTGGCTTGGGTCCAACCATCCATTGCTCAGAGGTGACTGCTCTCACGGGACGCATCCAGACAGTTGTCAGGATTGCGATGCTCCTTCATGTTTAACATCCAGGCTGAGTTTGGCCATGGTCTTCATAGCACGGCTTCCAGCCCACCTCCTCTTGGAGCTTCAAGAAACATGCTCTCACTGGCGGCTCTGATAACTTCTGGTCCTTTACCGAAGCTACTTTTTTATTAAAGAAAAAAAGTCTTCACTGGGCTTGCTTGTTTAAATCACACTTTCAGTAGCTTACTGAGATTTATGCTTCTTACTAAACTGAGATAACCGAAAGATACTCTCCAGGCAGCTGTAGATGGGGTTTTTAGGGCTCTGAGAGGGGATGACAAAATCTTGGGTTGTTTTCAGATCTAACAAAGGGCCTTTTGATTTGCTTTTTAAAGGATGTGCGTGCAAGGTTTTTATCAGCTTAAGAAACATGACAGAGCCGAAAAAAAGGCAGATGAAACTCCTAGTTGCCATTTCCCAACTTTCTTTTAGTATTTGTGGATTTTGGCAGTGGGACCAGCTGAGTTTAAACCCAGAAAACTCCTTCTTGTAATTACTGATCTTCCTTTGTTAAAATGTGTGCTTATTTTTTAAGTTAAAAAATGGTGAACTTTGATGCAAAGGAGAAATGTTTTGCAAATGGATCTGAATTTGGATTTTAGTTTAGATTTTTTTTTACTGGAAACAGAACCTTGAGTAAGTGAATTTCTGAGTTTCTATTTCCTCACCTGTGAAAGGGGGGATACGATAAGATACCTCAAAGAGTTATAAAGATCAGGGGTGGTATTAGCAGAAAAGAGCAGAGACGAGTTTCAATTAGTTTGCTTTCAATGACAAAGGTCTGTATAGTCAAAGCTATGTTTTTTCCAGTAGTCATGTATGGATGTGAGACTTGGACCATAAAGAAGGCTGAGAACTGAAAATTTGATGCTTTCAAACTGTGGTACTGGAGAAAACTCTTGTGAGTCCCTTGGACTGCAAGGAGATAAAACCGGTCCATCCTAAAGGAAATTAGTCCTGAATATTCATTGGAAGGACTGATGCTGAAGCTGAAACTCCAATACTCATTTGAAAAGACCCTGATGCTAGAAGGAGGAGAATGGGACAACAGAGGATGAGATGGTTGGATGGTCTTATCGACTCAACATACATGAGTTTGAGCAAACTCTGGGAGACAGTGGAGGACAGGGAAGCCTGGCATGCTTTGCAATAGTCCATGGGGTTGCAAAGAGTTGGACAAGACTGAAGTGACTTAGCACACACATATTCGATAAGATACCGGCTTCAAAGCTGTAGGTACGACTCTTTGTAAGGTAAGGTAAGCTGTAGGTAAGATTCATGGACCTTTAAAAATTTGGTCAAGATTTTTAACTAATGAAAATCCTGAAATTCTAAGTAACATTCCCTAATATTTGCTCTTGGCTTTCAATGCACATTCATGTCCATAATCTGATTTCTTTCGTCCAGCCTCATGAAGTTGGTAGATAGGTGGTGGTGGGGATTCTACCCATTTTACAGAACGTAATTCCCTTGAGTTAAATACATCTTATGTATTTCATTCCTCATTTTGTTTTCAGCAGTCGGCTTAGTGTCTGGAACATGGAAAAGATGTTATATGAGTGTGTGAATGCCTGACTGAATAAATGAATGAATGAGAGACTGAAGTGCACATGAGATTAAGTTATTTAGGCAAAATGATCTGGTATCAGTGCCAAGATTTCATGAACCAGACATTTTGTACTGTTCAGAGATCAAACCTCAGAATGGTACGTGATCCTGTTGCAACAATGAACGGCTAAACAGAATTGTTAAACAGTTTTGCCATTGTGTTATTCCTTTGTTGTCCTAATAATGCTGTAACAAACAGCTTTAAAAATCGCAGTGGCTGGTGGCAAACACTGATGGGCTGCAGACGTGGGTCCATGGGTTGACTGAGGTTCTGTTGATCTTACTAGCTTGGCCAGGCTTTGTTCCAGGCTCCGGTCAGGTTCAGGCGTGCTCTGAGGAGTCCACACTAAAGGGGAGGGACTATCTGGGCTGTGTTCCCCTCACACTGCATCACAGGAGCACAAAAAGACCCCAAACAAACAAACTAGCCAGGCACGCATGTTTAAAACCTTTGCTCCTGTTTGCTCACATCCCATTGGCAGAACGAGTAGCTGGCCAGTCCCCTAGTCAGTAGGGTAAAAAAGTATCCTCTATTTCAAGAAGTAGGGGGAGTGACCATTTCCTAAACCATGATTCAATTTATCACTTTTTAAAAATTAAGGCAATTCTCAAGCTCTCCGTCAGCTTTGTGAATTTCAAGGTTTTGTATCAAACATTCAAGGGGCTTAGTCCTTCACAAGTGGAAACCGCCTAATGTCCACTGATGAGAGTTCAGGGCCAATTGAGGATCGTTATTCCTGCTGTTTGATATTCACACATCCCTAATAATCTTGGAAAGTATAATGTTTCTTAACAGATGTTAAGACAAGAGACTCTAACATGATCAACTAAGCAGAATATCCATAAAATTACATTGAATAATGTAATGAAGTGTTGTGCTTTCATTAACCCATTATGAATACCTAATTTGAAAGATTAATGAAATTGACAACCATGCAAACACTGCTAGTATCATCAATAGTACTTAATAACAAGTCTCTTGTCTTTAAGAAATGTCTGAAATGGGAAGATCCCATCACTAGAAAGGCATTTTTTGGTCCTAAATTAAAAAGAGTCTGCATAATATGTTTTGTTCTATGTTTTGAGTGTAGGGTTAAAAATATTTTATACTTTAGGTTTATGTGTAAATAATGTATAATATATAAGACCATCATTATTTGAAATGGACATTTGTAGTTTTTCTGAGAAGGGTTACCCTTGCTAAGGGTGGCTATTTTTCACTTGGATATATCAAAGAGAGCATCAGGACCAAGGACAACTGCCGTGGGGAAGAGACTCCTTACCATCAGATTCTGTTCCTGCATAAAGACCTCCCATCTGGGCTAAAGGATGCAGATTTTTTCATCCTAAAACTGGGAGGAATGGTATGAGGAAACTATTTCCTTTCTCTCCGGATCCCTGAGTAAGCTTTTCATTTAATTGATTGGTTTTAAGCAGTTGAATCTCTATCAAAAGGCTAATGAGTATCAATGGACATGAATCTGAGCAAACTCCAGGAGATGGTGAAAGACAGGGAAGCCTGGCGTGTGGTAGTCTATGGGGGTTTCAAAGAGCCGGACTCGACTGAGCGACTGAACAACAACAAGTATCAATAAAATTCAGACATGCAGATGGGGCTTACTTTATTTTCATTCCCAATATAACAGCCCTCAAAGAATGAATAGCATCTTTGTTCAGATTTTCATATGAAGAAAAAATTTAAATATATTTTGTTCTGAGTGTCCTCAATAATACATCAATAATAGGAATATGAGTACAAATACTAATACTAGTATTACAGGATCAGCAGGAGGAGTGACAATATGGGTACCCTTACATTGTGCAAAGCGCTTTACATAATTGGTTTGTCCTTTGAGAAATTCAGTGAAATTACTGAGAAAACATTGCGAGTCCTCTGTGTCAATGGCAGAATGAGGTTTGGGAAGGTTATACGTGATTTACCCAAAGTATAACGATTAAGATGTGTCAAGGCTGTGGCTTGATGATTCTGTGCTTTTAAAGAATCTCATGCTCTAGCAACAGAGCTAGCCAGTCTTCTTAAGTTGTTCTTTTAAAGTTGTGCTTCACAGCTTTGCCATCTCTGGGGTTCAGAAACCATGACTTTCTATTAGCTTGTTGTAGTTACATATCGTTCTTTAAAAATTATTATTTTATTTCTGATTACAAAAATAATAAGTGGTCATTGTAGGACATTTGAAAATGTGGAGAGTTAACAAAAAAATAATAATCACTCCTGGAATCCAACCATGCAGGCATAGCACACATTACTCTATTCTCTGTGTGTGTGTGTGTGTGTGAGTGTGTATGTGTGTTTGTGTGCAAGCAAACTTCATTCTTTTTTGTCTTAGGTTCTCACATGACTCATGAGGACATCGGAGAACACTAGGTCACAAAACTGACTCCAACTCCTAAAGCTCCTGGATCTGCCAAGTCTGGAGGAAGAAGAGACAAGATGTAGGAATTGTCTTTGCAAAGTCCCAGGAAAGTGGGCTCCAGCCTTGAAAGCCCAGGTCGTGTGAACTTCACTGCGAATGGGACAACTGTCTCTCTGATGGTTCTCGGGTACTTCTGAGGCTACTCTGTGGGCAGAGAGAGCTTCATGGAAGGTTCTGGAAAGGGGAAACATTCCTTACTTATTCCTCAGACTCTCCAAGTCCACTTCACGACCAGTTCCAAGTCACAAAGCCCTCTGAGCCTCCATTTCTTCATCTGTCACATGGTAAAGCAAGCATGAGATTAATCGATACATGGCCAGGACCTCCAGCAGGACCAGCCGTGGCTCACCCTCAGTAGGTGTCAGCTGTTGTGACCATGGCTATCACGGTCAGTATTACTGTTCCCATCAGTCTTTCACCGCCCGCCTGGCTCCTCTGGCATGGACCCTGGTCACTGGTTCCCAGGGGTCCTAGACACTTGTATCTGCACATCTCACTGCTTCCTGTGCTTTCCTCCCGAGAGGAGGCTCCCGGAACACCTCCTTCCCCATCCCCCCACCCCCTACCCCCCCAGCCCAGGGCCCACAAGCCCACCCCACCCCGCCCCCTCTGAGACTCTCACTTACCCACAGGAACTCAGTTCCCACCCACCTTCCCTGCCCTGGGTACTGGCCTCAGCGGGGAGTCCAGTGGCTGGGGTGTGGGGGTGAGTCCACCCTCTGAGAACTCTGCGCTTTGGGAATATTTCCTTAGCTCTGGGTGCCTCAGGGTTCTTTAAACCAGAGACAGTGCTTCTGGAAAGGCTGTTTCGAAGGTGATACAAGGTGAGATTTTGCAGTTGTGTGTTGGGTAGCAGGCATGCTCAGAAAGCTTCCAGTGTACTTCCCCACTTGGATCTCACCCCATGGCAGCCTGCAGAGCAGGGATCATTCCAGGTTAAAACACAAAGCCTTCAGGGAGATGAGAGCGGCTCCAGGCCACCCAGTTAGCCGGGGACTGATCTCTACCTCGAATGTAGGACTTCGGGCTTTCCATCCTATATGGTATCTACTGCAAATTTGCAGGAACACTGCTGCTTTATCTATTAATAGCAGACTCTCAAGCTTTCTCAAACTTAATTCATTAATTCAGACAGTGAAATACTGTTATATTTTGATTATTTATTAATTTATGTGTTTTATATGCTGAGGTTTGGTTGTACGGCTATATGGAAAGGAAAAAAAAATAGATAGGGATAGACAAGTTGCTTTCTCATAGCAAGGCGCCACAGGAAGCTTCCTGGGTGGCTTATTTTGGGGGCCTTGAGACCCCAGATATTGGGATCAGGCATTCAAAAAGGCAAATTAGCATCCGACTCATTAATGATGTTTCTGTATACCAGAATCTGTACACAGAATAAACCACAATACATACACGTTGAAGAGTGTTTTACTTGGTATAGCATATTTTTTCGCAGCCCCACTTCAGTTAGTTGATGTAAGCCAGCTAGCAATGGTGTGTATGGGTGTGTGTGCGTGCATGCACGCATGTGCAGGCACAGTTTTCTGCCTCCTGCCGACCCTCACTCTGCCTTTCAGCCCAGGGGAGCTGTCTCCACCCCCAGATCTGGTGTCATAGCCCACCCTTCCACTTCTGCAATCACATCAGGTATGATTCTATCTCAAAGACTGAGGATCTGACTTGAAAAGGAGCCAGCTCTCATAGCGTCATTCCTGACAGATTTCTTAATTAATCCTCTCAGATTGTCAATAATGTAATTCACTGTTGATTTAGAAACTAGTTATACGAGCACTGCTAGTGCCGTTGTGGGAAAACATCTGAATAATTCAGCTGAAAGATGGAAACTCACCCAGATTGCTGGGGCACAGGAAGAGCACAGCGAATTCAAATGAGATGAGCTCAAGCAGAGGGATTCCAGCAAGTTCCAGGGAGCAGGGAGAGGTTGTCATATTACTGGGGGCAGCAGCTGCCTGGTTTAATTATTGTCATTTTGATTTTTGGAAAAAAGAGCATGTGCCTCACACTCTTGCAGGCAGAGGCCGTTAACATGCTCTTGAAAAATACTGTGGAATTTCAGGGTAAGTGTGTGGTCAAGTTGATTACTGACTCTGACCTACGTGTGTGTGTTAGAGGGTCTTATACTTGCTATTGCAATATTATTTTGTATGATGCTTGCTGAAATATGTGAGTTCAGTAATAGGCATCATCAAAGGAATATGAAAGTGACATATTTTTTAAACTGGGGCATTCATAGTGTTTTGGGTGTTTTCCTAGAATTGTATAGATATGTCTTAAGATTATGGTGATTACTCTTTTTATACCCAAACTTGAAGCTGTGTTGAAAATGGAAGTTTATATATTGGTGAGTCTAATTATGTGAAAAGTCTTTCTTACATAAACATAAAAACTCAATCACTTCTAGTTATACACTTAACATTTCGTTTTATTGAAAATAATAAAATTATATGGAGTTGAGCTGTTATACTAAATTTTTTGCTATGGTGGTTAGAGTTTTAACAGCCCTTAAGTGCAGATGAGTTAGCATTTAACTGTTAATGTTAGTAAGAACCATGGTGCTTTTGATTGTAGATGTGAATTCAGTTGTATTTCTTTGTAGTCTCACACTTTTCTCCTGTTTCTCTCTCTTCCTTCCTCTAATACACACATACACACACACACACACACACACACACACACACCTTTCTCTGTCACATTTTTTCCAAATATGTATCCTGAGCCCTTCAAAAGGAAGAAAAGACCAAGTAGTGTCCAGTTCGGATACTCTGACATTGACAAGTTTCTAACAGGTAACACTCATTCTGTTTGGGACCTGTTGCCTTATTCTGGAATGAAGTCAAGTCTGAGTTGACATCTTAAACTGCACTGGGAGCCTTAGGGGACAGAACCTCGACAAGTAGCTCTTGAATGAATCGGCAATAGAATAACAAGGTGCTACATTTAGATGAACTGTGGGTTTCTGATGTCCAGGTGTCTCTGACTGCATAGAGGAGGTATGCAGAGCATGGCTCTGGTTAGGGGTGGGTTTGACTGCCTATGACTGAACACCCAGACCCTTAGGGGCTCGAATGAGATAAGGGCTGATTCTCTCTTCCTGAAAGAGTCAGTGCTGGCAGCTAAGGGCTGGGGTGGCCACTCTGTACTCATCAGGGACCAGGCTCCTCTGTCTTCTTGCTCCACCAGCCCAGTGCATGGTTTGCTTCAGTCTCAAGGTGACCTCATGGCCCAGATATTAATATCTGTGTATGTGTTGGAGATATTGCATTCATGTTCCGGAGAGCAGAGAAGAGGAAGAAGGACAGCCACTCCCTTCCTTTTTGCTTTTATGAAAAAGCCTTTCTGGAAGCTCTCACTGGCCCCACCTACACACATTTCATCTTGCACATCCTTGATGGGAGCTCAGAGGGCCATGCCTAGCTGCAGACAAGACCTTGTCCTTTCGGATGAACATAAGTAATACTGAAGTTCCATTACGGGGAAGGTGGGTAACTAGATATTTGATGATAGCTTAAAGCTAGCTCCTAAGACCTAACAAATTCCTGCGAAAAATGGACACTTCAGAGCAAGCAGTCATCATAGCTCTTGTGCCTGCAGACCAAGTCACCTTAGCCTGTCTAACTCTCTGCAACTCTATGGACTGTAGCCCGCCAGGCTCCATGGTCCATGTGACTCTCTAGGCAAGAACACTGGAGTGGGTTGTCATGTCCTCCTCCAAGGGATCTTCCCGACCCAGGGATCAAATCCGAGTCTTTTACGTCTCCTGCATTGACTCTTACCACCAGCTCCACCTGGGAAGCCCGTAGCTCTCCTGAAACTGTAAATAAATGCTTCCTATTTTTACCACATTCTCGGGTATTTTTAATCAAGAAAATAATTGGAAAAGACTATTGTTAAATGATAGCTTAAGAGGGGAGGTCATCGATCATGGCTCACTATGACTTGCTCTGTAGACATTCCCGGCTCCCATCAGGGAGAGAAAGAATGATAAATGCTCCCGGCTGTGGGTGGACAGGGTGGTAGGTCCCTATGCTTCCTGATGACACTGGTTATTTGGAGAATGGTTTGTCTTTTATTGAAAAAAAGTAATTTGTTGTTATGTATATGTGTAACGCTAGCATTCTCTGACCATGTATTCCCTGGAAATCTAATTTGTAAATAATTGCTTGACAGAATGGAACTGGCTGGAAAATTCTGAACATGCAGAGGCATAGGCAGGCCCCCAAGAGGGGATTTTAGCCGAAAGGCTGGGTACCTGAATGGTCAAATCACAATTTCCCATCTCTCAGCAGTTCATGGCTAACAAAGACCCCAGTTAATAAAACCTGAATTCTCAGGCTCCAGATGCAGTGGACGCGGGTAGGCACCATCAGCTGCAGTGTGGGGAGCAGCAGTCCTGCTGGCAGAGCTGACGAAGCGCTCCTGCCCCTTCACCTCCCCACACAGAGGATGGCACCTGGGACAGCAGCATCTGTCCTTCCTGTGTGTACAGTGGGGATGAGGGGTGGGGAGGGTGGGGATGAGAGTGGGGATGGAGGAATGGGGTGCCTGGGGTGGCAAGGAAGGTGGAGCTATAGACTTAATGTTTGCATCCCCCTCGAATTCATATATCAAAGCTCTAACCCCCCAGTATGACTATACTTGGGAAAGGGGCCTGCGAGTAAATAGTTAAGGTTAAGTGAGGTCATAGGATGGGACCCTGAACAAATAGGGTTAGTGTCCTTATTAGAAGAGGCAGAGACACCGGAGCTCTCCATGTGTACATGCACCCAGGCAGGGTCACGTGAGGATACAGTGAGGGGCTCGGAAGAGAGCCCCCTCTGGAAATCTCCCTGTCCAGACTGTGGTCTTGGACTTCTGCCCTCCACACCTGGGAGAAAATAAGTGTCTGTTGTTTGGTAGCAGCTCAAGATGTGAGGCGGTGGAAGAGAAGTGATGCCTCAGAAAGCAGACCCTGCCCCGTGGCCCTACCTAAGTCCTCCTGTGACTGTCTACTGGCAACAATGTTTCTGTCCTACCAGCTGCATGCGCACCACACCGGTGGCCTCTGGACCTGGTGTGCTCTCTGTAGGGAACACGGAGCCCTTTCTTCCCTTCCCGATTCATTCTTTGGATTGTTCCTTTCTGTAGTCACTGAGTACCTGCTAAGTCCCAACTCAGTGCTATATTCTCAGCAGGAAGAGAAACCACCCAGTTCCCATGATGACCTGTCAAAGGGGTGACTATAGGCACCTGGACCAGTCTGAGTTACTGCTTGTGGGCACTTGCTGTGGGTTGGGGGCTGTTTGAAGCACACAGTGGATGCATGCAAAATCGCTCAAGGTTCATAATAACCTTCCAAGGTAGAGCCTGGAATTGCCTGAATTTATAGGAGAGAAAGAGGCTCTGGAGGTGCAGTGGCTGCTCTGTGGACACAGAGCTGGGGAGCAGCAAAGCCAGGAATCACAGCCAGTCTGCTCCAGACCTCCTGCCCTCAGCCCTGCTGTAAACAACGACCTACCACCCAGCGCACACGTGCTGCTCAAGTTCAGGCCCAGGACCTGTGGGAGCACAAGGCGGGGGGCCCTTCTGGGTCTGGTGGGCCATGGAAGGTCTCTCGAAGGAAGTCATGTCCAAGTAAATATCGAAAGACTGTAGGGGCGAAGGCGGTGTTCCCAGCAGCAGGGATCGGGGAACAGGGGAGTCTGGGAGGTGTGTGCTGTGTGCATGGCGGGTTGGAGGTAGCGATGTTGGGGACCCCAGAGAAGAAGCAGGAGGTCCACATCACAGAGGGAACCAAAAACCATAGAGAAGTAGCAGAGAGTTTTAATCAGGGGTGACATGACCGCACTGCATTTTAGAAAGATTACTGTGGCTACATGGAGGCAGGAGGCCTGGTTAGGAAGACAGTATAACATCCCCCAGAGACAGGATGGCAGCTTGAATCCAGGTTTATGAAGGGATAACCTGGGGGTGTTCTGGAGAGCTGATTGTTATATTTTCAGCAATTTTGGCAGCTGGTTATTAAACACAGTCGCTTGTACAAATTAGATTATAAGCATTTATAATTAAATGAGCTATAATAAAAACAAAGAGAATAAATACATTCATCACCTCCTAATTATTTTCCTATTCTCGAGCATCTTGAAAGTATTTGTGTCCCTTGCATTTGCAGGTGGACATAACAGGGTGCTACCTACCAGATGTGAATTCCCAACTCTGAGTTCAGTGATGCCACACAGGTGACTCGAAATTTGCTTTATTCATTGGGAGTATTCCCATCAAGGACTCTGGAAAATATTAGAAATCAAGCTTTTCAGTTTTGACACACTCTTGCTGGGTCACCATCTTTTAACGTTGAAGAACCTC
Organism: Capricornis sumatraensis; assembly: GCF_032405125.1. Taxonomy (NCBI): domain Eukaryota; kingdom Metazoa; phylum Chordata; class Mammalia; order Artiodactyla; family Bovidae; genus Capricornis; species Capricornis sumatraensis. The sequence goes on along the minus strand of NC_091069.1, from coordinate 17,850,464 downwards.
AAAGAGCTGTGTTTATCCTTGCAGGCTCCACCTGGACCCTTTCTAGTCGCCTCTCCTCTGGGGTCCCCGACCTGTTCTGCTGACCTTCCTCATAGAGTTCATCTCTTGTAACTGTTACTCGTGTCTTCCTCTCCCTTCATTCTGCAAGTGTCTTGATTCTTCTGTAGACTGGAACTTGGCCCAGACATGGGGCTGGTTCTGCGCGCATGAAGTAATGGACTTGTGCACCAGTGAGAGTGGCTCCCTGTTTCCACATGTCTGATCCACCTTTGGGATGAGCACCCACCCCACCCTCACCCCCAGCCAATGAGCAAAACTCCAAGACAGAGATAACTCTGCCTTCTTTCAGCCTCAGAAGCAGTTTGATGGCTTGAAGTGACGTTTTATAAACATGTGTACAGCTTGATGCTGAAATGTCTGCTGAGGAACTCCTTGAAAGGGCCACTTTTGAAAGCAAAAAACTAGTTCTAAAACTACTGGACTGAGCAGAGAAGGACGTGGTCAGGGTGCTTGGATAGACACATGAAAGGCCTTCTGCAGGACCATTTGAAAGGAGAGCCGAAAACCCAGATCACCTTGGGAAAGTTTTCTTTGCAACTGATCTCCAGCGAAGGCTATAGGGCACAAGGACATCAGATCTGTTTGAAGGAAACAGCATTCTGTTTCTCTTGGGAAATAATTACACTGAGCCGCCAGAGCACCGCTTCCTCTCCTCCCGCCACCCTCCTGCCAAGTAAGATTTCGTCAGCACATCAAAGATTCTTTGAGGCCAACGTCTACCTTGCATCACCTCAGTTTACCACTTGAGGTCAAATGCTCAGAATGTTGATATGGGGGCTTAGAAAGAGCCCCTGCCCCTCTGCTAAGTCATGGGACCTCAGCTCCACCGCATCCCCTTCTCTGGGACTTAACCTATCCCTCGCCTAGCTTTGGTCATTTTTCTAGATCTTGACTCCAGAGAGCTGAGCTCCAGGGCTAATGCCACCAGCTTCCAGGAAGGTTGAGGCGGATCACACCAAGCCATTGCCCCACACGCACAGTGAGGTCTTGCCCTCATCTTGCCCACCCCAGGAGCTGCTGGGAGGCATCCAGGCACCACAGAGCTATAAGCTGCTGGTCTTGGACTCCCTGCTGTTAGGACTGGTGTCTCAGTTCCTCTCAGAGGTGAAAAGGACCTGACCAGGGCTGCTAGGGTCTCACTGGTGGAGCCAGGGTGGGACCCAGGCGCCTTCTGCTTAGAACACAATATGACTCTGGCCTGCCTTTCTTACCAACTCTCACTCATCAGTCCTATGATGGTAAGTGATCTAACAACAGGAAATGACTGCCACCCATTTTTGCTATAAATTCTCATCCTGGGAATGCAGACAGACCTCCATGCCCCCCACCATATCCCCTGCTTCTTTGATTTAGGACGTGTAGAAGTGCACCAGCCAGGAGAGCTGGAGCCCAGGACAGCAGCAGGTGTCTCCAAGGGTGCATGGACAGAGAGCTTTTGGTGACAGATGATGCTAGTTTCCCGCCCAAAACTTCTTGCTTTGGCTTCTGAGTGGCACTCAGACCCTGTGGAATACCAGAGCTCCTGAATTCAACACCTGACCCTCTTCCCTTCATTCTCCTCTTTCTACCTTTCTTTCCTTTGTCAGCAAGTAGGCTCAAGAAAGTAAGCCTATAAATCTCTGCCCTTGTGCCCTGGAATCCACTGTCCAAGAACTGCAATTTGCTAGAACCTGCTCTGTGTAAGAAGTAATTTCACTACCCCGTGGAGTTCAACAATCACTTGTTCTTCCCAAGGCAAAATGCCCTTTAAGTGCAGCTTTCAGACACAGTGCTTCAGAGAGCAGTTTTCCGGGGCCTTTAGAAGGCAGTGGGTCTCCTGAATTGGTCTTGGTTCTACATAAATCAGAAGCCACTGAGAAACAGTGAAGCCCTCAGCTGATACACAGAGCCAGGGCCAAACACCCTGAAGAACTGCCCATTTCTTTACTTCCCTTTTGATGAAAAGAAACACTCAGAAAGGGTGGTCTCAGGCTGAGTTCCTTCTGAGGCTGTATTCTTGGTGACAAGCTCACAGAGAAGGAGAGAGCAAAATGAGCCTTGCATTTCACATTCGATTCAAACTCTTGATTTTACAAATAAGGAAATTGAGGTCAGGGAAAGTCAAGGAAGTTGCTAAGTAGCTGGTGAGTGGCAGGAGTCGAGCCCAGTGTTCTGTGCCTTGGCCAGGATTCTTGCTGTCACAGTTCATTCTTGGCCAAAGAGCAACAATTTAATTCAATTGATCAAACAGTTATGATCACTTGTGTGACTAGTTTTGGACCAGTGTCCTGAGGAGACACCAATAAAGACTGCAGAACCTTGATCCTTCCATATATTATAGTCTAGTGGAGGACAGACTCCTGTGTGTTAACCTCACCTTCAGTGCTGATGACAGTGTTGCTAAATAGAGAGGAACAAAGATCTCTAAACCCCAACATTTTCCTTTGAAAAATAATATTTGAACAGGACAAACACACCAAACTGAGAGATGGTTGAAGAGATGGCAGGAAATTTCTGGTAAACTGTCCCTGGAAACATACTTGAAAATAACTCAAAATCACTAGTTCAACTACAATTTTGACAATTATTCTTGCATTTATTTACAAATGAATTAGAACCTTTGCTCCCTTTCTCTTTGTCTGTTTTCCTGGAATGGGTGGTATTGTTTTAAGCTGTGAACATGCACACACACACACTCACACACACACTCACATACACACATTCTTACACATATACTTACACACATACACATGCCCACTCACACTGTCACACAAATTCATACTCACACATATACACACACAGTCACACACACAACAGTCACACTCTCACACAAATTCATACACACATACACACATTCTTTCACATTTACTCACACACTCATACACATTCTCATGCACACACATTGTTACACAAGTTCACACACACACATACACACACATTCTCACACACACAACACACATTCTCACAGAAATTCACACACACATATACATATTCACACACTCTCATGCACATTCACACTTACACATACACACACACACACACACACACACACACACACACACACACAGCTGTCCTTGCAGGAAACAGTGGCAGAACTCAGTGTGGAGAATTCTGCCCTATAAACTCTTATGCAGCTGGATTACATGCAGGACAAGCGTTGACTTTCAATTTGCACCTCTGACATGAGTCACTGAGTGCTCTTATTCTCAGTTTATTTGCTCTGCCTGCAGTAAAATGGATTGAATGTAGGGCTATCCTACCATGATGTGGCGCTTTGACGCCTCCAGTATGGGGCTGATGATCAGAGTGCCTGGCACTATCTTACAGGAATATAAAAACGTGATTTGGTCCTTAGCCAACTTCCCTCCTGCTTTGGAACCTGGGTGGAACATCTGGGGAAAACACAGGACTCATTCACTGCAGCCGTGGACATTTGCATAATACCTGATCCGTCAGAGTCTGACTCCGCACTTTCTGTTGGCCTCAGATCCAGCTTTCACAGCGAATCACAGTGATGAATCTTGCTTTAATATCTTGCATCTTTTAAATTTTTATGTATTATACAGAAGTATGGCTCACTGTTTGAAAGCTCAGAACGAGATAACTATATTTATTTCTAAACTAAAATTTCAGATTTCCATACTTCCCCAGCTGCTGTATCTTTTGCTTCTTTTTCAGAGAGATAGTCTTTAGAGATCTCTTCCTAAAGCCAAAAGTTTTAAGCCCATTCCCCACAGCGGGTCCAGGGGTTCTCTGAATCTCCTTTCCTACTCTGTCCATGAACTGTGTGTTTATGAAGCATGAACAATGACAAGATCCATGTTTTCATCAGATCCTTGTAGAGACCCATGGTCTCAAGGGGTTAAAAACCTATTTTAGAGAGATTCCCCATGATTTTGAAACTAGGAAGGACCTGAGATGTCATTTAATGGAAACTCTGATTTCACAGATACGGAAACTGAGGTGTAGAGAGATCTCCTTATTTTTCACAGGCCAGTGCAAAAAGATGTAACACAATAGCATGAGAGCCCAGGATGAAAACTTTGATTTTCCTTTAGGTCATTAAGCTTGAGCAACTATCCAAGGTTCTTCAACTATTCTAAGACAAATTTAGGAGACTTGGTAACCTCTGTTCCTAGGGAGTCAGTATGGAAAATGATCCATTCTCCTTGTTTGCCTTTTTTGTCATTTATTCTGGCATCGGGTGGGTATTTTATCCCACAGGTCTGTCCAGAAAATCCTGTTCACAGTGTTAAACCACTGACCCATGCAAATAGCCAGTGCTATTCTTTTCAGCCATTAAGAATTGTCAAGCCATAGGCACTACTCCACTTTAATATCTTGTGTAAGCATGTGCCCTTGCACACTTGTGTGTGAACAGCAAATGCCCATAATAAGGAGTCAAGAGAAAAATCTCAAGCTTCACTTCTGTTAAATACTTGGCTTCTGAGAGGATTGTAAAGAAGGTGTATGTTCAGGGGACATAAGTCTGGATGATGCCTTTACAGATGAGTGTGTGAACTTGACCTTGCTTTTGCTGTGAGATGTAAGTCTGGTGAAGGTCAAACACATTGGAAATAACTAATCAGCTGTAATCACAGCAAGGGATGCAAACACTCTCCAAGGGTGGCTTCTGTAAGCGGAAGATGCCATGAATCACTTGGGAGGTCTGGGGTGGGTCTCAGGGAGACTAACTTCATGCACGTGGAAACCTGCTCTATCATAGACTGTGTTTTATAACAATACAGCCTCAGAAATTGTTAGAGGGGAAGACAGTTTAAAGAACACAAAGTGTAGAGCTGGCATTTTACCAGCTAAGGAAGATGACAGCCCGCTCCCCAAGAGAAGTGACTGGCTCAGTAGTAACTGTCCAGGAGGGAAAGTGCACTGGTTGAAAATACATTGAAATCACATTTTTAATTGAAGCAATTAGTTCTTTGAAGTATTGGAGAATCTCTTCTATTATCAGAGATAATTGTTGGGTTGTGGGTCAAAAGAGGCAGGGAACCAAGTGCATTGGGTGTCCGTGATTATTTCAAAGGGTGAGAGTTTATGCATTTCAAAGGGGAGGATATAAGGTTTAGAAGGGCTAATGGCAATGCTTTTGACCAAGATATTTTGAGGGTCTCTGCAGATTTTGCTGAAATTGAGTTTTAACAATGCTGTTAGTGTGTTTGGCTAAACCAGAGGACTGAGCGAGATAAGCACAGTGAAAGTGCTGTAACATGGGCAGGACAGTGCAGACTTGTTAAGTGCTTAGCCAGTAAAATGGGGTCCTTGTTCACTACAAAGTCTGGGAGGAGTTCCCCAGGTAGGGATAATTTTTTTAAAAAGGACTTTAGAGGCAAAAGGCAGTAGCTTGCCTGCAAGCAAAGGCTTCAGTCCAGTGCAAAAACATGCAGATCATGACTAAAACATATTTATATCCAAGAAATCCATACACTTGCCAGAACTCGAATGGTCCATCAGGCAGTGTCCCTCAGTGTTAGGCAGTCATGAGGTTTTTTTCTGGGTAACAGAGGGGAGAAAAGTATCAAGGTTAAGGTTATTATAATGCAAAATGTTATGGGAGGAGCAATTAACAAAAGGACTTCATAGGAGGTGAGGTGACTGAGAAATGTTGAATGTGATAAGAATTCGGGAGGGCCCGCTATGTATGGTGTGAGACACAAAAGCGGTTAAAGGGGATCCCACAACTATGTTTTCAGTGGCCTTAACCAAAAGGGCAGCGGCCACAATGGCTCTTAAGGGAATGTCCCCATGCTCCAGTGTCCCATGGTTGGCTATGATGATCAATGGCAGTTCCTGTGTATTGGGGTGAGTACTCCGAGGGCATCCTCTTCCTTTTCATTTACAAAAGGGAAAGGGGGAATCTGACATTTGGGGTGTTCAAGGGCAGATGGGCTCATCAAACTCCCCTAGAAAGCCTTAAAGGGCGTGCCCTCTGGTTCTTCTTATAAAATTAAATCAGTGTTGCTGTTTAAAACATGCAAAGGTTTGGCTGTAAGAGAGAAATTCTGAATCCAGTTTTAGCACTAAACAACTATCCAAGAAAACCTTAAAGCTGGTGCTTTGTTTTGGATTTTGTGAGAATTAGGAAACAAGAAGCCTATCTGGATCTAGGGGTAGCCTTTGCTCTTAGATCAGATGCCCTAAGTATTGAACATGGGTTTGGGAAAACCATAATTTTTCTTCAGTGGACTTAGGTACCTTTAAGGCTAAACACTGTAGGAAATGGATGTGTCTTTCTGTGAGGAGGCTTAAGAAGGAGAGCAAAGAAGCAGATCACCCATATACTGCAACAAGGTAGAGCCCCTGGGACCTTCATATCATCCAGATAAGCCTTCAGGATTTGTGAGGAATAAGGACTTTCAGTAAAACCCTGAGGATTTTCCTGTCCAGGGGAATTGTTTTCTCCCCAAGTGAAAACTAGAAGATATTGGTTAGCTTCTCCATTGAAACAGCAAAGACTGTATGGCATAAATCAATTACAGTAAAGAATCTTCTTCCAGTGGGAATGTATGTTAGAAATGTGTAAGGGTTAGAAACAACAGGGGCTCCAGGGTTAGCAGGTTGTTCATTGCTCAGAAGTGCTGAAAAAGCCCCCACCCTTGGTCCTTAGATATTCCAGGGTCCAGTGCAAAGGAAAACGAGGACTTGAGCTTGAGAATCTTCTATTATGGGCTTTATGCCTTGAACGGTTTCTTTATTTAAAGGAGATTGATTAATTCTGGGAAGAGGTTTTGAGGTTCTCCTTGAGTCTTCGATGGGAGGCACACACTGAATTTTGCCAACATCAGTTGGAGATCTGCCTTTAAGGAGGCAAACCTGTTGTTAGCTGATTGAACAGGGACAAATGATCCATGTTTCCTAAATCAGCCTATTACCCTCAGAGATGAAGCAAATAAGAGATGTTAAAGGGTTAATTAATTCACCTGGTTGGCTGCTTTTATGATTACTCTCAGTTTCTAGAATGATTTCCCCATTTTAAGAGAAATTCTGGCGTGATACTTCTTTAAGAAGTCTCAGCCTAATGCATAAATGGCAGGGGAGGAAGTAAGGAAAAAGGGTGTGTGTCTCTCTAAGGGCCTAAACAAGAGGGGATAGGTGCAGAGACAGAAATGTCTGGAGGTTTCTTAGAGATTCCTGCTAATCTGAACTATTTCAGTACTCCAAGGCAGGGGCTGTTTGGCAGTAGGGAGATGGAACAAAGAGAGTGTGGTTCTGCTGTCCATGGGACTCATCCACAACCTGGAGCAATGTATCTGCAAGCAGAGTAAGAGCAGGGTTACTCTGCAGTAAGAGCCCCTGCAGTTCCTCAGAGCCCTGCCATTGAGAATTGGTGGGAAGGATGGAGAAGCTGGTTAGGAGGCTGAAAGTGCCTGACATGTGTACATTCGTAATTATCTCATCTCCGTTTTCCTGACTCTTTGCAATCATAGCTGAAACTAGAAGAATCTTGATTTTGTTTAGGGTCTTCATTTGTTAGAATCAGTGATTGAGAATTTTGTTGGTTTTAGGTGACATGTCTAGATTGCAAGAGAGCTTAATTATAACCTAAATCTAGAGTGGACATAGTTTCTCATGCCATCTTGGTCTTTTTTACAAAGGGAAAGGTCCTAGTTCAGCCCATTAATTCTTTCTTTTTTTGGCCATACTGCTTGGCATGCGTGGGATCTACACTTCATTGAAACTGTACCCTCTTCAGTGGAAGCACAGCGTCTTAACCACTAGGTCACCAAGGAAGTCCTCAGCCCATTAATAAACATAGACTTAAAAGCAACCCAGGTGGAACCAACATCTGAAGGAAAACCAGAATTTTCTTTAAAAATAATCTGAAGTTAATTGTAATATTCATGAACAGATTTATCAGATTTTTGTATGCAAGCCTGAATTTTGTTTCAATCAACAGGCTTCCAGAAAGCCCTAGAAATTGCCTGATGAAGCTACCTAGTGCTTGCCTCAGCCTGACCATATAATAAGTTAGTGGGCTAGTCACCCCATGAAAAAGACCTAATTCTTAAGATCTTCTAGGATTTCCTCAGTTAGAAGTTATCATCCAGTGCTGGGCCTAGCCCTTACTGACAAATACATGAAATCGTTGATATAAATCAGAGAAACCATGTGTTTGAATGGCTATGCTAAATTCCTCAGCAAATCTGTGAGAATCTTTGGTTACTTTGGGAATATCTTTGACTATAGCTCGCAACTCAGCTTTAGCCCATGGCATATAAGAAATTAAGGATTTAGCTTCTGGATCCTCAGAATATAAGCTTCCCTGGTGGCTCAGATGGTAAAGAATCTGCCTGCAATGAGGGAGACCCAGGTTTGATCCGTGGGTCTGGAAGATCCTCTGGAGATGGGAATGATAACCCACTCCAGTATTGTTGCCTGGAGAATTCCATGGATGGAGGCTACAGTCCAGGGGTCACAAAGAGTTAGACACAACTGAGGGACTGACACTTAAGTTCATAGGATAAGGGAGTGGGGAGAGTTTCGTGGAAAAAGTGAAATTTGGTAAGAGAAATAATATGTGGGAACTGAGGGTATGCAGGAGGTGTAGGCAGTATAGAAGCAAAAGAGAAAGAGGTGGAACTTCGGACAAAAAGACCAAGGAGAAGGAGCATGAAGCTTTGGAAGCCATTTTATCTTTCTTTAATTGTCTGTTTGCCTCAGTTAATTTTAACATTTTGCAGAGAGGCAATTTTAGTCTCCTGATCATATTTGGATGCCTCAAAATACCAACTGGAATAGGTGTTTCATCCAGTTTTAGAAATTTTTGAGCTATAGTAGTCCAATTCATTTTTTAAAAATATAAATTTACTTATTTTAATTGGAGGCTAAATATAATATTGTAGTGGTTTTGCCATATATTAACATGAATCCGCCATGGGTGTAAGTTTGAGGATTTCAAAAGTTCCCCACATTGCCCATTGACATTCTGAATTGCCTTTGGTTAGATTGGTCCATTTAGTTAGAAATGACCATGGCTTTTAAATACAAAATTAGTGGGGGTCCCTTTAAGGTGAGCATCGTCAGAGTATTCAGACATCTGGGATCTCCTTTCTCAGAACTTTTTCTCTTCTAGAGTAAATGAATGCAAAAAAAAAAAAAAGCACTCACAAACAGAAGAAGGCCTTCACCAGAAAGGATGAGACCTTAAAATAGATCCTGAATAAAGCCGGGAGGGCAGCAAAATACTAAGAGAGCAGAAGCTTGAATCCAGGAAAAAAGACCTTCCAAACTCCAGGGCTGGTTAGAAAAGCAGTGAGCAACAGTGTCTTCGAAGTGGGTAAGGCACTTGTTTGCTCTCCATCCCCAGAACTGTAGGGGGTCTTCTTTGGATCCTTTTATGGGCACCAAAATGTTGACCTTAAACAAAAAGAATGCTGGATAAACAAAATGCCAGATTTTCTATAGGAAAATGGGTTTATTCAGATCAGTAGAGGTTTGCAATTCTGGGTCTGCAACCCTGGGGAGCCCTGTGCAATCCCTCACACAAGGAGGCAAGGAGAACCCCTTTACAGAGGGGAGAGGAAGTCAGGAGGGAGCTGGAGGAAACAGGGAGTCTCTGGCTTTTCATTGGTTGAGTCCTTGCCAGCGGAGAAGGAGTCCTTCTTCTTCTGTTATCTTTGCAGGGCATCTGAGCTCCCCCTCTGGTTTCCCGACTCTATTAATTGAGGTTTCTGTTTATTAATTTTTTTTTTTTTTTTTTTTTTACAGATCAAACACCGGGAGGAACAGAAACCAGAGACTGGGGCTCAGCAGGACCCTCCCTGCTAACCTCAGAACTGCTGGGCATCTTCTTGCTTCCTGTCACTCACCAAAAGGAGCAGTGTTTGAACTGCTTTCTTGATGGGTCAGATGCAGTCGCCCTTTGGGTGGGTCTGACCTCTGTTGGTTCAGCGGGGACTGTGCCCTGGGTTCAGGCTGCTCTTGTACGAGCCCTAGGGGGCACTCAGAGCAAGGGAAGGTCAGGGCCACCTGGGGGACCTTGTCCTCCTTGGTGACAGCAGTGACATAGGGCGGTAAGTGCTGGTGGCCGGTGCTCAGCCTTGTAGGGGGGTTGGGCTTCAGGAAGGACGCATCTCATAGTGTGGGCTTCATTGTCAAGGCTGAGAAGGTGTCACCTTTCTCACCCCTCCTGTCTGCCTTTGAGGGCTCAAGGGCCAGAGCACAGGTGGGCACACTGTGGGCACACTGCTCAGGAAAAGCCTCACGCCTTAGCCCAGGGCCACGGTGGTCTGGGAGGTGCTCCCAAAGCGAGACTGAAGGTGAGTAGGTGATTTCAGCCCAAAGTTACTGCATCTACACTATTCAGTATTTGCATTTTTCTCCCTTAAAGCAAAATCAAAATATCAGCGAAAGTCAAGCCTTCTTGGTCGGTAATAAACATGACCTTTTAGTTTAAGTATGTCACAGAAAATGACATACTTAAGCTTTGGAGGAAAAAAAAAAAAGAAGAAAAAATTGTGATAGTAAAAAAGAAGGATTTCTTGATTCACGGCTAGCATTCTTTGGAAGGATCCCAGAACATTAAAATGACTTCATGATCTCTGTTACTCTGTAGTAATAGATGGTGTATCAATGCTCTATACACATTACACATTTTAGTCCTTATAACAGATTCATGAGCTCGGCTGGCCTTAGCCCGCTCAGCATCGAGGAGGCAGTTGTAAGGGGGTTCGGTAGAAGGTGCCCCAGCCAAGAATCAGCCGCTGCTCCCACTTTGTGTGATGGGTCCTCATGTACCTGCTCCCAGCTCTCCTCCCCCGGGGGGCCCTTCGGAGCAGCAGCCCCGCGGGGAGCTCTCTGCCCTGGAGGGAGGGTGGGTGTTAACCGCTGTCCTGATGGCAGCTGTGAGTTTACACCTTGCATACACATCTCATGCACATATCTCTCACTGGACCTGCACCGAGGCCCTGGGAGGCAGAGCGTGTTCCTTTCATGATCCTGCTTTGTACACTCAGATCTGAGCCTCTGAGGGTACAGTAACTGCCTCCCCCAACTCCCAGGCCAGTTCCTGGCTCTTCACTCACTGTCTCCACAGTAGAGAGCCTGCTGGTGTCCAGCCCAGGGTGCTGCCCACCCACCCACACTGCCCCGGCTCGGGGGTACCTGCTGACTTGCTGCACTGAGTACTTGTGGCTGTTTTAATCTTCAATGTTCTTCCCTTGCAGCATGTTTGCCACATTTTTCCTTTGCTTGTTTTAGAAAATACTGGATTGGCCAGAAAGTCCCTCTGGGTTTTTCTGTAAGATGTCATGGAGACACCAGAACGAGCTTCTTGACCAACCCAGTAGTGTGGATCTGTGGCTTTCCTCTCAGCTAAGCGCACTGCCTGGTCTCAGGCCCCTTCCCTTGGACATACTCTGACCATAGGACTGACCATAGGACTGACTGCCAGGAATCTGGAGGAACCTGAATGACCTGCTTGATGATTCCAGGTATTCTTTGCACACTTGGTGTGAGGCGTGGTGGGTCCTGGGATGTGCAAGGCAATGAGAGCCCTTGAGACACTTCAGTGCAGCGGGAAAGACATTGTGTATAAGAAAGAACATCCCCTTGGCATGCAGACAAGGGGGTGGGTGATCCTTAGCAAACTGTGCGCTTGGTGTGTTGGGCTAGTTTTGAAACATGGATTCCTCTTTCACCCTGGATTTCTGTGTTCCTGTTGTGGTCCCTCCCGTTCAAACAGGAACTTTCTGCGCCTTATATCAGGTCAGGGGCTGAGAGCGGAAACAAGTGAACAGAGAGCAGGCCTGTTTAGCTGAAGTGGTGCTGGGGGGGTCTGTGGGGGGCAGGGGAGGGGGTCGCTGGGCAGCCTCTCTTGCTGAGAATGATGGCTTTGGAAGGCTCACAATGGAGCCACTCGCTCGACATCACCCTGGGCTGTGGGAACCACCCACCCTCGCAGGGCTGCCCATACTGGTGACTGGCAGGAATACCAAAGCTCCGTCCGTGTGCTGCTCTCTGAGCCAGCTCTGATGAGCCATTTCACCTCCTGCCTCCCGAGACTTGGCTGGAGGTGGCCTCCTCACTAACCTCACTTCGAGTCAGCTTCTCCCACTGCAAAATCCCGTCTCTCTTCGTACTTTACAAGTGAGTCTCTCAAGAACGCTCCTTGGTAAACCTTCTGCCTGAAGTTTTCTATCTCAGACCCTGTTTCCACGGAATCTCAAGGCCGTTGACATGAAACTGTTGTCAGAAGAGTCCTCGAAGTGGAAAACTGGAGCTGGAGTCCACGGCCACTGATGGCGTGGATCCTGTCACTAGGGGTGAGTGGACCGTAGCTGGTGCTTGAGAGACATTAAGGAGATGGTGACTAGAAGGTCAGTGGGATGGGGCAGCTGAGGCCAATTTGTTGGGGAGTGACAGGCTCAGGGTGGGTCATCACCTGATGGAGGCAAACTACCTCCTTGGCAGCACTGAAGCAAATCCCAAAGCTCTGCCTCTGGAAGACGGGTCAGCTGGAAGAACAGTCTTAAATCTAAGAATAGCAGAGTTTTGGAGAAGGTGAACTTTTCAGGCCTCCAAGGTCAAGGTCTGATAGGGAAGAGGTGCTTGGGATGGGTTACTTGGACAGTTGAGACCCTTGTTCCCCTGGGTCCTCTGGGCTGCAGAGCTGGTGCCCTCCACTTTCACAGAAGATTATCAACTCATTTCTTCATGATCCTACCAAGGCCTTAGACAAGGAAGGCATCTCACAAGACAGTGGTTGCCCGCTCAAGATCTAGCTCCATCATTCTCGCTGGCAATAAGGTGTATGACACGGGCCAGATCTCCGCACAGCCTAACTAGGCTTTGTTGTTGTTCAGTTGCTAAGTCATGTCTGACTCTTTATGACCCCATAGACTGCAGCACACAGGGCTTCCCTGTCCTTCACTTATCTCCCGGAGTTTGCTCAAGCTCATGTCCATTGAATGGGTGATGTTATCCAACCATCTCATCCTATGTCACCCCCTTCTCCTCCTGCTCTCAATTTTTCCCAGCATCAGGGTCGTGTTATGGCAAAGGAGCCATAGGATCGAGGTAGTATGTTCCAAAAAGGCCCAGGAGAATATTCATGGGATCAGGTCAAAAGTAGAGAATCTAAAGTTGAATAACGCAGAGTTTAGTCATGGGTCGGGGGGACACTCTACTTTGGTTCAAGATTTCACATCGTGGCCAGAATCCCTGGAGGCAGTGTTAATACCCTGCTGAGATGGTGCTTGAATGCTAGAGGAAGCAATCATCCACACTCAGCAAGATGGTGGGGGGAGGGACCTTGTGGCTCAGAGAAATGGACATGCTGGAGTGGATGTGGTCCCAAGACGGCCTGGGGGCTTCCCATGTCCAGAGCGATGCACTGGGGAGAGTGGCCCCAGCATCTCCAAGAAGCTCAGGAACAGCCATGCTCCGAGGGTCAAGTTGATGACCCCAAGTCTTCTGAGAACACTCCCTGGTCAACCTTCTCCGTACAGTTTTGCACCCAGGGCTCTGTTTCCAGGGAATGCTTTGAGTTTCAAGGTCTTGAGGATATGGGAAGAGGTCATGGAATATATAAGTTTTTTTGGGGAAAAGTCATCTGTAAGAGTAGCAATAACTCCCTCCAAGATGGAGACAAAACAAAATAAAAAACCAGGAAAGAAAGCTCCCCGGTGAATTTTCTTCAATTATTATGTTATAACCTTCTTTATTCCTAATGATGTTTTTGTTTTAAAATCTACTTTTCCCCCTGATATAAATATAACTATTCTGGTTTTGTTGGTTTTATTGGTAGCATCTGGAAAAACCAAAAAGCCTTTAATGTATGAGTTTTGCTTTTGTTAATAAGAATGGAAAGCTTATTTTTCATTACAAATTCCCAGGCATACCCAGCTCCCAGCTTGGTCTTCTTGGCACCATCATCATATCCTTTGGGCGTGAGTGTGAGGTTTGCCCCCCTTATCTCTGACAGTGGGGTCTCAGTCAGATTCAAGGTCTGTGCAACAGGACGGGGTTTTTTTATAAAGGCCATGAAAATAAAAGTTTATCACATCTGTCCTCAAGGCAAAGCTGATTTCATTGCTACTCTCACGTCTCTTGTTTCTAACTTTCCCTTAGCTTTTGGCCTGACAATTCCTTGTGATGTCATAAAGATATTTTGAAGAATGAAATAAAATTATTCATAATCTTTAGCTATTTTCAGTGTTTGGTCTGAACACGTAGCCTGTCGTGGAGTAGAAGCAGACCTCCTAGAGGTCACATTTTAAAGAAAGAAGTTATTGATGATGGTGAAATTTCACCATCCATTCATTCTGCACATGCACAGAACTTATCTAGACGATGTGATATAAATATCTACTCTGAATTTGGCAGGACAGACTACAGGATTTTGAAGCTCCATCATGTTCATTTTAATTAATTTTATGAGAGAGAGAGAAAAGGGGCAGGAGAGACATAGAGAGAGATGCAAGGAGGGAGAGAGAAAGAAAGAGAGGGTAACCCAGACTCTTCATGGTTTGTTGGATGAATGAAAACGCTACCAAACAATTTCAACAATTGATTTGCATTATACAGTTGAGACAATAAAATTGAAAATAAATTAAAGCCACTTAAACAACTGTTTTGTGGAACAAATATGTAAAATTTGAATATTTATGATGGTAAATCAGATTAAATTGTTGAATGATTTTTTTTTCTAATCTTTCATCAATGTTGTAAAGCTCTCAGGAGTAAGTTATCAAGTTTTTGGAGTGTGTTTTGATTAAATATAAATAAACTAATCACATTTTCACGGTTATAAAATAGTTCAGCAAATGGGGGAGGCAGTGAAGACAGCCTTCTCCTCCAGAAACATATGGTTAGCCATGTAGACATAGGAAAATTGTGTCTCAGTTCAACATTTCAATTAAATAAAATCTCCAAAGGCTAAGAAACAATAACAGATTTTATATAGCTGATGATAAAGCTGCATATTGTTTTTTTTAGAAAGCTAATAACCGAAACCATGTTTCAAAATTGTTCCAAAAGAGCCTTGAGTTTATAGTGCCTCTTAATTTCTTGGTACAGTCCCATCTGCTGTTGAAGTTCTAGAAACATCCTTTCCCTTTGGGATTCTTTCTGTTTCACCAAAAGGTGAAAAGTAAGAGGTTTAGGACAATTTCTATGCTTTTTTTTTTTTTTTTTGCTACGAAACATGAAAGACAATCCACCTTTCCTCTTCTTCTCCTTGTGCTTTGGATTATTGGTACTTTCATTCTGAAGTGAATCCTGCACTTAGGGCCACACTTAGTTGAAGATGGACCTGAGTGAAGTTGAAGAAACACTCACGCGCTGAGTCCCCGACCTGGCAGCTGGCCGGTGGCGGGTCACGTTTCTGCTCTGCCGGATGACACTTTCAGCAGCGTCTTTGTTCTCCTCCAACGTCCAGACCCTCCTTCACCTACTTTGGCCATCACGGCTTTGAAAAACGCCCTATAATATTCCTCGTAAATGTTTTGTGCGTGTTTTATTAGACTGTTCCCAGTGCCTCACATTTTGTTGGTATTAAGGAAGATGAGGCAGCACTTTGTTTTCAAAACTGGAGAAAACTGTTATTTAGTGGCCATTGCTGGTATTAATTTTTAAAGTGGTTTTGTATTCCAACCGCTTAATTTCTAATTGTTTTAGGTTGTCCAGGATTTTTCCAACATCTTGTCTATTGCTTTTTATTGTTACATTTATTTTCAAAAATATCTCTATAGTAACAGTAACAGTAATCACTCACATTTATAGAGTTTTATTTATTAGATACTCTTCTGGCATTTTCTATGTATTCACTTTTCATCCCCATGGCAACTCTGAGGTAAATAACATTTTATTCCTATTTTATCGCTGAAAGTTTGATCAAATACCATTCACGTAGTTAAGGAAATTCTTGTAGATTGCTTTGAAGTTTTTTTTTTCTTAATTTGGAAGGAATTTTGAATTTTATATAATAACATTTCTATGTACACTGAGCTAATCTTATGACTTTTTTCCCTTAAATTTGTTACTGTAGGGAATGACACTGATAGTTTTTCTGATATTGAACCATGTTTATATACTTAGGAGAAACCCTAATGGGTCATAGTAGAAATAAATTTACTATAAATCCTCAGTGTTTTAACCTAGCTTTGATCTTTGAAACATGGTTCCAGGTTCTGTTTTATTTTGTTTCCCTTCAGTCCAGTACTCAAGCTATTGACCAAGCATTTCATCAATGCAAAGCACTAATGTATCCTTATCCCTTGCTTAGAAAGGTAAGGAAAACAAGTCATTGATTACTTAATGTTAACATAGCATTTAGGTTAATCTGTTGACTTTGCATCCTGTCACCATCAAGTTGAGTAAAAGGGCAAAGAGCTTGCCTTTTTTTAAAAAAATATATAAATTTATTTATTTTAATTGGAGGTTAATTATTTTACAATATTGTATTGGTTTTGCCATACATCAACATGAATCTGCCACGGGTGTACACGTGTTCCCCATCCTGAACCCCCCTCCCTCCTGCCTCCCCTTACCATCCCTCCGGGTCGTCTCAGTGCACCAGCCCTAAGCATCCAGTATCATGCATTGAACCTGGAGCTTGCCTTTTAACCTTTAAAGATTTGCTTGATTAGTTCCCATGTCTGTTGATCCTAATGTGGGTGCTATAAGGGTGCTTTTAGCATTTTCTGTATGGAAGTCATAGAAGCACTCTTGTGGTTTGTGGTCCTGACAAGGTAATATGGTCTGAAGGGAGCCGTAGCTTCATGTCATTTGTTGGGAAGGTCCCTGTAGCATGGAAGTCCTGTAGTTTGGGGTTTAGAAGACCTGGATTAGAGGCTTCTCTGCCAAAACAATGGACTGTGTGTAATCTGGTATAACTTTGGACACCCAGCACTGTTGGCTGAAAAGTGAACATAATAGCAATCACCGTCCAGCCCAACATGTGGCACACGCTAGGATTAAATGAGACTGGCGTGCATGTAGAAATCCCTTGAAACTTGGATTATCCAGGCCACCCCCTCTTTCAGCACCAGGGACAACTGAAAGTTGTCTCTGCCATTGAATTAACACCAACTTTAAGCTTTCACCTTAATTAAACCCTTAATTGCTTTAGTGTTTCATGCCAAGGAATAAATTCCTTCAAGACTAATGAGTCAATACGTGCAAGCCAGGAGTCGCCTTTTGTACCAATAAAACCAGCCCATAGAGGAGTTACCCTAGCGGCCTTGCACAAAAAGGAAACATCCTATATTTACTCTGAAAGTCCTGGACCCAGAATCAGAAAGCAAAATGTGAGATGCTGGCTTCCCCTTGGACATGGCCACCAGGAGAAAAAGTTCCTGGCTTTTCCACCTGATGGCTGATATCAGGAGGACAGACAGGAAGCCCTCCTGTTCACATTAATGGTGACTGCTCCCTGCAGCTTGCCTTCGGCTGCAGAGCCTCTGCTCTGGGCAGCCAGGGGGTTGAGACACATTTCATTCATTTTGCCAAAAGAGTCCTGAGATTGAAATCGTGGTCTGACTCTGGTTGCCCTTCTGGTTGGATTCAGATCGTGTGAGTTGAGTTGATGACTTTCCATCCCTTGAGACTGCCTTTTCCTGTTCCCCATAGTCTTCCTTTTCTCCTCCTAAGGTGTGTTTGTGGGGCACACATGGCCGTGTTCACAGGAAGTTCCTCCTTTGAGTTGCCTTCCTCTGGGACTCCGACCTTCTCAGGTCTGATTCCTGTCATTCTGACAATGTCCCATTCTAATTTGGCAGCCTGAATCCTTTTAAAGGGGCTCAACTGTATTAATTCCCACATTCTGGTCTTGTTTGTTCAAAGGGGTTAAAAAATGAAAAGAAACTCACTTGCCAGTAGAAAGTCAGGATGAGACGTGGGATCCAGTAACACTTGCAGAGCACACATTCCATCTCCATCTAGATGTGTGTGGACAAGGCTTCTCTCCATTCATTGCCATGCTGGTCACTTTCCCAAGGTTGGAATACTCTTCCCAGAAGCTGCAGTGGTGGAGGGCTCCTCCGGATCAGAAGAATGCCTGCCTTGTGAAGTGAAGAACCTTGTGAAGAGCCTTGTGAAGTGAAACGAAAGTCGCTCAGTTGTGTCCGAATCTCTGTAACCCCACAGAATATATAGTCCATGGAATTCTCCAGCCCACAATACTAGAGTGGGTAGCCTTTCCTTTCTCCAGGGGATCTTCCCAACCCAGGGACTGAACGTCCGGTCTCCCACATTGCAGGAGGATTCTTTACTAGCTGAGCCACCAGGGAAGCCCAAGAATACTGGAGTGGGTAGCCTATCCCTTGTCCAGGGGATCCTCCTGACCCAGGAATCGAACCGTTGTCTCCTGCATTGCAGGCGGATTCTTTACCAACTGAGCTATCAAGGACGCCCGCCACCCTGTGAGCCTTCCCATAACTGTCTTTTTGATGATTGAAGTCCTTACAGCACCCGTGTGTTTCAGAGGGGCCGTTTGCCTTGCTGTTTGTCCATATCATGAATCTGAAGGGCAGTGACAGAAACAAGAGGGTGAGTGTTTGTAGACAAACAAAGTGGTGCATTTCTTTTCAGACACTTTCTGATTCTGGGTCCAGGACTTTCAGAGTAAATATAAGATGCCTCCCTTTTGCAAATGGCCACTGGTGTGACTCCTCCACGGGCTGGTTTTATTGGTACAAAAAGCAACTCCTGGTTTGGATGTATTGACTCATTAGCCTTGAAGGAATTTACTCCTTGGCACTAAAGACTAAAGTAATGCAGGTTTAATTAAGGTGGAAGCTTAAACTTGGTATTAATTTAACGGCAGCTTCGACTTTCAATTATCCTTGGTGCTGAAAGAGGGGGTGGCCTGGATAATCCAAAACAGCGAATAGCTTAGCATACATTCTACTTTCCCCTCTAAGTTTATCAGGATTGCTGTTCTAGTTTTGCTAGAAGGGGCTAATGTGGAAATGACCATGCAAGTCAGTTTTGGAGAAAGCAGGACCCTAGCTGGGGGAGGAGGGGTCCAGGCTGCCAGGGATGCAATAGGCACCCTATCTTGTTAGCTTTTTTCTTTCTTAATTGGGGTATAGTTGCTCTACAATGTTGTTAGTTTCTGTATACAACAAAATGAATCAGTTATACACATACATATCTCCTTTCCCCCCCGAGCCTCCCTCCCTCCCCCAGAACTCCCTCTGTGTCATCACAGAGCACCGAGCTGAGCTCCCTGTGTTAAACAGCAAGTTCCCACTAGCCATCTATTTTACACATGGTAGTGTATACCTGTCAATCTCAAGCTCCCAATTCATCCCCCCTCCCCATGTCCACACATCTGTTCTCTACGTCTGCACCTCTATTCGTTAGCTTTTTGAAATGTTACAAACACCTGCAAGGAAGATACCACTAGCCATAATATACACGAGGAAACTGATGCAGAGCCAAAAGACTGTTCATGGTTATTTCCCAGAAATTAGTAGAATAAGTGGTTCTATGTTCCTAGGCCCAACCTATGGGTTGAACAGAGGGGGAAAATGTTTCAATGGAAACCTGAATTGCAATGTTTTTACCCTTAGGAAAATTGGGTAAGTTCTCTTCTGAGTATTCTGCTGCTCTCTTTTTCAACAAAATTATAGGATCATAGCACGACTTGGAAGAAAACAGCAAAACAGAGAGAAAAGTACACTATTTTGCACAACAACTCTATCATTGAGGCTTGAGGTGAGGAAGAGAGGTCTGTGCAGGTGAAGATGTACCATAGCTTTTATTACAGGGTCCATAGGGCTTCTGAGAACAAGGACATATAAAAATCACGTGCTTATATAACTAGCAATGGAGTTCTCTGGTGTCACAAAGCATCCTTCACTCCAAATCAGTGGACACAATGGATTTGCTCTGAGGCAGAGGAAGGAAAAGCCCTGGGAGGTCAGATGAGGTGAGAGGTGGACCAGAGCTGTGAATTAGTCAGGGTTCTCTGGAGAAACAGAACCAGTAGGAGGTTGGTGTAGTTTCTTATGAAGGATTGGCTCACGTGATTACAGAGGCTGAGACGTCCCACCAACTGCTGTTTGTACATGGGAGGCCAAGGAGAGTGGAGAGTGTGGTCCAGTCTGAGCCCAAAGTGCGAGAACACGGGAGAAGGGATGGGTAAACCCGTCTGAGGGCGGAGGAGAGAAGAGGAGACATGCTGGCCAAAGCAGGGAGAAAGGGTAACAAGCAACCCCCTCCCTGCCTCCTCCACCTCCGGTTCTACTCAGGCCTTAGCAGATGGGAGGATGCCCACCCACTCTGGGGAGGGCTATCTACATTAGGGAGCCCACCTACTCATGCTCACCTCATTCCAAAGGAGACCAACCCTGAATATTCATTGGAAGGACTGATGCTGAAGCTGCAGCTCCAATACTTTGGCCACCTGATGCAAAGAGTTGACTCATTTCAAAAGACCCTGATGCTGGGAAAGATTGAAGGCGGGACGAGAAGGGGATGACAGAGGATGAGATGGCTGGATGACATCACTGACTCAATGGACGTGAATTTGAGCAAACTCTGGAAGATGGTGAAGGATAGGGAAGCCCGGCGTGCTGCAGTCCATGAGGTCGCAAAAAGTTAGATATCACTTAGCAACCGAACAATAATCACCCATAGACAACTGAACAAAATGTCTAACCTGGGCGTCTGTGACCAGTCGAGTTGACACACACAGTGAGCCATCCCAAGCTGCCTGTGAGAATGTGAGCCTCGGGGAGTAAGGAGACACCACAGAGCAGGCTCAGCTACTGTCGGGGCCAGGATGAATGAGGTCAGGGTTCCTTCCTGTAATCTTCCTGGGGAACCTGAATTCAGTAGCCTTGTGGCCTACCTGGTATACACAGCCTGACAGAGTGAATGTTTACCTGCTGGTTACCAGTTTACTTTCAGCCAGTGGATTTAGAGCAATGTATTAATAGCTACCACCCCAGCACATGCTAAAACCTTGCTACTCAAAGTGTGGTACCAGGGCCAGAGCAGGGGCACCAGTAGCTCTCATTAGCGGTGTAGCAGAACTTGAGTCTTGCAAGGCAATCCCCAGAATATCCCCAGATAATTCATCTGTGCATAGGAGTCTGAGAAAGCCTGGCTGGGAACATGCTGGTGTTGGGGTAAAATGTGGAGAGGGGTGAAGGTCATGAGGGAGACATGAGGTGAACTGGGGCTTTGGTGTTTATCAGGAATCCCCTCTGGTCCTTAGGCATCACTCAGAGCTTAGGGTATAAGATGCAGCCCCTAAGTCCAGTCAAGCACAGTCCTATAGGCTGCAGGTGGCCTGCAGGGAAGCTCACCCCTCCCTTGTCCTGAGCCCCCGGGGTCCAGACTGAAGCCTCCACTCGGGCCTGGTCCTCATCTGGACTCTGTCTCTCCCCAACTCCCCTCCAACAGCCCAGGCTGCAAAGGGAATCCTTGTTCTCTTTCTTCTTTCTCTTTGGCACCTTTGCATCGAGGTGTGTCTCTGAGGTCACGTGTCCTGTTTAATGCATGGGTCACTTCAGGGTGAAATCAAGGAGCATAAGTGTTACCGAGGACCCCGGACTCTCTGATGTTGGAATAGCGGAGGTGGTTGTTGCCTCGGGCCAAAGTGACCTCCATCTGGGAGGGGAGTGTTCCATCAGCTTCTCGTGTAAGGTGGAGGTACCACTGAACGCGTAGCAGAAGGCCATGCGTTGTGTGTGTTAGGTGTGTGTATTATGCTGTGTTTGTCCTGTAGCTCAATGATGGGAAGCACTTGACTAACTTTTGGGGTGCCTCCTTATTTTAGGGGTACTTTCATGGGGCAGGATTCTTGCCTGAAGAATCCCATGGACAGAGGAGCCTGGCAGGCTATAGTCCATGGGTTTGTGAAGAGTCGGACACGGCTGAGTGACTGCCACTTTCACTTACACGTTTGTGGGGCACTGAGGGTAGGCTGGTCCTAGACGACCCTCTTCTTCTGACCAAGGTCGATCAGCCCTGAGACTGTGATCCTGAAACACACCCTTCGCGTTATACGACTTCTGTCTGGGCAGCCATCGGAGCGGGAGGACGGTTGAGAAAAATCACAGCTGGCTCTTCATGTCCCGATGAGCCTGATCTGCATGTTCCATCCGTGACATGGTTCTGGATCATGTACCACAAGCCTGATTCTGTGTGAGAACCAGATCTGACCTTTGCTCTTCAGGAACCTTCCATCCAGTGAGCACGATGGATATTAAAAAAAAAAAAACCCACTCAAATAAATGTAAAACAATAGGTGCACTAAGTGATGTGAAAGAAGGGATGCACGGAGTGGTGAAGGGTATAAAAGGGGCATGATCCCCACGGGGAGACAAGGAAGGATCCCTGCGGAGGTGGCAGCTGAACGGGGTCTGAGGGGTGAGTAGAGGGTCCTGGCCTGGACGTGGGGGGGTGGGGCAGTGGCGCGGGCTTGTGTGTGTGTGTACCTGAGGGCAGGACCAGCGTGGCTGAAGTCCAGACTGCCCGGGCAGTGAGCAGCGTGGCAGCTGGGGCCATGTTCAGTTCAGTTCAGTTCAGTTGCTCAGTTGTGTCTGACTATTTGAGACCCCATGGACTGCAGCACACCAGGCCTCCCTGTCCATCACCAACTTCTGGAGTTTACCCAAACTCATGTCCATCGAGTCAGTGATGCCATCCAATCATCTCATCCTCTGTTGTCCCCTTCTTCTCCTGCCTTTAATCTTTCCCAGCATCAGGGTCTTTTCCAATGAGTCAGTTCTTTGCATCAGCTGGCCAAAGTATTGGAGCTTCAGCTTCTACATCAGTCCTTCCAATGAACACCCAGGACTGATCTCCTTTAGGATGGACTGGTTGGATTTCCTTGCAGTTCAAGGGACTCTCAAGAGTCTTCCCCAACACTGCAGCTCAAAAGCATCAGTTCTTCGGCACTCAGCTAGTTCTTTATAGTCCAACTCTCACATCCATACATGACTACTGGAAAAACTGTAGTCTTGAGTATATGGACCATTTTTGGCAAAGTAATGTTTCTGCTTTTTAATATGCTGTGTAGGGTGGTCATAACTTTCCTTCCAAGGAGTAAGCATCTTTTAATTTCATGGCTGCAATCACCATCTGCAGCAATTTGGGAGCCCCCCAAAATAAAGTCGGCTACTGTTTCCACTGTTTCCCCATCTATTTGCCATGAAGTGATTGGACGGAATGCCATGATCTTAGTTTTCTGAAAGTTGAGCTTTAAGGAAAACTGGCCATATTAAGGACTTTTTAAAAGCAGCAGGTGGTGGCTAGTGGTGACTGCTCAGATTGTCCCAAACTAAGGAGGATTAGGAAGAAATAAGTAACTAAATATATAGCCTGTTTTTGCAACTTGAGGAAAAGAGTAACACAGAAGCCAAATCCCAAACTTTTTAAAGATCATGGCAAAAGTGTGCGGCAACTAAGCAACTACTCACCTGGGGAGTTCATTCCTCTAAACACACTTTGGAGAGAGGCAGAAAGATGAAATACTACAAGCTGCCAAGACAGGCTCTGAAAGGCGGGTGAATAGAGTTTTCAGTGAGAGACGGAGTGTTCAGGGTTAGCAAAACTCACAGCTGCCTGGGCTTCATTCTTCTTTTCAAGTGAAACGGGA
Organism: Capricornis sumatraensis; assembly: GCF_032405125.1. Classification (NCBI taxonomy): domain Eukaryota; kingdom Metazoa; phylum Chordata; class Mammalia; order Artiodactyla; family Bovidae; genus Capricornis; species Capricornis sumatraensis. The sequence goes on along the minus strand of NC_091069.1, from coordinate 17,826,853 downwards.
AGAAATTTTCTTTTGCCAGGCGATCCACAGCTTCATTTTTCTAAGCAAAAGTCAAGGTTTGATAATCGTTTCAAGATGATTATTTATGACTTTTCAGACAAGCCTGTGGTGCCCTTGGCCCTGGCATTGCCTCTGCGCTGTCTCTGGCTGTCTCCTGAAGTTCCTGATTTCATTAGGAGATAAGAATGGCCTTGAATACTGGGGAGAAATGTAAAACTGTTAGCGGGTCCTTGTTGAAGTCAGGACATGCCCTGGTAAGCTTCTTAGGAAACCGGCGGCAGCCAGTGATACAGGGATTTGCCTGGCTCTATGTGTGTCTGTGTCTGTGTGTGTGTCTTGCGTGTCCAGATCACGCACCTGGCCTGCCCTGAAGAACTTGTGTAGGATAAGTCCTGACAGAGAAGGGATGGAGCCATGAGTTCCTGACACCAGGACTTTTCCCTTGCTCTTCCTTTCTCTTTCTTCCTGAGTTTGAGTTCCAGTTTCGGATGCATCTGCTGGATATGAGAGCGGTGTTTCTGCAGACCAGGGAGGGGGCTCTGCCAGCCTGGCGTCTGGCCCCCGGCATGTGTGGCAGGGCCTCCTGGGAGGGACCACTGGCTGCTCCTGCCTGGTCCACCTGGAGGCTCGGGGGTAGAGGCAGAGTGGGCTGTGGTGTGGCCTCTGGGAGGTGGCTTCTCAGGCTGTTCCCTCACAACAGCCATTGGGTCTTCACCTGGTGGCTCAGATGGTAAAGAATCCGCCTGCAATGTGGGAGACCTGGGTTCGATCCCTGGGTTGGGAAAACCCCCTGGAGAGGGGAAAGGCTACCCACTCCAGTATTCTGGCCTGGAGAATTCCATGGACTGTACAGTCCTCGGGGTCAAAGAGTAGGACATGACTGAGCAACTTTCACTTTCTCTTTCTTTCTTTCTGGTGGTAAGGGCAAGAGAGCCCTCTGGGGCCTCTCTGTAGGGGCACTGACCCCATTGCTGGGTCTCTCCTGACCTTTCCTCAGGAGACAAAGGTGGGCAGGGCTTGATAACAAGTGAGGAGGGACTGGTCACCTTCAAGTCTCAGAAACTGAACACTGTAGAACTGTTAAGAACTGTCAAACCTTTAAACAAAACAGAAAAGATTTTTCTTTAATCGCAATCTTATTTATCTATTTATTTTGAGTTGTGCTGGGTCTTCCTCGCTTTGTGTGGGCTTTTCTCTAGTTGTGGGGAGTGGGGGCCTCTCTCTAGGTGCCGTGCGAGCGAGGGCTTCTCACTGCGGTGGCCTCTCTTGCTGTGGAACGTTGGCTCTAGGCGCGCGCACTTTAGTCTTTGCGACTCATGGGCTCAGTAGTTGTGGCGGTCTGATTCAGTTGCCCTGCACCTTATGGAATCTTCCCGGGACAGGGATCGAACCTGCGACCCCTGCACTGACGGGCAGATTCCCAACCACTGGGCCACCAGGAATTTTTTTTTTTTTTTTTTTTTTACCATGGAAGGTAGTAGGGCTTGTGGGCAGGCTGGAGAACAAGAGGGGCTTTGCTCAAGTGTCTCTCGTTCTTGTTTACTCCTCCTGGGGCTGGTAGTGTGACAGCAGTTACTACCTCAAGCGGATGTTTCAGTTCCCAAGGTGGAGGGACTTCAGACAAAGGTCTGATGCCGATGTGTGGAGGTGTGATGCTCAGAGGGGTGGGCAGCTGCTTGTATTTCTGAGAATGGGGCAGGAGGAGCAGATTCCAATGATGATAATCAAAGACAGAGGTCTCCTGCAGAAGACAGATGAGGGGCGTCTGCCTCAGTCGACTCAGGGTGGCTGAGAGGCAATACCAAGTGGCTTGAATGACATTCGTTTCTCACATTTCTGAGGCTGGGAGTCCCAAGGCTCCCACAGACTTGATGTCTAGTGAGAGCTTGCTTTCTGGATCACAGATGGCTTCTTCTTGCTGTGTCTTCACCTGGTGGGAAGAACAAGTGTGTTCTTTGGAGCTTCTTTTTGGGGCACTGATCCCATTCATGGGGGCTTCAACCTTCTGCCCTAACCACCCTCAAAAGTCCCACCTTCTCTCCTTAAAATGCACTGAAAAGTCTCCAGGGCAGTGCCAGGCTGGACAGATAGATGTATTGTTATGCAATTATGAACAGCCATTTTCTGGAGGTCTGGAAGGCGCATCTGTCTTTATCTTTTGCGCCACGAGTCCTGGTAAGGAAGTGACTCTCACAGGTAAGCTGAACACAAGAGTCAAATTTAATAATTTGAAGGCACTTTCTAGGAATTTGCTCTTAATCACACAAGACAGCTGTAGCCTTGTGAGAGTAACGAAGCCACATAAAATTTAAGGTCACTTAAATTTGAGCTTCAGTTAAACAACGAATAATGTTTCAGTATAATTGTGTCCCATGTAATATTTGGGATACACGTATTAAAAAATAACTTCATCTGAAATTCAAATGTAGCTGGCATCCTGCATTTGGTAAGTCTGGCTGCCTTGTACTGGAGATAATAGATATGCAAGAGTGAAATCCCATTTCTAAACAAAAACTAATTTTTAGTCTTTTAAAATTATTATGCTAAACTGCTAAGTCACTTTAGTCGTGTCCGACTCTGTGCGACCCCATAGATGGCAGCCCACCAGGCTCCATCCCTGGGATTCTCCAGGCAAGAACACTGGAGTGGGTTGCCATTTCCTTCTCCAATGCATGAAAGTGAAAAGTGAAAGTGAAGTCACTCAGTCGTGTCCGACCCTTAGCGACCCCATGAACTGCAGCCTACCAGGCTCCTCCATCCATGGGATTTTCCAGGCAAGAGTACTGGAGTGGCGTGCCATTGCCTTCTCATAATAAATAGGAATTCCTGTGTCAGATAATTTCCTTGAACTTCTCAAAACATGGAGAGGATGGGAGGATGGCAGCTGTGTGGGGTCAGTGGGATTTAACGTCCCTGGAATCTCACCACCTTCCCCATCTTGGTCAATGTGGTATCTTTGGAGCCAGGAACTATGCAGGGAGCAAAGCAGGAATTCAATCAATGGTGTTGATGGAAAGATTATATGGAATAAACAAAGGGAAAGCTCAAGAGTGGCAGCGTGGCCCGGGGGCTCTGACCTTGGGAGCCGCTGGACAAATGGTGACCCCTTTGAGGCCTGTTTCTCTTTTCCTGAGTGCAGGGCATGGCCTCCCAGCACTGAAGTCCATTAAAAATGAACTTCTGCTCCCAAGTGAGTCAATGACCTTCCTACTGATGCCGCACGTCCTTACTGGGAACTCCTTTGGAATCGGCTGGTGTTTCAGCGAGTCCTGGATGCTGGGCTGCGGACTGCAGTCATGATTGCTCGCCTGGCAACCAGAGGAGGCTCGGCCGTTCTGAGTCAGGACCCTGAGTCAGTGGTCCTGCAGGGGTGGTAGGTGGGCTAGATTCCCAAGAGTCATTTCTGGGAGTGTAGGTACAAGTGGGGGCTTCCCAGGTGGTGTTAGGGATAAAGAACCCGTCTGCCAATGCAGAAGATGTAAGAGATGTGGGTTTGATCCCTGGGTCGGGAAGATCCCCTGGAGGAAGGCATGGCAACCCACTCCAGTATTCTTGCCTGGAGAATCCCGTGGATGGAGGAGCCTGGTGGGCTATCTTCCACAGGGTCACAAAGGGTCAGACACGAGTGAAGCAACTTAGCACATACACATGGAGGTACAAGCAGGGTGGAGTGGGGAGCGGTCTGGGGATGCCCCTGGGCAGCCCAGGGGCTCCCTGTGGGCTCTCATTTCAGCGGCCGGGACTCGGGGCTGTGGTCTCCAGTGAGCCCTTTCATCCACCTGCATCTTAGGCTCCTTGGTTGTAAAATGAGGAATTTGTGTTAACCCTATGGACTGTTTTCAGCTTTCAGCAGCCTTGCTTACATCCTGTGCTCTTGGGTTTACCTTCCTCTCTGTGTCATTTTGTTTCTGGGAGAACAGGCCCCGGTGACCTTGGCCCTGCCCTGTGCCTTCAGAGATGAGAGTGAGGAAGCAGACTGTTTCCTCCCTGGGTCCTGAACCTTTTATCCAGAAAGAAGGGAAAGCTGGATCTTTTCCCCCCCGCTTCTCTTCTTTAACAGATATTTTTAGCTTTTCTAAAAGCTTCTCACTCTGAGCCTTAAAAAGAAATAGGAACCTCTTCCAAAAATGCAAATGCCCTGGCAAGAAGCTGGAGGGGTGTTTTCAATCTTCACTGAACAATTGTTTTCTCTTCCGCAGACGTTCATGGTGTAAAGGGCTGAAGGTTCGGGGTGCAGAGGGGAGGATGGAAGGTGTGTGAGAACCCCAGGGACACCGGGGACAGCAGGAGCCTTTCCAGGGTTGCCCCATGGTGTGTGCGCTATGGCTGGCTTTCCTCAATCAGGAGTTTGTTCAAGTCACTCCTGAAAGCTCTGGGCTGGATAGGAAGCTGTTTAGAAAGATGTGAGTCCCTACAGCCTTGAGATGTGGAGGGGTCTTTCTCGCCTGGCAGGCCCCAGCCTGATACCGGCTTAGGAAATTAGCAGGAGCTGTTGATGGCACCCGGAGAGGGGCAGAGGCCGAGATGAGCTGAGCTGAGTGCGCAGTAGACTCCCATTGGCCGAGATGAGATGAGCTGAGCTGAGTGCGCAGTAGACTCCCATTGGCCGAGATGAGCTGAGCTGAGCGCGCAGAAGACTCCCATTGGCCGAGATGAGCTGAGCTGAGTGCGCAGTAGACTCCTGTTGGCTTAGGTTGCATCCTCCGCATTCACTGCTGCCTGCTGGAACGCAGCGCGTTCCACTGGCTATTTGAGGTCTCTCGTCTCCCATGGTGCCACTTCCTTCCCTGATTCTTCGTAGCCCCGGGTTCACACCACAAAAGACCACCAGCCGAGGAAGGAGGGATGAGCTATATTCCATCTCTTTCCCAGGACGAGGACGGGAAACGGGCTGAGCTGAACACTCTAACATGGTGAACACTCTGCTGAGCAGCTTGCAGTCTGTGACTTCACTTACTCTTTTTACAGTTATGCCTAATTCATGTTTTACCATTCCCAGTTGTGACCTACTTGAAGTGGGCCAGATCCACATGACGCACTCAGTTGTAGTTCAGCCACGCCATCATTAGATGCCAAGTTTTTGGTCATAGACAATGGGTTCAGAAAGGTTCGTGGGAAGCCGGGTCAGGAGACATCTCCTCCATCTGCTGGTGTGATTAGGGTCTGCATCCGGACGGGTGGGTGGTGGAAGTGACCCTTCCAAATGGATGACCAGACCAACCTGAAGAGAGGAAGGGGTTGAAAACAGCGTTTTTATTTGACAAAAGCGCCCCCCCCGCCCGCCCCAATCTGTTCAGGGTCTGCTAGGTGCTGGCTGTTTGGAAGGCGTAGGGGGAGAAATGGAGAAAAGCGTGTCTGCAGCCCTGGGTTCCTTACCTTTAGAGGAGAAAAGAAAACTCTTGGCAAGAGCTCGTCCTCATATTCCTTGAGTCACAGAAACACACTTAGGAACCGTAAACTTAAACTGCCGTGAAGGTGAGCTCTCTGACGGCTGCTCTCATGGCAGAGTGGCCTTCGTGACTGTCATGGATACCATGGAATGATAGCCATCATGAAATTAAAGCCACATTGCTCTGCCACTGGGGATTATATTGCAACCATGAGGAATTTAGAGGAATCAGAGATCTCATTTTCTTTCTGGGATTATCCAGATTCTGAACGCTTATTAAAATTCATTTTTATTGGAGTAGAGCTGCTTTACAGTGCTGTGTTAGTTTCTGCTATATGGCAGAATAAATCAACCAAACGCATGCACATGTCCCCTCCCCTTTTGGATTTCGTTTACACTCAGCTCACCGTAGACCATTAAGTAGAGTCTCTTGTGCCACCCAGTAGGTTCTCATTAGCTATCATTTTATACATAGTAATGTACATATGTCGGTCTCAGTCTCCTAATTCATCCCACCCCCTGCTTTCCTCCTTGGTATCCATACATGTGTTCTCTAAGTCTGTGTCTCTACTTTTATTTTGAAAATAAGATCATCTTTACCATTTTTTCTAGATTCCACATATATGCATTAATATATGGGGTTTCCCTGGTGGCTCAACTGGTAAAAAATCCACCTGCAATGTGGGATACCTGGGTTCAATCCCTGGGTTGGGAAGATCCCTTGGAGAAGGGAATAGCTACCCACTCCAGTATTCTGGACTGGAGAATTCCATTGATTGTGTGGTCACATATATGCACTAATATATGGTATTTGTTTTTCTCTTTCCAAGTTACTTCACTGTATGACAGGCTCTATCACTTTTAACAGTTGCGTATTTTTAAACTGTGTGTTACTATCAGAAAATTAGTTTTGAACAAAGGATCTTAGATATGTATAAATGTTTATTTATAAACTGGATGCTATATTGTGTTCATATATAATTTTTTAAAAAAAATATATGCCAGAATAGAAGTCTTAAACTAATGAGATACTTGTAAGTCCTAGAATTTTCTTCCTCAACCTCTGTGATTCTCCATGCGTATCTTTGGAGAATGTGGGTCTAGGCCCTGGTCCTAGGGAGAATGTCTTCTGAAATGGCAAACGTGGGTATTCTAGGGCCTCCGAAACAAAGGGCTGTCAAATGGGCGGTTTAAAGTACGGACGTGTATCGGCTCATGGTCCTGGAGCCTGGAAGTCTGAGGTCAGGGTGTTCGTGAGGCTGGCTGCTTCTGAAGGATGTGAGGGGGAAGCTGGTCGCGCTGCTCCCTTGCCTTCTGTGGCTTGCCAGCCGAGTTTGGCAATCCTTGGCTTGCAGAAGCATCAGCCCCGTCTCTTGCCTTCATCGTCCCCTGAGGTTCTCCCTGTGTCTTTTCACATTGTCTTCCCTCCTTGCACCTCTGTGCCTGTTCAGATTTCCCCTCGTTGTAAGGGCATAGTCATATTGCAATGGAACCTACCCTAATGACTTCATTTAACTTGATGACTTCTGTAAAGATCCTATTTCCAAATAAGTTCATACTCTGAGGCACTAGGGGTTAGGACTCCCACAAAACTTTTGGGGGAACATAATTCAAAGTCTGTAACATCTGGGAAACATATACTTTGCTTTAAGCAGTTAACTTGTGCCTGGAAAAGCTGTATGCCGATTATATATTCGCAGTCACATGGTCGTGTAAATTATGGATGTGTTCTTAGGGACATTATTTATAAACTGGCCTCTGTGAAGCTGCTCCAGTATTTTTTTTTTTCTAGTGAGAATGAATCCTTTCTTCCTCTACCTGTCTACAGAAAGTGTTTTAAACCTTTCTTTAACTCATATTTATTCTACCTTGTATAATGGTTGCCATGACAGATTCTCACATAAAATTGAAAGCTTATCAGGAAAGAAATATTTTCATCAACATTTTTGTCCATTTCCCTTTAGAACCACTTCCTACCTTCCCACTTACCAGTCCCAAGCATCTTTTTTTTTTTTTTAAGAGTTCTCTCAGACACGGTAGATGATCAATAAACATATCTTAAATTAAATTGACCTTTTTGTGAAATGTGCAGCCTTTCTATCAAGTCGACAGCAACTTCCTGGTCAGTTATCTTTGTGCAGGTCATTGAAATTCATCAACTGCCTTCCAGTCAAGCAGGGGTGCGAGGGTACCGTCCATCCCCCATGCCCATCACTCCTTTCCCCACAGTTTTTAAAGGAGAACTGAAAGCACTTGTTAGTACGTGTTCAGGCTCACAGAACTTCACTTAATTAAGCAGAACTTGGCTAACATCTGGGGTGGAGATACATCTTCCCCACAGAAAATTGCCTTGTTCGCCAGGGATGAGTCATGCCCCTAAGTCTTGGTCCGGGAGCAGGTGTTCATGGGGGTTATGTCCTGGCCTCCAGCGACCGTGAAATGCTCTTTCTGTAAGTGACAGAGTGTCTGGGAGATGCAGAAGCACCTGCGTTTCTTTACCAGCTTTGGAGGAAGTGTCACAGAGACTTTTCATTTAAACCTTCAGAGTTCCAGCTTATCTGCTGACTTGGCTTGCAAGGCTAGTGAGAGGAGGTTGTTGGTATTATTATTCATTTTGGCTTTGTTAAATAATGCTGGTTGCCACTCTGGAAAAGTCTGTGATTTTCCAGCCTCCTATGGATTAACCATTTTGCTTCACAACAGCATTCAGTCAACTCTGGCAGATGTCTGTTGCTGGTATGTTACCAAGGGTAAAACCAGTGCAGGTTCTTTCAACCTACTTGCTACTCTTATGTCACCCGTCAGCTGGATTCACCATGTAATTTTGTTACCCCTGCATCGTATGGTTCTCTCTGAGAACACCATCAGTCAGTGAGTTCTTCTGATCCACGGACTGGGAGCAGGGAAATCATCTCTGCCTTTTTTGCTTCTGAAATAATTTGTCCTAGAGAGGTGACCATTTTTGATCAACCAAGCTAGATTTCCCATGGCATTGTAGCAGTGTAAGAAAGCTACTCAGACTTTCACTTCTTCTCCAATAAACTGTGCGCGTAGCATTGCTCCTCTTACCAAAAAGTAACTCTTTGATCATTGGCTGAAATACTTTTTATCTATGAATGTATTTCTTTGGAAGGAATGATGCTAAAGCTGAAACTCCAGTACTTTGGCCACCTCATGCGAAGAGTTGACTCATTGGAAAAGACTCTGATGCTGGGGGAGATCAGGGGCAGGAGGAGAAGGGGACGACAGAGGATGAGATGGCTGGATGGCATCACTGACTTGATGGACGTGAGTCTGAGTGAACTCCGGGAGTTGGTGATGGACAGGGAGGCCTGGCGTGCTGCGATTCATGGGGTCTCAAAGAGTCAGACACGGCTGAGTGACTGAACTGAACTGAACTGATACTTGAGACAACCAAATAAGGATCTAGCAAATTACCCAACTTTTGTGCCAGACACATTGCCATTATCTCGTTTAATAGTTATCTGACAATGAGCTTTAAAATTTTTCATAAATAAGGAAATTGAGGCACAGAGAAGTTGAGTATCTTGCTGTAAGTCACACAGTTCTGAGTGGCAGGCCCCAGATCAGAAGACAGGGATGACCCAATCCAGAACTCTTTCTCTTTGCTATATTCTACTGCCCACATACTTCAGCAGATTTCGCTCCTCTCTGCCCATTTCAAGAGTTTAAGAGTTTGTCTACCACACTGGATTTTCAAAATGGGTCACGTCTACTGTAAATAAAGATTGCCAGGCTGCCTCATGACACAAAGCTCAACTCTGTAATGTACTACCACATACTGGAGGAGTTGCTTCGCATGATGACATGATGGGAATATTCCATTTCTCTTCAACAATGACCTTTTATTAGTTTGAGGGAGCAGCTTACATATCAGTGATTCAGGATTGCAAAGCAGAACTATCTGTTTCTGAGAAGGCTCACCACCCACCTGCATGTTCCTTTCCGCTAACCCTCCTCCTTCAGACTTCAAGACAGCAAGTTGCAGGGGATACAACATACGGCCCTTGTTAATTGCAAATTAATAGTGCCAGGGAGCCATGCAGATGGCACCTGAAGTCAGTTGCTGACGGCGTCATGTTCTGGTTATTTTTTTCTTTCCTGTAAGGGAACTGTACCCCCAGCAAAAGCAAAGTGGTCTCAGATTCTTGTTTTGCCCTGTATTGCTAAAGAATGGAATTGTGTTCTTGGCTAGCCACCTTCGGTGGTTTTCTCACTTATTTGCTCATTAATTATAGCCAGTTCCAGGCTCTGGTGGTCACAGGACACAGGTGTGACTCTGCACAATTTTTTCTGTACATTTTAGACCACACTTGCTTAGCTGGTAAATATATTGTGCTATGTTTCTTTGCTGATTCTTGAGCAATCCAGAGGGAAACTCCAGTGTCGTAACAGCTCCACAGGGAACATTTGTGCTTTAGTTGGCAATTAGGTTGAACTCATCAAATAATCTTTCCCTCCAGCCCCCAAGGCTGTTGCATGCAAACAACCAAAGTCAACTAACCCAAAATTTGTAGGGGAGAATGATCCTTGTAGCAAACTGGATGATGTCATTCTCCTGACTTTCCTAAACTGGATGGGAAGAATAGTTTTAACAGCTGGCTTTGACTTATGTATTTGAACAGTTGCTTAGAAAATAAAGCACCATCCGGGAGTTTGATATAACCTTGCACTTCACATTTTAGGACAGGAGCACAGACCTGGGTTAGGTGGCTGTACCTTAGACCAGCCTGAACTTAAACATCTAGCTTTCTCCTCAAAATTTGTGATTAATCCTTCTAGAGAAGAAGAGAGTGTGTGTGTGTTGCAGGGGCGGGGAGGGGGTTAGAGCCAGGTCTGTCTGGCTATAAAATCTTAGATCTGGATGGACAATTAAAATATCCTGTTATAGGAACCCCCTCCTTTTTTGGGAAGCAGACGTCCCTGCCTGGCACCCTGATACTTGAGCTTCATGAATATGTTGCGGCCCAGGAATGGGCACAGGTGCTCATCAAGGCCAGCTTGGTCCTCAGTTGTGGCTGGAAGCAACAAAACTGGCCAAAGTGATGGGCAGCAGGCTGGACATCTGAAGACCGGGAAGGCTTGAGTCTCACTTAGTGGTAACTCCTGAACCATCCACGCTCACCTCTCTTATTTTTCAGTCTCTTGTTTTTAAGTCCGACTCTTTGAAACCCTATGGACTACAACACTCCAGGCTCCTCTGTCCTCTGTCTCCCGGAATTGGCTCAAGTTCATGTCCATTGACTAGATGATGCTATCTGTCTCATCCTCTGTCACTTCCTTCCTTTGCCTTCTATCTTTCCCAGCATCAGGGTCTTTTCCAGTGAGTCAGTTCTTTGCATCAAGTGGCCAAAGTATTGGAGCTTCAGCTTCAGCATCAGTCCTTCCAATGGATATTCAGGACTGATCTCCTTTAGAATTGGCTGGTTGGATCTCCTTGCAGTCCAAGGGACTCTCAAGAGTCTCCTCTGACAGCACACTTCAAAAGCGTCAGTTCTTCGATGCTCAGCCTTATGGTCCAGCTCACACATCCATACATGATTATTGGAAAAACCACGTCTTTGACTGTATGGACCTTTGTTGGCAAAGCGATGTCTCTGCTTTTTAATATGCTCTCTAGGTTTGTCATAGCTTTCCTTCTAAAGAGTAAGCATCTTTTAATTTCATGGCTGCAATCACTGTCCGCAGTAATTTTGAAACCCAAGAAAATAAAGTCTATCACTGCTTCCACTGAAAGAGATGAAAGAGGAGAGTGAAAATGCTGGCCTGAGAATATTAAAAAAACTAAGATCATGGCATCCTGTCCCATCACTTCATGGCAAACAGAAGGGGAAAAGTGGAAGCCCACCGCTCAGGATGTTAAAAATAGAACCAGTCATGCCGCCTCACGGGGGCTCATGGCTGGTTGTGCTGCTGTAATTAAAAGTTCGGCCCAAACTCTGAGCAGCAGAAGCAGCATCAGTTCAAGTTCTGGGCTTCCCTCCAGCCAGGCGCTTCCCAAATGCCCTTTGCGCACGTCGTCTCCTCAAGGGCCCCTTTCCAATGTGGCTGTCATTTTGCTGAGTGGGTGTATCCTCTCCACCCCTCCACGCTCTGCAGGAGCTGATTACAGTGACAGGAACCAGCCCTGGGCTCAGGTCCACGGGAGGCACTTGTGGGCAGAAAGACTTTGGCCCACTCTGCCTCCTTCTATCTACATAACCACCCACTTGAGCCGTGAATAGACACAGCGCTCACCTCGCTGAGCAGCACTGTGCCCAGAGAGAGAAAGGGAAACCCAGGGAGACGGTGCGGTCCACATGGGGCGAAGGTGGCTGCTTGATGAAGCAACACAGGCTCCGGCTTGTCTTCTTGTTTGAATGACTTGCTCTTGTAGGATGCTGATCAGAAAGACCTCATGGGATTAAGACATGTGGGAAAGAGAGGACGATAAAGATGGGGCAGAGGGAAAAGTGGACCTGGGTGGGAGCCCGGGGAAGGTTCAATGGATCCCTGGAGGGTGGTGGAGCTGGGCTGGCCCTTCAGAAAAGTCTAGAGTTGCAGCCACCAGTAGGATCTGGTGTTGATTAGAGGTTGGATCCAGGCTGCCCTGGGAAGGAGCCATGGGTGAGGCATGTTTGGCCAGTACCGTGCACACTAAGTGTGGAGCTTGGTTTGCAAGCCTCCTCACTCTGGGGCTGAACTGCCTACCATGTATCTTACCAATAAATGAAATTCAATTAGCATTAAGTGGATATTTACTATATGTAAGAACTCTGTGCTGAAGGGCAATATTTAAAAATAAGTAGTCCATCAGCAGATGAATGGATAAGAAAGCTGTGGTACATATACACAATGGAGTATTACTCAGCCGTTAAAAAGAATTTATTTGAATCAGTTCTGATGAGATGGATGAAACTGGAGCCGATTATACAGAGTGAAGTAAGCCAGAAAGAAAAACACCAATACAGTATACTAACACATATGTATGGAATCTAGAAAGATGGCAATGACGACCCTGTATGCAAGACAGGAAAAAAGACACAGTTGTGTATAACGGACTTTTGGACTCAGAGGGAGAGGGAGAGGGTGGGATGATTTTGGAGAATGGCATTCTATCATGTATACTATCATGTAAGAATTGAATCACCAGTCCATGTCTGACGCAGGATACAGCATGCTTGGGGTTGGTGCATGGGGATGACCCACTGAGATGTTATGGGGAGGGAGGTGGGAGGGGGGTTCATGTTTGGGAACACATGTAAGAATTAAAGATTTTAAATTTAATAAAAAAAAAATAAGTAGGAAATACAGTCCCCACATCCCATAATTTACAGACCTGCTTGTGTGTGTGAGTGATTGGTGGTCAGGGAGGTGCAGGAATCTTTCACAGAAAGACATGGTTGAACACAAATGCCATGAGGAGATGGAAATAGTCCTATGGGGTTTTCATAAAGTTGGGATGGATCACTTCTAGCTAAGGGGAGCAGGCCGTACCGGCTCTGGAGTTGGTCTCGCAGGGTGGGTGGGACTTAGATGACAAAGGGAAGCTCAAGGACATTCCAAATGGAAGGCAGCCACGGTACACACAAAGGCACCAATACCAGAGCATATGGAACACACTCAAGAGTGTGTGCTGTGCCCGCGTGTTGGGAGAAAGGATGCCCAATGGCTTGCACATGGATGCCAAGTTGCTTCAGTTGTGTCCGACTCTTTGTGACCCTATGGACTATAGCCCACTGGGCTTCTCTGTCCATGGGATTCTCCAGGCAAGAATACTTAAGGCAGTTGCCATTTCTTCCTCCAGGGGAATTTTCCCAACTCAGGGATCTAACCCATGTCCCTTATGCCTCCTGCATAAGAGAACCCACCTGTGGGTGGGTTGTTTACCACTAGTGCCACCTGGGAAGCCCAGCCAAAGGCTTAGTTTGGCCAAATAACAAGATAGGAAAGTCATAGGATAGTGGTAGGCAGTTCATCTTCCTCCTCCCACCCATCTCCCTCCCTCACTGGCCCCCAGTGCTAAACTGAAATGTCCTCAAAGACTGTCTTATTGGTCCTGCACCAGACACGAGGGGACAACCACCTGCCCATTCCACTCAATCAGTGGGCTTTAACTCCTTTCTCCAAGTCACAGAAAAAGTAGACAGACCTGAAATATCTGTCCTGTTGCTTCCCTACTGCCCTTAGATGCCCTTCCTGACCCCACTCTCCTCCAGCGGAGCATATAACAATTTTTTTAGAGCAGCCTCTGCTGAACTCTACAGCTGTTTGTAAAATGAATCTGAAATAAAGCTCCAGCTTCACATCCTGGGAGAAGACCATATTCTCAGTTTCTCCAGGCTCTTCAAGGAGAAATCGCCATGGGAGCCTGAGACCTTGGCATGGGGCTGTGTGATCTGGACCCCCACCCTCTAGGGGCTGGTTTCCGGGGCTATCACAGTTTTCCATTTCCGCCTCCAGGGGATCTTCCTGGCCAGGTGTGTCTGCTGCATTGGCAGGCAGATTCTTCACCACTAGCGCCACCTGGGAAGCCTGGAATTAGTATCAAATGCCACACAAGAAACCTTTAGGAAGGATATAAATAAAGAGGTCCTACACAGTCTTCCCATCACCATGTCCGTCGGAGAGATATCGATATTTAACCATTGAATGAGTGGGTTTAGAGTTGGGGGAGTGGAGTTTGGACACGAATGATTGGGGAAGGCTCTTTGGAGGAGAAAGGAGCCTGGAGAGTTAGTGTCTCCATTTTAAACCATGAACAGATAAATGTTTGCCTGCCTGGCATGTCAGGTAAAAGACATGGTAAAAGACATTTGGGAAGTGCTTTCAAATATATGAAACTATTTTTATTGTTATCACATTTGGGTCCTTTCAACAGTCCTTAGGGAGTGTTGTGTGTGTGTGTGTGTGCATGCTCAGCCATTCAGTGGTGTCTGACCTTTTGTGAACTCATGGACTTAGCCTGCCAGGATCCTCTGTCCATGAAATTTTCTAGGCAAGAATACTGGAGTGGGTTGCCATTTTTCCCTCCAGGGAATTAAACCACTTATACCTTTGAATAAACCTGGACAGCAGACACTATAACAAATCCTATCTTCGATCTAAAACAGAGGATAAGAAATGACCGTGTGGAGCCTAAGGTCAGTCGCATAATTAGCATCGGCAGCTGGGCTGAATTTGTCTTCCAGGCAATTTGCCATGGGTGGGGTGCCCCCTACCCGTTTTCTTGGAGAGGGCGTCCCATGGCAGGGAAGGGAGACACAACTCCTTCCTGTTTCTGATGCCTCATTAGATTCTAGAGGAAGAGACTGGGGCAGGACTGAAAAGTCTAGAAATTTCTGTCTGCCCTGTTAGCTCTGCCTGGCTGCTTGAGGGCAGTTTAGTCTTTGCCTTCCTTTCTTGGGGCTCCCTGGAGTAGCGCTCATCATCTAGCTCTTTTCTGGCTGCAGAGGGAGGTGCAGAACAGACCTGGGAAGCCCTGAATCCCTGGAGGAAAGCCTCAGAGTGGGCTGTTCGGAGCTGAGAGCAGTGCTTATTCCAGGCCTTCAAGCACTCCCCGAAAGGCATTCCTCTGCCCTCAACGCCCTGAAATCCCTTTAGAGAGGCAAGTCCTGAATATAATACAAGCACACTCCAGAATGTCCCGGAATTTTCCCCAATCCAATGGAGAATAATTATACTGTTATGGCTACAATTCAGCTATCGATAAGGCTGACCCCTGTGCTGGTCAGGTAGTCTTTTTCTCCAGCAGCTATAGAAAATTCAAACAATCCCTAGAGCACTGTCTGCATGGACTGCTTAAAGCCTGACAAATGGAATGATAAAATCCTTAGTCTGCATAAAGTTCCATTTTGTCCTTTACTGCCTTTCCACAATCAAATTAAAGTTTAAAGGGCTTTTCCTCACTCCGGGGAGGAAAAGTGCCATTGGAAAAAAAAAAAAAAAGAGAATCATCTCACTGGCAAATTAACAGATAAGAGTCAACCCTGCTGACGCAATGCCAAGCCGAGGTAAAAATTCAATCTCTTTATCGCAGAAAAGTCATTTTTACTAAATCGGGGAAATAAGAGTAGGTCAGGATACAGGAACAGTTTCTCCCTCTCGACGTTTGAGATATAAAACTAAAATGGAATTGGCACTTATGTGTGAATCACAACCCTATTCTCCTTCAGATGACACCACATTTATTAAATTCTTCTATGAGAAATTATAAAGTTGCCCAAGGAATAAAAGTGATGCTCATGATAACAGAGCAGAACTGTGGGCTATTTCTAAACAGCATACTCAGCGTGATAATTGTTGCTTAGATAAAGCCCTATCTCGTCAGGGCCTCTGGGTTTAACAGCAGACTTGGCAAATTAATACAGTCATTATACAGCCAAAAGCTGCATCACTTACCCATTCATTATCGTTCAAATCAAAATTCATACTTTTCCGGGTCTCCCCAGGGTTAAGAACTAGATAGGGAAGTTTATCATTCTGCAAAATAACCTCTCCTGGTTCTCTCTCCACCGTGCTAAGAGAAACAGCCAATCATGTTTTTATATTAATTTTCATATTAATGAATCCTGTGCTGATGGACTAGGAGAGGTGACTTCTTTTCTGGTTCCATCCAACACCTGTTTCTCCAACTCTGCCAACTGCGTGGGGAGGAAGAGTGGGATACCTGATTTCTTGTTGTTGTTGAGTCACTAGGTGATGTCCCACTCTTTGCAACACCATGGACTGCAGGAAGCCAAGCTTCCCTGTCCTTCACTATCTCCCCTAGTTTCCTCAAACTCATGACCATTGAGTCGGTCATGCCATCTAACCATCTCATCCTCGGCCACCCCCTTCTCCTTTTGCCTTCATTCTTTCTCAGCATCAAGGTCTTTTCCAATGAGTTGGCTCTTCATATCAGGTGGCCAAAGTATTGGAGTTTCAGCTCCAGAATCAGTCCTTCCAATGAATATTCAGGGTTGATTTCCTTTAGGATTGACTGGTTTGATCTCCTTGCAGTCCAAGGCACTCTCAAGAGTCTTCTCCAGCACCATCATTTGAAAGTGTCAATTCTTCAGTGATCAGCCTTCTTTGTGGTCCAATTCTCACATCCATACACGACTGCTGGGAAAACCATAGCTTTGACTATATGGAATTTTGTCGGCAAAGTGATGTTTCTGCTTTTTAATATGGTTTATCCAGTGGCTCAGCAGTAAAGAATCTGCCTGCAATTCAGGGGACGTGAGCTCAATTCCTGGGTGGAAATCTTCTCCCTGGGTGGGTATCTTCTCCATGGAGAAGGAAATGGCAACCTATTCCAGTATTTTTGCCTGGGTAATCCCAAGGACAGAGAAGCCTGGTGGGTTATATATAGTCCTAAGTGTCTATGTCCCTACAGAAACTAAATAATCAGATATACTAGGCTTGTCATAGAAGGTGCATGTCTAAAGGCAGCTGACCAAGCCCTCCAGACAACCTGGGTTTGGAGGATCTGTAGAGAGATGGAGCTTGGGAAGCTATGAAAGATGCTATTAAAAATCCAGTTTTTTACAGATGGGGACATTTTCAATTAAGCATAACTTCCCAGATCGTATAACCAGTTTACTCTTATTCTAACATTTAGCTTTTAATTATTTTGATTAAACATTTCATCTGAACAAATGATGTTGCCAACTTGACATCAAAATCTGAAAGCTTATTTATTTATTTAGAATTATGAACTAGGAGAAGGACTTCTTGATTTCTAAATATTGATAGATTCTACTCTGTCTGAATCCCTCAGCATACTCCTTTCTCTCTCTCTCTCTCTTTTTTTTGTTATTTCTTGTTCTTGCTAGAATTTGCTGTCTCTGTTTGGACCTGATACCCACAGGAAGTTTAGAGAAACATGACTATGAAAGAACAGAGCTGGATCACAAGCAACACTTGATTTAGAAGGAGCATCTTCTCCCCCAGAATTTTTCAGCAGCCTGAGAAACAATGTGATCATTTCACTCCTACCACCCAGTGAGAGGCAGCCTAGGAAGGTTCCAGAGAAGGTGCTGCTGGCTCAATATGTAGGGACCCTAGCTGGTGTGTGTTTTGGGGACAGAATCTTCACATCTTTCTGAAGCCAACACGTAGTTTTCTTAGCTGTGAACACATAATGCTCAGACGCTTCATTTGATCAGGACTCCTCGTTCTGGGACACCACCTACATTTCAGCATATGATTTACGGAATTGAATCATCCATGTGCTCCCAGGCCTCTCAACATCGCCTTGGTTTCAGAATCCATGTTTCTTATTTTGTCAGTCCATGATTTTCTCCCTCGCTTTTATAGCAAACCTTTTCGAATCAAGCACTTCTCACAAGTTCACTTTCTAGAAAGGCAATGAGTATGAAAACCCTTTCCATGAAATGTAGTCCAGGGAATGATACGTTGTTGGGAACTGTAGGCTTGCCACCCCATGGGGACAAGTTATAAAGACTTACATCAGTCTACTCTGAATCAATTTCAAATGTCTCTAAATGGCAACAAATTCTTTTCAAGATGAAACAGGAATCAATTCAACAACCCAAGTTGGCACCAACATGTCGAGGCTCCATGTGATAATTCTGTGTAAATGAAAGTATTTATAACTTTTCGAAGCTTACTGCCCCCAGTTACAAGAAATGAAATTCCACTTGGGTTTCTCAGCTCTGTGGTCTCTCCTTTTCAGTGTAGAATGGCTGTTGGGCTGTGTGGGGATAATTATTTTGCTGAGGAGTTTATACTGATGCATGCTTCTTCTGCCCACATCAACTCCAGGGCACTGGAGCACAGCCAGACATATTTTTCCACTATGTGCTTTGTTATGAAGAAGTCTCCTTTTCAGAGATCTTCTCTGATGGGTGCTATTATTTTTATTTACATGTGGAATGAGAATCAACTCAAATGAAGGTCCAGCCAGATGCATATGGGATTGGTAAAAATGGAGATCTGGACTAAATTCGTTTTAAAATTGAATTGAATGTTGTCTTTATGGACTTGCCTGGAATGCACTTGATTGAATCACTCATTTTCTAAAAGTGTTTGTTCTTATTTCAGTGGAGATGAAGGCATGGGCACCACACGGGATCAGAGGATGGTGCATTTTGTGCACTTGGAAGGGCAAACAAAAATTGGCAAGAATGGACACAGAACTTTCTTCGTTGGTGTTGCCAGCACTGCAGAATCAGATCAGACAAACTGGCATTGTCTTCGCTTTCTCTCCCTTGTTGATAAAAGGGAAGAGGGGTGAGGCAGAAAGTTTTGTGCAAATAGATCCATAAGTGAAAACATTTCACTAGCTTCATTAGCCTGGACTCCGTTCAGGGTTCAACAATTCAACCATTAAATGGGTGTAAGATAATAATTAGAGTTCACAGGGTTGTTGAAGGGCTTCCCAGGTGGCTCAGCAATAAAGAACATGCCTGCCAATGCAGTAGATATGGGTTTGATCCCTGGGTGGGGAAGATCCCCTGGAGGAGGGCATGGCTACTCCTTCTAGTATTCTTACCTGGGAAATCCCATGGATTGGGAAGCCTGGCAGGCTACAGTCCACGGGGTCACAAAGAGTCGGACGTGACTGAGTAACTGAACAACAACAGCAACAAAGGTTGTTGTGAGGCTAGTCGATGAACGTAAAGACTTTAGAACAATCCCTGGCACGTGGTTAGCCTAAGTGCGTGCTAATGGCATGGCATTAGGATGACTACTTGTCATTATTATTGATCAGACTTAGACCCCTTTCTGGCAGCTAGAGGCAATTTCAACAGAAGCTGCAGAAATTCATGACTCCAAGTGCGCTTAGTCAATTTCCACTCCGGCCTTCTTGGCTCTGTGATTTGGAGCAACTTAAACTCTGTCAAGCTCAGTTTCTTCAGCCATAAATAGAGATAAGGACAAGAGTTCCCACCTCGTGGGACTGTTGGACTCTCACCTGATTGGGCACGTCAAATGTCATGTCCACGTGGATTAGCTGTGATGGTTCTGGGTGCTATTCTGTTCACATCAGGACCATTGTCGCTCCCCGCCATTCTGTAGCTTCTACTGCAATTCATTCCAGAGGGAACTCAAGGTCTCTTCTTTGGCAGACTCTTTGCCTGTCTTGTATCCTGCTAGTTTCTGACTTGGATCTATGTCTTGACATTCAGAGTTAGAGTGTTACTCTCAGACATAAATCACAGCAGGATCCTCTATGATCCACCTCCCAGAATTCTGGAAATAAAAGCAAAAATAAACAAATGGGATCTAATTAAAATTAAAAGCTTCTGCACAACAAAGGAAACTATAAGCAAGGTGAAAAGACAGCCTTCTGAATGGGAGAAAATAATAGCAAATGAAGCAACTGACAAACAACTAATCTCAAAAATATACAAGCAACTTATGCAGCTCAATTCCAGAAAAATAAACGACCCAATCAAAAAATGGGCCAAAGAACTAAATAGACATTTCTCCAAAGAAGACATACGGATGGCTAACAAACACATGAAAAGATGCTCAACATCACTCATTATCAGAGAAATGCAAATCAAAACCACAATGAGGTACCACTTCACACCAGTCAGAATGGCTGCGATCCAAAAATCTGCAAGCAACAAATGCTGGAGAGGGTGTGGAGAAAAGGGAACCCTCCTACACTGTTGGTGGGAATGCAAACTAGTACAGCCACTATGGAGAACAGTGTGGAGATTCCTTAAAAAATTGCAAATAGAACTACCTTATGACCCAGCAATCCCACTGCTGGGTATACACACCGAGGAAACCAGAATTGAAAGAGACACATGTACTCCAATGTTCATCGCAGCACTGTTTATAATAGCCAGGACATGGAAACAACCTAGATGTCCATCAGCAGATGAATGGATAAGAAAGCTGTGGTACATATACACGATGGAGTATTACTCAGCCGTTAAAAAGAATTCATTTGAATCAGTTCTGATGAGATGGATGAAACTGGAGCCGATTATACAGAGTGAAGTAAGCCAGAAAGAAAAACACCAATACAGTATACTAACACATATATATGGAATTTAGAAAGATGGCAATGACGACCCTGTATGCAAGACAGGAAAAAAGACACAGCTGTGTATAACGGACTTTTGGACTCAGAGAGAGAGGGAGAGGGCGGGATGATTTGGGAGAATGGCATTCTATCATGTATACTATCATGTAAGAATTGAATCGCCAGTCTATGTCTGACGCAGGATACAGCATGCTTGGGGCTGGTGCATGGGGATCACCCACAGAGATGTTATGGGGAGGGAGGTGGAAGGGGGTTTCATGTTTGGGAACACATGTAAGAATTAAAGATTTTAAAATTTAATAAAAAAAATAAATAAATTTAAAAAAAAAAAAAAAAAAAACAGAGTTAGAGTGTTAGTGGCTCAGACATGTCCAACTCTTTGTGACCCCAGGGACTGTAGCCTGCCAGGCTCCTCTGTCCATGGAATTCTCCAGACAAGAATACTGGAATAAGTGGCCATTCCCCTCTCCAGGGGATCTTCCTGATCCAGGAATGGAACCCAGGTCTCTTGCATTGTAGGCGGAGACCACTACAGTTGTACCGTCTGAACCACTAGGAAGACACATCTTGATGTTCACCTGAGATTTTATAAATCGGAATAAAGCTAAGGTAGGATGAAAATTTTTCATATCCATGAGGCATTAATTAATGGATGATAAATTTTCTTATGATAGTCTTGTTTACTTTTCTGAATTTAAGAGTGACAACTGGCTTCTTGGTTTGTCATCATGACTGATTATCCCCCCAGATTTGTTTCTTTTCCTGTGAAGATGCCTGGAGTTAAGAGTTGGAATTACAAGAGAAAAGAAGAGGTAAGAAGGCTATTCCCATAAGGCAGCACTGGTTGAAATCGACCCATATAGGGCATCTTCTCCACTGAGTGGTAAGTAAGCAATGCCCCTTCATGTCTATAGATGGTCCTGATTAAAAAGACAGAAAATTTAAATTCTTGGAATCATTCATATGCCTCCTCCTAGCCCATCACGAGTAGCTGACTCATTGGAAAAGATCCTGATGCTGGGAAAGATCGAAGGACGGAGGAAAAGAGGGTGACAGAGGATGAGATGGTTGCATGGCATCACCGATTCAATGGACATGAACTTAGGCAAGATAGTGGGGGACAGGGAGACCTGGTGTGCCTCAGTCCATGGGGTTGCAAAGAGTCTACACGACTTAGTGACTGAACCGAACAGCAAAAGCCCATCGCTAAAGGAGAGAGACTTAATAGAAACCTAGCTTGGGGTACAGAGTGGTGCTCATGAGTGTTTGCTGGACAGACATCTCTTAATCTAATCCGTTTTGTTTCTATAGATTCGTTTCAGAAGACATAGCATGACTTTCAAGATAAATACAAATCCTTGTCATAATATGCTTGGAAACTGTTGCTGCTTTCTCCTCATTGGCCTCCTTTATTTAAAAATAGGTGCCTTGAAGCTTTGGACTCTCCGACCAAGAAGGCAAGTGAACCAGATTCTCTTTCTGCCTCTGCTGCCCTTGAACTGCAGCAGGCAGTTCACTTGACCTTCTTCCCTTCCCTTCCCTTAAGGAAGATGCCTGCTGAGTACAGACCCCACGGGGGCGTTGGGAGGGTTTCAAGAGTGAATGCAACCATCTTGGGTTATAATATGATGCTGCCAACTACTTTGGGGCCTGGGATGAAAGATACTGCATGAAAGAGCATTGTTATTACATTTTGTTAAAAATATGGATCAAAGGCTGGCTATACAGTAAGTGCTAAATGTTAATTATTGTTATAATATCATAACAAAGCAGATGCCAGAATGCTAGATCCCATGAGAAAACCTATTATAATAAGCCAGTGTGAAATGTACATATTACAAAGATATTTGGCAAGGAGGCAGATTTGGTTTTCAAATCTCAATGAACAGTTAAGCAGAATAAAAAAAATAACTTTTAATGCTATGAAAAATATTAGTGTCTTGACAACCCTTTAACATAAAAATAAGAAGCTGCCTTTTCCCCATAGAAAAGAGGGAGCATTACCGCTTTATTTCTCCCTGGGCAGAGATATATTTGTAACATCTTTGAATATAGAAAAAAAAAAAGCAATATTCTTCTTTACAATGACCCCTAAAATAACTCTCTTTATGACAAAGATGAATTGGGAGAAAATTTTCTAAGTTTATAATAAAGCGATGAGTAAATCTATTTTTTTTTAGCTGCAAATGAGTTTATGTTCACATATTGCCAGTTTCTCTTTCCTCCTCCAAATGCATGTTCTCTTTGCTGACATTAGTGGATGGACTTCTGCAAGCATTCGTAAATGTCACTGGCTTCTCTTAGCTCAAGCTTTGTACCTATTTTCAGATCTTAAAAGCAGAGTGAAAAGCATTAGTCGCTTAGTTGTATCTGACTCTTTATGACCCCCTGGACTGTAGCCCACCAGGCTCCTCTGTCCATGGGGTTTCCCAGGCACGAATACTGGAGTGGGTTACCATTTCCTTCTCCAGGGGATCTTCCTGACCCAGGGATTGAACCCAGGCACATCATGTAATATCAGCTGGGAAAAGGAGAAGGAGGAAAGAGAAAAGACATAAGACATAGAAAGATGGGTCTGGAAGGAGAATCCTGTCTTAGAAATCACCAAGGTCAATAAAAAGTACTCTATGTCTTCAAGCTATGCATGGAGCATGTATGAATTCACCTAGCATACTCAGCCTTATTTTCTGAGAACTCTGTGAAAGATGAATAACCAACTCTCAGGGGAAAGTGAAAACATATCTTTGTGTTGGGTATGTTTTATCTTTGGGGAAGAAAGGGAGATTGGAGAAGGCTGTACACCTCAAAACAAACTTACAGTAGACCAGGTACCCTCAGCTGAAAGCATCATGGCCAGACAACGATTTAGTTATCTTGGCCCCACCTCCAAGTTTTTCTGCCCTCACTACACCCAGCCACCTGCTGGCTATTTATCCATTTAACACTAACTTCAGCTTTTCCTTTAAACGTTTCCCCTGTTACTCTAACTTTTAAAAAATGCACCTGTTGTTAGAAATAAACAAGAACCATATCTGTTGGTCCACTGGATCATGTGTTTGTCTGTCTGCAGGGGAGACAAACTGCAGGTAATCAAAGGAACTGATTTGGGTTTGAGGTTGAAATATGAACCAAACTAGGCTTCTTCACTGAAAAATTTCAGGGTGATTTGCCATAAAAAACCACTGTCCCTGTGATGAATTACAAAGGGAATCAGCCTGTAAACCACTCCAGTCTTTGGGAGGAGGAGGCCATGCCCAGCAGATGTGTGCTCCAGCTACACATTCATGGGGCTTGAGGAGCAGGTACCTCTTGCCTTTCTCAGGACACAGTTGTTGTTTTTCTCAGCTCCTGTGATGCCAAAGAGTTTTCACGAGAGTGTGCTGGCAGCAGCTTGTTAAAAAATAGTATGGAGGCTCCTCAAGAAATTAAAAATAAAATTACCATATCATCGAGCAATTTCACTTCTGGATGGACATCCAAAAGAAATGAAAATAGGACCTCAAAGAGATAACTACACTCCAGATTCTTTGCAGCGTTATTCACAAAGCCAAGACATGGAAGCAGCTCAGGTGCCCATCAACAGATGAATGGTTGGAGAGCTGTGGTGTGTCTAACAGCGGAATATTACTCTCCATGAGGAAGAAGGAAATTCTGCCATGTGTGACAGCATGGATGAACCTGGAGGGTGTCACGCTAAGTGAAGGGAGTCAGGCAGAGATAGACAAGTACTGCGTGTTATCACTTATATGTGGAACCTAAAAAAAAAATTGAAACTCACAGAAACAGAGAGTAGAAATGTGGTTGCCAGGGTTGGTGTGGAGGAAATAGAGAGAGGTTGGTCAAAGAGCACCTACTTTCAGCTCTATGATGATTAAGATCTGAGGATCTAATTGAAGACATGGTAACTCTAGATGATAACATTATTTGTAATTGACATTTGCTAAGAGAGCAGAACTTAACTGCTGAAAAAAAAAAAAAAAGGTTATAGAATACGCCCCTCCCCCATATTCTACCCCTGTCTCAACAGGATCCGGCACAAGAAAGGACTGAGGTGAAAGATTTGTAATACACAGACTCTCTCTGAGGGTCAATGCAAAGAGAAGCCCCAGAGCCAAGAGAGAAAACACAAATGAAGACACTGGAGGAATTTGAAGCCACTGGCACTTCCACCATCAGTACCCATTAGACATGGCCTGACTTCCGGCAGATTAACTAGACGCCGAGATTATTCTGTTACATGCCAAAAGAGCATGTTCCTCCAGCTATACCAAATCATTTCAACAACCAAGCATCCTTAAGTGATCAAAATAAAGATAAACAAGAGATTTAACCAGCCTCAGGAATTCCATTAGCAGTGATATATTTGTTGTTTGGTGAGTGCCACCTATAATCTGGACACACACGGTATCATATTTAATCCTCCTTTGTATTCATCATTTTTAGTTTGCTGGCAAAAATCTCAGTTTAGTTCAGGAGAAAGAGATTCAGTTCAGTTCAGTCTGAGTTGTGGCTGACTCTTTGTGACCCCGTGGACTGCAGCACCCCAGGCCTCCTTGTCCATCACCAACTCCTGGAGTATGCTCAGATCCATGTCCATCCAGTTGGTGATGCAATCCAGCCATCTCACCCTCTGTCATCCCCTTCTCCTCCTGCCTTCTATCTTTTCCAGCATCAGGGTCTTTTCAGATGAGTCAACTCTTCACATCAGGTGGCCAAGTTATTGTACTTTCAGCTTCAACATCAGTCCTTCCAAAGTATATTCAGGACTTATTTCCTTTGGATGGACTGGTTGGATCTCCTTGCAGTCCAAGGGACTCTCAAGAGTCTTCTCCAACACCACAGTTCAAAAGCATCAATTCTTCGGCACTCAACTTTCTTTATAGTCCAACTCTCACATCCATACATGACTAGCCTTGACTAGACAGACCTTTTTTGGCAAAGTGATGTCTCTGCTTTTTAATATGCTGTCTGGGTTGGTCATAACTTTTCTTCTAAGGAGTAAGCATCTTTTAATTTCATGGCTGCAGTCACCATCTGCAGTGATTTTGGAGCCCCCCCAAAATAAAGTCTGCCACTGCTTCCACTGTTTCCCCATCTATTTGCCATGAAGTGATGGGACCAGATGCCATGATCTTAGTTTTCTGAATGTTGAGTTTTAAGCCAGCTTTTTCACTCTCTTCTTTCACTTTCATCAAGAGGTTCTTTAGTTCTTCACTTTCTGCCATAGGGTGGTGTCATCTGCATATCTGAGGTTACTGATATTTCTCCTGGCAATCTTGATTCCAGCTTGTGCTTCATGCAGCCCAGCATTTCTCATGATGTACTCTGCTTATAAGTTAAATAAGCAGATTGACAGTATACAGCTTTGACGTACTCCTTTCCCTATTTGGAACCAGTCTGTTTTCCCATGTTCAGTTCTAACTGTTGCTTCTTGACCTGCATACAGGTTTCTCAGGAGGCAGGTCAGGTGGTCTTGTATTCCCATTTCTTTCAGAATTTTCCAGTTTGTTGTGATCCGCACAGTCAAAGACTTTGGCATAATCAATAAAGCAGAAATAGATGTTTTTCTGGAACTCCCTTGCTTTTTTGATGATCCAGTGGATGTTGGCAATTTGAGCTCTTGTTCCTCTGCTTTTTCAAAATCAAGCTTACACATGTGATTATATGGGTTATGAAGATCTTTTTTGAAAATTTTTTCTGTGTATTCTTGCCACTTCTTCTTAATATCTTTTGCTTCTGTTAGGTCCATACCATTTCTGTCCTTTTGTGTGCCTATCTTTGCATGAAATGTTCCCTTGGTATCTCTAATTTTCTGAAGAGATCTCTAGTCTTTCCCATTCTATTGTTTTCCTCTGTTTCTTTGCACTGATCACTCAGGAAGGCTTTCTTGTCTCTCCTTGCTATTCTTTGGAACTCTGCCCTCAAATAAGTATATCTTTCCTTTTCTCCTTTGCTTTTCACTTCTCTTCTTTTCACAGCTATTTGTAAGACTTCCTCAGACAGCCATTTTGCTTTTTTGCATTTCTTTTTCTTGGGGATGGTCTTGATCCCTGTCTCCTGTAAAATGTCACGAACCTCCATCCATAGTTCATCAGGCACTCTGTCTATCAGATCTAATCCCTTGAATCTATTTTTCACTTCCACTGTATAATAATAAGGGATTTGACTTAGGTCACACCTGAATGGTCTAGTAGTTTTCTCTACTTTCTTCAATTAAAATCTGAATTTGGCAATAAGGAGTTCATGATCTGAGCCACAGTCAGCTCCCGGCCTTGTTTTTGCTGACTGTATAAAGCTTCTCCATCTTTGGCTGCAAAGAATATAATCAATCTGATTTCTGTATTGACCATCTGGTGATGTCAATGTGTAGAGTCTTTTCTTGTGTTGTTGGAAGAGGATGTTTGCTATGACTATTGCTTTCACTTGGCAAAGCTCTGTTAGCCTTTGCTCTGCTTCATTCTGTTCTCCAAGGCCAAATTTGCCTGTTACTCCAGATGTTTCTCCTGTGGAGGTGAGGGTCAGCAGTGGACTGCTGCAGGCACAGGGAATCCGGGTGTAGCAGACTTGCGTATGGCATAAGCCCTCTTGGAGGAGGTTGCTGTTAACCCCACCATAGAGCTGCCAGAACTTACACAGGATTGGGAAATAGACTCTTGCAAGGTCCAAACAGAACCTCGTGCACAGCAGGACCCAGGAGAAAGGAGCAGCGACCCCACAAGAAACTGACTGAGACTTGCCTGGGAGTGTCCAGGAGTCTCCAGTGGAGGTGTGGGTTGGTGGTGACCTGCTGTAGGGTTGGGCGCTGAGTATAGCAGTACATGCTTGGGACCTTTTGAAGGAGGTGCCATTATCTTCATTACCTCCACCATAGTTTCGTCCCAGGTAAGTAACAGGGTTCTCCAAGCTGACTTCAACAATATGTGAACTGTGAACTTAAGGCAGAGAAACCAGAGATCAAATTGCCAACATCCTCTGGATCATCAAAAAAGCAAGAGAGTTCTAGAAAATCATCTATTTCTGCTTTATTGACAATGCCAAAGCCTTTGACTGTGTGTATCATAATAAACTGTGGAAAATTCTGAAAGAGAAGGGAATACCAGACCACCTGACTTGCCTCTTGATAAATCTGTATGCAGATCAGGAAACAACAGTTAGAACTGAACATGGAACAACAGACTGATTCCAAATAGGAAAAGGAATACATGAAGGCTGTATATTGTCACCCTGGTTATTTAACTTATATGCAGAGTACATCATGAGAAATTCTGGGCTGGAGGAAGCACAAGCTGAAATCAAGATTGCTGGGAGAAATATCAATAATCTCAGATATGCAGATGACACCACCCTTATGGCAGAAAGTGAAGAAGAACTAAAGAGCCTCTTGATGAAAGTGAAAGAGGAGAGTGAAAAAGTTGGCTTAAAACTCAACATTCGGAAAGCAAAGATCATGGCATCTGGTCCCATCTCTTCTTGGCAAATAGATGGAGAAACAGTGGAAACAGTGGCAGACCTTATTTTCTTGGGCTCCAAAATCACTGCATATGGTGACTGAAGCCATGAAATAAAAAGACATTTACTCCTTAGAAGAAAAGTTATGACCAAACTAGATAGCATATCAAAAAACAGAGACATTACTTTGCCAAAACAGGTCCATCTAGTCAAGGCTATGGTTTTTCCAGTAGTCATGTATGGATGTGAGAGTTGGACTATAAAGAAAGTTGAGTGCCGAAGAATTGATGCTTTTGAACTGTGGTGTTGGAGAAGACTCTTGAGAGTCCCTTGGACTCCAAGGAGATCCAACCAGTCCATCTTAAAGAAAATCAGTCCTGAATATTCATTGGAAGGACTGATGTTGAAGCTGAAACTCCAATACTTTGGCCACTTGATGTGAAGAGTTGACTCATTTGAAAAGACCCTGATGCTGGGAAAGATAAAAGGCAGGAGGAGAAGGGGACAACAGATAATGAGATGGTTGGATGGCATCACCAGCTCAATGGACATGAGTTTGAGTAAACTCCTGGAGTTGGTGTAGGACAGGGAAGCCTGGTATGCTGCAGTTCTTGGGGTTGCAAAGATTCAGACATGACTGAGCGACTGAATTGAACTGAAATAGCAGGAAGGGAACACAGCTTCGCCCATCAACAGAAAATTGGATTAATCATTTACTGATCATGGCTCCGCCCATCTGAACAAGACCCAGTTTCTGCCTTAGTCAGTCTCTCCCATCAGGAAGCTTCCGTAAGCCTCTTATCCTTCCCTATCAGAGGGCAGACAGACTGAAAACCACAATCACAGAAAAGTAACCAATCTGATCACATGGACCACAGCCTTTCTAACTCAATGAAACTATGAGCCATGCTGTGTAGGGCCACCCAAGATGGATGGGTCATGGTGGGGAGTTCTGACAAAATGTAGTCCATTGGAGAAGGGAAAAACCATAGCTTTGACTAGATGGACCTTTGTTGAGAAGGTCATATCTGTGCTTTTTAGTATGTTGTCTAGGTTTGTCATAGCTTTTCTTCCAAGGAGCAAGCGTCTTTTAATTTCAAGGCTGTAGTTACCATCTGCAGTGATTTGGGAGCCCCAGCAAATAAAAAGTCTGTCACTGTTTCCATTGTTTCCCCGTCTACTTGCCATGAAGTGATGGGACCAGATGCCATGATCTTAGTTTTTTGAATGTTGAGTTTTAAGCCAGCTTTTTCACTCTCCTCTTTCACTTTCATTAAAAAGCTCTTTATTTTGTCTTTAATTTCTGCTGTAAGGTGGTGTCATCTGCATATCTGAGCTTATTGATATTTCTCCTGGCAATCTTGATTCCAGCTGTACTTCATCCAGCTGGGCATTTCCCATGATGTGTGAACTGCATCGTACAGGAGGCAGTGATCTTTTCTTCTTTGCCTTTGGGTTCTCTTCTTTTCTCAGCTATTTGTTAAGCCTCCTCTGACAACCATTTTGCCTTTTTGCACTTCCTTTTCTTGGGGATGGTCTTGATCCCTGCCTTCTGTACAATGTCACAAATCTCTGTCCATAGTTCTTCAGGCACTCTGTCCATCAGATCTAACCCCTTGAGTCTATTTGTCACTTCCACTGTATAATCATAGGGATTTGATTTAGCTCATACCTGAATGGTCTGGTGGTTTCCCCCATTTTCTTCAATTTAAGTCTGAATTTTGCAATAAGGAGTTCATGATCTGAGCCACAGTCAGCTCCTGGTGTTGTTTTTTATGGACTGTATAGAGCTTCTCCATCTTTGTCTGCAAAGAATACAATCAATCTGATTTCGGTATTGACCATCTGGTGATATCCATGTGTAGAGTCATCTCTTGTGTTGTTGGAAGTGGGTGTTTGCTATGACCAGTGCATTCTTTTAGAAAAACTCTGTCTTTGCCCTACTTCATTTTGTACTCCAAGGCCAAACTCGCTTGTTACTCAAGGTATCTCTTGACTTCCTACTTTGCTTACCAGTCCCCTGTGATGAAACAACATCTTTTTCTGATGTTAGTTCAAGAAAGCCTTGTAAGTCACCATGGCAAAAGTCACAGGTGGGAGCAATTGTCAGAGCTGAACTGAAGACCAGACTTACTGCTCCTGAAGTTCCCATAATCCACGGTACTTGCTGATTTTTGGAGGAGCTTCAAGCTGTAAGAGTCAGACAACCCTAATATTTGATAAGAATTACACAATTCAGTGATCCATGTTGTCTCTCCAGCACTGATGTTTAGACAAGGCCACGGATACCTGAATTGCTGCTGCTGCTGCTACTAAGTCACTTCAGTCATGTCTGACTCTGTGTGACCTCATAGACTGCAGCCCACCAGGCTCCCTTGTCCCTGGGATTCTCCAGGCAAGGACACTGGAGTGGGTTGCAATTTCCTTCTCCAATGCATGAAAGTGAAAAGTGAAGGGAAGTTGCTCAGTCATGTCTGACTCTTAGTGACCCCATGGACTGCAGCCCACCAGGCTCCTCCATTCAGGGATTTTCCAGGCAAGAGTACTGGAGTGGGGTGCCATTGCCTTCTCCGACCTGAGTTGCTAAGAGGGACCAAATAAGCAATAAAGAAACTGAGGAAAATGAGCTTGTTCTCCCAATAGCTGTTGGCTCCTTGGAAATGTGCACAGACCTGTCTTCAAGAGGGAGGCGAGTTTCTCTAGCACTAGTGGCAAGTTGACTCTCTGAGATGCTTCATTAAGAAGAATCACATACGTGGTTTTTCCTAGGAGAAGGATCCTTTGCATAGAGTTATTGGGCCCCATTGTCATATAGGTGGAGATGGTCCCAAGTCCATGGGCAAGAGTCATTCCCTGTGGCTTTCTGTAGCTTTTAGGATTTTTTTTTTTTTCCAATTAAAAATGCTCTGAGTGAAAACAACCCACATCATTTTCTGAGCACTATGGAAGTACTCATCATCCAGGGTGCGTGTGATGCTGGAGATTACAGTAAGGACCAAGGGTTTTAGTGTTTTTCTTGCGGAAACTCAGGTGGGAAAGAGAAGATGCAGGTTTCAAGGATTAGATTCTCTCTCCAGAATAGCCAGGGGAGAATCTGATAGCTGTGACTTTTACATCGACGTTTGAATATGCGGAGGCATCTGATAGTTTTACATTTATCTCTTTGCTTTCCTGGTTTGTCTCCCACATTGAACGCTTAGCATCATGAGGCCCCTAGAGACCCAGCCTGGAGCTGATAGAGGCCATGTTGGAAAGGGAACGATGTGGGTGTAGGGAGGCTGAGCCTTAGGCAGGCACCAGTGGGCCAAGGTCATAGACTCACGGGGAGGCTTATAATGTTGAATCTATGTTCTTGGCTCTGTCCGGTTTCTAGCCTTTCTGGGTGTCAAAATTTCACGTAGGGGTCCAAAATATCAGACTGGATGAAAATTTTGTCTTTGGATGAATTTGTTTTTGGACTCTGCATCCACTATTTCAGTAACAAAGGAAGTTTGACTATAAAATATAGTTTTCTACAAACAAGGAGTCATATAGTTCTTTTCTTTATAATTCCGATAGGCAGAAATCTATCACAGACCAGTGTTCAAGGGTATTTGTTTATAAAATAAGCCTTTGCTCTGGTCATAGTAACGTCACAGGGGGTGAAGGCTGGGCCCACTGTAGGGCAGACTTGGTAGTGTTGATTTTTATTTAAGGACCAACTAGTGGGGTAAGACCTTTCTGTCTCTGGCAAAACCCAGTGAAGTGTTTTCTTAAGGATGTGAGTCCTTAATGGGATTCAGAAGCGAGCTTAGCGGGGAAGCTGCTCCATCATTACCCGAGGGTTCTGTTTAGTTAGAAGGCAGCTCAAGACAGGAACATGTGACATCACTGTTCAGCCTGGCTTGGCTGGTGACCCAGCACTCTTCTGGCCAGAGGGACGGGTGGCTGGCAGAGACGTGCCCTCCAGCACATCGCCCTCGATCTTTAGAAGAGTCATCTGCTGGATCCTCTATGACACAGCCCGCTGGATGCATGGACCTGAATTCCCAGGGGCGGCTCACCCCCTCAAATCCGAATTCGACACATGGACACAGACAAGGGCATGTTAACTAGGACAGTTAGATTGTGTTTGATTAATGGTCGTTGGCACTGCTCCACTCAGAACTGTGGTGCCTGGACAAGGACCTGAAAGGCCAGAGAGACTCCAAGTTCAGTTTCCCTCAAAACCATCCCAGGAAAGCTGGCGATGAGCCAAGGAGCTGACACTCACCGATGGCTTCAAGCAAGGAACAGGCGTCAACTTTCCATTTCTACACTGTCCATTTCTACACTCATCAGCCAACACACTGTTGGCTGATGAGTCCCTTTTCCTTAGAGAAAACGTCATTGATAAATCCTGAAGCTAAATGAAGAAACTCCGGACAGAGAGAAATAATGATCAGGTCAGATATGTGTTTAAGGCTCGAGAAAATGTACTGGAAAATTCCGAGTCCCTGAAACAAACTTTTGTGAAGCTGGGAACTGCCAAACTAAACATACCTATGAATCCAGACCTCTGCTGAGTAATTCTTCACAAATGTATTTGAGTGTCGAGGTCCAATAAGATCTCATCTCTGCCATGCAAATAAGCTGTGCTTTTATGGGTGACAATAAAAGAAAGTTCATCTGGGAATCTGATATTCGCTGCATGGAAGAAAGTTTTTTTTTTTTTTTCTTTCTGGCAGGAAAGCCTCATGATCCAAATAAACGCTGAATAAGAGTGAAGCAACAGTGTCTGCCCTCATGCATAGGTTCCTTGATGGGAATGTAGACTGGATTCAAGAAGAAAACGTGCAGTATATTCAGTCAGCTTTGGCTGTCTCTGCTGTGTTATATGGAGGGAAGGCAGCATGCAGGGTGCGAGGATGAGAGGCAGACAGATGCAGGAGGCGTTTACAGGGAGGACTGCAGAGGATGAAGACCTGGCTTGCAAGTTGCTGATGCGAACAAACACTTGGGTGAGGCTGGAAGAAAGGGGGGAAGGGCAAGGCAGACCCGACCTCCTGTCTTACAGGAGCCCCCTGGTTTACTTGGGCACATTCCTGCGGGTGGTGTGGCCTGGATTCCAGCCGCCACCTCTTCCCTCTGTGTCTGTGCCCTCAGGGCCCCCTTCCCCAGCCCCTGCCTTGCTCACCTGTGTGACAACAGCGGATAAATGAGCTCTGAAGCTCTCCTTTCAGTCCATCGCTCCCTCTCCCCGCCCCCCACCCCCCACCCCCGTCCCGCGACCCCCGTCCCCCCACCCCCCCACCTCTCCACCCCCCCCCTGTCCCCCCAACCCCCCCACCCCCTGCCCTCCCTGCCCCGCCTCCAACCCCCCCCCCCTCTCCTGCCCCGGGAAGACACAGCACATGCAAGCCCCCTCGGGCCACTTCTGTGACTTCTTTGTATTTGAAGATCCTCCATCATCCCCGCCATGTGTGATGCTGGTGATGCTCATCTCACTCACTTTTCTCTCTTAACTGGCTGCAGCCAGGGTGGGCGATGCTGCAACAGCTGTTGGAGTCCAGGGAAGAATGGGCCATCAAAAAAAGACGCCAGGCAGCTCCGAGATTCTGGGCCCACGGCCCTGGAGCACCCCAGGAGGCATGCCCTGACTGTAGCCGCATCTCATGTATTTGGGAACAGAGGACCACAGAGACCCCGCCCCAGCCTTCAGTCTTGCCATTTGCTTTTGCGTTGACTCTCCTAGTTAGGAAGAGTGACTGGACTAGGAGACCCAGAAGTCACACGCTTATGTGGATCTTAAGATGCTGTGGGTTTGCATGAGGGCAGGTGGGATTCTGATGGGCTCAGGCAGGCAGTGAGGGCTCCATCTGGATTCCTGGGCATCTCAGAGGTTAAAGGAGGGAACAACCTCCCTCAGTGTGGGTAGAAGTGCATTGAGGCTGGAAGTCTGATCCCGAACAAGGATATCTGGGAACAAATTTAGGTAATTATGAGCTTGCTGCTGCTGCTAAGTTGCTTCAGTCATGTCCGACTCTGTGCGACCCCATAGACAGCAGCCCACCAGGCTCCCCCGTCCCTGGGATTCTCCAGGCAAGAACATTGGAGTGGGTTGCCATTTCCTTCTCCAATGCATGAAAGTGAAGTCAGTCAGTCGTGTCCGACTCTTAGCGACCCCATGGACTGCAGCCCACCAGGCTCCTCCGTCCATGGGATTTTCCAGGCAAGAGTACTGGAGTGGGGTGCCATTGCCTTCTCCAATTATGAGCTTGCTGCTGCTGCTAAGTCACTTCAGTCGTGTCCGACTCTGTGCGACCCCACAGACGGCAGCCCACCAGGCTCCCCCATCCCTGGGATTCTCCAGGCAAGAACACTGGAGTGGGTTGCCATTTCCTTCTCCAATGCATGAAACTGAAAAGTGGAAGTGAAGTCGCTCAGTGGTGTCCGACCCTTAGCGACCCCATGGACTGCAGCCTACCAGGACCCCAGGGACTGCAGCCTACCAAGCTCCTCTGTCCATGGGATTTTGCAGGCAAGAATACTGGAGTGGGGTGCCATTGCCTTCTCAGAATTATGAGCTTAGAGACCCTGTATTAAAAATTTGAAACATCACTTTGCCGGCAAAGATCCACATAGTAAAAGCTATGGTTTTTCCAGTAGTCATGTATGGATGTGAGAGTTGGACCATAAAGAAGTCTGAGCACCAGTGAATTGATGCTTTGGAACTGTGGAGATGGAGAAGACTCATGAGAGTCCCTTGGACTGCAAGGATATCCAACCAGTCCATTCCAAAGGAAATCAGTCCTGAATATTCATTGGAAGGACTGATGCTGAAGCTGAAACTCCAATACTTTGGCCACCTGATGAGAAGAGCCAACTCATTGGAAAAGACCCGGATGCTGGGAAAAATTGAAGGCAGGAGAAGGGGACGACAGAGCATGAAATGATTGGATGGCGTCATCGACTCAATGGCCATGAGTTTGAGCAAACGTTGGGAGAGAGTGATGGGCAGGGAAGCCTGGCATGCTTCAGTCCATGGGGTCACAAAGAGTCGGACACGACTGAGTGACTGAACAACAGTGGAGAGCCTGGGAGGTGCAGGGTCAAGTGTTGGTGGTCTGGGGTGATACCTGAGATGGCGTGGGAGAACAGAGAAGGGGTGACAAGCCACATCTGGTGCTCCTGTGGTCAGCTGTGTAGGCAGGCTAGCCAGTTTCTCTTAAGGACTAATATAAAGGGGACATTCTTTCTGGGCCTGTTGGGCTGAGCACAGTGCTGCCCCTTTCCTTAGACATGGATGATAACCTTTCCAACACACACCTTATCTGATCTCCTGTGTCAATGTTTACAAGGAAAAATCAGCTTGTCATTTCAGCTACAGTATTTATATCCACCCATAAAACTGCACATGGAAACCACAAACAAATTTATTTGCCATTTTTTGAAAATTTGGCCCTTAAAGGGCATTAGCAAGAACATTGTGCCATTAGCACAGATTGTTTTTAAAACACTTGAAAAGATCCAAATTCTGTTGAATTTGGGGGCCAAGTAGACTGAAAATTGTATCCTGTATCCCAGGAGCTAATGCAGGGTAGATGTGAGCACAGGAGAGCAGAGAGCCATTTCGCAATGACCCATGTCCTGCATGGAGGCCATCTGAGCCTGGACACATTTCTATCAGTGCAGCTGGCCATCCCTGGGCCATAGAAGGCCACTCCTAGAGGAAGCCCGAGTGTCTCTTGGCTTAAGTCCTCCGGCAGGGCTGGGCCCTGGGGTCGGTGAGGTGTTTCCAGCCTGAATGCCTCCTGGTGCCTTCAAGGAGCCACCCTAGATCCGTGTCTCAGTAACAGGCTCTGCATTCCCATCTTATCATCACTGCCTTTAGAACATCCAACGTCTTTTCCATCTGCCCCCTCCACACAAACCCCAAGCCCCAGTGCTACCACATGTCCTAGGTGCTTCCAAAACTGTGATCTGTCTGTGCCCTTGTCCAGAACATCCTTGCAGAGTGTCATGGCCGAGCCTTGTTCCCCCTGGAGCCTCATCCCTGTGATGATCACCCACCCCAAGCTGGCCAATCAGAATCTCTCCTGGGAATTGCAAAACTTGACAGAGCCGAGCTTGCAGGTGTCTGGAGCAGAGCCATCCAAGGGCTGGACCGGGTGGACAGCTGCCCTGGCCCTCTAACTCCCAGGACTGGATTATCAATCTTCCTTCTGCTCTGGGACCTGTCTTTGTAGAGTGCCCCTTTTCCTTAATAATGATGTGAAGTTTTTCAGAGCTTATTATGTCCTTTGCTAAGGACTTCACATACAGCGTTTTGTTTCAAAAGCTCCTGCTACATCTGTATCCCACAGGTGAGGAAACTGGGGCTCAGAAATTTTGCATGATTCCTTTAAGCAAATAGGTTGTCAGGGTTTTAATGCTGATGTCACATAGCCCCTTGAGTAATTTCAATCGTGTTAGCAGTTTCTACAGCTCCTGATGTCAGACTAGGTCCATTCTACCCTGTGATGTCCTTCTTAACTGATTGGATGATTCCCTCCTCTTGATCCCAATAGGACCGGCTTGTCTCTATCTCACATCATTGGTTGGTTTACTTCTCTCTCAAAGTCTATGACTTCATGAGCAGTAGAGCCCTAGGATATGTATGTCCATCACAGGAGCAAAGTAGGAACTCAGTGAGTATTTGTTGGATGGATGCCTGGCTCCTCTTACCTGGGCAGATGGACAGGACAGAAAGAGAAAGGTAAGAGCAGGTGACGACAGCTCAGGCCACCCTTTGTATGTTTCCATATACTCTGGAGGCAGGTACATCGACTGAGGAACAAGAGCTGTTTCGAGAACGAAATTCTAATAAGATCAAATAACTTGATTTGAATCATTTCCTTAAATTAATTCAGGAAATACATGTTGGTGATCTTATCAAATCTCAGTAGTTACTGGGGCACAGGAAGACCAGTGTGAGGGGGATCTCTGGACCTGGGGGGTGGCAAGCAGGGAGGTCCATGATCTGCACATGTATGTGTAGGTCAGTGTCAAAGAGTGTCAAAGGGCCCCTGGAGTGGAGAAGGACAGAGAAAGGAGGGGTGGTCTCCCCTGAGAAGTGACAGGGGTTAAGTTCAAGGGCAAAGGGGCTGAAGGCCCCACGGACAGAGGACCCGAGAGGATGCATGGAGAGGGGTCATGTGTACTGGGGGAGCAGAGAAGGGGAGGGCAGGTGAGGATGGCTGTCGTTGGACAGGCTGACTTTGCTAAGGGGATACAGCAGAAGATTTTGTCAGCTTCTTTCCTTATGCACGCTGTTTCCATGGCAAAGGAAGGAAATACTGCTGCTGTCAGGCTGGATGCAGTTTGTGCTGGTGGCTTTCAAACTGTGATGCTAAGTCACCAGGATGCTTTTAAAATGCAGGTTCCTCAACTTGTCCTATAGAATTGTAATTCACCAGGTACAGGGCAGAACCCAGGAACCTGCATTTTTATCAAGCTCCACAGGTGATTCTTATGCCATGGGTCCTTTCCACCTGATTTGTAAACCATTTCCCAGAGTCTCTGTGATGAGGACACCCTCTCTCTTGGTTTAGGAGACTATGGGAAGGAGGCTTTTGGTTTTCTGATAGGATAATGGCTGTGGGGAGAGTTTAGGGTTGGGAGGCAGAGACCATGGGGATTCAATTCTTTTTCATAGAAAGAATGCACGATGCCTCTCTGGAGTCTTCTATAAAATAATCAAGAGCTTCTAGGCAAATCCTAGAGATGGGATTTTCAGGTGGGACTGGCAGTGGGCAGTGGGAGAAGCTCCCTGGGGACACACTGGGCCTGAATCAAGGTGGCCGCCTGGGACCTGCACCAGGGTTTCCAAAGGCTGTGCTGGTTATAAGCTTTGGCATCAGGCACGTGGATATTATTCCTGGTTCTGTGCAGTTATTTCCCTCTTTTATGCTCAGTTCAGTTCAGTCGCTCAGTTGTGTCCTACTCTTTGTGACCCCATGGACTGCAGCACACCAGGTTTCCCTGCTCATCACTAACTCCCGGAGTTTACTCAAACTCACATCCATTGAGTCGGTGATGCCATCCAACCATCTCATCCTCCGTCCTCCCCTTCTCCTCCTACCTTCAGTCTTTCCCAGGATCGGGGTCTTTTCCAATGAGTCAGTTCTTCACATCAGGTGGCCAAAGTATTGGAGCTTCAGTGTCAGTCCTTCCAAAGAATATTCAGGACTGATTGCCTTTAGGATCAGTTAGATCTCCTTTTATGCTCAAACCTTCAGTAAAAGTCTGTTGCACAAGGCAGCACTGGGTTAGGAGTGTTTTAGGGAATTAAAGACCTGCATTTGTATTTATTTTTCAGAGCAGAGTATAAAGATATGGCTGAGATGGAGGGCTGTGGTTACATGAAATCTTAAACTGGGTGCCTTAAAACAACAGAAACTTTCCCCCTCGTGGTTCTGGAGAAGCAAGTCTAAAATGCGTTGGCAGAGCCTTGGTCCTTCTGAAACCCATTGGAAGATTCTGCCTTGTCTTTTCTGGTGTGACATCCGTGGCTGACAGCCCCAGTCTCTGCCTCTAGCATCCTGTGGTGTCACCCCTGTGTGTGTCTAAATTCCCCTGTTGTTATAAGGACACCTGTCATACTGGATCAGGATGTACCCTGATGACCTCATTTTATTATTTTTGAAGTTTTAAAAAACTTATTTATTTGACTTCACTGGATCTTCGTTGGGCTTCCATGGTGTCTCAGATGGTAAGAATCTGCCTGCCTGCAATGCGGGAGACCTGGGTTCAATCCCTAGGTTGGGAAGATCTGTTGGAAGAGGGCGTGGCAACCCTCTCCAGTATCCTTGCCTGGAGAATCTTCATGGACAGAGGAGCCTGATGGGCTACAGTCCATGGGGTCGAAAAGGATAGGACATGAGTAAGCGACTAGGGTCTTATCTTTCATGTGGTGCAAGGAGCCTCTGGTTGTGACCTTTGACCTTTGGTGTATGTGGGCTTCAGTAGTTGTGGCCTGTGGGTTTAGCTGCTCCAGGGATGTGGGATCTCATTCCGGACGAGGGATTGAGCCAGCATCTTTTACACTGTGAGGTGGATACTTAACCACTGGACCACCAGGAAAGTCCCAGATGACCTCATTTTAACTTTAATAATCTGCAAAATCTCTATTTCCAAGTAAGGTCACATTTACAAGTACTGGGGGGTAGGACTGGAATATATCTCTTTTTTAGGGTCACAAAACAGCCTGTAACACGTGAGTGTGTTGCTTGCTCAGAGACTTAGTCTTGTTGGACTCTTTGCCACCAACGTGGGGTTTCCCAGGCAAGAATACTGTAGCAGATTGACATTTCCTTCTCCAGGGGATCTTCCCGACCCAGGGATCGAACCCATATCTCCTGTATCTCCTGCATTGGCAGGTGGATTATTATTATTATTTTTTTTTACCACTGTGTCAGCTGGGAAGCCCAGATGTAAGACTGGGTCCCTTTCTATCACAGCCTTCTCTCAGAATCTTGAGCAATATTCTGGAGGGAGAATGAATTATTGGAAGAAGTATTAGCAATTTGTGAGGCTGGCGTTCGTACTCATTGCTTTATCGGGCTATTACAAGACAAGTGACCCCAGATGAACTTGGGCTCACTCTGGTTACATGTGTCATGAGTGTTAGGGCTCAGCCCTGTTTGTCAAATGCATTACCTAACTCCACTTGTCTTGCAGCCAATTCTGCGTCACCATCCCAGGATCCGAGTCTGGCTCGTGTCGGGCCAAGCTGAGCTCTCCATGCGGAGAGACACTTACTAAGTGTTTTCAGTGTTCAGACAATTAAATGAAATATTTGTGGGGCTCAGGTTTTCCGACAAAAAGATTGCTATGCAAAGTCAGAGCCTCGTTTCTTTACTAAAGGCTGGAAAAGTAAGCAGAGGCTTGGTTACACGGTCCCTTGGCTAGCGGTGCTGTGCTTTGACACAGGTCACATTCTGATGTCTGTTTCTGATCATAAACACTGGCCTGGAAGCATCCGCCGTGTGTGTCATTTTTAGAGGCCAGGATGGCAAATTTGAAATTCAAATACTCGTGAACAGCAGAGCGAGCATAGCTATAAAAGTGTTTCAGACTACAGTGTTTTAAATGAAGGTTAATTTTCTGATAAAATAGAAAATGAAGGAAAAATTATCTCCCTGCACGCAAGCATGTCTTGGAATACTATAGCTCAATTAGATGTTCCGATTGTGCAAACAATCAGCTTCATGTCTTGTTAAATGTCTCCTTTTCAAATTATGAAGCTTTCCTATACTAAGGTTAGCAGGGGTATTAAGGGTGCAACAGATAAAAGCTCCATCTGAGACAGAAGGAAAATTATAACTTGAGAGGGTTCAGAACTAAATGAGAACTTCATAAAATCCCATAGTGCATCCCAAGTTATTAAAAATTGTCCAGCATGGAAATTAACTGCTAGCCTCAGAGGAAAGAAAAGTTATTACTCTCTGCCGTCTTCCTCTGAGATACTGAACACTTCTTACTCCATGGAGTTTTGCTTTGTGTGTGTATGGAAATACACGTCAAGCTTGTTAATCAGACCTACACAGTACATTATCTGCAAAGTTTTTTAGGGACACAGAATGTTTACTGCTTATGCATCCTGGGTTTTGGAGAAAGGGAAGGAGAAATCGTTGGAACTTTTCCTGCAAATCAAATTTGGTACCCAAAGTTTTATGAGTGCATCTTTTTTCTTTCTTTCTTTCTTTCTTTTTTTTTCTGATTCATTCTCAAGTTTTTTAACTCAGCTCTTACTGTGCTGTATCCAGGACAAAGAGAAGTGCATTCACTTCATGCTGAGTGTTTTCTGTTTCTGGTGCTCATGGTAAAGGCACAGAAGTGCAAACACACACTTTACGGCTCTTGGTGGAGTTTGTTCACCGCGTGTAGGGAGGAACCCTCATCTTGGTAAGATGTTTGGTATCAGTCTTGCTGTTACGTCTGTCTCTTCATTCTTGTCCTCAGTGTCCAGTTCTTGCCAGTGTCTGTGCTGCCGAAAACCACTAAAACCCCTTCCTGCCTCTCAGCTCCCCACTGACCCCTTTCTTCCCACGAGAGCTCAGCCTGGTGGCTGGCTGAGCATCACGGTCCTGCCTTCCTGTGTGCCTCTCTCTCTTAAACTTTCTCCTGGGCATTTTCCCAGGCTTTGTGCAGCTCAGGGGTTGCATCTTCCAGGAAGCTCTCCCTGCCCCCAGGCTCCTCTGATGAGCTCTTTGTATTAATACAATGTCCTGTCGCTTGCTCCTGGTCCATCTTCCCCTGGATCATAAGGTCTAAGGGCAGCATCTGGGTCATGTCCACCTGATATTCTGGCCAGTAGTGCAGTAACGGACACGTCCTGGGCGCTTAATCAATGTTTGTTTGCTCCTTGTGTGAGTGATAATTGGATATACCGGAGTCTCCAGAGAAGACACAAGGCTCTTCTTGGAAGATAAGATGGGCCTTCACTGAAAACCTAAAACATATGATCCAATAAATTCAGGATTAATGAGGCCGTTCTCAGTTTGCCTGGGACAAAGGTTCATCACACTCTGATTCTCAGGTTGGAACAGAGCTGTGCCTGGTTAAGAGAAGAAGAAGTTTTAGGCGGATCAGTGGCCAGTAGCTTGGCAGACTATCACCTAATGCAATGAATTGCTGGAAGTGGTCGTGGATGAGATAAATTTTATCTCAGAAAAGGGAAGTAAGAAGAATTGTCCTGGAAACCTTATATATTTGAACATCTCTTTCTGAAGGGAACCCAGTTCCTTGCATTGTCTAGTGAAGGGCTTTAGGATAATAGCCAAGTCAAGAATTTTGGAGCCATCCAGCCTATGTATCAATCCCATTATATTAGCTGGAAAATCTAGGAAAGGGGCCAATTTCTGTGTATCTCAGTTTTCTCATGCTCAAGATGGGATTAAGAAGCATCATGAAATTGTAGTGATGATAAATAAGACAATGTTTTGTACCTCATTCAAAACAGAGGGGACTTCCTTGGTGGTCCAGTGGTTAAGAATCCACCTTGCAATGCAGGGGACATGGGTTTGATCCCTGGCCAGGGAAATAGATCCCGTGTGCTGAGGAGCAACTAAGCCCACAAGCCACAGCTGCTGAAGCCCCAGCGCTCTGGAGCCTGTGTGCCACAGCTGGAGTTCATGCACGCCCACGAAAGTTCCCGCACGGAGTGACGAAGATCCTACATATTGTAACTAAGACTCGACACAGCCCCCCAAATTAATTAATTTTAGAAATAAATAAATAAAACAAAGTTTGGAGGGTGCAGTCCCTTAGCTAGGAAGGAGTGATTTAGCCGGCTAATCACTTAGCTAGGGAGGATTTTGTATCCTGATTTGTCTTACAAAAAAATAGGACTTTTCCTATTCTCCTGGACAGTTTCCCTACAAACCCACTGTTCTGTGTGCCTTTGACATTGGTGTTTTGAGTCTTGTGGACCGCTGTAGTTTGCTGCATTGAGTTCGGGAGTTTTGCCACCCTCAGAGGACTGTTCATGAGTCATCCTGTCGACTGCCCGCCACCATAGGCGTTTTCATGGAAATCCAAGCTATATGTTGTTGTTCCTAAATTTTTAGTTTTCAAAGAACATTCCCAGACCTGGCTGCAAAATCCCATAAATTCAATTGAAATCAGTCACGTTTACGATGGGGTTGTTAAAAAGCTGTAAGTGTTACGGATTTATGACTCCGTGCTCACATTCAGCTGTTCCCTGTTTCTGCTTCTAGGTCTTTCTATCCTGTGTGGGATCAAATTTATATTTGTGGGTGAGATCATTATAAATCTTTTATGCAACACAAGTGCAATTTTAAATGTTTGCAAGCATGGAGAACTAGGCCCAGGATATATCTGCTATATTTCATAGATTATGGCTCTTGTATCACCAGCAAACAAACAAACAAAAATCTCTCAAACTCAAACCTAAACATTAAACTTTGTAACCAGCACCCTGCCTTCATTGAAGAGGGGCTGCCTTAAAATGGAACTAAACTTTGACTCCCTGGATGTTGTTTTAGAATTCTCTTCTTTTTCACATTCAAAAAATTGCTGTCGTTGATGACCCTCTTTCCAAGTGTCCCTTACTGACTTCTAACTGAGTTTGGTGGGAAAGGAACAGTTTTTGTGCATCAGAATTTCATGTCCCTTTTTGCACGGGTCGGTAGGAAAAGCAAGGCCAGCACAGGGCAGCTAGTGGCCTGATCTTCTTTATCTTTTTCAGTCTTGACCCTGAACTTGTGTGTCACAGATGTCAAAATGTTAAAGATGATATCAACATCAGAAGTTTTTTTTTTCTTTTAAAGAAAAATATTATGAAAATGAAAGCTTATATCTATCTTCTGTCAAGGAAACAGCTGGGGGCTGGGTGCCCATCACAACAGGGAAACTCGAACTCTGTGATAACAGGGTGAGGTCTCAAGACCATCCGAACAAGAAACTTGGAATTAAACCCACTCAAATGATGTGACCAAATTAAAAGGGATAAGGGAATGTGATGAAGTATCATTAAAAAGCAAATAATGAGATGGATGTTAATATGCTCAAACGTTTTGTGCTGACTTCGGGCCTTGGAGCACGAGGCTCTCGTTTTTGCTGTGTTGTCAGTAGGAAATGATTCTTAAATTAATCCAGGCAACAGAATCATCTGGAGGAACTTTAATAAAACAAAAAAAAATATCTGTTCAAGATCCCATCTCAGATCTGATTGCTGCAGCCACAGCACCATCCCTCTGTTTTTACTGAGATCTGTGGGTGGATTTCTGGGAATGAGAGTGTAGTTTGAGGGTCATCCTCTGTTTACAGCCTTTTGAAAATGAGTGTGAATGCCCTTGGGCTTGTGTCTTGATAGGAATGAATTCTAAGTAATGCGTGACTTTAGGGCCTCACTCTCCTCCTTTTTTACAAATAGAGAATGGAAGCTCAGAGAGGTTTCCTACTTGCCCTAAGGTTGCACAGCTTGTTGGGGGGTTGAATTGAGACCTGAACTCAGGTTGCCGGGCCCAGGGATCTTTCACTAGACCTGTGATTCTGTCTATGAGCCCTGAAGTAACCCCAGGCTGCTGCGGTGAACTC
The DNA here is from genome assembly GCF_032405125.1 of Capricornis sumatraensis. Taxonomy (NCBI): domain Eukaryota; kingdom Metazoa; phylum Chordata; class Mammalia; order Artiodactyla; family Bovidae; genus Capricornis; species Capricornis sumatraensis. The sequence continues at coordinate 17,782,943 of NC_091069.1, read as the reverse complement.
ACACGGGCCCTTCAGGGTGTTTGCAATTGTCAAGCTTTGTAGGGCTGCAGTCCGAGGGGGTCACAAAGAGTCAGATACGGTGGAGTGACTAACACACAGGGCAGTACCATGATGCTCTGATCTATCAGACAACGTCTAGACTAGTAGCTTGAGAAAGCTCCATTTCCACATTGGGCCAGGCTGCATTCCTTTTAATGACATATCTTTCTAGAACTGGGGTTTTGAAGGCTGCTAAGAATGAGCGTAGCTGTTGCATGAAAATCAGTAGGAAGCAGGACAGGAGGGTAGGCCATGTCTACTCAGAGTCCAAGGATTGAGAACTTGTGCTGAGCCCAAATGGGGCCCACACCCACTAGCAAGTGGCTATTTTTAAATGAAAAACAAATGTTATTTTTCTCTTTCAGTTAGTGTGCTATTTTTTTTTAAGTGGCTACTAACTTCCTAGGACAAGAATGCTTATAAATTAACTACTTAATAATTGGAAACATTAGCTATTTCTTTTGGCCCAGGACTCTCTGTAAAACTACTGGCACATTAAGGACACCAGGAAAGAGGAAAGTTAAAGAATTAGATCTCACTGTCTGCCTGTTATCACACTCGTTTCTGACTCGGATTTTCCAAAGCTTTGGTTTTCTGAGTTTTGGGGAAAAAAATTGATATATTCTCTTCTTTTGGTGTTGGTGCTCTTGCCATTTGTTTTAGACTCCTTGCTTTCAGACGAGTCTATTTATGAAAGAATTTCAAAATACAGTGATTTTTGTTTCAGCAACAAGACCGTTATATTTCTCATGAAGTGAGGTTACATTCAGGGCTGTCTTATGGAGGAGTGGTACAGATGATACAGATGGACACAGGACGTTTATCTGTACAAAATATCAACCCTCCTGCATGTCATTCTATGTCACAATCCCATTCCTTTGGGCTCTGTAGACAGTATGGGCTTCTAGAAACTCCTGTGGAAATGCACTTATTTCCTGGCAGACTTGCTTTGGTCAAACTTAATTGTTACTGAAGAGTCAGACTGAAGGAAGGGGATGAGGTTTTTCCCATTCCTGCAGACAGAAGACAGCGAGATGGAAGCTGAAGATGGAGGCACAGGTTGCTGATGGAGCGACTTCCTGGGACTGGCTGGCTCTTCCTAAAATGCTATGGAAAATCATCACCGAGGACCTCGTGGAGGGAGAGCTCCGATTCTTGGGCTATTTCAGGTTTTGTCAAGATATTCCATTTCACTTTTTGGTCATTTTGTTTAATTGGTAAAAACAAGCCCTTCCATCTACCTTAGTGTTTTACCTTTCTGGAAGTTTTTAAAATTCTCCCCCCCCCCTTTTTTTTTTTTGCCTGATATCATTTGGTTCTCCCTATAACCCTCAGAGGTAGTGGTTTAGTCGCTAAGTTGTGTCTGACTCTTGCGACCCCATGGACTGTAGCCTGCCATGCTCCTCTGTCCATGGGATTTTCCAGGCAAGAGTACTAGAGTGGGTTGCCATTTCCTTCTCCAGGGGATCTTCCTGACCCAGGGATCGAACCTGAGTCTCTTGGTTCTCCTGCATCTGGCAGGCAGATTCTTTACCAACTGAACCACCGGAGAAGCCCAACCCTTGGAGGTAGGAAGTCAAAATTATGAATCTTGGCTTTAAGCAATGAGGATACTGAGGCCAAACAGGAGAGATGCCTTGAGCAGTGGAGGGAAGAGAAGGAATAGAAGCCCAGCTTCTGGCTCTTGGTTCAGTGCTCTTTGCCTCTGCTACATTTTTACAGGCTCGAGCACTTTTGATGGTAGGTGTCATCAGCATCAGGAAGACTAAAGAGGCTGGTGGCCATCGTGGCTCATCCTTGCTCAGTGTCACCGTCCAGTGCTGCCGGTGTCCCGATGGCCCTCGGTTCGACGGTCCGTGGTTCAGTGAGCCTCTCCCCCGTCCTTTCTGCTGCCTGTCCCCTGCTGTAGCTGCTGCTGCTTTTTGCTCATTATCTTCTGTGCTCCCAGCACTCAGTCCCCTCCTTTCAGGTTCCTTAAACGCAGTCTTGAAATGAGATCTCAGGCACAGGATACAGGTCACCGGGCCATTGCATTTCCCCAAACGTGACTTCAAACCCATGATTCCATGTGATATCTCTTCATGGCCTGAGAAAGGGACCTGTAGCCTACTGTCGGTCTGAGAGCTATGGGTCTTCTTCCAGTTCCGGAAGGGCCCACCCCATTCATGTACTGCACAGGCATGGCACCAAGCAAAGGCAGGCTTGTTTGGTTGAAGGGAAGATGATGCATTACAGAAATGTTTTCACACGTGCAGTGCACGGAGATCAATCTAAAGCCAGTTCCACAGAGAGGAAGCATCCAGGGTGCTTCCAGATCCTCAGTGGAAGAAATCATTTGCAAGGGCCACGGTAACTATTCAGTCTGAACAAGACCACACAGCCGGGACATTTGATAGTTTTGATCTGGCCTTTCAAAGCTTGGGTGAGGCCAGGAAACTGGATTTAATGGACTGAAGGCTGCAGTATAGAAAATGAGAGGACTGCTGTAAAAAACAATAGAGACCTTGTTACCATCCCTCCCTCTAAGGAGCCGAGTCTCAGCTCTGTAAAGGGGAGCCTGAGACGGGTGTGCTGGCAGCCCCAGGGACATGTGGACCTGGGCTGATCTGCGTGTGGTTAGAGACCTCCCCCAGAGTCCCCGCCCGCACCTCACCACGACACATGCTACTGAGTCATCGCCACCAGGCCAGTCATCTCGACACAGGAAGTCAGGCACCTGCGCTTCTCTGCGGTGAAAATAACTCATGGGGCGAAGTTTTCAGCCGGCCTCGTCAGAGTTCAATGGATGAACCTCATACTCAAGGCCACTCCCAAGCCTTGAGCGCTGTGGGTGTATAAATAACCCCAGAAATGACACTGCAAGGCTGGCTTCACCTCTTCGTGGTAGGACTGGGGAGTTCATTTCCATAAAAGAGGAGGGAGTGAAAGTCACCCTCTGCTCCCTGGGTCCCCACACCTGTCAGATGGGCCCGAAGAAGCGCTTCCTTCCTTCCTCTCATTCTTCCCACTGGAACTGGGCAGCGGGTGGACTTTCCATGTGCCTGTCAGTGTTGGGAGCAGGTGTGCAAGCAGAAGCGCGAGAAAACAGCTGATTTAGCTGCAGAGAGGAGAGATTCTCGCTCGCTTCCGATTCCCACGTGACTGTATGTCATCAGGCACTGACATGTTTTCAGGACAAAATCCCCCTCTTGTGACACAAGGATTGGCACTAAGTTGTTCCACATCCTGAGGGTGACGGCTCTGGCTCATGCAGATGTGGTCTGTTCACCATAGAAGGAATTCTAGGACTCGACTGCGTTCAGTCTTAAGCGATCCTTTGAAAGGGCTACCTGGGTAGCTCAGCATTAAGAATCCCCGTGTAATGCAGGAGATGTGGGTTTGATTCCTGGGTTGGGAATAATCCTTGAGAAGGAAGTGGCAACTTACTACAGTATTCATGCCTGGAAAACCCTATGGACAGAGGAGCCTAGCAGGCTACGGTTCAAAGATTCAGACACAAAGTGACTGAACATAGTATCGTGGACAGATTTAGGGAATGGGACAGTAGCACTTATATTATTTATATTTTGATTTTGAGGAGGGCATGGCAACCCATTCTAGTATTCTTGCCTAAAGAATCCCATGGACAGAGGAAACTGGTGGGCTATGATCCAAAGGATTGCACAGAGTCAGATACGACCGAGGTGGCTTAGCACGCATGCGTGCAATCCTTTGAAAACCGAGGAAGCAAGTATCAATCAATCTCCTAACATTCAGATGGGAGCACTGAATCTTAGAGTCTCACAAAGCAGGTTAGTGAAAGGTGGATCTGGAGCTGAAGGCAATACCCTCATAACTGGCACTGAGGCTAAGTTGCATGGTCAAGGTCTTCAAGTGGTACATGACACCAGAAACGGTGCCCAGGTAGGTGAGCTGGAAGAAAGTGTGTTAATTTCTCAGTCATGTCCAACACTCTGTAGAGAGTGTAGCCCTCCAGGCTCCTCTGTCCATGGGATTCTCCAGGCAAGAATACTGGAGTGGGTAGCCATTCCCCTCTCCAGGGGATCTTCCCACCCCAAGAATTGAACCCAGGTCTCCTGCATTATAAGCAGATTCTTTACCATCTAAGCCACCAGGGAAGCCCAACCACTGGTTATGAGAGATGTTGATTTTTTTTTTTTTTTGCCTAGATTAGTCAAGAGTAGAGACTTTAGATAAAAGTTAGAGTCCTTGGGACAATTTTTATCCTGGTGTTTTTGTCTCAGGGATCTAATTCTGATGGCCTGTTTTCAAGTATCCTCTGTGGTTATTTAAATTTTTAAGTGGAAACGTGCTTGATTATTCTCTTAGCCTCATCATTTACTCTTCTTTATAAAATTATTTGGCAAATAGCTGATAGTAAAGAAGTCACAAATATAACCCCTTTCAGTTTTTCTGTTGAAGGTCTCTTTCCTTTTCATGTGCGGGGCCAGACCTGCTCAGGACAGAGGCAATGGGATATTTACTGTTTGCCAATGCTATTTTACTTTGTCAACAAAGGTCCATCTATCTAGTCAAAGCTATGGTTTTTCTAGTTGTCATGTATGGCTGTGAGAGTTGGACTATAAAGAAAGCTGAGCACTGAAGAATTGATGCTTTTGAACTGTGTTGGAGAAGACTCTTGAGAGTCCCTTGGACCACAAGGAGATCAAACCAGTCAATCCTAAAGGAAATCAGTCCTGAATATTCATTGGAAGGACTGATGCTGAAGCTGAAACTCCAATATTTTGGCTACCTGATGTGAAGAACTGACTCCTTGGAAAAAACCCTGATGCTGGGAGAGACTGAAGGCAGGAGAAGGGGACGACAGAGGATGAGATGATTGGATGGCATCACCGACTGGACGGACATGAGTTTGAGTAAACTCCAGGGGCTGGTGATGGACAGGGAGGCCTGGCGTGCTGAAGTCCTTGGGGTCCCATAGAGTGGGACATGGCTGAGCGACTGAACTGAAATGAATGTTATTTTAGAGTGCCGGGAAAACTGAACGGAGCTTTTCACCTTCATCATACTCTAGGGGCTTATGCTGGACAAAAAATGAACAGTTACATTAAAAAGATCCTATTGCAGGTACTGAAAGTGATTCAGTAGCCCATGAGGCACCTGGTCCTTTCTACAGAAGCAATATGGAAATGACTTCTGTATAAAAAAATATTGAACTGATGAACTCATTTCCTCTTCCTGAGCATAGACTTCTGCTTCAGCATCTGTTAAGTTATCACCAGCTTCTGTTACAGGTAAACCCCCTATGTCTCAGTGGCTTGACACACTAAGGGTGTTTCTTCGTGTCCAGGCAGACTGGCTGGTCTTGCTGCTCACTGACTCCCACCTGCTCTTTCAATGATTCCAAGGATATTTCCTGATTATACCTCTATTCCATCCTCCTTGTCATTGAGTTGGTGTTTGTATTTCCTTGGCCAGAACTCAATCACATGGTCATACCTAATTGCACATGAGGGCATTTGAGCCAGCATATATGTTTAGATTTATGTATTAAATTGTTTAGCTTAGCCTAACTAATATAGGAGAATAATCTTAAAAGGAGGGGAAAAAAGTAGTTACTTTTTAAAGGGAACTTGTGAAAAGAGATACACTATTATTAGGTTGGCATTTTATTCTTGATGATTGATGGCTGGTTATTTTTGCCAGTGAGCTTGTATCCTTTGCTTTGAAGACTGGTCAATGTTCCCATCATTCTTGGAGTTCCTTCCAATCTCCTCCAGGCAGGGGGAGGATACCTCATCTTCCATTCCCATCTTCATCTCTCTCCAATTATTACATTGTATTGAATCTACTCATTTACATACGTTGGGAGAATATCAGTTTCCTGGCAGGGATCATGTTCTATGAGCTCTTATATCCCACAAACAACTCTTAAAATTTTTTTGCTGAATAAATGATGCATGAATGGTAGGTTTTAGATTAGACCCAAGGGCATGAGTTTAGATATGGGAAGAGGTCTGCTAAGGCCAGGAGTGGCCACACAGGATCCAAGATGGTCCTGATGGTCCCTTCTTCCAAGGGTCTACGGGAATCTGAGGGAAGCCAAGGGTGGGGCTGCACCCTTTGGTTGACTCAAGCTCACAAATAGGGCCTGGAATCAAATTTTGTGTGCATGCTAAGTTGCTTCAGTCATGTCCAGCTCTTTGCAATCTCCTGGACTGTAGCCCACCAGGGCCCTCTGTCTATGGTATTCTCCAGGCAAGAATACATGTTTTCCTCCAGGGGATCTTCCTGATCCAGGGATTGAACCCTAGTCTTTTATGCCTTCTGCACTGGCAGGTGGATTTTTTACTACTAGTGCCACCTGGGAAGAACCAAGTTTTAAATCACTCTCTTTTTATGAGATGACAGTTCATTTGGGAAAGAAATTTTTCAGGAGACTTTCCTATTATTTATCAATTTTAGGGTCTATGAATAGCTTTGAATACCAAATTGCATGTGAAAATGATTGCGTCTGCTATTGAATAATTGACTGATCTGTGACTCACAGCTTTTGAAAGAGGGGGTCCTGGCTAATTGCACCTGCAAGCTACTGATTGCACCTGCAATTAGGCAATTTTGGGGGCAGTTTTTCTCTTTCCATTTAATTGCCCAGATGACAGTGGGGAGTCCCCTTTACAAATCGGGCCTATTATCTCATCGGGAGCCTTTGCAAATATAAGATGACCCCAGAAACAGATGGAGAAAATATATAGTTTTATTTCCTGCACACCAATTAATGCCAGTAGTGTAGCCAACATTCCTGCACATTTTATTCCAGTAAGACATTTAAGTTTATTGAATCAGTCAATAACCCATAATGTAATTTAGCACTTCAACATCTAGTTTTGCTATTTTATTAAAACATATATATCCATAATGGTTATAATTAGAAATATTTGCATGTTTGTACTGTACTTGTTAGAGAGTCTTTGGAAAGTGATTACTGTTGTTCTGTTGCTTTTGGAGAGAGATATAAGAATCTGCTGAGATCTGGTCCTTTCAGTAACCGACTACATACTGGTTATTGGTTCTGACTCCAAGGTGTAGAAATCGACCCCATCTATGCAAGGAGATCAAACCAGTCAGTCCTAAAGGAAATCAACTCTGAATATTCATTCGAAGGACTGTTGCTGAAGCTGAAGCTGCAAAACTTTGGCCACCTGATGTGAAGAGTCAACTCATTGGAAAAGACCTTGATGCTGGGAAAGATTGAAGGCAAAAGGAGAAGGGGACGGCAGAGGATGACATGGTTAGATAGCATCCTCGACTCAATGGACCTAAATTTGAGCTCACTCCGGAAGATAGTGGAGGATGGAGGAGCCTGGTATGTTACAGTCCATGAGGTCAGAGAGTCACACACAACTTAGCCACTGAACAGCATCAGTACAACTCTACCTATTATGTAGATTACTCCTTTTAACAAGGGCACTGTGTTAAAATTCAATGGGACTTTAAGGAGATCTTGCTTATATTTACTTAGTTTTTTGAGTTTTGGGTCATATTTGCTGTGTAGTTGATACAGAGATGCACTGCTCAAATGCTCTTTTGAGAACAAGAATGCTTCCCACTTCAGTGAATGTAGCTGGCTGACTGTTAGTTTCCCTGGAGATCTGCCTCAGTTTTCTAACCATGGGTCTGTTGATGCCCATGTGAAGGGGTGGAGGAAGGGTCTATTCACGTTTGCTCCACTGGGACTTTCTGAAGGTGATCTTTGCCCTGTAGCTCCCTGGGAAGACATGGCCTTGCCCTTTGTCACTGCAACCTGCCAGCTCCTCTGCCCAATCCTGCTTCCTCCCATTTCTTTCTTGATAGATATTTCACTCCCCATAAACCTCTTGAGCTTTCAACTCCATCCCAGAACCTGCTTCCTGGAGAGTCCAGTCACAACCACCATTAAGTAAAGATGAATTAGGAATAGCTCAGAGGATGTTTATTTTATGGGACCCAAGGTTTCACTCCAGTTTTGAAGGAAATCTATCTTTCTGTTTGGTTGTATAAGAATTCCTTCTTTTCTCTTTCTTTCTTTTCTTTCTACTCTCCGCCAGTATCAAGACATTAGGTATATAAGGATAAAAGAATAGAATGCCTTTTGTAAGTTTAGAACCCACATTTTAAAGGATTGATTTTTTATTTAAATAATAATTATAAATATTTACTAATTTATTATTAGTAATACTAGTATTTAAGAAAAACAACTCTGTCAAATGTTTCTAAGTGAAATACAAATCAGCTCTAAACAGGTACTAAAGATTAGAAGAGATGTTTCACCTTTGGATCATATCACCAAAGCAACATGGCTTTCATTTTACACAATTTATTCATCTTCCAGTAAACTTTGGTATACCTTTTCATGTTAACTTTTATTACAGTGGATAGCATTATTTGACAGAAGTCTACTCCCTGCCTTACAAAATCTACATTATAAAGTGTGTCTTCTTACTACCTTAACCATTGGGTATAGTGTTTTCAAACTCCCCACAAATCTTTAATTAATATTAATATTTGGGATCTGAGAATGAGAAATCAGAATTCTCGGGAATTCTAAGGAATCTCTGAAAGTCTGAGAGAGGCTTATTTTTCTTGCTTTGTATATGTATTTTTAATTATGAATTATTTTTATTATAATAAGGTTGCAATAATAACTGGATAAATAATGAATGATTATTATAACAGGATTATACTCAATAAGCAATGAATGACTTTTATTGTCATAGGATTATACTAAAACTTTGAGTGGCTTTCTGCAAGCAAAATTCATCATAATAAATGTGGTTTATTATTTTTATAAACTGATGCATTATGGACATGACTAAGCAACTGAACTGAACTGAACTGAACTGAAAAGGATATTTTCCTGATAGAAATATTTGATAATAGAAAAGATTCAAAGAAGGTAACATTAATACAAAATACATATCAAACAAAAACCATTTCAGAATGGAAAGATATCCCAAATGTGTTTAGTCTCTCAGTCAATTGTCTGACTCTTTGTGACCCCATGCACTGTAGCCTACCAGGCTCCTCTGTCCATGGGATTCTCCAGGCAAGAGTACTGAAGTGGGTAGCCATTCCCTCTCCAGGGGATCTTCCAGACCCAGGGATCAAACCCAGATCTCCTGCATTGCAGACAGACTTTACCATTTGAGCCGCCAGGGAAGCCCCGTTATCCTAAATATCTGATATTTAAAAGATCCCACGTAAAAAATCACACCTAAAGTGTCAGTTTCCCCATGTGATACTCTTGATCCTTGTTTTGAAACAAATATTCCAGATGTAGACGCTTTTCTTGCATTTTGTCTTGAGTTGATCTAATAATTATTTGTTTAAAAGCAACTTCATTTGAGCAGGAAGGCATATGTCACTGGTTTTCTTTTTTAACAATTAAAATGTCTTGTCTACTTGCCCTGATTTAGGTGTTGCTGTTGAAATCACTATCAGTTATGCTAATTTAATTTTTTGTTTTGCTAATTCAAATTTCACATGTAGTCTCCACAGCACTGCACTGACATTTTCTCTTTGTAGTTCTTCTGTTTAAATATTTACAAAGAACTGCAGTCTATAGCAAATACTCAAACACTAGAGAACACTAGAGAATCTTATTGGGTATATTTGAATAATGTCACATTTAGCTCTCCTGGTATGGTTCACAGCACCAAAGAAACACATGTCAATATTGCCAATTTAAGTATTTATTTTTCATTTCAAACTTGCTATTTCTGGGAACACTCATAAAATTTGTATAAAGTATATCTTGTTCTATATATGTATTAATATTTATTTTCTTTGCAATACCAGTGTACTGTTATGAGCACACAGGACCAGAATACACTCTTATAACATGGCAATGATCACAGGCAACAGGGACTGATTAAATCACAACACTCTTCTGCTCCTTGCTCTGATCCCAGTTTCCAGAAACTTATTAATAGATCTTAACCTTGGACTCCCCACATAACACTTCCTGCTATTGCTTTGTACTTGAATTAGAGACTTCCATTGAACTAATAATGTCTTACCTGTTAACTCTATTCCTTGCAGGAAAATTAGAATTATTCAAGTTTTCCTGAGTTCACAATTGATTTTTCTTAGAATTTGGGATTTAGAACAACATAAATTTCCTGAGAAAAGCAGGGAAGAAATTCTCACGTAAAAACACTGGTTGTCATCTCTGGTTGAACAATGGAATTTGTTGGGTATTTCATTAGAGGAAGACTGAATTTTTCTCCCTCTGGGATCTTCTCTGGGTCAGGGACGGAGGTATGGTGAACACTGGAGATATTTATGAACAAATGTAATGGTCTTCATGGCAATCACAGTTAATGTTAGGGATGCCTAAGAAGCACCTAAGTGTGAAATTCTTCAGATATATTTTTACATACTTTGGGTCCTGATCTTTTTTAATCATCATTCTCAAGCTGAATGTTATGGAAAGTTTATGAGAGACAAATGTAATTTTACACATCTAGATAGCATCTCACTCTCATAAATTGATAAACATATATAGAGGAGATGAGGATAGTATTTAAAGCATTTTGTTCGCTCATTAATATGAAGTCATTTTTGTAAATATGCTGTGATTATGTCACATACAGGAGTTGGTAGAATATAGATTAGTCAACTGATTAAATTACCCCCAATATAATAAGCTGATTTGCCATGTATTTTATTATAGTGATGTAGTATTTGGAGGTGATGATATGTTTGTGAACATGTAGAAAGAACTTTTTTTTTTTTGCTTGAAACTGGTAATTTACTGCTCACTCAAATGCCATAAATACTAGTTTTGGCCAGAGGGAAATCATGGAATTTATCTTTGAGCTAAACTCTGAGTCAAATTTTAGACCAGCAAGCATTTTTGTACAGTTTCAAATTATAGCCTAACTGGTTACCTTTTACTAGTCCTCCCCACCTGTAACCTCTCTCAATGATGGCAAACCACAGTGGTCCAAAGTCTCTGGACCAAGAGGAGCCGACCCACTTGATTTTGGTCCCAGAATTATTCAGCTTTGTGACTCTGAGCACGTCATCTAGCACCTGGGCCTGCTTCCGGGGTTTGGATGTCTTACTTCATTCCAGTTTAGAAATCTTGTAATTCTCTGATCGGAATTATATCCTATATACAGTTCTCTGTACCACAAACTTATATGATGGGTTAGATGTTACAAGTGGAAGACAGAGACAGACTACAGGTGGGTCAGGCTGGCTTGGGGTCACATTTAATTTGAAGCATACTGGTTGAATTATTGATCAGACATTTCCTGGGCTGGCCAAAAATTTGTTCGAGTTTTTTTTTTCCATAACATCTTGTAGAAAATGCTGAATGAACTTTTTTGTCCAGCTTCAATACAAATATGTTTGCTAAGCAACTTGTAAACACTGGCTAGGCCTCAGGGCCTTGTTTTCCTAAATCCTGGGGATCCGAATAAACATGGGAGCCCCTGGAACAGACACCTGCAGCAGCTTCCTCTCTGCCTTGGCTGTTTCCTGAGGCAGAGGGGCTGTGGCTAGTTTCTTGGCAGGAGTTAACCCTCCCGCCCTTTCCCATTCTGCCCTCCAGACGGTGATGTTCTTTGTAATGGGGTGTGAGCCGGGGCAGGGAGGGCTGGTCTGCTGGACCATGGATGCTGTCAGCCTCTGGAGTCCACAGGGGAAGACTCAAAATAGAACAGCAAATGCGCTTTTTTTTTTTTTCCCCCCAAAAGTCCATTTGTTTCATGCCAAAACAAATGATTTTTGCTTTGATTTGGATGATTTGATTTTGGATGATTTCTTCTTTTGAAAAAAGATTATCTCAAATACAATAGCTTCTAAGGGATTATACAGAATCACTAACCTATCCAAACGTCCATGTGCTAAGTGTTCACTGAGCACCTGAGAAGTACCAGAGTCTCTGTAGAGATGGAAAAAGAGGTTCACAAGAGAAGCCTGGCCTTGTGGTGGTGCATAATTTTGTATGTCAACGTGAGTGGGCCATCTGGCCTAGATATTGGGCAAAGATGAGTCTAGAGGTGGCTGAGAAGGTTTCTTTAGATGCGGTTAGCATTTAAATCAGTAAACTTTGAGGAAAGCAGATGGCAGATTACCCTCCATTATATGAGAGGGCCTCACCCAATCAGTTGAAGGTCTTAAGAGAAAAAGCATGATCTCCAAGGAAGAAGAGGGAATTCTGCCTCCAGGCTGCAATGTCATCTCCAGGGTCTCTAGCCAGGATGTCTATGTCAGCCTGAAGCTTCTGAGTGATATCAGTAACTGGTCCTCCTCAATAATAAGAAAAATAGTGGACATAATAAACAACTCATGTTAATTGAAGACTTATGCTCTACCAAGCATGCCTTGGGAGCTTCAGAGGTACTGGCTCATGCAATCCTATTAAGCGTAGGGATTGTATTCATCACCTTTTAATGGATGAGGAAACAGAAGTATGGAGGGATGACGTAACCTCTCCCGGTAGTTGGTGTCTGCGTGGGGCTAAAATGCAGGCAGTGTTTCCTGCTGCAGGGCTGTGGCCTGGATCAGTGCGCTGTGTTCCCCTCTCCTGCAAACCCTGCAGTCATGCAGCCACTCGGGTCCTATCCCCGTCACATCCCTGTCCTTGTGTGATTCCTGCAAGGATCCCATGGGGTAGGAAGGCCTGCTGGTTCATTCCCCAGCTCACAAGCGACAAGAGGGAAAGTCAGAGAATTTGTGAAGCCTGTGACTTAGTCTTGGGGCCAATAGTCACTGCAGTTCCTTTGTCTCCTAATGAAGATGGTGCCGTTTTTAACTGCCCGGTCTCTTTCCCTCCAAGGCTTGCTGTTTACCCTGAGGTTGGCAAATGGGTAATTTTCTCAGCAACTCAGACTCTTCAGGCCCTGGGGGACTAGATATTGGGCAAAGATGAGTCTAGAGGTGGCTGAGAAGGTTTCTTTAGATGAGGTTAGCATTTAAATCAGTAAACTTTGAGGAAAGCAGATGGCAGGTTACCCTCCATTATACGAGAGGGCCTCACCCAAGGGGCTGTGTTAAGGAGGTAACCTGGCAGCCAGTGGGGTGGACATGCTTCTGAAGGTCTCCCTGTTCCCTGTGTGCTCCGAGGCTGTGCCTGCTGGGTGTCCTTTGTGGAGAATCTCATTTCTTCTCTCCATATGAACTGTTTCCCTTGGTTTGTGGCTTCAGCTTAAATCCACCCTTCCAGAATCTTCCTTGACAGCTCCTCTCTCTTTTCCTTCCTTCTGCACCGGAATTTCTTGGCCACGTGTCCCATTCGATAATTAACCATTGGCACAGTTCTCATGTGCTTTGATTCATTCAAAACCTCAGGTGTCGGGAGTTCTCTCTTCAGGAATCCTCTCCAGGTTTTTCAGCTCATGGGTCAGGCCCAGAGCCTGGCATGTAGGAGGCATAGAGTTTGCGTTTGTTGATTTGATGTGATTTAATATAATTCAAAATGCAGGTCAGTCACATTTGGAAATGACCCAGTCAGCTCAGAGTGCTTCAAAGGGAGGCTGGTCAGAAAGCTCCCCTGGGGCTAGGGAACCTCCCCTGGGAACCCCTCCAGGCCCCTGCTGTGACGTCCTGGAATTCTTGCCTAAAGTACAATAGGAGTTTTAATGGGTGTAATAATGACCCTGTGATTCAGAGGTACAGCTTGAACACAAGCAATTTCCTCAATTCAGTTCCTCACCAGGGAGCATTTCCTGGGGAGAGTTCAGAGCTAGTTTCATTACACCTCCTTTAATTTGGGCACTCTTCAAGTCAACGCTGCAGGGATCACCTCTCTCTGTCCAGGCTGCTTAAAGACTTCCCTGAATTTCTTTCGCAGCAACTGTAGAAAAGGGCAAAATCAAGGTCATTGCTATGTAACTTAGGAAGTAGCTTGGGGAGGAAGGGTTGAATGGTGGATATCAATGGCAGGGCATATGAGAAAATGACACGCAGGGGACAGTCTCTAACCGAGGGTTCTGGGAAAGTTACATGGGACCTGTAGAGCCACAGAGGAGAAGCAAGGGGAAAGGGAGCCATGATGTCACAGGACCACGTGCAGCAGGGCTGCCCCGGGACCCCAGTGCTCTTATTCAAGAGATGTTCAAGCTCAGATCGCTGAGTTCTTCGCCTGACAATGGTCCTGGGTGCCGCCAAAGCCAGGCCTTTACTGGACAAATGGAATGGAAGCGCAAAGAATGGATGGGTCTCTTCCCAATGAAACAGCACAGGAATCCTTCCCCTCCAGAGTGAGTAGCTGGAGATAGTCGGAAATTCCAGTGTAAACTTTGATTTTGGCATCTTAACCATTCTGGATCCAAGATGGGTTTCAGGGCAGCAGGAAAGGAAGAAGTGGTCCGGGTGAGTGAACAAAAGGAAGCAGAGCACCCTGGGCACTGGCATTATACAGAACAGAGTGCGAAGTCTGGCCCTTTAACTGTCGAAAGCGGAGACTTCAGGGAGCTTACCAATTTCCTCCAATTTCCTGCCTCAGGGAATTCTTGGGTGCAAAGCGCCCACCAACAGCTGCATGAACAGGTCTCTCCCCACTATGGACGGGCTCCGTTCGGACTGCGCCTGCAGCATCATGACGTCTTATTTCTGGGTGCTTCCAGACTGTGACCTCAGTCAGCACTGGCACCGGGCTTGAAGCTCTGTGGGAACGTCTCAGGGCCTCTGTGGCTGGGTTGCCGGCTGTTGGCCGAGTGTGACATCGTTAAATATAACAGCTGATGATGTCGTCAGAGCCCGGCGAGGAGCGGCATCTGCCAGGATCGCAGCCGCTGGTGCCTTGTCTGCCCGCCGTCTCGTCCACCCTGCCACTGTGGCCACACGGCCAGTTGGCCGGAGTCTTCGTCACTGGGAAGTGAGGGGGCTGGGGAAGGGGGCCTCCGAGGGGGTTTCTGGCTCCCGAATGCTGTGATTCCCTCGCACACTAGCAGGAGGGCAGCAATCCAGGCTCTGCCAGCCACATCTTCTGCCACCTCCTCTTGGATGCGTTGATGAAGCACGTGGTGGCCCCGGGCGGCTGTGTGGCCTTGACCAGGGTGAGGGTGACAGCTTTCAGGTCCAGGGCAGCCCCGTGGCCTGGAAATGGGGTGGGTGGCTGAGCGAGAACCAGACCAGGTCTCCAGTCTCCTGACTGGTGTTCATCAGAGGCACCCAGGCACCTCCCACGCTGCTAGCCCCTGCCTTTGCACATCCATGGGCCCAGCGGGCGCCTGCAGGGCCCCCAACTCCAGATCTGGATTCAGGGAGGGGCACAGGACAGGCTTACCCAGGGGCAGCTTACCTCCCTGTGACAGACATAGCTCTTTTTTTTTTTTTTTTTAATGTGGACCATTTAAAAATCTTTATTGAATCTGTTGCAATATTGTTTCTGTTTGTTTTTTTGGCCTCGAGGCCTGTGGGATCTTAGCGCCCTGACCACGGATTGAATCCGCATCCCCTGCATTTGAAGGCCAAGTCCTAACCACTGGACCACCAGGGAGGTCCTTGGGGACACAGATTTGGTCAAGCTCGGGTGACCAGGAAGAGGCCCCTGTATGGTGTTCAGAGCCAACATCAGTAAAATGATACTCGCCACCAGACCCGGGAAAAAGAGGTTAAATGTGCTTTCTGAATCCCAAACATTTTTTTTTTTTTTAATCTGAAAAGGATGCTTTTGCTTATTGCTTTTCATGCAGCCACTTGCTCAACACTTGGGACCCACTGTACACCCCCGCCCCCATCATTTTCTCGCTTGCTCACATGTTGCAAAGCCCGAGTATCCGAGGGCCCTATGCTGGGTGAGGAGGTTGATGAAATGAACCCCGAACGCCTTCTTCTGGTGCTGGCGATGCACCGCGTCCTCGCTGTCATCGTGTACACTGTCACCTGCCTTCACTCAACTCAATACACAAGCATTTAGTGATCACTTCTCACAGGCGAGGGGCTCACTGTGTACCCTGGCTTTTGATGTGGATCACCTTGTGTCATTATGTCACCCTAGACTTGGTTCTGCGGGGAGAGTCAAGATCCCTGAGGGCAAACTCTTTCCTCTGTGTCCATATCTCAAAGAACCAGCCGTTAGGGGTTTTGTTAAAGGTTTATTTTAGTGTTTAAAACAATAACAATACAAGTGCTGAACTTAAAAGAAACCCAGTAGCAATATAGAAGTGATGAGAAATCTTACCCAAGGACCATAAGCTTTATTTCTAGTGGGTAAGAGACAGCTAGCTGCAGCTGCTGTTGCCTGGGTCACTCGGTCATCATCTTTGATGATCTCAACGGTTTCCTTCTAGATCCAAATTATGATCCCATTTTAAAGATGTGGAACCAAGGACTTCCTGGTGGTCTAGTGGTTAATAAAGATGAGGAACCAAGGACTCTAGTGGTTAGGATTTTGCCTTCCAATGCAGGGTGTGCGAGTTTGGGGAACTAGGATTCCACATGCCTTGTGGCCCCAAAACCAAAACATAAAACATAAGCAATATAGCGACAAATTCAATAAAGACTTTACAAAATCACTTACATCAAAAAAACAAAAAAAAAAATCTAAAAAAACCCAAGAAACAAATAAAGAAAGATGAGGAATCTGAATCACGCTCACAGTAACAAATGCGATTAATGATGGTGTGAGTCACCCTGAGAGCTGCAGGTCTTTTAGACTCTGGAGCTGAGATCTTGCTGTGAAGTTGTACCCTCCTCATTCACTGTGTTCATCGATTGGTCAGATTTAATGTAAAAGGTCACTGTAGACATGGCTCCTGCTTTGGGAGGACATAAAGAAGCCCAAGATAGCTTAGATAGATCTTATTCTCACAGGTAGGGTATGTCCTCATGGAAGATGTGAAAGTGTCGAATAAGAGGCCCAGAGGATACGCGTGTGCTGTCTCAAGTAGTTTTGCTGAACATTTTGTTTCTTTATAATGCTACTGGCACAGATAAAAATGGGCCAGAAAACATTTTGAGAACCAGAGTTTAGTCCCGTCTGTCTTATTGGCAATGTTGACCTCTGACTCCTATAGTTACTTATTTCTGAAATATGAACATTGTAACTTGCCCACCCAACCTTGGTCTGATTATTTGAATGTTAGCTAATAGAACCAGCTATTCTTGCAGGAGCTCATCCAAATGGCTCCTACTTTGAGAGTGGAGAGATGTTGAAGCTTTAGGTATCATCAGGGTGAAGCTGACTTGGGGTGATGGAAAGACAGGATTCCATTTGATTTGCAGCTTTTCCTTAACTCTAACAGAAAGGCAGGAGAAGATTAATGATTAGGGTACCCCCTTTTAGTAGATGAAACACTTTCCTCTAAGACCTCTACACAAAACCCTTGGAAGTTGGAGGTCATACATCTGCACATGCTAGTGAGAGTCATTATCGCCAGGAAACCAGAGAGGTTTGCAGAGGGACATTATGGTGGCTCTTCTTTTCTTTGACCAGCGAGCCTCCATTGTCACCAGGCCTTCATTCTGTCTGTGACTATCAATAGACTGGGGAGAGGAAGCCTTCCACAGACTGCTTCCTGGAACTCGAAGAGGCTCAGCTGTTGCATGGACAGAAATGGATTTGGCACATGGCATATAGCTGGAAGCATATTCTTCACCTCTGGGAGAAACTGCTGACCCAGTCAGATTCTGAATCCTTCTAGGTTCAGGATGGTGTTGTCTGTCTTAATAACATGTGCTTTCTTAGTAGAAATGCTGGTCTTTGAAAATCATAGTGCATGGTCCCTATAGCTGGTGGGAGGAGGTGGCTCTGAAATACACTCTATTAAGGATGTTCTTCCTTTAAGGGTGACTTCCTATGTGCTCCTTCATTAGGATGAAGGTGACGGATGGGGGCCTGTGATTGGGGTGGCATACTTGCTGGCTTAGCATGAGAATGTACCACCTCTAACATGTTGCCAAAGAATGTAAGCCATTAAAAACAAGCTGAGCTTCTCAAGTTAGGAGTGGTGGTTTTTGTCTTCTGCGAGGCCAGGTCGTGACACTTCCGTCTACTTGGCATTGTTAGAGGGTGTCTAGCCAAGGCCATTGATCCTACTTTTGTAGTTCTGATAGCATTTGCCAAACTAGTATAGACATTTTTCTTAGCCATCATGTATGAAGTTCTTATCATTTAAAAACATTAAAGATTTCTCAGTTGGGGAGATGGAGGTGTTGAGGAGAAAATGGACAGATGCTGCAACTCAAATCTTTTGTACAAAAATGTGTTCAGGAAGCTACTAATCTTCTGGTTGTTATTTTTCTTTTTATTTCTTTTTTTGTAATAGAAATATTTTAAAAGTAGTATATGTTCATGGCAGGAAGTGCAAAAAGTTCTAAGAAGTATAAAGAATCTAAGAAAAAAAATGATCTGTGTTTTTGCCATCAAGGGGCAACCATCAATATTTTGGCTTATTCATCTTTCCTCTTTTCAGAGGGAGATTACTAAGGAGTATATGTGTGTGTGTGTATAAAACATTTTTGCTAAAACTTCACTGTCTATTTAACTTGGATCTTGTCCTTTGAACTCAGTATTACAGAATAAGTCCTTCCTATGTTGTTAAAATCTTTACCAACGTGTTTTTTTTGGCTTAAAAATTGCTTTCAGTACCACATGTTTTTTGAGATTAAAAAACAAACTCCCCTGATGGGGCTTTAGTTTGAGTGTTTATTTATTTATTTTGGCCGTGCTGGGTCTTCACTGCTGCTCTGGGTTTTCCCTAATTGTGGCGAGTAGCGGCTCCTCTCTGGTTGTGGTACGTGAGCTTCTCACTGCAATGCCTTTTCTTGTTGTGCGTCACAGGCTCTAGGGCAAAGGCTTCAGCAGTTTTAGCTCCAAGGCTCCAGAGCACAGGCTCAATAGTTATGGCACATGGGCTTAGCTGCTCTGCGGCATGTGGAATCTTCCTGGACCAGGGATCGAACCAATGTCTCCTGCATTGGCAGGCCAACCCTTTACCACTGAACCACCAGCAAAGTCCAAGTCCAGGTGTCTTAAAGCAGCTTTTTCACCCTAAGGAGAGATATTCCATTTATTCCTGTTCACAAGTTACAAAATGTTTCATTCATTTGTGACTTTTGGTAGGAGTAGGGGCAAGATTGGGAAGTGACATTAGTTGTTTCATTGGCCAACACTCATGGATAAAATCTGGTTGTCTATATCCTTTCCAGCAAATGCATTGCTCTGCCTCAAATTTAATCTCCATTGAGATTTCTCAATTAAATTCTCCCCACCTTATTTTGTATTCTTTACCAAACTGGTTTTTAAAATGATTTTCGTGGACAATAAATTCCGTTCATCATATAAAAACTCTGAAACCCAGGTCAGGCTCGGTGCACAACCCCCGAGGGAGGGTCCACCTGCTTCTTTATATTTCACATGGTGCTTGGCAGTCCTCTCCTCTCTTCTCTCCCTTACACACTTTGGCTGGAACAGAATGTTTCCAAGCAGGTGTGTCCTAACCCAGAAGCCTGGGTTTAAGGATGCTTTCGTGAAAACAAATGAGCAATGAACATATTCAGTGCCATACAATTAGATCTCAAAATAGCAACTCTAGAGTTTTTAAAATAAAAGATACCATCCCCAATGGAGATGAGATGATTTCAAAAACACCTACAGTATAACATTTCTACATGAGTCAAAAAATAGAGATACAATTAAAGAGATATAGGAAAGAGAAAAAGAAAAGGGTGTGATTTAGGTAGACGCTAACTCAGATAGAAAAAAAAAAAATTGACCAAAAAGATGAATATAGTGGACCAGAGAAAAATTTTCTTTTCCTTAAAAACACATCCACAAAGAATGCCAAGGAATGAGGGAGAAAATGGAATAAGCTGCAGAAGTCATCAGCTTTTATCTCTTTATTGTAAAATACTGCATGCATTGAAACAGAGTTTTGGCAACAGGAGGCTTGAGTCAGCAGAGCCACACAGTCTAGTTTGCTCAGGACAGTCTCTGCTCTTGCCTCCAATCTTCTCATATTCAAATCCTCTTGTTCACAGTGTCACAGTCTGTCCTCAAAAACTTGCAGCAGTTTGGACATTAAGTTATATGGTCTCTTGCAAGGAGATCCAACCAGTCCACCCTGAAGGAAATCAGTCCTGAATATACTTTGGAAGGACTGATGCTGAAGCTGAAACTCCAATCCTTTGGCCACCTGATGTGAAGAACTGACTCATTAGAAAAGACCCTGATGCTGGGAGAGATTGAAGGCAGGAGGAGAAGGGGACGACAGAGGGTGAGATGGTTGGATGGTATCACTGACTCAATGGACATGAGTTTGAGTAAATTCTGGGAGTTGGCGATGAACAAGGAAGCCTGACATGCTGCAGTCCCTGGGGTTGCAAAGAGCAACTGAGCGGCTAAGTGGCTGAACTGGACTGTAACAACAAAACTCAAGTATTTGTGATATGGAAAATAATTAGTAAAAGCATTGGTTTCCTTCAAGGTTTTTGAAATATGAGGTTGAAATGACAAGATAAAATTCCATGTGCTTCTATCACCAGCTCAGATCTACACTGACACGGGAGTGACTGAGGATTTCAGAAGAACATGTAGAATGGACTGTGTGGAAGAATTAAGTTGTCTTCACGGCTGTGGTCAGGGTATATTACATTTGTAGGGCGAGCAGTTTTTTAGGGACCTCTCATATGTGTACACTCCTGAGGACTTCTATGACTTTGAGTGGCCTGGTGAGAGGAGGTAATGTTAACAGTGATGGAAAAGATGCCAATCCACTTCACTCTCAGGCTGGACGCCACCCCGACTGATTCTGGAGGAAAAGGAGTGGAAACAGACCAGAACACATTCAAAAGATAGGGACCCCAGAGGCAGGAATCTACTGGGAAAGTCATGGGAAATGAAATCTGCATACCAGCATAGAATCACGACTAATGGATCCCAGTAGCTCCAGCTTTGGAAGAACATATTAGGGGTTGCTTTTAGTGGAGATGAGGAACAGAAGCTCCTTAGGAGAACATTTTGAGGTGACAAGGTTGATCATCTGGAAAATGTGGTTTTGTACCCAAAAGTGGTTTGGTACCCAAACTCTTTAAATGTGTCCTTGGAAAGTTAAACAGATTATACAGAGGTTTTTTTTTTTTTTTTTTTTTCTTATTTTTTTCTCCTTTTTATACACTGTAAATACAGGATAGCACTATCTATTACTATCATCTGAAAAAAGTAGCCTTGTCCTTCACTATATTTGGGGAGGTTATCAATTGCCAGCAATTGCCTAAGTGACTGGGGTGTCAGTGACTATGCTCTTCCCATTGGCAGAAAGGTAGGTCGAAGGGTTCAAGTCTAATCTGTTTGGGGATGACTTTGTGCAGGTGATCCAGTGATGTCTGCATTCATTTCAAAAGAGAGTGTGTCCTGGACAGCTGGCTTCTTGCTCCTCAATCAAGACACTCTGAAACTGTGACATGCAGGGGGATCCCCCACCCCTTTATGAGTCATCCAGGAAGTAAATGGGATATATCAGAAAAGTCTGACCTAGGTTTGATTTCCAGGGTCAGTTTACCGAAGGTGAGGTCGTGGGTCTCTTTCTTAATCAGCATGAGGTGATGGGGGTAGTGGAGGGCAGTCCTGGGAAGATTTAATGAAATTCTAACTAGCTATTGTACTGACATGTGAAATACTTAGGTTTCTGCAAGGAGGCGGTTCATCACATGTGGTGCTCTGGATTTCGTGATACATATTCTGTTGGGCAGAACTCTGGGACACAGCCACCGAGGGAACTACACACCTGGGCCAGACAGCTCCATGGCTTCTATGATGTCCTTCTTATTAATCACTATATCAAGGTAGATTTAAGTGCAGTAGCAAGGTGGTCTTTCATTTAAAAGCTTTAGAAGAAAGCTAAATGAACTGCAATGGGGACACAATATCATTTATATCTTTTTGTCACTGTAAATAAAAAGAATCAGTTTTCTTAAGATGTGTATCAAATTTACTCCTTTAATTCATTCATTAATAGACATACTTGCTTGTGGCTTACAATTTGAAATCTCTGTAATATTACCAGTCCCAAAGAAAGGCAATGCAAAAGAATGCTCAATCTTCCACACAATTGCATTCGTCTCACACGCTAGTAAAGTAATGCTCAAAATTCTCCAAGCTAGGCTTCAGCAATACGTGAATCATGAACTTCCAGATGTTTAAGCTGGTTTTAGAAAAGGCAGAGGAACCAGAGATCAAATTGCCAACATCCACTGGATCATCGAAAAAGCAAGAGAGTTCCAGAAAAACATCTATTTCTGCTTTATTGACTATGCCAAAGTCTTTGTGTGGATCACAATAAACTGGAAAATTCTGAAAGAGATGGGAATACCAGACTACTTGACCTGCCTCTTGAGAAACCTATATGCAGGTCAGGAAGCAACAGTTAGAACTGGACATGGAACAACAGACTGGTTCCAAATAGGGAAAGGAGTACGTCAAGGCTGTATACTGTCAACCTGCTTATTTAACTTCTATGCAGAGTACATCATGAGAAACGCTGGGCTGGATGAAGCACAAGCTGGAATTAAGATTGCTGGGAGAAACATCAATAACCTCAGATATGCAGATGACACCACCCTTATGGCAGAAAGTGAAGAGGAACTAAAAAGCCTCTTGATGAAAGTGAAAGAGGAGAGTGAAAAAGTTGGCTCAACATTCAGAAAACGAAGATCATGGCATCCGGTCCCATCACATCATGGCAAATAAATGGGGAAACAGTGGAAACAGTGGCTGACTTTATTTTTCTGGGCTCCAAAATCACTGCAGATGGTGACTGCAGTTATGAAATTAAAAGATGCTTACTCCTTGGAAGGAAAGTTATGACCATCCTAGACAGCATACTGAAAAGCAGCGATATTATTTTGCCAACAAAGGTCCATCTAGTCATGGCTATGGTTTTTCCAGTGGTCATGTATGGATGTGAGAGTTGGACTGTGAAGAAAGCTGAGAGCCAAAGAATTGATGCTTTAGAACTGTGGTGTTGGAGAAGACTCTTGAGAGTCCCTTGGACTGCACAGAGATCCAACCAGTCCGTCCTAAAGATCAGTCCTGGGTGTTCATTGGAAGGATTGATGTTAAAGCTGAAACTGCCATACTTTGGCTGCCTGATGCAAAGAGCTGACTCATTTGAAAAGACCCTGATGCTGGGAAAGATTGAGGGCAGGAGGAGAAGGGGATGACAGAAAATGAAATGGTTGGATGGCATCACCGACTTAATGGGCATGGGTTTGGGTGGACTCTGGGTGTTGGTGATGGACAGGGAGGCCTGCTGTACTGTGGTTCATGGGGTCACAAAGAGTCGGACATGGCTGAGCAACTGAACTGAACTGAACTGTAATATTACCAGATTGCAGCAAGCTTCTGACTTTTCTAGGCAACACCTAGAAAGTCGGGCTTTTACTAAGGGTTTTACAGAAGACCCAGGAAATGGTCATCCTTGTGTCCATAGACGATACCTTGGGCATCCTCCCCAAAAGTCTCTGTTATTTTTCCTGCTGTTCTCTCTAAAGTGGAGCCATACTCTTCGTTTCCAAATCTGTTCTTGTCTATACCTCAGGCAGTTTTTGTGTCTCCTGAGTTCCAGCCTCCTCCTTCCAGGTCATTTCCTGGTAGCAATTAAGCTTTGTCTTTTCTTCTCCAGTTTATTTCCTCCAGGTTCTCTCCCTTTTCTTCCCTCCTCAGAAAACAAAGGACCTTCCTAAGAATCCACTGTCTTTATGCTCAGGGTGGGTATTCTAAATGAAGGGAAATTTTTGAAAATTCCATGACAATAAAATGACTCAGTGACATTTCTGCCTGCCAGGACTGATTAGCCAGTTGTAGCAAATATCATAGCATATAAAATTCTATAGGATAAAAACATTTTGATTAGTATTGCAGTTTTAAAAACAATTTTACTTACAAACATAAAGTAGGAAAGGGTTTATGACTCTTTACTTTTTTGGCCTAGACATTCTTTTTCTAGTTTCTTCTGGTGGTTTACAGAATTGGTATTGACATTTCTGTATGCTCTGAATTAACAATTACTGATGGGTGCGTGCCTGCTAAGTTGTTTCAGTCGCGTCCAACTCTTTGCAATACTATGCACTATAGCCTGCCAGGCTTCTCTGTTCATGGGACTCTCCAGGCAAGAATACTGGAATGGGTTGGATGCCCTCTTCCAGGGGATCTTTCTGACCCAGGGATCAAATCTGTGTCTCTCTTACAGCTCCTGAATTGACAGGCAGGTTCTTTACCTCTAATGCCATCTGGGAAGCCTTAAATATACATATATCCACTGGTTTAAAGGGCTCAAAAGTCACACTCAGGGTTTTGTAGTGTGATGATAAAATATACTTCTGGTGCCTATATGACAATTAAATGAGATAGTGCAAGGTCTGATAGCCAACGCATATTACTTGTTACCTCCTGAAGGCCTTTATGCTTCATAGCACCTAACACATTGTATGGGAATTACTAGTGCTTATGGGAATCCACTCCAGTATTCTTGCCTGGAGAATCCCATGGACAGAGAAGGCTAGTGGGTTATAGTCCACGAGGTCGCAAAGAGTCAGACATGACTTAGCGACTTCACCTTCACTGAGTAGTAAAGCACTAGTTGAAAAAAGCACTTGGTTGAAAAAAACGTAGAGCCCAGCTGATTGACTCAGGGCCCTTCTCAGGAAACTTTCAGAATGTCTCTTGACTTTTTGTAGTCATGCTATTTTTTTTTTTTTAATATATAAATCTATGGGACTTCCACAGCGATCCAGTCGTTTAGAATCCACCTTCCAACACACTGTTCACAGGGCTCTCAACAGACTGGTTCCAAATCGGGAAAGGAGTATGTCAAGGCTGTATATTGTTACCGTACTTATTTAACTTATTTGCAAAGTACATCATGAGAAACGCTGGGCTGGAAGAAGCACAAGCTGGAATCAAGATTGCTGGAAGAAATATCAATAACCTCAGATATGTAGATGACACTACCCTTATGGCAGAAAGTGAAGAGGAACTAAAAAGCCTCTTGATGAAAGTGAAAGAGTGAAAAAGTTGGCTTAAAGCTCAACATTCAGAAAACGAAGATCATGGCATCTGGTCCCATCACTTCATGGTAAATAGATGGGGAAACAGTGGAAACAGTGTCAGACTTTATTTTTGGGGGTTCCAAAATCACTGCAGATGGTGACTACAGCCATGAAATTAAAAGATGCTTACTCCTTGGAAGAAAAGTTATGACCAACCTAGACAGCGTATTAAAAAGCAGAGACATTACTTTGCCAACAAAGGGCCATCTAGTCAAAGCTATGGTTTTTCCAGTAGTCATGTATGGACGTGAGAGTTGGATTATAGAGAAAGCTGAGCACCAAAGAGTTGATGCTTTTGAACTGTGGTGTTAAAAAGGCTCTTGAGAGTCCCTTGGACTGCAAGGAGATCCAACCAGTCCATCCTAAAGGAAATCAGTCCTGAACATTCATTGGAAGGACTGATGCTGAAGCTGAAACTCCAGTCCTTTGGCCACCTGATGTGAAGAGCTGACTCATTTGAAAAGACCCTGATGCTGGGAAAGACTGAAGGCAGGAGGAGAAGGGGATGACAGAGGATGAAATGGTTGGATGGCATCACCGACTTGATGGACATGAGTTTGAGCAAACTCCAGGAATTGGTGATGGATAGGGAGGCCTGGCATGCTGCAGTCCATGGGGTAGAAAAGAGTTGGACACACCTGAGCGACTGAGCTGAACTGAACTGAGCTTCCAACACAGGGGTCTTGGGTTCAATCCTTGGTCATGGAACTAAGATCTCACGTGTCCTAAGTTTGCGTGTCACAAATAGAGAATTCCACACATCACAACAGAGATCCTGCATGCTGCAGCTAAGACCCAAAGCAGCCTAATAAATATTAAAATATAATAAAATGGCTCTTTTAAATAGATAAACATATAATTATTATCTTCAGTTCAGTTCTGTTGTGTCTGACTCTTTGTGACCCCATGAATCGCAGCACGCCAAGCCTCCCTGTCCATCACCAACTCCCAGAGTTTACCCAAACTCATGTCTATCGAGTTGGTGATGCCATCTAGCCATCTCATCCTCTGTTGTCCCCTTCTCCTCCTGCCCCCAATCCCTCCCAGCATCAGGGTCTTTTCCAATGAGTCAACTCTTCGCATGAGGTGGCCAAAGTATTGGAGGTTCAGCTTCAGCATCAGTCCTTCCAATGAACAGCCAGGACCGATCTCCTTTAGGATTGACTGGCTGGATCTCCTTGCAGTCCAAGGGACTCTCAAGAGTCTTCTCCAACGCCACAGTTCTAAAGCATCAATTCTTCAGCACTCAGCTTTCTTCACAGTCCAAGTCTCACATCCATACATGACCACAGGAAAAACCATAGCCTTGACTAGATGGACCTTTGTTGGCAAAGTAATGTCTCTGCTTTTAAATATGCTATGCTTGGTCATAACTTTCCTTCCAAGGAGTAGGTGTCTTTTAATTTCATGGCTGCAATCACCATCTGCAGTGATTTTGGAGTCCCCAAAAATAAAGTCAGCCACTGTTTCCATTGTTTCCCCATCTATTTCTTAAGACACTTTAAATAAAGGAGGCATTTTTTTTTTTTTTTTTTGTAACTGTGGCCTACCGGTTTGTGGGACACATTACTTTTAAAGCTATAAATCCATAAATTGGTATAACTGTACCAGTAGTCATGTACAGATGTGAAAGTTGGACCATAAAGAAGGTTGAGTGCTGAAGACTTTATGTTTTCAAACTGTGGTGCTGGAGAAGACTCTTGAGAGTCCCTTGGACAGCAAGGAGATCAAACCAGTCAATCCTAAAGGAAATCAACACTGAATACTCATTGGAAGGACTGATTCTGATACTTGGACACCTGATGAGAAGAGAAAATTTGTTGGAAAGGACCCTGATGCTGCGAAGTATAGAGGGTAGGAGAAGAGGGCACCAACTCAATGGAGATGAGTTTGAGTAAGCTCCAGGAGATAGTGAAGGACAGGGAAGCCTGGCATGCTGTAGTGTGAAGGGTTGAAAAGAGTAGGACACAACTTAGTGACTGAACGACAATAACAAAATCTCTAAAGAACAGATTCTTAAAGCTAGAAAGGCTCTTTGTCTTTTCCTTGAAATCAACTCTCACTTAAGGCAGAAATGAAATTGATGGTATTTCAGCCATAGCTTCTATACACCATTCATTCATTCATTCAACAAGCATTTACTGTGTATATACTACATTTGTTAGGCACTGGATAAAATAGTTCTTAAGACATTTAAAATCCAGTGGAAGAAACTTGCAAAGTAGTTGGTCAAGTGCAGGTTAAATATACTATATATACTGTGTGCTTGGTATATGCCAGGAGCTGTTCTGAATGTTGTCCACGGATGAAATTTGATCCTTACAAGTCATCGTGACATAACACTTAGAGTCTGAACTCTCAGCACCCATGCCTAACAGCCCAGGATGCATGCAATCTACTGCTCACAGAAAGCAGAGGGAGGATCCCAACCCAGTCAGTCTGATCCAGAGTCTGGGCTTTTAATGATGGTGCCATATAAGATGCTGGAACAAGTGGAAGAAGCCCTGGTCCAGCCTGGAGACTGCGAATGGTTGAGGCTTGCTTCCTATAAATAGGTACCCAGGGACTCACCATCTGTAGAGACAGGTCACCAGCTTTGGATAGCTCATGAATGTACTCCTGAAAAAGAAGAGAAAACACACAACGAACACTATGGAACATTAGGCAAGGAGGGAGGAAGGGAGTGGGAGTGAGTAACCCGGGGAACAGCAAGTAGGTGTGGGGAGATAAGGGAGCAGTCGGTGAGAAATGGT
Source organism: Capricornis sumatraensis (assembly GCF_032405125.1). NCBI lineage: Eukaryota > Metazoa > Chordata > Mammalia > Artiodactyla > Bovidae > Capricornis > Capricornis sumatraensis. The sequence goes on along the minus strand of NC_091069.1, from coordinate 17,755,146 downwards.
GAGTTCTTTTTCTCGTTTCATGACTGTATCACTGAGACATATGCTCTCGCCTCCTGGTCCTGGAACTTGCCAAGATCCACCTCCTCTGCCCACCAGCCTCCGCCTGAGACACCCACCCCACCATGGCCACACTGCTCTCACCCTCAGCATCACTTCCTGGGGTGGCTGGCCTGCCCCATGGGTGGTCTTCCTGCCACCATTATATGTTTTCACAGAACCCTTCAGAGACCTCATCACAACTGGAATTATTTGGGTAATTATTTAAGCGCTGGTTCTGCATCCATCTTTTCGCCCTAATTCTAAGCTCCATGAGGACAAAAACAGTCTCTCTTTTGTTTGTCATTATCTACCTGGTACCCGATAGTGTGGGCTTTCCAAGTGGCTCAGAGGTAAAGAATTCACCTGTTAATGCAGGAGATGCAGGAGACTCAGGTTCGATCCTTGGGTCGGGAGATCTCCTAGAGGAGGAAATGGCAAACCCACTCCAGTATTCTTGCCTGAATAATCCCCCAGACAGAGCAGCCTGGCAGGTTGCAGTCCTTGGAGTCCCAAAGTGTGTTGGACATGACTTTGAGACTGGGCACACATGCCTGTACCCAATGTGGTGCCAAGGTCAGCATTAGTGCCTGTTATGGGTTGAATTTTGTTCCCCTCTAGACGGTATAGTGTCTGCCTGCAATGCAGGAGACCTGGGTTCGATCCCTGGGTAGGGAATATACCCTGGAGAAGGAAATGGCAATCCACTCCAGCACTCTTGCCTGGAAAATCCAACGGATGGAGGAGCCTGATAGGCTACAGTCCATGGGGTCACAAAGAGTAGGACACGACTCAGCAACTTCACTCTCACTTTCACTTTTCACTCCTCAAAAAAGATAGGCTGGAGTACTAAACCCTGGTGCCTTAGAACATGACTTTATTGGGAGTTGAGTCTTTACAGAGGGAATCAACGTTAAGATGAGGTTGTAGGGGTGGGCCCTGATCCAATACGACTGGTATCCTTATACAAAGGGGGAATTGGATTACAGACACTCACACGGTGAGGACACTCTGGGTGAAGGCAGAGATGTGTGAGTCAAGGAACCCCTCAAATTGTCAGTAAACCACCAGGATCTGATGGAGAGGCCTGAAAAGATTCCCTAACATTTTTGGGAGGAGTCAACCCCGATGACAGACACCTCAATCTTAGGCTTCCAGCCTGTATAGGAATAAGTTGCTCGTTCAAGTCACCCAGTTTGTGGTCCTTTTTACTGTCCTTATCAAAGGCGGGATTTCGGATACACACACACACACACACACACACACACACACACACACACACACACACAATGTGAAAATGAAGGCAGAAATCTATAAGCCTAGCAGGTAGCTTACACGGTACCCAAGAGTGAAAGTGTTAGTCACTCAGAAAGTTGTGTCTGACTTTTGTGACCCCATAGATGGAGGAGCCTGGGGGGTCCTCCCCCGCCCCCCCAGGCTCCTCCATGCATGGGATTCTCCAGGCAAGAATACTGGAGTGAATAGCCACTTCCTTCTAGAGGGTCTTCCTGACCCAGGGATTGAACCCAGGTCTCCTGCATTGCAGGCAGATTCTTTACCATCTGAGCCACCTGGGAAGCCTATGGTGCCTGATAAATATCTATTAAATATGAAAAGAGGAAATCATGCATAGGTTGACAGTCCTTTCCCTCACTGGAATAAAGGCTCAGTTGATGTCTGTTGCTAAAAGGATGTTTAACGTGTTACCTTTTGTGTGTTTGTTTACATGTTTGCATTTTATTTCTCATTGCTAATTTCAAAGCCAGATGAGTTTAACTCTTTCCATTACTCTCAAGAAAAATGATGTTTTAACTTACTCAGTTCTTTATTACTCTTCATGTCCTGGATCTTGGACTAGAGAGGAAGAAGGAACGGCACGAGAGACCGTGTGTGACACCAGCGATAAGCATGAAATCTTGAAAATCACACACCGAAGAGCTGGCTTTCCATTGTGGGGGGAAATGTGACTCATCCCTGCATTCGTGATGATGTTGCCATGCACGGATTGGTACCTGGCAGGCTGCGTTTTCTCTAGGATTTCTGCCACCAACTGTCACTACATGCTTTCCAATTTGCACAATCTCATCACTGCCAAGAATGAAATCCTCCCTGTGACTTGTAATTACAGGACTGCTCCTGTTGCCCCCCTCCCCACATCCCTGGAGATTAAATTTGCACATTCTGACAAAGTCATTTCTTGATTTTGTTTTCTGTACGAGTCATGGAAGGTTTCCTGAACTCCATTGTAAACAGGGAGTAGGTGTCAACTCCCAAAAGTACTTTCTCCTCTGACAATTCAATTGTGTTCTTGGTCTCCAGGTTTTTCACCTTTTATGAAACATGATGTTGTCTCTATATCTTGTCTAAATACAGATATGAAAACACTGCACAGGTTGATAAGCTGAAGAGCTAAAGTCTAATTAGAAGACAAATGGGATTTTTTGCGAATATGTACAGAGTGTCTTGAAAGATCACTTGGGTTTCTCAGCTGCCCCTAATGGCTTGAGACCGATGTCCCAGGAAGCAGAACAGAAGGAAAGGCAGGGATTGTCTGGAATGCCACTCAGGTTGTTCAGTTGCTCACTTGTGTCTGACTCTTTGAGACCCCATGGACTGCAGCATGGGATTTTCCAGGCAAGAATACTGGAGTGGGTTGCTATTTCCTTCTCCAGGGACTCTTCCCAGACCAGGAATCGAACCTGTGTCTCCTGCACTGACAAGCAGATTCCTTCCCACTGAGCCACCAGGGAATCCCCGCCATTCAGGTACCTTGGTATGAATTGCCACTTTGGATCAATTCATTGTTTGCCAAAGGGATGTGAGTATCTTGGCTCCCCTGGGGACTGCCTCGCCAGCCCATGGCTTGCTTTACGGTTCATAATGAGCCTTGGTACCTGGAATCCGTGCAGCCACAGGCAACCCTTGTTCCAGGCGACTCCCCTACCTGCCCTCTTCACCCCACTCCTCCTCCCTCCTCTAAGTTCTTACTCTGACATCTGCTCCGTCTCCTCTGACTCTTCCCCTCTGCTTCTCTGTAACTTCTTCCTCTCAGCCTGTGCACACATTAAGTATATACCATCTTTAAATGAAACAGAAAGAAAAAACAAAATAAAATCCTATTAATGAGCTTCCTCCTCAAGGTGGAACCCTCCTGTCTCATTTCTTTCTTTTTTTTTTTTTTGGAAGAACCTGGAGAGTCTTTCTAAACTGAACATCTTCCCTTTTCCACCTTCCACTCACCTCGGCTCACTCTGCGGCCACTTCACCCTCTCTGTTCTTATTAAGGGGTCTAAATATTCCCCCAAATTGGGAAACTTTCAGTCCTTACCTCACTTGATTGTCAGTGTGACGTCATCTTCCCCAGCTTCAAGTGCTGTCGCTATGCCTTGACTCCCAAATCCTCACTTTTACCAAAGACCTGAGGGCTGAGCTCTAAACTTATCTTCTAAGTGCTCATTGGACATGACCCCAGCAAACTGTCTGGGAACTTCAAGTTGAGATGCCACAAGGGGAATTTGATTATGTCTTCAAAACTGCTCCTCGTTGTGTTCCCTATTTCAGCAAATGGCAGGACCACCCGTTGCCTCCTCTAAGCTAGAATCATGTGTATTTCCTTGTTCTTTCTCTGTTACATTTCTCACATCCAATGTTATCAACTTTGTTTAGTCTTGCCTTGTATATAACTCTCAAACTTGTTGTTGTTTTAATTTGCATTGCCATAAGTTTGGTTCTGCCCTTAGCATCTCTAAGACCTGTTAACTAGGAGGTAGCCAAGGAGATTTCTTTCCCCTTAAGGTGCAGTCTCGTTAAAGTCTGGACCCTGGTTTTGAAAGTCCATGATGGGGTTTGAGACTCTGCATTGCTCTCCAGGTCCTTGGTGCTGCTGCAGTGGTTTCCAGGCCCACGTCTCAAGGAGCAATGGTCCCAACAAGCAACTCCTTGTCCCACATCCTCCACCTTCCTCTTCCACTTCCCGATCTCTGCCCTGCATAACACTTCCACCAACCTTTGCGGGTCATTCTCTACAATGTGGACGACGACCTTCTAATCTCTTCAAGTAAAAATATGATAATGCCACTGCCCCATTTAAAAAGTTTTAATTAGGCTCTCACTGCTTTCAGGCAAAATGCAAGCTTCTCAGTAAAATCTACAGGATGATTTTAGTGATCATAAACCCACCTGCCTCTTATCCCCTGATCTCTCAATCCACAGGAGATTTATATTCCTTTTTTCTCAGGGGAAGGGACTGAAGACTCTTGGATTCTCAAACTGGTCTTTAGCTGAAGAAAGGAGAATATCTCCTGTCCTTTCTTGATGAGGGAAAATTATATAGATCGAGAAACAGGAAGCCACAGGGATGGGAAAATTTCTCTGAGCTCATCACGCCCAGGGAGTTGCAGATACTGCACTAGACCTGCAATCCTTGGGGTCCTAGCCCAGCGCTAGTTTCACAGAGCCATTAACACTGCCCTTCATTAGTGAGTGAGATTGAGGTCAAAATGAGATGTGGAAGTGTTACGACTTCAGGTCACAACAGTAAAGCAACTTGCTTTAGTTGCTTTGCAAGTCTTGAGTTCCTCCTCCTTTGTCGAGTCCACACTGGGGGAAGGCTTGACTGTACTTATCTGACAATGGAAAATAAACAGAAGAAAGAGAGATGCTCTGGCAGGGCAGGAAAGGGAACTCGGACTGTGGCTGGAAGAAGTGAGCAGTGTCAAGAGGTGTGTCATGTCAGGATGGTGATCAGTGAGTCACAGATGGAGGAGCGTGGTTACTCAGCCTGGAAGAGAGAGGTTGTGGGGCTGGGGGGCCTTTCCAGGAAGTCATGCTGTCAGTTTTCCAGTATCTGCCAAGTTACTATGAGGGTGGAAGTGGGCTTTAGGGGAAGCCCACTAAACAGGTAGAACTGTCCAGGGATGGGGTGGGATGCACTGCGGTGTGGCAGGTGTTGCTCTAGCAGGGTTTCCATGATGACGTCACATGGCTTCTGTGGATGCGACTCCTTTATACACGCAAGGTTAGATCAGGCGACTTCTGCTGCTGCCTTTACCCCCGTGGCTTTACTCCACGATTACACATGCTTTAGTGAGAAAGACTGAGTGATGGATGCTCACCTCATGAACAATCTGATGGTCCCAGAGATAGGTAAGTAGATGCCATGGATGACAGCCACAGTCAGCAAAGGTGAAAAGTGAAAGTGAAGTCGCTCAGTTGTGTCTGACTCTTTCCGACCCCATGGACTGTAGCCTACCAGGCTCCTCCGTCCACAGGATTTTCCAGGCAAGAGTACTGAAGTGGGTTGCTATTTCCTTCTCCAGGAGATCTTCCCAACCCAGGGATTGAACCTGGGTCTCCCACATTGTAGGCAGACGCGCTACCGTCTGAGCCATCTCTGACTTCACCAAGTCACATGTGCATCTATTTTGAATGGGTGACTGTCTGCTCTCTTCTTATAATTTTCTAGGGTGTTCGATGGCTAACTCATTTCATGGAGTAAACTAAGGATTGTCAAAAGGTTTCTGCAGAGGGTCAGATAATACATTTTCAGCTTCGTGGGCTGTAGGATCTCTGTCCTGACTACTTAACTCTGTTGTTTAGCATGAAGGCAGTCCATAGACAATCTATATATAAATGGATGTGGCTGGGTGCCAATAAAACTTTACTTACAAAAACAGACAGCAATCCCAGTTTGTCCGAACAAATTAGTCTCACAGTGCAAACACTTTGTGTTTAATTTGAAACATTGGTGAAAAGCCGAAAATGCATTCAGCATGTATTGATTTTCTGTGATGTTTATGTGATCATGAGTATTTGTCTGAATGAAAGTGAAAGTGGTAGTCGCTCAGTTGCGTCCAGCTCTTTCCGACCCCACCAACTACAGCCAGGGAGGCTTCTCTGTCTATGGGATTCTCCAGGCAAGAATACTGGAATGGGTTGCCATGCCCTTCTCCAGGGGATCTTCCTGGCCCAGGGATTGAACCTGGGTCTCCTACATCACAGGCAGATTCTTTATCCCCTGAACTACTGAGTAAGCCCTATATTGTATTTGTATGAATACCTAGAAGTAAACAGGGTTTCTATGGGATCGCTAGTTTAACTTTTGGTTAGTGTACTGAAACATCATCTCAGAAGACCAATGTCGTCTTCTTTCTGCAGGAGACTACCAAACCCACCAGCAGAGCAGAGCGAGAAATATATGTTGACTTTAAAGCTGTACATTTTGCTATCAGGATTGTTCATCTTTAAAGATACTGTTTTGACTCTCAGAAGACACTTAAAAAACAATGTCAAAATAAATAGCATTTGACATTTTAAAACACAATTAGTGTTGAGCATTCAGTAGAGGGTGGGTAGGAGAAGCAGCTGGGCTTGTGGAGGAGGAGTGGTTTCTGGTCACTCCTATTTATTACACTTTTGGAATAATGGCAAAAGGTGGTGACTGCTACATCTTGGGGTCTGTTTAATCTCCAGCTGTGAACATGTGATCAATCATCTCGTGGACAACAAAAGACTTTTTCCCGGAGCAGCAATGATTTCCATGTGCTCACAGGAGGTTTATGTACATGCTGTCCTGCCAGCTGACCGGCCCCAACGAAGCATTCTCTGTGCTCCATGACTCAAGGCAGATGGAAAAGAGGACTGAGGGCTGATTGCTTCTGCTAGTGACTTTGCAACTAACTTACTACCTTGGGGGATTGTCTCTGTTTTCCTCCTAAGAAAGATAAGGGAAACAATACTTGTAAGTTTACAATTTCAAATGCAAATATTATCAAACCATTTTGCAAATAACTGTCATTGTCACTGTGTCTCAGTTGCTGCCTTTTATTTACAAACAGCTGAGGCTCTTTCTCTCACTTCTGGATGAGACATTGCAAGGGCACCAACCTCAAAGGTCCTAACAGAAATGTATGTTGTCCAGACAGGAAGCATCAGTAGTGCTACTTTCAGAGGGTAAGAAAATGTGAGCTACATCTGCTCCAGAAGTTTCAGGCTATTTGGCTAAAATTCCTCCATGTGTAGGGATGTATAGGGTGAATAAGTAAGTAAGTGTTAGGTGCTCAGTCATACCTGACTCTGTGACCCCATGGACTGCAGCCCACGAGGATCCTTTGTCCATGAGATTTTCCAGGCAAGGATACTGGAGTGGGTTGCCATTTCCTTCTCCAGGGGATCTTCCTGATCCAGGGATTGAACCCAGGTCTCCTGCACTGTAGGCAGATTCTTTACCAACTGAGCTACAAGGGAAGTCCGTATAGGGTGAATATAACTCAGCAAATAAACACTTAATTCAGATTTAAACCTAAAGAGCTATCTGAGACAAAAACCATTTTTCAGTATTTTTATTCTCTATAATTTTGGGGAACTGAAATTGATTAAAAGAATTTTATGTTTTATTTGTGACCGTTTAAGAATGTATCACTGATGCTTTTGAACTGTGGTGTTGAAGAAGACTCTTGAGAGTCCCTTGGACTGCAAGGAGATCCAACCAGTCCATTCTAAAGGAGATCAGCCCTGGGTGTTCTTTGGAAGGAATGAGGCTAACGCTGAAACTCCAGTACTTTGGCCACCTCACTGGAAAAGACTCTGATGCTGGGAGGGATTGGGGGCAGGAGGAGAAGGGGACGACAGAGGATGAAATGGCTGGATGGCATCACTGACTCGATGGACATGAGTCTGAGTGAACTCCGGGAGTTGGTGGTGGACCGGGAGGCCTGGCGTGCTGTGATTCATGGGGTTGCAAATAGTTGGACATGACTGAGCTACTGAACTGTACTGAACTGAACTGAAGAACGTATCATAGCAAGGCTGTGTAATCGACCATCAGAATTCCCATTTCCACCATTTGCAAAATGGGTAGGCCTGGTTGAGGGCTGATGTGCCACAGAGGGGGTTTCTAAGTTGCTTTCCATCACGTGCTTGGTGAAATATGGCAAGGCAGATGGAAAGAGGGTGATTCATGTCCATAAGATTTCCTGGGGAAGATTGAGAGGCAGTGGGTGTGCAGAATTCCCCCCGACTGTACCCTACTAAAGCTTTTGCCTAAATGAAACAGTAGCATTTTCTCTCTTTCAGATTTTCAACTTAATGATCCCAGAAATGTTTTGTAAATGAATGTTTTCATCTTTTTTTTTTCTCTCTCTTTGTGTGGTCCCACTTCCTTTTTCCAGTCTTATTCATAAGGGTCTCACTGTTTCCTGGTAGCTGAGGGGCAGGTATTTGAGCTTACCTGTTCAGTGGTGCTGGCAGGGATCAGAGAATGCAACCAGTGAGCCTGTAGCAGTGCAGATGTCCCCAGGGGAGGACACTATTAAATCAGGAAGACTATTTCAACAAATAGATGGCAATGTGTATATTAGCAATGATGGCAGGTAGATGTTTAGGCAGGACAAGCTATTGATTACAAAAGCTAATTTTGTGGGAGATCAGGGTGAAGGGTACATACTAACAGTCCTTGATTTATCAGAATTATTCAAAAATTGAGCTGAAGCTAAAAATTCTAAGTGAACATGTGTGCTATTTCATTGGAGGCTGACGAGTACATCTTGAAGCTAACCTCAAAGTATCAATGACATGACTGGAAGAAACTTGAGATGTGGATGCTTTTCATAACAATATTAAAATGCAGAAAAAGCTAATAGTCTGCTACAATTATCCATTCATCTTTTATCTATAAAATTGAAAATGGTGAGCTACTGGAAATTATTATGTTCAGTTTGTTTACTTTTAAACTGCTAAAATGTTGACTGTCAGAAAAAGGAGAGTGTGCTACACAATTAAATTTTTAAAATCAGGCTATAAATAGCATGAATGCAACAATCTCATTCCTTAAATCTGTCCTTAGTACTGCTGTTGTTGTTTAGTCACTAAGTTGGGTCTGACTCTTTGTGACCCCATGGACTGTAACCCACCAGGTTCCTCTGTCAATGGGATTTCCCAGGCAAGAATATTGGAATGGGTTGCCATTTCCTTCTCCAGGGGATCTTTCCCACCCCGAGAGTGAACCCACACTTCCTGCATTACAGGTCGATTCTTAACTGCTGAGCCACCCAGGAAGCCCTATCCACAGTACTAGGTTGAGCCATTTCACATTCCCATTTTGAATGTCAAATTGTTTGACATCAGCAATTTCAAACGATTCGGGGTATAAGGGAAAACACACGTATACACATGCACATGAAAGATAATTACCAAAAGTCCTGGATGGTGATCATCAGCATTTGATTTTTTTCTTTTTCTTATTCATGCTTTCTATAAAAAATGTGTATTACCTTTCTGATGAGAAAGAGACACAAAAAATTCCTCTAGCTGCTCCAGGCTCCTTCATTGTGAAGAGATATTGGGTCTGGAACTGATCTGCATAGTTTGCCAGTAGATTTGAAAATTCTGGGTCTCTGGTTTCCAGAATTCTTTATTAGAGACCAGATTTGGTAAAAATACTTACCCTTCTCTTCCCTTCCCCAAATAGATACCCACTAGATCCTTTATGTGCAAACCTCTGGCATTTAGTAGATACCAAATAAATCTTTGTGAGTGGCTGAATGAGTGAATACACAAATACATGAGGGAGATGGTGATTAAATAATAAATGTGTAATGCATTCTGAAATTTTGCTTTCTTCCTCTTGATTACTAAATGACTTGAATTGCCTTAAGAGAGACAGTGGCAGAATTATAAGTCCGTACATATACACATAGCACTAAGAGGAAAATCTAGTTTGTCATAAGAGGTAACAAAGAAAATTTTGAATGGATTCTGCCGAATGATTCAAGAAGTATCTTCCCAATTCTCCTGGATAGAATAAAAAATAATGCCTGGGTAAAAATCTCAGTTCATTATCTGGAAGATGTTAGACTTTTTGGACTTTTTACCATACTGCTGCTGCTGCTGCTAAGTCACTTCAGTCGTGTCTGACTCTGTGCGACCCCATAGATGGCAGCCCACCAAGCTCCTCCGTCCCTGGGATTCTCCAGGCAAGAACACTGAGTGGGTTGCCATTTCCTTCTCCAATGCAAGAAAGTGAAAAGTGAAAGGGAATTCGCTCTGTCGTGTCCGACCCTTAGCATGGACTGCAGCCTACCAGGCACCTCCATCCATGGGATTTTCCAGGCAAGAGTACTGGAGTGGGGTGCCATGTTTTACCATACAGATATTTCTAAAACAGTTTCACTTGTAAGGACAAATGAGCAGTGCCCAGCCTGGCTCCAGTCTCTGTTCTAGGTCACAGGGTGCATTTAATTCTGTGTGTGATCAGAAATGTTCCTTTCAGTGGCTATCCATTTCTACTTAGGAATAAAAGGAGGATAAGGAAGAAAGGGAGAAAAGAGGGGAGGAAGGAGGAAAGGAAGAAAGAGAAGGAAAGGAAAGAGGAAGGAGAGGGAAGAGAGAGAGATGTTTAGCCACATGGGATCCTCATTCAGTTGTATTTTTAGCAAATGGTTATAAAAAAGCTCCAAAGGGTAGATATTGATCATTTACCAGCTGACACAATCAGTGGAGCACTCTTTTCATCCTGCGATTATCTCTAAGGGACTCATGCCAGCTCAGATGGGCTCTAAGCCCCTGAGTAGACCCAGTCCTGAAATTAACTTGAATAACCTAATTTCTACCTTCCCTGAATCTCTCCTTACACACTGTGCACAGGGCAAAACAGAAGTGAAACAAGAAAGATTAACAAGGTCTGTGCCAGCTGTTGGAGGAGAAGGCATTGTTTGTCTGCATTTAAGGAGAAAAGGACACTATTTGGCCGCGTGGGGTTCCTCGGCGTCGGCTGGTGCTAATGATCGTCCGAGGTGGAGCTGTAACGCGAGCTGCCCGTGGACCCGCTCTGCTGACAGGTGTTAATGGGAGGGGGCAGGACACAGCTGCCTGAACAGAAATCCCATTATCCTTTGCTGGGTATTGATGTGCCCTGTGGGATGTTTTCTCCCTGGCTGTGTTAATGTTCAGTGCTCACGCTTGCCTTGTTCGTGGCACAGAGATAGAGAGACAGAGGTGCCCGGGGCAGACGTAATGGGCTCTGCCTTCCAGTCTGCAGAGGTTGTGTCTGTGGGGACAGAAGGCTTCCTTAATTATAGTGCCAGCTAGGGGACAGGTCTCGAGGAATAGCTCAGCCACGAATAGAATTGCCTGAGGTGCATAGTAAATTAATCTAATGACATGAGGTGCCTGTTGAAAGTCTTCTTTTTTTTTTTTCCTATCCATAAACAGTAGTTCTCGTTTTAAAACTTGATATTTTGCACAGAAGTTCCAGGAAGCGATCCAACAGTGGAAATCTTGGCCATCCACGGTCCTCTAAACATTTTCAGACTCCTCATTGTTTCCAGTGAGGGATTCTGAAAAATCTCTAGAGATAATGTAGAGATAATCCTTGCCTTTGGCCATGCTCTGTGATTTGGTGGCTGAGTTGAAGGGCAATACGTGATGAGGTTGGGTTTGTTGGAGTTAAAAATTACTGAATATAACTTGTAAAGAGATCTTATCACACAGATGAGTCAAGGCAGATTTTACTGTGAAGATTTACACAGCACAGACTCAACTCTGAGCAGTAAATTCACCTATAGGTCCACTCATTTGACATTCTCCATCATCAGCCAGCCACACTGTTCACCAGTAGAATCTCTACGTGTTAAAGTATTCCTTATATTAAGCAAAAACCTGGATTTCTGTAAGTGGCATGCAGATGTATATGTCTATATGTCGGGTATCAAGACTGTGGCATTTTCGGGCATTTAAAATATTTCAACATTCAATTTAGTTCAAATTGCCCAGTTTCTGCCAGCTGCTGTGTTTTTATTTTCTCTCGGCCTTTTGGCTAAGATCAAATGTAGCAAGGGGGCTTCCCAGGTGGCACTGTGATAAAGAATCTGCCTGCCAATGCAGGAGACACAAGATATACGGGTTTGATCACTGGGTCAGGAAAATCCTCTGGAGGAGGAAATGACAACCCCTCCATTGTTCTTGCTTGAAAAATTCCATGGACAGAGGAGCCAGGTACCATCAGCTACCATCCAAGGGGTCACAAAGAGTCGGACACAACTCAGTGACTAAGCACGCATAGAGAAAGTATATGACTCCTTACTTTTGAAGTGTCTCTTATCTCAGCCTCTGTGTCTGTCAGCCATTCCACTCTCAGCCTCTTGTTCATGTTTCTGAGTAGTGAGGGTGGTACTCTGGCTCGCATTTCTCCTGAGAAGGAAGGAACCACAGACAAGGAAGGCTCTAGGCTCAAAGCTTTGAGCAAAGGCTGTTGTGAGGTCCATTCCCTAGAAGGAGATTTCTACATCCATTTGTGCTGCTTCTGTCAAAAAAGAAAATTCATCTCAGAGGTTTAGCTAAGCAAAAAGCAGAGGATAAGCTGGGGGATGAGCAGTTTATCTAACGTGGTTGGAAATGGCTCTCATAATGATGATAGCATCTTTCCCCTTCAGCAAGCTCAAGGCATTTCCTCTTCTCTCTTTCATGGCTTGTGGGAGAGCTCCTTGCTAACCTTGTTTAGCCTCATGCCTATTCAATAGATGAGGGATGGAGGGTGAGGGGCATGTCTGCTTGGGAGCTGGAGAGGAACATACGCCTGGATTTGGTAAAAATATACATGTGAATTTGGTAAAAATATGTAAAACTGGCTTGAGCCAAGAGGCTGCACTTCTTTTTCAATGCATTATGTTTTTTTGGTTATGCAAGTAATTATGTAGCTTCTGTGGGAAATTCAAAACTACAAAAAATGACAATCATTTTTGATTCTGCTATTCAGAAATAATAACTGTCATTACTATTTTGATAATTTCTGTCCATTTATAATTAAGGGATTTTTTTTTTTTGCATCCTTTTAAATCATTTGCTGTTTTGCCCCCAAAACATTCCCCCACGGCATTAAAAACTCTTTAGGGAGGTGAGTACCAATGACAGAGTCATATTCAGGACAAAGAAGGACCCGGAGGGTGGAGGTGGTCGCTCTCCATGTACCTGGGGCTCTGGGGGCAGAGGGATGAAGTCTTCCTGAAAGTTGTTCAGGTGCCTTGACGGCTTGAGACTGAAGTCCCAGGAAGCAGTACAGAAGGCAGGGATTGTCTGGGATGACATTCAGGCTGTTTAGTTGCTCAGTCATGTCTGATCTTTGGGATCCCCTGGGCTGTAGCCCGCCAGGCTCCTGTCCATTGAATTCTCCAGGCAAGAATACTGGAGTGGGTTGCCTTTCCCTTCTCCATGGGATCTTCCTGACCCAGAGATCGAACCCAGGTCTCCTGCATTGCAAGCAGGTTCTTTACCATCTGAGCCACGTGAGAAGCCCCAGAAGAACAGCTTAGGGCTGCCTTTAGTGGAGATGAATAGTTTACTCTGGTGAATAGGAAAAGAACCAAATGAGGAACAGTAGCTCCTTTAATCTGAGCTGCCGGGGAAGCCCTGAATTCTCCAAAGCAGGTAGAAAATGCTCAAGGACAAGATTTACATGCTTTGGTCTTTGGGAGACTTCTACCTCCCTGTTTGATGAAATGGGAGCAGAGTTAGAAGTGAACGGGGAACTTCACAGTGATCACACCTTGGAAAGAAGCAAGTGACTGGTGTAGAAGGGTAGACGGGAAATGCTGCCCTCTGGTCTGGGAGGGCTCCGCAGAATAAAGTTGAAATCACCTTACGTTTCAGACCCTCAGCTACTGAAACTTAATCCTCTGCTGCCTCCAACACTATCCTGCAAATAGGTGACTCATTGAAAAATTGTCCTGAAATAAGGTACAACCTTTGCAGATTGACTCCAAGCAGAAATGCAGAGTTAAAACATGAAAAGTAAAAGGTTCATAAAGAATACTTACCAGAAAAAAACGATGTCACAGAGCTTAAAAAAATTATGAGCAACTATTTCTTCATGAAGGCAAAGATGTTAATGAAAGGGTGAACTTTCTGAGAGTAAAACTCCAAGGAGACCTATAGGGCCTCCGAGTAGAAAAGTGAGAAAATCAAAACCATTATGGAAATAAGACTCTTATAACAAGAAACAAAAAGCTATATGTGGCTAAAAACTCACTCAGGGATGTGAAAAGTAAGTCTGAAAAAATGAGTAATATGAAATGGAAAAGAAACACATTACAAAAGTTTCTAGAAGAAATTGGTAGTGAAAACAGGTCATATAATAGCCCCTGGGAAAAAAAAAAAAGAAGGGGGAATATAAGAAATATTTTAAGTGAGTTTTAAGATTTCCAAAAATTAAAAAAAAAGAGAGGTTGAAATGCAGAGATTGCGAGAGTATAGTATGTCCCAGGAAAAACAAGTTCAGAATAAAACTATTCTAATATGACTTACTGAAGTGAATGGAGATAATTTTGTGGGATAGAGGAAAAATCAAGTTATTTCTAAGGGGAAAAATGTAAGGTGACCCTGGGGCTTTCTCACAGCATTTAAATGTGAAAGTCAGCAGAATATGCCAAGTTCTTAGAGATGAAATTGTGACTCAAGATGTTTATATGCATGTTTTTGTTGCTGTTAGTCGCTCAGTGGTGTCTAACTCTTTGCGACCCTATGGGCTGCAGCATGCCAGGCTTCCCTGTCCTTCACAATCTCCTGGAGCCTGCTCAAACTCATGTCAACTCATTGACTCAGTGGTGCCACCCATCTCATCCTCTCTCATCCCCTTCTCCTCCTGCCTTCAATCTTCCCCAGCATCAGGGTCTTTTCCAATGAGTCGGCTCTTCTCAACAGGTGGCCAAAGTATTGGAGCTTCAGCTTCAGCATCAGTCCTTCCGATGAATATTCAGGGTTGATTTCCTTTAGGACTGACTGGCTTGGTCTCCTTGCAGTCCAAGGGACTCTCGGCAAAAGTCTTCTCAGCACCACAGTTCAAAAGCATCAACTCTTCAGTACTCAGCCTTCTTTATGGTTCAACTCTCACATCTGGAAAAATCAGAGCTTTGACTATACAGACCTCTGCGTACAAAGTGGTATCTCTGCTTTTTAATAAACTCTCTGGGTCTGTCATAGCTTTTTTCCCAAAGAGTGTCTTTTAATTTTGTGGCTTCAGACACCATCTACAGTGATTTTAGAGCCCAAGAAAATAAAATCTGCCACTGTTTCCTTTTTTTGCCCTCATCTATTTGCCATGAAGTGTTGGGACTGGATGCCATGATCTTAGTTTTTTGAATATTCAATTTTAAGCCAGCTTTTTCACTCTCTTACCCTCATCAAGAAACTCTTTAGTTACCCTTCACTTTCTGCCATTAAAGTGGTATCATTTGCATAACTGAGATTGTTGATACTTCTTCCAGCAATCTTGATTCCAGCTTGTGATTCATTCAGCCAGGCATTTCTCATGATGTACCCTGCATATTAGTTAAATAAGCAGGGTGACAATATACAACCTTGACACACTCCTTTCCCAATTTTGAACCAGTCCATTGTTCCATGTCCAGGTCTAAATGTCACTTCTTGACCCAAGTACAGGTTTCTCAGGAGGCAGGGAAGGTGGTCTGGTATTCCCAAATCTTTAAGAATTTCCAACAGTTTTCGGTGATCCACACAGTCAAAGGCTTTAGCGTAGTCAATGAAATGGAAAAAGATGTTTTTATTTCAATTCTCATGATTTTTCTAAGACCCAGCAGATGTTGGTAATTTGTTGGTAATCTGGTTGCTCTGCCTTTTCTAAGCCTAACTTGAACATCTGAAAGCTCTTGGTTCATGTATTGTTGAAGCCTAGCTTGAACAGTTTTGAGCATACCTTGCTAGCATATTAAATGAACACAATTATATGGTAGTTTGAACATTCTCTGGCATTGCCTTTCTTTGGAATTGGGATGAAAACTGACCTTTTCCAGTCCTGTGGCCACTGCTGAGATTTCCAAATTTATTGGCATATTGAGTGCAGTACTCTAACATCATCATCTTTTAGGATTTGGAGTAGCTCAGCTGGAATTCTATCACCTCCACTAGTTTTGTTTGTAGTAATGCTTCATAAGGCCCACTTGACTTCACACTCCAGGATATCTGGCTCTAGGTGAGTGACCACACCATTGTGGTTATCCAGGTCATTAAGACCTTTCTTACATAGTTCTATGTATTCTTCCTACCTCTTAATTTCTTCTGCTTCTGTTAGGTCCTTCCTGTTTCTGTCCTTTTTTGTGCCCATCTTTGCATGAAATGCTCCCATGTTATCTCCAATTTTCTTGAAGAAATCTCTGGTCTTTTCCATTTTATTGTTTTCTTCTGTTTCTTTGCATTGTTCCCTTAAGAAGGGCTTCTTATGTCCCCTTGCTATTCTCTACTGTTATCTCCTTCTTTTTGAAGAAACACCCCCCGCCCCCATTTTTTTAAGGAACACTTT
Organism: Capricornis sumatraensis; assembly: GCF_032405125.1. NCBI lineage: Eukaryota > Metazoa > Chordata > Mammalia > Artiodactyla > Bovidae > Capricornis > Capricornis sumatraensis. Next base: position 17,738,804 of record NC_091069.1, on the reverse strand, counting down.
AAAAATATCTTATAGAGAAGTTATGATGGTAGTGAATTATCTCATATTCTGTCTCAAAATGTCTTCATTTTTGAAATACCCTTTTTGCTGGATAAAGAATTTTAAGGTGACAACTTTTCAATATTTTAAATGGGTTTCTCCATAGCTTTTTGGCTTGCATAGTCTGCTATATTTAGTATCTTTGCACCTTTTTTATTTACTGTATCTTTTTAACCTTTTTTTTTTTTAAAAAAAGATATCTCTTTTGGCTTATTTCCAGAAATTTTTGACTTTGCATGTTATCCCTTTTCATTTAGTTTGCTTGGGTTTGTTAAGATTTTAGGATCTGTAAATTTATAATTCCCAAGCAATTTGATTAAACGAAGTCTTTGTATTTCTACAAAAATATTTTTTGTTCTTTTCCTTTCCTCTCCTTCAATAGCTCCACTTACATTGTCCTTTATTGTGGATAGTTTCCAATGCTATTTTTTTTATTTTACAATTTTTATTTCTAACAGCCTCATTTAGGTCCTTTTTTGCATCTTAAGTCATTTCCCTTTTCATCATGCTTTTCTCTACCTTTGTGAGCCCTTGGAATAAAATGATATTAGCTTTTTAACTTGTGAGTCTGTTACTTCCTTCATATCTGTCATGTCTGGATCTATTTTTTTTTCTTCTGGTTATAGAAAAATTGAGCTCTTTTATAAGACTCGTAAGTTTTTAGTAAACACCATATATTGTGAATGTTGTGTTGTTTGCTGTATTTTGGTGTTTGAATGTGTTCTTATAGTGATCTCTTTTTGTTTTTGTGTGCCATCAAATTAGTTGGTGGACTTCCTTAGTAGTTCATCTGGGAAAGAATCTGCCTGCAACGCAGGAGACCCTAGTTCCATTCCTGGGTCAGGAAGATTCCCTGGAGAAGGGATAGGCTACCCACTTCAGTATCCTTGGGCTTCCCTGGTAGCTCAGACAGTAAAGAATCCACCTGCAATGTAGGAGACCTGGGTTTAATACTGGGTTGGGAAGATCCCCTGGAGGACATGGCAACCCACTCCAGTATTCTTGCCTGGAGAATCCCCATGGACAGAGGAGTCTGGCAAGCTACAGTCCATGGGATCACAGAGTTAGGCACAACTGAGTGACCAAGCACACACAGAAGTTACTTGGTATCAAGTGGTACCATTTTGAGACTTGCTATTTCTCTTTTCTACTGGAACCATATTTTATATTTTGTTGGGGTATTCAGTCACTCATTCATATCTGACTCTTGAGACCCCATGAACTGCAGCACACCAGGCTCCTCTGTCCATGGGATTTTTTTCAGGCAAGAATACAGCAGTGAGTTGCCATTTCCTCCTTCAAGGGGTCTTCCTGACCCAGGGATTGAACCCAAGTCTCCAGTGTCTCCAACATTGCAGGTGGATTCTTAACCACCAAGCCACCCAAGAAGCTGCTATATTTTATTTTGTGACTTCTTATAGGTTCATATGCATGTCTTTGTGTATTTGGATGCATACTGCAACCAGTTCTATGTTTTCTTTCTTTAATCTTTCATTTAAATTTATTTCAAATATTTATTAAATTGTATTTCCAGTTTATTGTGTAATTAAACTTTTTCATTTTGAAATAATTGTAGCTTGACTTGCAAAGGGATTTCATGTGTTCTCTACCCAGTTTCTCCCAAAGGCAACACTTGGCAAAACCACAAGACAGTGTCACAATCACAATGTTGATATCAGTACAGCAGGATTTAGACGGTTGCACCACCATGCTGTGTGACCCTTCACAGGACACCCATTTCACTCCCAACCATGCCCCTTTCTTACCCCATTCAATACTAATCTGCCCTTCATTTGTATAGTTTCGTCATTTCAAAATGTTATGTAAATGGAATCAGACAGTAAATACCTTGGAATTTTCTCCTTTCACTTAGCATAATTTTCTAGAGAGATGTATCTAGGTTGAGACATCTATCAATAATTTGTTCCTTTTTTAATGTTGAGTAGTATTTCCTGGTATGGATGTTTCACAGTTTATTTAAGCCATTGAAGAGCATCTGGGTTGTTTCCAGATTTGGGCTACTATGAATAAAACTGCTATGAACATTTATGTACAGTTTTCAAGTGAACTTAAGTTTTCGTATTTTTCTGGGATTAATGCCTGGGAATGCAAGTGCTGGTTATATGGTAGTTGCATGTTTAGTTTTTTGAGAAACTTCCAGACTTTCCCAGAGTGGCTATACCATTTTCCATTGCCACCAGTGACATGTGAATAATCCAGTTTGTCCACATGTGTGCCAGTATTGATGCTGTCATTTTTAAAAAGTTCTAATCATTCTGATGAATGCTTTTATCCTGCATTTCATGAGCAGATAATAACATTGAATAGCTTTGCATGTCTTTATTTGCCATCTGTATATCTTCTACAGTGAGATGTCTTTTTATGTCTCTTATATATCTTCTAATTAGACTGTTTATTTCTTTACTGTTGAATTTTGAGAGTTGTTTATACATTCTAGAAAGCAGTCCTTTGGTGACTATGTGATTTTCAAATATTTTATCCCTGTCTGTAGCCTGTCTTTTCATTTTTTAACAGAGTCTTTTGCAGGGTAAACGTTTTTAATTATGATCAAATCAAAATTATCAGTTTCTTCTTTTATGGATTTTATTTTTGGAGACAAGTCTAAGAACTGTTTACCTATCTTGAGATTCTAAATATTTCCCCTATTTTTTCCTAAAATTTTAGTGTTTTACATTTAATTCCATTATCTGCTTTGAGTTATCTTTGAGGTTTCCCAGGTGGCATTAGTGGTAAAGAATCTACCTACGAATGCAGGAGACACAGGGGATGTGGGTTCAATCGCTGGGTTGGAAAGATCCCCTGGAGAAGGAAATGGCAACCACTCTAGTATTCTTGCCTGGAAAATCCCATGGACTGAGGAGCCAGGGGGGCTATGGTCCATGAGGGTCGCAAAGAGTTGGACACGACTAAGCACAAACACAGCCTCCAAGATGTGAAGTTAAGTTCTCTTCTTTTTTCTTTTAATATATGTTTGTTAAATTTTTTGGTACCATTTGCTGAAAATACTATCCCTCTTTCATTGACTTGCTTTTGCATCTTTCTCAAAAACCAGTTGTGTGGTAGTTTTTGGTTTCTGTCTTATGTTACTTTTGTCTATGAGTCTCTCTCTCTCCACCAATACCACACAGTCTTGATTACCATAGCTACAGAAAATCTTGAAGTTAAGTAGATTGACACCTCTAATTTCATTTGCTTAAAAGATTGTTTTTGGAGTAGTGTTAAATTTATAACAAAGTTTAGAGGAAGGTGCAGAAATTACCCATATAGTCACTGTCCCCACACATGTATAGCCCCCCTGTTATCAACAACACTCACCAGACTAGTACATTTTTTGCCAAGGATGAACCTACATTGATATATCATGATCACCCAAAGTCCCTAGTTTACCTGAGCATTCATTTTTGATGTTGTGCATTCTATGGTTAGACAAATGCATAATGAAATCTGTACGTCACTTTGGTATCATACAGAATATTTTCATTCCCTAAAAATATCCTGAGCTGTGCCTATTCCGTCCCCCACACCCTTACCAACAGCTACCAATCTTCTTGTCTACACAGTTTTGCCTTTTCCAGAATATCATATATAGTTGACCCTTGAATAATGTGGATTTGAACTGCATAGATCCATGTACAGGATGAGTTTTTCAATAAATACTACAATACGTGGCTCAGATGGTAAAGAATCTACCTACAATGCAGGAGATAGAGCTCGATTCCTGGGTGGGAAGATCCTCTGGAGAAGGGAATAGCAACTCACTCCAGTATTCTTGTCTGGAGAATCCCAGGGACAGAGGATCCTGATGGGCTATAGTCCATGGGATCACAAAGAGTCAGACACAAGTGAGCAAATAATAATTTCACTTTCATGACAATACTACATGCTCCAAAGTTAGTTGAATCTGCAGATACAGAGACTCGGATACAAAGGGCCGACTATAAGGTTATCTGCGGATTGCCAGCAGGACCAGTATTCCTTTTACCACCTACATTGTTCAAGAGTCAATTGCATTATAGTTGGAATCATATTACATATACCTTGTCAGATAGGACTTTTCCACTTGGTAATATGCATTAAGTTTCCTCTATATCTCTTCATGGTTTGATAGCTCATTTCACTTTGGTGATTAATAATATTCCACTGTCATGTGCCAGAGTTGATGTATCTTCTCACCAAGTCATTCTGGTTGCTTCAGTTCAGTTCAATTCAGTCGCTCAGTCGTGTCCAACTCTTTGCGACCCCATGGACTGCAGTATGTCAGGCCTTCCTGTCCATCACCAATTTCCGGAGTTTACTCAAACTCATGTGCATTGAGTCGGTGATGCCATCCAACCATCTTATCCTCTGTTGTCCCTTTCTCCTCCTGCCTTCAATCTTTCCTAGCATTAAGGTCTTTTCAAATGAGTCAGTTCTTCACATCAGGTAGCCAAAGTATTGGAGCTTCAGCTTCAGCATCAGTCCTTCCCAAGAATATTCAGGACTGATCTCCTTTAGGATGGATTGGTTGGATCTCCTTGCAGTCCAAGAGACTCTCAAGAGTCTTCTCTAACACCACAGTTCTGAAGCATCAATTCTTCAGTTCTCAGCTTTCTTTATAGTCCAACTCTCACATCCTTACTTGACTACTAGAAAGTTTTGGCAATTCAGAATGCTGTTATATAAACATCTGTGTGCAGGTTTTTTGGTGGATATAAGTTTTCAGCTCCTTTGAGTAAATATTAAGGAGCACAATGGCTGGATCATATGGTAAGAGAACATCTAATTTTGTGCAGCCCATTTGGAAGGCAGTTTGCTTCACATTCTTACCAGCATGCTATGTTGTCAGTGTTCTGGATTTTGGCCATGCTAACAGGTATGTGGGGTTAGCTCATTGTTGTATGATTTCTATTCTTCATGTCATATGATGTGGAGCATCTCTCCTTTGGTGAAGTATCTGTTAGGTCTTTGGTCAATTTTTTAATGATGCCATGAATTTTGAATGCTATTATACGGTCATGTAGCCATTCTGCTGTGTTACTCAGCCCTCTTTCCTCAACCTTGTCATCCCTCCTTCATTCAATCCTGTCTATGAAATTCCTAGTCACTTCTCATGCACAGCACACTGGCTCCATCCCCTCATGACAGCCTGTTTAGACCTGTCTAAAGAAGAGTCTCATCTTTCCAAACATTTTTTTGTTTTGTTTTAAGAGTTATCTGTTGAAACACTTCAGGGGGTACGTCTCACAGAGAATATGCTGTGAACAAGTCCTAGATCTGTCTGCCTGGAACTTGGGCCTGGGTATGGTACAGACTTCAGCTCTTTGACTGTTAACATATGCCTTCAACACACTCTTTCTCATTTGCCATTTGTCTTACAATGTTTTTTGTTTTATCCTGCTGTATAAACATATTTATTTGCATAAAACCTGTATTTGAAGTTGAATATACAGCTTTCCGTTTAGGTGTATTTATTTTTCAGGCTTATGTAGAATATCCTTCTCTGCCTAAAGGTTATAAAATATTACTCACATTTGTGGTGTGTGCATTTCTTCCGCAATAAGAAATTCCTTTCATTTCCTTTACAACTGAGTGAGTTCCGTTCCAGGAGCATGTTCGTAAGTCCAATTTGTTCTTAAGTCCAACAAAGTCAGCCCAGGTGTTCAACTAACACAATCAGTATATAGAACTGTACTATAGTAGGTTTATAATACTTTTCACACAAATAATACATAAAAACAAACACGCAAAATAAAGAAAACAGTTTTTAACCTTTTGTACAGTACCTTGAAAAGTACAGTAGTAAGTACAGTGCAACAGCTGGCGCACAGGGGCTGGCATCAAGCGAACAGGCAAGAAGAGTGACTGACTCTTCTCAACTGGAGGGGTTACTGACTGGAGGAGAGAGGGTACAGGGAGATGGTAGAGGTGAAGGGTCATCAGCAACAAGAGACGGAGGACGAGCTGCAGTTTCACTCATGCCTGAGGCCGAGGGGACTCACGACCACATCTCTGAAAGTTTGAAACCTGAAGTTTCAGCTGTAAGGCACTCACTGTATTGCTTTATTTCTGTTTTTTTTTTTTTATTTGATTCTGTTGGAAACATTTTGATATAAGAAAGGAGCTGAAGACCCTGCCTTCTTCTCCCATTTGCCAAAGAACTTGTCTGACATCATTTACATGTTAAAGAATTGTTCTCTGTTGAATTGAAATGGCATCTTTTTTCTACATACTCAGTCTCTGTTTATGCTTGAGTCTTTATCTGGATTCAAGCATACACGCTACTCTATGTAATAGAGTGAAGAAGGACCTACTGAATATCACAGGGAGCTCTACTCAATTCTCCGTAGTGACGTATGTTTGAAAAGAGTCTAAATAAGAGTGGATATATGTATATGGATAACTGATTCACTTTGCAATACAGAAGAAACTGACACAGCATTGTACACAACTATACTTCAATAATTTTTTTTTAAGTAAAAGAAAATTTCTAAACAAAGAAGATCAAATTCTTATCTGGGTCTCTACTCTTCCCTGGCCTTGGTCTTTTACATGTTGCCAGTTGTGTCCTTCATAATACCATTGTTAAAAAATGAGATTATCTCTACTCCCCACTCCCAATCATGACTTTATCTCAGTTATTCTAAAGGTATCATATTGGGGTTCAAGGTCCTAGACTGTCAGAGTTATGTGGGATCAAAGTCATCTGAGGCCAGCCCCGGCAAGGCACGGATGGGGGAACCAGAGGCATAAAAATAGAGCGATGTGACTGCTGACGGGTGGGGAGTCATCACCAGGCCCAGGGTTTAAGTCATGTTTATACACTTTGCCTCTACCCTTCTTGTTCCTACCACATCGCACGTCCTTGGAATCTGCCTCTGCTCACTGCGCTGGTCCCCTTCTCCCCACCCGGTGCATGCTACCCAGACTTTCTAACACGATCTTGGAAGAGCAGAAGCTGGGCAGGAGAGAAGCGAGGATGCTGTGTTTTCTGCGTGGAAAACGCTACCATGTTACACCCTGTGGGGTTTTCCTGAGCTATCTGTGGAGTAAGAAGACACTGAAGTCGGGGCTGCCTGGCTCTGGAAGCTCTCTGATCACGTGGGGCTTGAGGTGGACATGGCTGTCCTACCACCCCTGGTGTGGGATGTCAGGGATGCCAGCTGGCCCAGAGCCTGTTGGCAGAGACAGTGGGGGCAGCCCTAGGCCAGGTGCCCAGTGATGTGCGTGATGGAATTGCAGCAGAAGCCCAACAGACCCACAGCGGGGAGGTTTCTGAAAGACAAGCATCCTGGCTGCTCTGTGAGTTGAACACAACCAGGGCACGAGTGTGAGGCTGGGTGAGTGTGTGTGTTCTGGGGGTGTGCGGCTGAGATCAGTGATTTGAACTGGATGGCAAGAAGCGGGTGTCTGTGAATGTTGGGAGGACGGTGTTTGGAGAAGAAAATATGGGATGGAAGATGTGGACTTTTTCCTGGCTGTAGCGCGAGTGATGACTGCTTCTTCTGGGGACATGCTGGATCCAGACACAGCATTTGAGGGATTTCTGAAACCACCCCCTTCTGAGGCTCTCATGTTGTACCCGACACCTGGGCCTTGGCTGGGAGGGACTGTGGGACCTGGTGACCCCAGGGCAGTTTTCTGAACGGGCCTCAGCAGCTTTATCATCAAGGCTGCTTGGTGCCAGAGAGGAAGATGAAGATAACTAATGGCCGTGGCCCATGGGATTTGTTTCAAATCTCATAGAGGGCATTCTCAGGCCTTCCAGAAATAACAGAGAACATTTTTCCAAGGGGGTATAATTCCTGCTTCACGGAGGAGGAGCAACACAAATTTTGCAGCCCGAAAGTCCCCCTGTTTTTTTTCTTTTTGACCTCATTTTTCATACCGAGTGGAGGTGGCCCAGGAACCCTGGGGTTACATGTGTTTTCCCACGTTGCCTTGGACACCCAGTATGTTGGTGGAGCTCTGACTGTTCTGAGATTAGCATTATTCAAAATATGCTACCTTTGCCCCCAAGCATGAGGCCTGCATTTTTTCAAGGCTGAGACTTGTCAGAAGAGGAAGCAGAAGCAAGTTGTGGGAAAGCTTGATAATAACGTGGGCAAGAGGAGAGTATCCTTCTCAACAGGCCTCGGAAGCAAGATTCCTGGGGAAGTCAGGCTCAGCTGGTAACAAAAACAAGGAGCAGGTACTTAGAATGCTCATAATTCTAAAATGAATTCTAAAATGCAAAATCTCGGCAGTTCTGTTTTAAGAGTACATCACTATGTAAATATTAACAGATGGGGATACTGACTCAGAATAGTTACTCCTCATAGTAAGTGGCTCCCCTGGAGGAACCTTAGCATCTTCCCTGGGAACAGAGGAAGCAGAAGCTCGTGCTTCTCCAGGCGGTTAGAGCGATGAGATGCCCTGCTGCTCTCAGCTAGTTGTCAGTTTTCTGCGTGAATCTCCACCATGTACATCATCAATCAGGGAGGCAGGCCGGAAGTCACCCATTAGGGTGGGTTCTCGTGCAGTGTTTTGGGGAAGCACTAGCTATTTGTCTACCCTGGGGTTGGGGAGGCCCCACAGGAACAGGATGTTATGGACTGAATGGCTGTTTTCCCCAAAATTCGTGTGTTGGAGCCCTGACCCCTAATGTGAGGGTATTGTGTTACCATCGTTGTGTAGTTGCTCAGTTGTGTCCGACTCTTTGTGACACTATGGACTGTAGCCCGCCAGGCTCTTCTGTGCATGGGATTCTCCAGACAAGAATACTGGAGGGGGTTGCCATACCCTCCTCCAGGGGATCTTCCTAACCCAAGGATCAAACCCAGGCCTCTTGTGTGTCCTGCTTTGGCAGGCACGTTTTTTCACTGAGTCACCTGGGAAGAGCAATGTGAGGGTATTAGGAGGTGAGTGTGTTTAGGTGAGGCCATGGGCTAGAGCACTGTGTTGGGATTAGTACCAGTAGGAGGACAGGGGAAGCACCAGAACTTCATCTCCACCAGGCGAGGAAACAGCAAGAAGGCAACCATCTGCTGCCAAGAAGAGGGCCCTCGGCAGACCCTCGATCTGCCAGCACCTGGGTCCTGGACTCCGCAGTCTGCAGAACTGCCAGGAAGACATCTGCTGTAAGTCCCCCAGGTTGGGGCATTTCACTCTGCCAGCCCGAGTAGACTAAGGTGGAACAGGCAGTTCCATGTCAGAGACAGCTGGGCCCCAGGCTCGCCTCCACCATCCCTGTAACTGGATGACCTTGCACGGCTCTGAACTCAGTACTTCTGAAACAGAGATAAGGTCTTCCTTGTAGGACTATTGTTCCATCTAGAACACACACACCCAACCCTTGACTCCTGCTTCCCCCTCCATGTGTATATAATGCATCCAGCCCTATACACTTGGTACATGGTTGCACCTCAATATATTATTTTTATTGTCTGCGTGCAAGCATGCTAAGTTGCTTTAGTCATGTTTGACTGTTTGAGATCTCAAGGATTGTAACGTGCCTGGCTCTTGTGTCCATGGGGTGCTCCAGGCAAGAATACTGGAGTGGGTTGCCAGGCCCTTTTCCAGGGGATCTTCCCCACCTAGGGATCAACCCTGGGTCTCCAGGCAGATTCCTTACGGTGGAGCCACCAGGGAAGCCCAGCTCTTATTGTCTACTGGTTTATACAAATAGAAGCTCTTTTAGAGCTACCATCTATGTGGTGAAGGTGATGTGCTAAAGGAGACATTTAGAAACTGGACTTTAGAGTGGAGGAACCAACTGGATGTGGAGGTCCTAAATCTGGAGGGACTCAGATTTGACTTATTTTTAGTATACTCTAATGTGGAAACTAAAAAGGTAGCATGCATTCTACTCTAGAGGTAAGCACCTAATAATAAGCCCCTATGAATAGTGAAGAAAAATTGCTGCAGACAGCTTTTCCGTTTTTGATGAATAGGCTCTGATGCCATAGTAATGGTATTTAGTAAATTATAATGCTTCCATTAAATTATAGTCCTGTGGCAAGTAGTTGTGAATTCAATTACACTGCTTGGCTTCTAGCTATCCTGCATATTTCATCAAAAGTTGATTTGTTACTGATGGCAGTAGCTCCACATTTCTATGAGGAAAAGAATGCATTTGGCAAAATTTAGGTTGAAAGTCAACCAGCGAATGAGAGGCTTATTGGAATCCTCCATTAGCTGGGAACTTTTGCGGTCACCCTCCATTGACACAGGCTGCCCTGAGACCCTGTCCTAGGGAGGCAGTCTTTTGTGGTGTTCCTTCTATCCAAGATGACAGTCCAGCAGCTCCAAGAGAGGGGACAAGGTGGTTCTCCTCAATTTTCAGGTGAAACCAAAGGCGGATCCCACCTGGAAAAGGAAGGCTCCAGTGCATAAGTCTGCCAAGAAAGCTCAAGTTCAAGTTAGCCCTCCTAGGACATGAATTCCAGTTAGTGGCAGGAGACCTGAGAGTCAGCTTTCAGGGGTTCAAGTTTCTTTAGTGGATAGGATCTGAATTAATTAGCCCTCCTGAGCAGTGCTAAAACTTCACTGCAGACTGAGACGTCTTCAAAGCGAGGTCAAAGGCAGGAAGACATTGGCATGACCCAAAGAATGGGGCAAACAGCATTACTTACCTCAAGTGTTGATGTGAAGAGTAAATGAATAATGCATGTAATATACTTGAAACAGTGCCTGGCCTTTAAGAATGTTACATGTAAGTATTATTATTGTTATTAGGCATATTATATATTATTATCACACCTTGAGGAACTATGTGGTCCACAGAGAATATTGGGAATCCTAGCCAAAGAGGGATTCTTGAGAGTGAACCAGTCATTGTCGTTCAATCCCTTAGTCATGTCCAACTCTTTATCACCCCATGCTGCAGCACGCCAGGCTTCCCTGTGTCCATTACCATCTCCCGGAGTCTGCTCAAACTCATGTACATTGAGTCGGTGATGCCATCTAACCATCTCATCCTCTGTCACCCTCTTCTCCACCTGCCTTCAATCTTTCCCAGCATCAGGGTCTTTTCCAATGAGTGCGCTCTTGGCATCAGATGGCCAAAGTCTTGGAGCTTCAGCTTCAGCATCAGTCCTTTCAGTGAGTATTCAGGGAGTCAATAGTTGTCTCCGTTTTGTGATGTAAGATGACCTTGGCTCCATGTCTATCAAGTAAAGGAACACACTTTCCACGTCCATCACCTGACTATGATGCAGGGCTGAGATTTGGATCCTCTCATACTATGGTATCTCCTCCTAGACACCCACTGCCACACAACCAAGATATCATAGAACTTAACTGATCAACAAGCTCCCTGTCTCTAGGACTTGATTTATTAACTTACTAATCAGGGTTCATGCTATAATACTGTAAAGCCTGATCTGGGCCACATTTGGGAGTATTTGAGCAGCTGTGTAGCTGAGAGCTTGGTTTCCCTGATGGCTCAGTGGGTATAAAATCCTCCTGCAATGCAGGAGACACAGGAAACTCGGGTTCAATCCAGTATTCTTGCCTAGAGAATCCCATGGACAGGGGAGCCTGTTGAGCTACCATCCATTGGGTCAAGAGAGTCAGACAAGACTGAGTGACTAAGCGCAAACACACACACACACACGCACACATGCACACACACAGCTGAGAGCACACTGAGGCAGAGGACCTGTGTATCAAGACGAAAAAGGAAATCTCACAATTTACAGACACTGAGAGGTGATGTTGATTCCTGCAAGGTCCCAGAATGTCCATGGATTAAGCATGAAAAGCTTTCAGTGATGTTTGGTTCTCCCAAAAGCTGGTCAGAGGATTGAACTCTGCTTCCCAGAAGCTGAGGGTAGGATTGCAGAAAGAGGTGATACAGATCAGTTCTTATTACTGGGGCATGGCTCTGAGCCTGCTCCTCTCTGCTCCCCATGGCAGAAGGACATGTTGGCGTGAGACTGCCTAGAGAGCAAAATATTCTGGTATTCTCAGCTAGCTCCAGGAGGACAGCTACCTTGGAGAGGAACTAAACTTGTCTTTGTCATCCACTCTTATTTTGGTCTTGTTCTTTTTCTTTTATATCTGTTTCTTTTTTAAATTGAAGCACAATCATCTGTTTTTCTTTTTTACTAATATATGGAAGCATAGTCTACCTTGATTGGTATTATATGGTTTGTAAAGGAATAGATCTAACTAAAGAGATCAAGAGAAACTGTACACACTTCCATTATGTGATGAATATATTGTAAGTTGTTTCTTTTTATTATGCTGTTAGACTAGCAAACTGGAGAAGGTGATGGCAACCCACTCCAGTACTCTTGACTGGAAAATCCCATGGACGGAGGAGCCTGGTAGAATGCAGTCCATGGGGTTGCTAAGAGTTGGGCATGACTGAGCGACTTCACTTTCACTTTTCACTTTCATGCATTGGAGAAGGAAATGGCAACCCACTCCAGTGTTCTTGCCTGGAGAATCCCAGGGACGGGGGAGCCTAGTGGGCTGCAACCTATGGGGTTGCACAGGGTCGGACACGACTGAAGAGGCTTAGCAGCAGACTAGCAAACTGGGGCAATGCTGTTCATTTCATTACTTAGTTTCCATTACACTTTTTGAAAAAATATTTATTAAAGTCTCTTGAGCAAGAAGGAAAAGTATGAGCTCAGTGCTACAAGAGTCAGATTGAATTTTTAATACCTTAATTAATGTATTAAAATGAATCTGAGCAAAGCCCCTGGTGAACTATCATGGGGTTGGTTCATTCTTTGAACTGTGGGTATGCACTCAGTCACTTAGTAGTGTCCAACTCTTCAGGACCCTATGGGCTGCAGCCCACCAGGCTCCTCTGTCCATGGAATTTTCCAGGCAAGAATATTGGAGCAGGTTTCCATTACCTTCTTCCAGGGATCTTTCCCACCCAGGGGTAGAACCTGCATCTCTTATGACTCCTAGGCTGGCAGTCAAGTTCTTTACCAACTGGACCACTGGGGAAGTCCTTCGTTCTTTGCTCTGTACCTTCCATAAAAAAAGGAATGGTTGGAACCAGGGTTTATGATATTCTTGCTGAACATCCCAAATCAACTAGACTAAATTCAAATTAAATTATGTTCACTTATATGTTGTGATATTAGTTTAATAGTATAATATAAAATTTCTATGATCACTTATTGCAATGTTATTTATTTTCTCCAAAGATTGGTGAACACCTATCCAAGCCTAGGAGAGCTATCCAAGGCTTAGGAGAATCCCGCCAGTCTCCTTTGTCCATAGAATACCCCAGATAAGAATACTGGAGTGAGTTGCCATTTCCTTCTCCAGGGAATCTTCCCCATCAAAGGATGGAACATGAGTCTCTTTCTTTGCCTGCAGATGTTTTACCATCTGAGCCACCAGGGAAGCCCAGCAGGAGAATAGTTAAATACATTGTAACCTGTGTCCTTGAAGAACATTGAATGTCACTGGGTTTAAAGATATAATGTTAAATTGAAGGTGAAGTAATTACAGAATTGTATACAGTGGTGAGCCCAGTGTGGTTTTAAAAGGAAAGTACCAGGTCAAGTAGGTACTCAACACACTACTGGAGATCAGTGGAGAAATAAGTCCAGAAAGAATGAAGGGATGGAGCTAAAGCAAAAACAATACCCAGCTGTGGATTTCCTTGGAAGGAATGACGCTAAAGCTGAAACTCCAGTACTTTGGCCACCTGATGCAAAGAGTTGACTCATTGGAAAAGACCCTGATGCTGGGAGGGATTGGGGGCAGGAGGAGAAGGGGACGACAGAGGATGAGATGGCTGGATGGCATCACTGACTCAATGGATGTGAGTCTGAGTGAACTCTGGGAGTTGGTGATGGACAGGGAGGCCTGGTGTGCTGCGATTCATGGGGTCGCAAAGAGTCAGACACGACTGAGCGACTGAACTAAACTGAACTGAACTGACCATGGTAGGCAGGCTCAAGAGGAAGGGATGTATGTATACGTATGGCTGATTCACTTTGTTGTACAGCAGAAACTAACACAACATTCTGTGTGTGTGCTCAGTCATGCCTGTCTCTTCACAACCCCATGGACTATAGCTTACTAGGCTCCTCTGCCCATGGAATTTTCCAGGCAAGAATACTAGAGTAGATTGCCAGGGATCGAAATTGGCATCTCTTGTGTCTCCTGAACTGGCAGGTAGATTCTTTACCACTAGTGCCACTTGGGAAGCCCAACACAACATTATACAGCAATTAAAATAAAAGAAGAAAAAAGGACCAAAGTACCCAAAGATGATTCTTTTTCTTTCTTTCTCTTTTTACATTTCCAATAATTTTTTACACAGATGGGTATTATTTTTATAATGAAAGTAACATACTTTTAAAAAGAGGGGAAACTTTATATATAATGATTTCAACACTTTGTGGCAATATGGTTTTCAGTGGTCCATTTGAGGTTTCTTTATGGCCCATGGTTTGAAATAAAAGACATTTAATTAAAAAAAATTAAAAAAAAACTTCCCGGCAGATATATAAAGTACTTTGTCAAAAAATGTATGAGAAAAAAAATCCCCTGGATTTTTCTCAAATACTATCTACTCTCATTCATTCACACATTTGTTCGTCTATTTGCTTGTTCATTCAACACATCAGTATTGAGAACCCAGGTTGCTCAAGGTCATGGGTGCACTAAGTTGACTACTTGCCAGCTCTTTAAGTACAGATCAGGGGTTTTCCTGATAGCTCAGTTGGTAAAGACTCCACCTGCAATGCAAGAGACCCTGGTTCGATTCCTGTGTCGGGAAGATCCCCTGGAGATGGGATAGGCTATCCACTCCAGTATTCTTAGGCTTCCCTTGTGGCTCAGCTGGTAAAGCATCCACTGTAATGCAGGAGACCTGGGTTCGATCCCCGGGTTGGGAAGATCCCCTGGAGAAGGGAACAGCTACCCACTCCAGTATTCTGGCCTAGAGAATTCTATGGATTGTATAATCAATCCACGGGGTTGCAAAGAGTCGGACACGACTGACTGACTTTCACTTTCACTTCACTTTTCACTAAGTATAGGTCTTGTTCTCCACTGTACTCGAACATTCAGAACCACTGAATTCCACTGTTGAGCTGTATGTTACAATATTACTGTTGGTGTATTGTGAAAATTGCACCGTGTGTTCATTGTTCCTTCTACCTGTCCCAATTTCCTTCCTTCCGGTTGATGGTGAATTACAAGAGAGGCAGAGAGAAGAGGCCAGAGTGGCAACCTGAGCCGTCACAACTGGGGACCAAGGGGACAGTGGGTCAGATTCTTCAGGTTGGGGTATGCTGCACTTGGCATCTGGGACACTTTCCCAAGAACGAAAAGCAAAACGAAAGAACACACACAGGTCAAAATTTGAGGCTGTTATCCGGAAACGAGGGAAAACAAGCAAGAGGCGCTGGGGTTGTTAAGCCAAGATGTGTACATTTGATGCAACTAGTTAATTTGTTTAGATCCTTAGGGAATATCTACCTTCTAAAGTAAAGAAATGCTGCTGTTCAGTCCTTGTCAAGTCCACCTCTCTATGACCGCATGGATTGCAGCATGCCAGGCTCTTCTGTCCTCCACAATCTCCTGGAATTTGCTCAAACTCATGTCTATTCAGTTAGTGATGCTATCTAACCATTTCATCCTCTGTCATCCCCTTCTCCTTTTGCCTTCAATCTTTGCCAGCATCAGGGTCTTTTCCAATGAGTTGGCTCTTTGTGTCAGGTGGCCAAAGTATTGGAGCTTCAGCCTCAGTCCTTACAATGAATAGTCAGGGTTGATTCCCTTTACGGTTGACTGGTTTGATCTCTTTACTGTCCAAGGGACTCTTAAGAGTTTTCTCCAGCATCAATTTGATTAAAAAAAATCAAGGGCAAAAATGGTGTATTATAGCAAACAGGCCCTTAGACGTGGGTGCTCACTTCTGCATATTCACACCTTCACTTTCCCAGGTGCAGAGCTCCTGAGAGGCACCTATCAGTATCGGTTTCGTGTTGAATTTGCTGAGCCTTCGCTTTTCAACATCAATTAATTTATAGCAGGTGCTTTTAATATGCTAAAATATAGTAGAATGTGGAGAAGGAACATTTTAATGGTCATGGGAAGCTTCCATTGTCCCTGCCTCCAGGCACTATATTTTGTAGTGTAATTTTAAAAGTCAGAAGTCATGGGGAAGAAAGCATTTCACAAGCTTCTTGGGAAATAGCTCTCCCTTCTGTTCCCTGTGGATTGTTATTTAGGAAAAAAAAAATATCCTCAGGATTAGAGGACTGGGCAATTTTGCTTTGTTTCTTTATTGAAAATGAGATAGCAGAGATAAATATATTTTATTTGAAATGTGATTTTTTTGTTGTTAAAAAATAGGATATACTTATAAAAATTCAGAAACTATAAGAACATATTTTTATACATATAAATTTACTTTTAAACATATTTAAAAGCAAAAGTAACCCTGATTTTCCTAGTAGACATAGTCACTGTTTATATGTATAGTTAGAAATATACACGTATAATTTCACATAAAAATTATACAGTTCTTTATATATAAAATAATCTCAAGTGTGTATATTTATAGAATATTTTGCATTTTCCTATTGCTGTATATATACAATTTTTTCTTAGCATTTAAAATATAAATTGACATACCTCCTTTTATAAACTTCATTTTATTGGCTGCATAATATTCCATTATATATTCACAATGATGATTTTTTTTTTTAAGGTAAAAATTCTCTTTGGGTGTAAAATCATAGACTGGTACTCTTCCTACCTGCAGAAGTATCGTGCAACTCTAAGAAGATAATTTTTAGATCAATTGCTAAAAAATCCACAAACTCTGGCCAGCAGTAAGTGCAAGTTCACCTACTCTCATCTAAAACTGGAAAGAGTTAACATATGTGCTGTCACATGAGCGCAAGTGTGGGCAGGAAAGTCGTTCTCCTTAACCATTTTTAAATGACACCCAGGATGCATCTGGAAACGATGTCAGGCCAAGACAGAAGTATCCCTAAATTCTAACGAAGTCAGCAACAGGATCACGCGTGAGGCACCTCGGGACACCGACCTCCAAAAGTAGTCCCCCGCCTCTCTGTGTCTGTTCCACGATCCAGGGCTGTCATTTGCTAATTAAATGCATAGAGTCTCTTCTCGCTTTGTAAGACAGATTTCATTCGTATACGTTACATAAAACCCCGTAACTTAAAAGGAGGAATTATAGGGCTATTTCTGGCTGCGATTTTTAAATTCTGATTTTACTGAATGACTAAGCAGTCTTGAATTCATAAATATATCTCACTTACTCAATTGTGTCCACAATAGATGGGGCTGCCATCTTCCCGTTCGCTGGCTTAGCCGATTGCCTATGATTCCAGAATTAGAAGGGCCTCTGTCTAGACCTCCTGACGTGTGAGCAGCCCAGGCGGTGGTCCTCTCGGGCTGCAGAGCCACTTCATCCCCACTCCGGAGCCGCCTTTAATCTTGGTGCTGTTTGCAGACAGACTTTAAAAAGCTGCCCCGAGAATACATCCCTGCCAGTAGTTCAGTGTGTCAAGCTGAGGACAAGAATTTTGTTCTATTCTTAAGATGCAGCTATTTGTGTGGGGGGAGCTTTGGCCAATGGGAAAGAAAGCCGAAGGTCAGGAAAAGAACTCTGTGGGATCCTGTGCACCATGGGGTTCTGGAAGGGTCTTTCCTGGCTGGGGGAGATCTGGAAGGGTCAGCACACTCCGGGGATGCCTGTTTTGTGGCTTCATAAGATATTAACCCCAAGCACTCCAGGGAGCACTCCGGGGAGCAGATGTTGGAGCTAGATGAATTCTCTGTTTGCTTAAAAATTGTTTGCATTCTTTTTTTTTTTTTCCCAAAAATAAAAAAATCCTCTAGCACTGTTTGTGGGCGCTTGTCCAGAGGCAGAGATGTGAAGAATAAAGGTAAATGGCTGTTTGTAGAGAACTGGACCTGGGGAGATTGGACAAAAATGCAAAATTTGATATCCTGGAAACTCTAAATATGCTTTTCTTTTTTCAAAAGCATTTGAGATCCATGTGCCATGCACCACACAGGTGGAGGAGGTTGCACGCTGGGCAGGTGGCCGTCCTGCCCCCGTCTGTGTACCGGCACTGCCACCGGCTACGGCCAGGGTTGGCTCAGGACTCCTCATGTGAGTAAGAAACCGAGGAGAGGATAATTTATGGCGTGTGCTTTGAGATTCCCTTAAATAGAAAAGACCAGCCGCTGAAGTTTTCTCAGCATGTTTGCTGCTCCCAGGCTGCTCGCCGAGCACATGGCAAACACAGAGCCCCAGAAATGTCTGCAGAAAGGTTAGGGAGTGAGCCCAGCCTCCAGATTGCAAGGTCCCGAGTGACTTCCCAGTGACACGCAGCCCTGCAGAATGATGGCAAGGTCAAGTGTGGAAAGGGTAGGGACACGCCTTGCCAGGGTCTGGCCCCCAAGCCAGCCCTCCACCCCCATCTATCAAGCCTCATTTCCTTTCCCAGAGTGCAAATGTGAGCAAAGAAGTAGCTTATTAAAGAATAATTCACTGTAGAATGCATTACAAATTGTGATTTATAGTCTTCACTGCAAACTGAACGTTGCTTTAAATTCTAACTTTGAGTAAAATGGAAATTCATTAAATGTCTACCTGGGAAGAAATGGACTTCCTTGGTGGCTCAGATGGTAAAGCATCCGCCTGCAGTGTGGGGGACCCGGGTTCAATCCCTGGGTCAGGAAGATCCTCTGGAGAAGGAAATGTCAACCCACTCCAGTACTCTTGCCTAGAAAATCCCATGGATGAAGGCGGCTGATGGGCTATAGTCCATGGGGTGGCAAAGAGTCGGACATGACTGAGCGACTTCACTGGGAAGGAATATTTTATGATTATTTAGAATCCTTAAAAAGTCATCAGGATAGCTTTCATATCCCCTACAATCAGCATTTTGTGGACATCTCATATTTTTAGATCTTGAGCTCAGCAACTTTAAATAGGTGACTGCTTATGTCAGGGGGATTCAGGGGATCTTCTGGAACCCCAGTGCTCTCATATCCATCCCCAGCTTCCCACTGAAGACTCAGCTGGGTGTTTGTGATTCAGAATTCAAAGGAAAAGGATAAGTGGGTGTGACATGTGAGGGATTCTTAGGAGGAGGGCAAAGTGGTGAATCTTATCCTGACTGTATAGAGGGGGTGCCCGCCAGAAACACATCTAAGGGGCTAGGGGAGGGGGACACACAGAGGCAGTGATGGTCATCTGGGGTGAGGGAGCTTGAGGGAAAGCTTCTCAGAGACGTGGCAACCGGGCAGAGTCTTGTAACAGGAGTCAGGCAGGGGCGTCCAGAGAGGAGAAAGGGGGCGTCGAGGTCAGGTGAAGGCAGGGCCAGGACACAGCATGTCTGGCAGCAGGATGGAGCCTGCTGAGGTGAGAGCTGGGGCTGGAGTGTGAGCCGCGCTTGGAAGCATCCTGGGTCCTCCTGTAACTTCACTCTGATGGGGTGCAACAGATGCTGCTGGCTGGGAGGGCCTGGAGAGTCAGTTACCCATTTCCCAACACTTGCTCAGAAAGGGTCTTGGGGAAGACTCAACAAGCATCCTTGGACTTTGAGCACGACAGAGCCCTGAGTCCCAGGTAGCCAAGGAGAGGGACAGCTGCATTTAATGGTGGGAGGTGCTTTATAGAACAGATTATGTCCCATCTATAGTCTTCATCATGCAGATCAATCATTTTAAAGCATTTACTGAGCACATGATGACTTCCTACTTAGTGTTATTTAACATACTGAAGCACCAGGGTTTTGGTCATCTGCTGTGAACAGCTGACTCATTGGAAAAGTCCATGATGTTGGGGAAGATGGAGGGTAGATGAGGAAGAGGGTGACAGAGGATGAGATGGCTGGACAGCGTCGCCAGTGCACTGAACTTGGACTTAGACAAACTCCAGGAGGTGACAAGGGGTAGGGAGGGCTGGAGCGCTGCAGTCCATGGGGTTGCAAAGAAGTCGGTATGACTGGGTGACTGAAGAACAGCAACATATACCAGGAGATCAGAGGCAGCCTGGCCACCAGAAGTTTCCTGTAGCCTTAGATTGACTCAGCCTGTCCCAGGCTATAGGGTGCTGAATTGGGCAAACTGGTGTGGACCAGATGACAGAGAGGGGTTTGAGAGAGGGACAAGAGACTTGATTGGGATGGCCAAGCGATCATGTCTAGATGGATGGAGGCAGGAACAAAAGCCTCCCTTGTAAGAGGAAGCCTGGAAACATGCTTTTGTGTCAGAGGTTGTGAAAAGGAAATAGCAGCGTTGGAGATCAGTGGAAAGGAATCAAGCAAGTGTAGCGTGGCTGACGAGGGAGGGTGCTGGTGTTCAGCTGACTGAAGGACCAGGTAGGTGGGTTAAAATTCACTGCCTTCAGGAGGAGCAGCTGAGAAGCAGTCCAAGAAGCTGTCAGGCAACAGGGAGCAGTGGAGCCTGAGGCAAACAGAGAATTCAGGGAGGTCTCCTGACATCAGCTCTGGTTTTAACCTGGCACTGGACAAGCCAAACTGGTGCTAAGTCAAATTGATGCTAAGTCTATCAATTCTCGGGGCTTCCCTGGTGGTCCAGTGGTTAAGACTTTGCCTTTCAACACGGGGGAGGGGGACGGGTGGTGGTGTGTGTGCGTTTGATTCCTGGTTGGGGAACTAGGATCCCAGAGGCCAAAGACCAAAAAAAGCAGCATAAAAACAGAAGCAATAGTGTAACAAATTCAATAAAGACTTTTAAAAAATGGTCCATATTAAAAAATCTTTAAAAAGAGTTTTTTAAGTTTCTTTCTTTTTTTTTTCTTTTCTTTTTTTTTTTTTGCAGAGGAGGGGATATAATTTTAGTGTTGTAAATTCTCTCTCAAGGGCTTCCTGGTGTCTCAGCAGTAAAGAATGCTTCTACCAGTGCAGGAGACACAGGTTCGATCCTTGAGTTGGGAAGATCCCCTGGAGGAAGGAATGGCAACCCACTCCAGTATTCTTACCTGGAGAATCCCATGCACAGAGGAGCCTGGCAGGCTACAGTGCATGGGGTCACAAGGAGTCGGACGTGACTCAGCCACCAAGCACTGGCACACACACAGCCTGATGTTAGTATAGCTCCAGGAACTGTAGTGAAGTAAATGGGAAAAAAAGGAAAGAAGGAAAGCATGGAATGCCAATGAGAAAACCGAAGTGTCTCCAACTTAAAAACAAACAAAACACAGCCTTGATTATTAAAAATAGAAACCTGAGATAATACATCCAAGAACGTTACAAATTCATGCACTTTTCATTAATTCCTTAAGGAAGAACTCCTGCAAGCTCACAGAAGCTCTCTGGAATCTTGGGGATGGGGGCAGGGTATAAATAGATGTGCGGGAGACACGGATTCAGAGACGGTTCTATACGCTGACAGGATGGTAAACAAGCGAGCAGTTGCCTCCATGGCACAAACACTGGGACTCGGCTAGTTCCGACTCCTAGCTCTGAGTCTCTGTGACTGTGCCACCAAAATTAAGATTTCTCACTTTACATCTCACCATTCTTGACGGGGCCAGAGCTGGTACAACATGAAATTCCGTCTAGAGTGATTTCACCCTCGAAGCAAAACTGCAACGTCTCATATGGCAACGCAGCACTGTATTCGCGACTGCCTTTTCTTCTTTCCTTTCCTTTCCTTTCTTTTTTTCATTTTTCTTTTTATTTATTTTGTAAGCAGAAAAAATAATGTGGTTTGATGCAATGGTCCAACACAATAGGAGCTAATGAATAGAGCGTGTTGCACTTGAGAGGCTGCAGTTCAATTACTGGTGGTGCCAATCAAGTCAGAAATATTAACCATGGTAACCGCAGATTTCCAGCTTTACAGAGGCATCAGGGAGGCAGTTGCTCTTTGCGGATCACTGGGGTCCTAGGAGGGCCGAGGGCTCCGAGTGACAAAGCACCACTGAGCTGGTGAAAGCCGGCTTCACAAAGATGGGCATTGATGGACTTCTGCTCCAAAAAGTCCTGCTGATGAGGCCCAGGGCTTTATTCCCGGAGAACTTGCAGGAGTCCAGGGGGGATGGCACAATGGCAGAGAAATATGTATTTAGAGGAAGCTGAATAGAGAGAGAAGAAAGGAAGTTATGCGCAACGGGTCATTCTTTGTTACAGTGATCTGGATTCATTCGAAATTGGGGGCTGTGAGTTATGTACAGGCTAAGGTAGTTCTTATGGGAGAAGGGGACAACAGAGGATGAGATGGTTGGATGGCGTGGCTGACTCAATGGACGTGAGTTTGAGCAAACTCTGGGAGATAGTGAAGGAAGGAAGGATAGGGAAGCCTGGCATGCTGCAGTCCATGGTGTTGCAAAGAGTCTGACATGACTTAGCAACTGAACAAGAAGTGGGTTGAACTGTGTCTCTTTAAAATGTATATGTTGGGGCCCTAAGTCCCAGAATGTGACCTTCTCTGGAAATAGGGTCCTGGCAAGTGTAATTGGCTAAGAAGAGGTCATCCTGGATGATCAGTGAATTGGGTGAATCCAACATGGCTGATGTCTTTATAGAAAGGGGACGTTTAGACACAGAAACGCAGACAGGATGAATGCCATGTGAACTTGAAGACACAGATTGGGTGGGGGTATTGTCAAGACACAGAACACCAGAGGTGTCGGCAAAGCCCAGAAGCTGGGGGAGAGGCATGCAGCAGCTTCTCTGGGGCACCTCAGCTCTGCAAACCCTTGAAGTCGGGTTTCTGGCATCTGAGGGATGAATAAATTCTGTTGCTGAAAGCCATTCCATTTGTGGTGCCTGTTATGGAGTACCACCCAGATCCATGCAATCAGGAACTTTGAGAGTCGGGAAAGTTACCAGAAGATTTTGATGCACACTCAAGTTTGAGAACCACCCCTGCCAATTTTAGTTCTTAGTAAAAACAGTCCAGATATGTTTAAAAAAAAATAAAAACAAACAAAAACCCCCAGACTTTTGGCCTTTCTTCCTAGTAGTTATCATATTCTGTTTTCCCCATGTACACACACCAATTATTGAATTACAATCTCACAGATTTTTTTTGGAATAAGTTCTGAATCTTAGGGGCCAGGCTTTCCTGGGATGGGCCTAGTGACTTTTTTCTATTTAGAAAGTAATTGATTTTCCAATAAGGGGTCTCCACTTTCGCACTCTGTTTCCCAGTTATAACACAACTTAACAATTTGCGTAATTGTAGGTCCCGACCCATCCACAGGGAAGACTAAAAAGGAGACACTTCCACTTGTTCGGTGGCCCCTTGGTGAGCCAGCAAAATCCGAGGCCTGAGCAAGTCTGTGTTCCCCAGTGCCGGGGGAGACCCAAGGACCTCCAGAGGATCCAGATAATCACACAAGTTTGGTTTGCAGAGAATCTAGCAACAGTTGCTCGTGTAATGCTTGATCATTAGTTTGGAGTCTTTATTTGTAAAAGAACCTTGAAATGTGATCTTGACCATGGCTTCACTCCCAGCCCTCCAGAGCGCCATCTGTGTCTCTGGGACCATTCTGATGGCACCCAAGTTCCTGGGGTGGGGCCCGTCACAATTTACCCCCACTTACTTCACCAGGCTCGTTGCCCTGGCGCCTCCCGCCGCACTCATGTTCCATGTCATCAGCTCCAATGAGAATAAAGACATCAGCTGACATTGCCCCAACATGCATCACTCTGTGCGTGTGTGTGCTAAGTCCTTCAGTTGTGTCCAACTCTTTGTGGCCCTGTGGGGCATAGCCAACCAGGCTCCTCTGTCCATGGGATTCTCCAGACAAGGATGGGAGTGGGTTGCCACGTCCTCCTCCAGGGGATCTTCTGGACTCAAGGATCAACCCATGTCTCTTACATCTCCCGCTTTGGCAGGTGGGTTTTTTACCACTAGCTCCACCTGGGAAGCCTGTGCACCACTCCGAGCTCGCCTCAGTGTGCAGAAAAATTTCCTAGGATCAGGCTCCAATCTGGGGTCTAAGGTGCCCCCAGAATTCTAACAAGCTCTCAGGTGTCCCTGAGAGGGCAGTAGTGATGGTGGGCAGATCACACTTGAAGGAGCAGGCACTTAGCACATATTCACGTGTTTAATCCTCATGACCACGTGTGATGTTGGTGCTATTGTCCTTATTATTCAGATGGGCAAACTGAGGCACAGGACGGTGAGGTGACTTTGCTTGAGGTCACGCAGCAAGGAAGTGTCAGAGTTGGGATTTGAACCCAGGAAGTCTGGCTCTAAAGTCCACTTTCCTGTTCACTTGCCTGTGCTGCTTTTCAAACAGGCCTGGTAAACTGTTTGTGGTATCTAAAGACCCCATCTTCTTTTACTCCTCAATGTTCTCATCTGTGAAATGGGGCTTTGAC
Source organism: Capricornis sumatraensis (assembly GCF_032405125.1). Classification (NCBI taxonomy): domain Eukaryota; kingdom Metazoa; phylum Chordata; class Mammalia; order Artiodactyla; family Bovidae; genus Capricornis; species Capricornis sumatraensis. The sequence continues at coordinate 17,714,454 of NC_091069.1, read as the reverse complement.
AATACCTACCTCATAGGGTTTTCATGGGGATCAAACGAGACGATATGTGAAGCTTCCCTCTGCTTCTCCTCCTCCTTTTCCTTATTATTTATATTACTGTGTGGTTACTAGGGCTTCCCTAGTGGCTCAGATGGTAAAATATCTGCCTGCAATGCAGGAGACCCGAGTTCGGTCCCTGGGTTGGGAAGATCCCCTGGAGAAGGAAATGGCAGCCCACTCCAGTATTCTTGCCTGGAAAATCCCATGGATCATGGAGGCTGGTAGGCTACCATCCGTGGGGTTGCAAAGAGTCGGATATGACTGAGATAACATGGATTAAACCCCACTGACTCTTGAGGCTGCATGCTTAGGGACTCTTTAGTCAGTGAGTTACTGATATTCTCTGCAAGTCAGTTTCCTCTTCCAAAAGAGGCATAATAATCATTCTTTCCTCATAAAGTTATTTTGTGAAGGATGAACTAGATAAAAGCTCTTTGTACAACCTGGGTACATAGAAAAGTGTCAAAATGTTAATTATTATTATTTAATTAAATCAAAATACTTCTTTTAGCCAAGGACTTCCCTGGTGACTCGGATGGTAAAGCATCTACCTACAATGTGGGAGAACCAGGTTCAATCCCTGGGTTGGGAAGATCCTCTGGAGAAGGAAATGGCAATCCACTCCAGTACTCTTGCCTGGAAAATCCCATTGACAGAAGAGCATGGTAGGCTACAGTCCATGGGGTCACAAAGACTCGGACACACCTGACTGACTTCATTTCACTCACACTTTTATCCATACACACCAAGGCTTCCGTGGTGGTTCAGACAGTAAAGAATCTACCTGTAATGCAAGAGACCCAGGTTTGATCCCTGGGTCTTGAAGATTTCCTGAGAAGGAATGACTACCCACTCAAGTATTCTAGCCTGGAGAATCCCAGGGACAGAGGATCCTGATGGGCTACAGTCCACGGGGTCACAAAGAGTCGGACACGACTGAGGGACTAACACTTTGGTTTGAACTTTGGTCTGTTCACATTTATAGTCAGTTAATATTCTAAGCACTTTCACAGGTTTCTTCTTCCTTAATCCTTACAAAAATCTTATGCAACACTTATACCCTCTGTGTAAGTGAGAAGATGGAATCACAGAACCAGTATGACTTGCTCAGGGCAAATGCAACCATGCTTGTAGTTCCCTGTTGGTGGAGCAGAGTGGAAACCCCCAACAATGCCCATTGGTCCCTCTTTCCAAAATGGGCAGTGCAGCTCTTGAAATGAAAGACCCCCTGAATGCATGGCAAGATCTCTAGCACGTGTGAACTTCGTGGAGTTTCTTTGCAACCCAATACATTTCTGCTCACTTAGCTCTGGTATTTTTGTGGTTTCCTTAAATCTTTCTTTTCATTACATGTTTATGTTACTTTTTCCTCCTCTCTGACTGTGACCCTTTTTGTAATAACTCCGAGCAAGTAGTCGTGTCCAGCTGCTCCGGTGATCAGTCTGTCCTTGATGCTTCAGCATCATCCCTGTAGCTGGGCCCCAAGAGCCAAGTTCCCAGAGACAGGGTGTTGAGGTCAAAGGGGCAAATGGTTTTGCACCCCCTGCTCCTGGAAGCACTCACTTCCCCCTTTATCATTTTTGAAGCTGGGGCAGGAGCCATTTATGTAAAATTAGAAAGCTCAGTCCAGCTTGATCTCATAGCTCAGGTGGTAAAGAATCCGCCTGCAGTGCAGGAGACCCAGGTTTGATTGGGTCAGGAAGATCTGCTGGAGAAGGAATAGGCTATGCATTCCAGTATTCTTGGGCTTCCCTTTTGGCTTAGCTGGTAAAGAATCCGCCTGCAAAGTGGGAGACCTGTGTTCGATCCCTGAGTTGGAAAGACCGCCTGGAAAAGGGAACGGCTACCCACTCCAGTTTTCTGGCCTGGAGAATTCCATGGACTGTATAGTCCATGGGATGGCAAAGAGTTGGACATGACTGAAAACTTTCACTTTCACTGATTTTAGTACCGTGTGCAGCCGTGTCCTGTATGGCACTCTGAGATGAACTGAGCATTGTCTAGGGTGGAGACCAGTAATTTCCCTAGGTAAATAAGAACCTTTTCTGAGGTTGGTGGTAAGCTTACAGATATTCATTCATTTTAGTTCTCTTTTTTTTAGAATTCATATCTATTTATTAGTATTATTATGGCTTCCAAAGTGCAGCTAGTGGCAAAGAAACTGCCCGCCAATGTTGAAAACCCAGGAAACCCTGGGTCCTGAAGATCCCCTGGGAGAGGGCATGGAAACCCATCCTAGTTTTCTTACCTGGAGAATCCCATGGACAGAGGATCCTGGCGGGCTACAGTCCATAGGGTCACACAGAGTTGGACATGACTGAAAAGACTTAGCACTCACAACTTATTATTATTATTTTAGGCTGTCTCACGCTGCATACGGGATCTTAGTTCCCTGACCAGGGATCAAACATGGGCCCCCTGCAGTGGAAGCGTAGAGTCTTAACCACTGGACCACCAGGGAAGTCCCTATTGATTCATTCTGGATTCAAATTTGGATAGTTAGTTATTGCCAAAGTATTACATGACCTAAACAAGGGTTATTTGTAAAATGTAAGTGAATTTATGTGAATTTTATTTTCATATCAGCAAGCATTTATCATAGGCCTGTGGTGTACTCAGGAATAGGACAGATCTTTTCAGGATTAAGAGCATCAGAACACACACACTCACCCACGTGCGTGCACACACACAATGCCTTACAATGAACCTAGGGAGATTTGCCTCTAGCTTGGAGACCTTACAAAGAAAATAATTGGAAAATATTTGCAGTGTTTTCCAATTAAGAACCCAATGGAATGTGTAGGCTGCTTTAATGCTGAATGCTGTGTAGTCAGGCAAAAGTGCTGCTTTTTGTGAATAATTGGGGCCACTTCATCTTGCTGTGTGAGGGAGACAAAATTTTCACTTTATTGGGGTGCAGGTGAGATGGAAATGTGGGGGACTGTTTTTCTAGAATGGAAGTGGTAATATCGTGGGAAGAGCATTGGGCTTGGAGGCCAAAGATTGCAGTCCAATTTTCGTTCTGATATTTGCTCACAGTGGGATTTTTAAACAAGTTAATTAACCTCTCTGAACCCAATTTGCTGATCTGTAAGATGCAGTTAACAACGTCTCCTTTAAGGAGTGCTGAGTGGAGAAGATATGCAGTGATAGAAGAGAGCATGTCCTGTAAACACTGAGGCACTGAGTTCATTCGGATGCTGTGATGCTAAGAGTGCTCTCAACGTGACTAACGAGAATGTCCACACGTGGGGGTGATGTCAGGCAAGGAAAGAGGAGATCCGTTCCGTGTCCCCATTTCTGCCCCCAGTGAATGGCCAGGCCTGGACTGGGGGATGGAGAGTCAGTGTGCCTGAAGCATTGTTGGTGCAGCCCCAGGGAAAACTGGTCCCGAAGGTGGAGAAGTATGGAGTTTAGCTGTATTTCTATATTCGCCATGTTGTACAGCCATCACCATTTCTGGTTCCAGAATTTTCTATCACTGCATTTGTTAAGGGACTTTCCTGGTGGCTCAGACGGTAAAGCATCTGCCTACAATATGGGAGACTCGAGTTCATTCCCTGGGTTGGGAAGATCTCCTGGAGGAGGAAATGGCAACCCACTCTAGTATTCTTGCCTGGAAAATCCCAAGGATGGAGAAACCTGGTACGTTACAGTCCATGGGGTTGCCAAGAGGCGGACACGACTGAGCGACTTCACTTTCACTTTGGCACTTGTTGAGTGTGGAAAACCCACCTGCGGAGATGCTCTGCAACCCTCCCTCTCCCTGCCCGCGGCAACTGTCTCCATGGATCTGCCCATTCTGAATATCTCCTGCAGGTGGAGTCGCCACCGTCTGTGGCCTATTTGTGTCTGTCTCCTTCCACAGAGCATAGCAATTCTGACCTTCATCCGCATCGCAGCATGTACCCCCCCGCCACTCCGTTTCGACGCCTGAGTAATGTTCTGTTGTGTGGGTGACTGTCCCATTTCGTCTCCTTGTTCATCAGTTGACGGACATGTGGGTTCTTCCTACCTTTGCGCAGTCGTGAATAGTGCTACCATGGACATGGCTGTAAGGCTTTTTGTTTAAATCTGGTCTGATCGTGCCTGACCCTATTCCATTCTCCATTTGGCCAAAATAATCTTCTGGAAGATAAATCTAACCTTCTCACCCCTTTTGTAAACCTCGGAGGCCCCCCTGCCTTGCAGGATAGTCTTGAAGATCCTGTACATGACACGCAGGCCAACACACGCTCTGGCATTTTGCCCGCTGCCTTGGCACACCGGCCACCCAGCACTTCTCTTAGTTCCTGGAATCCAGCAAGCTTCCACCCGCTCCCCTCGGTCCCATGGTTAACTAGCCCAGCCTATAAAGCTCTCCTGCGCGCTTCTTTACCAAGCTCCCTCCTAATCACCCTTCAGAGTGTGACTAAATCTCACTTTCTAGGGCAGCTTCTAACAACCTGCCAAGCTGCATCCACCCATCCCCATACAGCCCTGTATTTTGTATTCTCTCACACTCTGCCCTTCTCCTTGGCAGAGTGCACCCCTCCTTGCTATGTTTGCGATGAGCTGCCTCTCCCTGAGAAAACTTTAAGACCCCACAGGGGATGGTACCGGGTGTCTCGCTCCCAGCCGTAAATCCAGCACATAGCACGTTTCCTGCCACCGAGTAAGAGCTCAGCTTTAATTTGTCAAATGTCCAGGCTGTCTGACCCCCAGCAACTCCAACACATTTAACAGCCTCTGCTCCCCACACCCCTGGCTGTTGCATACTTCCTGTGTTTGTGGCAGAAAGAGGGAGGCCTCTTTGTCCAGTGAACAATTCAGGGAATGGGCATCATTCCCTGTGAGGTCCGAGTAGACGGCCCAGTTCCCCTGGTTCTGCTGGAGCTGTGAAGGTGAGAGGTGTGGACTTTTTCTCGAGACTGGGAAAAGACAAGGAGAGTGCCGTCCGGGAAGATTGCTTTCATCTGGTCCGTGACTGTTTTCTGTTAAGCAGAGGATCTGTAGCCCCAGCAAAGCTGAGAATGTAGGATGGCTGAAATACATTAAGCTTTGGGCCAGACGTTCATACATTTGACATGACATCAGAGCCATGGAGGCCCAGTCACTTAATCTCCTGCAGAGACGGAGCAAAGCCAGTGCCTGTAGACGATCACTCACAGCATTTTCCTCCTGGGACAAATGGGGGGCAAGCGGGGTACAGGTGCCTCAGCCAGGACAACAGCCATGAGGACCACACTCTGCAGGGTCCCTGTAGGGCTGCAGGCTGTGGCAACGGCTGGGACACCGTCTCCTATTGCAAGAATGAGTCACTGCAGGTGGATGACCACACGCCGGGAGAGGCTGTGGAGGGCTGCGCCCAGACCAGTGGCCTGGAGTGATCGGTCACCGCAAGCTGGCGGTGGGAAGCGCAATGGAGGCCCAGCTGGACAGGTTCTTGGCTAGAGCAATCTTCGGATCATTCTGAGTATTTCACTGCCCATGAAGCATATGGAAAGACTTAATCAAGAGTTTGCTTTGGTTAGGCATTCTTTCTATTAAAAAGATTTTTAATGAGGAAAAATTGACAATAAAGCATTAATTACCCTTCAAAATGATGGCTCACACCCATTTAAACATGCCTCCATACCAGGCACCAGGCTGTGTGCCTTACTTGCATCATTATTGCTAAGTCCTCACAATGACCTCCCAAGAGGGAGTCCGGATTAGCCTGTGATACCTAAGGAACAAGAACCTGGGAGATTGATTAAACAATGTCTCCAAGAGTATTTAGCTAAGAAGGGCTGAAGTATTGTGACCAGTTTACTTTGAATTCACAGCCAGTACTTTTAAATTTTACAGCAAGTTGACATCATGTTGGAGGTTTGGGATGAGGGCAGGACCCACTTAGGATTCAGTCCTATGCAGCAGGGAGTAGTTTTAGGTGATGAAATAGAGAAATTCATCAGCAGTGTCCCCAAGGAACTCCAGACTTATGCACAGGTATACACACACACACACCCACACCCACACCCACACCCAAAACAAAGACAAGCAGATGGCCCAGGAGCCTCCAGGGGTAAGCACCTCCCTGTCAGCCTTATTGTGGGATTCAGTGAATTGATTCAGGTTGATGGTGGATTTGGAATCATGTGCTGCTGCTGGTGCTGCTAAGTTGCCTCAGTCGTGTCCGACTCTGTGCGACTCCATAGATGGCAGCCCACTAGGTGCCTCTGTCCCTGGGATTCTCAAGGCAAGAACACTGGATTAGGTTGCCATTGAGCAGACTTAATAGGCAATCACCCTCTTGGATGATGCATTTCTGGCTCAGTGCTACATTGGACTGATGGCGTTACCATGATCAGAAGGAGGTGGTTCCTTTTCAACCCCTCCCCTTGTAATAAATGTCATGACCAAGTATGGAACACCACGCTGTGATTCACAGGGAGGAGGACTGGCTCAGGACTTAAGAACACGAGCTCTTGGGACAACGGTCCTGTTCAAATCCCAGCTGTGCTACATGTCACCACGTGACTTGGACTAGCTGTCTCAACAATCTGTACGTTCCTTTCCTCTTCTGTGGAATGAGGGTGATGAGAACACCTTCCCATGATGGTTAATCACTGGTGTTATCGTGGTTAGATCACAATACCCAGATATTTGGTCAAACATCAGTCTGGATGTTGTTCGGAAGGTATTTTTCCAGGTGAGATTAACATGTAACTCAGTAGACTTTGAATGAGACAGATTATATGCTTCATAATGTGGGTGGGCCTCATCTAAGCAGGGGAAGGCCTTGATAGACTAATTTCCTTCAGGAAGATGGGACTCTGCCAGCAGAGGACCTTCAGGCTCAATCTGCAGCATTGAATCTTCCCTGGGTCTCTAGCCTGTGGGTTTACCCTGCAGAAATTGGACCTGCCAGTCCCCCCCCATTGTGAGCCAGTTCCTTTCTCTCTCTTTCTCTCAATAGGATGTATAATATTCTATTGGTTCTGTTTCTCTGGAGTAGCTTGATAACCACACTGCTGCACTTACTCGCTGGGTCATTCTGAGGATTAAATGAGTCATTACACATGAAGCTCAGAGACCAGTGCTTGGCATGGAGTAAGAGGTCAATGTGTGAACAGTTATGCTGAAAATGAAACAGTGAAGTTGCTCAGTCATGTCTGACTCTTTGTGACCCCAGGGACTGTAGCCTACCAGGCTCCTCTGTCCAGGTGATTTTCCAGGCAAGAGTACTGGAGTGGATTGCGATTTCCTTCTCCAGGGGATCTTCTCGATCCAGGGATCAAACCCGGCTCTCCCTCATTGTAGGCAGATGCTTTACTGTCTGAGCCACCAGGGAAGTCTGAGTTAAGCTGAATCCAGTGCTAATTCAATCCTTGCATGAACACGTGTAGACACAAGGGTGCCGGGTGGGGTGAGGGGTGGAAACGGCCAGGACAGGCAGGTGAAACATGCTGGGGAGGAAAGATGGAGGAAAGCAGAGGTCCTGATATCAGGCTGACCACACACAGCTCTGTTGGACTGCTTGTCCTGCCGCTCAAGGTTTCTGCCTTGATCTGGGTCCTTCCATTGTCACAAGAAGGGGTGAGTTTCAAGACATGTCATCCGCCCAAATGCAAGACTGGCGTTTTGCACAGGGATGCTGATTCTCATCCAGGAACAAGGTTGCAAAGGTCAAAGTTACAAATGAATCTTCAACCCTTGGCCATGGGGCAGGTAAAGAACTCGTGTTTTCAGAGCCATCTGTACGCTCATCTATGGTAAGGTGAGCACAGGTACAGGTGAACTAGACAGGCAGCTCCTGTCCTTGGGGAAACCCAGAGCCTGGGAGGGAAATAATCGCCTGAAACCAAATCCTGGCCATGACCTTGCGGAAGTGGAGGTCAGGGCCAGGGCGATGGCAGCACTGAGGGGGAGCACCAGGGCCAATGGGGGCGAGGACGGCAGTGGAGATTCTGTGGTTAGAGGGTGCCCTGGGAGAAGCAGGGGAAGGACGTCCCTCAGAAAAAGGTGCAGCCTGAGCAGAGGAGGAAGCACAAGGGGTCTCTATGTCCTGGGGTGGGAAGGAGGAGTGGCTGAGATGAGGGGACTGAGACCGGACCAGCCTCAGGGACAAACTTGCTTGTGACTATCATTCACCTTAGTTATGAGAAAGAAGTGGCGGTGTTGCTAAAAACTGCTTTTACTCTAGCCTATTTCTGTTGCGTGCTACACGCTCAGTCTGTAAGTCATATCTGACTCTCTGTGACCCCATGGACTGTAGCCTGCCAGGCTCCTCTGTCCATGGGATTCTCCAGTCAAGAGTACTGGGGTGGGTTGCCATTTCCTCCTCACTTCTTTTACTTAACTTGAAGCTAATTTTTATGACACCACCAAGAGAAGGACCACCAAGTCCTTGGAGACAAAAGTATTGTTATGTTCTGTCTGAGAGCTCCTCTAGCAGCCAGCTCAGTGACTTACAGAAAACGCACTTGAATACACATTTACAGAAAGGAATCAAATGATAAACCTTTGCTTTTCAGCTCATTTGATTGATTCAGTGTTTAGTGATTGTTGATGGAAATATAATAAAATATTTGCAGATCCAAAAGGACCCTTAGGTATTGGCTATTCACTCATCTCACTATAGAGATGGAGGTGTTGAAGGCTCAAGATAAGTCCTTTGCCCCAATGCACCGAGTAGCGTGACTTGTCAGATAGAAGCTTTATAGTCTAAGAATCAGAGTGATGAAGCAAATCTCCTAGAATCACACAAATCTTCAGATATGGTTTATTCATCTGTTCATTTATTTGTGACCAGTCATTTCTGTTATTAAGAGAGAGGTGCTAATAACACAGGGCTTCCCTGGTGGCTCAGTGGTAAAGAATCTGCCTGCAATGCAGGAGACCTGGGTCTGATCCCTGGGTTGGGAAGGTCCCCTGGAGAAAGGAATGGCAACCCACTCCAGTAGAGATGGTTCGTGCAGTTCCACTATGGGTGAGTTGGCCACCTTCTGTCCTTGGTGAAGGATGGCACTGCTCACCAGCTCATAAACCACCAGATCTATGGTGGGAAGGCAGTGGGATCTGTGCAGGGTCACCTTGCAAGTATTTAGTGACATTCAAGTATTCCAGTGACTGCCATGTACAATTGTGAAAAAACATACAGGTCATGGATTGTAACAAATGTGCCTGTTGGTGGGGGTGTTGGTAATAGGGGAGGCCATGCATGTATGGTGGCAGAATGTTTATGTGAAATCTCTGTACTCTCCTCTTAATTTTTACATGAAACTAAAACTACTCTGAAAAAGTGAAGTCTTTATTAAAAAAAAAATACCTGAAGTGAATGAATGAGTGACCTGCCCAAGGTGACTCGCCTGGCATGTGATAGGACAGACAAAACTTGCTCTCTGGATTTGAGAGTGAAAGTGAAGTCGCTCAGTCATGTCTGACTCTTTCTGACCCCATGGACTGTAGCCTACAAGGCTCCTCTGCCCTTGGGATTTTCCAGGCAAGGGTACTAGAGTGGGTTGCCATTTCCTTCTCCAGATTGAGTGCCCTGATTTAAGGTCACTCCTGACTTAAGACTAAACAGGAATGCATCTGTGATCAATATGCCGGCTCTCTGGGCTCTGATTATGGAATCAGCAGATGAAGGCTATCACGCAACGTGTATACACTCTTGTTCATCCTCATTCTGCAGGCATTCCTCCACAAGGACACGTCACTGTCTCCCAGAGGGCATGTGCCTGTCTAGAAGGTAAGGCGAGTCACCTTTCCCTTCCTCTGCTCACCCTTTTTCTCTGAACTTGCCTCTCTCCTTCCTGCATCCTGAGCAGGCCTTGGTGTCTGCATCTCTCATCGTTATTAGGATCTCAAAGACGGAGGCTGTGTTGGAACCAACTTTCTACACCCTCTCTCAGCTCTGTGCTCTGTGCATAATAGGTGCTCAAAAACTGCTTACTGAGGAGGAACTCTGACCATTGCACTGCCTTTGTCTGTCCCATAGAAAATAGATTCCAATTAAAGGCCTTTTGTTGGTGGTAACAACAACAAATAATAATGCCAAAAATTCTTGTGTTACTGCCACGCTTTCAAACAAAAGATTACATAATTGTAGGAAAGAAGCTGTTCCTTCGGAAACGACAAAGAAGTCTTCCCTTCTGTCATAAAATATTTCGGACCCTAGTATGGCTTAATCACTGAGAATAGGACAATGCCAGTTTATGGATGGATGGATGAAATAAGTGAGGTTAATGATTCACATGTCTTGCATGTATTTGTAGGCATGAGTCCCTTCAATGTTCACCTGAAACGATTACAGTGTTATTAATCAGCCATGCTCCAATACAAAAGAAAAAGTTCAAAGTCTGAAAAAAAATAATTCATATCCCAGTTGACAAGTGTTCCCACATGGATTCAGAGAACACGTTCTCACTGTTTTGGACCACACACTTCTGAAAGACTAAACCCCACTTTTTGAGTTGGTGGTTCTGGAGTCCTAGCTGGTCAGCAGAATGTCATGAACGTGCCTGAAGTCGGTAACATTATTTACTGCCTAACATTAGAGAAAGGGGACAATGAGAAGAAAAGTAATGTCAGGGTGTTGCTTAGATAGCAAGTAGGTATGTATTATGCTCAGTAGCGTCTGACTCTTTGTGACCCTACGGACTGTGGTCTGCCAAGTTCCTCTGATTGTGGGAATGTTCAGACAAGAAGAGACATGTACCCCAGTGTTCACTGAAGCACTATTTACAGTAGCTAGGACAGGGAAGAAATCTAGATGTCTATCAACAGATGAATGGATAAAGAAGCTGTAGTACATATACGCAATAGAATATTACTCAGCTAGAGAAAAGAAGGCATATGAGTCAGTCCTAGTGAGGTGGATGAGCCTACAGCCTATTATACAGAGTGATGTAAGTCAGAAAAAGAAAGACAAATATCGTATATTAACACATATATATGGAATCTAGGAAGATGGTACTAATGAACCCATTTGCAGGGCAGCGAAGGAGACACAGACATAAAGAAAAGCCTTTTGGTCACAGTGGGGGAAGGAGAGGGTGGGATGACTTGAGAGACTAGTGTTGAAACATATATATCATCATATGCAAAACAGATCAGTTCAGTTCCGTCGCTCAGTCGTGTCCGACTCTGTGGATCCATGGACTGCAGCATGCCGGGCTTCCCTGTCCATCACCAACTCCCTGAGTTGCTCAAACTCATGTCCATCAAGTCGGTGATGTCCAACCATCTCATCTTCTGTCATCCCCTTCGCATCCTGCCTTCAATCTTTCCCAGCATCAGGGTCTTTTCCAATGAGTCAGTTCTTCGCATCAGGCCAACGTTTTGGAGCTTTAGCTTCAGCATCAGTCCTTCCAATGAATAGTCAGGACTGATTTCCTTTAGGATGGACTGAGTGGATCTCCTTGAAGTCCAAGGGACTCTCAAGAGTCTTCAAAAGCATCAGTTCTTCAGTGCTCAGCTTTCTTTATAGTCCAACCCTCACATCCATACATGACCACTGGAAAAACCATAGCCTTGACTAGATGGCCAGTGAGAATTTTCTGTATGATGCAAAGCCAGTGCTCTATGACAATCTAGAGGGGTTGGGTAGGGAAGGAGGCGGGAGGGAAGTTTAAGAGGAAGGAAACATAGGAATGCTGATGTTGATTCATGTTGATGTATGGCAGAAATCATCAAAAATTGTAAAGTAATTATCCTTCAATTAAAAATAAAATAAAAAGAAAACTGGAGTGGGTTATAGGCTAAACACTGGAGACATTCTCAAGGTAAAGTTGCCATCAGAGAGAAGAGTGTGAATCAGAGTGAGAAGTCAACAGACAGACAAATGTGTTTTCTACTGATGTTGATAAACCAAGCCCAATAAAGGAAAGATAAGCAACTATTCATTTGTAAATTAAGTTTCAGAGTAAAAGCAGCATTGGACATATCAGATGGAAAACTTGTTTTAAAAATAGAAATTAATTTGTTCCATAAGTCAAAAGATGAGTGAGGTTGTCACTACATAAAAAAAAAAAGAAAGATGATCACTACAAATGTGTTTAATGTCAGGGAACGCAACTTTGGCAATACTTTTAGAATTGGATTTAAAAGTAACTTCAATCACTGTCTTGCCAATCCTTTATTCCTCCTTTTTGTTTTTGAAGGAAAAAAAATCCAAGTTTCCTCTGAATCTAGCTCTTGCATTTCTGGAAGGGAATTTGTCCAAGATTCTGTAAATGGCTGATGTTCTATTTTGCCATGCCTTATAAACATATAAAGGGTTATTTTGTTGTTGCATATTTAGGTTTTTCATCACTTTTCAACTCCTTTACCTCAGGAATCCATTCAGTTACCCTCTCGATTTTATTTCTTTGCTTTTTTAAATATATTCTTCTGATACTCATTTATGTTTTAAAAATTATTTTATATTGAAATATCATTGATTAACAACATTGTGTTAGTTTAAGTTGGATAGGAAAATGATTCAGTTATGCAATCCCGAATATTCACTGGAAGGACTGATGGTGAAGCTGAAGCTCCAATACTTTGGCTACCTAATTCGAAGGGCTGACTCATTGGAAAAGACCCTGATGTTGGGAAAGACTGAGGCCAGGAGGAGAAGGGGGCAGCAGAGGATGAGATGATTGGATGGCATCATTGACTCAATGGACATGAGTTTGAGCAAACTCTGGGAGATAGTGAAGGACAGGGAAGCCTGGCGTGCTGCAGTCCATGGAGTTGCAAAGAGATGGATCTCACCTAGCGACTGAACAGCAACATGCATATACGTGTACCTATTCTTTTTCAAGTGCTTTTCCCATTTAAGCTGTTGCAGAATGTTGAGCATGGGCTACACAGTAGGTCCTTCTGGGTTGTCTATTTTACATGTAGCAGTGTTGGGAAACCATATGTGAAGATCAGCACTTTTTATGAGAACAAAGAAGTGAATCTTTCTTGTAGAGAATAATTCTACACTGGCAGAGAGCTGTACTGGATGACCTAATAGGCCCTTTCTATCTCTAATTTCTATGATTCTATGAAAATCATCACCCAGGATAAGAAACAGATGTTAGCTGGTGACAATGGCCGTGAGGCTCCGTCTTCCTCTCTCAGCCCCTCTCAGAGGCGTAGGTTGCCACCTCTCCCCCCTCTTCTTTGCTCTGTGGCAGCTGATGGGATATTTATAGTCCTCTTCCGCAGCATGCCAATTATAATTATCAATATCTCCACTGATAAAAAAAGAGGCATCATCTGAGTTGCACGCTGTATGTGATAAGCCAAGTTTGAGCTGAAAACGAGAATAGTTTCTTCCAATTATGGACAAAAGAGAGGTGCATTTGGTAGTGGGGGCTGCCATCGAGGCTGTGTTGATGCAGGTTTTGCCTCCCAGAAAGCACTTGCATGGACAATAGCCAGGTGGAGATGCTCTTCTGAGCAGCTCTGGCTTGAACAGACAATGCCGTTGGTACTGTACAGAGTTAGAGAGTTGCTTTAAATATAATAAATAAAAGTGAAATCTTACACAAGGCAGCGCAGCTTAGTAATTGCTGTTTTGGAGCTCACGTCTCTGCAGTTATTGAGCTCAGCATTTCATCTCCAGCTGCAGCACAATTTTTGCCAAATATAGATAAATGAAGTTAAAGTTATTGGCAACCACTAGTTCTGTGTCCCTGTTTTGAGTTTATAGATTTCATAGGAATGGCATTACTTTATTTCTGCAGCAGACAATTGTTGTTCTGAAGTGAGAACTTTTTCCATGGTACGGTCTGTATGGCATCTTGATGGAGGCTGGAAATGTTAGCAGAGGGATCTCTGGGCAGCTGGAGTGAGGTTTCTGTTGAAATTAAGAGGTGAGGGAAGGCAGGTTCTCCACCTGATCAGCATAGTGTGTTTCCAAACCTAAACGGGATTTTCATAAAGCACCTGAAGATACTGCCTTTCATCATGGACTCCCTTCTGACAGTGAGGGCTCCAGCCCCATCTGCATCGTCCTGACACCCACCTGCAGAGACAGGCAACCCCAGGGAAACTGTGTTGTTGTAGCCTTTTATTTCTGGAGAAGTTGGAGGCTGTGCAATTTCTGCTTAGATGACTCAAAGATATAGATGGGGATATAATCAAAGAATTATAGCATGAAGTATTAAAAGTGATCTTAGAGCTGGATTTCCATTTTCTATAGGGTATTATTCCCTTCTGAGGCAGATGACCCCTGACCTCTTTTTGATCCCCTTTGAGTGGACATAGAACCTAGTCTTCCAAGAGGCATTCGTTCACAATATCCATTCTCATTGCCCGTAGTTCACTATTTCCTTGGCAATTTTTTGGGGGTAGGATGTTCCCTTCTCCATCCTAATCTCATTGATTTCTTCAATGATCTTGTTATAGCTTTAGTTTTAGACTCCTTAACACTCTTTGCTGCTTCAGAAAAATAATTTTTAGAACCCTATGTGGCTGCAAAATGGAACGAGAAGACACACTTTGGAAAGAGATCATCATGTGAGTCATAGTCAATTCTGTTCACACACACACACACACACACACACACACACACAGACACTCACACAGTCTAAATCTAAAAGCTTCGGCCATTAACTGACCTGAATCTATTAACTTCAATTCTTCAAGTTATTAGTAATTTTTCTATCCTTGTTTAACTCACTTATACCAATCATCGGTCATTGCCACATTTTTTGCTTGCTGAGCCCTCTGTAGATGATATTTGAACAGAGTGGTAACTTAGTCTCTTTTCCCTCCTCTTTCCCTCTCCCCTTTTCTTCCCTCTTTCACACTCTCCTTATTTTTTCCTCCCCCCCAGGAGTGATTTAAACCCATTTAAAATGCAACCAAGCAGGATGTTCGCGGGTCTTTCCCAGGATAGACTTTCCCCTGTATCCTCTGCTTTAGTTCCTCTCTGAATGAATCTGAAGCTCCAATACTCTGGCCACCTGACGTGAAGAACTGACTCATTGGGAAAACCCTGATGCTGGGAAAGATGGAAGGCAGGAGGAGAAGGGGACAGTAGATGATGAGATGGTTGGATGTCATCATCACTGACTTGATGGACTTGAGTTTGAGTAACTCAGGGAGTTGGTGAGGGACAGGGAAGCCTGTTGTGCTGCAGTCCTTGGGATCACAAATAGTAGGACACAACTGAGTAACTGAACTGAAGTACCTAGATAATAGTATTTGATGCAAATTTCCTGAGTTGTTTTGCAGATATGAACCACCCCCTCCCCAAATGGAAGATGTTAACTACTTGATGACCAGGAGCTAGCATAGCCCCAGGCCTCCTGTAGCCCCAGGACTGATAATGTTAACCCCTATGACTCCACCTAGTTCTCTCTGATGACAGCCAATCAGAAAACAGTACAGAAGCTCATCATACACTCTGTGGTGCTTCCACCTCCCAACCTGGCTTTTTAAAAAAAAATTTTAATTGGAGGCTAATTACTTTACAATATTGTATTGGTTTTGCCATGCATCAACATGAATCCACCACGGGTGTACATGTGTTCCCCATCCTGAACCCCCCTCCCTTCTCCCTCCCTGTACCATCCCTCTGGGTCATCCCAGTGCACCAGCCCCAAGCATCCTGTATCCTGCATTGAACCTAGACTGGCAATTCGTTTCTTATATGATATTATACATGTTTCAGTGCCATTCTCCCAAATCATCCCACCCTCTCCCTCTTCCACAGAGTCCAAAAGACTGTTCTATACATCTGTGTCTCTTTAACTGTCTCGCATACAGGGTTATCGTTACCACTAAAAATGCTTTGCTGAAACCCTTTGGGGAGCTGGGGCTTCATAGGGCTTTTTGTGTCCTGGGAGGGCCCTGCAATAAATGTTACTCTGCTCCAAACTCTGAGGTTTCAGTTTGTTTGGCCTCACTGTGCTGGACACACCAACTTGCTTTAAATAAAAGATGAACGCAATTCGACAAAGAGGAAATAATTTAAATATTCTAAAGTGGATCTTTTTCAACTCACAACATTCAGGTGACCCCCTCTACTAGAAATGACTTTAGGAAATGCCTTTCCTGTGTATTGTCTTTCCATAAAAACTCAAAAGTCAGAGCAAACCCCTCTCACCCAGAGTTGGGAGGGACCCTCTTCCACAGCCCGGCCTAGCTCTGTCATGACATTGTCACCCTGTACTAACAATACATATCTGTACACAACTCCTCCCCTCCAAACCGGTTAGTGACTATTTTTATTTTCAGATTCTAAGTCCCAGCATGCTGGTGACTGATGCAGAGATGGCTGTCCGCACATTTTTTATTGGATGGATGAATGTGTAGATTTGGGGAAGTAGTACCAGAATAAAGGGAGGGCCTCTGAACAGTGTTTGTAAGAGGCGAGGATGCTTTAGTGAGTATGTTGGGTTTGGAGATGTCCCCTGCTCATATGCTGCCTGGCCCAGCTCCCCAGAGCAGTCTTGCCCCAGTCCTGCCTGACTGGGGACCTAGAGCAGGGCAGGCCCTGTGCCTTGAGGGTGTGATTCTTGGAGGTTAGTGGAAGGCGCTGCTCTTGGGGAGCGTTGCTAGAGGCTCAGCGGCAGGCTGAGTGTTGAGAGTCCATCTTCACCGGCTGCCTATGGATCTCACCTCCCTGTCCGCCCAGGTGCACCGGGATGTGCTGCTGCAGGGTCTCCTTTTGAGACAAAGTGTGTCGGGGGCGGGGGTGCCGCACCTTTTCTGAACCTGAGTTAGTAACTGCTGTCCTGTCTTCGAACAACAGAACTAGAAGGAGCAGCTTTCAGCCCCCCTCCTCGGTTATTCCACTTGAATATGAAGAGACTTTCCCAGTAGGAAAGGACCTGTAGGAGTTCTGTTCTCCAGCTGGAGGAGGCGCCCATGTCCTCCTGCATGTCCTGGGCCCTAAGTCTTGCCCTGAAGCAGAGACATGAGGCCCCTGAGCATCTTTTCTCCAGACAGACTGAAAATTTTACAATTCTGAGGGTGATCTTGGGTGGCCTTGGTCTGCAACGGCTTGGAGCGAGGCCTGGGTTCCTAGCCAGAGACTGGTCTGGGTTTCGGAAGTGAGAGTACCAGGTCCTGGCCACGAGACCGGTGGTCAGTGACAACGGCCTGGCCTTCAGCTTTGCAGTAAAGAATTCCCACAAAGACAGAAAGTAGTTAAGTGTTTATTAAGAAGAAAAAGAGCACAGTATTTGTAGATAGGCTCATGGGCAGATTCAGATGGAGGGTCGCTGAGTTCTGTCTTCATGGCAGCTTAAACCACTTATGCGGGGTGCTTCTTCCAGTTTTCCTTTGGCCAATCACTCTCATTTGGTATATCTCAGGATCCTCCCATGTGTGCGCATGCATCTGTTTTAGCCAAGGTGGATCCTATTGACCAGGCATCTCGGTAGCTTGGCATTAGCTAGCATCACTCCCCCTTTGGCCTTCAATGAACCTTTCTGTGCAAGTGTGGTCCAGGAGGTCTCCTGACTTCAGAGATGAGAAATATGTGGTCTGAAAAGGGCCCTGCCTCCTTCCTTAATTGCCCTGCCATTCTTGTCTTGGAGTTTCTATCAGTAGAGAAAGAATCTTCATTTGCTTTACCCTGGTGGAGGGAGGATCTGCCTCTTGCCTCAAGGGGACCCATGTGAGCTGCTCCGAAGAAGCCTTGATCCAGTTGGCCATGCCCCATGCCAGCTCCAGCCTGAGAAAGGGCCAGGGAAACGCAGCAGGAGCCAGGCCACTGGGGTCACCCTTAAGTGCTTGGGCTCCTCTGGTAAGTGGTGCTTTTCTTGGTCCATTTAAATCCATGGCTACCATTAGTGTTTTTCTTCTTTTTTTTTAATTAAGGGGAAATTCATAAAACATAAAATCAGCCATTAACCATTTCAAAGTGTGCAATCCAGAGACATTCAGTCCATTCACAGTGCCGTACAACCACACCTCTATAAGTTCCAGAACATTCTCAGGACCCCAGAAGGAAACTCGTTCCCAGTCATCAGTCACCCCCACTCCCCCACCCCTTGCAAGCGTTCTCATTCTACTGTTAGCATTTTCCCCTTAACACGGTGTGTTTTAGAAAGAAGTCCTCTCAGCCCTTTTATTTTATTTTACTAGAAAAAAATGCATTAACACATCTTGTGCCAGGCAAAAGGAGAAGACTCTTGAGAGTACCTTGGATAGCAAGGAGATCACACCTGTCAATCCTAAAGGAAATCAATCTTTAATATTCACTGGAAGGACTGATGCTGAAGCTGAAGCTCCAATACTTTGGCCACCTGATGCAAAGAGTTGACTCATTGGAAAAGACTCTGATGCTGGGAAAGATTGAGGGTAGGAGGAGAAGCGGGTGACAGAGGATGAGATGGTTGGATGGAATCACCGACTCAATGGACCTGAGCTTGAACAAATTCTGGGAGACAGTGAAGGCCAGGGAAACCTGGTGTGCTGCAGTCCATGGGGTTGGAAAGAGTTGGACTCGACTGAGTGACTGAACAACAACTTGCACTAAGGGTTTAATATATACGCACTCGTTTAATCATGGACGCAACACTATAAAGCAATTACTATCTTTCTTCCTACTTGACGGGCGAGGAGAAAGAGACAGAGAATAGTGTGGTGATTGGGTAACTGTCATGCAGCTCAAGTGGCTACGCCGGGCCTGAGGGCACATCACTCACTCTTACACGCTTAGCTGGTGGTCCTCTGTGGTCGGCTACTAGATGACCCGTCTCTTCCTGCTGCCCACAGAGCTGCCTTCCTTTCTCACTGACCACATAAGCCTTTCAGTTCTCCTCCTTCTGATTTTGTTTTGTGGCTTCATGGGCTTTGGGCAACAGAAGAAAGATCCAGTGTCAACATCTGTGTTGTAATTTTCCATGACCATCTCAGGATGACCAAAAATGCGACTGCTATTTTCTGGATCAAGATGTCTTTCAGGCTTTAGACTGATCTCTTTGGACAAACAGGTTTAGGTAAGAGTCCAAAGACTTCACAACATTCTTCTGGAAACTGAGCAAAGCTGGAAATTTTGTGAGAAACAATCGAAGTTCCTGGCCAAACAGTAATGTGTTTGCTTAAACTTGAGGGGAAAAGGTTTTTGTTTTGTTTTGTTTTTCAGTTATAGAGTTTGATGTTATTGTAAACTTTCCTCCAACTAAAAAGGCAACAGGGTAGGACCCAGGGCTGAAAATGGGAAAACATTCATTGTGTGTGCATATAGATATACATCTAGTTAATATGTTTTTATTTTACTGCAAATACAGGTAAAGGCTTCTGATAGATACATCGACCTAGTTCCTCTCAACTTTCAGAGTTACAGGAGTTACCATTTTTAGCGATTTCTTCAATATGAACAATTTTTGTTCTCAGAGAGCAAAGGTAGCTTTGAAAATGACCTGTAGAATTGGTGCAGATCATCCCAGTCGTGAGTGGGCTTGGGATTTTGTCTGGAGTTTGCTTGTGGATGATTGGCAGGTGAGCACTGGGGCTGTGTCCCACCATGTGTGCACGTGGGACCTCCAGTGACCTTGAGTTTCTGGCCCACACTCCTACTTAAGCCCTGGGGAATAATAACGGTGGTCATCAGAGGGCGAGCTTACAGGGTTTGAGTAATCCCTAAGGGCCTCTACCATGTCTTACCTCCCTAAATCCTCACAACAAGGCCATGAAGTGGGTGCTGTGGTCACCCCCGCGTGACAGAGGAGGAAGCTGAAGCCCAGGGTGCAGGGGTGTGGTAAGCATGCTCTGGCTTCATTGCCACCACCAGGAACATAGGTGTCCTCCATCTTTCCCGTTCAGTTTCCGTCTGTTTAGATAAATAAAACTGATGGAAACAAATACAGACTCTACTGCTAAATTTTCTGTTTAGTCCCCATGGACAGAACTGAGAGAGGTTCTGTGTTTTTCCATCTGTCCAGGGTACCTGTCCTGCCCGTGGTGGTCTTGGAAACTACAGAAGACACAGTGGGATCTGGGCCTCAGAGAGGCATGGGGCTATAGATGACCCTGTAAAACCATCAGCTTCTTTTTGATGTTGGTTTTCACCTTACAGAGCAAGGGACGTGTTCAATCCCATTTTATGACTTTGGGTTTTTCTTTTCATTCTGGGTTTCACTATTTTCACAGAGGGGAAATAGAATTCCATACTATCTCAAAGGAATGGAGGCATATATTTTCAGTAAGAGCACACATTTTTTAGTTAAGTGTTATATGTGGCCTAACAGCGAGAGTCCCTCAGTGTAAATAGACTGTGCAAATGCGTGGCTTGGTGTGCTCGGGGGTACACACTAGCTTGACCATGCAAATTCTCACCCTCACTTCTGTCTGTCATCTTCAGCCCTGCAAGCAGGTGTTATGCTCATGTTAGGGCTCTGACACGAGGAAGTGAAATAGAAGAAATGCAAGGAGAAAGGACAGTAGAAGGAAGAGCCCAGGGATCCCGTTCCTCCCATATGGTCAATAGAATATAAAGTGTTCTAGTTTGATCCAGGTAAGACCAAGGTAACAAACAGATTTAGCTTGATGCATGTCTCATCTGTTGAGAGTGGGTGGGGAAAACTTTGATGAAAAAGATTTTAAGGCTGAGATGCCAGTGAGAAGCATGCAGGGATGGTTCAGAATGTTGGCTGTGGGTCAGCAGGGGCTTGTGCACGTTGTACCTGTGGCCAGGTAATAGAAGACATGACAAATGTTATCATTTATTAAGTCCTACTAAAAGTGCACACCAGACATTTCACACAAATGCTAACCCATAATTCTACTCACCCAGTGAGATATGAGAGTTGGCCTAAAAAGAAGACTGAGCACAGAAGAATTAATACTTTCGAATTGTGGTGCTGGAGAAGACTCTTGCAAGTCCCTTGGACAGCAAAGAGATCAAATCTGTCAATCCTAAAGGAAATAAACCATGAATATTTATTGGAAAGACTGGTGCTGAAGCTGAAGCCTCATACTTTGGCCACCTGATGCGAAGAGCTGACTCATTGGAAAAGGCTCTGATGCTGGGAAAGATTGAAGGCAAGAGGAGAAGGGGGTGACAGAAGATGAGATGGTTGGATGGCATCACTTACTCGATGGACATGAGTTTGAGCAATCTGTAGGAGTTGATGATGGACAGGGAGGCCTGGTGCAACTGATGGGGTCTCAAAGTGTCAGACATGATTTAACTGACATGACTTAACAACAACTACCCAATGAGATACTTGTTACTAGGCTCTTTTCCAGATGAGCTCATTGAGAAGGAAACTGATTAAGTAGCTGATCCAAGATTATAGGGCGGTTCAGTGGCAGAGCCTGGTTTGACCTTATGTCTGTCTGTCTCTCCCCACCTCTCTCTGCTGGCTGCCCTTGGCAGTCAGCTGTCATTCCTGCTGAGCAGGCACATGTGCTCCTGACGGCTTTTTGTCCAGGTGCTGATCTGGGGTATTTCCTCATCAGCAGAGGCTTGTCTTAGTTTGGACCTAGAGAAAATCCCCAGGAGAAATGTGGATAAAGGAACACTGGATGAACTGGACATTGTGCCTTTCCTCTGACAGCATTTGGCAGGGAGAGTCCCTTTAGCATGACAAACTGAGGTTCATGGGGACATGGAAAACACCTTACTTTTACAGAATGTATATCCAGGGGCCCCTTTTTGCAGGCTTCGGTAAATCCTGAATTACCAGGGTAGCTGACTTGTGATTCATCACTCTGCTTCTCATGTGTAGGCATGGTCCAGGGGTGAAGGGAAAATTGGAGAATCTCTCTAGTTTGTTCTTTCCTTCTGTTCCCCCCAGTGGAAAAAGAAACGAAAAAGGCTGGTTTCAGTCCTAGCTGGTGACCGAACTGTCCGACTCTGCACGGAACTTGGCCGATGGTGGTTCCAGCTTTGTTCATGAATGATCAGCAGTCACATCTGGATTCACGTATTTACCTCAATGTAGACAAACCCCACTTGTCTCAGATCTGCCTGATATATTTCCATCTGATGCTGTATTTCTTTCCCTAAATATCTCGCCCCACCATCTCACGCCTCCACATTGCTCTTTTCTCCAAAGACTTAACAACAAAAATATGTGCCTCTCCCCGCCCCCCCCCCAACCTTCTCCACCCGAACAAAGAGTGAAAGAAGAGAAATATATGTTCTTTCCTCTTAAAGTGATTCATACAAATGTTCGAAGATGTGTGACAAGCAAAATATCAGCACATCTTAAAACAGTGATACCTTCAGAGATAGCATGTTTTAATGTCTCCTCTTGAACGAAGCCTGATCAAGATTGTCTCTGTAGCAAAAAAGGAGCCTGTGTTCAGGCACACACAAGCAGGCCCAGCCCTCCCTTCCACTCCCCCACCTCCTTGCCTTTTTTTTTTTTTTTTATTAGAAAACACTTGAAACTTATCATGTGAAGCAGATGGGAGTAGAAAATGCAACTTGAAGACAGTTATATAAATATATCCTTGATGTCTGTTTTGCTTTTCAATTTGCAACGAGAAGTACAAAGGTGGAGCTGCGTGCCAGCGAGGGCCGCCCGTGTCTCCTGATATCCATTCCAGATGCTGGCTAGACTTCCTGGAGCCAGGCTTATGGCACTGGGGCTGAGCGTGGGTCTCCACCTCCAGGTGTGATGCCTCATGCTGGTCCCCCACACGCCTCTGGCCTTGTCCAAACACTCCCAACTGTGGACCGGCCCCCACCCCCACCCGCAGACCCTAATTTACGTTCCATGAGGCCTAACTTTCTGGGGGCAGAAGTGGATCCTAGAATCAGGGTCACGTGTTCTTGCTTATCACCTTGGCTTTTCATGAAAATGAGGACCCTGGAACAGAAAAATAAATAGATGAAAAGAAAAAAAAACCCACCCAGAAAAGAAAGGGAAATAAAAACGGGGGAGAAAATGTGAACCCTGATCATGTTTGCAAATGCTCTTTGCCAGCCCATGAGAGGCTCCCTGTGCCTGTTTATTGCTGTGTTTCATGAAAGGCTGGGCTATTTGACCCCTGGGCCTGCAAAGCACTAATGGTGCTCTCTGTTTGTACATGCTTGTAAAGGATTTTACACCATAATATGTTAACTTCCTGATTAAACAGTGCTAAGCACAGAAGTGTAACATAAATCTTACAGGCGCCAACTTCATTTATCTGAACGTTGGTTACTGTCTAGTGCGAGTAAACACATGACAGGGGCATTTATTACGATGTATGGGCCCACAGGACAGGGCTATTAATAATCTGTGCCCCACGTCCCCTCACCCAGACTGTACCATTGTCTTTGAGAGAGAGCCTGCCCGTCTGTGACCTTGCTTCTCAGTTGAGACGTCTCTCATCCAGGCGAGTGTGAATTTCACAAAGATTTTCAGGAGAAAGATTATTGGACAAAACAAAGAATCACCAACTGCCCTCCAGTTTCCCCAAAAGGGCAATTCAAGGCACTAAAGAGTAATGGCGACCAAGGGACTCCTGGATGTCACGGGTCTGCATGGTGCTTTGTAATTGGAAAGGGCTAGACAGGACAGTTCCAAGGAAATGATTAGGAACAACAGATGAGCTGAAGGTTTAGGGATAGACATCGAAGGACTGGGTCTAGAGGGAGCCCGTTTTCTCCCTAGTGCCCTTAGAAGCAGGAAAGGAACTGTGTGAGGCATTATTAGCACAAATGGGCCTATTCCTCTGTGTTAATGACAGAAAACAAACACTGAAGATTATCTTGCTTTCCCTTCTGCTTCCTCATAACAAAAAAACCCATTTTAATTGGATTCATTTTTACTATTTTGACTCGTGTGTGCCTGTGTGTGCCTGAAGAGAGGGCAGATACACACCAATCTATGGATGATATAATAGGGAGAAAAAGGTCCAAATTCTATTTGTTTTTGTTGCTTTGAAATTCAGTCTCAGTTTTACCTGTTCACTGAGGTCTATGTATAAACATTGGTTCATTGAAAGTTGCTAGAGTATCATTCATTCTTCCCTGAACTAACTGTGTACCTTTGGGCATATTCATCAACCCAAAGTTGATTCCTTTCACCTGTAAAATGAGGAAAATAGAGTTACCTTGAGCTGTAAATAAACTAATTTTTTTGAAAGAGCCTAGCAGAGTGCTAGGCAAATTATTCTTACTACAGTTAAGAAATGTAGAATATGGAAGAAGGCTCTATCCAAGAGGTATTTGATGAGACAATTCAAAATACTCTAAGAATCCCTCTTGTAATTAGATCTATTTTCAACAAACATCACAGGAGACGTGGGTTCTATCCCGGGGTCAGGAAAATCCCCTGGAGGAGGAAATGGCAACACAGCCCAGTATTCTTACCTGGAGATTCCCATAGACAAAGGAGCCTGGCGTGCTACAGTCCATAGGAGTCACAAAGTATCGAACACGACCGAGAACACACTCTCACACACATGCATGTGTGTCAACAAACAAGCTGGAAGGCTTAGCATGCTTGGCAGGTGTGCAAGCAAGTGTTGCACACATCATGGGGCCCCGAGATGATAAAGTCAAGACCTGTCCTCACTGGGTTGCAATCTAAAGAGGAGACAGAATGTGGCGCCACTGGTGATACAATTTTTGGTGGAAGGAGCTTTGTTCAGTGGCTTCAGTGGTGCCAGTGGTGAGTGAGGAATAGGCTCGTGGGTCTGGAGAGGCTGTTAGACAAGGATGCCTGGCTCTCAGTGGCATCTTGGTCAGGGATCAGCCCTGCCTATCTAGGAAGAAGCATGGAAGAAACCTCCAGGTATAATTTTCAGGAAGAATCACCCTGGAGCCCAGGAGGGAATGTGCCTCCCAGCACATGCATGGCCTCCATTTCTGCCCCTTCCTCACCCCAGCCTTGTGCTCCAGTGCCGTCCCGCCCCCGCCCCAGCCACTGCCGCCCCAGCCTCTCTCAACCACCCACACCTCTGCTCCTGCCATCAGAATCAATTTTCCTCCCTTCTCCAGCTTACTTTTTCCACAGGGTTCTGGCTCAAAGTCCTCCGTGAAGTCTTCCCCAACTTCTTGGCTTGAACCAATCACTCCTACCCTGGACTCCCCTAGCCTTGCACATACATTTTTTTTTTTTTTAATTTAAAGTTACTTATTTACGTATTTGGCTGCATTGGGTCTTAGTTGCAGCAGGCTGGATCGTCGTTCCATCATATGCAATCCTTCACTGTGATGCCGGACTCTCTAGTTGTGGGGTATGGGCTCAGAGCTGGGGTGGCATGGGCGTATTTGCCCTGTAGCCTGTGGGCTCAGACTTGAGTCTCTTGCATTGCAAGGTGGATTCTTAACCACCAGACTACCAGGGAGCTCCCTGCACATGCATTTTTTAAAAAATGTCCTTTTTAAATGCAGCTGTCTTGGAAGATGGGGCAGAGCCTCATCTGCTCTGCATCCTTGGCAGCAAAGTGGTGGTCCCAGCGGCTGTCACAGAGGAGGGAGAGGGCCCTCTGCTGCCCTTTCTGTGTCCAGAAGGCACATCCCTTTCCTTCCTGGTTTCACTGGCCCTTCCCAGCAATGATGGTGCCACATTCAGGGTCAAGACACTGAGGTTTAAAAGAGATTTATGAACGTGTTTGTATGTACATGCCCAGTGGCTCAGTGATGTTCGACTCTTTGCGACCCCATGGATTGTAACCCGCCAGGCTCTTCTGTCCATGGGATTCTCCAGGCAAGAATACTGGAGTGTGTTGCCATGCCCTCCTCCAGGAGATATTCCTCATCTAGGGATGGAACCCAGGTCTCCTGCACTGCCAGGCGGATTCCTGACCACTGAGCTGCCTGGGAAGTGCGTGAACATTTTTGAGATCATACAAATAGTGTGATGATGAACATAAGATTTGAACCCAGGTGCTTTTGATCCCAGAAACTTTGATTGGATGGAGCTCCATGGGCAAAATCCACAGCCAGGATGGATGGGAGCAGTTGGTGAGCCACCAGGGAGGGTGCTATGACCAGGTGGCCCCAGCATGTAGCCCACTGCCCTGTGCTCCTGGGTTCTCGTGAAATCAGGTAGAGTTGGTCACCATCTATGGCTAGTTAGCTGGGTAGTCATGAGCCCGATCCATGCAGTCGGCATGGTGTGCAGCTGGGGGGCCAGATCTGGACCCTTTCTTCATCAGCTTCTGCCGGCATGGTTGTTGCAACGACACAGGTAGTGCTGGTCACCCAGGAGTGATCCAGATGCCATTCATAGTCTTATAATAATACTTACGGTATTTACCTTCTGCCCTCAGAGGGCCAAGAAAATGCTTTGATAAGAACCGGCAATTTCCGTAGATGTCCAAAAGGCAGAATGTGAAAGACCGTCAAGGGTAACTCAAACTCTGGCTTAGGAGCTTATTGGACTCCTGTTCAGCCTGCCAACTGGCTGTCAGGGAGAAATACTCTAAAGTAGGGGTCGGCAAAATGCTCCCTTTGGCCAAATGCAGCCCTTGCCTATTTTTATACAAACCATGAGCTGACATTGGTTTCCGCATCTTTAAAGCATTGTGGAAATAAAAAAATCCAAACAAACGAAGACTATGAGAGAGATTCTACACGTCCAACGAAAGTGTTATTGCTCCGACCTGTCCGACTCTATGCGACTCCATGGACTGTAGCCTGCCAGGCTCCTCTGTCCGTGAGATCCTCCAGGCAAGAGTACTGGAGTGGGTTGCTGTTGCCTTCTCCAGGGGACCTTCCCAATCCAGGGACTGAACCCTGGTCTTCTGCTTTGCAGGCAGATTTTTTACCATCTGAGCCACCAGGGAAGTGAGAGTTACAGACACGGGTATTAGAACAGGGAGTCTGGGAAACACTAGGCTGAGTAGAGCTAAGCAGAGAACTGTGCTGCAGGGTTAGCATTTTTTTTTAAATTTAAATTTACTTATTTTAATGGGAGGCTAATTACTTTACAATATTGTATTGGTTCTGCCACACATCAACATGAATCCGCCATGGGTGTACACGTGCTCCCCATCCTGAACACCCCTCCCTCCTCCCTCCCTGTACCATCCCTCCGGGTCATTCCAGTGCATCAGCCTCAAACATCCTGTATCGAACCTGGACTGGTGATTCATTTCTTATATGATATTATACATGTTTCCATGCCATTCCCCCAAATCATCCCACCCTCTTCTTCTCTCGCAGAGTCCAAAAGACTGTTCTATACATCTGTGTCTCTTTTGCTGTCTCACATAAGGGTTATCGTTACCATCTTTCTAAATTCCATATATATGCGTTAATATACTGTATTGGTGTTTTTCTTTCTGGCTTACTTCACTCTGTATAATAGGCTCCAGTTTCATCTACTTCATTAGAACTGATTCAAATGCATTCTTTTTAATGGCTGAGTAATACTCCATTGTGTATATGTACCACAGCTTTCTTATCCATTCATCTGCTGATGGACATCTCGGTTGCTTCCATGTCCTGGCTATTATAAACAGTGCTGCAATGAACACTGGGGTACACGTGTCTCCTTCAATTCTGGTTTCCTCACTGTGTATGCCCAGCAGTGGGATTGCAGGGTTAGCATTTAAGTCCACAGATTCATTTGACCTAGGAGGTCCATCTCTATTTACCTCTTTCAGGATACATATCCCAAGGCAGTATTTTAAGAAATGCTGATGGAAGAATCTTAGTACAAAAGGATCTCCATCCGCTAAAGTCAAAGAGAAAAAGTGCAGGCAATGTCACAAATGAGAGACAGTCTGCTTTTAAAGATGTCAGTTCTGGTAGGTTTCATTCAAGGGAGAAAGCTGGAGAATGTGAGATGTCCCCAGATGATTTTCATTTTTGTGGAAGAGTTAATATTTTTACTTTGCACGATAGTAGCGAAATTAAGATGAGAAGATGGTTTTGTCCCTGGCAAGTACCTTGAACATGTTCTAGAAACCAGGTTGTCAGTTTGCTGCCGGCCCCTTCAGTCTCTGAGGCTCACCCTGGGATGTTTGCGCAGAAGAGATTCTTGACAGACCAGAGCGTGTAGTCAAGCCAAGCTGAGCTGTTTGTTGTGCTCCAAGGCCACCAACATGCCTGAATTCTTTATTTAGTGAGGAGTACTTGAAAAGCGAGATCTGGCCAAGCTAGACAAAGTCCAGCTAGGATTCAGCCAGGATTATAACAGAGGGCCACCACTTTCCTTCATTGTGCGGCTCCAGGCAGGTATAGACACCGATCACCGGCTAGGTGTTGTGCTCAGTACTGGTGCATACACATACAGTCGAGACTTTCTTCCACCCTCTAGAAACTCATGTTACTCATGCCTGCTTGCTGTCACTTCTGTTGTGTCTGACTCTTTGCGACCCCATGGTCAGTAGCCCACCAGGCTCCTCTATCCATGGGATTCTCCAGGAAAAAATAATGGAGGGGGTTTGCCCTTTCCTCCTCCAGGGCATCTTCCTGACCCAGGGATCAAACTGGTGTTTCTTATGTCTCCTGCATTGACAAGTAGGTTCTTTACCACACATTAGTCATAGAGTTGATTAATACTTATTAGGCTGTATGCCCTTCAGGGAAACACAGTAGATTTGACTTTGGCCTTAATAGAGCTCACAGTCTAGCAGAGATGGCGACGGGCTAGTAACTAAAGTAAAGTTACTTTAGTGAACTGGGACCAGAGTGTTGAACAAAGCCGACACAGTCCTCCTGCTCTTGGAGGTCCCAGCTCAGCAAAGAAGACAGACATGTGCGGCAAGAGTCTCAGGGCAGTGTGGCATTTATAAGAAGGATGAGAATGGCTGCTCTGGGTTCACAAGAGCCATGATGCTCATTTTGCAAATGAAATGAGGAAATATTTAGTCCACCGAAGGGCACCAAGGTGGTCCCAAGACTGAGAAGTGGGATGGGTGCTCCTGGAGAAGCAGAAGGATAGGAAGGAGCATGTCGTGTGGACACAGAGGGCACGGAGGCCAGGACTAAGGTGTCACCAGAGCTTTGAGAGAGGGAGGGAGCCCAAACCCCAGCGAGGGCTTTGCTCTTACTCTGTGTGTGTTAGGGGCATATCTGAGAGCTAAACTGTCAACAAGGACCAGCACTGCTGAAGACAAATGGATCACTTGTGCTTCCTGCTGATTCCTCAGGTCAGCTGAAACCTCCAGATCAGCCACCTTGAGATGGAAGGGTGTCCCCAGAGTGGGCCTGAGCCAGCGGCTCCTACAGGTCAGGCATCACGCAGCTTGGTAACGTGCTGTTTAAGAAGAAGACACAATTTTCTTTGGAACTATAGAGCCTGAGCTGCCAAGGCGATCAGTACAACAGAAAGAGGATTTCCAAAGTTCAGCTGTTCTAAATCTTACCACGCAGGATAGAATGGCTCTTGTCTGCTATGTTTTGTGTTTTTGGTGCCTCTTCATGCTCCACTTGTAATAATAACCTACACATTACGGTAAGGATAATAGATGAGCAATTTAGAAGTTTCAGGCAAGAATATGTACTTCTTGAACACCCACCAGGTGTCAATGCTGTGTTAAATACTCGTTATTCAAAGAAAGGATGGAGATCAGTGTTTATTGAGTGGGGTGTGTATGTGTGTATTGTTTTCCCATGTGAAATTATTTCACAGAACCCTCCCTAAAACCACCTGAGGTTAGGCAATCGCTTTGCTAATTTATTAATGAATAAGGTGGTAAGCTGCAGACAGCTGAAGCCACCTGGCCAAGCTTTCTGAGAAGGAAGTGGTCACGGCAGCATTACAGAGCAGGTTGTCCTGACTCCAGAGTTCTAGGCCTTCCTTCCCATTGTGCCCGCGGACTCCTGCCTACGAGTGGTGTTATTTCGAAGGCACAGGGTCAGAACGACATTCACAAGAGTAGCCAATGTTTCCTGAGCAGTTTCTGTCTGTGAGCCCTGAGCAGGTACAGGGTTACCCCCTTCCATCCTCACAAATAGCTGGCAATGAGGTACTGTTATGACATGATTTTAGAGATGAAGATGAAGAATGGCAGGCATGGGGAGCCTCTCCTGCGGCCCCTGTTTTGTGTGGTGTCACTTTTGTTGTCTCACGTCAGTGAGAGGAATGGTGTGCTGAAAAGCATACTCACACATGCTTCCAGAAACTCTGCTGGTGCGGAGACGTGAACACACGCAGATCTTCCTCCGTCTAACAGCTCAAGGGTGAGATGGGGTACGGCCTAGCAGACAAGCCAGAGCTTGAAAAGGTCTGAATAAGAGCAGTGATGGATGTTTGCTGGGGTGTAGAGTGGGCAGATATGGACAGTTCTGAGAGTATTCACTCTCACTCTCGCCCACGGCCATCCCTATGTGAGTCTTGCCCTGGCCGGAGAGACGAGTATCTGACCATGTTTTAAAACAGCATTATTATGAGTAGTAGCATTGATACTAAACAAAATCCTTGGACTGCGGACCCTCCAGGCTTGCTCTGGGTGGGGCGTGAGCTCAGGGTGCCTCATGTTCAGCTGTAAGTTTAAAAAAGTCTACTGTAAAAATGGGTATCAAACTAAACAGAAGCACATCCAGCAAAGAGCTGTGTTGGTTGAAGTCACAGAGGGGCAGCTGACCATTCCTGCAAGTGGGCTTGCCCAGTGGTGTTGCTTAGAAACAGGGCGTTATCAATGAGAACCTCATGGCAGGTTGGAGCAGTTCCCAGACAGCCGGTTAATAAAGATAATTTGCAATGGAAAAAAGTCTAATATCTGCTCCAGCAAATTTTCTTCTCTCTTGATTTAATGTCTTCATACTTAAGAAAATAATCTTGGAGAAGAAATGGTAAATGTGGTTGATACTTCTTTTGATAGGCTGTGACTGCTCTGCTCAGTCATGTCCAACTCTTTGAGACCCTATGGATTGTAACTGACCAGGCTTCTCTGTCCAGGATATTCTCCAGACAAGAATACTTAGGTTGCCATTTCCTCCTCCAGGGGATCTTCTCTACCCACAGGATTGAACCCACATCTTTTGCGTCTCCTGCATTGCCAGGCGGACTCTTTACCACTAGTGCCACCATAGGATGGCAGGTTAAATGAGACAATACCTTTAAATACATTTCATAAGCTGTAAAGTTAACAGTGGAATTGTACAACTTGTCAAAATGACCATTAAGAAGATAGGGTAGTCTGGGGAGAAAACAATGCAACTTGGCATTCCAAAAAAAAAAAAAAAAAAAATGGTGCTAGGAATTTCTGACAAGTGAAGATCAGAAAGGAGACCCTACAAATGACAGATGTATCCTCTACCTGTGTGTTGATACAGGCCAACAGGTTCCAAGATATTTTATCAGCATGATAGCAGCTCTTCTGGATGATAGCATTCAACACCATCCAGGACATTCCTTCTCAAAGGACATTAAAATGTTTTAAAAAACTCCAGCCTTTGTGACTCTCATAGTTAAAAGGGCCCCTTTATTATTATTATTATTTTTATCTCAGGTGGCGCTAGTGGTAAAGAATCTGGCTGCCAATACAGGAGACACAAGGGATTTGGGTTTGATCTCTGGGTTGGGAAGATCCCTCTGAGTAGGAAATGGCAGCCCGCTCCAATATTCTTGCCTGAAAAACCCCATGGAAATAGGATGGTCTATATTCCATGGGGTCACAAAGAGTGGGACATGACTGAGTACATACATCATTATTATTAAGATGTTTTTAGAAAGCCAGACTGACTAGTAGAAACACTTAGATGGAACCAGTAAGAGAGATTTAGCTTGAATGCTTATAAAACCGCCTAGTCCAGTGGATTTCAAAATTCCTCCCACTTAGTTAAACTGTGAAATTCTTTTTTTTTAAAGACCTGCCATTGAAAAGCCAATTATGTTAAATCAATAAACGCATGTCTTCCCCAGGGATTGTAGAGGGCAGTGGATTCCCAGCCACTGTCCGCTCTTGAGGCAGCCTTTTAGACACCCGCTCCTCAGCTTCTGCCCTTGACTCTGTGCGAGTGGCAGGCCTCCCTCAAGGCCACTGAGGGTCCCCTTGAATGTTGTCATCCAGGAACATCCCACACCAAAGGGACCATCCACCCATGACTCATCTGGTGAGAATGAACATCCTGAAGAAATGATTTATAGCATCAACTGTGTATTAGAGAAATATCTCACCCACAAACATCTTTGTAGAATTCCAAGTATCCATTTTCAGCACACATTTTGCAAATCCAGTCCCTGGCCCATACATGAAAATTCCCAAATAACTGTGAGATGCTCTAGTTGAACTCTAATCAGCAATCAGCAGGAATTAAAGCCTATTTCTCACCAGTTCACTTACCTTCTTCTCTCCTGGTACAAGAGAGACACTGTCAGGATCAGTCTCCTAGTATTTCCCTCCTCTACTTGGTCAGATGGTAAAGAACTGGCCTGCAATGCAGGAGATCCAGGTTTGATCCCTGGGTCAGGAAGATCCCCTGGAGAAGGGGATGACTACTACTCCAATATTCTTGCCTGGAGAATTCCATAGATAGAGGAGCCTGGTGGGCTACAGTCCATGGGGTTGCAAAGAGTCATACACAACTCAGCAACTAACAGTTTTGCTTTCATTTATTTCTTTTTTTCCATGAATATGTTTACATAAAAAAGAATGAATAGATTATTTGTGAGTTTCTGTGACTATATGGATATGTATGTGTGTGTATATATATATATATGGTAGATACATATATGTTTATGTACTTTATGTACTTTTTCTTTTTTGTTTTCACTACTGGCCACCAACAATGAAAAATCTGGGGTCCCAGGTGCTTTCAGAACCGACACCAGGGCTTGGTTGTGAATTCAAAATGTGGTGCAAGGTTTGGGGATCTTAATGTCTGAATCAGTTGCTCTTGGAAGGGCTGGGGTTCAATCTTCTGCTTAGCTTCTGTAATAAATAGAGTGGGATTGCCCCTTGATCAACAAAGGCGAATTTGACTCCTGAAAGGGCAAGCTGGTTTCTATTCGGGCTCCATTCGTGCCTGCTTGTGATTGGCTTCTAAACAGAGCGTGGAAAGCTTTGGAAGGCACACAAGGAGGATGTTTCTACCGGAAGGCACACCAGTACTTTCCCTGCAACCTGCATGCCTTTTAAAGTGATAAACTGTTATTATTTAAAACTTGGCTCCCTTTTCCCCCCAATAAGAAGCTGAAGTCTGACCATTTGAACTTTAATAGTTTTGGAATGGTGTAATCACATTGTTAGATGCATTTTGCATCCAGTGAATGATATCCATTCAAAACCCAGCTTTACCTGGTTGACTCCAGGTTTCCTACATACATGCACACTGGGCTCATCGTCACCCCTGGCTCCCCCTCAACCAAGGAAACCTTTAATCCTGGAGGGAATCATTCCTGCTGTTATGCTGGCACTCTGAAGGGCCTCACCTGCTCTCTCAGGAGCTCTCTAAGCAGATGGAGAGAGGGCTTGTATCGGGGGTGTTCTCATACACACGGTGGATGTCTTGCCCATGCAGCAGATTCTGTTTCTATTTCTGAGAATTTTGTCAGGAGTCTTGACAATCAATGAGAACTGAAAACAATTAGTCACAGTCGTGGGGCTCTCTTTAAGTTCACGGTCAGAACAACGTCACAGGAAAGCCATGTCTGAAGGTGAAGATCAGGGCTGGGCTGAATTCGGTTTTTACCCAGACAATGGCGTTTTGGTCTCCGGCTCAGGAAATGTCACGACATTCCCTTTGTTTAATCAAAATTCTCTCCAACTTGCAAATGCTGGCTGATCTGCAGGCCTGCCTTATATTTCCCATCTCTGAGAGATGATGCCATTGGTGTTGAAATCTTTACAGCTAATCTGAGCAAAAAGTTTTCAACCAGTAAAAACCCAGCCAAACAGTGTCATTCTCATTATTGATCAAAGAAATTTCCGAATTTCTCTGAATCAGGGAAGGACTCAGTTTGATTTCATCCCATTCAACACACCCAAGGAAATTCACAAAGTTTTGAGAAGCAGAAAGTCGGGCACAGAAACCAAGCCCTCTGCTGCTGAGAGAGGTGTTGGAAAATCTCATTTGGGGACCGTCTCTCAGCAAATCTGAAAACCCATTTGGCCTGCTTTCTAAGCAGCCTTTCATGTGGCCCCGTTTTGCGTGGTGTCATTTTTTGTTGTCTCACGTTAGGGAGAGAAATGGGCTAGTGAAAAGGATACTCACTCATGCTTCCAGAAACTCTGCTGGTGTGGAGATGTGAACACACACAGAGCCTCTGCCCTCCAACAGCTCAAGGGAGAGGTGGGGGACAGCCTTGCACACAAACCAGAGCTTGAAGAGGTGTGAAGAAGAGCAGTGATGGACATTTGGTGGGGCGTGGAGGTTATGAGCAGTCTTTCCTGGGTTGGCGGGAGGAGGGCAGGGAAATACTGAGGGGGCTTGAAAGATCGACTCAGTTGGCATGGGCAGGAAAGACATTCTACCCAAAAGAGCCTGGAAAAAAGGCAGAGAGGCCTGACACACAGGTGGGTCACCAGATGGCCCTTCCACACCATGGACATATAGTGACTCTATAACCATAGTAACTCTATAACCTTGGCTCAACTATTCAACCTCCTGAGTTCTGATTTCCTCATCTGTAAATCAGGGATAATGCTCATCCTCCTGGTTTGTTACGTGAAGGTTATGGTGGTGGTGGTTTTGTTGCTAAGTCGTGTCCAACTCTTTTGCAACCCCATGAACTGTAGCCTGTCAGGCTCCTCTGTTCATGGGATTTCCCAGGCAAGAATACACCCAAGGAAATTCAGTATAAAACAGCAGGTAGTCAGTCATTCCCTTCTCCAGGGGATCTTCCCAACCCAGGGATTGAACGTCTCCTGCATTGCAGGCGGATTCTTTACTGCTGAGCCATCATGGAAGTGCAGGTGAGGGTTATCCAGAGGGTTAAATGGGGAATGGGATCTTCAGGCTGGGAAGTCTGGTGTATGGACACAGAGCTGGAAGGTGATGCAGGCGGGTGGGGGTGTGGTGGAAGCTGGCTCCCTTCTCTCCCTGGGCTCCTGGCTTCTCACCCACTGCCGTCCATGGAACCTTAGACCCCACGGGCATGAGTATTGCTTGCTTGCTGGTCTGTCCTTTCATAGCATTTTTCCTGGGCTCTGTCTCCTCTGCTGTGCTGTTTCTGGATCACTCTGGGCTCAGTGGGGATAGCACCCTCTGGGTGAAGCACCTCTCCCTCCCTTCCCTTCCCTGGCTGCCTTGAGCAGAGTTAGTCTTTCAGGCTCTCTGTCCCAGCTCTCCAGGCCTCCTGCCTGGAAGGCGTCTTTGTGCCTCTGCCTGAACCTGCAGGGGCAGAAAGTCAGAGGTGGTTTGCTGTCGCTCTGAGGCCTGGCAGGCCTGGGGAAGGATGGGCAGCCAACAGATACTGTTGTTCTTTGCGGGGCGGGGGGGCGGTGCAGGGGAGGTGATGAGGGCGGGTGGCAGGAGTGGGGCTTCATAGGAGGTGGGGCTTCCCTAGGCCCTGGAGCAGAAGACCAGCTGCCCTGCAGTTGCAGGGCAAGAAAGCAGTGCAGGACAGCCAGAGAGACCCTGAAGGTTTGCCTTAACTGATCCAGTCCCGTAAAAGTTGTTCAGTCGTGTCCAACTCTTTGTGACCCCATGGAGAGCGTGTAGCCTGCCAGTCTCCTCTGTCCATGAAATTCTCCAGGCCAGAATACTGGAGTGGGT
Source organism: Capricornis sumatraensis (assembly GCF_032405125.1). Lineage (NCBI taxonomy): Eukaryota > Metazoa > Chordata > Mammalia > Artiodactyla > Bovidae > Capricornis > Capricornis sumatraensis. The sequence continues at coordinate 17,678,957 of NC_091069.1, read as the reverse complement.
TGCCAGTCTCTTCTCCAGGGATTTTTGCCATCCAGGGATTGAACATCTCCTGCATTGCAGGTGGATTCTTTATCAGCTGAGCTACGAGGGAAGCAAGGAGGCAAATCTCAAACGTGTCATAAAATGTTCCCTGCTTTGACCAAATCTTAATAAACCTGGAGCCAAGGCCCCCCGGAGGAGAAGATTTGCTGGGTCCAGGTCTCCATGCTGTTTCTTGTTGAGTTCTCCTCCAGGTTGGAGAGGAAGATATGCAAAGCCGCTCCTCTCCCTGGAGGGGCAGGGTCAGCTGGAGGTGACCTCCTTTTGCACAGACATTGCCTTCCAATAATTTGAAAATAAGAACTGGAGTCCAGAGAGGCAGGCTGCAGACTCCCCACAGGCGGCCAGTGAGGGCATCACGGAACCTCAGCTACTCTTCACCCCAGCTTTGTCTTTTCTTAGCGTGAGTCTGGCCACGTGTCCTGGACCTCACTAGCAGCCCACAGCTGCAGCAAATTGATTTATCTTCTGATGAGAGTTGGGGCTGCAGCCTGTAACATCAGAGAGACACTACTTCTCAGGCTGTTTTTCAAAGACACAGTGCAATTTCCTTAGCTCTCTTCAGTTCTCCTGGGCCTGTGATATTTTGTGTGATTTGTGATATTACAAATCACGCTTCATAACTATTGTATTTTTCAAGTAGGGGTTGTTTTGAGATGCATGCCTCTGAGGGAATACCAGAATATGTCACATGATTCTCATAAAACACTCCAAGACACCTGCCACGCTGGGCTGCTAAGTTCATTGCTTTTCATGAATTCCTTTTTTGTTACCATTTCTTACCTCTTGAGGACAAGTTGAACCAGAAGTGAGGGGAAGTCTGCCCAGATCTAAATGATCTCATTCCCTGACCAGTCAGAGCAGTCCAGAGCTGAGCCAGGGCATGGACATGCCTTAAGCAGGGAGGTGACCGTGGGATGCTCAACCTGGGACAAGCCTAACAGAGACGAGCCTGAGTCAGGTAGGATGGAAGGGGTGGTGCAGCCTGGCGGGAATAACCCAGGGTTTCGAGTCCAACAGACCTGCTTTGAGTTTCCCTTCTACCTCTTTCTAACCTGTGGATGAGCCATTTCATGCATTTGGATCCAGGATCCTTCATTTAGACAAGAATACAGTGCAAGTCACCTCTGAAGAGTGTTGTCAGGATTAAGTTAGATGAGGGGACAACTGCAAAACCTCCTGACAACAGGACCCAGCAGTGCTCACAGGGCATCTACCACAGTGATAATTTTTATCTGGGAGGGAATCAGGTCACCTGGAGTGGCCAGAGCCTGTCTGAGAGGGGGACATTGTTTCTGCAAGAATCCAATCCCATCTGCTGTTCTGTGCCTCTTGGGAGGCTTTTTCCCATGGACTTGCCAGCACCATCTGCAATGTCAACTTCGAGATTCCATTCTCAATAGCTTCCACAGCCTTCTGAAAGGCTCACCTGGACCAACTTAATCTGAGAATGCTTCCCGGAACGCTGCAGCTACATTGCTCATGAGAGTAATTTGTAACCTTACTCTGAGAAAGAAGACACATCAGAAAAGAATGGGATGGAAGGGGATTATCTGGATTCATGTAAACTTACAAATCACATTGCTCTGTGCCTGTTCCCCTCCTGGCCGTGGGGTTCGAGCATCACCTAGACCCGGTGCCCTGTGAGCCAGGGACGTCATTTGAGTGGGTGTTTCATGTCCCTTAAAGTTAACCCTGCCTTCCTGCCCAGGTTGGAAAGTAGCACTAGAGATCCAGAAATCCAGCCTCCCATATTCTGCATAGCCAAAAGTGCATTTCCAATTAAAAGTAGAAGTTTGAGGGTACAAATCATGCACTTTGTATAAATTATATATGATGATTTATTTTCTTCACACCAAATAAATTATACACAGTGAACTTGGCCTACATTTACACCACCTCATCTATGGATCATGGGTTAACATCAGGAGAATTGATTAGAATGATAACTAATTTAGTGGGTGATGAGGACCCCATGATACAGACTCTGGAGGCAAATTATTCTAAAGAAGTGAAGAATCAAAAGAGCTTTTGTAAACCAAAGGGTTTTGTAATTCCTAGAGGTCCTTTCAGACTCAGGAACTCACCTAATATGAGCAGTACAAGGTCTTGCCTCCCCAGTGCAAAGCCCTAAAGCATTTTCCCAAAGAAGCAGTGATTATATGTAGCCCTTAATGACCTACTCCCCTGTTCCCACTTCTCTTCTGCCTGCATTAAAGAAGTACAAAGAAGGAAGACTTCAAAGCAAGGTTTGATTTTGAAATTAACTAAATTGTAATAAGCTATCACTGGACCATTTTAATGCTGTTTTTTAAATACCAATCTTCCTTTAGAAGAAGTCACGTAATAAGCCTTATAATGCATAACAAGCTCCTGAGAGCTGACTACAACTGACTTTCCATTGCTTTCTTCCGAAAACAAGTGCTATTAGATCTGGGGTTGCGCAATCATAGACTGGTAAGTTTGGTTCAGTTCAGTTGCTCAGTTGTGTCCGACTCTTTGCGACCCCATGAATCGCAGCATGCCAGGCTTCCCTGTCTGTCAGCAACTCCTGCAGTTTACCCAAACTCATGTTCATTGAGCTGGTGATGCCATCCAGCCATCTCATCCTCTGTCGTCCCCTTCTCCTTCTGCCCCCAATCCCTCCCAGCATTAGGGTCTTTTCCAATGAGTCAACACTTCCCATGAGATGGCCAAAGTATTGGAGTTTCAGCTTCAGCATCAGTCCTTCCAATGAACACCCAGGACTGATCTCCTTTAGGATGGATGGATTGGATCACCTTGCAGTCCAAGGGACTCTCAAGAGTCTTCTCCAACACCACAGTTCAAAAGCATCAATTCTTCGGCACCCAGCTTTCTTCACAGTCCAACTCTCACATCCATACATGACCACAGGAAAAACCATAGCCTTGACTAGTCGGACCTTAGTTGGCAAAGTAATGTCTCTGCTTTTTAATATGCTGTCTAGGTTGGTCATAACTTTCCTTCCAAGGAGTAAGTGTCTTTTAATTTCATGGCTGCAATCACTATCTGCAGTGATTTTGGAGCCCAAAAAATTAAAGTCTGACACTGTTTCCACTGTTTCCCCATGTATTTCCCATGACATGATGGGACCAGATGCCATGATCTTCATTTTCTGAATGTTGAGCTTTAGGCCAACTTTTTCACTCTCCACTTTCAGTTTAATGAAGAGGCTTTTTAAATTCATTTTCACTGTCTGTCATAAGGGTGGGGTCATCTGCATATCTGAGGTTATTGATATTTCTTCCAGCAATCTTGATTCCAGCTTGTGCTTCTTCCAGCCCAGCGTTTCTCATGATGTACTCTGCATATAATTTAAATAAGCAAGGTGACAATATATAGTCCTGACATACTCCTTTTCCTATTTGGAACCAGTCGGTTGTCTGTGGAATCAAGCAGGGCAAAGACTAATAAAGATTTGCCAAGATAATGCACTGGTCATAGCAACACCCTCTTCCAACAACACCAGAGAAGACTCTACACATGGACATCACCAGATGGTCAACACTGAAATTAGATAGATTATATTCTTTGCAGCCAAAGATGGAGAAGCTCTATACAGTCAGCAAAAACAAGACCAGGAGCTGACTGTGGCTCAGATCATGAACTCCTTATTGCCAAATTCAGACTTAAATTTTAGAAAGTAGGGAAAGTCGCTAAACCATTCAGTTCAGTTCAGTTCAGTTCAGTCGCTCAGTTGCATCTGACTCTTTGCGACCCCATGAATCGCAGCATGTCAGGCCTCCCTTTCCATCACCAACTCCCAGAGTTCACTCAGATTCATGTCCATCGAGTCAGTGATGCCATCCAGCCATCTCATCCTCTGTCGTCCCCTTCTCCTCTTGCCCTCAATCCCTCCCAGCATCAGGGTCTTTTCCAATGAGTCAACTCTTCGCATGAGGTGGCCAAAGTACTGGAGTTTCAGCTTTAGCATCATTCCTTCCAAAGAAATCCCAGGGTTGATCTCCTTCAGAATGGACTGGTTGGATCTCCTTGCAGTCCAAGGGACTCTCAAGAGTCTTCTCCAACACCACAGTTCTAAAGCATCAATTCTTCGGCGCTCAGCCTTCTTCACAGTCCAACTCTCACATCCATACGTGACCACAGGAAAAACCATAGCCTTGACTAGTCGGACCTTAGTTGGCAAAGTAATGTCTCTGCTTTTGAATATGCTGTCTATGTTGGTCATAACTTTTCTTCCAAGGAGTAAGTGTCTTTTATTTCATGGCTGCAGTCACCATCTGCAGCGATTTTGGAGCCCCCAAAAATGAAGTCTGACACTGTTTCCACTGTTTCCCCGTCTAATCTATTTCCCATGAAGTGATGGGACCGGATACCATGATCTTCGTTTTCTGAATGTTGAGCTTTAAGCCAACTTTTTCACTCTCTTCTTTCACTTTCATCAAGAGGCTTTTTAGTTCCTCTTCACTTTCTGCCATAAGGGTGGTGTCATCTGCATATCTGAGGTTATTGATATTTCTCCTGGCAATCTTGTATGACCTAAATTAAATCCCTTATGATTATACAGTGAAGTGAGAAATAGATTTAAGGGCCTAGATCAGATAGATAGAGTGCCTGATGAACTATGGATGGAGGTTCGTGACATTGTACAAAGGACAGGATTCAAGACCATCCCCATGGAAAAGAGATGCAAACAAAGCAAAATTGCTGTCTAGGGGGCCTTACAAATAGCTGTGAAAAGAAGAGAGGTGTAAAACAAAGGAGAAAAGGAAAGATAGAAGCATCTGAAAACAGAGTACCAAAGAATAGCAAGAAGAGATAAGAAAGCCTTCTTCAGCAATCATTGCAAAAAAATAGAGGAAAACAACAGAATGGGAAAGACCAGAGATCTCTTCAAGAAAATTAGAGATAGCAAGGGAACATTTCATGCAAAGATGGTCTCGATAAAGGACAGAAATGGTATGGACCTAACAGAAGCAGAAGATGTTAAGAAGAGGTGGCAAGAATACACAGAAGAACTGTACCAAAAAGATCTTCACGACCCAGATAATCATGATGATGTGATCACTCATCTAGAGCCAGACATCCTGGAATGTGAAGTTAAGTGGGCCTTAGAAAGCATCACTATGAACAAAGCTAGTGGAGGTGATGGAATTCCTATTGAGCTATTTCAAATCCTGAAAGATGATGCTGTGAAAGTTCTGCACTCAATATGCCAGCAAATTTGGAAAACTCAACAGTGGCCGCAGGACTGGAAAAGGTCAGCTTTCATTCCAAACACAAAGAAAAGCAATGCCAAAGAATGCTCAAACTACCGCACAATTGCACTCATCTCACATGCGAGTAAAGTAATGCTCAAAATTCTCCAAGCCAGGCTTCAGCAATACGTGAACCGTGAACTCCCTGATGTTCAAGCTGGTTTTAGAAAAGGCAGAGGAACCAGAGATCAAATTGCCAACATCTGCTGGATCATGGAAAAAGCAAGAGAGTTCCAGAAAAACATCTATTTCTGCTGTGTTGACTATGCCAAAGCCTTTGACTGTGTGGATCACAATAAACTGTGGAAAATTCTGAAAGAGATGGGAATACCAGACCACCTGACCTGCCTCTTGAGAAATCTGTATGCAGGTAAGGAAGCAACAGTTAGACCTGGACATGGAACAACACCTGGTTCCAAATAGGAAAAGGAGTACATCAAGCCTGAAAATTGTCACGCTGCTTATTTAACTTCTATGCAGAGTACATCATGAGAAACGCTGGACTGGAAGAAGCACAAACTGGAATCAAGATTGCTGGGAGAAATATCAATAACCTCAGATATGCAGATGACACCACCCTTATGGCAGAAAGTGAAGGGGAACTAAAGAGCCTCTTGATGAAAGTGAAAGAAGAGAGTGAAAAAGTTGGCTTAATGCTCAACATTCAGAAAACGAAGATCATGGCATTCGGTCCCATCACTTCATGGGAAATAGATGGGGAAACAGTGGAAACAGTGTCAGACTTTATTTTGGGGGGCTCCAAAATCACTGCAGATGGTGACTGCAGCCATGACATTAAAAGACACTTACTCCTTGGAAGAAAATTATGACCATCCTAGATAGCATATTCAAAAGCAGAGACATTACTTTGCCAACTAAGGTCCGACTAGTCAAGGCTATGGTTTTTCCAGTGGTCATGTGTGGATGTGAGAGTTAGACTGTGAAGAAGGCTGAGTGCCGAAGAATTGATGCTTTAGAACTGTGGTGTTGGAGAAGACTCTTGAGAGTCCCTTGGACTGCAAAGAGATCCAACCAGTCCATTCTGAAGGAGATCAACCCTGGGATTTCTTTGGAAGGAATGATGCTAAAGCTGAAACTCCAGTACTTTGGCCACCTCATGCGAAGTGTTGACTCATTGGAAAAGATTCTGATGCTGGGAGGGATTGGGGGCAAGAGGAGAAGGGGATGACAGAGGATGAGATGCCTGGATGGCATCACTGAGTCAATGGACGTGAGTCTGAGTGAACTCTGGGAGTTGGTGATGGACAGGGAGGCCTGGCATGCTGCGATTCATGTGGTCGCAAAGAGTCGGACACGACTGAGTGACTGAACTGAACTGAACTTTTGTTCCATGTCCCTTTCTAACTTTGTTTCCTGACCTGCATACAGGTTTCTCAAGAGGCAAGTCAGGTGGTCTGGTATTCCCATCTCTTTCAGAATTTTCCACAGTTTATTGTGATCCACACACTCAAAGGCTTTGGCATAGTCAACAAAGCAGAAATAGATGTTTTTCTAGAACTCTCTTGCTTTTTCAATGATCCAACCGATGTTAGCAATTTGATATCTGGTTCCTTTGCCTTTTCTAAATCCAGCTTGAACATCTGGGAGTTCACGGTTCACGTATTGCTGAAGCCTGCCTTGGAGAATTTTGGGCATTACTTTACTAGTGTGCGCTGCTGCTGCTGCTGAGTTGCTTCAGTTGTGTCCGACTCTGTGCGACCCCATAGATGGCAGCCCACCAGGCTCCCCTGTCCCTGGGATTCTCCAGGGAAGAACACTGGAGTGGGTTGCCATTTCCTTCTCCAAAGCATGAAAGTGAAAATTGAAAGTGAAGTTGCCCAGTCTTGTCTGACTCTTAGCAACCCAATGGACTGCAGCTCACCAGGTGTGAGATGAGTGCAACTGTGGGTAGTTTGAGGATTCTTTGGCGTTGCCTTTCTTTGGGACTGGAATGAAAACTGACCTTTTCCAGTCATGTGGCCACTGTTGAGTTTTCCAAATTTGCTGGCATATAGAGTGCAGCACTTTCACAGCATCATCTTTCAGGATTTGAAATAGCTCAATAGGAATTCCATCACCTCCATTAGCTTTGTTCATAGTGATGCTTTCTAAGGCCCACTTGACTTCACATTCCAGGATGTCTAGCTCTAGATGATTGATCACATCATTGTGAATATCTGGGTCGTGAAGATCTTTTTGGTACAGTTCTTCTGTGTATTCTTGCCACCTCTTCTTAACACCTTCTGCTTCTGTTAGGTCCATACCATTTCTGTCCTTTATCGAGACCATATTTGCATGAATGTTCCCTTGCTATCTCTAATTTTCTTGAAGAGATCTCTGGTCTTTCCCATTCTGTTGTTTTCCTCTATTTCTTTGCATTGATTGCTGAGGACGGCTTTTTTTATCGCTCCTTGCTATTCTTTGGAACTCTGTTTTCAGATGCTTCTATCTTTCCTTTTCTCCTTTGTTTTTCACTTCTCTTCTTGTCACAGCTATTTGTAAGGCCTCCTCAGACAGCCATTTGCTTTGTTTGCATCTCTTTTCCATGGGGATGGTCTTGATCCCTTTCTCCTGTACAGTGTCACGAACCTTCATCCATAGTTCATCAGGCACTCTATCTATTAGATCTAGGCCCTTAAATCTATTTCTCACTTCCACTGTATAATCATAAGGGTTTTGATTTAGGTCATACCTGAATGGTCTAGCAGTTTTCCCTACTTTCTTCAGTTTAAGTCTGAATTTGGCAATAAGGATTCATGATCTGAGCCACAGTCAGCCCCTGGTCTTGTTTTTGCTGACTGTATAGAGCTTCTCCATCTTTGGCTGCAAAGAATATAATCAGTCTGATTTCGGTGTTGACCATCTGGTGATGTCCATGTGTAGAGTCTTCTCTTGTGTGTTGAAAGAGGGTGTTTGCTATAGACTGATAAGCAACCATGCAAATTTAGAAGCCAGGGCTCAATGAAGGTTCACATCTTGTTCCATGACACACAGCACAATTAGGTATGTTACAACCACATGGAGCACACAGGCTCCCTGAAGACATTCTGGTTGGTTCTCTCCCCCACCTCCCTTGTCTTTGCTGCTCAAAGTAGTGAGTCTGTGTACCAGCATCTTGACACCATCTAGGAGTTTGTCATAAGATTCTCAGGCTCCAGCCCATTCTACTGAATCAGGATCTGTACTTTGGGTTAATTGACCACTCTGTGAAACTGGAAAAGAAAAACCAAACAAACCCCCCAAACCATACAAACTCTTAATTTGCATCCTGTTAAATTCTGTGGAATACTTTAAATATCTAAATATCTCTGTGATCCCCCTCCAACTCCTCAACTCCCCATCCTGAGCCCCTTGCCTCCAGAGTTTCTCTCCAAAATGTGTCCCCAGTGACATCAGAGTGACTTTTATGAAACAGCCTGTTCATGCCCGTTTCTCAGCTTAAATCCTCCATGGGTTCTGGTGTGGAGTGAACTGTCCTCTTCCAAATTAATATGATGAAGCGCTAACCCCCAGTGTGATGTGATTTGAAGGTGGAGCCTTTGGATGGGGCCCCCATGACAGGATCAGTGCCCTTACTAGCAAGCTTTCTCTTTCTCTCTCTACAGGTGAAGAAGACACAGCAACAAGGTGGTCTTCCTCAAGCAAAGAAGGATGGGGCCAGAGCCTAATCATGCTGGTACCTGGATCTTGGACTTCCAGCCTCTAAAACCTTCAGAATTAGATGTTCTGTAGTTTAAGAACCCCTTTAAACCTTCAGTCTGTGATAGTCGTATGGCAGCCTGTGCTGACTAGGACAGGCTCTGTTCCGTTCAAGGAGAGAATTGCAAGCTCCTCCAAGTGACATGAGGAAAACAGGATTTGAGTATCTTTTCAGAGCTCTGTGGATGGTTTCTGATTGTGTGGATAAATAGAGCAGAGCCATTTATCTAGAGGTCGATCTGGAGGTGGAAGTGATGGTGGAGAAAGGAGAACTCATTCTGAGCATCAGACAATGGGTGTTAGGTTTCATGCTGCTTCAGTGTTTGGTTTGGTTAATTTAATAACAACTTGACTGGGCTATGAAGTGCCCAGGCACGTGTGCAAACATTATTTTAGGGGTTTCGTGGGGGTGATTCTGGATTAGATTAGTATTTTAATCAGTAGACTGAAAAAGCAGATTGCCCTGCAAGTAAGTAAATGGGTGTGGGGTGGGGCTCATTCACCAGCTGAAGACTCTGAGGAGAACAGAATGACTGAGTAAGAGGGACGCCTCCTGTCTTACTGTGCTGACCTGGCACCTTGTTTCCTCTGACCTTTGGACTTGAAATGAAGCACTGGCCCTTCTTGGGTATCCGGCCTGCTGGAGTTTTCAGACTGGAACTATACCATCAGCTCTCCTGGTTCTCAGACCTTCAGACTCAGATTGGAATGGAATTACATCACCACCCTCCTGGGTCTCCAGCAAATTTGGGGCTTCTCAGCCTCCATAATTCCTTATATAAAGCACTTTCTCTTCTCTCTCTTTTTCCTCTATATGTATAAACACACACACACACACACACACACACACACACATTCTGTTGGTTCTATTTCTCAGGAGAATCTTAATGAAAGCAGGATCTATATGACAGTAGAGTTAGGGCAGTGGGGTGCAGGCCTGGGAACAGCCCTTTCTGCTCTTCGCCACCTCCTACTTGGCCCAGCTGACCAGAGTGCCCCAGAGAAGGCCAGCCTCTCAAATTGCAGGTGAAGATCAAGCAGTCATAGAATGGGGTTAAAACACGGCCTCCCCTCATGTATAAGCTGAAGCCATGCAAGGGGCTTCTTTGTTCCTGCTTAGATGAGAAGTGATCAGAGTATGCGTACCAGTATTACCAGGTAGATCCTGAGGCTTGGCCGCCGCTCTGTCCCTCCCCTAGACTCACCAATGCCTTAGTGAGGCTGATGAGAGGCAGTAATGTGGCGCCCAGACCCTGCTTGCATTGGCTGTGGCTGCAGAGTATTTTATTACTTTATCTACTCTGACTCAATCCTGACATTAAAGATGATAGCAGAACCACCTAGAAAATGAATTTCTGAAAAATCTGAACAAAAGATAGTAATTCTTTGCACAGTTGTACATTCAGCTTCATTAGTTTCTTTTCAATTTAGATGACAGTAAAACCTTCTTAGGTGGAATAATGGAGGCCAAGGGCAGGTCCAGATTTTGGGGCCTGAAGCATGTCCAAATTTTTCAGGCTCTCTTTAAGAAAGAGAATAAAAATTATAGAAGCAAAATGAAAGGGAGTATTTATTTAGAATGAGAAAGCAAATTTTTGGAATCTGAAAAGTATCACAAAATCTTAAAAAGCATAATATTTTCACTAATTAACTGCTTGACACATCTCTGCAATATTTTAATTCCTACATTTTGGCTGCATATTCTCTGAAGTGTTTCTACATTGGACAATAATTTATAATATTTTCTATAAAGAGATGAGAAGAATAACTCAGTCTTCTTATAGCATACTTGATTTAATTATTGATAGTTGGAATGCTTCAACATGCATCTCAACACATAGATGTATTCACTGTTTATGCTAAAGCTACAGACTTGTACCTGACTAACAATGAACATGGACTTTGAAATTAAATTTAAATTAAATGAAACATAATACCATTTCCATTAGCACCCTCAGAACTAAAGTGATTAGGTATAAATCTGAAAAATATGTACAAGAACTCTATGAGGAAAACTAAAAAATTCTGATGAAGCACTAAATAAATGAAGAGATAGTCCTTGTTCACTAGGAAGAGACTCAATATGGTCAAGATGTCAGCTTTTCCCAATTTGATCTATAGATACAGTGCAATTCCAGTAAAAGTCCCAGCATGTTATTTTATGGAGATCAACATGAATCTAAAGATTATATGTAGAGGTAAAAGGCCCAGAATAGTCAACATGATATTGAAGAAGAAAGAAGCTGGAGGACTAATACCACTAATTTCAAGAATTACCGGGAAGCTACAGTAATCAGGACAAGTTGTTATCAGAAAAAGAAGAAAGTAGATCAATGGAACAGAATAGCAAGTCGAGAAAGAGACTCACATAAATACAAGCCGTCAAATGAACTTTGACAATGGAGCAAAGAAAAACAACAGGGCGTCGATAGTCTCTTTCGATAAATGGTGCTGGAAAAATGGAACTCCTCACATGCAAGATAAAAATGGGTCTAGATGAAGATCTTATGCTCAGCACAAATGTTAACTCAAAATGGATCATAAATCTAAACATTAAATGCAAAACTAGAAACATCCTAGAAGATAACACAGATGACAACCTACATGGTCTTTAGGTATGGTGATGCCTCTTTAGATACAACACCAAGGGCACAATCCTTGAAAGAAATAACTGGATTGCCTTAAAATAAAAACCTCTCTTCCATGAAAGACAAGCTGGATTGCATTAAAATAAAAAACCTCTCCTCTATGGAAGACAAGATGAAGAGGATTAGAAAACAAACCACAACTGGCTGGTGATGAGAAAATATTTGCAAAGACATATCTGATAGAGGACTGTTATCCAAAATATACAAAGAATTCTTAAAACTCAACAATATAATATCAAACTATGTGATTTTAAAGTGGGCCAAAGATTTTTAACAAACACCTCGCCAAAGAAGGTACACAGATGGCAAATAAGCACGTGGAAAGATGCTCCACATCAAAGGTCATCAGGAAATGCAAATTAAACCAGCAGTGAGATACCAGCACATGACTGTTAAAATGGCCCCAATCTGGAACATTGACAATGCTAAACACTGGTGAGGATGTAGAGCAGCGGGAACCCTCACTCATTATTGGCAGGAATGCAAGTGGTATAGCCACTTTGAAGGACAGTTTGGTTGGTTCTTTTCTACAAAGCAAAATGTATTCTTACCATATGATCCAGCTGTCATGCTCCTTGGTATTTACCAGAAGGAACTGCAAACATGTCCACACATAAACCCACACATGGTATTTCTAGCAGGATTGCCTTGTGGATAGCAGTTATCTCATAGCAGGATGGACTTCCTAATATTCAGGGAGGTAGCTATAATACTTCGATAATGCAGAGATGTAGCACTGTTTACATTGGGAAACTCTCTCTAAGTTTTTACTCAGTCCTGGGGATGTAGGGTGGGTTCTCCAGGTGGTTCAATGGTAAAGAATCCGCTCGCCAGTGCAGGAGATGTGGGTTTGATCCCTGGGTCAGGAAGATTCCCTGGAGGAAGAAATGGCCATTCATTCCAGAATTTCTGCCTGGAGAATCCCATGGACAGACGAGCCTGGCGGGCTACTCTATGGGGTCACAAAAGAGTCAGAAACGATCGAGTCACTGAGCATGCATGCCCACAGGCACGCTCAGAGATGCAGGGTAAGAAGCTGAATGAAGCCATCTCCCACAGCTTTATCTGTGATATACAACACAGAATCCACTTCTCCACATTTCTCTGTTGACAGCACAAGCAGGATGCAATGTGTAGCCATGAATTCACTGTTGGAGTGCAAAGCAAAATCAGAGGAAAATCAGGTGGTTATTTCAAAATGTAAACTGTGCGAGAAGTAAATTATTTCTGACCGGGTTCTATTAAGGAGCTCAAACTTGATTAATCTGTGGCCTAGATAAGCATTTACCTCTAGCAATTACATGCCACTATTACAGTGATTATTTTTAAAAAAGCTAATAAACACTATCTGGAGTTAATATTTGCTCCTGGGGAAAGTTTGCCAAGAGCTTAGAATACATTTATGGAAGATTTTGCCTGCTAGGTTTGTGTGCACAGTTTGAAACAGCAAAACCCTTTTAGCATCATTAATAATAATTATTAAAAAAAAAAACAGTGTACAAACAGTTGTACCCAGGAAAGCTGAAATCTGATATAGAAATAGACAAAGTTTAGGAATTTTGCATAACTGGCCAAATCCTGTCAGTATTTGGCCAATTATGCAAAGTCCAACTAACAAATTCTGCAGTTGATTTAGTCTCTGAAATGATCTCTGCTTAAATTGATACTATGTACTCTTGTGTGTGTCAGAGTCCTAAATAATGGCTGACCTCTTGGAAATTTAAAGACTAGAATTAGACTAGCTAGTTATGCTAAACAGATTGTGGTATGTTTTAATCCACCCAGACGATCCTAACAATGGGATGTTTGCTAACGTTCTCAACAGGGGAGAATAAGGAACTCACTTACAACCTGTGTATCTGGTTCAGTGGCCATTTTAATAATATGTTTAAGCAGGATTTTCTTTGAGTTCAATGATTGGTGTACATATATAAGCAAATATGTTTGAATTTTAGTAAAAGTGTTAGATATTTGCACATTCTCTGTCTTTTTTTTCTCACAGTCCTTGTTTTTAAAAAATTTTTTTAAATTTTTTTACTTTACAATACTGTATTGGTTTAGGCTAGAGATTCAGGAAAAAAACCACTATTTTCTTATTATGGTATTATCATCAAGATACAGTATCCTATTTAAAATTCACATATGAGTGATCTTTATGTCAAAAGAATAAGCATAATCCATGATCCTGGATTTGCTACCATGATTTTCTTTATTTACATACAGGCTGTGAGTATGTGTGTGTGCTTGGTCATGTTCAGCTCCTTGCAACCCCATGGACTGCAGCCTGCCACGCTTTAGGCAAGAATACTTAAGTGAGTTGCCATTTTCTCCTCCAGGGGATCTTCCTGACCCAGGGATTAGACCCACATCTCTTGCATCTCCTGCACTGGAAGGTGGATTCTTTACCACTGAGTCACCTGGGAAGGCCACCTATACATTTGTAGGCTCCGTCAGCTCAGTCAACAAGGGATGTGAGTAGGGGTGGAGGAACCTACCATCTGGGTCTTTGAAGTTATTCACTTTCTGCAAACTTTATTCATCTCTAAAGCTCTCATGCCTCCTTGTTTATCGAGAACCTTAGATAAGATTTCTTGTTGGTAATGAAAAGGGAGTTAGATCTAAAACTTGTTTCATTCTGCAATCTGGTGTGCACTTAAAACATTTTTCTTAGGGTGAAAGATGACAGACAGATGTCGGATACACTGAGCTATGTGCAGGTATCTATTCTGAGAAGCTGAGGAGAGAATGATGCTCTGAAACATACTAAAGTGTGTGTGTGTTTCTTCTCTGGAGAGGATGGGTTCTTTGGGGGATTAAACAAGTAAATGCATGAAATGAACTGAGAGCTACCCCATGTAGCCACTGCCAAGAATAGAGGCCACCTTGAAGGTGAAGAGGCAGCTCTGATAGTCTTATATTCTCAGCTCAGGGGGATTAGGTGGGGAAACAGCAGGGACACAGATTCTAAGAACCACAGGAAAGAATCCTAGATATTAATGATAATTGATATTTTAAGTGAATTATGGGTCTGCCTTAACAGTATCAATCAAAGCATAGTCTTTTATAGTGACACTGCTACTTCAAAGAAGTATTCTTCAAAGACGAATGACAAAATCGGAAAAATTCAGGATGTAGTCTGGGGGAGTTTTCATCTACTTCGGACTTTGAAAAAACTAAGGGCCATGCATCCTCTTTATACCACAGGAGTTGCCACCAGAACATTGTTGATGACTAATCATTATTCTCTCAACGGAGAAAGCATTTCTCTTCCTAAAAGACAGATGTAAGGAAATAGATGAGCTGGACATTTTCCAGTGGAAACCCTTGCCCAGTTTCTTAGGTGTTAAGATTATACTTTCAGAAAGGTTGTTTAGGGCCTTCACTATATAGTCACATCTCTCCTATATCTTATCTTCTAAAAATCCACAAGTTGTAATACTTGAAAAATACCTTCTTAAGTTTATTCTTGCTGTAGCTTTCTGATGATCTTTTTGTTATACTTTTATTGTGATATATTCACACACCTTATAATTCACCCATTTAAAGTATACAGTTCAATGATCTCTAGTATGTTCAGTTATAGAACCATCACCCAAACCAATATTAGAACATTTTCATTAAACCTGAAAGAAACTCTTTCCCTTTAGTTGTCTCTCCCCATGTCATTCCATTCCTCAAGCCAACCTCTGATTTACTTTCTGTCCTTTTTGATTCGCCTATGCTGGAAATTTCATATAAATGGAATCATATAATATGCGGTCTTTTGTGACTGGCTTCTTCCACTGAGCATAATATTTTCAATGTTCATTCATATCATAGATGCACCAATACTTCTTTTATTTTTATGACAATAATATTTCATCATATGGACAGACCACATTTTGTTTATCCATTTTTCAATTGATGGTCAGTTGGATTCTTTCCATCTTTGAGCTATCATAAACAAAGCTGCTACAAACATTGGTATACAAGGATTTTGTGACTTACATTTTCATTTCTCTTGGGTATATACCTAGGGGTGGAATTTCTGGCTTAAATGGTAGCTCTCTGTGTACTCATTTGAGGAACTGCTGGACTGTCTCCTAAAGCAGAATACAACACCATGACGTTCCCACCAGGAGTGTGTGAAAGTGAAAGTCACTTGGTCCTGTCCGACTCTTTGTGACCCCATCGACTATACAGTCCATGGAATTCTCCAGGCCAGAATACTGGAGTGGATAGCCATTCCCTTCTCCAGGGTATCTTCCCAACCCAAGGAACAAAACCAGGTCTCCTGCATTGTAGGCAGATTCTTTACCATCTCAGCCACCAGGGAAGGCCAGGAATACTGGACTGGGTAGCCTTTCTCTTTTCCAGTGGCTCTTCCTGACCTAGGAATCAAACCAGGGTCTCCTGCTTTGCAGGCGGATTCTTCACTGACTGAGGTACCAGGGAAGCCCAGGAGTGTGTGAGAGTTCTAGTTTCTCCACATCCTTGCCAACAATTCTCAATCTGTCTCTTTGATTATAGGCATCCTAGCGGGGTGCAAAGTGATATTTAATTGAGGTTTTGATTTTTATTATCCTAATGACTAATGATGTTGAGTATATTTTCATGTGCTCACTGGCCCTTTGTGTATCTTTGGAGAAATATGACTATTTTTTAAGTATGTTCTGTTGGGACACAAGCGTAATTCCATTTGTATTCTGCTGTCTTGTGGCCTTGCAGGATAGGGCAATTGGCAAATAACTCCAAGTCTGGAGATTTGCAAAACCACAACATATTATGTTTAACGATACCTCAGTTTTGCTATTCCATGACTACTTTTTAAAAAATAAGTAATACATAACTACTTTCATGATAAAGTATTATTTGTCATTACACATTCCCAGTGAAACATGATACAGTTCAGTTCTCAACTTTAATGTCTTCATTTTATGTACTTGATTAGGATCATTTCAGCTTTCATAATATTATTTTTATATATGATGAAATACTACTGGTCCAGGACAAATCAACTCTAAGTACAAAGTTCCTAGTTTATCTTAGAAATACCAGCAATCAAATAAAATAATTAAAGAAAAAAAATGATCACGATTATGTTTCTTCTGCTATTGGGGCCACTGCTAAACTCTAAGGAACACATTTCTATTCTTTCTCTTTGGATAGCCTACCAAGAGTTCACTGCCAATTTACCATGTGGTTTTCATATAGACAGAGTTCACGGCAGTGCATTAGACTGACTTCTCATCTCCAGATCTATTTTTTTGTAAAAGCATTCCATCAGTCATGCCTTAAAAACCTTTTGTAAGAGTGAAGCTTCTAGTTTGGGTCTCATTCCTGATTTAGTTCACACCTGGAAAGTGTAAGTAAATTAGTTTTGGATCCTAGACTAACTCTTTTTCTCTTGCATTTCTTCCTTGCATTTCTTGCATTTCTTTTAATTTTTATTGAAGTATAGTTGATTAACAATATTGTGTTAGTTTCTGGTATGCAGCAAAGTGATTCAGTTATACCTAAAAATGCATCTATTCTTTTTCAAATTCTTTTCCCACTTAGGTTATTACAGAATATTGAGCAGAAGACTCTGTTGCTGGAGATAAAAAATCAGTAACACCTACTCGTAGCCCAGTGAATGAGCAGAGATGTATAGTGTTAATCCACCAGTGAGGTTGCTCTGATGGAGAACACAGAGTGAAAGTGAAAGTGAAATCGCTCAGTCATGTCCGACTCCTTGCGACCCCATGGGGTGTAGCCCACCAGGCTCCTCCGTCCGTGGGATTCTCCAGACAAGAGTGCTGGAGTGGGTTACCGTTTCCTTCTCCAGGAGATCTTCCCAACCCAGGGATCGAACCTGGGTCTCCCGCATTGCGGGCAGACGCCTTACCATCTGAGCCACCGGGGAAGACTCATGGAGAACACAAGGGACTGAGAAGTACATGGGGCCCAGATGGCCAAGTCTTTGCAGTACAGGAGATGTTAGAACCAAGATTCCACAGAGGAGGAGATAACAGAGCCCACAATAATAAATAGAAGTTATCAGGTAGAAAAATAAGGGAGGTTATTCTGGGAAGGGCCATGATGACCTAGGCCCAGAGGAGTGGCAGAGGGCTTAGTCCTTAAGACTAGAACTGGCCATATATAGGTGGGCTCCACATGGAGGCGGGCTGGAGATAATAACAGAGAAACACCCTTATTAGAGGCGCTGTGTTACTGTTCAGTCACTAAGTCGTGTCTGACTCCTTGCAACCCATGAACTGCAGCAATCTGTGCTCCTCTGTCCCACACTACCTCCTGGAGTTTGCCCAGATTCATGTCCATTGAGCTGGTGATTCTATCTAACCATCTCATCCTCTGCCACTCTCTTTGCCTTTTGCCTTCAGTCTTTCCTAGCACCAGGGTTTTTTTTTCCCAACGAGTCAGCTCTTGGCATCAGGAGCCCAAAGTACTGGGGCTTCAGCTTCAGCATCAGTCCTTCAATGAATATTCAGGGTGGATTTCCTTTAGGATTGACTGGTTTGACCTCCTTGCTGGCCAAGGGACTCTCAAGAATTTTCATATAGCTTATTTGTTTTTTTCTTCCCCTTGACCTTTGTTTTACTCTCTGGAACAGCAAAGAGTGAACTGAATGATTCTTTTCATTAGAGCATTTCACAGGTTTGACAACAGTGCTAACACCACTCCCAAATCCTGAGTTTTCCAAAGGGAACATTCCTTATTCCTTCACTTTGTCTTCATATGGAATGGTTTCCAAGATCTTCACCATCACCATTTTCTCTGCTGGATATGCTTCAAGTTTTAAATTTCTTTTTAAAATGTGGGTCCCAATGCAGAACCCAGTTCCAGGTATGGTTTGCCCAATGTGATGTCTTGGGGTTAATATTCCCTCTGCCACAGGCACTAAGCATTGGCATCTGATTGTGTCTGCCCAGGGGAGCTCATCTCTAACCTCTGAGCCCTGTTTCCTCACTGAACTAGATTCTTTCATCCTTGGCCATGTTACTTACTGACTCAAAAATAAGACTGGTTCTTTACACATCATTATTTTCATCTGGTTAACTTTGACTCATATTTCCCAGGAAGGCCAGAACCTTTTAAAATCCTTATCCAACAATGTCTTGGTGATCTCTCTCCACCTAATGTCATCTGAAGTTTTCAAAGTCATGAAATATTCTAGTCTGTCTTCATACAACAATATATAAAACATATTGATAACAATTGGGTTACGTACAAAATCAGCAACCTTGTTTTTATTAAGGAATTGGGAGATTGGGATTAACATATATATACTCAGTTCAGTTCAGTCACTAAGTTGTGTCCAACTCTTTGCAACCCCATGGACTGTAGCATGTCAGCCTTCCCTGTCCATCACCATTTCCTGGAGCTAACCAAACTCATGTCCATTGAGTTGGTGATGCCATCCAACCATCTCATCCTCTGTCGTCCCCTTCTCCTCCCGCCTTCAATCTTTCCCAGCATCAGGGTCTATGTATATGTATAGGGTCTGCATTTACATATTTGTATACATGTATATATGTATGCACGTATATACATGTATGTTTGTATATGTATGTATATGCATATGTATATATGTATGATGTGTATACACACACATATACATCAGGGTCTATGTATAATATACACTTATATGTATAAAATGGATAACTAATAAGAACCCACTGTATAGCATAAGAAGTGAGCAGTGACATTATTTACAGCCAAATGGCGTTTAAAGTGATGTGTTGTTGAGTCATGCCAGAGAGGTTTCTGGTGCACTTATAAACCATCCCAAATCTATTATATCCCCGCTATCATCCAGCCTTCAGCCTGGCCAAGGGGCATCTTGCCTTCTACCGGGGTGCCAGCATGATTTCAGCATTACTACTGCCTTAGTCACTGTTGTCTTGGGAGCATGCCTGGTCAGCTCTGGCTGTGTGAAACGGCTGATCTCACCCTTGAATAGCAGCATCTCCAGCCTCTTGGAGTCTGGAGTCCCAAGGCTCTGTGGGGCTGACATTCAGGTCTTTTCACACACCCTGCAGCTGTGACTTCACACCAGGGTAGACTAGACATGCTTGGGAATTGTCTTCTGAAGCACACATTTATTGGATCACAGCTTTTAGAGGCTTGCTCTATATTTACCCGTCTAATACGGCTGCCAAGGTATCACCTAGTCTCCTGTGACTCTGACACTCCCAGGGACGTAAAGATCACTATTTTAAACGCTAGTTGTGAATATCACACCTTCCTTCTCCTTAGAAGAGCCTAATTATCTATTTGTTAGACATACCCCTATTCTCTGTAACTTTATTCTACTCCACAGGCTCTCTATTTTAGAAGTCAGTGTAAACTGTTCTTTAAGATTTCTGTAGGGAGGGATCACTGTCTAGATTCCTCCCTTTCCTGGCCATGTCAAGAGTATCTTGGCAGTCGTTCTAGGACTTTCCAACATCTGGCTACCTCTCCATATTCACTTGCTACTAAACTTTCTTACCTTAATGTCCCTTTCGAAATATTGCCTGTGTGCATGCCAAGTTGCCTCAGTCATGTCCGACCCTTTGTGATTGTAGCCCGCCAGGCTCCTCTGTCCATGGGGATTCTCCAGGCAAGAATACTGGAGTGGGTTGCCATGCCCTCCTCCAGGGGATTTTTCCAACCCAGGAATTGAACCCATGTCTCTGGCGTCTCCTGCCTTTCAGGCAGGTTCTTTATCCACTGAGCCACCTGGGAAACCCTTTCAAAATATTGAGCTGGACAAAATGTTCATTAGGGATTTTCCATGAGAGATTACGAAAATCACAAATGAACTTTTTGGCCAACCAAATATATCTCAAAGACTTTTTCTTGATTCTTATTTATAAGAATATCCCTAGTATCCCTATATTTCTACCATCTTTTTTTTTTTTTTTTGACTCTAACACTGAGAAGAAAAAGCTCTTAAAAAAATAAAGATTTCTTTTTTTCAATTGTGAAAACAATCATGGCCACAGTGTAAAATCTATTAAACATAAAAATGTTGAAAAATTGATTGTGCTACACAAACACTACTACATTTTGATTTAGTTTAATTAAATCTTTCTCAGTGCATATTCATTTTTCACAGTTGTCATCACCTCTTATCTATAATTTAGTATCCCTTTTTACTTAGCTTATTAGTTCCCTGTTTCATGTCATTATATAAACATCAAAATAAATATCACCATGTAGTTGACTCTTTGGTTGATTATTTTTGATACTTTTTATAAATAAAGTCATGAGGATTATCTTTGAGATCAAGATTTTCTATCTATATCTCTTGGGTAATTTTCTCAAGATAAAGTCAAAGAAGTGCTATCATTGTACCAAGAGGGCATTTTTAAGGTTCCTGATGTTGTTTAGTCCCAAAGTCATGTCCAACTCTTTGCAACCGCATAGACTATAGCCCACCAGGCTCCTCTGACAATGGGATTCTCCAGGCAAGAATACTGGAGTGGGTTGCCATTTTCTTCTCCAGAGGATCTTCCCAACCGAGGGATTATACTCACATTCTCCTACACTGGCTGGTAGATTCTTTACTGCTGAGCCACCAGGGAACATATTTCCAAATTGTTTTCCATAAGAGTTGAATACACTTATTTACCTACCAGCAATACGTGAAAATATCTATTGGCATGATTTGTCTTAGGAAAAGCATAGTTACAACATTTTAAGGGGAAAACTATAGTATTCTATATTAGAAGAGAGGTGAAAGCAGTGTCATAGTTGAAGCACATCTCAAGACAAGTTCCATGAACACAGTTGAGAATGTTCAGCAAATCCCGTATCTGTTGGACATGATATATGGTCAGCTTCCCAAAGACTGTGAAGAACACCAACAGTACACACAGACTATTATGTAGACCTTTTGCTTTGGGGTTCTGACTTTTGAATCCAATGATTCAAATCCAGTCATCCTCACAGCTTCCTTTTAAGAGCAAAGAAGGTCAGGTGTAATACAACTGTTTAATGCTTTATGTGTATTACCTGGGAACCAGTTCACATAGACAAATTCCTAAAAATCCCACAGAGGCATGATAATCTAAGAAGCCTGCTTCTCAGAATTAACTATTGCGATCTTTAATGTGATGAACCGTTTAATTGTTTCCTTTCAGAGAATTCATATGTGTTTTCAAACCATAAAAGAAGAAATGAAGTTCAGGTAGGGTAAAATGGAAATAATAGAGAACTGGGAACTTGGGGTGAGTAGTCCAAGTAGTTACCCCAGGCTAATTCCCACTCTTATCCCACATGGTACCCACACATCCAGACTCACCCGGCCATATTGTAGGAAAGGGGAAAGTTTGGGGCCAAACAATGGGATTAAGATCTTAGTCCCCAGTGTTCATTGCAGCACTATGTACAATAGCCAGGTCATGGAAGCAACCTAAATGTCCACTGACAGATGGATGGATAAGGAAGCTGTGGTACACATGTACAAGGCTGGGAGGGAGGTCCAAGAGGGAGAAGATATATGCATACATATAGCTGATTTACTTCGTTATTGAGCAGAAACTAACATATAAAGCACTATATCCCATTTTTTAAAAAAATGGTCCTAGTCTTGCTACTTTAGCAAGTTCTTGGGAAATTTACTTAACTTTTGCTTATCTGTCAAAACAGGTGCATCTCTATCATCTTTACACAGAAGCTATTAGAGGAAAACATATATAGAAGAAAGGAAACCAAGGAAGTAGGTGAATCTTCCCAGGGAAAAGGCAGACAGTTAGAAGAGCATGGTTACAGTATTCATATGCAACAGATAATCAACTGCAGATTCGGTCAAAAAGGTTATGCTGCATTGCTCCTCACTTTAACTTATTCCTTTCCCAGTTACTTACTTATTCATTCATGTATTCATCTTTTACTTTCTCTATTCATTCATGCATTCAATAATCATTTGTTGAGCGAGGCACTGAATTAAATTCTGAGGACTCACAAATTAATGAGATACCATTTCTGCCCCCAAAAGGAGAGGAGTCTATTTTTACCTAGAAGATCTGTAATTACTGTTCAAGCAGTAAGTACTTTCATGTTGTTGAGGAATTATTTGGATCCAGGTCCCTATCCTACTCTGGGACTGCTTCCAGAAGGAGGTAACCCTTGAGTGGCAATGTGAAGGACAGGATAAATAGTCTCAAGAAAAGAGTGAGGAGCTGGAGGGATTTCAGGCTACAGGAACTACTTCCCCCAAGTTCTGATGCATGAGACACGTGGTCCATTGAGAAATTCCAAGTTGGCTAATGTGACTCAACCAAAGGATGCTGTTGGCATACAATAAGAGCTGAGATAAGAAATGGTCCTAGGAGCCCATGATGAAGACTTGGTCCAGAGCAGTAGTTTAAGCAAATCTTAGGAGCAGTAGGGAGCCATGGGGAAATTTCAGTGTCGGAGAATGACCAGATCTATAGGTTACCTGACCAGTGGCTCAATGTGGAATTTAGATGGAGGGGAGTAAGCATCCATGCTGAGAGTGTAGGAGACGTGTTTACTGTAAATCTGGTTAGAATGAGGAGTGCCTGACCCCAGGCAGTCACAGCGGTGTTTGGGAAGAGGAATGCAATTTGAGAGAAGTTAAGGAGTTAGAGTTGAAAGACTTGTGAGTGAATTTGGTGTTGTAGGAGCTGAGGGAGAAGAAAGGATGAAAGAAAAGTTGTGATAAAACCTGAATTTCTTATTCAGGTCAATGGATGATGGTGAGGATAAGGAACAACGGCTACAGCATCACCAGAGAAACTGACTGCCTCTGCATTTGTGTATGTCTGGTTTTTATTTCTTGCATTGACAGGGAAGCTAAAATAGAACATAACAGAGGCCTGTAGTGCTCATTCCAAAGCTGCAGCAATACTTGGGGCCCTGCAGGCTGCGACTCTGATGCTGGGAAAGATGGAAGGCAAAAGGAGAAAGGGGCACCCGAGAATGAGATGGTTAAATGACATCACTGACTCAAAGGACATGAATTTGAGCAAACTCCAGGAGAGAGCAAAGGACAAGGAAGCTTATTGTGTGCTAGTCCATGGGGTCACAAAGCGTGGGGTGTGACTTAGTGACTCAGAAACTACAACAACAAGGCTGCCACAGGGGCATGGGGCCTATGACCAGGGGACTTGATGGAGTTCAAGCCCCTCTTGTAAATTGTATTATTGCTCAAAAGTATTGCCAGCTGAAATCTCTGGCTTCACAACTGCCTTCAGCCTCTCAGTTTGAACGCATTAAGACCCCGCTCTTTTGTGGCTAAGCTTCTCCTGTGGACCCCAGTTCTCAGCTCTGCTCACTCCCACCTCCTTTGTTTCAGTGTCCTCATGAGTCTTGGTGTGACACTTCTTCCTCCAGCCCCAACATCCACGAATCCCACCAGGCAGACCACCTCTCCAGGACAATCCAGATGATCTGTTTTAGGCAGTCTGGATGGAGGGAGTTATGCTAGAGGCTTTCATTTCCTTTCAAAGGGATGAATTTAACACTTGGCCATAACATCTAAGAAGGCAACATCAGCAGCAGGGGTTGGAATGCCCTTGTCCACTTGGGGGATGTTGTCTGGAGTGTTGATGTCTGTGTCTGGGGCAGAGTGGTTCTAGACAGACCCTTCTCTGATAAACCTACCCAGCCTGGGGAGTTTTCAGGATCAACTACCTGTGGGTGAGAAGGGAATGGCACCTGAAACTCATTTCTCTTCTGTCCCAGAGGAATGGCTGAGCTGTCTACAAAACTTCTCAGTATCAGAAAGAGCCGGGACACTAGATTTTCTTCCTCCTGACTAAAGTTCCGGGACAGTCCGGAAAACCTTACATTTATTTTCCACCACAGAGATGAGTCTCCTGGCTTTTCTCAATCTTGACTGTGTGAACATTGCCTACTGTGAGTCTTGCCTCTTCAAAAGGAAAGAAAGGCTTAGCTGGCTAACCTCTCTTCATGGTATGTTTGCTTGCTGTTACCACATCCCTAGGTATTCCTACTATTGCTAAGTGGGGAGTGTTGGTAGAGAGTAGAAACGATGAGCCTGTGGTCCCGGGAAAGAGCTGCTGATGTTAAATTTTGTCCTCTATTTCTGCAGCACCATGACAAACCATATTTACCATAAGGAGCAAAATAACATTTCCTCATAATATTTTAGAGCTGTTGTACTTTTATTTTCATATGCATATGCATATATGCCTGATGAGAAAAAACAATAGAAAGAAAACAGATATATAGTTCTTAACCTTAGCACGGGATCCATGCAGAAAGTTATGACATGATAATAAAATATTGAGTGTGTGAGATTTGGAAGGCAGTTCCCCTACTTCTATCCCTCTCTGGTCTGCTCAATGCTAAGCACCCAATTCCTCATATTAGTGCTTTTGTTCCAAATACCTGGAGTAGTTTCTCTTTCCTGCACTGGATCCTGACACCCACAGTCACAGAGCAGAGGTAGCTTGAAACTCCTGAGTAATGAGCTCCAGTAATTATGCACAGAATCGTGACCTCATTTGCATAAAGCTACCCTCTTTTACATCACCTTGTCTCTTCTTTTTCCTCTTAACATAATAGATTTTAAAAAATAGATAATATATGATGTCTGATTTTTCCCCTGTGACACATATCATTTGGCATATGAGGGTAAATAGAGCATGTAGCTGAGATTCTGAGGAACACCCTTCTCAGCCCAGCTGAAGGATCTCAGCTCCATGACATCTGAGCATATACTGCAGAAGGATGTCAGCTCTGAGTTGTACCCTGGACCTTGACTCTAAGCATTGCTCATTGAATTGACTGTGCCATCTTATGGAATTAATCAGAATAATCTGGTGATGGTGATTGTGAGTGACACAGGACAGAACCTGACACTTCGCATTACACGACTTGTCTCAGACCAGGAAAAGAGTGATGGGAGAAGTAATCCTCAAAGACATTAAAGTTAGACGTGTGGAATCATTTATATTTATGCGTGGGCTCTATCCCTGGGCGTAATCTGGATGAGCGATAATGCTGCAAACCACAGTAGAGGTCTATGTTGGGTTGATCAAAAAGTTCATTTGGGTTTTTCATAAAATGTTCTAAAAAAAATCCAAATGAACTTTTTGTCTGACTCAACTGATACGGTGGGATCCTATGCTTTACTTCTCCCCTCCACAGCCCCCTCCCCAACTCTGACTTGAGCAGAGTGTCAAGGGCTTATCTGTCCCACTTGCTTCTCTCGCTAGAATTTTAAAGGAAGAAAACACGATGGCTGGGAGCATTCCTTCTAGAGAAACAATCAGACAGAAGAAAAACCTGACTCTCAAGGGCTCTGTACCTTGAGTGGTTTGGTGAAATGGAGAGGTGGGGAAAGACAGGTTCAGAGAGTGTATTGTGGAGGGGGAACTGGAAGGGGCAGCAACTAGCCTGGTAGTGTGGGTGATGGTTTCATAGGGCTACAAATAAATTTTTAAAATAAGGGTTTTAGGAAGAGAAAAGAAAGATAGGAAATGCTCAACAAACACTTTTTGAGCACCTGTTTTGTTTTGGCCTGGGAATTGGATACTGGAAAGAAAAAAGATGACTAGTATTCTGGTCTTTCTCTCAGGCAGTACAGGAATGATAGAGAAAAATATATTTGTACAAGAAACTGTGAGGCATAATGGAAGACGTGTTACCAAAGTGCTTAGAAACTCTGAAGATGATAGAATTCCATGTCATCATACAGACAACTGCAGAAGACACCTATGAAAAGGTGTAAGGGAGTGTAGACAAAAGAAAAATTGCTCCACCAGTATTTGAGGATTAACAAGATGAACAATTTCGCTATAATGAGATGATAATTCCAGCAATACTAGGCACATAAACAACAACACATGTTTAGTGGTTGTTTACCATATAGACATTGTACTAAATGTTGACAAAGTATCACCTTGCTTCATCCCCACGTAGACCCTGTGAACCCATGAGTTAGGTGCTGTGTTTGTCCTCATTTAACAGAAGAAGAAATTGAGCTTTCATTGAATTCAGTGACCTCCTGTGTGTCACACAGCTGCCAAGTACGAGATTGCATTGGAGGCCCTTAGGCTTCATTCACATGGGCCAGCAGAAGCAGCTTTGCCCAGGAAGATAGCTTAGGTCAAGTAGGATGGAGGGGCTGGGTTAGGAGGTTTAAGCATTGTTCTCATTTTGAGAGTTAAAAAACTGATGTTTTGGGAAAGGAGCCTGAGGTCAGCATGCAGGGTGCATGGAGAGGAGAGACTGGTTACAGGGACCTTTGGAAGGGACTGCAAGGTCTTGCTAGGGGGCACCAGGATGGGAGCCTGGGGTCAGAAGAGGGGAGCCTCACTGTCATTTATTTTAGGCAGTGTTTTATGTGTGTCTATGTGTCTGTTCATGTGTGGGTGTGTGTGTATATAAATGCATGTTGTGAGTGTGTGCTTAGTCGCTAAGTCATGTCCTACTCTTTGTGACTCCATGGACTGTACCCTGTCCATGGGATTTTCCAGATAAGAGTACTAAAGTTGGTTGCCATTTACTACTCTAGGGGATCTTTCCAACCCAGGGATCAAGCCTGCGTCTCTTGCATCTCCTGCGTTGGCAGTTGGATTATTTACCAGTAAGCCATCTAGGGAGCCCATGTAAGTAAATAAACACACACAAATATGCAAACTTTAAACTATACTCCAAAGGGAAATTGTCATTTATATCCACTAATTGAGGACATGTAGTCACCAAAGGCTCGTCTGATGAGTTAACTCTCATTATAATCAGATGGTTTGATAATGACATAATGTATTTTATTAAAAGGCCAGTGTTTTTCATCATTGAAATTAATTATAGTTAAACTATGTAGACTCATGTCAACAACACACAAAAAACTCTTTAAATTCATTAAGAACCTAACTCAGTAGAAAAATGGTCAAAAGATAAATGCACATATTCTATCCAATAAATACTTGATTATGATCAGGTGATCATGGCAATGGAAATTAAGAGCACCTTGAGATTTCACTTTTGCACCAAGTCAGTTAAGAATAACTAAAACTTTGATCATTTTAAATATTAATTACAAGTAATTGCTGGGGGAGTGGTGTGGAGACACGTGTCACAGAAGAGCTTTTATGTTTCTGGTAAGACAGTCCATGTGGCAATCACCGTGGGTGAAGGTTTGGTATCAGTTCAGTTCAGTTCAGTTCAGTTGCTCAGTCGTGTCCGGCTCTTTGTGACCCAGTGGACTGCAGCATGCTGGGCTTACCTGTCCATCACCAACTCCTAGAGTTTACTCAAACTCATGTTTATTGAGTCAGTGATGCCATCTAACTATCTCATCCTCTGTCGTCCCCTTCTCCTCCTGCCTTTAACCTTTCCCAGCATCAGGTCTTTTCCAATGAGTCAGTTTTTGCATCAGGTGGCCAAAGTATTTGGAGTTTCAACTTCAGCATCAGTCCTTCCAATAAATATGCAGGACTGATTTCCTTTAGGATGGACAGGTTGGATGTCCTTGCAGTCCAAGGAACTCTCAATAGTCTCCTCCAACACCACAGTTCAAAAGCAACAATTCTTTGGCGTTCCACTTTCTTTATGGTCCAACTCTCACATCCATACATGACTACTGTAAAACCATAGCTTTGACTAGATGGCCCTTTGTTGGCAAATGAATGTCTCTGCTTTTTAATAGACTGTCTAGGTTGGTGATAACTTTTCTTTCAAGGAGCAAGCATCTTTTAATTTCATGGCTGCAGTCACCATCTGCAGTAATTTTGGAGCCCCAAATAATAGTCTCTCACTGTTTCCATTGTTTTCCCATTTATTTGCCATGAAGAGATGGGATTGGATGTCATGATCTTAGTTTTGTAAATGTTGAATCTTTGGCTAGCCTTTTCACCCTCCTCTTTCACCTTCATCAAGAGGCTCTTTAGTTCTTCTTCACTTTCTGCGATAAGGGTGGTGTCATCTTCATATCTGAAGTTATTGATATTTCTTCCAGCAATCTTGATTCCAGCTTGTGCTTCATCCATCCCGGCATTTTGTGTAATGCATTCTGCATATAAATTAAAAGAGCAGGGTGACAATATACAGCCTTGACATACTCGTTTCCCGATTTGGAACCAGTCTGTTGTTCCATGTCCAGTTTTAACTGTTGCTTCTGGACCTGAATACAGATTTCTCAGGAGGCAGGTAACATGGTCTGGTACTCCCATCTCTTTAAGCATTTTCCACAGTTTGACATGATCCACACAGTCAAAGACATTGACATAGTCAATAAAGCAGCAGCAGATGTTTTAAAGTAGAAGTAGATGCAGCTATATGTGACAATATAGCAATACATTGACATGCTATTATAGGTGAAAAGGGTCTGAAAGACTATATATAACACAGTCTCTATCTTAACTTAAAAATAATTACAATAAAAATATGCATGTATACTTTTTTTTAGGAACACATGTAGCTAAAACAGAAGAATCTAAGTAGGAAAGTAAGAGTCTTGGGCAAAGAATTCCATCCCTGTGAAGGTGAGTTTTGGAATGAAAGGACCACAAGTACAACAGATGCAGCTTACTGTCAAGATCTTAGCATCCCCCTATTTTTAAGTTGATGGGGGTCACTGATGCTTCAGTTCAGTTCAGTTCAGTTCAGTTCAGTCGCTCAGTCGTGACCGACTCTTTGTGACCCCATGAATTGCAACACGCCAGGCCTCCCTGTCCATCACCAACTCCTGGAGTTCACTCAGACTCACATCCACCGAGTCATTGATGCCATCCAGCCATCTCATCCTCGGTCATCCCCTTCTCCTCCTGCCCACAATCCCTCCCAGCATCAGAGTCTTTTCCAGTGAGTCAACTCTTTGCATCAGGTGGCCAAAGTACTGGAGTTTCAGCTTTAGCATCATTCCTTCCAAAGAACACCCAGGACTGATCTCCTTCAGAATGGACTGGTTGGATCTCCTTGCAGTCCAAGGGACTCTCAAGAGTCTTCTCCAACACCACAGTTCAAAAGCATCAATTCTTTGGCACTCAGCCTTCTTCACAGTCTAACTCTCACATCCATACATGACCACAGGAAAAACCATAGCCTTGACTAGATGGACCTTAGTCGGCAAACTAATGTCTCTGCTTTTGAATATACTATCTAGGTTGGTCATAACTTTTCTTCCAAGGAGTCTTTTATGTCATGGCTGCAGTCACCATCTGCAATGATTCTGGAGCCCAAAAAATAAAGTCTGACACTGTTTCCACTGTTTCCCCATCTATTTCCCATGAAGTGATGAGATCAGATGCCATGATCTTCGTTTTCTGAATGCTGAGCTTTAAGCCAGCTTTTTCACTCTCCACTTTCACTTTCATCAAGAGACTTTTTAATTCCTCTTCACTTTCTGCCATGAGGGTGGTGTCATCTGCATATCTGAGGTTATTGATATTTCTCCTGGCAATCTTGATTCCAGTTTGTGCTTCTTCCCATCCATCGTTTCTCATGATGTACTCTGCATAGAAGTTAAATAAGCAGGGTGACAATATACAGCCTTGACGTACTCCTTTTCCTATTTGGAACCAGTCTGTTGTTCCATGTCCAGTTCTAACTGTTGCTTCCTGACCTGCATATCGGTTTCTCAAGAGGCAGATCAGGTGGTCTGATATTCCCATCTCTTTCAGAATTTTCCACAGTTTATTGTGATCCACACAGTCAAAGGCTTTGGCATAGTCAACACAGCAGAAATAGATGTTTTTCTGGAACTCTCTTGCTTTTTCCATGATCCAGCAGATGTTGGCAATTTGATCTCTGGTTCCTCTGCCTTTTCTAAAACCAGCCTGAACATCAGGGAGTTCATGGTTCATGTACTGCTGAAGCCTGGCTTGGAGAATTTTGAGCATTACTTTACTAGCATGTGAGATGAGCGCAATTGTGTGGTAGTTTGAGTATTCTTTGGCACTGCCTTTCTTTGTGTTTGGAATGAAAACTGACCTTTTCCAGTCCTGCGGCCACTGCTGAGTTTTCCAAATTTGCTGGCATATAGAGTGCAGAACTTTCACAGCATCATCTTTCAGGATTTGAAATAGCTCAATAGGAATTCCATCACCTCCACTAGCTTTGTTCATAGAGATGCTTTCTAAGGCCCACTTGACTTCACATTCCAGGGTGTCTGCCTCTAGATGAGTGATCACATCATCATGATTATCTGGGTCATGAAGATCTTTTTTGTACAGTTCTTCTGTGTATTCTTGCCACCTCTTCTTAATATCTTCTGCTTCTGTTAGGTCCATACCATTTCTGTCCTTTATTGAGCCCATCTTTGCATGATATGTTCCCTTGCTATCTCTAATTTTCTTGAAGAGATCTCTAGTCTTTCCCATTCTGTTGTTTTCCTCTGTTTCTTTGCATTGATCGCTGAGGAAGGCTTTCTTATCTCTTCTTGCTATTCTTTGGAACTCTGCATTCAGATGCTTCTATCTTTCCTTTTCTCCTTTGCTTTTCACTTCTTTTCACAGCTATTTGTAAGGCCTCCCCAGACAGCCATTTTGCTTTTTTGCATTTCTTTTCCATGGGGATGGTCTTGATCCCTTTCTCCTGTACAATGTCATGAACCTCATTCCATAGTTCATCAGGCACTCTATCTATCAGATCTAGGCCCTTAAATCTATTTCTCACTTCCACTGTATAATCATAAGGGTTTTGATTTAGGTCATACCTGAATGGTCTAGTGGTTTTCCCTACTTTTTCAATTTAACTCTGAATTTGGTAATAAGGAGTACATGATCTGAGCCACAGTCAGCTCCTGGTCTTGTTTTTGTTGACTGCATAGAGCTTTTCCATCTTTGGCTGCAAAGTATATAATCAATCTGATTTCGGACCTTCTGGTGATGTCCATGTGTAGAGTCTTCTCTTGTGTTGTTGGAAGAGGGTGTTTGCTATGACCAGTGCATTTTCTTAGCAAAACTCTGTTAGTCTTTGCCCTGCTTCATTCTTCATTCCAAGGCCAAATTTGCCTGTTACTCCAGGTGTTTCTTGACTTCCTACTTTTGCATTCCAGTCCCGTGTAATGAAAAGGACACCTTTTTTGGGTGTTAGTTCTAAAAGGTCCTGTAGGTCTTCATAGAACCATTCAACTTCAGCTTCTTCAGTGTTACTGGTTGGGGGATAGACTTGGATTACCACGATATTGAATGGTTTGCCTTGGAAATGAACAGAGATCATTCTGTTGTTTTTGAGATTGCATCCAAGTACTGCATTTCAGACTCTTTTGTTGACCATGATGGCTACTCCATTTCTTCTGAGGGATTCCTGCCCACAGTAGTAGATATAATGGTCATCTGAGTTAAATTCACCCATTCCAGTCCATTTTAGTTCGCTGAGTCCTAGAATGTCGACGTTCACTCTTGCCATCTCTTAAAAGGTCAGTTTTCATTCCAATTCCAAAGAAAGGAAATGCAAAAGAATGCTCAAACTACCACACAATTGCACTCATCTCACATGCTAGTAAAGTAATGCTCAAAATTCTCCAAGCCAGGCTTCAGCAATATGTGAACCATGAACTCCCTGATGTTCAGGCTGGTTTTAGAAAAGGCAGAGGAACCAGAGATCAAATTGCCAACATCTGCTGGATCATGGAAAAAGCAAGAGAGTTCCAGAAAAACATCTATTTCTGCTGTGTTGACTATGCCAAAGCCTTTGACTGTGTGGATCACAATAAACTGTGGAAAATTCTGAAAGAGATGGGAATACCAGACCACCTAACCTGCCTGTTGAGAAATCTGTATGCAGGTCAGGAAGCAACAGTTAGAACTGGACATGGAACAACAGACTGGTTCCAAATAGGAAAAGGAGTACGTCAAGGCTGTATATTGTCACCTTGCTTATGTAACTTATATGCAGAGTACATCATGAGAAACGCTGGACTGGAAGAAACACAAGCTGGAATCAAGATTGCTGGGAGAAATATCAATAACCTCAGATATGCAGATGACACCACCCTCATGGCAGAAAGTGAAGAGGAACTAAAAAGTCTCTTGATGAAAGTGAAAGTGGAGAGTGAAAAAGTTGGCTTAAAGCTCAGCATTCAGAAAACGAAGATCATGGCATCTGGTCCCATCATTTCATGGGAAATAGATGGGGAAACAGTGGAAACAGTGTCAGACTTTATTTTTTGGGCTCCAGAATCACTGCAGATGGTGACTGCAGCCATGAAATTAAAAGATGCTTACTCCTTGGAAGAAAAGTTATGACCAACCTAGATAGTATATTCAAAAGCAGAGACATTACTTTGCCGACTAAGGTCCATCTAGTCAAGGCTATGGTTTTTCCTGTGGTCATGTATGGATGTGAGAGTTAGACTGTGAAGAAGGCTGAGTGCCAAAGAATTGATGCTTTTGAACTGTGGTGTTGGAGAAGACTCTTGAGAGTCCCTTGGACTGCAAGGAGATCCAACCAGTCCATTCTAAAGGAGATCAACCCTGGGATTTCTTTGGAAGGAATGATGCTAAAGCTGGAACTCCAGTACTTTGGCCACCCGATGCAAAGAGTTGACTCATTGGAAAAGACTCTGATGCTGGGAGGGATTGTGGGCAGGAAGAGAAGGGGATGACTGAGGATGAGATGGCTGGATGGCATCACGGACTCGATGGATGTGAGTCTGAGTGAACTCCGGGAGATGGTGATGGACAGGGAGGCCTGGCGTGTTGCGATTCATGGGATCGCAAAGAGTCGGACACGACTGAGCGAATGAACTGAACTGAACTGAACTGTATTTGCCTTGATTCATGGACCGGACATTCCAGGTTCCTATGCAATGTTGCTCTTTATAGCATCAGACCTTGCTTCTATCACCAGTGACATCCACAGCTGGGTATTGTTTTTCCTTTGGCTCCATCCCTTCATTCTTTCTGGAGTTATTTCTCCACTGATCTCCCGTAGTGTGTTGGGCACCTACTGACTGGGGAGTTCCTCTTTCAGAATCCTATCATTTTGCCTTTCATACTATTCACGGGGTTCTCAAGGCAAGAATACTGAAGTGGTTTGCCATTCCCTTCTCCAGTGGACCACATTCTGTCAGCCCTCTCCACCATGACCCGCCTGTCTTGGGTTGCCCCGCCAGCATGGCTTAGTTTCATTGAATTAGACAAGGCTGTGGTCCTAGTGTGATTAGATTGACTAGTTTTCTGTGAGTATTGTTTCAGTGTGTCTGCCCTCTGATGCCCTCTTGCAACACCTACCATCTTACTTGGGTTTCTCTTACCTTGGGCATGGGGTATCTCTTTACGGCTGCTCCAGCAAAGTGCAGCCACTGCTCCTTACCTTCGACGAAGGGTATCTAGTCACCGCCACCCTTCCTGACCTTCAACGTGGGATAGCTCCTCTAGGCTCTCCTGTGCCTGCACAGCCACCGGTCCTTGGACATGCGGTGGCTCCTCCCGGCTGTCACCCCTGACCTCGGATGCGGGGTAACTTCTCCCGGCTGCCCCTGGCCTTGGACACGGGGTGGCTCCTCTCGGCCACACTTAGTGTGCCAGTTGCAGCCACCTGCACTTAATAAGTAATTAAAAATAACTAATTAAATAATGCTGATGGAGGAATATATGTGGACTAACTAGCTATATTAGTCAGTCAATTCTGCCTTTGTGTGAACAAGATAGAAAATTACCTTAAGTCTAAATTTCAACATCCATTGAAATAGACCCCTAGGCTAAAGGATTCTAAGCCTGCCTGTGTTGTCACCTAACTTGAACTAGGTCAGCTGAATGATGCTGCTAGAATATCATTACATTGGCATTGAGTGGATATGTTGTGAAAAACACAGTATCAGAAAGCACAGAGGGCTGGGTTTCACCAGTGTGACAGAATATGTTGCTGGATGCATTTTTCGCTACTTACTAATAAATATATGTGTGTCAGAATTCAGCTGAGACTTGTTTTAAATGTGACTTGAGCCAAACTTGTGAGGGGAAAAAAACCCTAGAGCCCTCCAATCTATTGGCAGTCTCAGATATCTACCAAAATGTGTCTCATAATTGTGAGCGTGGCCACCTTGGCTCTGGATGGGTTGCAGCAAAGGGTTCGTTATGGGAGTCTGAGTGTCAAGATCAAGTGATTGAGATGGCTGGGGGTGCAAGCTGGACACGCAGGTATTTTCAGGCCCACCAGGATCCCTCCATCACTTACTGGGATCTGCTGCTTGGTAATGGCTGGTTGTGCTTTGTAAGAAGCAGTGGAGTCTGTGTCACCTCTCTTTGAATCTGAATGGATTCTCAGACTGCTTTGACCCATAGAACATGGAAGAAGTTATAACATTGCCATTCTCTAGGCCCTCCAGGACTAAAGGGAAAGGCAACATAAACTTCCTGGGTGTTGAAACCCAGCCTCCATTCTGAGAAAGGCTGCACAGCCCAGTGTAGAGGCCCCTGAGTTTTTCATCTGAGCCCTGAGCTGACAGCCAATATGGTAAATCCTCTACATGGGAACTGTCAAGTTGCAGACTTTCAAAGATGTGAACATGCATCTGATTCCAGCAAGGTATCAGAACCTATGCCATCAGCATCAGGCATGAGTGAAACTGCAGCTCGCCCTCCATCTCCTATTGCTGACAATCATTCAGCTTTACCGTCTTCTACCTCCTCTACCTCCTCTGATGGGTCAGAGATAAAGAATCCGCCTGAAATGCAGGAGATCCAAGTTCCATTCCTGGGTTGGGAAGATCCCCTGGAGAAAGGAATGGCAGTACTCCAGTATTCTTGCCTGGAGAATTCCATGGACAGAGGATCCTGGTGGACTACAGTCCATGGAGTCGCCAAGAGAAGGACATTACTGAGCGACTAACACACTACAGCTGGTATCTCCTCACCCTTCTCCAGTAGTAACTCTTCTTGCCTGTTCACTGGATGCCAGCCCCTGGGTGCCAGCTATCGTATTACACTACTGTACTTTTCAAAATACTGTACTATAAGATCAACAATGTTTTCTGTAAAGAAAAAAAGATTAAATGATTGATTGAATGGAAGCAGTGACAGTGTGAAAGGATTCAGAAATTATACTGGAGCATGGATCCCTATGGTGGGCCAGTCCATTGACCAAATAGAGGGATCTGTAGAGAGCACCATTTTAAAGAGGGCAATGATGAGTAGGATTTCATATAGATTGAGTTTGAGCTGCTAGGAAGAGTTAAGAGTTAAAGCAAATCAGTGTCTGGAAACTCAGGGTTGGAGTGGTGGACAGGGAGGCCAGGAAAAGCACAGTTTTCTTTTTAGGTCAGTACATAAAGGTGATGGATGAAGCTTTAGAGCAATAGAACTATAACAAAAAGGAGAGAGAAGGAACAGGCTGAGTAGGTGTTTGGTAAAGGAGGGTAATAAATAATCGAAGGAAGGAGGAACTAGGAGGGTGGATCAGAGGAAAGTCTTGGAGAGCAAAAATTCTGTTTTGAAATAGGGCTATCTGGGAATGTTTGTGTGTGTGGAAAGAATGCAAGGAGCAGCAACAACCTGACAATGCTAAAGAAAGAGCCATACATTATTCAAATCCAGCACAGAGTGTACTCATATAAATACCTGCATTTCAGGCACGTTGGAGAAAGATTGACGAGGTCTGATAGCTATGGATAGACCAACAGGCCTCTGATCTGGAAGTCTAGGGGATGGGCTCCAAACGCACTGCAAGAGACAGCTGTTAATAAAACACAGCTAAACAACTCTAAATTATGTTAGTATTATTATGTATATTGAGGTTGGTCATATCTTTATAATTGCTTTTATTGAACCTGAAAATAGTCAATAATTATATAAAATTTGGAAAATACACCTCGTTAAAAAGAATTTAATTGTTTAAAAAGAATTAAAATTCACCTATTACCCATTTCTCTAACCACTGTTATCCTTTTGATATATTTCCTTCCAGTTTGTGGTACTTTCATTTGTACATAGTTGAGATTATATTGTATAATTTATCCTTCTTTTTGCCTTTAACATTGTACAGTAAACATTTCTCCAAATCATTTTAAGTGTTTAGAATATTAACTTTTTATGGCTGCAAGACATTCCACTGAGTATGTGTACTATAAATTATTTCTCCTTTCACATACAATTGGGCATTCATGAATATTCCACTTGTATAACAATAGTAAATAATACGATAAATAAAAGTTATTTTATTGGTGCTTTTTGGGCTGCTTTTTCTTCATATATATTCATAGAACTGGAACTACCAGGTCAAAGCACATTATCATTTTAAGACTGTGAGTGTGGGTGTTTGTCAAACCATTTTCTAAAGCATGACACCATTGTGCTGTCAGGAGCTGTATTGTAAGCTGGAAGAAACACCTCAGAGAACCTAGTATGGAATACATATGTGACTTTTTCTACACCCAGGTTGAATCTTAGCAAACAATGGTTATATTTTTTGCCCAAAGTCTTTGGGATTCCATGACTTTTGGATCATCAAGAAAGTCTGAAAATGAGAAAGCAAACATATTCAGCAAATAACAGCTTCAATGTCCAGGTCTAGGATGGCCTGAGAGTTGCTGAAAACATCCATAAACAAAGATCGGCTCTCCCAGCAAACACCCAAGGGCTTGGGCAGGTTTTAACTGGAACATGAGGGATGTCTTTTATCCTCTGATTAATATTTTAGGGTTTTTTGTTTTTGTTTTTGTTTTGGTCTGGGAGTTATTTGTATAGTACCATCACATAATATCTCGGTTGGTCGGTCGGTGAAGTCGCTCAGTCGTGTCCTACTATCTACTAATTTAATCTGTAATGCCCTGTGTGGCCATACATTGTCGCTTATATTTAGAATCAGTTGTCTTTCTTCAAGTATCAGGCAAATTTCAAACCCCACTAAGCCAGAGAGAATACATGTGTGTTTTTTTCTAACCCTGCCATTAGATAAAACACACACACACATATTTTAGAAACCCACCCTGAAAAATATGGCCTTTGCTTAAAAAAAAAAAAAAAAGACAGTTTACACTGCTGTGTAGCAAAGACCATATTTTCTTGTATTTAGGAACAAAGACATGTCAAGCTTTATTGAGCACATCACTAACTATATAACTAGCGTTAAACACTCTATTTGCAACTGTTGCTGTGTATTTTGTGTGTGATTATCACCCCTAGATCTGCATCCTATAAAAAGATATTTCTGTTTGCTTAATTATAAAGCTCTTTATGAACAGGCTCATCTGTAAATAGCTTGGTGCAGCTGAAATAGAAATATAATTATAATGAAGGCAGATGTTTGTAAGATACTGGCTCATGAAACTTGTTCAGAATCTACAAAGGAGAAACGTGAGCGTGTGTGTTTACTGTGGGGCCAGAGCTAGAGCAAGCAGTCTTTGCCTCTAGACTTATTTTAGAGTCGTCTCATTTACTCTCAACCTTTGCTTTCCTAGATCTCTATAATTTTGAAAAGGAGTGGCTTACCTCTTCTTATTACTGAGCTACAGGGAAAGCTGATTTATAGGAGCATTTGAGACAAAGCCAAAAGAATAAAATCATGAAGCTGGATTTGGGGGGAAGAACTGATGTCTGAGGCTATGGTTCCATCAATGACACAACTTGGGCTGAGTTTTAGTGGCTAGAGATTGGGGATTGAAGAATTCATTGTGGTTAAGATGACATTATTTCGGTGATTAATTTTTTTCCGTGTTAATACAAATTTTCTCAAGGACACATGAGAAAGTGCTAACATATGGAGAGAAGAAGTTTAAAAAAGTGGTTTTAACCAATCTCCATCTGAAAAGTGAATATATTGATAAATGACTCTAGTAAACTGATACCTAGAGAACCCATGGATGGAGGAGCCTGGTGGGCTGCAGTCCATGGGGTCGCTATGAGTTGGACACAACTGAGCGACTTCACTTTGACTTTTCACTTTCATGCAGTGGAGAAGGAAACGGCAACCCACTCCAGTGTTCTTGCCTGTTGGGCTGCCATCTATGGGGTCGCACAGAGTCAGACATGACTGAAGTGACTTAGCAGGAGCAGAGATTTGGGCAGAGGCAGGAGTTCATATGAGGTTTTAAAGTTAAGACATATTCATCCAATCAAATAATTATTTCCAGGCCAATAATGAGCTGTTTTATTGAAAGTTTGATTTAAACTAAATTCTGTCTGAATTCTTTTTCAATGAGAAGGGTCTTAAATTACTGTTTTTGATTTGTCCAATTTTTCTGAGTCATTACTGTCTTCAAGTTTTTTAAGCACTATGAAAATGTTAGTGTTTACTTTTTAAGTTGTTAAATAAATGAGTGAATTAAAAAACAGGTTAATCTCCCTGAGCTAACCCATCTGGGGGCACACTCCTTGTGGTCATGCTTTCAAGTCATTTGCAGCTATGTGTTGGCATTTCAGAATTTGTGTTTTGTGTTCATTGATAAGGAAAAGCTGTGTCCTATAAGAAAAAAGGTAATGTACCCTCCCTTCAAGCTTGGTGCAGGAACTTTCCAAGAGCCATTTTCACCACACTTGGAGTCTTTTTCTTTTTAGTTTACAACCTGTCTGGAAAGACTGAGGACAAGAGGAGAAGCGGCTGGCAGAGGATGAGATTGTCAAATAACATCACTAATTCAATGGACTTGAGTTTGAGCTAGCTCCAGGAGACAGTGAAAGATAGGGAAGCCTGGTGTACTGCAGTTCATGGGATCACAAAGAGTTGGACACAACTTGGCAACTGAACAACAGCTGCCATCTTATTCTCCGGAAACTTGAATTGCCTCAAAAAGCACTTGAGCACACTTAATATTTGGTTCTGAAACATAATTTTACATGTGATATCTGCTCAGGACCCAGGCACTCAATTTTTTTCAAATTTTGGAGAGTCAATGGTAGAACAATCTTGTGTCCTACAGAGGCACAGGGGAGCCCCTGGAGGAAGAGAACCCACTCCGAGGGGAGCCGGGTTGGGTGACAGCTCTGGAAAGAACATCAGTTCCCTTATAATGGATGGACCCTTCGCCTGAGGCTGAGCTGTGGGGGTGATACATCTCAGACTTGGAACATTATCTCACAAAGTTTAGCTCATATTATCATGGACAGTAGTTCCTTTGGAATTTCCTTTGTTCCTTTGGGCTCATTTACAAGAACTCTGATGAGCTGTGTTGGTTAGAGTGAGACAGAAATGCAGGAGGGGTTTTCCTTTAGGATCAGAACAATCCTGGCATTGCCACTTAAACCCTGAAGAGCAAGATGCCACGAGAGTGCAAAGAGGTCACAGGAAAAAGCAATTTGGCAAGCAGAGCTCCACACCTCTGGCTCGGTTGGGATGAGAACTCAGGGTAAATAAATAAAGATGTGATACACGCACACACAGGAATACTATTCAGCCATAAAATATAAAATCTTGTCATTTTTTACAATATAGATGCAACTTGAGGGATCATGGCATGTGATAACATCAGATGGAGAAACACAAACCATATGATTTCACTCATATGTGAAATATAACAAACAAAATAAATGAACAAGCCAAACTAAATAAAAACAAACACACA
The DNA here is from genome assembly GCF_032405125.1 of Capricornis sumatraensis. Classification (NCBI taxonomy): domain Eukaryota; kingdom Metazoa; phylum Chordata; class Mammalia; order Artiodactyla; family Bovidae; genus Capricornis; species Capricornis sumatraensis. Next base: position 17,638,926 of record NC_091069.1, on the reverse strand, counting down.
GACACAGAAAACAGAGTGCTGGTTACCAAAGGGATGAGGGAGGAGATGAAATGGGTAAAGGGGGTCACCTGTGTGGTGATGAACCAATGACACCTCAATATAAAAAAAAGATCATTCTCCAGAAGGCTAATGTGGCTTCTCAAGAAGGAAAAAGAAGAACCCAGGGAGCATGCAGCTTTGACCAAACTAGCAGCCAGCTTAGAACCTTGAGCAGCAGACACCAGAATGAGCAGCAGACACCAGGGTGAAGCTGACCTTCTCATCACAGAGCAGGTGCAAACAGTTCAGGGGCCACAGATCCACTGAGCCTGAATTCTGCACCATCGCGATGTTTCCATTCAGATGGTACAGTCTCTATGGTTTTGATAGATACCATACTGCTGCTGCTACCCTAACTGCAGCTGCTACTATTGATACTTCTGTTATTGCTACTGCTCCTATTGCTGCTGCTTTGACTATAACTACTCCTAGTGACTACTACTGGAAAAGGCAATGGCACCCCACTCCAGTACTCTTGCCTGGGAAATCCCACGGACAGAGAAGCCTGGTGGGTTGCAGTCCATGGGGTCGCTAAGGGTCGGACATGACTGAGCGAATTCACTTTCACTTTTCACTTTCAGGCATTGGAGAAGGAAATGGCAACCCACTTCAGTGTTCTTGCCTGGAGAATCCCAGGGATGGTGGAGCTTGGTGGGCTGCCATCTATGGTGTTGCACAGAGTTGGACACGACTGAAGCGACTTAGCAGCAACAGCAGCAGTGACTACTGCTGCTGCTACTGCTTTATCAATACTACTGCTATAACTATGCTGTTGCTACTACTACTATTGATATTGCTTTTATTGCTACTGCTACTATTACTGCTACTACTAGTATTGCTACTGATATTGCTGCTACTGTTACCTATCGTTACTGCTGCTTCACAGTCACATCTCACTTAATCTAGGGGTCCCCAACTCCCAGGCCATGGGCCATTATGGGTCTGTTCACCCAGCAGAGGTGAGTGGCAGGTGAGAGAGTTAAGTGTCATCTCTATTTGCAGCTGCCCCGCAACATGCTTGAATCATCCTGAAATCATCTCCCTGCCCTCTTCCCCCCACGGCCCATGGAACATTTGTCTTCCACAAAACCAATCCCTGGTGCCAAAAAGTTTGGGGGCTGCTGACTTAATCCTTAAAAACTGACTTGAAGGAAGGGTCATTAGCATCACTTTAGGGACAGAGAAGTGGCCGCACAGCTGACGAGCAGACAAGCAAGAACCATCCAGTTGCGTCTGCGCTCTTTCCACGGTTCCTTGTGCATGCTCTGCCTGGATAGTTAATATGTTGGTTATTTTAGAGTAGAAAGGAAATATGGAAATTATCTAGTCAAATCTGCCAATTATACAGAAAATAAAATGAAGCCTTGATTGGTTAGAGATTTCTAATTTGAGCAATAAGGACATGAATGTGGAAATCTGAGGTATGAGGTGTTAAAATGCTGTAGCAGTTATTCCCTTGCAATCTGAGCATTTGATCTCACATTAAATAAATTCAAATTATTTCATATAAATTAGTATGATTTATATTCTTAAAAGTAGGAAATCTTCTAAGAGAGACTATCTCCTTGCATTTAAAAAAATAAAAACTTGATAGGGAATGAGGAAAAGGAGGGCTTGCTTATTTTAGAAAAACACAACAGGTAGTGTGCTTTCAGGACCTCCTTCATTTCTTACATTGTTATAAATATCAGGTATCAAAAAGTCTACAAACAATAAATGGTGGAGAGAGTGTGGAGAAAAGGAAACCCTCTTACACCGTTGGTGGGAATGTAAACTGATACAGCCACTATAGAGAACAGGATGGAGATTCTTCAAAAAATGAAAAATAGAGCTACCATATGATCCAGCAATCCCATTCCTGGGCATATATCCAGAGAAAACCATAATTCACAAAGATGCATGCACCCCTATATTCATCGCAGCACTATTAACAATAGCCAAGCTGTGGAAGCAACCTAGATGTCCATCGACAGATGAATGGACAAAGAGCATGTGGTAGACGCATACAATGGAATATTACTCATCCATGAAAAGGAACAAAAGAATGCCATTTGCAGCAACATGGATGGATCTAGAGATTGTCAAACTAAGTGAAGTAAGTCAGAGAAAGACAAATATCATATGGTATCACTCATATGTGGAATCTAATTTTTAAAAAAATGATGCAACTGAGCTTATTTGCAAAATAGAAACAGACTTACATATATCGAAAACAAACTAATGGTTACCAAAGGGGAAACATGGGAAGGATAAATTAGGAGCTTGGGGTTAACACACATACACTACTCTCTCTCTATATATATAAGATAGATGACTAACTAGTACAGGGAACTCTACTCAATATTCTGTGATAAGCTGTAAGGGAAAAGAATCTGAAAAAAATGAATATATGTATACTTATGATTGAATCACTTTTGCTGCACCTGAAACTATAACAACATTGTAAATCAACTATACTCCAATAAAATTAAAAAACAAACAAATGCAAAACTATGTTCTATACAATGAGCTTCTCTGGTGGTTTATATGGTAAATAATCTGTCTCCAATGAGGGAGACCTGGGTTTGATCCCTGGGTCAGGAAGATTCTCTGGAGAAGGGAATGGCAAACCACTCCCGTATTCTTGCCTGGAAAATCCCATGGATGGAGGAGCCTGGCAGGCTACAGTCCATGGGGTTGTTGAGTCAGACCTAACTGAGTGACTAACACTCAGCACAACCCATGTTCTATACAAACATACCATTATTTTACGATCAAGGAAAAAATAGTGGTTGAATGCTTCCATGAAAGCTTCATACATTTGTAGTTGTGTTGTGCCCCAGACATGCACTGTAACACATGTAGCCCACTTAATGTAATTCTTTACTTGTCACCTCCTTTGCACTGATTTGCTTCTGCTTTTCTTGTCAAACTAGGTCCTCATTAAGAGCAGGAAATATAGTTTGCTTATCTATCTATTCCTATGTCTTGCAGGGTGCCTGGCACACACTCTGCCTCAATATGGGTTCATGAAACTGAATCATGTTTCTAAAATACAGCACTGAAATGCTCTGCACCAATCTGAAGACACTGTGTGGCCTAGCTAAAAGCGTAGCTAAGTAGTGAAGAATTTGACCAACCTCTGAGGATATTAACTTCAGAACTTTGATCACTAGAAACATTGCCTAAAACCCCTGACACCCAAGACAGTCCTGACTAGTCAGCTGGCATCAAGTGTAGTGAAAATTCTCTCCAAAGCACATGGGGAATTTGGCTGTTAAGTCACCATCAGCTACAAACTAATGCACTGCCAGGCTGTATGATTGATGTCTGAGCTGTAATAATGGTTGCGTTTGCGTGCGACTCCTTGGCATTCCCATGACATGACCACCACATTGGCACAGCTGGAAAATGGTGAGAATGAAGTAGGAATTTGCAAACTTTTAGAGAAGCTTTGTGTTTTGTATCCATATGAACTGAGGACTCCTCTCCTTTCTGCTGAAGTGGAACTAAAAGACTCCTCTCTGAAACTTCTGTGGAGTTTCTGTGGTTTTGTGGTGCATGCCCAGGTTCAGGTCCGCTCTGACCCTTCTTCTGTCTCTGAGTGCAGAGGCCCAGCTGGGGCTCCCAAAAGAAATTTCTGGGCGAGAATGCACCCAGAAATTTACATTAAGAAAGGTGCTTTACATTAATAAGGTCACCTTCTTCCCTCTGCCCACCTCCAGCTATTCCAAGCTTGTCCCCATCTCATCCATCCCCACTGGGCCTGTGCTTATAGTCTGACACACAAGTCACCACCAAATAAATCCTTTCTATTTGTTCTATTATATTTTGTTTTCATGTTATCCTCACAGATTGTAATTTCCTCAGAGCAGGAGTCCTGTCTAAAAACCCTCTTTGTCTTGAAAGACCTATTATAGAGCAGGTTAAAAAGTAGGTTGTTATTAAACATTGGATAACTTCACGCCTAGAAGTTGGAAGTATATCACATGAAGTTTACACAACAGTAAGAAATATTCGGAGAGTTGAGATTCAATGATTCTACATAATCTATATTTGAGAACTAAATTCAAGTGCTCTTTTATCAACACACTGTCTGTTACCCCAGATATTTCCAAGGCTGATATTTCCAAGGCTTTTAGAAGTGGTTTCAGAACCCAGGGAAAAATTTTTGACCTGCCAATAAGGTTTGATTTTACACACAACAGTCCAGGCTCTACACATGATCATAATTTATACCATTAAAATGGCAACCCACACCAGTGTTCTTGCCTGGAGAATCCCAGGGATGGCGGAGTCTGGTGGGCTGCCGTCTATGGGGTCGCACAGAGTCGGACACGACTGAAGCGATTTAGCAGCAGCAGCACCCTCTTTTTAGTTGTCTGGTGGTTCAGTTCAGTTCATTTCAGTTGCTCAGTTGTGTCTGACTCTTTGTGACCCCATGGACTGTAGCATGCCATGCCTCCCTGTCCATCACCAACTCCCAGGGTTTACTCAAAGTCATGTCCATTGAGTCGGTGATACCATTCAACCATCTCATCCTCTGTTGTCCCTTTCTCTTCCTGCCTTCAATCTTTCCCAGCCTCAAGATCTTTTCAAATGAGTCAGTTCTTTGCATCAGGTGGCCAAAGTTTTGGAGCTTCAGCTTCAACATTAGTCCTTCCAGTGAATATTCAGGATTGATTTCCTTCAGAATGGACTGGTTGGGTCTCCTTGCTGTCCCAGGGACTCTCAAGAGTCTTCTCCAACACTGCAGTTCAAAAGCATCACTTCTTCAGTGCTCAGCTTTCTTAATGATCCAACTCTCATATCCATAATGACTACTGGAAAAGCCATAGCTTTGACTCGACAGGCCTTTGTGGGCAAAGTAATGTCTCTGCTTTTGAATATGCTGTCTAGGTTGGTCATAAGTTTTCTTCCAAGGAGCAAACATCTTTTAATTTCATGACTGCAGTCACCATCTGCAGTGATATTGGAGCTCCACACCCCTCCCCCCCCCAAATAAAGTCTGTCACTGTTTCCACTCTTTCCCCATCTATTTGCATGAAGTGTTGGGACCAGATTCCATGATCTTAGTTTTCTGAATGTTGAGTTTTAAGCCAGCTTTTTCACTCTCCTCTTTCACTTTCATCAAGAGGCTCTTTAGTTCTTCTTAGGTTTCTGCTACAAGTGTGGTGTCATCTGCGTATCTGAGGTTATTGATATTTCTTCCAGCAATCTTGATTCCAGCTTGTACTTCTTCTAGCCCAGCATTTTTCATGATGTACTCTGCATATAAATTAAATCAGCATGGTGACAATATACTACCTTGGTGTATCCCTTTCCCTATTTGGAACCAGTCTGTTGTTCCATGTCCAGTTGCTTCCTGTCCTGCATACAGGTTTCTCAAGAGGCAGGTCAGGTGGTCTGGTATTCCCATCTCTTTCAGAATTTTCCACAGTTTATTGTGATCACATAGTCAAAGTCTTTGGCCTAGTCAATAAAACAGAAATAGATGTTTTTCTGGAACTCTCTTGCTTTTGCAATGATCCAACTGATGTTAGCAATTTGATCTCTAGTTCCTCTGCCTTTTCTAAATCCAGCTTGAACATCTGGAAGTTCACAGTTCACCTACTGTTGAAGCCTGGCTTGGAGAATTTTGAGCATTACTTTGCTAGTGTGTGAGATGAGGGCAATTGTGTGGTAGTTTGAGCATTCTTTGGCATTGCTTTTCTTTGGGATTGGAATGGAAACTGACCTTTTCCAGTTCTGCGGCCATGAGCGCAGCACTTTCACAGCATCATCATTTAGGATTCAAAATCGCTCAACTGGATTTCCATCACCTCCACTAGCTTTATTTGTAGTGATGCTTCCTAAGGTACACTTGACTTTGCATTCCAGGATGTCTGGCTTTAGGTGACTGATCACATCATTGTGATTATCTGGGTTGTGAAGATCTTTTTTTTTTTAATAGTTCTTCTGTGTATTCTTGCCACCTCTTATTAATGTTTTCTGATTCTGTTAGGTCCATACCATTTCTGTCCTTTATTGTGCCCATCTTTGCATGAAGGGTTCCCTTGGTATCTCAAATTTTGCTGAAGAGATCTTTGGTCTTTCTGATTCTATTTTTTCCTCTATTTCTTTGCATTGATCACTGAAGAAGGCATTCTTATCTCTCCTTGGTATTCTTTGGAACTCTGTATTCAAATGGGTATCTCTTTCCTTTTCTTGTTTGCCTTTCGCTTCTCTTCTTTTCATAGCTATTTGTAAGGCCTCCTCAGACAACCATTTTGCCTTTTTGCATTTCATATCTGGTGGTAGCAAAACTCAGATATTTTCAGCCACTAATCAATGGTTGACTAGACTGGCCTCTCGAGAGACCTCAATTTCTTTACTGGAGAGACTCTGTGAAGAATCTCTCGACTCTTTACTGGAGATTTTTATTTTATTTGAGTTGAGCTTAATGTATCCCTATCCTTCTTCAAGAGTCACTGGGAACTGGAAGGGAAGCATCAATTTTGGAGAAGGTGCTAAGAAAGAAGGGGTGAAGCCTGCTGGCCATGTCAGACTGGAGGCCTCATAAAGCAAGGCTGGGTTTTATCACTCTCTCCTCTTGGCCTAGTTGGAAATCAGACAATATTGACTGAATCCATGATGAATAACGGGGTTGAAGGAGAGGGAAGAGATTTCCCTGTTAATGAAAGATTCAGTATACAGAGAAATTTAGTTGTGGAGGACAGACCTCTGGTGTTCTGTCTCACCATGATATGCTTGGTAATGGGCACAGCTTAGCAAAGTGTGCTTTATGCACAAACGTCACTCATTGTTTAAAGATTCTGGCCAGGTGTCAGCCAGCCTGGGCCAGGGAGAACAGTTGGCCTGTTCGCCATCATCTGTCATGCCTGTGGACTCCAGGGACCAGGACATTTACACTCAAAATCACAAAGAGAATTAGCACATTAACGCCTTTGTTCCTAACCACCAAGGCCATTCATCTAGTCCCAGCCTGGCTTCAAGGTCCCTGGAAGCTCTGCCAGCCTCCCCACCTGCCCACCACTTTGTTCTAAGACTTCTCAACAATATCTTGCATTGGCTGCCTCTAGCTGGTTTTGTGATTGTTCAGAAGCCCACAGCATGATTCGACCCTCCCTCAGCAGACAGCATCATTGGGTATAATGAGGGCTTTTATCTTCCGTTTCTGTTTTTGGTATATTTTTTTCAATAAAATCAGAGTTTGGTTTCAGTTTAATTCAAGAAACATTCATCTAGGGCTTTTAGTGCTTCTTGATGGAGATAAAGAGAGATTGCACAAAGGATGCATGTCTGCCCCTCTATTCTGGACTGGGTTTGGGAGGAGAGAGTGGATTAATCCTTAAGTTCTATCCTTGCCCAGTATTTTGTGTGCTTCATTATGAGTTTTATTTCTGGAAGGAGTCTGTGAGCCAGGCACTGTGCCAATGCCCTTACAGTTCTCCTTTGATCTCTTCACTACATCTTTAAGGAGATATCATCATTCTTACTTTATAGGTCAAGAAAGTGAAATTCAGGCTCAGAGGGGTTGGATACTATGCCCAAAGCATCCTGCAGAGAAGAGAAGTCAATTTCTCAAGCATATGGAACCAGTAAGTGACTGGAGACAGGACCTGAACATAAGCCAGTGGGACACCTCCATCCTAGTCATCAACACAGAAGATTGTCCAAACACTTTACAAACAATAAGAGGATGATCTATGTTATGGCTGGGATGGCTTTACAATATGTTTGTAAAGATGAGGTAGACAGACCTTAAAAACAAGCAAGATAAGATAACATACGATTAAGTGCTAAAGTAGACTAGGGGTAATTGATTTCATGCCCCAGGAAACCTTTGCAATCCTGTCCAGTTCTATTATTTTCACATCATCAGAGAAGAGACTGAAGATTATTGACATTTCACATCTTGTACAAAGCACCAAAATTTCCACCAAAGTCAGAGCCGTCACACAATTCTAAGTTACCTTAATGCCGAGCTGTGATCCATTTTGATGTATCTTCCTGCCTTGATGGCTTCTCAGAATCAAATTTTATCATGAAACTTTGTCAGTTTGGGGTAGGTAGTGGCTTAGATGGGAAAGAATCTCCCTGCCATGCAGGAGGTGCAGGGTCCACCCCTGGGTCGGAAAAATCCCCTGGAGAAGGCAATGACTACCCACTACAGTATTCTTGTCTGGAGAATTCCACGGACAGAGGAGCTTGGTAGGCGACAATCCATGGGATCGCCAAGAGTCGGAAATGATCGAACTACTAACACTTTCACTTTCATGTCCAGTTGTGTATTTCAATTTAGGGAAACAAAGCAGCTTACCTACAGGACTTCTCTTAGCTAATATCCTAATTCTTATCATCTAAATTTTGCAGCCCTATCTGGGTGAATCTTCAAGGCTCAATGTCTTACCAAAAATGTGTAATGTCAGTCTGAACTGGTATTTACAAATGAAGAGATGTTATTACTGGGGTAATTTGGTTAAATGAATATTGTGCCAAATTATCTCAAATTTATAACACTTATAACAATTTTATGGAAAATTGCTTCCAGAATTATACCCTTATAAAGCACACACATTAATAACACACCACAAGGACACATAAATTATATGAGAGTCATATCTTTTTGCACTTGCATACATTGAATAATGTGATGTTTTTGCAAGAGTCAAAGATATACTATGTTATTAAAACATACTGGCATTTTTAAATGCTACATAAATATCACTGTGGAAAAACAGATACCAAAATAATAATGACATGGTCTTTTGAGGAAGATGAAATTTATTCCCCCTTTATAGAGAAAAGAAAAAAAAATAATACCACACATATAAAGAAAGATGAGTTCCAAATATGAATTGGAAAGTGATAGGCACAGTTGTGTTATTTCATTTAGTTTGTTACACTGAAATTAAAAGATGGATATGATCATCAAAAGTATGAAGAATTCAGTTATCTAGAAACAAGATAGAAGCACTTCTTTCCATTATTTCCTGGGAACAGTGGCTGCTTTGCCAAAGTGATAAATGAGTAGTGAGCCTAAGTCTAGAATTGGGGGGTGAGCACCTCTGTTGCTCAGATAGACAGGCATGCAGAATGGTGCAGAGGCCCACCAATGCCCAGTGCTGTCTGTGTGTATTTCCACTCATGCTTCTGTTAATCCTAATTTTTATGTTTAGAATCTTCACCCTTCTTGCCCTATACTCTCTTCTCCCTGTGATGTTCTGGGGAACGCAACCTCATCTTTCAGGATTTGGTTCAACAGTCACCATATCTTTAAAGTCTTTTCTGACTCTTATCATGTAATTGCTGCTTCCTCATTTGGCTTCCCCCCGAACCCTCTTGAATGTCCTTGTTGGTCTCCACTGTGGTCTCTCCACTCGACTATGACCAGTCTGAATCATCTCTGTGAACCTAACACCATCACTGTGACTAAGTCAGATAGTGCGTAACTGTTGAATGATGGGTTGAATGAGTGAATGAATGGGAAGTGAAGCACAGAGCTAACTGAGAGCCCAGGGTGCATAAAAGGCACATCCCTCAACATCAGTACTACCAGCTGTACCATCAATACTATCATGCACTTGGGATAGAACATTTCATTTGCATAGCTGTGAGGAGACCAAGGGTTTCCCTGGTGTCTCAGTGGGTAAAAGAATCCATCTGCAATCAGGAAGACCCCCTGGATGGGGGGTGTGGCAATCCACTCTAGTATTCTTGCCTGGAGAATCCCATGGTCAGAGGAGACTGGCAGGCTACAGTCCATGGGGTCACAAAGAGTCAGACACGACTGAAGCGACTGAGCGAGCATGCATGAAGTAGGCTAGATATTTTTTTGTCTTCTAACACCTTCTTCATATTCCATAAAGAAGGCAATCTGTTGACAGGCTTCAAATGTAGATCAGCTGCCTACTTTTTTTGAGGTGGAGCAAGTAACTGCCAGCTACAACTGATCTCATTGTTGTAGGAATTTGGTAGCAAGACTCTCACTCAAATTATGCCAACTAATTAGCCACCTTCTGTGACTATGCCTGAAAAAATCAGCCTCAGTTCTAGAAAAACATCCTCTTTCTCTTTTTTCAATCCTCCCTTCTCTCCTCTTCTTTCCTTTTTTCCTCCCTCAAAGATTTTTTGAAGGACTACTGTGTTCAAGTCGCCATGACAACTGTTATGGACACAAATATTAACAAAGCCCATGTAACTAGAGCACATTATTTTCTCTTTGACAGAGAAAAGGAGTTCTCACCCTCATTCACGTCTGTCCCCTTGTGAATGAAAAGCTAGACAAGACTTCCGCTCCTGTTACAGCTTTTATGGGCCAAGGACTTGGTTTTGACCTGTGCAATTGTACGTGGAAGTAATGGATCCCATTTCAAGACTGGCTTTTCAATCTTTCTGCAACATTATCTGAGTTTTCTTTCTTTTCCCCATTGGCCAACTGGATTTAGTGGATTCAAGACAGAACTGAGACGTCAGAATTTTATACAAGTAGATGGAGCCCTGAATGGAGCAAAATACCTTCTCTCCCACCTCCACTAACACAGACAACCGATGATAGACTATGAGAAGAGCAAAAAATGATGATGAAGTCAGTGAGACTGAGGAATTATTCATCAAAACAGTCAGTCCACCCTGAAAGAACCGACAATAAATTCTAACATTTCCATGTCCACCTATATTTTTCCTTCCTTTCCGTTCTACTTAAGAGACATCATTCTTCTGGTGTAGGACCACTTCCTCCCACTTAGCTAGAAATTTTGTTTTCTCTTCAAATCCTTCCATCATACATGAAACACATTCAAATCTGCATCATTTAAAAAAAATGAGACAAAACACCCTTCTGTGAAAACTTTTCCCTTTTGTTGCAACTCAACAACTTTCTCCTTTTTAATTAAACGTCTTGAAATATTTGTGTGCAATTTATTTTCTCAATTCTATTAACTTCTAAACCCACTGCAGTGTGAATTCTCTATGCCTTCTGCCCTCCTGCCATGAAATTGGTGTTACTCAGACCACACCAATCTCTCTACCTTTTTCTTTTCTTTTAGAAAACCCTGAGATATAGGCTCGAACCCAGGTTTCCCGCATTGCAGGCAGATTCTTTACCAGCTGAGCCACAAGGGAAGCCCAAGACATGGGCTGGGTCCTTTCTAAAGTAGATGAAAGTGTTTTACACTATCCTGGGAAATCCCATGGACAGAGGAGCCTGACAGGCTACAGTTCATGGGGTCAAAGAGTTGGTCATGACTGAGCAAATAAATCACCACCATCAAGACATATAATATTAATACTTATCTTACTCGACTTTTCAATAGCCCTTGGCATTGTTGAACTTTCTTCTTTCTTGAACAAAAATCTATCCCTTTGGCCTCCTTGATGACACAATCTCCAGAGTCTATTTCTGGCTCCCTGGCTATCTTTCTGATTTCAAGCATCTCTCTTTTTTTCCCAACCCTTAAATACTGTCATCCTAAGCCACACCATAACTTTTCCTGGCTCCCAAGTCTGTGTCTGCTAGGCAGGCTCATTCCACTCTCCTGGCTCTGAGAACTACTAGAAGCTGACCACTCCAGCTCTTTCTCTAGCTAGAATGCTTTCTTCAGCTCCAGAAGCATTTGTCAAATTGCCTTCTTGACATCTCCTCCTGGGTATTCCTTAGGGGCTTCAAAGTGGAGAATTCCCAGCCTGGCTACATACCCTGTCCTTCTCTCAGTGACATGGCCATTGTCATCCTCAATGCTTCTGGCTTCTTTCATTGTTGTTTAGTCACTCAGTCATGTCTGACTCTTTCGTGACCCCCTGGACTGTAGTCTACCAGGCTCCTCTGTCCACGGGATTCTCCAGGCGAGAATACCAGAATAGGTTGCCATGCCCTCCTCCAGGGGATCATCCCGATCCAGGGATTGAACTAATGTCTCCTACACTGGCAGGCAGATTCTTCACCACTGAGCTCCCAGGGAAGCCCCATAGCTTCTTTACCCAATTAATAAACAATTTCTGCCACTTCCTTTTTCTAATACAAATTTTTGACTTACTGTTCTCCACCCTAGTTACCACTCGCTAGCCGGTGCATCAACTTTCCCTTCCAAGTGATTCCTAGGAATCTACCTGTCTTTACACTGATCACTCCAGAGAGCATCACTCACCCAGTACTTAATGTTCTCTGTCCTGGTGGCCTGTCTAAGTCACTTCTCACACTACAGCCAATGTGACATTAAAACACACCCACTTGTTACCTCAATCCTATTTAAAGACCTTAAGTTAGTACTATTGTGTGTATGAAAAGGTCAGTTTTCATTCCAATCCTTAAGAAAGGCAATGGCAAAGAATACTCAAACTACTGTACAATTGCATTCATCTCACAGGCTAGTAAAGTAATGCTCAAAATTCTCCAAGCCAGGCTTCAACAATATCTGAACCATGAACTTCCAGATGTTCAAGCTGGTTTTAGAAAAGGCAGAGGAACCAGAAGTCAAATTGCCAACGTCCGCTGGATCATCGAAAAAGCAAGAGAGTTAAAAAAAAAAAAAAAAAAAACCATATATTTCTGCTTTATTGACTATGCCAAAGCCTTTGACTGTGTGGTTCACAATAAACTGTGGAAAATTCTGAAAGAGATGGGAATACCAGAGCACCTGACCTGCCTCTTCAGAAACCTGAATGCAGGTCAGGAAATAACAGTTAGAATTGGACATGGAACAACAGACTGGTTCCAAATAGGGAAAGGCATACACCAAGGCTGTATGTTGTCACCCTGCTTATTTAACTTATATGCAGAGTACATCATGAGAAACGCTGGGCTGGAAGAAGCACAAGCTGGAATCAAGATTGCCGGGAGAAATCTCAATAACCTCAGATATGCAGATGACACCACATTTATGGCAGAAAGTGAAGAACTAAAAAGCCTCTTGATGAAAGTGAAAGAGGAGAGTGACAAATTTGGCTTAAAGCTCAACGTTCAGAAAACAAAGATCATGGCACCCAGTCCCATCACTTCATGGCAAATAGATGGAGAAACAATGGCAGACTTTATTTTTTTAGGCTCCAGAATCACTGCAGATAGTGACTATAGTTGCGAAATAAAAAGACGCTAACTCCTTGGAAGAAAAGTTATGACCAACCTAGATAGCATATTAAAAAGCAGAGACATTACTTTGCCAACAAAGGTCCATCTAGTCAAGGCTATGGTTTTTTGAGTAGTCGTGTATGGATGTGAGAGCTGGACTATAAAGAAAGCTGAGCTCTGAAGAAGTGACGCTTTTGAACTGTGGTGTTGGAGAAGACTCTTGAGAGTCCCTTGGACTGCAAGGAGATCTAACCAGTCCATCCTAAAGGAAATCTGTCCTGAATGTTCAATTGGGAGGACTGATGTTGAAGCTGAAAGTCCAATCCTTTGGCCACTTGATGTGAAGAGCCGACTCATTTGAAAAGACCCTGATGCTGGGAAAGATTGAAGGCAAGAGGAGAAGGGGAAGGCAGAAGATGAGATAGTTGGATGGCATCACTGAATGAATGGATTAAACTTCGGGAGTTGGTGATGGACAGAGAGGCCTGCTGTGCTGCAATCCATGGGATCACAAAGAATCAGATACAACTGAGCAATTGAACTGAACTGAGTGTGTGTATATACCCTCATTATAAAACACTCTCATAGTCCCATGGGGCATCTACTTTTGAAGAGCCTGAGCTACTCCATCTTGTAACAGAACTCCATTTTGCAAAGGTACCGGGCAAACAGACTTAGACTTTGGATATTGCCTAAACTTGCCCCACTGTGCACGAGCCAATCAGCCCTTAGGTTAAGCCTCCTGACTACAAGTTCAAGAATTTGTGATTTACCTTGGAAGTAATGATTTGCCTTTGTGATTTACCTTGGAAGTAATGATTTACCTTTGTGATTTACCTTGGAAGTAATGATCTATCATGGAAGTAAAAAAAAACAATCAGAAATCCACACACAACCCTATAGAAGAGGGTAACCAATCAGTAGTGCTTCAGCCTGAACACCCCTTTTGTTACCCTTTCACCTGAATATTCCCTATATAAGCAGTGTAACCTAAAACTCGGGGCTCCTCTCCTTAACCGCTGCGTTGGTAACAGTGGGAGCCCCTGCTCGAGCTTGGTAATAAAAACTCTCTTGCTTTTGCATCAGATATCGGCTCCCTGGTGGTCATTGGGAGATTTCGTGACTTGGGCATAACACTTTAATTAGAAAGACTGTACCCTTTTTTTTTTAATCCTCAAATAAATAGAACATCACTGCTTTTTTTCTTTGAATATAAAACTACCATCCTAAATATAAAGGAATATTTAACAATAAATAGTTAAAAAAGAAGAAAGTAAAAATCAACCCTAAATACTATCTCACAGAATAATTACTGAGAAGAATTTGGTGATTCTTGTTCTAGATTTTCTCTCTCTCTGCACATGCATGAATTCACACACACACACACACACACACACACACACACGGGTATTATTCACTATTGCAACATATTCAGAAACCTTTTAGATTCAGATCATTTCTTGAGATAAGATTTGTATCCTTCACTGTCTGAGCTCTAATTAGTCAGTTTCCAAATACAGATCCAAGTGGATTTAAATAACAAGGCAGCTCTCACTAGGCAAACTTACTATCCAAAATCCGGAAATGAGTGACACTCTCATATACATCTGTATACATAGCTCCGAGCCTCTCTATGAATGGTTATATAGTACATGCTGTCTTACAAATTGTGCCCTTTAGTTCAGTGGTGTGTCCTGCTGGCAGAGATGCTTTCTGGTCTATGAAAATTTACACCCCTGTCCTGATGTGGAGTCTTAGCTGAGAAATAGCTGCCAGTCTGGGGACTGTTTTCCCAGCACCTCTCTGTCCAAGTGGGACCCTTGGCCTGAGTTCTGGCTGGTGAATTGTGGGTCCAAATGATGTACATTACTTCATGAAATCAAAATTACACTCACAACCCTCTACCTTTTCTCTTTTCCTGTTTGCTGGATGGACATAGATCCTAGAATAGCTCTGAGATTTGTGCAGAATGGACAAGATAAAGGACCTCTGGAAGCCTGGAGCCCCGTGTGTCTGTGTGGGGCTCAGACAGGAGCCACCTGAGGTCCATTTCCACCTCTGCAGTTCTGGAACCTTCTTGAATGTGTCAATAGCTCAAAGCAGGTGTGAATCTCAGTGCAGCCTGATGCTGGAGGCTGTCAGAGCATCATTTAAACAACACCAAGGCTTGCAGACAGATCAGACAGAAGGAGCCCTGAAGTCAAATACTTGTAATGTAAGGAGCCACTTGGGTCTGCGCTGAGCCAAATAGATGAGGAAATGGGTTTCCTGCCTGCTGTGGGCATCGGGTAAGCGGACCTGCCTCCCTGGGAGGTGATGGTAACCAGCTTCGCCTTCCCCTTGCCCTGAGGGTAAAGCTACCACACAGCTGGGACGGTGGGCAGAGCACATCACCTGCGCAGAATGAGATTCCCTGGCTGGAAATACATGGACCAATTATTATACGAAGGAGTGGTTGAATTTGGGAAGCAAAATAAGAGTAAATGCTAGGACAACAAATGTCGATGATGAAATTCTGACACTTAAGTGATAGTTAATGGATTTCCTCATCACTCCAAACACCAGTTATTTGAATGAAATGTGTGCTTTATTTTTTCTCCACCCTTTGTGTGACTTGAAACCTGTCCATCCCCTTTGCTAGGTGATATGCTGCTGATCTGTGTGAGCAGGGACTTAGGGAGCCTTCATACACACACATACACACATATGCATATGGCCTTTCTCAGTGGATCTGACAATCATCAGGCATTATTTCCCCAAGAATATTGAAGACTGTGTCTTGTTCATTAATTCCAGCGTACATCTACCTGGAAGAAAATATTAATAGTATCACAGATCTTCCAGAAAATGATTAGAAAAAATTTTGGATGGTGTTATCAATGGCACCCCCCAAAATGTCATCAAGTTTGGCAACTCACAGAAGAGAAGTGTTTATTAAAAAGACCTTCAATATCTGAAAACATCTAATAGGAATAAGACACTTTCACAGTTGGGCTACAGACTAATAAAACCATCGGTCTCTGCAGTTGGATAGAATTATGTACCCCCATGCGGACCCTCCTGTCCCCATGGAGACAGACCAGGCCATCTCTAAATGCACAGGCCCACTCATCCCCACAGGGAGAGATGATAATTTTCCTGGTTTGAATGAGGATGCTGAGATTCCGGTAGGTTAGGTGCAAGGTCCACATTCATACAGCTCATTAGCCCTGGGGCTGGAGACAATAAATACATCCTGCTCTAAACCCAGTGCCCCTCCACATGGCATTTTTGTCTCCTAATTTAGAGAGAGGCAGTCTTAAAGTACTTACACCTCTTCTTTCACAGTCTCTGGGGGTTGGGGTGGGAGAGTTCAGTGGGGCATGCTAGCGTGAACTAGTAAGAAGCTGCAATCATAAAACCTCTCTGGTTGAGAAAATGCGATTCAGTAGTGTTTAGGCAGGGTGAGGGTGGACCACAGGGAAAGGCAGGTTATTCAGGAGGCCAAGAAGGCAGGAGGAGCCCGGCAGTCAGGCTGAGATTGTCACCAGGGCACCTTTTTCTACCTACGTGTCCTTTCCAGGTGTTTGTGCCCTACTTCTCACAGAGGGGCGCGCCCACCAAACCTGGGTAGTTTCCAGTCACAGGCAATGTGCCGCTGCAACTTCAGGGAGAGTTAGTTTTGCTTTATTTGGGGGGAAATGTGATATTGTTAGCTTTAAATTAAGATATGCCCATACACATACCTACTCACACAGGTACACATAAACTGCACTAAACGCAGGCAATTTTTTAAAATTAAAAAAAAAATGCTTGAAGAAATGTCATGTATGTTGTTTCTGATTTGGGCTGAGCACCCAGATTCTTATGGCCAGATATTATCTCTATTGAGTAATTGGAAGGACCTTAGGGGAAATGATTCAGAAAAATGATGAACAAGACACTTCAAAATGAACATTAATTTCAGAACTTCCCTGATGGTTCATTGGTTAAGATTCTGCATATCCAGTGCAGAGGGTACAGGTTCACCCCCTGGTTGGGGAATTAAGACTCCACATGTGACACAATGTGGCCAAAAAATTTAAAAAATGAAGTAAAATTAATTTCAAAAACCAAAAGCATCATTTTCCTGCCAGAGAAAGTCCTCCTCACCACCTGCAAGGTTCTCCCTGCCATAAACCCAGGCTCCCACCTCTGAGTCCCTCTGATGCTCACTCTCTTTTCTGCTTATAACATATGACAAACACTAATGATTCTTTATCTTCTAATATCTCCTGAATCAATCCTTGTATTTCTCACTCCCAGAGCTGCTGCCGTAGTTCAGAACTCCAGACTCTCACACAGAGATTATTTCCACTTCATATTGGCTAGTCACTCTCTTCTTTTCTGTTCATTTCATCATAAAATTTTAATTTTGTTTTGTTTGAGGTTGAAAGACAAAGACATACAAAGAACAGAGATATGTGCTTTTAGATCTCCTGAGGAAAGGGCGAATGTGATGTTTTTGCTTCTCAAGGTTATAAAGTCTGAGGGATAAAGCTCAGCTTTTAATAAAAAACATGGTAGATTCCAACAAAGCTTATTACGTTATGAGGCCCCAAAGCGGCTGATTAAATTTTACAAACATAACAGAAGAAGAGAGCTACATGGGCATCTGTGTAAGGGCTGAGGAATCTTGATGGCCAAGCTGACTCCTGTCTTCATGGAACAGTCTGCAGTGGTCCCAGCCGCACGCCATGGCAGCTGTTATGTTATTGCATCCAGAGAACCGAGGTTTAGGAACGTTGAGTCAGGCATCCCAGACTGCACCAGCTGTTAGTTCCAAGCCCATTATCTTTCCTTGAAACTGTGCCTCTCATGTCTGGTGAAGAGAATTGTCTTAGCTTCCAAGAAAGCAACCATCCCATGGGAGTTGCCAGTATTTGTTTATTGACCAGATAGTTCAATGATCATGGAGTCCTACATGCATGTGGATATGCATATTTGTATATTCCTATTTAAAAATTCTTCTAAATGGGATTTGTAACTATACAAACAAAATACTAACTGAAGAACAAAAACGTTTTGCTGGGAGGAAGGATGGGGGAAGGGATGGTTAGGGAGTTTGGGACGGACTTATACACACTGCTGTATTTAAAGTGGATAACCAACAAGGTCCTACTGTACAGCATGGGGAACTCTGCTCAATGTTGTGTGGCAGCCTGGATGAGAGGGGAGTTTGGGGGAGAACGGATACATGTACATATATGTGACCATGTCACTCTGCTATTCACCTGAAACTATCACACATTGTTGATCGGCTATACTCCAAAACCAAATAAAAAATTTAAGAAAAGAACAAAAACTTTTTTCAATAACCAAAAGCATATGAAAATGAGAGTAGGGACACACTTCTTATAGACTTGTTCATGTTATTCTTTGCTTTGACTTATGCCAAAAGCTTTAAAAATCTAGGATTGCATGTCTGGACCATTCTATCTTAACCAATAACTGCTTTTACTGTAGGGAATGGAAAATAAAATACAGCCAAAGGAAAGATTACTGACTAGTTTTGATAAAGAGCTATGACAGTGAGCAGTGTTGATTCCACGTGCTCTCAGGCCATAATTTAAGGGTGCTTTATCTTTGTTGAGTATTGAGGACTTGCTCAGTTCTTTTACCTGGTCACTTACATCCTGTCACACCACACTACTGGATGCAATCTGTCTCAAGTTTAGCAGGAAGTGTTCAAGTTGCCAAAACGTGGGAAAGTACAGTCTTTGCTACAAAACATATATTTCGCTTAACCTGCCATCCCGGAGCTCTCTGAGAGATGAGAAAGCACTCACAAAGCACATACTTTGAAAACCAAGACAAAACAATGCCTCACTTTCCTGGCCCACTGATTTCCTTTGGAGACGTGCCGGGGGGTCTCTTGGTCGGGTTGTGGAGTGAGCAGTTGGAGGTGCCCTGGGTCACACATGTTTTTAATACTGAGTCCTATGCTGGACTCTAGACTGGTTCTCACACTTTAAAATCACAGACAGATCTAGAAGAAATACAGAAATGCTGCAGTAGTAAGGGAAAAAAATAGCTCTTGTCATTGCAGATTTATGGTGCTTGTGTGACTCACCTACTTCCATATTCAGTTTTTCAAAGGGTGCTGAACTAAAGAAGTTTGACTGGTTTTGCGTTATCCCGGAGGAAGCATCCAGTAATTTCGTCCCGAATCTCTCGATGAACCAGCATCCTAGGTGCACTGTGTGGTGATGGTCCGCTTGTCTTCTGCTCTTCTGTCAGCAGAGCTCTAGATCCTTGCTGAGTCTCCAACATCTCCCTGGCCCAGAGGAAGGGACATGTCTCCATGGGAGCTACGATGGATTTTCTGCCCACATCAGAATTTCTCATAACCAGAGGGTGACCCCCGCTTCCCACGGGCCAAGATGCTGTGAACCACTGGGAACTGAACATCGCTCTTTCTCACCCACGTTCCTGTTCTCACTTCTTCCAGGGACATCATCCTTCTGAAATTGTGTGTGTGTACGAAGACACAGACACCCCTTTCTTTTCTCTAATCCCTCTGTGGACAAGACAGGAAATTGGGGTGGGGAGTCCCACTCACAGGAGAAGGCAATCTTAGGGAGGACAAGAGGGATGTCATTCTGAGCATTAGAGTGCAGTAATCCAGGACACGCATGGGCATGCATGCACACACACACATACACACACACACACACACACACACACACAGCCCAGGCACTATTTCCAGAAGACATACCCACTGAATCTGAGGTTAGAAATTCTGATCTTTATTTAGCTTTAATCCACTTATTTGCAGAAACCCCAGGCTTCTTAGACTAAAAGTGGCTGCGAGATAAGGTTTAACCACATGATTACTTGGTTCAGTCTATTAAGAACCAGCGTGGATTTCTGATGTGTCCAGAAAGAGTCAGGGATATGATGCGAGCCCTCTCTATGTTCCTACCCACCCCAGCCCCACAGGCACCAATAGGCTCCACTGATCTGACCATGCTTTGAGGAAATCTTGAACGGGGTACCTCTCTCCATCTCCACAGTGCACGCTCACATTTTGGCTTGCCCTGATGAGGCATAAAGCAATCCCAGGCCCTCCTATCAGGCCAGACACCACCCTGAACTGTGCTCCCGAAGCTGTGATCAGGTTGTGGGTTTCAGGACACACAATGGCTGCCCGGGGCTTCCCAGGGGTTATCAGAGGGTAATTGCTGTACACCAGAGCCAACAGGGCAGTGGCTCCTCCTCCAAGACCCTGGGGGTATGAACCGCAGGCCATCAGCTAGCCTTTTGTTCTGCTGGGGTGAATCCTGCTTCTTGTCCTGCAGATCTTTTGAGCAGATACAGCGGAAGCTCCCATTTCTCTCTCCGTACTTGTCAGTTGCCAGTTCCCAAGCCAACTCTTAGCTCATCTGGATCGTAAAGTCCTTGTAGCTGCTGTTTACTCTTCAGTGGGTCTCTGGCAGCTCGTTTCTCCAGTGGCATCATAGCTGCAGGGTAGCTGCCTCTGGCCATCAACTCCAGTCTCCACTCTAACCCTCTTCCCGGGTGGCACACACAAACCATGCAAACTTCAAATCATCGGTTTTTATATTTGGTAAGGATCTTACCAACGATCTAAATAAGCCCTTCCAGTTTTACACTTGGGGAAGCTGGATTTACGGGAGGCAAGATCCTTAGTCCAGTGTTACCAGCCTGTGGTCGGTCATCCAGCCAGGACCAGAGCGGAGTGCCGAGCGTCCCATATGGTGGTCCCTTCCTAGCCCCACGCTTGCATTCCAGTCTCATTAATATCACTGCGGCTCTTTTATTTTCAAATTCAGCTAGCCCTGTGCTGCTTTGTTCAGAAAGCAAAAACCAGCAACATGGATTGCAAGACTCTAACATAATAAAATAGTGTCACGCGAGTGTGTGTTCCTTAATTCCTTGTCTCGTCACAACGAAGATTTGGAGTGACGGAGATTAAAGCCCCCTCGGCGTGTCACAGCTCTCAGGTCTTGGATAGACAGTGTTATGGCTCTCAGGTCTCCAATGGACCGTGTTATAGCTCTTAGACAAATCAGTGTTACAGCTCAGTGTTACGGCTCTATTTTATTTAGAAGATAGCAGGAAAATCCATCTTTCAGGCATGAGGGCACGTCGATCTAAAGAGACAAGGAGAAGAGCGCCCTAGCACACGGGAGAGAGAGAGAGCTGGCTCTGGCTCCTCTATTTATATGTTTATTTCTCCCTGGGCCTGTCCTATGTAAATTGGGCCAGCCAGGAGTGTTGTTTGTTTTACCTGAGGTCTTCACTCAGGTCCTCGGACCTTCTTTTGTTTCGTTTTCGCGGGCTTTTCCCTTCCTTTTCTGTAGCCACCGCCATTGTGGACTCCTCTTCCCTGCTCTGCCTACCTAACACTAGCAATAGGTAGAGAGATTTTTAATGGTCAATGCGAAAAGATGAACAAAACAGTGGGACGGAACCAGAGGGAAAGGAGTCATGAGAATTATGCTGCAAGGTCCTCTTCATGTAGGGAAGTTGGATTGCACGTTAAAATATGGCCTTCCTGACAACCAAAGCAAAAAGGAAAGAGTGTACAGCTGAAGCTTCACACTGTCCATAAGAGAAAGCACCAGTTGCTCAGAAGTAAGCCTTTCCTGGGCATACATTGTCATACATTCTAGATGTGTTTCTTTCATCTGAGGACATAAAGGCCGTGTCCCTCATTCAAGGAGGAGTAAGATTTTTTTTTTCCTGCCTCTCATTCCTTCCAGGATGCTGTACTGTCCCCTGGTTTCTTTCCAGCCAAAGGCTGATCTCTGGCTTGGAGACATGGCTTCTAACCCCTCCTTGGTAACCAGGCCTCCCGAGCCTTCCTAGCTGTTCCCTTTTTGCTTCTGCCCTGGGCTGTCATCCATCCTTCCTCAGAACAGCTGCTGCTTGAGATGTTTGCTGTGGTGCATTTACAATCGCCTGATGCCCAAACCGACCAGCTGGACACACGAGGTTGTGCTGTTCTCCTGCCTACAGGCAGCTGCAGAGGAGACACAGTGGAAAATTGGGGTCTCCTGTCTCATCCCCCTCCTGCCACCATCCCCTGTCTGCA
Source organism: Capricornis sumatraensis (assembly GCF_032405125.1). Taxonomy (NCBI): domain Eukaryota; kingdom Metazoa; phylum Chordata; class Mammalia; order Artiodactyla; family Bovidae; genus Capricornis; species Capricornis sumatraensis. The sequence goes on along the minus strand of NC_091069.1, from coordinate 17,616,760 downwards.
GACTAGCACTGCTGGGAAGCCCGGTCCCTCTGCTTGTCACCTGGAACCAAGGAATGCTGCAGGGCCCAGGGGGAAATGGCAGTTCAGGGGCCATGAAAACATAGTCTGTCCCCAGCAGAAACCAGCCGGTTCCCAGCAGAAACCAGCTGAGAGTTGTTTTTTCTAAAATTTTGAGATACCATCCATTTTTATTGCCTTTCTTTACCTATTTACTACACATCTATGCCTCTCTTGCCTTTTTCCATAAATAATGTGAAGTGACAAAACATTTTGAGATGATGCAAATGGATGAAGTATCCAAGAGAACCAGGGTAAAGTTACATGCCTGGCCCCCCAGGTCCCGGCTGCCAGCATGAGTGGAGACTGTGGGATAAGTTGAGTTCCATTTTTAATACCTTCTAATGCTGAGATGCTGTTGTTCATTCTGCAGCCACTTTGAGCTTCTTTTTCTCCCAGGCATCTTGTGGGTTGACAAGTGGCCTCTCGACCATGAGTGCTCCTTTTGATTCACTCAGTCAGCACATGCAGTAGGTCACCCAGCCACAACACAGCATTTGTATTATGCTGTGTTAAAGCTTTGCAACAATGACTAATTGGTTCTTGGGGCAGGAGGTAAGGATTAGTTCTGAAAGAAGAGATTTTTGTCTCCTGCTTTGTTTTCGGACTTCTGCGGCAGTTACAGGACAGAGCCAGAGGACCTCACAGTTTGACCATCACCTTTCACAGCTCTGCCTTTTTTTTCTGTTTTTTTTTTTCCAGATTTTCCACAGCTTGACCAAGGACAGGCGAGGGGGAGATGCTGTTTGAGAAAGAATGCTGGCAGTGAAGGGAGAGACTTCCTGCTCAGCTACAAGCAAGCTGATGATCTCGGAGGAGAGGTCATTTCACCTCTCTGTCCCTCTTTCCTAGCTGTAAAAAGGATAAGATGGATTAGATGATCTCGGCTGAACTTCAAGGCTAAGCACTCAGGAGTCTACATGCTTCCTGACACAGACCTTTCCTGAAGAAACATCATCCAGCTTGCAAATCTCAGGATTCTGATTCGTATCCAGTTCTCAGTTCCTGGACCTCCCTCCCACCCCTTCACAGCCCGTTACAAAGGCTGAGAGGGCAAAAACAAAGATCAAGAAACATGATGCAAAGAGTGAATCAGTCACCCTCACTCCATACAGAAAATTATAGCCAGCTGTTTCCCAATTAAACGCAGCGACCTTGCCAAGCTGCAGCGGTTCAAATGGGAATGAATGCACACGCTGACCACCCAGCCAAACTGCTGCCATGAACACGCCGAGGATTTGAACGTGAAAACACATTTGTTCATCAGCTCTGTTTGTGTTTTCATTAGAAGCATTCCAACTCAAGATTTGGTGAACAGGTAATGAGCTCTGTTCGTTTTTTCATTGGCTTTTACCATACTGCACCTTCAGCATCCCCAAGATGGGAGCTTGAAAGAGCCCTTTTATTGTAAGTGCTGTGTGACTGTCTTGAGTTCTTATTGGTGCCCTGAATCATGAGTAGATAAAGGCAGCATCACCTTTACTGTGAATTCACCCTAAACTGACTATACGTCTTCTGGGCCAGACAGGTTGCTAAGTTCCTGAGCATAGAATCTATTAGACGGGTTTACTGCCATGAGGGAACTCAAACGTCTGGCATCAATGACAGGTGTTGAAACTATAATACAATATCACAACATCATAAGCGTCTTTCTAGAGGCTTGGACCAAACGAGCATCACGATGCTCTGAGGAACCAGAGAAAGCTTCTAGAAGGAGCTATATTAGGGCTGCAGGGCTAGTTTCTAAATCTAATATAATCCTCTAAAATGACAGATTTTTATTTTTTCAGTCTTGAGTAAGAAACTTTTTCTTTACCTTAAAATTGTAAAGATATTTTCAAGGGATGAAGATACCACTTTCTATTGTCTTCTAAAATCTTAATAATTTTCCCTTCCACACTTAGGTTATACCTGGACTTGGTGTTTGTGCAAGGAGGAAAGCAGAAGTCATTGAAAAAAAAATTTTTTTTCCAATGCGGATGCCCTCCCGTCCAAGCACTAGCGCCATGCTGAAGGTAGAGAGAGCAGGAATTCCATCCAGTTGACAGTCTCCAAGGAAAAGCTTTCAATATTGCACTGGATGTTTTAGGATTTCTATAGTGTTTGGACTGATATTGATTAAGGAAGTTTGATCACATTCCCCTGGGTTCACAGTAATTTTTTTAATCATAACTAATTGTTAAATGTTATCAAATTAATTTGATCCATTCATTAAGATCATATATGGTTTCTCCATTAACCTGTTAAAGTGGCAAATTATGCTGGTGATATTTCTAATGCTAAAACAATCTTGAATTCCAAATATTAATTTGGTTAGGTTATAATGTATCAATTCCTATTTATACAGCTGAATTTGGAATGCTAAGCTGATTTTAAGGATCGTTGCATTGATGTTTAAATGTCAGATTGTCCTATAATTTTCCAGAACTATTTGAGTTGTGGGTTATCAAGGTTCTTCTAAGCTCTTGTTTGTGAAGAGTGCCTTTTTAATCTCCTTTTTTCCTTTGTCCTCAGAAGACTTTGGGAAAGATCAGCTGAATTTGCTGTTGAAACTATCTGGGTCTGAAATATTCTTTTTAAGGAAAAATTTATTAATTGACTCAATTTAATTGAGTCCATTCTGGTTGTCATTTTTTTTCCCTAGGAATTTGCTCACTTCATTTAAATTTTAGGGTTTGGCATGAAATGATTAATCCCCCACCTTTTCATTTTGGATCATACTTTCTTCTCGACTTTTTCTTTTCTCTTTCTTGACCAATATTGCCACAAGTTTATCTATCTTTTTAGTTTTTTCCAAGAATCAACTTTTGTTTTTTTTACCTTCTCTAGTTTGTGCCTTTTGAAAATTTTCATAGATTTCTGGGTTTAAATTATTCTTTTCTTTCAGTTGTGTATGGGGTATTAATCTAGCTTGTTGACATGAATGTTTAGCTCATTAACCTACATTAACCTTCTGTCTTTTTCTTGTAATATATGTGTTTCTTTTGTAATATATGTGTTTAAAAAGATCCTTCAAAAAATATAGGCGAGGGATAAATCAGGTGTTGTGATTAAGAGATATGTGATACTATACATAACATGGACAAACAGTAAAGACCTACTATATCACACAGTATAAGTGAATCCCTTTGCTGTATACCTGGAACATTGTAAATCAACTATGCTGCTGCTACTGCTAAGTCACGTCAGTCGTGTCCGACTCTGTGTGACTCCAAGGACTGAAGCCCACCAGGCTCCTCTGTCCCTGGGATTTTCCAGGCAAGAACACTGGAGTCGGTTGCCATTTCCTTCTCCAATGCATGAAAGTGAAAAGTGAAAGTGAAGTCACTCAGTCGTGTCCGACTCTTAGCTACCCCATGGACTGTAGCCTACCAGGCTCCTCCATCCATGGGATTTCCCAGGCAAGAGTACTGGAGTGGGGTGCCATTGCCTTCTCCGACTATACTTCAACTATACTTCAATTAAAAAAAAGAGAAAATTAAAAAAATAAAAAGATCCCCCAAGTTTTGATATGCAGTATTTTTGTATGTTTTATTTAAACATATTTCTAATTTCCCTTAGGCTCACGGCCTGTTTAGAATTCAAATTTTAATTTCTGGACAATTGCACTTCAACATGCCTTGGGCTCTATGAGTTTCCTACGCTGGTACCCAATGATGGGATCTTCATGGCCAGTTGGCCAACTTGTTGTCCAGTTCCAGAATCCCACTTGAGAGCCAGCTTCCTCAGACTTGTCCTGGAACCAGCTGCCAGGTCTCAGGTTCCTGGTAGGGCAGACTCCAAGACATACATATCAGGGCAGAAATTTGACCAAGGTGTATCGTTGGGATTAACATTTTTGGGAAGTAAAGCAAGCAGAATTAAGCAAACGGCAGAGTTTAGCTGAAATAAAATCAATGCAAAGACATCGTCTAATTCCACAGGGAGCTCTGGACTCTGCTGCCCTGCTAGGAGGCAAGGATACGGGCCTCCACATGCCCAGGATTGGCCAGTCACCAGATGAAAGCTACCCCAGGGAAGGAGAAATGATATATAAATGATTGTCACGATAAACAGTTGAAACATCCACTCACTCACATACTTACCATCTACCCTCTGAATAGCTTTCCATTACACAATGCACTATTGTTAATCATAGTCACTTAGACTTAATCATCTTATCAACTAGAAGTTTGTTCTCTTTGGCCAGTGTCTTTCCATCCCCCAGCAGCCCCTGGTAACCACCATTCTACTCTCCATTTCTATGAGTTTGGCATTTTTAGATTCCACGTATAAGTGAGAACACACAGTATTTTCTCTGTCTAATTTATTTCACTTGGCATAATACCCTCAAGGTCTATCCATGTTGCTGCAAAAGGCAGGGTTTACATCTTTTTTTGCGGCTGGCTCTTATTTTATGGCACATGTATACCATGTTTTCTTTATTCATTTGTTGATGGATACTTAAGTTTTTTCCCATATTCTGGCTATTGTGAATAAGGCAGCAGTAAAGACTTTGATGCTGGGAGGGATTGGGGGCAGGAGCAGAAGGGGACCACAGAGGATGAGATGGCTGGATGGCATCACTGACTCGATGGACTTGAATCTGAGTGAACTCTGGGAGCTGGTGATGAACAGGGAGGCCTGGCGTGCTGCGATTCATGGGGTGGCAAAGAGTTGGACATGACTGAGCGACTGAACTGAATTGAACTGAAACAATGATGTACAGATATCTCTTTGAGAGGGCTAGTTCATTTCCTTTGGATTTATACCCAGAAGTGGGATTGCTGGATTGCATAATAGTTCTATTTTTAATGTTTTGAGGAAATTCCCGTACTGTTTTCCATTGTGGCTGCATCAATTTACATGCCCACCAACAGGGCACAAAGGTTCCCTTTTCTCTGCATCCTTGCCAACATTTATTGTCTCTTCTCTTTTTGATGACAGCCACCCCAGCAGGTGTGAAGTGGTCTCTCATTGTGGTTTTATTTGCATTTCTCTGATGAGTAGTGATGTCACACACCTTTTCATGCACCTATAGTCCATTTGAAAAAAATCAAATTCTTTTTTTTTAAATATTATTTGTATGTTTTTTTGTCTGTGCTGGGTCATCCTTGCTGCAAGGGCTTTTTCCTAGTTGCGGTGAGTGGGGGCTACTCTCTACCTGAGGTGCTTGGGCTTCTCATTGTGGTGGCTTCTCTTGTTGTGGAGCGCGGGTTCTAGGGCACACGGGTTTCAGCTGTTGCTGCCCCCAGTCTCTAGAGCACAGGCTCAGTCCTTGTGGATGCAGGCTTGGTTGTTCCACCGTATGTGGGGTTTTCCCAGATCAGAGATGGAACCCACGTCTCCTGCACTGGCTGGTGGACTCTCTGCCACTGAGCCACTGGGGAAGCCCTATGTATTTTTTAATCAGATATTTTGGGCTATTGAGTTGTGTGAGCTCCTTATATATTTTGGATATGAAGTTCTTTTCAGACAGATGACTTACAAATATTTTCTCCCATCCCATAGGTCACCTTTTAAATTTCCCCATCCTTTCTTTAGCCATGCAGGAGCAATTTAGTTTGATATTGGCTTTATTTTTTCAAAGCCGTTGTGTTGCCACTAAACCAACCCTCCTCTCTGCCCCGGACCCTCCTACAGTGAGACTGTTGCTTTGGAGAGGTGACTTGGGTAATAGAGGCAGCAGGGTTTGCCTGTTTAAAGAACACAACTGCAAAGTGTGATGTCTTAATCAAAAGATGCACATTTCATGTAAAGGCTTTACTTCTGCTCCAGGCTGATCATCAAGAGGATTTTCTGCTGACTCCACTAAGTTGTCCTTGCAAAAGTTTTCATGATCCAAGATGCTTAAAATAATACTAATCATATCTGACATTTATTAATTGCTTCATAATTATCAAAGTGATTCAAAAGACCTTAATTACTTGCTAGATCCAACCATCCTAAGGAGACTGTCTCCTTTGGGCTTCCATTGTCCTGGAAGAACCCTGAGTCTGGGGTCCCTGATATCACTCCCCAGCTGGCCCAGTTGCAGGAAGGCTCAAGGAAAAGGGTGCAGTTACCTAAACAGCAGAGGCTGTGCCATATAGGAAGCAATTGTTCAAATTGTGCACCTGCTCCCCAACACACACACACACACACACACACATCTTTAGTGAACTTGCTAAGCTGAAAGGCCAAAGCTGATTGGATTAGAAGATAAAGGCATAATGTTAGCATATTTGACACCAGGCACTGTGGGCAGAGGAATTCAGCTGCTAGGATTTATGGGAATCAGGGCTTTGAGCTCGTACTCCAGAGTCAGCTTAGGCTGGTTTTAACTGGATATCAAATGCAGAGAAAGACCCATCCAACATCTGGTCACACGAACACCTGGTCATCCAACATCTGGTAAGACAGATAACAGTAACAGGAGGAAAGAAGAGCACATACTCAACACTCCCAGTGTGAAGGTCGGCCCCAAAGCCCAAGAGGGTAAAGGGACAAATGTCAGCTTCAGTAATGATGCTAGTGATTAAAACAAGGCTCCTGCCCCCACATAATTTACCCCCTTCATAAGCCCAAACCACCACCAGGCACTAACCCTGGACTGTCAGAATGCTCCTCTGGGATGTGGATCCCTCATCAAGAAGGGAGGCTGATGGAAAAGGAGAGGGAAGAAAGAGATGGGGGCACAGTGTTCCTGGGATCGTATAGTATAAGGAGACGGTGCTGTAAGGTAAATTCTCTCTCAGATTCTCCAGGTTTCTTGTGGCATTTCCTAAGGCTTTGTATTAGCGCCAATAATCAGTCTTAATTACAGCATTTGCCAGGGTCCTGGGCATCCTGACTCAGCGCCAGTGATGTGCTGAATCAGCAGGAAGTGATCTCATTGACTTTGTGGGAAGTTCTTACACTGTAATGGAGAAAACAGAGTCCAAATAAATTGGATGGAAAAGAAAGTCCTCATCAGCAAGAATGGGAGTTTGAAGCATCAGAAGTGACTGTGGTGGGATGCTGGGGACATTTTAAATGGGAAATGCTGTTAACTTTGATCTTTTTTTTTTTTTAAGTCGCTTCAATCGTGTCCGACTCTGTGCTACCCCATAGACGGCAGCCCACCAGGCTCCCCCATCCCTGGGATTCTCCAGGCAACTTTGATCTAGGAGGAGATAATTTGATACAACACAAAATAGAAATTGCCAGGCAGATCAAAGTCTTTTATTTTCATCACAATTGCAGCGCATATTGCTTATAACTTATAAAATTGTGTAATTCTCTCAAATAAGGCTGGGAAACTCCTTTATAACTCTTTTACTAAGGAAGCTAGTAACTCTCCTTAATAAAATAGATCTCTATTGGCTTGAATTTGATTTGTATGTTAGAAAAAAAGTTGTCCTTTAGCTTCTGGTTTCCAAGGGGATTTTTTTTCTCCCCAGAAATATATTGCTTATTGGATGGTACATCTCTAATTTTGGAAACCATATGTTCTAGGTATTCTAGGAGTGATCTGGGTTTCAAATACTGTGTCCATTCTTCCCAGAAGCACAACATACTTGAGAATCCCAGGAGTGACAGTTATCTCTAAGTGAACACTCTCTACAACTCAGGGACTTATGCTCAGTAAGCCATTTAATTTTTCACAGCAATTCTTTTTTTTTTTTTTTTAGTATTTTCTTGGCCAGTGCTTTATAGAATGTGGGATCTTAGTTCCTTAACCAGGGATCGAACCCATGCTCCTTGCATTGGAAGTGCAGTATCTTAACCACTGGACCAAGTCTAATTCTTTGCAATACTATGGACTGTAGCCCTCCAGGGTCCTCTGTCCATGGGATTCTCCAGGCAAAAATACTGGAGTGGGCTGCTATGCCCTCCTGTAGGGGATCTTCTTGATTCAGGGATTGAATCCACCTCTATTATTGTCTCTTGCACTGGCAGGTGGATTCTGGGGAAGGAGGAGAAGGGGACGACCCAGGATGAGATGGCTGGATGGCATCACAGACTCGATGGACGTGAGTCTGAGTGAACTCCGGGAGATAGTGATGGAAAGGGAGGCCTGGCGTGCTGTGATTCATGGGGTCGCAAAGAGTCGGACACGACTGAGCGACTGAACTGAACTGAACTGAGCACCACCTAGAAAGCCCCGGGCATTGCTGTTACTACCTTTTTATTTATTTGGAAACTAAGATTTGGAAAGGTGGCTCAGTATCTCCCAGTTGGCACATGGATTCGTAGTCTGATATTTTAACTAATATGGGAAAGCGTTGATGCTCTTTCCCTTGGTTGTCAAATCTCATGCACTTCTTCAGTCAACAGAGTTCCAAGATGACCCTAGGACACTTGCACACCCATCCAATGCCCTTCCCGTGATGGCTGGCAGAACCTGGGAAGATGATGGGATCTCAAACTCCTGGGATTAGATTCTTAATTGAGTGACTCTGAGTTCATCAAAACAGAGATGATCCAGGTGGGTGTAACTTGGCCAGGTCATTCCTTTACAGGCTTCAAAATGTCCCTTCCAGAAGTCAGAGATGGGAAACTTTCAAGGACCTAAAGGTGGGGTTATCTGGCTGGCATGTGACTCCACCTCTGGGAGCTTTGTTCCTCAGGCCAGCAAGCAAGAAAAATATTTCCTTCTCAGCTTCCACATAAGGACAAAACCTAGGGCTCCTTGATTTCAGTCCTTGTCACCTTGAGCAAGGAACCAGCTACATCATGCCCAACTCCTGAGGAAGCTGTGAGATGGTGAATCTGTGTTATTTTAAGGCATGTGTCTATGCAACTCTGACATGCAGCATAGAAAACAAATATATCTTCCACCTCTTCCTAGACCACCTTTGATCTTTCCTTCCACATGTATGTATGGAGCATTTATTATGCATTAGAATGCATGCAAAGATTTGTAGCTACAAGGGTCAGCAAAAGCAAATGAGGTTCCTGCCCTTGAAGCTTATGATAGGGAGAAGCAGAGAGATGTGAATCAAATAACAACACCATATGTGTGAAACTGAGCCAGAAATAAAGCAGGTCACCCCACCCCCTGCCCTGCCAAGGCACCATTGGCAACAGGACAAGGCAACAGCATAAGTCCTTGCTCAGAGGAAACCATGCTTCCCAGGCAGCCTGAAGGTCTTGAGGTTGCAGGTGGGGATTGAGGTGAGAGACATGGGGGCTGGGCCCTCAAAGCCTTACATCCTGAGATCTTCCCTTTGTGAGAACAATAGGAAGTGAAAGGAATGTGGGAGTGGAGGGTGTGGTGGGCAGGACAAGGGGAAAGCATGGGGGACAGCCTGTAGGAGGAAGACCAGGATCGCTCAGGGAGCCACGTCATAAGAAGGAGAAGGGTGCAGGTAGGTGGCAGAGGGAGGTCGGATGCAGGCTATGGGATCTGAAGAGAAGAGGAAGTCTGCAAGGCTCCAATGTTTTCACGTCTTGGAGGCAGGCAGCAGCAGCCTGGCAGGGAGCAGACTTGAGAAGGAAGGTCTTGCTCTGGCTCCCGGCTCCTGTCTCCTGAGCATATCTGAGGGGACCCTCTCTCTACCCAGCGCCCAAAGTAGGGTCAGGCATGACCTTTCCATCCACAGCAGAGATGGCTGAAACTATGAGAGTGGGTGGCATCTCTGATGATGAGGGAACAGAGAGGAAGAGGCAGGACAGAAGTATCTGGGGACAGCCTATTTCCTTCTCACCTGTTTGAGTGACTCACATCTTCTCTCTCTTAAATTAAAAAAAAAAAAAACTGAGTAACATGCACTGCATGCCTTAAGTATCAAATAGTAGAACATTTAAATAATAATAAATAAATTTGGTGTTGATTGGTTTAGTCGCTAAGTCATGTCTGACACTTGTGACCCCATGGACTGTAGTCAGCCAGGCTGCTCTGCCCATGGGATTCTCCAGACAAGAATACTGGAGTGGGTTGACATTTCCTTCTCCAGGGAATAAATAAATAATATAAATCATATTATAACCTATCCTATGTTTACATAATATAAAAGAATCACTTAAGTAACTGAATTTCAGAAGCTATCACATGACATAATGGTCAAGGATATTTTATAATGGTCCCAAGAAAATGCGTGTACCAGGACCCAAGGAATGTAGCAGCGACCTCCACAAGAGAGTGAGCCAGACTGCCTTTGAGTGCTTGAGTGTGTCCAGTGGAGACACGGGTCAGCAGTGACATGCCATGGGACAGGGACTCTGGCTGCAGCAAACCCAGGAGATGCAATATGTGGCATAAATCCTCTTGGAGGTGGTCGCCAATTAGCCCACCATAGGACTACCAAGCAGACGACCCACAAAACAGAGAACAGTTACACCAAAGAAGTTCTTGCCCTGTTGCAAAAGTTCTAAGGCCCACAACAGTTTTCTCAAGCTTGGGATCTGGCAGAGGGACTGAGAACCCCCAGGGATTTGACTTTGAAGGCCAGCGGGATTTGATTACAGAACTTCTACAGGACAGGGGAAACAGACTCTTGAAGGGCACAAAAAAACCCTTGTGCACACCAGGGCCCAGGAGATAGGAACAGTGACCACAAAAGAGACTGAGCCAGACTTGCCTGTGAGTGTCAAGGAGTCTCTGGCAGAGGCCTGGGTCAACAGCAGCCTGCCACAGAGTCAGGGCACTGACTACAGAAATAGCTCCAGAAGGAATGAAGAGGCTGAGGCAAAACAGAAACAGCACACAGTTGCGGATGTGTCCGATGGTGACAGTCAAGTCAGATGCTGTAAAGAACAATAACACATAGGAGCATAGGTCCATGACTTGGGGTAAATTGGAAGTGGTCAGACAGGAAATGCAAGAGTGGTCATTGACATTCTAGGACTCAGTGAACTAAAATGGATCAAAATGGATGAATTGAATTCAGATGAGCAATATATCTACTACTGTGGGCAGGAATCCCTTAGAAGAAATGGAGCAGCCATCATAGTCAACAAAAGAGTCTGAAATGCAGTACCTGGGTACAATCTCAAAAATGACAGAATGATCTCTGCTTATTTTCAAGGCAAACCATTCAATATCACAGTAATCCAAGTCTATGCCCCAACCAGTAATGTTGAAGAAGCTGAAGTTGAATGATTCTATGAAGACTTACAATGTTCTAGAACTAACACCTAAAAAAGGTATCCTTTCCATCATAGGGGACTGGAATGTAAAAGTAGGAAGTCAAGAGATACCTGGAGTAACAGGCAAGTTTGGCCTTGGAGTACAGAATGAAGCAGGGCAAAGGCTTATAGAGTTTTCCCAAGAGAACCCCCTGGTCATAGCAAACACCCTCTTCTAACAATCTCAAAGAAGGGTAATGCCAAAGAAGGTTCAAACTACTGCACAATTGCAGTCATTTCACATGCTAGCAAAGTAATGATCAAAATTCTCCATGCTATGTACAAGTTGGATTTACAAAAGGCAAAGGAACCAGAGATCAAATGGCCAACATTTGTTGGATCATAGAGAAAGCAAGGCAACTCCAGAAAAATATATACTTCTGCTTATTGACTATGCCAAAGCCTTTGACTGTGTGGATCACAACAAACTGTGGAAAATTCTGAAAGAGATGAGAATACCAGACCACCTGATCTGCCTCCTGAGAAACCTGTATGCAAGTCAGGAAGCAACAGTTAGAACTGGACATGGAACAACCGACTAGTTCCAAATAGGGAAAAGGAGTATGTCAAGGCTGTATATTGTCACCCTGCCTTTTTACCTTATATGCAGAGTACATCATGTGAAATACTGGGCTGGATGAAGCATAAGCTAGAATCAAGAAATATCAGTAACTTCAGATATGCAGATGATACCACCCTTAAGGCAGAAAGTGAAGAGGAACTAAAGAACCTCTTGAATGAAAATAAAAGAAGAGAGTGAAAAAGTTGGCTTAAGACTCAGCATTCAAAAAACTAACCTCATGGCATTGGTTCCCATCACTTTATAACAAATAGATGGGGAAACATTGGTAACAGTGACACGCTTTATTTTCTTGGGCTCCAAAATCACTGCAGATGGTGACTGCAGCCATGAAATTAAAAGACACTTGCTCTTTGGAAGAAAAGCTATGACCAACCTAGACAGCATATTAAAAAGTAGAGACATTACTTTGCCAACAAAGGTCCATCTAGTCAAAGCTGTGGTTTTTCCAGTAGTCACGTATGGATGTGAGAGTTGGACTATAAAGAGAGCTGAGCGCTGAAGAACTGATGCTTTTGAACTGTAGTGTTGGAGAAATGTCTTGAGAGTCTCTTGGACTGTAAGGTCAAACCATTCAATCCTACAGGAAATCAACCCTGAATATTCATTGGGAATATTGATGCTGAAACTGAAGCTCCAATACTTTGGCCACCTGATGTGAAGAGCTGACTCACTGAAAAAGATCCCAATGCTGGGAAAGATTGAAGGCAGGAAGAGAAGGGGACGACAGAGGATGAGATGGTTGAATGACATCACCAACTCAGTGGACTTGAGTTTGAGCAAGCTTTGGGTGTCGGTGATGGATAGGGAAGCCTGGCATGCTGCAGTCCATGAGTTGGACACACAAAGAGTTGGACATGATCGAGTGACTGAAGAACAAAAAGAAAATGTAAGCATTAAGATATATTACTGCATATTTAAGTTAAATACCTTTATTAATTTTAAGTCCATGATTTAGCCAGCCACAAGGCTGATGACTCAGATGGTTAGGAATCAGCCTGCCATGTAGGTAGACCTGGGTTTGATCCCTGAGTTGGGAAGATCCCCTGGAGAAAGGAATGGCTACCCACTCCAATATTTTTGCATGGAGAATTCCATGGACAGAGAAGCCTGGTGGACTACAGTCTGTGGGGTCGAAAACAGTCAGAAACAACTGAATGATTAACACTTTAACCAACATGATCAGATGGGCCTATGGCCACACAGAATCTAATACACCCTTTCTGCTTGTTTTGTTTTTAGCCCAAATTGTATTTATAGTGAATTTTTCATTCAAGCGCATCTGGAAAAAAATTAATTTTGATTTAAAACTGAATGAATAAAAAGACTTCACATTTAATATCTGACTCACTGAATCAGATTAGAGGAGCCTCTGTAGACGTCCCAGGTGGCTCAGATGGTAAACAATCTGCCTGCACTGCAGGAGACACAGGTTCAGTCCCTGGGTTGGGAAGATCCCCTGGAGAAGGAAGTGGCAACCCACGCCAGTGTTCTTGCCTGGGAAATCCCACGGACAGAGGAGCCTGGTGGGTTACAGTCTGTGGAGTCGCAAAGAGTCAGATGTGACTGAGTGACTAAAGAACAAGAACAAAATTCAAGTTTTAGGAATAAGCCAGAATGCTCTCTTTAGCCAGGAGATGCTCTCTTTAGCCAGGAGATGGAGCGGTCAGTGTCATTGTGTCCCAGTGCTTGCCAACCCTTCCCCAGGATACGTTTCATCTGCAATCAGACAACGGGCTTTAAATCCTAGCTCTGTCACAGACCTGCTCTATGACTCTGTGGAATCTATTAATTATATGAAATATTTACCTGTTGAGGTGGTGAAAGTTACAGGAGATAAAATATGCAATGTGTCTAGAAAATAGTGTCTGATTGATAAGCAAAAAATTCCTTTCCCTGGTTGTGTCTTTTCATCAAAAGCGGCTGATTTAACCTCCAGTTTTAGGTCATTTTCCCTCCAAATAAAATCTTATCTTCTCAAGAAGTAAAGTAACAAAAAGTGAAACTTTTATAATATTACCTAAATGCCTCCTGGGATTCTGCAAATGGAGAATTGGAGTTCATAAAAAAAAAAAAGAAAAGAAAAGAAATCTAGCATTTCATTCATTTTCAGCAGCTGCTGCCTCTAACATATGGAAGGCTGTAACTTCACAAGGAAGTGAAAGCTTACCTCCTACCAGGTGCCAACATATTTTAAGAAGAGAGATATCACAACTCTGGAATTATTGAAAACCCATGTTCTTTCTTTCCAATTGCCTGGAGCTGACGCAAAAAGTCACATTTTGAAAATCAGCATATGACGTCACTGGGACTGTCTATCAAGGAGGTGACAGTGGATGTGGCAGACGGTGGAAAACAACTACATTTGAGGGGCAGAACTATATTTAGAATTTTGTTACACAGGGCTATTCTGATGCTCTGAAAACCTGTGAAAGCTCTCATCTCTCAAAGTACATTTGACAGTTCACGGCCCTGCAGTCCAGAAACTTTGCTTAGAGGTGTTTCTATCTTTTCCTCAGCTCTCCATCTCTTTAAAGGTTAAAAATCAGAAGGTAATTGGCATGTGTCCTTTCTATGTACCCAAGTTCAGCTCATTTTAAGTGTCTAATTGACTTAAATAACCTTCAATTCATCTTGGAACTATTTTGACATAGCAAAGAAAATATAAGGATGTCTATGACCTACTGGCATAACAGCATCTTGAGAAGTAAGGGGAGAGTATTTGTGAGGGTGTGTGTGTGTGTGTGTGTGTGTGTGTGTTTACCTTGCCCAGGGAACAGCAGTGCCTGTATTTACTGTTCCTATTTCAGTCCTTTGTCATCGCTGCTGTCACTGAACCCGCTGTCATCTGGTAGGAATATTTACCCGCAGGCTCTGACTGGCTGGTAAGAGTGAGTTCACATCTGGAGTCTAGACTCAGCGACTCTGCGGGCAGGCTCCTAACCCAGAGCTCTGTGGGCTCCTGGGCTCCATTTCAGGGCGCCCAGCTCTGCTGATGTAAGTGGGGGGCTTCCTCATCTATCTCAGCAGCCCTTCCTTCCAGACTCCCTCCAGCGTCCACTGTCCTAGTTATGGCTGTGCACCTTGGAGGTCAGCTCCTGGAGGACCCCTCCCTGCTCCCTTCAGTGACCCCCACTCCACCCTCCACCATGCTGAGGATGCTTTTTGGGTGCATCCTTCTTCGGGTGGGAAGGAGACAACTTCTCACCGAGGAATCAGAGCCAACGAGAAATCTGAAGATTGATGATTCCTCTTGTTAGCTTGTTAGTGCTGATGGTTGTGTTGAGTTGGAGAGAAGAGGTTTGATAAAGTACAGGAGAGACAGAATCCGATGTTGTGAAAAGGACGCAGATGTTGGAATATACCATTTGGGCTCAAATTTTGTCCTCAACCATCACACCAGATGTGGAACCTGGAAAGTCTCTGAGGTTCAAATTCAGGTGAGGTCAATTTAGGGGAAGAGTGGCCATCCCATAAAGTTGTTGGGAGAAATACATAGGTCAGAAAATGCAACATTTGTTAAAGTGGGAAATAAAAGCTAGTTCCCCTCTTTCTAACATGTATATCCCATATTCAGATGAGACAGTGACTCTTTAAACCAAGGTAAGAAAAATAACCTTGATATTTGCTGAAAATATAAGGTGGTTGCTTGTTTGGGGGTAGTATAGGCTGGATTAGGGGCTGCTGAAATCTTCATGTGAGTTGAGAAGATTTTGAAGTTGGTTCAACAGCAATACCTACTTTTAGATACAAAGTAACAGAGAAAAAGACAACCACATTCTTGTGGCTGCAACATTTCCCATGTGGGATCTTTTTCCTTTTTTTCTCTTGCTTTTTCTTTTTTCTTTTTTTAAATAAAGTGTAACTTCTGTGAGGCTCTGATAATATGTTCGTGATTTCTAGAGAGTTAGACTGGAGCCTCTTGGAGTTAAACCTTCCTTGGCATTCCATGCTTGGCATTTGAGAGATTCTTAATGAATGTTCATTGCTTTATTAATTAATTTATTTTTTTAGCACTGGATCATCTTTAGTGTATTTCCTGCCTAAAAATGTTATAGTAAACTGTAACAAAGTTAGCTGTATGTATCTGTACTTAATTAATTATATCTGTGATCAAGTGACACCTAAATAACTTCCCTGTAAAATATAATCATTTGGATGTCTACCCAGCAAACAAAAGCAAGACTTTGAGAAATTATTGTTTTCTTTCAGAAATTTATTTAATTATATTGAGGTCAGCAAACCATGACTTGTAGCCTACAAGACAAAAACTCTATATCTCTTGCCAAACCAAAAGTATATACTCTCTGGCCCTTTGCAGAAAACCTTTGTCTATGTCTGTAATTATATAAATGAAAATAATTTTTAAAATGTGGTTTTTCTCATTTAAAATAAATAAATATCTATTAGTATAATCTTATCATGATGCTACTTGATTTAAAATCCATCCAACACTCCCACTGATGACAGTCTTAGTCAGTTTTCAATTCAGTTTAGTTCAGTTCAGTCGCTCAGTTGTGTCTGACTCTTTGCAACCCCATGGACTGCAGCATGCCAGGCTTCCCTGTCCATCACCAACTCCTGGAGCTTGCTCAAACTAATGCCCATCGAACTGGTGATGCCATCCACAGAGGATGTGATCTCATCCTCTGTTGGTCCCTTTTCCTCCTGCCTTCAATTTGGGTATAGACTTACTCTATTCAGTATATAGTATATATATGCCACCCAAATGACCTCATCTGAACCTAATTACTTCCCAAAGTCCCCACCTACAGATACCATCACACAGAGGGTAAAGGTTTCAGCGGATGAATTTGAGGAGAAATGTGAATGTGAGAGTTGGACCATAAAGAAGGCTGAGTGCTGAAGAATTGATGCCTTCTAATTATGGTGCTACAAAAGTCTCTTGAGAGTCTCTTGGGCAGCAAGAAGATCAAACCAGTCAATCCTAAAGGAAATCAATCTTCTCCTGAAATATTCATTGGAAAGACTGATGCTGAAGTTGAAGCTTATTCCAGTACTTTGACCACATGATGTGAAAAGCCGACTCATTGGAGAAGACCCTGATGCTGGGAAAGATTGAAGGCAAAAGGAGAAGAGGGTGGCAGAGGATGAAATGGTTAGATGGCATCACCGACTCAGTGGACATGAATTTGAGCAAACTGCAGGAGATGGTGAAGGACAGAGAAGCCTGGCATGCTGCAGTCCATGGGATCACAGAGTCAGACATGACTTAGCGGCTGAAACAACAGTAAACAGCTCAGTCCACAGTGACTATGCAATAAATTCCTTACCGAGGTGTAGAAAGCCCTTCTCTATATGATTTCACTGTGACATTCTGACTTCATTCCATGCCATTTGGTGCTATCTGACTTGCGTTCCAGACAATGATCAAGATCCTATAAGATGCAAAAGGAACAGACAGGAGGGAGAAGGTAGCTTTGTCCGAGGACATCAGAGATACATGAGTGGAAGGTATTTGACATGGGCTCTAAAGAATGGAAAAGGAGTCCCAGGAGTGGGGCTAGTGGAGGTAAAGGTTGCTGTGATGTGTGTGCTGCAGGAAACCAGAGCACCATGCAGGAGAGACTGGCATGTGAGGCCAATCCGGTGTCACGGGTCTTTTCTACTGCTCACTCTGCACCTGTCTTTGGGGAAGTACTTAGGTTTATAAGCTTCCACATTCTCATCCGTGAAATGGGAACACTGACAACATCTAGATTGTAAGGCTGTTGGGAAGAAGAAACAGAAGTGAGGTGGCACAGTGAGGGAGCACGCATGACTGTCAGCTAGGGCTGCCCTGGCCATGACCTTGTCGTGGAGCGTGCTGCGCCCTTGTGTTTGCCCACACCACTCCCGCAGCAGAACCGCCTCTGCACCCTGCCTGTTGGTAAAGGCCCAGCTGGGGAAGAATCTCCATTACAACCCTGGGTGCTGTGGCCACTCTTAAAAAAAAAAAAAAAAATCAAACCACCTAAAGCATCTACACCCAGCAAGTTGTCAGCCTGTCATTTCAGTACACATGTCTGCTGTGGCCTTCAAGAGATATTTTGAGCCTTTAAGAGACCAACAATCAAAGATTTATGTTTGATTTGGGTTTGGTTTTTACACCTATCATTTTCCAGTTTGGTAAATAGTAGTAGAAATCTAGCAGGTTAACCAGACCTAGCATTTAAATTTTAAAACCATGAAAGCATATGACAGGCCAATTACTAAAAGGCCTACTGTAACCCTTATTACATTTTAACATCACTGGCCTGTATAGCTGAGTGTAAAAATAGATTTTAAAAATTAAGTGCTTATATTATAAGTCCATCCACGTGTGGAACTCTTCTTCAGGCCAAGAGATATAGTATATTTTTTAAGTTTGGCATATTTTTTAACAGTTACAGTGAAAATCCCTAACACCCAAGCTAACTATTTGCTTTCTTTCTTTTTCATGTAAGTGAAAATTGAGCCCAAGTAAAGAAAAAGTTATGGATTAAGTTTTCCCTTGCCTAGTCACCAGAATTTGCCAATGTACATGTCAAAGTTTGCGTCATGAGGGTTTTGGTGTGTCATCTGCCTCAGCTGGTAAAGAATCTTCCTGCAAAGCAGGAGGCCCTGGTTTAATTCTTGGGTGGGGAAGATCTGCTGGAGAAGGGATAGGCTACCCACTCCAGTATTCTGGCCAGGAGAATTCCAAAGGGGGGTCACAAAAAGTTGGATATGACTGACTGACTTTCACTTTCACTTTTCACTTTCAACCAATTCAGAAGTAACAGCTGGCATTGACCAATGGTTGTGTATGCACACATGAGCATATATATGTGCAGGCATATGTGTATGGTGTGAACCTGCTTGTGTGCACATGTGTACACACAGGCCAGTAGGTCTGAATGTGATACATGTGAATGCTGGCTGATAAAACATATTTGAATAACAGATACATTGACTCCATTGAAGGTTTGCTGGCTCAAGGATTGGAAAGGAAGTAAGAACTTTGTCCCTATTGATTATGACGTCCCCACCTCCCTTGAGTACATTCTTGCCTTTGGCTGGAGGTCTTGTTGGGTTCACAGCAGGATCTGATTTTGAGTCATGAGTTCTCCCCAGTTGCTGAATTCCTCCTGGGCCTGATGGACAGGAGCCAGAATTCTACAGAGATCTGGCTCACACCACACTTATCTGTGACAAGCCTGTTTGGCACATGAAGTGGGAACATCTTCATTGTCACCAGCAGTAGCAGCAGCAGCAGCAGCAACTCTTTTCCGGTAGCACGCCCAGCCTTGCACTAGGATTTCTTCTGTGGAGCCACAGTTCAAACCTCTTCTCAGGGGCCAGTCCCAGAGAAGGTCAGTCCTGGGGAAGGCGGGGGGAAGGTTAGGGAAGAGCTCATCAAGTACTATTATTTTATAGATCAAGGATTTGAGGCAACAGAGAAGGGCTTTGCCCCATAGCAGACCAGACTGCCTTTGCTGAAGCCAGCAATAGAAACAGCATCTCCAGACTTCTGTGTAGAATTCTTTCTATCATCACATGCTTCCTGATCTTCTAAAGAGACTGCTAAGAAGATCCCATATTTTAGCTACATTTTACATTGGGTGGACATTGTACATGGTATCTGACATAGAATATACCTTTGAAAACAATTGTTTGAATGAATTAATGAAAGAATGAATGGAGTCAAATTCCATTGATCTAGAAAAGATTTCAAGAGGCAGAGACGTGTCCATATTGTTTAAGAAGAAATAATTTAGATCTCATGCATAGCATTGTACTCAGTTAATTCTAACTACAATTGTCCTTGTCAAGACTGGGGCATGCATCGTTTTTTTCTGTTGAAGTTTTATTCTGCATGTAGCTGACTTTGCTCTTGGTATTAGAATGAGAAAATTCTAAATGCAGTTGAGTGCCAAAGAATTGATGCTTTCAAACTGTGGTGCTGGCGATGACTCCTAAGAGTCCCTTGGGCAGCAGAGAGATCAAACCAGTCAATCCTAAAGGAAATCAGTCCTGAATATTCAGTGGAAGGACTGATGCTGAAGCTGAAGCTCCAATACTTTGGTCACCTGATGCAAAGAGATGACTCATTGGAAAAGACCCCGATGCTGGCAAAGTTTGAGAGCAGGAGGAAAAACGGGTGACAGAGGATGAGATGGCTGTATCGCATCACTGACTTAATGGACATGAATTTGAGCAAACTGCAAGAGATAATGAAGGACAGGGAAGCATGGTGTGCTGCCGTCCATGTGGTTGCAAAGAGCTGGACACAATTTAGCTACTTAACAGCAACAACAAGAGTACTTCAGAAGTGAAGAAACATATAAATAAGAATTGCAGCCAATGCCAAAAATTAGCATACCTGCTATGAATAAATTACGGTGGAGAGGGATTATTAATTTGAATTGCCACTTTCTTACTCCTAATGATTTTGTTACTTTTTAAATAAAAGTTATAAGAAATATAAGTTGAGTATAGTACAAATAATATCATATATGTAGCCTATTATACATATAAGTTGGTATAAGAGATATAAACTGAATGCAAAGGAGTTTGAAGAAATGGGGTGGGTTGTTTCCAACTTTGCCAATGAAAGAATTAATACAAACAGGAATTGAGAGGATGCATGCTTATGCAAATTAGTGAAGACTTCCTCATATCAGATATTTCGATGTAATAGCTGAAAGCTTTCTCAATTTCAGGTTCAGAAGAATTGCATGTCATAGAATTTTAACCTTCAGATTCTTGGCCACATGGTGGAAAGTCCATTTTGCAAAAAAAATCTTACTATCTGTATCTTGTTATTCCTGCTCCAGGTTAAAAGTGAGTGGAGTTATGAAGAATTGCTGCATAATCTTTGAATGAGAAGTTACAGAAAAGATCTGTTTGCAATTATTTTACTCAGTGAAGGATAACTTCCCTTAGTGATGAAATACAAAACATCACCATTTTATGTAATTTGGAGATTTTACTGCAGTCCACAAAAACTGCAATCAATTTTCAAAAACCCGATCACAGAGTAGATATGCAGAACACAAGCTGGTAATACAGGACATATGGTTTGATCACCCTGATGTCCGAACTCTTTTTGTAATTCTGCATTTGAGATCCTATCAGGTATTTTTGAGGCAGAAACTGTGCAGAATTTACTTGCTGCGTCTCCTCTTTGTGGCAGTTAGAGTTGCATCCTAGTTCATCAGATAAGGATATCTATGGGATGACAAGATGAGGGAGCATTTACATATTGGAGTCCCTTGGTCAAAACTCCAGCTTTGGGGAAGAAAATTGAGGAGAAATGCAGATGGGGGTGGTGCTGACTACCTGGGAGGCTTCTCTGGAAACTGTGGCCCCATTTGGAAGTTAAGAGCCCCAGAAATGACAGATGCAGTTCCCTTAGTCATCATCAAGGCACCTTAAAAACGTTTAAGACTGCTTTTTTTCTTTTTTTTCCCCAAGAGAGGACACGTAAGACTGTTTTTGTTTGTTTGTTTTTTAAGATAAACTTTAGGTTCACAGTAAAATTGAGAGAAAGATACAGAGATTTCCCATATGTTTCCTGCCTAACACACACAGAGCCTCCCTCCTACAAACATCCTTCACCAGATAGTACATTTGTTACAGCTGATGAATCTACACTGACCCATACTGGTCACCCAGAGTCCATAGTTCATGTCGGGGTTTACTCTTGGTGTTGTGCTTTCTGTGGTTTGGGCAGATGTATCCATAACTGTAGTATCATACAGAATATTATCACTGCCCTAAAAATTCCCTCTGCTCTGCCTGTTCATCCCTCCCAGCCTCCAGTCCCTGGCGCCACTGATCTTTCTAGTGTCTCCATGCATGTGAAAGTGAAAGTGTTAGTTGCTCAGTCATATCTGACTCTTTGCCACTGTAACCCGCCAGGCTCCTCTGTCTATGGAACTCCCCAGGCAAGAATTATGGGAGTGGGTTGCCATGCCCTTCTTCAAGTTTCAGCTTCTCTAGAATGTCCTTTTGTTGTAATCATAGAGTAAGTAGCCTTCTTAGACTGGCTGGTTTCACTTAATAATATGCATGTAAGTGTCCACCAGGTCTTTTCATGACTTGGTAGCTCATTTCTTTTTTGGTGCTGACTGAAGTTTCAGTGTCTGGGTCTACTCAAGGTCCCAGAACTCCCTTCTCTCCAGATCCTCTTGTTTCCTCCACAGTCAGCAAAATCTTGAATCATTTGTTCTATAACACAGACTTGCACACCTAGAGGTTTTGCCTTTTATTTTTTTTTCCTCTCTCAAGAGTTTCATAAGAGGTTAGGTGCTAAGGTGCTCAGTCGCTCAGTCATGTCTGACTCTTTGTGACCCCATGGACTGTAGCCCACCAGGATCCTCTGTCCATGGGACTCTCCAGGCAAAGATACTGGAGTGGGTTGCCCTTTATTTCTCCAGGGGATCTTCCTGACCCAGGGATCGAATCCATGTCTTCTGCATTGCAGATGGATTCTTTATTGCTGAGCCATCAGGGAAGCCCTTAATGCCTAACTTGGGTCAGAAGTTCTACTAGTCTTAGGGGCATTGGTGTGTAACACCGTCTCTGTCCTAAGCTGCTTCCTGTCTGTGGAGATGTTGAGAGATCAGAGGCACCTGCTGTACGTCACATGCTGTGCAAAGACCTGGACCACACCGCCCTCCACATCACCAGTCTATCTTTTTCCTGGCTGGTGGAGTCCCTGGAAAAACATACCTGTTCCCCAGCCTGAGATGCCACGTGTCACAGAGCAAGAGCCCAGAGAGGAGGAGGCACTTTTGCAGGATTGCAGGGTACAGTTTCTCCATTTTCCCCAGGCACTCGTAGTCTGTGTTCTGATGAGTGGAAAAAAGAACAAGACACCACTGAGCAAGGCTTTCGAACACAATTCAGCTGGAAAAGGACCTCTACACATTAGCTCGCACATCCTCACTATTAAAAAGTAATGTTGATGCAAAATATGCCTCACAGTGAAGTAGTCACACAGTAGAAAGGATTCCAACCCAGCTCTCTGAATGCCTTCCAGATAGTCAGTGTGAAGACAGACGGGTTCCCAGATGAGTGAATGCAGAGATGGGGTCTTCCCAGGCTGTGAGCTAGTGGGGTCATTCTCAAGCCTGTTCCTGGAGCCACACACCCAGGTGGACTCTTTAAATGCTCTTCTGCTTAAGTGCATCTCCTTACTCCCTCTTTTTTTTAAACTAAAATAATTTTGTTGTTGTTGTGGTACCACACAGCATGTGGGATCTTAGAGGGCTGATCAGGGGAACCTGGGAACCTGTGCCCTGTGCAGTGGAAGTGTGGCATCTTAACAACTGGACTGCCTGGGAAGCCTACATCCCCCCCTTTACTGGAAGTTTTCCTACTCTCGTTTGTAAGAATTTTTGCCTGAATGTAGGTTATATACTTAGTGAAATGTCATTACATGATGTATTTCCCTAAGGTCCCTCTCCCAATTTCTGGCCAGGAACTGTTCCATTACCCTAATTTTAATTCACTTATTCCTCATAATGATTTTATGCTGAAGGTACTGTTGTGGATACGGTGGATACCCATAACATAATGGAGATTGTTATTGATATAATTCTACTAAATGAACAACAAACTGAAGCTTTGGCAGTAAATTTCTTGGGGGCCAAAAAGCTGTGTACCCTTGCCCCCATTCCCCACCCTATCCCAATTAGAAGTTCCTTTAGAAATAAAATCACAACTCCATTTTTTTTTTGGTCTCAAAACACCATATGTAGCACATAGCAAGTGCTCAGTTATTTTTCAGTGTATGAATTAATGCATTTCTAATGAGAAGCAGACTTTCTGTATTATTCTAGTGTTTGGTTAGAAATTTCTTGTCGTAAAATATGTACCCTTGGACAGCAAGCAGATCAAACCAGTCAATCCTAAAAGTAGTCAACCCTGAATATTCATTGGAAGGACTGAGGCTGAAGCTGAAGTTCTGATACTTTGGCCACCTGATGAGAAGAACCAACTCACTGGAAAAGACCATGATGTTGGTAAACATTGAAGGCAGGAGGAGAAGAGGGTGTCCGAGGGTGAGATGGTTGGATGACATCACTGACTTAATGATACGAGTTTGAGCAAACTCTGGGAGGCAGTGAAGGACAGGGAAGCCTGGCATGCTGCAGTCCATGGGGTCACAAAGAGTGATAACAAAAATATGTACTAATTACTTGAACACTACCCTGCTCCCTTGTTCAACTAGTCCAGGAAGGAAAGCAAGCAGTCACCAATTCACAGTCTCTGCGTGGGCTCTATTGTCTCCAGATGAACAAAGGTGGGGTTTAGGACAGGAGGATCCTTCCCTTCCCCCACTCCAGAGTTCAGCTCAGTTCAGTCGCTCAGTCATGTCCAACTCTTTGTGATCCCATGAATTGCAGCATGCCAGGCCTCCCTGTCCATCACCATCTCCCGAGGTTCACTCAGACTCACGTCCATCGAGTCCGTGATGCCATCCAGCCATCTCATCCTCGGTTGTCCCCTTCTCCTCCTGCCCCCAATCCCTCCCAGCATCAGAGTCTTTTCCAATGAGTCAACTCTTCGCATGAGGTGCCCAAAGTAATGGAGTTTCAGCTTCAGCATCATTCCTTCCAAAGAAATCCCAGGACTGATCTCCTTTAGAATGGACTGGTTGGATCTCCTTGCAGTCCAAGGGACTCTCAAGAGTCTTCTCCAACACCACGGTTCTAAAGCATCAATTCTTCAGCGCTCAGCCTTCTTCACAGTCCAACTCTCACATCCATACATGACCACAGGAAAAACCATAGCCTTGACTAGACGGACCTTAGTCAGCAAAGTAATGTCTCTGCTTTTAAATATACTATCTAGGTTGGTCATAACTCTTCTTCCAAGGAGTAAGCGTCCCCCACTCCAGAGGAAGACATCATTTCAGTTGTTTTCTGAACTTTATTCCCCTAAAAGTCAGAGCTATGGGAACCATCTTGGCATAGAAAGGAAAGATTCCTGAGTTGGGAGGCAGAAATACTCTTTAAAAATTTTTTGGCACAGGAAAGTTGGCTATTTGTTTGAATTGGGAAGATCAGAAAGACAGCAACTGTCTCTTCCCGCCTTCCCTCCTCCAAGCCCTCAGATTCCCTCTCCAGCAGGCTCCTTCCAAATGTGCAGTCACCACGTGCCAAGGCAAACTCAAGCTTTGGATCGGCATTGGAACTGGCGGGCACTCCTTTGGCCAGCGCTGATAAGGTTATACAGCTGTGTTCTCCAACACAATGGGCGCTGTGGTGGATTAGGCCGTGAGTTGGTATTTAGACAAATTGGGCAGTGTTTTCTAAACTTTCTGAGCCATATGTCCACAGAAGAATGGGATAATGAGTGATGTGCAGAGGTAGCAGCAATAGGCTTCAACAAAAATAACATTTCTAAACCAGCAAAACCTCCAACACATGGAAGGTAAACGTTTCTAAACCAAAGTTCAGCTCCCCCCCACCTCAGTCAGCTAAACTATAAGAGTAGTCATTATTCTCATTCTTACAGAATCCTTAATTTGTCTTTGCATAACACTTCTCATTCTCATGTCTTCACTTGTCTTATTCACCCAGTTGCATTTCTAATGGTTCCATCAGAATGGGGGAAGTGGGATTGGATTTGGAATTATCATCAAGACAGTCCCCTTACACATAATCATTATTTTTTGTATTGTTATTAAGATACATCAAGTGCAGATGGCATGCTAAGGCTGAATCAAATGCTGTATGAACTGAGACGCATACTGGAGACAGACAAAATTGGGGGTAAGAATTTGTCTTCTGGTACTTCTTAATATTCATTAGAAAACACACTAGCTTAAAAAAAAAAGGACTTTAGCATCTGTGTGCAAAAGGAATGTGGTGACTGGGTCAAGTTTAAAAGATGGAGTTTGAAGGGGGAAATGTTTTGGTTTGAATTTTCCTCCATCATGGTCTGATCTTATAAAAGCCATAAAATTTATCTGAATCTCAGCTGCACAGCTATACAATGGAGATAATTACATTAGTATTAAAAATTTTAAGTTATGTATAACGTGGTGCCTGGCACATAATAAGCCATCTCATGCCTGAAAGTAATCTAATTGCTTTCCTCCATTCTTTAAATGTCAGTAGCATCTCCCAGTTAAGACAGTATGACCTCTTGTGTAAAAACTTACTGGATGCCTTCTAATGTTCCCCAAACAAACAAAGCACAATTCTTCCTTAGGGGTGGAAGTTTTTCCAATTTAACCCAAGCCAAAAGAAAAATTGATTTATTTTGGAAAATTTCTTTAAAAATTAATCAGGCTATTGTTTCTGGGATTGGAGTTTGATTTGGTTTAAATTATGGCCGTACAGAATAAATCGTGTAAATAAATAACAGAAATACCCTTTAATTTCTGAGCTGAGGAATCTGAGTACACTCTGTGCTGAGTTTGTAAACACCCAGACAATTTCTAGACAGTTACTGAACACCAGGACTCTTCTCCCTGCCCCTATGAGAAAACCAGGCATGCAGAAATAGTCCTCCAGCCAGCAACATGCTGATCAGTGGTCAAAGAATGAGTCATACAAGTCCTCAAGCCACAGTTCCAGCACTGTTTCCGAAATATAAAAAATCACCATCACTTTGCATTTGGGTGGGTGCATTGGTCCTTGAAGTTGGAAGGGGCCATAGCAATTCTTAGATATGGAAGCATCATTGATACAGTTAAGGTTTCATGATGAATTCCTGGTAGAACCTTTAAGGCAGTTCCCAGTTTTGCTATTTGCATCTTGTACATGATCTCCCTTGACCTTCAGATAAATGACTTCATCTGTCCTCACAATGCACACTCTCATTTCACGAGACATGAAAGAACTACACTCATGTATATCCCCTCATTTGATCTGTTTGAAATTGTCCCCAATGCCCAAGGAAGTCCCAGAATGTTGGTATGATTTTCCTGCCTCATATGCTGAGATGTGTGAATCCAAGATAAGACAAACACATCTCTCTTTCTGATGACACACTTGGTGCTTTCATCAACAGCATTAAATTGCAAGGAGAGTAACTTGCTATTTCTTTACTGACTTGCATCTGGGCTGGAAGAAGCACAAGCTGGAATCAAGATTGCCAGGAAAAATATCAATAACCTCAGATATGCAGATGACACCACCCTTATGGCAGAAAGTGAAGAATTAAAGAAGAGTCTCCTGATGAAAGTGAAAGAGAAGAGTGAAAAAGTTGGCTTAAAACTCAACATTCAGAAAACTAAGATCATGACATCTGGTCCCATCACTTCATGGCAAATAGATGGGGAAACAGTGGAAACAGTGACAGACTTTATTTTTTGGGCTCCAAAATCACTGCAGATGGTGAGTGCAGCCATGAAATTAAAAGATGCTTGCTCCTTGGAAGAAAAGCTATGACCAACATAAACAGCATATTAAAAAGCAGAGACATTCCTTTGCCAATGGAGGTCCATCTAGTCAAGGCTATGGTTTTTCCAGTAGTCATGTATGGATGTGAGAGTTGGACCATAAAGAAAGCTGAGTGTGGAAGAATTAATATTTTTGAAATGTGGTGTTGGAGAAGACTCTTGAGAGTCCCTTGGAGTGCAAGGAGATCCAACCAGTTCATCCTAAAGGGAATCAACCCTGAATATTCATTGGAAAGACTGATGCTGAAGCTGAAGCTCCAATACTTTGGCCACCTGATATGAAGAACTGATTCATCTGAAAAGACCCTGATGCTGGGAAAGATTGAAGGAAGGAGAAGGAGGTGGTGACAGAGGATGAGATGTTTGGATGGCATCCCCGACTTAATGGACATGAGTTTGAGTTAACTCTGGGAGTTGGTGATGGACAGGGAGGCCTGACATGCTGCAGTACATGGGGTCGTAAAGAGTCAGACATGGCTGAGTGACTGAATTTAACTGAACTGAACTAACTTGCATGCCTGTTGTTGTTCAGTTGCCAAGTCATGTCTGTAGCCCACCAGGCTCTTCTGTCCGTGGGATATCCCAGGCACAAATACTGGTGTGGGTTGTCATTTCTTTCTCCAGGGAACCTTCCACCTCAGGAATTGAACCAATGTCTCCTGCATTGGAGGGCAGATTCTTTACCACTGAGCCACCCGTCTCCCACTTTAAAACAAGAGAACAAAGGAGAGGAGGAGGAGGAGGAGAAAATATGAAAGCGTGGTCAGTTTGGATCATCTTTTAATTTCATGGCTGCACTCACCATCTGCAGTGATTTTGGAGCCCAAGAAAACTAAGTCTCTCACTGTTTCCATTGTTTCCCCATCTATTTGCCATGAAGTCATGTGACCAGATGCCATGATCTTCTTTTTTTGAATGTTGAGTTTTAAGCCAGCTTTTTCATTCTCCTCTTTCAGGACAGAAATGGTATGGACCTAACAGAAGCAGAAAATATTAAGAAGAGGTGGCAAGAATACACTGAAGAACTGTACAAAAAATGTCTTGCCAACCCAGATAACCACAATGGTGTGATCACTCACCTAGAGCCAGACATTCTGGAATGCAAAGTCAAGTGTGCCTTAGGGGGAATCACTATGAGCAAAGCTAGTGGAAGTGATGAAATTCCAGTTGAGCTATTTCAAATCCTAAAAGATGATGCTGTGAAAGTGCTGCACTTAATATGCCACCAAATTTGGAAAAACCAGCAGTGGCCACAAGACTGGAAAAGGTCAGTTTTCATTCCAATCCTAAGGAAAGGAATGCCAAAGAATGGTCAAGCTACCACACGACTGCACTCATCTCACAAACTAGAAAAGTAATGCTCAAAATTCTTCAAGCCAGGCTTCAACAGTATGTGAACCATGAAATTAAAGATGTTTAAACTGGATTTAGAAAAGGCAGAGGAAACAGAGATCAAACTGTCAACTCCATTGGATCATCAAGAAAGCAAGAGAGTTCCAGATAATAGTCTATTTCTGCTTTATTGACTACACCAAAGCCTTTGACAGTGTGGATTACAACAAACTGTGGAAAATTATTCAAGAGATGGAAATACCAGACCACCTGACCTGCACCCTGAGAAATCTGTATGCAGGTCAAGAAACAACAGTTAGAACTGGACATGGAACCACAGACTGGTTCCAAGTTGGGAAAGGCATACGCCAATGCTGTATATTGTCACCCTGGTTATTTAACGTATATGCAGAATACATCATGCTAAGTGCTGGGCTGGATGATACAGAATCTGGAATCAAGATTGCCTAGAGAAATACCAATAATCTCAGATATGCAGATGACACCACCATTACAGCTGAAAGTGAAGAATAACTAAAGAGCTTCTTGATGAAAGAGAAAGAAGCAATTGAAAAAATTGGCTTAAAATTCAGCTTTCACAAAACTAAGATCGTGGCATCCGTTCCCATCACTTCATGGCAAATAGATGGGGAAACAATGGAAACAGTGAGAGACTTTATTTATTTATTTATTTATTTTTGGCTCCAATATCATTGCAGGTGGTGACTGCAGCCATGAAATTAAAAGACACTTGCTCCTTGGAAGAAAAGCTATGACCAATCTAGACAGCATGTTAAAGAGGAGAGACATTAGTTTGCCAACAAAGGTCCATCTAATCAAAGCTATGGTTTTTCCAGTAGTCATGTATGGATGTGAGCATTGGACAATAATGAAAGCTGAGCGCCAAAGAATTGATGCTTTTGAACTGTGGTATTAGAGAAGACTCTTGAGAGTCCCTTGGATTGCAAGGAGATATAACCAGCCAATCTTAAAGGAAATCAACCCTGAATATTCACTGGAAGGAGTAATGCTGAGGCTGAAGCTCCAAAACTTTGGCCACCTGATGTGAAGAACCGACACATTGGAAAAGACCTTGATGCTGGGAAAGATTGAAGGCAGGAGGAGAAGAGGACAACATACAGGATGAGATGGTTGGATGGTATCACTGACTCAATTGACATGAGCTTGAGCAAGCTCGAAGAGTTGGTAATGGATTGGGAAGTCTGGTGTGCTGCAGTCCATGAGGCCGTAGAGTGAAACATAACTGATCGACTGAACTGAAATGAAGCAGGGTGACAATATACAACCTTGATGTACTTCTTTCCCAATTTGGAACCAGCCCATTGTTCCATGTCCAGTTCTACCTGTTGCTTCTTGACCTGCTTACAGATTTCTCAGTAGGGAAGTGAACTGGTCTGGTATTCCCATCTCTTGAAGAATTTTCCACAGTTTGTTGTGATCCTCCCAGTCAAAGGTATTTGCATAGTCAATAAAGCAGATGTTTTTCTGGAACTCTCTTGCTTTCTTGATGATCCATCAGATGTTGGCAATTTGATCTCTGGTCCCTCTGCCTTTTCTAAATCCAGCTTGAATGTCTGG
Source organism: Capricornis sumatraensis (assembly GCF_032405125.1). NCBI lineage: Eukaryota > Metazoa > Chordata > Mammalia > Artiodactyla > Bovidae > Capricornis > Capricornis sumatraensis. The sequence continues at coordinate 17,586,737 of NC_091069.1, read as the reverse complement.
AAGTTTATTGTTCATGTAGGGTTGACACCTGGCTTGGAGAATTTTGAGCATTACTTTGTTAGCCTGTGAAGTAAAAGTCACTCAGTCATGTTTGACTCTTTGTGACCCCATGGACTATACAGTCCATGGAATTCTCCAGGCCAGAGTACTGGAGTGGGTAGCTGTTCCCTTCTCCAGGGTTGTTAGCCCGTGAGATGATTACAAATATGTGGTAGTTTGAGCATTCTTTGGCATTGCCTTTCTTTTGCATTGGAATGAAAACTGACCTTTTCCAGTCCTGTGGCCACTGCTGATTTTTCCAAACTTCCTGGTTCATTGAGTGCAGAGCTTTTACAGCATCATTTTTTAGGAGTTGCAATAGCTCAACTGGAATTCCATCACTTCCACTAGCTCTGTTCATAGTGATGCTTTGTATGGCCCACTTGACTTCACATTCCAAGATGTCTGGCTCTAGGTGAGTGATCACACCATCGTGATTATCTTGGTCACAAAAATCTTTTTTATACAGTTCTTCTGTGTATTCTTGCCACCTCTTCTTAATATCTTCTGCTTCTTAGGTCCATACTGTCTCTGTCTTTTATTGTGCCCATCTTTGTATGAAATGTTCCTTTGGTACCTCTAATTTTCTTGAAGAGATCTCTAGTCTTTCTCATTCTATTGTTTTCCTCTATTTCTTTGCACTGATCACTGAGCAAGGCTTTCTTATCTCTCCTTCCTATTCTTTGGAACTCTGCATTCAAATGTGTATATCTTTCCTTTTCTCCTTTGTCTTTCTCTTCTTTTCTCAGCTATTTGTACAGCTTCCTCATACAACAATTTTACCTTTTTCCACTTCTTTTTCTTGGAGATGGGCTTGATCAGTGCCTCCTGTACAATGTCACAAACCTCCATCTATAGTTCTTCAGGCACTCTATCAGATCTTATCCCTTGACTCTATTTGTCACTTCCACTATATAATCATAAGGGATTTGATTTAGGTCATACCTGAATGATCTGGTGGTTTTCACTACTTTCTTCAATTTAAGTGTGATTTTTGGCAATAAGGAGTTCATGATGTGAGCCACAGTCAGCTCCTGGTCTTGTTTTTGCTGACTGTATAGAGCTTCTCCATCTTTGGCTGCAAAGAATATAATCAATCTGATTTTTGTGTTTACCATCTGGTGATGTTCATGTGTACAGTCGTCTCTTGTGTTGTTGGAAGAGGGTATTTGCTATGACCACTGCGTTCTCTTGGCAAAACTCTGTTAACCTTTGCCCTGCTTCATTTTGTACTCTAAGGCCAAACTTGCCTCTTACTACAGGTATCTCTCGACTTCCTACTTTTGCCTTCCCGTCCCCTATAATGAAAAGGACACCTTTTTTTTGGTGTTAGTTCTAGAAGGTCTTGTAGGTCTTCATAGAATCATTTAACTTTAGCTTCTTTAGCATTACTGGTTGGGGCATAGCCTTGGATTACTGTGATACTGAATGGTTTGCCTTGGAAACGAACAGAGGTCACTCTGTTGTTTTTGAGATTACATCCAAGAACTGCATTTTGGACTCTTTTTTGCCTGTGAGGGCTACTCCTTTTCTCCTAAGGGATTCTGGCCCACAGTAGTAGATATAATGGTCATCTGAGTTAAATTCGTTCATTCCAGTCCTTTTCAATTGACTGATTCCTAAAATGTCGATGTTCACTCTTGCCATCTCCTGTTTGACCGCTTCCAATTTGCCTTGATTCATGGACCTAACATTCCAGGTTCCTATGCAATATTTTTCTTACAGCATCTGATTTTACTTCCATCACCAGTCACATCCCCAACTGGGTGTTGTTTTTGCTTTGGCTTCATTCTTTCTGGAGTTATTTCTCCACTGATCTCCACTAGTATACTTTGCACCTACCAACCTGGGGAGTTCCTCTTTCAGTGTCATATCTTTTTGCCTTTTCATACTGTTCTTGGGTTCTCAAGGCAAGAATACTGAAGTGGTTTGTCATTCCCTTCTCCAGCTGACCATGTTTTTTTCAGAAGTCTCCACCATGACTTGTGTGTCTTGCATTTTCCTACATGGCATGACTCATAGTTTCATTGAGTTAGACAAGGCTGTGGTCCATGGGATCAGTTTTGTTAGTTTTCTATGATTGATTGTGGTTTTCATTCTGTCTGCCCTCTGATGGATAAAAATAAGAGGCTTATGGAAGCTTACTGATGGGAGAGACTGACTGTGGAGGAAACTGGGGATTGTTCTGATGGACAGGGAGGCCCTGAGTAGTAAATCTGTAATCCAATTTTCTGTTGATGGGCGGGGCTGTGTTCCCTCTCTGTTGTTTGGCCTGAATCCAAACTATGGTGGGGGAAATGAAGGTAATGGCGACCTCCTTCAGATGGATTTGTGCATGCCTCGTATTCAGTGCCCCGACCCTGCAGCAGGCCACTGTTGACCCTCACCTCTGCCGGAGACTCCTGGACACTCACAGGCAAGTCTGGGTCAGTCTCTTGCTTCTTTCTACTTGCTCCTGGTGCACACAAGGGTTGTTTGTGCCCTCCAAGAGTCTGTTTCCCCAGTCCTATTGAAGTTTGGTCATACACAGTCAATGCACAGTCATATGTTGCAAATCTACAGTAACTTCCTGAGCCCAAGAAGATATATTAATGCTAATGTCCCAGGGCTGGGGTTTTCGCCTCCATTTCTGGAAAACTATTTGCTTTGATTTCTGAACTCTTTACCCATTTCTCGAAATAAGAATCAGTAGCTCTACTGAGAAATTGCAGACCCTCCTCTTGGAATGGTTCCTTTCCCTGCTCAGGAATGGCTTGCACTATAGGGCAAGTGTATGATTAGGGACCAGAGGTGAGACTGTGGGGAGGGGTGGCTGGTCCATGGAGAGGGTCCTGGATGGGGATCCTTTGATTTCTCTTGCCAACATAGAGGTAGATGATAGGGAGAGTGGGTGGCAGAGTGGCTGTCTCCCTGTTCCCTGTGGATGAGTCTTTTGAGATCTGCTGCCTAGACGTGGAGTTTCTGGGGCTGTCCAGTATCAGCCACATCCTCACAACATAAGAGATCACAGGAAGCTGATGGGCGCCTGGTAGGGTGTCCACCAAAGATGCGAGGTCCCAGTTGTGTCCCAGGGGAGCTCAAGGGCAAGGCTTCAGAGTAGAAAGAATTCAGCCAATCAAAGTCTGGCCAGGCTCCAGACCAAGACCTCAAGGGAGGGTGGGCTTCCTTTGCCTGGAGGTTCTGTAATCACCAGACGGGTGTGTGAATGGGTTCTTTCCAGAGCTGTGGAAGTAAGAAAGCACCGTGAGCTGTAGCAAGGAAGGAAACATCTTGTTTACAAATGTCAGGCAGCAATTAGCATATTTTAAAGAGCGGAGCCACCACTGCTGGCTTTTGTTAGTTGAAAACCTCACTTGCTTTCTTGTGGGTCTGCTCTAAGAGGCCGGGTAGACACAAAGACTCTGAACCCAGTTCATAAATAGTTGATTTCATATTTTAAAATCTTGCACTAAAACTGTCACCCCCTCTCGTGGATCACAGATGGCGAAGAGCTAATGTGTTACTGTTTGATAACTGCTTTTATGTATCAAAGCGCTTATTTACTGCTCTGTGGGGGAAATGACAGACTAAGAACCATTGTGTGTTTTCTCTCCCTTTTTCTTTAACCGCGAAGCTTCTTGTTTCCCCATAGCCTGTTTCTCATTTGAAACATTAAATCACGAATCTTTTGCATATGCTGGCCTGATTGAACCCCCTTCTGGGGGTATCGGAAGATGCTCTCCAAACATATACCCGAGCCCCTCTTTCCTGATCCTTTTTAATGCCCTGGAGCCATGTCATCACACCCATCTCTCATGCTCTCGCAAGCCAGGAAATGTTTCTGATCTGAGATGCCAGTGGGGGCTTTGCTTTTAAAAACTGTCAGGGAAATGTACGAAGGTGTGAGAACAGTCATGAGCTGAATCCAGATCACACGTTCCTGGTTTCCGGACAAACCTCTCTCCTTTGATGATGGATTTTTGTTCATTCACTCACTCACTGATTCCCTCACTCACTCATTCACTGATATATTCACTCATTCATTTCACATTTAATTCACTTTTTCACTCAGTCAACCAGCTGACTGCTTTCCTTGTGGGAGGACCTGCTGGCCTGATTAGAACTTGGCTGCAGGTGCAGTGGAGGCTGAGCTTTGTGTGTATTCAGCACCACCCTTACCCCTGACCTTGAAATACCCTAGACACAACCGAAAATGTGCAGAGGACAATTTGACCATGAGCTAGTTCAGGAGGGCAAACTAGGAGCTGAGAGTAATTTTTGTATTTTCAAATGGTTGAAAAAGTCCAAAGATGTCTTGATGTGAAAATTACAGGAAATTCAGTTCTTGGTTTTCTTGGAACTCTGTGTCAATGTTGGCTCACATGTATCACTAACGACCGCTTTCTTGGTCATGACCAAGAAAAGTGGTCAGTGACCACTTTCTGCCACTTTCCACAGTGGCAGAACTGAGTCGTTGTGAGTGGGGCTATGCAAAGCCTAAAATACTCATCATCTGGCTTTTCACAGAGAAAGGTTACTGACCCCTGAGCTGGCTCATTCCCTGATTCTTCAACACAATGAGGAAGGATTTGAATCACACCCCTGGTTGTAATTAAGATATATAGAAACATTTCTGGTAAAGTATGTGTGTGTGTGTGTGTGTGTGTGTGTGTGTGTGTGTACATGCACATATATTAGCATGAAGGTGGGGTGGGGCCTCGGAAGTGGGGTGTGTGTGTGTGTATGCACATACATTAGTGTGAAGGTGGGGTAGGGGACCAGGAGTAGTGTTGATGTGGTCAGTTCTAATTAACAGTAGAGCCTTTGCAGGAAGAAAAGTGGAGATTTAAGAGCGTGAAGTAACCCTTGAACTCAAATGAACCCATCTTCCCCACCCACTCCCTCCTAATACAGAAATAAATCAAAGCATCAGAACAGAAACAACTATGTCCTGGGAATCTCGGTTCCTCTGCTAAAAGAGTTAAACACTAACATTCCATCCACTAAGAGAAGTCCTTTCCCTGCTGGCAGATAGAGGCCAGAGTCCCAGGTCAGGGCATGTGGAGGAGACAAGCTCCAAGAGCTGCAAAAGGCAAGCTCTGGGGGCACCTGGTCTGGGCATGTGTAAGAGTGACACCCACAGGTCTAGGAATCCAGATGATCTGGGGACCACGCCCCACAGGGTCATTACCTACAGCAGGACTGACAAGTTGGCTAAACTGAAGGGTATTCAAGCTCTCTACTCACTCATTTAACACTTACTGTTCCAAGGTTTGTGCTGGATGCACCTGCTCCAGTGAGGTACCTACGGCATATTCCTTATTCTCAATGTAGAAAAAAATGAAATGTCATTCAGTCCCTAAGCAGAGAGGAAAGCTTTGTCTACTGTTTATCTCCACCCAGGTAGCTGCACCTCCTCTACTCACTGAGCACTTGTCTTCCTGCAAAGGCTGTCTTCTGCCCTGGGGCCTTTGCACATCCTGTTCTCTTTGCACACCAAATATTATTTCTCCACACCAATTTTGTATATTCTATTCTTCCAGGTTTTATATTGAATGCCACTTCATTCAAGGAGACTCCACAATGCTTCAGACTAAATTAGGTCTTTGTATTTCATGCTTCTGTTGACCATCATTTTTTTTCTACTTTTCTTTGATAAGGGTGCTTGTCAAAGTTTTCAGTTATTTGTAGGAGTGCTATAATTTATTTGATATTCTCATACAAGCTCTGTGGTTGTTTATTAGTCAGTCAGTTGTGTTCAACTCTTTTGTGACTCCATGGAGTATAGACCACAAGGGTCCTCTGTCTATGAGATTTCCCAGGTGAGAATACTGGAGCAGGTTGCTATATCCTCCTCCAAGGGATCCTTCTCATACAGGGATTGAACCTGCATCTCCTGTGTCTCTTGCACTGCAGATGGATTCTTATCCATTGAGCCATCAGGGAAGCCCTTTGTGGTCCAGGCACTGTGATAAATGCTGTTCACATTATAGTGTATAGACCCCTCCATGGTAAGATATGAATCTCATTTCACTGATGGAGAAAGTAAGGATGTTTGGAGGGTTTCGCAGAGTTCTGTCTGACAGTGAGAATCTGCTTCTATCTGACTCCACATCTTTCAGGACTATTTTACAGATAAGGAAACTGTGTGTATAACCCATCATGAATCAAATCAATTCCCACTGGGAAAGAAAAACGCCACAGAAAATATTTTAGTCTATACACAAAAAGGTTTTCTCAGCATGTTTTATCAACATAATCATCGTCACATTATCATCATTAAGACATGAAAGGATCACACAATTCAGAGTCTCTCCTTCCTCCTCAGCCACTTGGGGAGCAGATGGTAAACAGATAAACTGCTCTGCTCAACGTTTAATTGTGCTTCCTTTCTTGAATATCACAAGAACACTAGAGAAGCTCTCACTCACCCCACTGAGTCCTCACCCCAAGAGGTATGAGGGGACTTCTCGTTCAGAGACTCCTCAGTCGACTCAGATCCTCAGAATAAACTTCCTCAGCGATGTTTGTTCCTGGGACTTTTTCCTGAAACCCTCTTTGACTTTTTCTGTACTTGATAATAAATGGCTCACTTCCAGCTTCATCGTGTCATAGGTTTTCATGTTATTTAAACTATTCCCCCTGTCCTCCCCCCTGCTGTTGGTTACCCAGGGTTTGATTTTGAAGAACTGAACGTGTGAAATCAAGAAAGCAGATTTTACTTGTCACTCCTGGCTCATCAATACTGGATCGTGGGTGTCGCCACGAGTCAGGGTGTGCTGGGAGGGCATGCAGCTTCTTAGCATACCCATTCCTGTTATTCTTTGCCCACGTGAGGTCCAGAGGGGCTACTTGACAGCATGAAGCCACTTACGACATAAATGTGAATGGAGATCAAGAGTTCGTCCTGTACTTTCAGAGCGCCCTTAGCCTTCCTCTGGACAGTGATGATGATGAGTGACAAGAATGAGAGCAGTAGGTGCTTAGAACGCACTTCACGTTTGGCAAAGTCCTCCGAGGTGCCTTTGCTCGGGAAATCTTCATTCTCTTCCCGTGAGTATCATCTGGTAATACGGCTCAGACTGCCTGTGAGGAAACAGAGCTCCTGAGGGCTTACGAGAAGTTCCACAAATCACACCATAAATAAATGACAGGCCCAGGGAAATGCTTCATTGTTTTTAAGGAATAGAGTGACATTTCTCTGCCCCCTAAAACTATCTCGACATCTGTTCTCTAATTCTTCAAGCCATGGTAATATGAGAAAATTCATAAGAGAAATGCCCCAGTGAAAGACTCAAACACTAACTTAAACTCACATTGAAGTAAAAATCAGATGACTACAGGCTTGGCTTGGGGAGTGCCAGCTTACACCTGCATCGCTGCATGATGGCTCACAGTTCTGATCTTGTACTACCAAAGTGTCCCTATTTGGACAAAAGTTATGCAGCATGTGGACAATAAATTGTGTATCATGTGACCACTGTAGATATAAATAATTGAGCAGGCTTGGCTGGGATGGACAGGAAAGGAGGAGCGATCCACGGTGTCTAAAGGAAAGTGAAAGGAGGGAGTGGTCCACCTGCCCCTTGAGTTTCCTTCAGGCTGGTTCAGAAGTCGTGTAAGAACAAGACACATTCCTCAGCAGCCATTGAAATCTTGGGGAGGTCTTTCTTTTTCTGAAAAAAACATTATTGTTATATTTTCTCCAGCTTCACTGAGGTGCAATTGACAAACAGAATTGCAAGATATGTGAAGTATACATTGTGATGACGCATGCATGTCTTTTACAAGGACCCCCTCCAGTGAGTGAGAACATCCCTCATCTCACTTGTTTATCTTTGTCTTTTTTCTTTGCTTTGCTTTCTTTTTGGGTGAAAGACATTTAAATGCAACTCTCTTAGCAAATTTCAGTTATATGATACAGGGTTACTAACTACACTCACCACATTTTACATACATAGATTCTAAGACCTTGTTCATCTTACAGCTGAAAGTGTAAACCTTTTTCCCAACCCTTCCCTAGTTTCCTCACCCACCAGCCCCTGGGCTACCACTTTTCTACTCTGCTTCCATGAACTAGACTTTTTTTTTCAGATTCCACCTATAAGTGATACATGTGACATGTGTCTTTCTCGGTCTTATTCCACTTAGCCTGATGCCCCCAGGTTCCCTCCACGTTGTTGGCAGCAGCAGAATTTCCTTCTATTTCATGGTGGAATGTTCCATCGTTTCTCCATACCAGGTGATGTCCTTCTTGGCGGGGATTGAGGTTTACACAGCATCTGTGAGCTTCCTGGGTATTAATAACATCCTCCTGTCAAAGCCTGGTGTGAGTACCCCGCCACCAACGTCAGCTCCACAGTGTCTTATTGGCATTTCACACTTACCTGTCCTTCTCCAGCCGGAGCTCTATCACTCAGACTGACTCACAGTGTGAAAAATTCTTTCTTCTACTCCAAGCCATAGCCTTTTTTCTCATTCATACTCACAACATCTCCCAGATCCTACAGGTGTCTTCATGCCACCTGCCTTCTTGAAGATCTGCGCCAAAGTCAGGGTCCCAATGGGACTGTCGCTTCTGGACACCTTAGGCAATGTCACCAGCAGCTGGGAAGGCCACGTGGACCTCATAGTTATCTGTCATCTCCCAGCCCCTTCTCTGCCCTCCTGCGACTCACCTTGAGTGCTCCACCCAGCCCTGCACCACAGGGTCACAGATTTAGACATGCAGCTCACGTGTGTGTGTGTGTGTGTGTGTGTGAGTGTGAGGACAGATATATGTGTGGGGGGGATGGCCAGAGAAGAGAAACCTCGGAGAAAGAACACATTCGAAATTACCCTTCTTCATGTGTTTCTGTTTTGGGGATAAAAGTGGCAGCATGTTGAACGTGACTCTGTGCCCACATGGCAGAAGAAAGACTGGTGCTATGCATTCCTCGTACACCCTTCCCAAGGAAGCCCATCTGAGCGTGTATCTCCAATGCATGGACATACAGAAAAGATTTCTGTACGTTCTTTGAAGATGTTTATATTCTAACATGGGAAACAGATGTGAATATAAAAGAGAAGGGATGTGTTTCCACAAAGCTCAGAGTATGCGAGAAATGTTCAAAATGGTCACGGAACTGCTCTTGTAATTCTTGATGGGGACTCCAGTCCTCGGCACCCTTTTTATTTCACTCTGGAGGCCATATGGACTTGACTTCTCCTGTCTTCGTGCCCTGACCCAGGTACTGCCTCTGAGCACGGGCATCGTTTGGGGCTCCTGGGTTTGCTGAAGCCATTCTCTCTGGCAGAAGTTTTATGACTTTAAGGTATTGGTTTCCACTTAAGTGGATGATTAAGAGTATGCCAGGCCAAGGCATTATTTGCCAGCATTTTAACATGAGACACAAATAAGGTCTGAATTTCTGCTTGGAAACAGGAAAAAGGTCATTTAAACAGCTTAAGTATTATTAACTCTCTTAGAAAAAGAAAGAAAAAAGAACCCTGAAGTTATAATGGCATCTCCAGCTAACTGGAGAGATTTATTGAAGTTTTTGTTCTGTGTTAGAAATAAATCTACAGATGCCCTGTGGTAAAATTAGGTAGGCTTATGGCACTTAGAAAACTGAAATCTAGAAACACATGGAATGAGTAAGATGATATTTCCAGCAATCAATGCTTTCTATAAAATGATTGAGGAGAGCTTCCTCTACACAACAGTTTTGGACTTAGGGCTCCAGTTCTGTGTTTCTTGTCCTCAATTATGGTAAAGGCCAAATCCTATTATGACAAATTGTGATAGATCATCAAAATTCTTGAGTTAGACCTGCAAATCTGTTATGTTAATGCTTCTTGATCTAAATGTGACTGGGACTTGGAAATCTTTTTTGTTGTATTGAAAATTCTGGCTATAAAGATACTCCATGGATGTGTTCAGCTCTTCCATTCCTAGAGCAGAAAAAGTCCCAGAGTCTAAAAAAGTGCCGATTACTGGGTGAACTCGCCTAGACCAAAGAGTAGGGCTGCAGTCTCATGTCTGTTTATTGCTGATCCAGCAAAGGAGCAGAAGTGTAAGAAATCATGGGAAGGATTGATGCTTTTGAACTGTGGTGTTGGAGGAGACTCTTGAGAGTCCCTTGGACTGCAAGGAGATCCAATCAGTCCATTCTGAAGGAGATCAGCCCTGGGATTTCTTTGGAGGGAATGATGCTGAAGCTGCAACTCCAGTACTTTGGCCACCTAATGGGAAGAGTTGACTAATTGGAAAAAAACTCTGTTGCTGGGAGGGATTGGGGGCAGGAGGAGAAGGGGATGACAGAGGATGAGATGGCTGGATGGCATCACTGACTCGATGGTGGCAAGTCTGAGTGAACTCCGGGAGTTGGTGATGGACAGGGAGGCCTGGTGTGCTGCAGTTCATGGGGTTGCAAAGATTCGGACATGACTGAGCGACTGAACTGAACTGATGGGTGTGTGTGGCCTTGGGGACCCCTTTGTCTCTCACAGAAGAGGGACTCATAGTGGTGCAGAGAGCAACTTTGTTAGCAAGGTTGGGGGCTGGTGCATCTCCCTCAAGGCTGGGCTCCAGCCATTTTAGCACTCCAGGAGCACTTCTTATCTTACCAAATAATTCTTCCTGCATTCCGTATAAACATCAATGGGTCTACCCAAACTTTCAGTGCAAGAACTAGCTAAAAAGGTAACTGCTGAAATAGTCTTCCAAAATAAAGAGTTTTTACTAAAAACTGTATCTTTTCTGGAGGGTAATGTATTAAAGGTACTTTAAAAAGAAGCCAGAGTTTAGAGGCCAGTGATTTTTATCTTTTATTGTTTTATCTTTTATTGATTTGTTGGTGATGATCAGTCATTTAGTCGTGTCTGACTCTTTGCGACCCCATGGACTGCAGCACATTAGACTTCTTTGTCCATCACCGTCTCCCAGAATTTGCTCAAACTCATGTCCATTGAGTCGATGATGCCATCCAACCATCTCGTCCTCTGTCGCCCCCTTCTTTTCCTTAATAATCATTTTATGACTTTTACCATAACTAATGAAATACATGTGCATATTAAAAAGTCCATTAGAGTCAAAGTACCCTTTTCTTCACAAACACATTCATTATGACCTTCCCATTGACTGGGCTATTTTATAACTCTAGAGGGTCAGAGTTCAGGGCTTCCCAAGTGGCTCAGCAGTGACGAACCCACCTGCCAATGCAGGAAACGTGGGTTTGATCCTTGGGTCAGGAAGATCTCCTGGAGAAGGAAATGTCAACCACTCCAGTATTCTTGCCTGGGAAATCCCATGGACAGAGGAGCCTGGTGGGGTACAGTCCATGAGGTTAGTAGAATTGGACATGGCTTATTGACTAAACAACAACAAGAGCAGCAAGGGATAGAGGTTAAGGTGTAGGTTTTTATCTGGCAGAGTTAAAAATAACTCCATCCAGTGGGAATAATTAGCCCCAAAGATTTTGGTGTATGGCCTCACAGAACATTAGCCAGTTAAGGAGGTAACCTAGCAATCTTGTTCAGTCTTTTAACAATATAAATGTATATTTACAAATATCCAGCTCTTCAAATTCTCATTTGACCCATTATTTACATCTTAGTGACTTCTTCGTTACATAAGGAACAGGAAAAAAATCTATGACATATGTTTATATTTGTGGTAGAGTCGCATTTTCTTTAATTTTTTGAAAGTTAGACTGTAGCACAAGGAAATAATGGTGCAGGGGCTTGGTGATTTCTCCAAAAGTTTTTGCAGGATTCTCTGAATAGTGTTCCATTTCTATCTCTCTTCTCTGCCCATGGGGCTTTTCTGAGAAGGAGTCACTAGCTTCCACTCTTCCCAACAAAATGTTCAATTGTATCTGCACATGCCAGGGCCATCTGGATGGAACTCAGACTTCTAAGAAGAGAAAGATGAAGCACAAAGTTAGTTTGGTGGCTCTTCCCTCACGTAGAAACTCTGCCAGCAGGATAGGGAGGCCCTGATCAGAACTAGGTGCTGCTCATGATCTTGAGACTCTGTCACTCTGAAGCCTGCCTCTCTACCCTGTCATCCCCCCAGGGTCCTCTGCTGGACTAGCCACCTCCTTAGAATGACTTGTGTTTGCCACTTTAACCTAATGTAGCTTTTACCTGCCCACCTCACTGGGGCAGTTTTCCCTATGGGAAGTTTGGTCTTGCTGCCTAGGGACTAACTTTGAGCCTACACCCTGACTTTTCAATTCTGACTCTGCTTCCTCTCAGAATTGCACAAGACTGTTAGCGCCACATTTTCTGGTGTTGTTCACAGTAATTTGCTCCTCTCACTTCCCCATTATGTACAAAATGTACTCTATGCCTCATTATATGTCCCCTGCTTTTCCTTGTTTTCTCTTTCTGGGACATCTTCCCCTCTTAGAGGGCTTAGGTACACTCCAAATCCTTTAATTTCGTATTGTTGAGTAATTCATGTCTTCCTTTCCAGAATAAACCTTGGGGGTTACAACTTCCCATGCAAAATAGGCCAATTAAGGTTATTTTGCTAAGTGAAAGGGTTATGGACTCTAAGGAAGAAAGTCCCTTCTCTAGGAATCAGAAAAGACAGCAGTGTTTCCATTGGTCTGAATAGCAACACTTTTAACCTTCACTGTATACTAGCATAGGTATTTGGGACAAAGGTGATACTGAGGCAGGAGATAGGCAGGCCCCAGGCTCAACAGTTTCTCCCCTATGGACAGATACTGCAAAATAGCAGCAATGAGAGAGGAGCTGAGCTCTGCTCAAATAAGAGAGCAAATACCACATTCCTGAAAACAAGGAGAACTTCAAGACCACACATGTGCTGAAAGGCTCCTTGGAGGTCCAAAAGGAAAGGGGCGCCATCCCATAATAAGTGTTGTCAACCTACTGAGAAGCCTCTTTGCTAGAATCCATCTTGACTAAGAGATGTACAGGCATACGCTGGGGGATCCTGAGATAAACCAAATATGGACTCGTGTGTGTGCGCTAAGTTGCTTCAGTTGCGTCTGACTCTGCAAACCCCTGGATGGTAGCCCACCAGGCTTCTCTGTCCATGGGATTCTCCAGGCAAGGATACTGGCATGGGTTGGCGTGCTCTCCTCTAGGTGATCTTCCTGACACAGGGATCAAATCCATCTCTCTTACATCTTCTGCATTAGTAGGTGTGTTCTTTAACACTAGCACTACCTGGGAAGTCCAAATATGGACTCCATCACCAGGCAAATCAAAATGATTGGCCAGAGGAAACCTGGAAGAAATGCCCCATAAAAGAGATTCAAATTACCAGGAGGGCACAACTGTGAGTCTTTCTGTCCAAATGTATCCTTTTCCTTCCTAACAGACATTTTGCTTGTCTCACTACTTACCTCTCCATGTGGAAATCTATGTCTACACGGCTGACGGGTCCTGTCAGTGGCCGCTGGTCCCTGGTGGCTCTAGGGGAAGGTTTCAGCAATTCCACAGCCCGGCCTTACTCTCTGGCTGGGAATGGAAGCTCTGCTTCTGGCTGCTGCAGGCTGAGGCCCCGCTGAGATCAATCCTAGCAACTGGAGAATCCTGGAGAAGGAGAAGACCTAGTTTAAAGGTGGGAAGTTCAGCTTTGCAGCAGTAGCAGGGGTGGGTCCTTTGGGACATCACAGTCTCATGGGAAGATTTTCATAACTCGAGATGCCTGTTCAGGGTTGATACTTTCTACTCTTCCCCAATGATGGGGAAGCCTTGCCTCTCGTTTTGGCCTCAGGTCACTGGAAACCATTTGTTTCTTGCTCCCTAGTCCCCTAGCATTTGGCTCTGAATTGGCCGGAGGCAGCTCTTTGTCCGGCTCAGGCCCTTCTAACAGAATGTAGTATGGAGTCCTGAGTGTACCCTCCTAACAGACCCCCGGCCTGTGCCCATGGCAGGCTGCCCCATACCTCGCTGGCACGCCTGCTTTGTTGTATGGTTCTGGCAGCAGTGGCCGGACATCAAACTTCAGCTGCTGTTTCAGAGCTTGGGTTTTAAAGAGCCCAGAAGGAGAGATTGAAACCTGAATGACCAGTGTGGCCTTCAGATGCTCTGTCTATGTATCACCCAGACAGTCAGCCTGGAGCCAATATGCTTTTTATATCTCACCCTCCACCGACAAGAACCACTCAACTGTACTCATCAACCAATCAGGGTGAGAAGATTTATACTGTTGGGCCAGAACAAATTAAAATCATTTATGTTCTAAAAACCTGCATTATGGGCAGTGAAATTTCCCTAAGCTAATGTGTCTGGTCTTGTAAAAAATGGTTGCCTGGAGGACTTGGGACATTTCCTGGGAAATATTTAATTATGTATTTTAGAGTTTGAGAATTAGATGTCATTATTATGGACCAGACTGAGTTGGTATCGTTTATGCTCACCACAGGCCAAACTACATAGAAATCTATATTGTGCCAAAAATCTTTCAGAGGTAAATTAGAGAGTAAACATTAAAAAAATAACCTAATTAGTAGAAAGATAACTGGAAAGAGAGCTGGAGATTTCAGTACTAGTTTGAACTTGATTCCCACCCAGCTGCGTGCCCTGGTAAGACCCTTACCGATTCACAAGGCTCTAGTGTAATGTACAAGGTGACGAAGTTAAACTAAACGCTTTCCTGGGTCCCTCTCCATTCTACACTTCATTCTGTGTGCATTTCTACCTCCCTCCCTTTAGGATGAGAAAGATAAGCTCCCGCACTTCTCCCTGCTCACCTGATCTAAGGGACCAGCAGGTGGATGTTGGCCCATGCCACGGTCATGGCCTTTGCCCCAGGAGCCCCACTTCCTTAATGAGGTGTTTATCGTAATGACCACCACTCGTTTTTTGGTTGCCTAGCGTCTGAGCATCTCTCCTTGCCTTGAAGATTCAATTTGTCACTTCCATAGGGTCCTGGGAGCCTTGATCATCCTAGAACATCCCCGACCCCCCAGGGTGGAAGCTTAACACATCAGGCTCTTGCTTTGCTGACTTCCCTTCCAGTTTGGATGCAGACTTAGGCTCTGCCATGAGTGTTAACACTCAAAGATGCCGAGACCTCAGGGAACCCATGGCGGTGGTGGTGGCTGCAGCATTCCTGGGAATGGTGCTGGGAGCAGCTCCCAGGGCCCAGCCAGGTGGCACGGAGGCTGCAAGACACAGGGCCACTGCCAGACAGCAGCATCAGGGCTGTTCCTAGCAGACCCGTTCACGGTGCGAACAGGGGGGACTTTGCTCCTGGTGATCTGCCCATGAGTCTGGTGTCCCAGTCTTCCCAGTGCTTTTTTGCAAGTTCATCTGCCAAATTTTAACACAGTGTCTCTATGCTTAACTCAACCAGACTCAGTTTCTTTGGCTTTTAATGAGCTACTCTGACTTGCATAGTGGCAATTGGACCAAAAAAAAAAAAAATAGTCTTTCCTTCTTTCTCCCTTTCCAGAGACCAAAACTGGATTAAATCATATAATCATATAATCATTCTGCTTAAATTCCTGCCTCTTCCACCATCCCAAAGTTCTGCAAGAGCAGTGTGTGTGCTCAGACACTTGGGCATGTCCGACTCTGCGACTCCATGGTCTGGAGACCACCAGTCTCCTTGGTCCATGGGATTCTCCAGGCAAGAATACTGGAGTGGGTTACTATTTCTTTCTCTAGGGGATCTTCCCATCCCAGTGATTGAACCTGCATCTCCTGCATTGGCAGGCGGATTCTTTACCACTAAGTCTACCACAGAAGCAATGCCTTATTTTTCTCTAGGGCCCTAGAACTTAAGGCTCTACATTACACTGCGCAGAAGGAGTTCTTTCATAGGAATATGAGCAAAGTGTAAAGGTCGTTCAAAGGAGAGGTCTTGTGGGATTCAAGACAAGAGTTATCATTTAGGTTGGGTCCTAAAATAGGAGTAACTATATGTCAAGGAAATGAGTTGGCAAAAACATTCCAATAGAGAGAAAAACTGAGTGTAAAGGCCCGAATGGGACATTCAGCTTAGGGCAGTCCACTTAGTGCTTAGGGCTGCATCAAGCTGTTTCTTCCCCTACAAATCTGGCAGCAGAATTTAGTGCTGCAAGGTCAGGAAAAGCCCAGAGGAAAGAGGACTTTTACTCATCAGAACAACTCCCAAGTTTGCAAATCTTAGCCTTAAGTGCCTACATTAACGTATCTAAAGGCAGAATGCTTCCCCAGAAGCTCAGTGGTAAAGAATCTGCCTCAGTTCAGTCCAGTCACTCAGTCATGTCTGATTCTTTGTGACCCCATGAATCGCAGCACCCAGGCCTCCCTGTCCATCACCAACTCCCGGAGTTCACTCAAACTCACGTCCATCGAGTCGGTGATGCCATCCAGCCATCTCATTCTCTGTCGTCCCCTTCTCTTCCTGCCCCCAATCCCTCCCAGCATCAGGGTCTTTTCCAGTGAGTCAACTCTTCACATGAGGTGGCCAAAGTACTGGAGTTTCAGCTTTAGCATCATTCCTTCCAAAGAACACCCAGGACTGATCTCCTTTAGGATGGACTGGTTGGATCTCCTTGCAGTCCAAGGGACTCTCAAGAGTCTTCTCCAACACCACAGTTCAAAAGCATCAATTCTTTGGCGCTCAGCCTTCTTCACAGTCCAACTCTCGCATCCATACATGACCACTGGAAAAACCATAGCCTTGACTAGACGGACCTTTGTTGGCAAAGTCATGTCTCTGCTTTTGAATATGCTATCTAGGTTGGTCATAACTTTTCTTCCAAGGAGCAAGCGTCTTTCAATTTCATGGCTGCAGTCACCATCTGCAGTGATTTTGGAGCCCAATAAAATAAAGTCTGACACTGTTTCCACTGTTTCCCCATCTATTTCCCATGAAGTGATGGGACCAGATGCCATGATCTTCATTTTCTGAATGTTGAGCTTTAAGCCAACTTTTTCACTCTCCTCTTTCACTTTCATCAAGAGGCTTTTTAGTTCTTCTTCACTTTCTGCCATAATAAGAATCTGTCTGCAGTGCAGAAAATGGCGAGACATGGGTTCCATTAGTGGGTCTGGAATATCCTCTGGAGGATGGCAGGGTAACCCACTCCAGTTTTCTTGCCTGGAGAACCCCATGGACAGAGGAGACTGGTGGGCTAGTCTATAGGGTCACAAACATTCGGAGACGACTGAAGCGACTAATCACACAAAGGCAGAATTGGCACATAAAAGGTGGGTGGATCTACCACAAATTGGCATCTGGTTTATAAAATCAGTCTTGCTAGCTTGGTTAATGGGAGACTGTCACAAAACATTATTCTCGATTTTGATGATGATAAATTAAGATTTCTAAACAGGTAAGGCTCTGAAGCAGACTTAGGATAGAGAATCATTCACTGAGGAAATGCCATCTAGGTATTTGTGGCTGAGAGTTGACCAGTCAGGTATTTCATTATGCAGCATTTGGCCATCTGCAAAATATACCTTTATTTTGAGCTTTTATATTTGGCATGGCTAGAAAGCAGCGTTTCTGGAAGGGGGTGATAGGGGTTGTGGGGTCAGAAGAAGAACATGGGGGCTGGATATATTGAGGGAAATCAGCCCTAAGTATGTTTGTATCATATGCTGAGCAAGAGAGATGCTTCCAGCCTATGGATTGCTGTGAAAGCAAATTAGAAAAGTCATTTTCCTTCAGCAAACACTACCCGAGCAGACTGAGCAGGCAATGCCCATGTGTCTGGCCCCAGATCACACATTGCGTAGCTCTAAGCTTAGCCATGTATTTGGGTAGGGTGTCAGACATGTGCACAGGAGCAAAAGCCATTTTATAGAGAAGTCCCTTCAACTGAGAACTGGCAGAATCAAATTAGAGGAGGAACATTTCAGTCGGAAACTAGGGAGCACTTTTTACTGGTGGCATTTTATTAGACCATGGAATGATTTCCCTAGGCAGTAGTGGCTGGCCACTTGTTTCATTTTAAAATTTGGCTTAGATGATATACAGGAGGTGCTGGCAGAGGGATAGATGAGGTGACCTAAGAGGTTTTTTATTGCTCCAACCTCTGTCACCAAATGAAATCTGAACAGCTTTTTCACATCTTTCCCAGACCAATGCAAAGCAATTAGGAAGATTCCATCCATTATAAAATACCTCTCTTAATAGCAACACTCGAAATATGCCACTTGGGTCCCACTAAATCCCCAATGAATAAGATGTGGACAATCAGGTGGGAATGAACTTGAAACTTGGAGGCAGGTGACATAGGAGAAGAAAGGCAGATGTAGAGGGTCCTCAGCTAGGTCCCTCCACTCTAGATCCTCAACAAGGCAATGGAGAGGGCTAGGAGCCTGGAAACGGGAGGGGGGAGGATAATGGCTTCTTCATTTTCTCATTTGTCACTTTGCAGAATGATGCTAGCATATGTGCTGTTATATTTAAATAGCAGATGCAGAAAACTCACAAAGGGGGAACATGCAGAAACAGGGTACCATTTGCAAACAGGTTTTCCAGGGAAAGCTGACTTCCTCTCAAGGTTTGGAATTTATCGCATCCATTTAGTTTCTAATTACAAAGGCCTGTAGAGTGGGAGGGTTAGTGGTTCTCTCTCACTCTCTCCCTCTCTGGCTGGCTAATGGATATAGCGTGCAGCTCTGAAGTAGGCTTATGTGAAATTGCTTTCCACACTGTCAGGGAGCTGGGGTGATCTCTTCACAGTGTGACTGTACTCAAGCACTGGCTGGAAAGCTGTCATTTTAGAAAGGATGAAGGCAAAGGTCTCGCTTTACATCTGAGAAGCATGAGGAGGCTGAAGCCTTCATCCTCTTATTAAAAGGATGAAGGAAACACTCAGGGAAAATGTAAGGGACAGATGAGACTTCACAGTAAGAAAAACAACTGCCCTGCCCAACTCGTATGTATGGATTTAATTAGGGATGCCAGTCAGTTGTAGCAAAAGTAGAAAAAAATGACAAATCTTGGTTCAAATCTTGTTTCCATAATGTATTAACTGTGGGATTTGGAAAAAGTACCCCAAATGGATTGAGTTTCCAATTCTTGTTGAGAACAGCAGGGATAATCATATCTGTCCTTCAAGGCTGTGGTTAGAGTTCAGTGCAATGGTAGGTGGTATCTATAATGAATCTGATTCATCCTATACAAGTTAGTAGTTCAGTTCAGTTCAATTCAGTTCAGTTCAGTCCTTCAGTCGTGTTCAGCTCTTTGCAATCCCGTGGACTGCAGCACGCCAGGCTTCCCTGTCCACCACTAACTCCTGAAACTTACTCAAACTCATGTCCATTGCGTCAGTGATACCATCCAACCATCTCATCCTCTGTTGACCCCTTCTCCTCCTGCCTTCAATCTTTCCCAGCATCAGGGTCATTTCCAATGAGTCAGTTCTTCGCATCAGGTGGCCAAAGTACAGCAGTTTCAGCTTCAGCATCAGTCCTTCCAATGAATATTCAGGACTGATTTCCTTTAGGATGGACTTGTTGGATCTCCTTGCAATCTCTTAAGAGTCTTCTCCAACACCTAATTATTATTGATAATTAATATACTTCTTTAGCTCAATTCCTAAAGAATGAACAGTACTGATTAAATATAAAGTTCATCACAAGTTTAAATCCATGTTATAGTATGCTCATTTTGTAGTATTAATATTAATGCTCATTCCATAGCAACTAATAAAACAATTTACCACTGTTACATGAAGTCTTGTGTGTTTATTGTTAATTTTTTCTACTGTGTAGTTTTGTTGCTATTGATAATCATATGTCAGTTTCCTTTTATTCTTTTTTTGTTTGTTTCAGGTATAAGAGAACACTACTGATTTTTATAAGGAAATCTTGGTTTAGTCAATCTTTCTCTAATTATTTCTAAGTATCAGTCTACTGATTTTTTAATAATTATATAATCTGCAAATAATAATGGTTTTTTCTTCTTTCTTCTAGACCTATACCTTTGTCTTTCTTGTATATTGGATAAGTCAGGACCTTTGATGTTATATAAACAAAGGTTGTTAAAATTGGCATTATTTTTCGCAATCTCAAAAGAAATGCATCCAAAACTTTCTCTATTAAATGTCTTGTTCTTTACTTTTTAAAGAATAGTACTGTTACTTAAAATACCATAAAACTAAACATCAGTTGAAAAAGTCTAGAGAATGAAAAAAATTGGTCCCTATTATTTGATCATTTACACATAATGTAAGTAAAAGCAGATCATAGTGAATGTTTGTGAAGAAAAGGCTGCTTTGACTCTAATGGATATTTTAGTATGCACATTTATTTCATTGGTTATGGTAAAAGTCATAAAATTATTATTAAGGAAAAGAAAGGGGCAACAGAGGATGATATGGTTGGATGGCATCATCGACTCAATGGACATGACTTTGAGTAAACTCCAGGAGTCAGTGATAGACAGGGATGCCTGGCATGCTGCAGTCCATGGGGTTGCAAAGAGTCAGATACAACTTAGCAACTGAACAACAACATTATGAAGTAATATATGAAGTAGAAGTCCTCTCCTCTTCCTCGACCTTTGGAGGCCCTGTGCTAACACGGGGGTGATAGTCAGCTTTCAGGAAGGGCTGAGAATTCCATGGTAGTTAGGGATTGGGTGGCATGCAACTTAAAACTATACAGTCAAATCTACATAGATTTAATGAGTATACATTTTGCCATATTCACAGGACACCTGTGTTTAGACTTCTGGTACATATTACTAAGAAATTAATTTAAAAAGAAAAGCTGAATGGCCTGTTTTTAGATTTAAAATAGGTACCCTTGTCCCAGTGCCCATTGTGACAGAGCTTACAAATGCTGAGGCTGAACTGAAGCTGTGCTTTGGTTAGACTCACTCCCAGGCCTTCCCATCAGAACTCACAGCTTCAATAATAATATGATGGTCCCTAACAGTGGAAACCATTGTACCACATTAAAAAATAAAATGAGAGTGCAGTAGATACAAGAGCATTGGAAGGTGATATCTGAAACTAAATTGTGTCATTTAAGATTACGTCTTAAAATCTATTGGGATAGAATGCAGATTCATGGTTGCCTGAGGCTGAGGGTGGGGATGCGGAGTGACTACAGTGGCCATGAGGTTCTTGGGGTGATGGAAATGTTCTAAGATTGTACCATGGGATACTTTATAAATTGATCTTTTCACACTTGAAATTAATGAATTTTATGGCATGCAAATTAAACCTCAATAAAGCTATTAAAAGTTTCCAAAATATAAATAAAATTGCTTCTTCTCATATTTCCCCAGTGCCCCCTTAAAAGCAGGAGTTTTATTCGAGAAAGTTAGAGAGAAAGACACAAGTCATATCTTAGCTTCAAGCTTCAAAATTTCGTTTTTATTATCAGGAGCTAAAATTTGAAGGAATTAGCATTCAATGTATCTCCAGATGATGAGATTTCATAGAATGTTTGCCTAACGGATCCTTTTTCTCTTCTATGTCCCACCTGCAGCCCAGGGAGGGGGAGCTAAGTTTTCCTGGCCGGGCTGTCCTAGTCACATTTGCTCAGAAGGGCTGGATACAGAAAGAGTCAGACTGAGCTCTAATCCCTGCTCCTTTAGCTCACTTCAGATTCCATCCTGGACAGGGGCAGGTTTGTGGGGTTAGTTACAGACCTTCCCTCAGTGTGGGGATCCAAAAGCAGGAGAACCTCTGTCTTGCTTCCATAGTGTCTTGCCCAGGCACTCCATGTGTGTCCACTCAGTCACGTCTGACTCTTTATGACTCTTTGCGATGCCCAGACCCTGAGTAGAGCCTGGAACATCCAGCCTGGAACAGAGTAGGGAACCTCACAGACACACCCGACATGTCATGAGGAAGAGCATCACAGACTTTTCAACATGTCCTAAGCCTTTGTTCTTTGCCAGTGAAGGTAAGAGGCAATGGAAAGGCATTTCTAGTTGTGATATGGACTACACACGTCCCAAAGCTGAGATCATGGTTGCTCAGTGGATGGAGAAAGAGACGCAGGGGTCTAAAGACCAATGAGCAAAGACCAGCAGATGCCAGCCTCTGTTCAGAGGGCACCAGAGGAGGGTACAATCAGACCTGAATAGGATTCCTCCAGATGCCGTGTGAAACATAAGCCTACCAGGAGTGCTACCAGCCCAGGTCGAAGACAAGAAGGAAGGAACAGGAAAATAACCTGAATTTACTGACAGACTGAGATGAGAAATTAGAAGTGACATAATTTTTCCTGCATTGGTAAAGCTCACTTTTCTGTGATACATTGAAATATGAGTCCAAAATGGTATTAAGGCAAATGGTAGAAAAATAAAGTCATATTTCTGTCTACCTGAGTCCATGATTTAAAAATGT
This sequence comes from Capricornis sumatraensis, assembly GCF_032405125.1. Lineage (NCBI taxonomy): Eukaryota > Metazoa > Chordata > Mammalia > Artiodactyla > Bovidae > Capricornis > Capricornis sumatraensis. The sequence goes on along the minus strand of NC_091069.1, from coordinate 17,564,448 downwards.
CCACATCCACAAAAAAATACCCGAAGAACTACTGGAGATGGTTTGTATTGCAGGGATTATGGGAAAGAAAGAACTCTGAGCTCATTCTACATTGGAAATGCGTTTTTGGACGAGAAAGTATTTGAACTGGATCTTGGTGATGGGTGATGTGTGAAGAGGAAGACATGACAGCAAGATTGCAAGAGTACAGGAAGGAAGGGATAAGGCATCCTGGGATGAGCACAGAGGTGGTCCGATTGGAATAGAGCATTCATTGAGAAGTGAGTGTGTATGTTGGGGGCAGGGTGGTAGGCGACAGGGGAAGGGGGTGGGGATGGAGTGATTGGAAAAACAGTGAGCCAAGATGATTACAGACTGAGTGGATGACTTAGTAGAGCACTTGGGACAGCATAGCCCAGGAGGGTTCTGATAAAGTCTCCCTGGAAAAGAAGGCTGATGAAACTTCTGAGTAGAAACAGTAGGAAATCTAGAGAGGCAACAGTGGCCTGTGGATAAGCTGCCTTTCAAAGGAAAGTGTGGGTCCTCGTCTACGAGGAGGTAGACACGCAATCCTATGCAGATGCAGCTCTCTTGGGAGTGAAGCTGATGTGGCCGTGATGGGTTCATGCAGAGGCAGGTCCCACGGGAAAGACTATTTTGCTGAATGGCGACCCACTCTAGTGTTCTCGCCTGGAAAACCCATGGACAGAGGACCCTGGTAGGCTACAGTCCATGGGATTGCAAAAAGTTGGACATGACTAAACAACTTCACTTTCACTCCCTTTTGAAGAACCAGGATGCCTGGTTCACTCCGGTATCTTGAGTGTGGCGGAAAGGAAGAGTCGTCTGTATCAGTAGGGGCTCTGGGAGCACTGGCTTGGGAGGAGGTGGAGATGTCTCCAGCCTCAAGGGGCACTTCTGAAAACCAACCCCAACAGTGAGATAGGAAGCCTTTGGAATGATCTTCCAAATTACCCAGGAGATTCTGGGGATTTTCCTAAGAAAGGAGTGCCTGGTGACCTCAGCCTGCAGTAGGAACATTTAAAGTGGATGTGACCTACTTTTACACCCTGGTTTCCAGAAAGTATGACACTAGCCTATTTTCATATTGTCACTGAGCTTGTAAAGTTTCTATGGCACAGCCTGTTTGCATCCATGAAAGGGAGGAGTTGTGTTTTCTGCTGGGAGATCAGAAAACCCAGGAATCAAATCATTAGTATTTCCAAACCTTAAAATTCATGACTTTTTGTGTTTATCACAAATTCTAATTTTATTTTGGTTTCTCCAAAACCTTCCTCTTGTCGTATTTCACTTTGGGGCATTTGGACAAATCCTGCCTCATGTGGTCCACCCCTCACCACTCTGCGGCCCAGACTTTCAGAGGCCATCTGGATTTCGAGCATATCATGTAGCTGCTCACACAACTGTGTACAGCTCAGAACATCTGCCCTAATTTTAACTATAAAATAAAACTTTCTGCACACAACATTTATAGGTTTATTATTTGATCAAGAGGTTGTATGCATTTACATAACATGTCATTAATATATTTTCATACTTATATGATATATTGCTTGTTTTTTTTTCTGATGATTCTCAGCATGCAGGTTAGCCATAGTTATCATGGATCCTCATTTCAGAAATAACATCTCTGGCCTACATGTAAAATTTTAATATACAATTTTTAAATTTTATTTATGTCTCTCTGCCTACATATATGTGCATGAATGCTAAGTTGCTTCAGTTGTGATTGACTCTGTGCAACCCTGTGGACTGCAGCATGCCAAGCTCTCTCTCTCTGTATATAAGCTTCCATGATGGCTCAGCAGGTAAAGAATTCAGCTGCAATGCAGAAGACACAGGAGACGTGGGTTCAATCGCTGGGTCAGGAACATTGCTTGGAGAAGGAAATGGCAAACCACCACAGTATTCTTGCTGGGATAATCCCATGGACAGAGGAGCCTGGAGGACTATGGTCCATGGGGTCACAAAGAATTGGACATGACTAAGTATGAGCACACCTAACCCATGCTTACTGCTACTGCTAAGTCACTTCAGTCGTGTCCGACTCTGTGCGACCCCATAGACGGCAGCCCACCAGGCTCCCCCGTCCCTGGGATTCTCCAGGCAAGAACACTGGAGTGGGTGGCCATTTCCTTCTCCAATGCATGAAAGTGAAAAGTGAAAGGGAAGTCGTTCAGTCGTATCCGTCTCCTAGCGACCCCCTGGACTGCAGCCTACCAGGCTCCTTCGTTCATAGGATTTTCCAGGCAAGAGTACTGGAGTGGGGTGCCATTGCCTTCTCCGCCTAACCCACTATAAATATATATATATTTGGCTTCACTGCACAGCATGTGTGATCTTAGTTTCCTGACCAGGGATTGAATCTGTGCCCCTTGTAGTGAAAGAAGGGCGTCCTTACCATTGGACCACCACGGAAGTCCCTAAGGTATGTTTTTAAAGCATGTAATCCTTTGTATCTACTGTGCCTTTGAACTTACAACATTCGGTAAGATGGTGATGACAGTCTTGGAATAAGGAAGCTGAAATCTATACCAACTAAGTGACCTGGCCAAAGTCCTCATACTAGCAAAGCTAGAGCCAGAATTTGAATCCAGGCCTTGTTCTGTGATCTCAGGGTTTTTTCAACTGGACTGTTTTTAAGAAACAACTCTTCTATCCTAACAATTGCATATTTAACTGGTGTGCAGCCCTTCTAGTCATCGTGGCATTTCTCAAATCCTCATTCTAACCCGACGACAAAGGGAAGAAGCCCTGCTCTTCATTTAGACGTGGGGGAATCATTAGCTGAAGGCCACACAGCAGGACTCGTGCAGCTGGGACCAGGATCCATTATTCTAAGTACTTTGATTTTACTTTTCATTTCTTAATTTTTTCACCATTTTCATTCTTTCCTCCTCACTTTCTTTCTTTCTCCAAAATGACTTGCTTACGTTATTCCACATGCCTCCAAAAGAAAATATGCCAAAAGAAAAGGATTATATTCTGTAATTCCATGTTGATGTTTGTGTTTTATTTTAATAATATAATTATGATGCTTTAATTTTGTGGAAATTTTGAAAACTATCAAAAAGCTAAAAAATAAAACATAGATTTATTATCCCATTACTTGAAAATAGCTACTAGTGTATCTAACTGTCCATTTACTTATTTATATTTATCTTCCTTTCATCTACATTTTTTCTATACTTTCAGCTATCCTATTATCTATTTATATCTTTTACTTATGTTTCTATATCTCTATGGGCTTCCCTGATGGCTCAGCAGGTAAAGAATCCGCCTGCAGTGCAGGGGACATCGGAGACTTGGGTTCAATTCTTGGGTCAGGAAGACCCCCTGGAGGAGGAAATGGCAACCCACGCCAGCATTCCTGCCTGGAGAATCCCAAGGACAGAGGAGCCTGGTGGGCTACAGTCCATGGGGCCACAAAGAGTCAGACACAGCTGAGTGACTAAGCATGCATGCTACATCTCTATGAGCATAATCTTTTAAAAAATTCAGGTCATATATAACAAACAGATGTTATTATTCATAAATATATCATGAAGAGCAGCCAATATAATAAACATTTCTCAGAAATGTGATTTGAATTGTTACCCTAATATAATTTATTTAATCAATTCCCTAATGCTGGTCATTTCTGATGTTTCCAACTTTTTCTTCTGAAAGATAACATTGTGGTGAACAACCTTCCTAGATATGCTTTAGCTTCCTCAAATAATCAGACTTCTGCACAGCTTACTTGTAAGTTAATTTTCTTTCAAATACATGGTATGTGCGGATGCAGCAGTATCCCAAAGCAAACAACTAGGGGCTTAATGAATTTCTTCAAGTATGGAACTGGACCACGGGATGAACTGCGGCCCACATATCTGAGAGATCTGGTGAGCTCTTGGCCCCATAGCTTGGTGAGTCTGTGAGCGTATTAAATTGACCAAGATTATTTTTAGAAAGTGAGTTCCTCTGGCCTTAGATGCCAGTCAGATAAAACGGTGATTTCTGATCCTCCTGGGGAATAACATCACCTGAGAGCTCTTGTCCCTAAGTCAATTCTTTAGATACTTCAAATCTCTTTGTTCTGGGCTGGAATGACAGGCGCTTAGTAAGAGAAGTTCTATGATCTTCTTTAACAAGTATTTTTAAGGTACCTCCTATGTGCAGGGCATTTTCAGATTTCCAAGCGTGGCCTAAGACCTTGACTTTCATTATCTTCTCTGTGGGTAAGAAAGCTGAGGCTTCCCAAGGTTAAAGAATGTGCCTTGACATCAGATGGCTCGTAAGTGGTGAAGCTGGTGAATGATCCAGGTTTGTCTAATTCGATGTGTTTCCATTTCACACCATGGATATTGTGGACGGGATCCTTCTTTGTTGAGTGGGGAGGGGGAGAGTCTGCGATGGGGCTGCTGTCCATGCATCTGGGGTGACATTGGCATCCTCAGTCTCTACTCACTGGTGGCAGGGCATCTCACCTTTCTCCCCAGTGCCACAACCAAAAGTAGCTCCAGGTGCTGCCAGACATACTGTGGGGGCAAAATGCTCATGTTGGGGAGCCACTGGCTCAGCTCCTTTGCCTCAATTTGACGATTGTGCAGAATTTCATCTCATGAAAGAATGAGTTTTACCTAAGACGTTCAGTTTGGTAGAAAAGTCATTTTTCCCAACCTGAGTCTCAAATTGATCAGAGACCTCTCTCGTGATGTGCCTTGGGCGAGGGGGGAACAGCAGAAGATGCGATCGTGTTTACTAATCTCCTCCTCCTTCCCCACCTAGAAAGCAGATTTTCCTGCTCAGTGTGGATAATTTCATTCCAGTCTCAGAGAAAGCACTTTTTTTTTACTCCATCAAGTAACATGTTGGTCAAAATAGGAATCTTTTTTATTAACATTCTGAACGTCTGATAATTTTATTCATTCCTGTCTTCATCTCCAGATTGCTCCTTTTCCTTTTTACAAGCTGCCTTGATGTTTTCCAATCATCACGTACCTGGCACTAAGGGGAAAAAAGGCAGCTTGTGAAATGCCTATTCTTGCTTCCAAGTTAGTGTGGAGAAGGAGGGAAGTTTGCATGAGTTGAAAAAGTCATTCTCTAAAATTAAATGGCAGTTTCTTCTCAGTTGCCCAGGGAGGAACCAGAAGTTGCCAATGATCTCTGTCCAAATTGGTCATTAAGGGGGTCTGATGGCAGAGCGAATATTACCACCAGAAACTGCAAATTTTATTGCTACGTGGGCCTGAAAGCCCGTGTTCTGCCTTCAAATGTAGCTGCAAAACAGCTGTGACAGATAATTGGTCATTTACCAGTGCTTAATGACTAATGCCCTACCCAATCTGAATTAGCAAGATTCATGACAGAATTGCTTTGTTCAGCTGAACTCTCTGCTGTTCTCCAAGAAACCACAAAGTGAGTGCGTGAGAGTGCTGTCCGAGCTCGCTGCTTGGGGATGGCGTCTACCCCACACCCAGCGGGGCTGGCAGTGGACAGCCCACCAGCTTCCAGCCTGGGTTAAAACTGAGTCACATTGCTAAAGGACTGACTCGGTCAACGAATCTCAAGGATCATCTTAGACAGTCTTGGTCAACTTCAGAACTGTTATCAAGGCAAAGGTGTTGACTTATTTACTCAGGCCAGATTCGAGCTTATCCATTTTCACCCAGTACGATGACACAGAGAAGGATGCTGTGAATGGAGAGGCATGGCAATGTAGTGGTGGCACCTTCTGTGTTGAAGCCAGGCTGCCTGACTCTGCCCCTTAAGGAACCCTGAACAATGTACTTATCCTCTCTGTGTCTCAGTTTCCTCATCTGTAAAATAACACTTGCTTCATGGAAAGGTGGGCAGGATTGAACGACTCAAGTCATATAAAGCTCTCAGAACATTTCCAGGCTCGTGGTATATGTTTGATAAATGTTAGTGGTTATCATCAATATCAGCATTATGATCATCAAGTTTGCTTTTATGTTTAAAACTGGTGATCTCCAACAATGTGCAGTCATCTTTTAAGCATGTAGATCTGATCCCTTATTGACTCATGTGTTTGTTTATTTGCTCAGTGTTTTAATCATCCATTGACATATTCATTTTGTCTTCCTTCCTTATTTCTCCATAAATATGGTCCTCACTGAGTTAGGCTCTATAGACACAGAGATAAGAAGGAGCCCCGCCTTTCTGCCTTTGTAGAGTTCAGAGGCACAGGTGGAAAAAACACGCATGGACAAGATCAGATGTGACGAGCTGTGTCAGGAGCTGAGATGTAGGCCTGTTTGCCACCAAGGCAACGTAAAGGGCCGTAGTGCCTTGTGGACATCGACTCAACTCTTCCAGCACCAGAGGCTGGAGCTGTATCATCCCACTCATGATAACAAATCACGATGGACTCTGCATTGTCTCCACTGTACAGAGGAGGGAGAGGGGGTGTAAGTCTACATACTACCCACTAGAGGTGGAGCTGTGGTCACACCCAGACCTGGGCTTCACCTTCCTTATAAGGTTGATGAGAAGAGGTAGAAACTCATCACAAACTTGTTCCAAATTAGAGACTTTTGTTCTTTTTGTTCCATAATCTCATTCATAATGATCCAAGAATTCATGAATTCATCTCTTCAATAATTTTTCAATATGCAATGTTGAATATTGAAAATGGAGAACCTCCATCACCAGCCGTCTTTCCCCTTGTCTGCCTAAAGTTGACCACTGCTAATAGGACACATACACTTGGGTCTTTTCTCAGTTCAGTTGATTAGTCGTGTCTGAATCTTTGTGACCCCATGGACTGCAGCATGTCAGGACTCCCTGTCCATCACCAACTCGTGGAGTATACTTAAACTCAGGCCATCTAACCATCTCATCCTCTGTTGTACCCTTCTCCTCCTGACTTCAATCTTTCCCAGCCTCAGGGTCTTTTCAAATGAGTCAGTTCTTCTCATCAGGTGGACAAAGGATTGGAGTTTCAGCTTCAGCATCAGTCCTTCCAATGAATATTCAGGACTGATCTCCTTTAGCATGGACTGTTTGGATCTCCTTGCAGTCCAAGGGGCTCTCAAGAGTCTTCGCCAACACCACAGTTCAAAAGGATCAGTTCTTCAGTGCTCAGCTTTATTTATAGGCATTTATAGGTATTTTCTTGGAGAAGGCAATGACACCTCACTCCAGTACTGTTGCCTGGAAAACCCCATGGATGGAGGAGCCTGGTAGGCTGCAGTCCATGGGGTCGTGAAGAGTCAGACACGACTGAGGGACTTCACTTTCACTTTTCACTTTCATGCATTGGAGAAGGAAACGGCAACCCACTCCAGTGTTCTTGCCTGGAGAACCCCAGGGACTGGGGAGCCTGGTGGGCTGCCATTTATGGGGCTGCACAGAGTCAGACACGATTGAAGCGACTTAGCAGCAGCAGCATAGGTCTTTTCTAAGACTTCCCTGGTGGCTCAGATGGTAAAGCATCTGCTGACAATGTGGGAGACCTGGGTTTGATCCCTGTTGGGAAGATCTTCTGGAGAAGGAAATGGCAACCCACTCCAGAACTCTTGCCTGGAAAATTCCATGGATGGAGGAGCATGGTAGGCTACAGTTCATGGAATTGCAAAGAGTGGACACAACTGAGCGACTTTGCTTTTTTCACTTATAGGTCTTTTCTAGGCATTTACAAAACATGCATGGACACGCCCATGTATACACACGTCCCCTGTATCATTGCAAATCACACCATAGACTCTGGGGGCTTATGAGTTGATCAGCAAGGTGACATTTCTCCCTGTTTCTTTTACCAACTCAGCTTTTCCATGGGACCAAAGTTATTTCCATATTTTACCTGCTTTGGCAAAGGTAACCTCAAGCAAAAGAGCAAGGGACCATCAGAACCTGAGGGCTTGGCCACATGTAGCTGTCTGTGAGGTTAAATGTTCACTGTTGCCTCACGTTGCATGTTCAATAGTCCTGAGCATACATCTCCTGGGAACAAAGGACACCCACTGTGCAAAAGTCTGCTCTAGTGGAATGAATAAACAGCACAATTGCTTCCTTTTGATGCCACAACCCCCCAAGCCAGGTGGCAAGCTCATGACAGGCAGCCTTTTCTCCTGGAATGCTCTGGTCTCCAGCCACAGGACGTGATCCACTGGGGACCTGCACCTGTCAGACTGGATGGTTGTCATTGATGAGACCATTGCTCCAGGCTGGCTGGAGCCATAAGAGCATCTCATGGAGGAACAGACAATGGCTTCCTGAAACAGATGTTGCTGCTGGAAGAGGGGAAAGCTGGCTGGCACTGCTGGAGCTCAGCTGGTCACACAAGCCAGGCTCCAGCCACACTCACGTCCTGGGCTCCAGCCTTGTGCAGGTAGCCAGACATGCAGAAGCCAGCAGATGAAAAGCTGTTCTCCAGATGTCCCCTGCTGAGGGTGAGAGAGCCTGTCCAGCAATGTCATGCTTAGCAGCTGCTGAAAACCTTCACCTACTGCTACTGGCTTAGGGCTCCTACAGGGCAGGAAAGATGCTTGCAGTTCAGCCTCCTAAAGAGACAACATTAAAGGGTAAGTTTGACTTTACTCACGGTGATCCTAAGCTGACGACATGATGTGCTTTCTTGGTAACTCATTAATGGCATCTTATGCTGTCAGGAGAGCCATTCAGCTCAGACAGCTATCTGATCATGTTATCCATTCATGGTTTCCCAGGTGGTGGGTGCCAGGATAGAATTCAACTCGTTTTCATGGCTGTAGTTACGACTGAACACTGAACCCACTCTGGAGTCACATTTGTACATCAAGTGTGGCTTTTTTATTTTTTCCTAAGAGCCCTTACCCTGCTGGGCAGCAGAAAAACTCTTTTAAGGATTTGCCAGCTGTCAAGGCTGCAGTCTTTTCTAGTCTGATCACATACTTTTTGTTGAAATATTGGCTTTTAACACCAATTCAACTCTTTCGTCTTCAGAGGCTGCTTTCAGACATCGTGGTATCCTGTAAATGCCCAGATTTTTCAAGATGCCCTTCTAGCCCTTCTCCCCAAGATCGAATGTGGGCAAATGAGAGCACCTGCTGGTTCTCATGGGAGAGGGAAGAAGAGGGTCTTGGGTCTGCAGGGGTGCCTTTGGGTCTCTGTTCTTCTGGGCTTCATGGCTTTTCTGGTTTGCTTTCTGGACTATGGGACTGCAGGCACTCATAGGTCTTTTAAGTAATTTGCTGGCAGCTTCTACAGACATGGCCTCACCTTCACTCTGCTCTAGCATCTCCATGTAATTCACCCTCTCCAGCTCTGATCAGAAGCCTCTTTGTCCTCCCAGCTCCCCAGCATCTGTGCATACCCTTGTTGGGCCCACTGAGCCTTCTGGATGCTACCTACGTATGGGCATGGGGGCAGAAACCCTGCAGCAGGCTTGTCCCTCTGTTTCCCCAGCAGCTGCTCCACACCATCTCTTCTGACGGTCCTGGTGTGCACTTCCTTCCAGGTCTGCAACCAGCCCCACCATGCTCTCACTCTGACAGATAGGCACCAAGCCCAGGTGACTGTAACTATGTTCCACTTATCTAGATACTTGTAAAGTCCATGCTGCTTTTCAGGATGCAATCCTGCCTGGGCCGGTGGATTAAGTACCTGAAGTCTGACCACACTGCCTCACTTCCTTCCTTCTTCCGACAGACTCCTTGAGTTGATGGCTCAGAAATTTTCTAAATATCATGTCTTCTTCCTAATTTCATGGGTGCCAGAGGAGAGGCTGACTCACAGAAAACATTTCAGTAATAAATTTCTGATATGTCCTGATCATTTTCTTGATAATTTTCTTTTTTCTTAATAGAAATAAATATTCACATCAACTTGAGAAGAAACAAAAATTTCAATCTGTTAATATTGATTTCTTTAGTTTTCCCTGAAATATTAAAACACTAATAGCTAACACTTAATTGACGTTTGTCATATCCTAAGTATTTTATATTTAGACACTTGTGCTCAGTTGTGTCCTACTCTCTGTGAACCCACAGACTGTAGCCCACCAGGCTCCTCTGTCCATGAGATTTTCCAGGCAAGAATACTGAAGTGGGTTACCATTTCCTCCTCCAGAGGATATTTCTGACCCTGGGATCAAACCTGCGTCTTCTGTGTCTCCTGCATTGACAGGCAGATTCTTTACCAGTGCACCACCTGGGAAATGTACCATTTAATCCTCCCAACTGTATGAGGTAGATCCTCTTATTATCCATATACAGATGAGGAAAACTAAAGCATAGAGAGGTTAAACAATTTCCCTGAGGTCACACAGCTAATAAGCAGTGCGATTATGCTTCAGACATGACCATGTAAATCAGGGGCTGTGCTACTCACAACCTTGCTGTATTGTCTCTGCAGAGAAAATTCTAACTTATGTCGCTTTCAGGAGAGTGGCCATGGCTGCAGGTTCGTTTGCTCTCTGTGGGATGAAAAAATGAGCTGGCGTCTTTTCCCTCTCTACCCTAAGGGGAATAGCTAGACCATTTAGAACAGTCAGGAAACCCAGAGGCTCACCAAGGCAGCCCCTAGAAGAAGCTTAATAAACCAGACTCCACGCGTGCTTCAGAAAGCCTTGGGTGTCTAAACTCTGCTCCAGGGAAGACCGTCCTTGTCTCTGGCCTAGACCCTACGTGCTAACTGGAAGGATGCTCTGCAGCAGGATGAAGGCTCCATCACTCAAGGTTGGACCAATGGGGGTCAACTCTGAAGACTGGACACACAGCCTGAACAATGGTGGAACAGGGTCCCCTGGGACGGTGAGGTGGGAATTCCACACGGCCAGTGTTCACTCAGCATGGCTGGCTCATGGCTCCCTGTGGGGGAATCCCACCCCAACTGCACACCTGTCCAAATGAAAAGTCTGAGTAGGAAGTGACCAGTGTTCTGGACAGGCACAGGCGCTCGTATATACCCAGGAGTGCCTCTAAGTCTGCCGTTCTCACTCACTGATGATCCAGGAGAGAAGATAAAGGACAATGGTATTTGACCCTTCATGTTCCATCCACACATCATACGGCCAGCTGGATGCTCTCACAGCAGTGACTGCATTGATCCACATCACAGCCCTCTAAGGTGTCATCACGGCTTCCTTGTCTTGGATAGAGAAACTGTCTCAGAGACTCAACATCACATCTGAGTAGCTGAGCTGGTGACTCTCAGAGCTGGGCTAAGCTTCTCGGGTTGCAGAGACCCCAAACCCTTGCTTCTGCCCCCTTAGCATAGCACACTGATTTCTGAACAACCTTGAGTGATAACTCAGAGAACCACTGAGCATAAATAATGATAAAGGATAGAGGGTTTACTTTTCTATTTTAATGAGCATCTGAGCCCCCAAAACCAGACCAATAAAGCTGAGATTGAGGGCAGGAGGAGAAGGGGGTGACAGAGGATGAGATGGTTGGATGGCATCATCAATTCAATGGACATAAGGATGAGGAAACTCTGGGAAATAGGGAAGGGACAGGGAAGCCTGGTGTTCTGCAGTCCGTGGGGTCGCAAAGATTCAGCACGACTGAGAGACTGAACAAAAACAACAAAAGTTGAGAAATTCTCTCTTTTCTGTGGAGAAATAAAACTTGATATTCACTAGGCTTATTAATTCTCCACCTCTGTGTTATAGAGACATATGACACAACAGAGAAAAAAATTGAGAAAGACAATAAGTGCTCACACCCTCTGTGGCTGACTCAAAAATCTCTCCAAGTGCCCTGTATTTATAGCTGGAAAGAGGGGAGCGGGAGAAGCAGCTGCTTGCTGTTATTTCGAAGAACTTCAGGCTTCTGACCAAAATAGTCTCTGAACTTTTGAAACTCCCATTCTAATAGTCTCGAGGAGGAGTGAACCAATATCCTAGAATTTGAGATGATATTTTTAGTCTTGAAATAATTTGTGCCCTTTCCTCTCTCTCCTCATCACAATTTCCTCCCGCTCTTGTTGAGCGATGGTGTTTCACAGAGCGGCGGGTCTCTTGCAGGACCAGTGCAGCGTGACATGTGGATTAGGGCTCCATTTAAGAAAAAAAGAAAGAGAAGACTTCAAAATATTGATAAGTTAAGGCAATGCTCTGTTGAGTCAAGAAATCATTTAAAATACATACGTCGAATTAAAAAAAAATAAATAGGGAAGCTTGTTTTTAAGCTTAATAAAAGTGCTTATTAAAATAGATTTGCAGATGCTGTGGTCCATATGTGTGCAGCATATCTCTGTTCCCTATATGAATATATTAAGCTCAAAATGTTATGTACCATATGCACATATTCTTTCCTTTATTAGAGGCAGAACTAGTGATAAGATTGAGATGAATTGCACGAACTGAGTCCATTGATTATCATCTTCACCCAGAAACACTGGCACCATAATTTATTCTTCTCCCGTCTTCACTCCCATGGGCAGCCTGTCAGTAAGACCCACTGGCTCTATTTCTAAACATTTTCAAATCTGCCCTCCGGTCTTTTCCTCCTCTGCCATCACTGAGTCCAGGTCACCTTTAGCTCCTGCCTGGATCTCTGAAGCAACCTGTCGCCCCTTTTCTGCTCCCGATTCCCACCACCGCAGTAGCCCCAAATCAGTAAACCTGAAGGCAGTCCGTGCTAACCGTTCTTGTTCTCTGAGGATCGAAACTCCTAGCGTGGACAGTGACACTGTAACTGTCCCTTGAGAACTGTCCCCTTCTCCTGTCTCAGGCTCAGTGAGGCTATTGAGTGAGAAGCTCCCATCTCCTTCTCTTGCTGAGAGTGGGGGCAAATGATTCAGGCTAGACAATCAGATGCTGATGCTGGAGAGGGAATCTGGATCAAGGGTTAGGGGGTGTTTGAAGCTGAGGATCCATTATCCCTGCTGCTTAGATGCCCAGGGGCCTTGATTCCCAGCCTTTGTTCAGAGATTTTATCATCTCAGATTTCTTCAATTAATTTACCCAGAATTGGTTTCCTTTGTTTGTAACCAAAAACTGTAACTGGTCTAGGGTCTTTGAGGATGTAGTGAGGTAGCAGTATTCCTCTGTTCACAGCTTCCATGGTTTCCCAATGTAGAATAAGATGCAAGAATGCAAGTATCATCACAGGAATGGATGATCTGGCCTTACCTGTGCCCCCAAAGCAAGATTTAGTGATCAGACAGGTTTAACGTCTTACATTAAATTATATCAGTGGCAGAGCAGAGATTGAAGTCTTTCTGACTCCAAGATTATATCAGTCAGGATTCTCCAGAGAAAAAACACCAATAGAATATATCTATATCTATATATCTACAGGACTGTAGACCAAAATGTCTCACAATCTGCCATCTGTAAGTTGGAGAACTTGGAAAACTGGTGGTGTCATTCAGTCTGAGTCCAGCAGCCTGAGCACCAGGAGCATGGAGGTAGGGCAGAAGCCGGGTGTCCCCGCTTAAGCGGAGAGCAGACCTTGCTTCCACTTGCCCTGTTCAGGCCCTCACTGGACTGGACAGTCCCCACAGCACTGGTGAAGGAGCTACTGATTCAGATGCCAGCGTCTTCTGGACACACCCTTCCAGACACACCCAGGAATAATGTTGACCCATTGTCTGGACATCTCTTAGCCCAGCCAAGTTGGCATATATAATCGTGGGCTTCCCTGGTGGGCTCAGATGGTAAAGAGCCCTGAGTTCAATCCCCACGTCCGATCCCTGGGTTAGGAAGAACCCTACATGAAATTAACCACCACAAAAAGTCTTTCCTCTTTTATCATTTTATACGGCACGTGGTCTCTTTTTGTCACTAACGTCTTTCCTAGGAGAGCATTGGAAACCACATTTGAATTTTGCGCACAGCGGCTCTTAATTTCAGAGTCTCTGGAAGAGTCTATGTATCTTTCTTCTCAGACTTAATGGCTGTCAAATGGCCCCAGATTCCAAATTCCTTGAAAGTTTACCCTCATATCAAATTGCTTGTTTGGTTTGAGTAACATTTTTGTAGATGCTATGTAAATCTTTTTAATTATGTGAAAAATTATACTTGCGACAGCGATTATGGAGGAATTGGTTCAATGTGGCACCATTTGGGGGTATGAAATAGGCATGGCAGAGATCTTGTCACACACCATCAAATATTTGTCCCTCAGAGTGAAAGAGCGTTGTGAGGTGTTCCCACACGCATCTGTAGCTTCTCTTTCTTGGGTCCTTTATTTGCACAAAATTTAAAGACGACTTTATGGGCACTAAGGCTGGGAACAAAGTGGGCCATGTCTCCCTCGTTCTGCCTCTGCCAAATAATCTGTAAATTATAGCCCATTGGCGTTTTTTCATTAATTGCACATATTCTTTTTCATTTGGCTGCAAATTCCATCACTTTGGCCAAAAATGTGTACTTCTGCGACAGCACAAAGTAAGCACTTTGAAAGGACAAGCAGTTCAGAGAGAGTAGGTAATTATACCAAGGAAAGCAAATGCAAGAGAGAATAAAGCCCCCAAGATGGAAGTGAGAGAAGACGATTCAATACAATGACGTCACCTTACCGCATTTTAAAGAACCAGATGAATGGGTGGGTGAAAAGGGCCAAGTGTCCCTGCTGAAGTCCCTCCTTCTTCTCAGTGCTCCCTGGTCAGTGTAGAGGGATTCTTCCCTTTCATCATCCTTTCTCTGGGACCAGGTGCGACAGAAACAACTTTGCCTGAAAAATGCAGGGTTGGCTCCACCCCGGGGGCTCTGGGTCTTCTCTGAGCACCTTCTGTGTTTGAGAGACTTCACTCTGTGCTGGGCACACAAGGTTGGCTGTACTTCTCTCCATTAGCTGAGTACTAGCCATGACTGTGACCATCTTTTTAAATTTTTTTCCGAAAAGAAAACTGAGAGTTAGAAAAACTAGAATTCTCTGAGCACTCTGACAAAATCAGCTTTCAGCCTGGACAGTCTGATACAGGGCTGGGAAGACTTACTCCTTGAGCGCCGAAGGCTTTTCTCTTCTTTCATTGAAAATCCCCAGAGACAGTGTTGGATGACTTGGGAAAAGGGCCCTGGCTCTTTCTTCCAAAAAAGGACTTTATGTTTCAAATCTTGTGCTTTGGGGGTGGAGGAGGGAGGTGCGGGGGTGCGGGGGGGCAGGGGTGTTGGATTTTGCTGCCTCTGTCTAAACTGGCTAAGTCTACATCAAAAAGGTGAAATTTTACTCTGAAATATACATCTTAATTATGAAAATATAAATATATAAAATTATAAAAATAGTAAATATCCCACGATTACTTCTTTTTAAGATACTAAACAAGCTGACTGACAATGACTTTGTTACTGAGCAAAGTCCGAGTCTAGTTCCCGTAAAGAATGGAATCACGCTTTGATCTGTGTCTCATCCCCTGAGCCTGGATGCTTTTGTAAACTCAATCTTATTGGGTAGAAATAAAATTTATAGTTGGTTAAAAGCCAACACAAATCCTCTAATCTATAGTCCTAGTCCATCCAAGAGAGGATCTCTCTCTCTCTCTCTTTTTTTTTTTTTTTCTCTATTTAAGCAAACTATTTGAGTTGCTGAGGATTAGTAGACTGGAAATATTTTGCAGGACATTACTTCCCGATATTTAATCAGATAATTATATGTATTTTAATGTAAAGCTAACTTGTAATTTCTAAACACTCACACCCTGCTGGGTAAGGGCTTTGGAGACTGTGGAAGCAGTTTTCCTTGACATAGTACACTTTTC
This sequence comes from Capricornis sumatraensis, assembly GCF_032405125.1. Lineage (NCBI taxonomy): Eukaryota > Metazoa > Chordata > Mammalia > Artiodactyla > Bovidae > Capricornis > Capricornis sumatraensis. Next base: position 17,548,815 of record NC_091069.1, on the reverse strand, counting down.
CCAGAGTGTACAGAGCTCAAACCACTGTGCCAAGAGAGGAGGGAAAAAACCACTTTATGCTTTCATGTAACTTCTCACACCTTTTAGAAAGTTCAGAGTAGGGAAAGACCAACCATATCTATGCTTTTTAGACATGTTGGATCTTTCTGTTGTTGTTTAGTTGCCAAGTCATGTTCAGCTCTGCAGTCTCATGGACTGTAGCCCACCAGGCTCCTCTGTCCATAGTGTCTCCCAGGCAAGCATACTGGAGTGGATTGCCATTTCCGTCTCCAGGTTGGATCTTTATCACTGACTAAAAGTGAAAACATTGAAAAAAAAATGTGTGCACACAACATCCAAATGCTCCAGGGCTAAGAGACCCGATGTGGAATATTCTCGGTAATTTCTAAGCCAGTGTTGATTTGCTTTTTATCGGTAGTCACTTCTTTGACTCTGCTGAGGGCTTTCTTTCCTTAAGATCTTCATATGTCATGTTGATGTGGTCTCGGATAGGAAAATAGAGTCACTGTAAATGTTCTGGGGATAAAGGGGCTCAATGTGGACATTGGGGCTTGCCTTGCCTACTGGGAGATCTCCGGGGGAGAAGAGGAGAACTCCAGCTGGAAGATGAGAGCAGACATTGAGACCTCAGCCTGAAACATCCAAGATGGTCATTCCCAGCAGTTCACTGGAAAAGGGTTTGATTCTCCAAAGTCCTTGGGAAAGCTCCTGCTAACTGCCGCAGTCTGTGGCAGTCAGACAAGTGTACTCCAAATGCCTCTGGAGAAGCCTCTGTGAATCCCACCTCTGCTCTCATGTTTGATGCAACTGCCTTTGGAGAATCATGGAATCACCTCCTCTTTCTCTCATCGGTGAACTCTATTCTGGATGACATAGGGAAGGAACAGTGGGAGACATCATTGTCCCAGCGCTTCCTCCCATTGCCAAGGGGCTTGGCTGGGCAATACCTGGCAACAGATCCACCACTCACTTGCTGCTCCATCCTCCTGGAACACTGTTCCTTTCACTCCTACCTGTCAAGTCTCACTGTAACTTAGTGCAACCCCCATGGACAGCTCAATCTAAAGCCTGTGCTTTCTAGTTAATCTCTCATTGTACCCTAATTTTCCCTCTTTGAGCTTACTGCAATTTTTAATATGTGATTGTTGGTTTATTGTTTAAAGTCCCTGCTAGAATATAAGTTTCTGTGAGGGTAGGTACCACATCAGCCTTGTCTAATTCCTAGCACAGTGCTTATAAACAAATGTATATTAATTTTTCTTCTGAATTTTAATTTTTTAAGGTATATGTACCCATTTAAAGTGAAAGAAGATAAGAAAAACTACTTAACAAGGGGCTTCCCTAGTGGCTCAGACGGTAAAGCGTCTGTCTGCAATGCTGGAGACCTGGGTTCAGTCCCTGGGTTGGGAAGATCCCCTGGAGAAGGAAATGGCAGCCCACTCCAGTATTCTTGCCTGGAAAATCCCATGGACCACAGAGCCTGGTAGGTTACTGTCCATGGGGTCGCAAAGAGTTGGACACAACTGAGTGACTTCGTTTTCACTTTCACTTAACAAGTACTTGCAAGACAGTCTTCTAGATACTATGGGAAGGGACGTGCTAATCCTAAAGAGAGTGTGGTTCATGTACATTTTTTTTTTTTTTTTTTTTGGCCACATGGCATGTGGGATCTTAGTTCCCCAACCAGAGACTGAACATAGATTAAACTCTCAGCCTCTGCAGTGAGTGGAAGCTCAGATTCTTAACAACTGGACTGTCAGGAAAGTCCTCATGTATGGCTTTTAAATAATTTAGTCTTGAACATGTTGGTTACAACATAACTAAAGACTTCATCCCAAGAAAGTGTTTTACTTGTTGCCTACTTAAGTTTGATATGGCCTCTAAGTTTCATAGGAAAATATGATCCTTTTATATAAGTAGTTTCCACAATGGTCAAGAGCAGAAGAGCTTATGTTAGCTTCCAAGTTTTTAAGAACAGAATATATGAGCTGTGATACTCGGAATAGGTCTGTATAGCCAGGGTTTCTGACCAACACAAATGCTATTGCCCAGAAAAAAAGAGTGCTTATAAAAAGCACCCCTATGGTGCCAGCTTGCTGGGTCTTGAAGTTACATATTACTGTTTCAAACTTGGTTTCAGTCACATTTAGTTTGTTCTTGCCTTGGGGAAAGAAAATAAAAGTATAGGAATATCTTCTTTGGTTTTTGGATAACACAGAAATACTGTAACTTCAATTTTTTTTTTCCCCTCCCGTGAGAGTGGAAAAGATTAAAAAATTATCTTTCCTCAGATGTATTATCATGGCATCTACCCACCAGGTTAGATGTCTATCTAGTTAAGAGGGGGATTTTAATTAAAGAACATAAAATTTAAATGGTTTGGAAAATGTCAACATGGTTTCCTATTTTGAGCCCAACACAGATGATAGAACAAGAGGGTATAAATGAAAATTAAAGAAAAACAAATTCAGAACAGATGTCAGGAAGTGTTTCTTTTTTTTTTTTTTTTCCATGCAGAGAATCATAAATGTGTGGAATAGCTTACCAGGCAAGACAGTTAAGGCAAAAAGAGGGAGGTCATTAAATAAACAATTAGATTGCAAATAGATTGCAAAAACAATGAGATGTGGTGAACCAAATGGTCTGTCTCTTTCCCAGTATTTGGATGTTTTGGGATAAAATGAAATCTTTGGACCTACCTTAAGCCTTAAATGTCTAGACCATGAAAAGAGAACTTAACAAATATTCTAATGTCTTTATTTCTGTGCTTTAAATGTGAGACTGTTGAGTGTCATCTTGGAGATTTTCATGTTGGAATTCTTCCACTCAAACACATGTGCCTCAGGAGAAACATGAAGTGTGAAAACATTAAGTTCCAAGTAAGAGACTGAAATGACGGACAGAGATAGATGAAGAGTTACATCAACTCCCTCTATTAAATAATCATACCTCTATTAAATAATCATAACCAATCTTAACATTTTAGCTAATTGCACTTGTGATTACTCATGTTGAAATAAGTAATATATTGACAAAATATCCAGTTGATGGCCATCTGCCGATACATGGCATGTCCTGTATTTAATGATTTTGTGTTGTGTCTTATATTGACTTTGTCAGGAAGTTTTAGATGTTCCATATTTGGCTTTTATCAATAAACCTTAAAAGTCAACAGAGTTATTTTCCCACCATGGTAAATGGGGCTTTGATCACAAATGACCACACTGACAATCATACCTCTACACACAGACTTCTGGATAATCTTTGTGGTCTCTCCCACAGGTTTGGATAAGTGAAAACCAAAAGAGGGGAATGAAAATTAAAAATAATTTAAAAAATATATTTAAGAAAGGAAACAATTGCTATTTGGCCTACCTCCTACTTATAAGCAAGTAACTGCTGTTAATTAAAGATAACCTTACATCACTTTGCATATTCTATAAATCAGCCAATTTGTACAACCTCAGTCCCATGCAGATTCGTGTTTCTGAAAATCAGAAAGTCAATAACAGCCCCTAGTTTTGCTAAGTCAACCAAAGACAGCCCTAAGATTGCAGACAATGGTTCATTAGTGACTGTTTCACTCCAGGGAACTTGCTTTTGAAAGTCAGCCTTACTCCAGGGATCACAAGTGTCACAGCTGAAAATTCTCAAAAGCAAAATACATCTGTTGCTCAAAGTCCACCAATCCTTGCCAAATAGTCTTTCCCAAACCTACTACAAGATCATCTCCAACTTTGTTTGGGACATTGTGAACAATTCTCCCTTACAAGCAAGCTGAGAAGTTCACTGCTTTCACAGCAGGTATAGAGCTTAATTTATTGCTAGTGTGAAAATTTGCAACACTTTTAATGATTCGTTCAGCCGCTGTTTATGATTAGCTGTGAATTCAAACTTGTGAGTGACAGACAAACTGACGTGGCACTGATATGCTCAAATCAATCGTTTCAATTTCTATAGTGGTCGCTATTTTCCATTTTTGTTTTTCTTGAAGAGGTGCTTTTTTTTTTTAAGAGCAATTTTAGGTTTGCAGCAAAATGGAGAGGAAAGTACAAAGATTTCCCTTATAGCACCTGCCACCATCCCATTATCAATGTGACCTATCAGAGGGTACATTTGTTACAGCTGAGGAATCTGCATCGACACTGTATTATCTGAAGTTCATGTTCACATTATAGATCGTTCTTGGTGTTACGCAGGCTGTGGGCTTGCACAAATGTATAATGACATGTATCCAGCATTATGGTACTATCCAATGTATTTTCACTGTCCTAAAATTCCCTCTGGGTCCTGCCTATTTATCACTACCCCACTTCCCACCCCTTGATAACCACTTATCTTTTTACTATCTCCATAGTTTTGCTATTTCCAGAATGTCATATAGTTGTAATCATCTAATGCGTATGCAGAATTTTTCAAGTTGGTATTTTTCACTTAGTAATATGCCTTGAAGTTTTCTCCATGTCTTTTCAAGGCTTGATAGCTCATTTTATTTTAGCTCCGAATAATATTTCATTGCATAGATGTACCCACAGTTGACTTATCCTTTCATCCAGTGAAGGACATCTTGGTTGCTCCCAAGTTTTGGCAGTTATGAATAAAGCTACTATACACATCTGTGTGTGGATTTTTGTTTGAACATATGTTCTCAACTCCTTTGGATATGACTCCTTTGGGCAGATACCAAAGGATATGACTGCAGGATTGTATGATAAGAATGTTTAGTTTTGTAACAAACCATTAGATGGTCTTCCTCAGTGGCTACATTTTGCAATCCCACCAATAAAGAATAAGAGATCCTATTGCTCCACAACCTTATTGGCATTTGTTGTCAGTGTTTCTGATTTTGGCCATGCATATAGGTCTGTAGTTGTGTCTCATTTAATTTCATTTATCTGATAACATATGAAGTGAAGTGTCTTTTCGTGTGCTTGTTTGCCATCTGTTAAGTCTTTGCTACATTTTAAATCATGTTTAAAATAATTTCTGTTTTCTTAATGCTGAATTTAAAAAGTTCTTTGTATATTTGGGGTAATAGTCCTTTATCAAATGTGTTTTTTTGCAAATATTTTCTCTCAAGTCAGTGACTTGTCTTCTCATTCTTTTGATATTGTCTTTCACCGAGCCAAATTTTGTTATTTTAATGAAGTCCAACTCAACAGTTACTTATTTCATTGGTGTTATTTTTGGTGCCATATATAAAATAGATAGCTCATGGGAAGGAACTGAGTTTGGTGCTCTGTGATGGGGTGGAATGTCCAGGTGGGAGGTACGTTCAAGAGGGATAGGATATATGTATTCACATGGCTGGTTCACTTTATTGTACAGTAGAAACTAAAAAAGCATTGTAAAGCAATTTTACACCTATTAAAAAAATGTGCTGTATTGTGCTCATTTACTCAGTCCTGTCTGACTCTTTGCAATCCCATAGACCACAGCCTGCCAGGGTCCTCTCTCATTGGAGTTTTCCAGGCAAGAATACTGGAGTAGGTTGCCATTTTCTTCTCCAGGGGATCTTTCCAGCTCAAGGATCAAACCTGTGTCTCTTGCATCTCCTGCATTGGCAGGTGGATTCTTTACCACTGTGCCACCTGGGAAGTCCTTAAAAAAACTGCAGTTAAAAAAAGACATCACCATACCCAAGGCCATCTATGTTTACTGATATTAAGTATTTCTATCTATGAACATGGAATATCTCAATTTACGTAATTCTTTGATTTTGCTCATCAGAATTTTGTAGTTTTCCTCATATATATGTTATATTTTTTTGGCTAGACCTATGCTTAAGAGTTTCTTTCAGGGGAGTGTTAATGGCATGCTGCGATTCATGGGGTTGCAAAGAGTCGGACACAACTGAGCGACTGAACTGAACTGAACTGAATGTAAATGGTAGTACATTTTTAAATTCCACTTGTTCATTAGTAATTTTAAATTCCACTTGTTCATTGTTGGTATATAGGAAAATGTTTGATTTTTGTATATTAACTTCGCATCTTTTACTTTGTTATAACTACTTATTACTTCCAGGAGATTTTTAAATACAGTATACCATTGTTTATGATAGAAATTAAAATACATGCCAGCAAATGCTAATAGATAAGTATTTGATGTATATATAATTTTCTCAAGCAGTATCAAAGAAAATGATAAATAACAAGATTTTTTTTCGCTGAAGGGAAATTTAAAAGAAAAAAGGAAAACACAGAGCAGAAATTTTAATGGCTTTCCACTATATCATCATCAGTATTTCAGTTTAAATGTGTATTTGAATGTTCTTCTACCAAAAGTACTTCCTGATCCCAAAATTGCAAACAAATTTTTAAGTGCCAAGACAAAATCTACTTCAACAATAAAGCACATAATAGTTCCACTACTATTATAGAGATTATCAAAGATCTAAATGCTTTGCCTTTTTAAGGCAAATCACAGGTGCAAGTAATCACAATGCAGAAAAAATTCTCCTTCACTTGTGGAATACTTTATTCTCATACAAATGTTATTCTTATAAGGCTATTGAGAGTAAAAACCCTTCCAGATGACTCTTCAGAAATAAGTAAAATTTTGCAGGGACTCAGGTGTAGTGTTGAAGAAGGGAATGCAAACTTATGTGTATATATATAATATATATGTATATACACACATATGTAATACACATTTCACATATATACACACACATTTCATATATATACACAATTTTTCACATATATACATAGATTTTCATATATATATGTATATATATATGTCAGTGAATAAATATTATTTTAAACTTTATTTTGTTAACCTATTAACAATGCTGTGACAGTTTCAGATGCACAGCAAAGGCACTCAGCCATACAGATCTATGTATCCAGTCTCCTCTAAACTCCTCTCTGCTACTGCTGCTGCTGCTAAGTCACTTCAGTCGTGTCCGACTCTGTGCAACCCCATAGACGGCAGCCCACCAGGCTCCCCCGTCCCTGGGATTCTCCAGGCAGGAACACTGGAGTGGGTTGCCATTTCCTTCTCCAATACATGAAAGTGAAAAGTGAAATTGAAGTCACTCAGTTGTGTCCAACTCTTAGCGACCCCATGGACTGCATTCTACCAGGCTCCTCCGTCCATGGGATTCTCCAGGCAAGAGTACTGGAGTGGGGTGCCATTGCCTTCTCCGAAACTCCCCTCTAGGCTGCTACATAATAACATTGAGCAGAATTCCATGATGGAGAAAGCAATGGCACCCCACTCCAGTACTCTTGCCTAGAAAATCTCATGGGTGGAGAAGCCTGGTAGAATGCAGTCCATGGGATTGCTAAGAGTCTGACACGACTGAGTGACTTCAATTTCACTTTTCACTTTCATGCATTGGAGAAGGAAATGGAAACCCACTCCAGTGTTCCTGCCGGGAGAATCCCAGGGACAGGGGAGCCTGGTGGGCTGCCGTCTATGGGGTTGCATAGAGTCGGACACGACTGAAGTGACTTAGCAGAGTTCCATGAACCATACAGTTATCTGTTAGTTATCTATTTTGGCTGGATCATCGAAAAAGCAAGAGAGTTCCAGAAAAAAAACATCTATTTCTGCTTTGTTGACTATGTCATAGCCTTTAACTGCATAGATCACAATAAACTGGAAAATTCTAAAAGAGATGGGAATACCAGACCACCTGACTTGCCTCTTGAGAAACCTGTATGCAGGTCAGAAAGCAACAGTTAGAACTGGACATAGAAAAACAGACTGGTTTCAAATGGGAAAAGGAGTACGTCAAGGCTGTATATTGTCACCCTGCTTATTTAAATTATATCAGAGTTAAATTAATATTATGAGAAATGCTGGGCTGGAAGAAGCACAAGCTGGAACCAAGATTGCCGGGAGAAATATCAATAATCTCAGATATGCAGATGACACCACCCTTATGGCAGAAAGTGAAGAACTAAAGAGCCTCTTGATGAAAGTGAAAGAGGAGAGTGAAAAAGTTGGCTTAAAGCTCAACATTCAGAAAACGAAGATCATGGCATCTGGTCCCATCACTTCATGCAAGTAGATGGGAAAACAGTGGAAACAATGTCAGACTTTATTTTTTTGGGCTCCAAAATCACTGCAGATGGTGATTGCAGCCATGAAATTAAAAGGCTCTTACTCCTTGGAAGGAAAGTTGTGATCAACCTAGACAGCATATTAAAAAGCAGAGATATTACTTTGTCAACAAAGGTCCGTCCAGTCAGGGCTGTGGTTTTTCCAGTAGTCATGTATGAACGTGAGATTTGGACTATAAAGAAAGATGCTGCTGCTGCTGCTGCTGCTGCTAAGTCAGTTCAGTCGTGTCCAACTCTGTGAGATCCCATAGACAGCAGCCCACTAGGCTCCTCTGTCTATGGGATTCTCCAGGCAAGAATACTAGAGTGGGTTGCCATTTCCTTCTCCAGTGCATGAAAGTGAAAAGCGAAAATGAAGTCGCTCAGTCGTGTCTGACTCTTAGCGACCCCATGGACTGCAGCCTACTAGGCTCCTCCATCCATGGGATTTTCCAGGCAAGAGTACTGGAGTGGGGTGCCATTAAAGAATTGATGCTTTTGAACTGTGGTGTTGGAGAAGACTCTTGAGAGTCCCTTGGACTGCAAGGAGATCCACCCAGTCCATCCTAAAGGAGATCAATCCTAGGTGTTCATTGGAAGAACTGATGTTGAAGCTGAAACTCCAATACTTTGGCCACCTGATGCGAAGAACTGACTCATTTGAAAAGACCCTGATGCTGGGAAAGCATGAGGGCAGAAGGAAAAAGGGATTACAGAGGATGAGATGGTTGGATGGCATCACCGACTCAACGGACACGGGTTTGGGTGAATTCTGGGAGTTGGTGATGAACAGGGAGGCCTGGCGTGCTGTGATTCATGGGGTCGCAAAGAGTTGTATACGACTGAGTGACTGAACTGAACTGATCCCTTTTTAAATACAGCAGCGTATAATGAGGAATAAAATTTAAAAACAAGTTATGCTGTAAAATATGGTATCACTTACTTGAGTAAATCAAATTTGAGGAGTGATTATCTGAGTGTCAGTATATGTTCAATACATTGGTTTATAATACCAATACTGAGTGAAATTTTCAATGTACAAAAAATGAACAGTGTACAATGAACTCGGTTGGCTGTGCCCATTTTAGGAGCCATATTGCCGTGTGGACACTAAGTGGAAGGAGATGCTTATGGAAGTTCTCAGGACCACGTCATTGAGGCAAAGGAGGTGGATGCTCACACGGGTGAGAGTAGGTGGTGGCTGGGACTGCTCGTGTGGTTTACAGGTGAGGTGGGAGTTATACTGACCAATTTTGAAGTGGATAGTCTCCATATTCTAGGTTGGAACCTTATGTCTAGAATTTTGAGGGCTCTATTTGGAATTTTTATTTAAGCAGCCTAGTTAGGGGAGAGCAGGCTAGTGCTAGAGGTATATAGATGGTTGGCGGAGTTGCTACCTTGAATCCTGCCCCTGGTGATGGTGGGAGACCCGAGTCCCAAGCAGTCTGAGAGACAGGAGATGGTCAGGGATGAGAAGATCTCCACTAAGTCCAGTCTTGGAGGCTTTTGCACTAGAGTATCAGAAACGTTCTCCCAGTGCCATCCCTAGGGTAAGGATATTTTTCTCTGAACCCAAATCAGTATGCCCTACCCCTCAGCCCTGAATCCTGAACTGATGTCAGACTTGGTGTGTGGGAAGTAGAAAGAATTCCTTAGCACAAGCTCAGATGCAGGAGCAGAGACTTATCCTTATTGTAAGTATATTGTAAGACATACTTATTGTAAGTATGGACTAAGGATGAATTATCCATGCTTAGTAAACTGGCCTTGTGTTTCCATTCTACTGCTGCAAGTAGGGATTCAGCACCACTATTTGTGGTACCTCCTGATTTCAGCATCAGCAGTATAGAATTATGGGTTCTCCAGGAAAATAAGATAGAGAAAAGAAAGTAGTGAAAGACAGAGCCTCCTACTCTGATATTTAAAGGTGATTAACTTTGTCTAGAGACCTTTATAAACCAGGCCAGGAACAATTAGGGAATAAAAGATCTAAATAAGATGAAGTTAATTGTTCATTCCTGCTCATACCTTCCAAGTAAGTATCTCAAACGTTTCTCAGAGATTGCATTTTTTATATTTTGAAAGTTGGTTTTGAGGGGAATGTTTTAAACATTGATTCTCACGTTATCATTCTCCTAATGCAATCTGCCAGGATGTTCCATTCAGCTGTCGCAATCTGCTCATCCCTGTTTTATAAGAGGAGCTATTCTCAAATGAAACTCTCTGCACAAAGAAATAAAGGTGTCACATTTCGATTTTCTTTTAATCTAAAAAAATTCAAGCAATTACTGAAGCCTATCTTTAGATAATCAAACTCAAACTGTTTTCGTATTTCTATATTTTCCAGTCTTCTTAGTTATCAGTTTGCTTGAGCACATTTTACTTATTTTGTTTAAATGTATTAGTTTGTTTAAATGCATTATTTTGTTGAAACGTAGACAGCCCTTACTATGTGCAATAAAATAGGCACTATACCAAATACTGGAGTCAGAGATTTAACAAAGATACATCCTCTTTTGTGTCAAGAGGAGAAGTACTTCATTTATTTCTCTGAGAAAATTTGTTCAGTGAAAGAAAAATCCAAAAGAGCTATTTAACCTAAAAAAACAGGAGTTGGTTTTGAACTTCTCTCCCCTGAGTTCCTCAAGACTGAGTAAAAGAGGCCAGTGACACAGATCTGAACTTGGACCTCATCTGTCACTTAGCCATGTACTTGGGGTGATATTTAGCTTCTTATAGCCCAAGTGTTTCTCTAAATTATAATTTGGCCATCTTGCTATATTGTTGAAGGAGACAAGAAAGATGAGATAAAGGCAATTGCCATGGTAGGTGGTTAGTAAATCTTAGTGCTCTTTTCCTTTCTTCTTCTTCTTTGTTTATATATATATATATATATATATATATATATATATATATATATATATTAGTTTTTGGTCATTCCACTTGACATGCAGGATCTTAGTTCCACAAACAAGGATCAAATCTGTGCCCCCTGCAGGGAAGCGCCTGCATGCTCAGTTTCTCAGTGGTATCCAACTCCTTTTGACCACATGGATTATAGCTCACTAGGCTCCTGTGTCCATGGGATTGTTCAGGCATGAATACTGGAGTGGGTTGCTATTTCCTCCTCCAGGGGATCTTTCTAACCCAGGGATCGAACCTGCATGTCCTGCATTGTGCAGGTGAATTCTTTACTGCTGAACTACCTGGGAAGCCCACAGTGGAAGTGTGGGGTTCTAACCGCTGGATCACCAAGGAAGTCCCGCTCTTCCTTTCTTCTTTAAGGGCTCCAAGAACATCTTTACATTCTACCTTTATCCTGTTCATATCACTTATTTGTTCTGCCAGAATAGCTACTTTATTATGCTAATTGGATAAATACCTTCAAAATATTGATAATTATGGAATCAAAATGGGAAGGCAAGAAATATATCATTGAGATGCTTGAGCAATTCAGTAGGGTATGAATCATTACCAGTATATGTTTATATGATTGAAAGAAATCTATGATGCAGTGCTTTCTCTGTTACCAAGGTTTTGATCTAGTTTGTAACTATGTGCACAGGAAGTTTCCCACCCATGAAGGTGTCATCACTTCTTCATTTATCCATTCAAGGCATTAACTGAAAGACTAAGTGGATTTATTTAATGAACATGGATAACAGGGTATCAAGTAGAATTTTACTAATCTGGATACCTTGACTACTGTTCAAAGACAGAAGAGATAATTAATCTCCCATATTAGAAAGGGAGATGTTAGGTGTCTCCTCGTTGGGCTGAGTAGCACAGAGCTCATTGTCAGGGCAGCCTCCTACCTCCACTCCCAGCAGCTGGACGGATGAGAGGCCAGAGGATGACGAAGCTTGCATAAGGTGGACAGTATTCCCAGTGGTGCAGCAGTAATCTGGGGTTTCCCAGGGTGGGGATTGTGATGAAGACAGTAGCCAAGCTCAGCCTGCTTTGCAGAGGCAGAGACCAAGGGCATACCTGGTATTAAGAGGCTGTGGGGTAGACTTGTGGATGCAGGGATATGGTGGAAGGGGGAACAGTAGAAGGAAGCTGAAGAGCCCGCCACGTGTCTGGGAAGCATGTTCAAGTTGTACAAGGCTTCTGAAGGACCACAGGCCTGCACTTCAGGAAGAGCCCAGCATTTGGACACCTAATTACTCTTACCCCAGGAATCGTATTATAACAAAACCAATCAAGTTAGACTCTGGTATGAACAGCCCATGGTTCTTCATTGAATTCCCCTAAACTGGGGTCAGACCTGAGCTGGGAATGGGCTGAAGGCTTGACTCCAATGGGAGGGACTTTTACATACTTTAAGGTGAGTCTTATTTTCCCATTGAGATGCTCATTAATAGAAGATAGCGAGAAATTAATGTTAGGCTAAAAAGAAAGGGTAATGCTTCAAAGCATTTGTTTAAAGATTTTTATTATGGAAAATTTCAAACAAAAATGTGGAAACAGTAATAAACCTCCAGGAATCTGTCAATTAGCTTCAAGAATTATCAACACATGTCCCATCTCATCTCATCTATGTTGTTCTCTTATCCCCTCTCCATTTTTAATACAGTTTGGTTATTTATTTTAAATATAGCAGTCTGTACATGTCAATCCCAAACTCCCTAACTATCCCTCCCCACCATCCTTCCCCCTGGTAACCATAAACATTTTGGAAGGCAGTACTTGGAGAAATTATAGCTTTCCTGGTGGCTCAAATGGTCAAGAATCTGCCTGCAATGCGGGAGAGCTGGGCTTGATTCCTGGGTCAGGAAGATCCCCTAGAGAAGGGAATGGCAACCCATTCCAATACTCTTGCCTGGAGAATTCCAGCGACAGAGGAGCTTGGTGGGCTACCATCCATGGGGGTGGCAAAGAGTCAGATATGAGTGAGCAACTAACACTTTCATTTTCAATTGGAGAAAAGTCAAGCTCTTTGCTTACTGCACCCACCCGAGTTCAAACCCCTCAGTACAGGGCTGAGACCGTCACAGAACTCTGACTGTTGGCTATGAGAGGCCCCGTTTGTAGATGCTACTGGAGTTGACAATCAACTTGACTCAGAGGGAGAGACATGCTCCAAACTCAGTTCATATCCTCCCTACCATTATGTCCCAGTCACCTAAAATCTCTTACTCAATGTAAAGTTTTGCAAAGATAATCAGCCTTTGTATTATTTTCCTTACCATATGAGCCCCAAATGAATACAATGAGCCTTGAAAAGTCAGAGCTACATAATTAGACACATTACTCTAGAGATGAAGGAAAAACTCAACTGCATCTCCCCACTTTTTCCATCTCCATTACTCCCAGAGTCTGGGATCCCACCTGGGGTTGTTCTGGGGCTATCTGATGATATCTGCATTTCAAGAGACTCATTTCTTCCAATGTGATGACTGTCCATGTATCACACTCATCTATTTGCAAGAAGACAGTGTGTCTAGGAAAAGGATTGACTCCAGAGGTGGAAGAAACCTGCCAGAAGACTGACAAAACCTCTTTCTAGAACCTCACTGCATGTGCTTTCATTCAAATGGGAATTCTTTGGAGGGGAATTTTTTGGAGGGAGGGGGTCAGGAAACAACTACATACTTGCAACTTTAGTCCCTAGGAGCAATTCTCTAATATACTTTAGACTTCCCAGGTGGCTCTGTGGTAAATAATCTGCCTGCCAATGCAGGAGACGCAGGAGATGTGGGTTTAATCCCTGGGTCCAGAAGATCCCTTGGAAGAGGAAGCAGCATCCCATTTCAGTATTCTTGCCTGGGAAATCCCATGGACAGAGGTGCCTGGCAGGGTACAGTTCATAGGGTCACACAGAGTCAAACACAGCTGAAGCACAGACAGTTGTGCACAAAGGCAAGCACACATTCACTACTACTGTAATAATTCATCATCCTTTACAGTCCATTCCCCTAATGAGCTTTAAACTGAATGTCTCTTAGTCAATTCTCATATCTCTTAGAGAACTTCTGCTGCTAGATATTAGAGTTGCAGGTTATCTCTCTTGAGGGAAATTGCAAAAAAAAAAAAAAAAGAAAAAAGAAGGAAGTGGCATTATCAACAGAAAAGAGAAATAGAGTGGGTTAGAGAAAGAAGTGTGGAGAAGGAAATGGCAACCCACTGCAGCATTCTTCCCTGGAAAATCCCATAGACAGAAGAGCCTGGTGAGCTACAGTCTATGGAATGGCAAAAGAGTCAGACTGACTTTGTGACTAAACAGCAACAGAAAAAGAAGGTAGTGTTTTGCAATGATGTCTTGAAAGAGAGAAAGAAGGAAGAAAAAGGTAGAGGTATCCAGTCTCAAGACTGCATGTCTGACTCACTAAGAAGGAATGGACGGGCTGACTAACCTAGTGGGTCTGATGGCTGAGGCTCTCAGGTGAATTTACTTGGAGAAAGTTAGAAAGGATTAGGAAGAAGATGAAAAATACTTACAAACTTTTTTCTATCTTACAAATCCACAAAACCTACCTTATTGGAAATTATGCCATAACACCGGAGGAAAAGGAAAGCATTCTTAGTCATAACACCAGCAATGTATTGAGCACTTTGATGGAGGAGGATGAGATAAAGACAAAATAAATGACCCCTGATCTGTTTACAGTCCCCAGTTAACAAAGGTGAATAAGCAGAAAATCATTAATGCTACCAAAAAAGATTGATAAAGCTGGAGAGAAGTAGAAAAATAAAAAGAAATGAATTTACAAAACACATTATTGCTCATTTAAGATGGTCAGCATGACATTATTATGGAGGCGTTTGGTGTAGCTGTCTTTAAGATTGCAGTTTCTTTTTTACTATAAAAAAATATACAGGACATAAAGCTTACCACTTTAAGAGCACAGTTCATTGACATCAGGTACAGTCCCATGGTTGCTCAGCCATCATCACCATCCATCTCTAGAACTTTTCATCTTCCCAAACTGATACTTGGTCCCCATTCAGCAAGGACACCCCTCCATCCTCTCCCTAGCCTCTGGAAAATGCCATTCTACTTTCTGTCTCTAAGAATTTGACTACTCTAGGTACCTCACACAGTGGTTTTATACAATATGTGTCCTTTTCTGCCTGGTTCATCTCATTTAACATCAGGTCTTCAAGGTTCACTAATGTTGTAGGCTGTATCAGATGTCACGCCTTTTTTAAAGTTGAATAATAGTCTATTGTGTATATAGACCACATTTTTTTTTTTTTACCTGCTCATCTGTTAATGGACACGTGGATCATGTTCATCTTTTGGCTAGAGTGAAGAATGCTGCTATGAACACGGGAATACAGATATCTGTTCAAGCCCTCATGTTCAGTTTTTTTAAGTGTATATCCAGAAGATGAATTGCTGGATCATATGGTAATTTTATGTTCATCTTTGAGAAACTGTCATACTGCTTTCCATAGTGGCTGAATGATCTTACATCCTTACCAGCAGTGTCCCATGGTTTTTTCCTTCATTGATTGTAAAAACATTTCTTTCTGTTTTGTGGCCACGCCAGGTGGCATATGGGATCTTAGTTCCCTAGCAGGGATTGAACCTATGTCCCCTGGATTGGAAGCACAGAGTCTTAGTCACTACACTTAATTCCTTAATTACATTTAATTTTTTATATGATTTGGAGAATCTTGTGAACCCTCCCTCCCCGTTACATTTTCCTGCACACAGATTCTGTTAACAGCCTTAAAGCACGGGTTCCTCCCGGCTATTGGCAGAATGTGGGGGCTACTCTGGAATAGCGTTTCTGGAGTTGGACACGACTGAAGCGCCTTAGCAGCAGCAGCAGCAGCAGTAGGAAAGAAAACACTCTAATGACAGAATACTTGCAATCTTTCAAACATTTTTCACAAACATTATTTCATTTGATCTTCAAAACACCGTGAAATAGGCATTACTATTGTTATGATTTTCATCTTATAGGTAAGCTGAGGCTGGATGTCTCATGTAACTTACGATGTGTGGTAGAAGATATATGGAGATTGAAGTTGAACAGGTCTACTTAGCTCTGACACTTAGACAAATATTGTGACATCTTGCAATGTAAGTATCTACCTGTGCCCTGTGGCTGGAGTCCAGGGCTGAGTCAGCCTGGTGTCTGCGCCAGCAAGCCCTCTTCTATATAGCTGAAACCCCCTCTACTTGCTGTCATATGCACCTACTTATACTGATTTATTAAAAATTTACTTCTTTGTGAAACAATTGTCCCTAACCCCTCCCCCACAAAAAAGCCAACTGCCAGTGTGGATGATGAAAATTAAGAAAAAGTGAGATAGGCTAAGCCACTTAGGATTCTTCACCAGAATATAAAAATGAGTAAATTAAAGAGAGAAATGAATTCAGCGGTAGCTCAGATCTGAGGAATGAACAAGTTCACCAATTTCTCCCTACAGAAATGAGAAAAAGACATTTGTGAAACTGCTGTAAATGATCCAACCAGTGAAAAAATTGCTCATCAAGTGAGAGATAAGACTTAAGTGAAAACTGAAAAGGGGTTAATGTGTAGAGTGAGAATATGCAGAGGAAACACAAGACTTCTGATGGAAATGGGACTCGGCAGAAAGCCCAGATCCTGTACAAACATTTCCACGAAGCAACAGATGGGGAATACTCCAGTGTGCCTCCTCAACCAGGCTTTGCTGGAAGTGCAGTCGATCGGAAAGCTTGAAGAGGCATTTCTTTTTTCTTGGATGATATCGAAGTAAGTGGGAGAAATGGCACCCATAAATCTCTTGGTTGATGACCAGTTTTCTCCTATAGCCGGATAAATTCTAAAAGGGAAGTATGGTAGACCAGAACAAGACTCTAACACCAGTTTCAAAACCACGATGGGAGTTAAAGCATCTTCATGAACAAAGAAATCCATGAGGAGAGCAAACACTGAAACTAAAGGCAACCAGAGGCATGCTTCTGGACTTTGGGAGTTTGGTATCTTGATGGTTGAGCCAAGTTTGCTCAAATATGCCTCAAATCCCAAGGCATTTATAATCAAGGAAGAGAACTTCTTGTTCATATATGGCAACTCTGGACAGACTATGAAGGGAATATGACTTATTTCCTTTCCCACAACTGTTTTGTCAAAGTGGATTTGAGGTTTCTAAGGGTCTCAAGACTCTTGCCCCATGTTATAGATGGTGAGTGCTCACTCATGTCTGACTTTTTGTGTACCCATAGACAGTAGCTGCCCAGGCTCCTCTGTTCACAGGATTTTCTAGGCAAGAATACTGGAGTGGGTTGCCATTTCCAACTCCAGGGGATCTTCCTGACCCAGGGAAGGAACCTGAGTTTCTTGTAGCTCCTGCATTGGCAGGTGGATTCTTCTTCACCACTGACCAACCTGGGAAGCCCATTATAGATGGGGACGTGGAGACAAAAATCACACTGGCAAAGGGTGACTGGGACAAATTTCAACTACAGATCAATTTGACTCCAAAGTCCATGCTTTTCCCACCATTCCTTGACAACTTCTAGAGTTGGGCCAGACAAGCAGAGTTCCTCCAAATTTGACATCAGAGCTGAGTAACAGATAGGTATGGAGACCTTTTCTGGTCCCACCCATCTATCCCTTCCCCTCCCAAGTGCTGGGCAGGTCCAGCAAATAGTAGGTCCACCTAGGCACCTCATATGTAATAGAGCAAACTCCCATAGTGTGATGAGCCTCATTTTGATTTTATATGTTTTAAAGATATTTTTCTATCAATACTGTTCACAATTTAATTACAATAATTAACATAGTTTTCCAATATTATTTTTGCATTTGATTATATGCCTAAAAATGTTGCAGCTGTGTTTACCTATATGCCTTTTGTCTTAGGCTTCATTTAAAATGAGAAGTAAATATCATTTTTATATATAGCTTTCTACTTGCTTTGTGAACTATTTTCATAATACCCCAATTTAGCCACATGCATCCTCGGGTGTGCTCAGATCTCGCCAATTAGGGTAGGAGTGGGACAGGAATCAGAGGACAACATCAGCTCCCTGGCCCCAGCTAGCGATGCTTCCAAGTGCTAGGAAAATAAATATATTTTTCTTCATAAAAACAATGTAGATAATTTGTAGTCATATTTGGCTACCCATAGCTTTGCAAGCAAAATGGAACAAAACAAAATCCTTTTTGGCTCCTCTACCTCAGAGGAGGGAAAAGGAAAACGAGTTGCTGACCAGAAGCCAATTTCATCTTGACTGTTCAGAAAAAAGAAAGAAAGAAAGAAAAAGGAAAAAAGCCACTTAAAGACCACATGGCGCAATCAAACAGCGGAACAGAACGTCAAGCGGCTTCTCATTTTAGAGTCTGAATTTGGGTTGAAGCACATTGATGGTCAACGTACAGCAGGGGAAATGCAGGGATCACAGCTGTCCGCTCAGCTTCCTTCCCAGACCTGGACTGCGTGTGCTTGTACCTGAGACTCCTGCCAGAATCCAGGGCGCTGAATGCAGTTGCTAGTGACTAATTCAAACACGTGTCGGGAACTTTGACCGCATCCATTGCTGACTGTGATTGATTATCTCCATGAAGGTTGAAGAGACTAATATAAATGCATAAAAGTCAGTCATATACCCGTGCTGTCGTTGTTTAGTCTCTAAGTTGTGTCCAACTCTTTGTGACCCCATGGACTGTAACCCACCAGGCTCCGCTGTCCATGGGATTTTCCAGGCAAGAATACTGGGGTGGGTTGCCATTTCCTTCTTCAGGGGATCTTCCTGACCTAGGGATCGAAACAGAATCTTCAGTATTGGCAGGTGGATTCTTTATTTCTGAGCCACCTGGGAAGCCCCACGGGTATATATCCATGAAATATACCAAATAATATGTTTGCTAGGAAGACTGGTCAGTAGAGTATTTTTTTTTTTTTTTTTGCAATCTAGTTTGGTTAGTATTTCCAAAAAGTATGATGCTTGTCATGATTATCACAGGATGATTTTGCATAATTCTGAGATGGAAGAGGAGACAGAGGTAGCACTGGGTTGGGCTATAGAAGGTGTGCAGGTTGGGGTTGAGAGGAAGGAAGAAAGAGACTGGAGAGGGAGCCAGGATAGTAAGAGAAGAAGGTTGAATACAAACACACACACAGATACCCACAGACACACCCCACTGAGCTCACAGGCATCCCTGCCCCCCAACAGCTTGATCAAGGTGTGTGACTAGGGCACTTGGAACGAGCAGTGCCCAGACCCACTCTTCTGTCCATTCTAGAACCCCTCGTGCCTGAGTAGGGACCACCACCTTCCAGGTTAAGGCCAGATGGAGGGGATATAGTTGCTCTGAGGGTATCTAGCAGCTGCAGCTTCTAGTTCAATTTGGAAGATAAGAGAACTGTTTTAGAACTCAACATACTGAGGTTCATTTTTTGATGCTTATCTAAGACTGCAAAGTACTACTGTGTAATTCTGGGCAGGTCACCTTAGCCCCTTGAAGCTCAAGTTCATAACTATATTGTGGGGATTTCAGCTGTGAAGGATAAGATGGAGAGTGAGTGACATAGTGTGTGCAGACGGTGTTGTATGGCCTCTCAGACTCAGGAAGCAGTGGCTATTTTAATTATAATTGTTAGACAAAAACACCCAGACCAAAGAGGTGAAACCTCTGGAAGTTCACCCTTTCTATCAACCTGATCATGGTTATCAACTCCTATAACCTGGGTCTGGTTATAAGTTTCTATAAAGGAGCTGAGAACTGTGTTGGGATCATGAAAAGACAGCTGAAAGACCTAATGCATGGTGTTCATGGGTATTTTCTCAAGTCAATGACAACATTGAACACTGGATCAGACATCCCTCTGTCTACCCTTTTCGGACGTTATCATATAAACATGTAAACGTACATATTCAGAAGACCTGATTTTGTGGGATGTGTCAAAGCCTTCCTAAGTAAAAGTTTATTGGGAAATTCACTTTTCTTGTAATAAAAATAAGCTTTCAGGTTTTGACAATGTCAGAATAGTCTACCCTTCCCAGCCACATGTGGCTAACTTAACTAGCTAAATTGAAGAAATTAAGTTTTATTGACATAGACTCCTTGTGTTCAGTGGCATACACTTTTATCTAACTGGTCAAAAACATCTTCTTCTTTCTCATGAAGTAACTTACTCTCAGGAAGTCATTTAAAACAGAGTTTATTTTTTACGTTTGCATTACATTATCTATGATTTAGCTGTAGAATCTTTTAAAATGAATCATCGTTCTTATTTGTCTTTGTCTTTTCTCTCATTTGTGCAATGGCTTAAACTTTTAAAAATACATTTATGTGAGAATAAAGTTGAGCTGATTTAAAGAAAAAAATAATATGTAAATATGAAAAGTGAAAAGAATGTTTGCCACTCCGTTGTGTCTGACTCTTTGCACCCCCATGGACTGTAGTCTGTCAGGCTCCTCTCTGTCCATGAGATTCTCCAGGCAAGACTATTGCAGTGGGTAGCCATACCCTTCACCAGGGGATCTTCCCAACCTAGGGATCAAACCTGGGTCTCCTACATTACAGGCGGATTCTCTACCATCTCAGCCATCAGAGAAGCCCCTATGTGCAAGTATGCACAAATCTTATAAAACTGAGAAATATACTATAATAACAACCAGCGTTGGCGAACAATAATGAACTATAAAACACTAATGAGTCAACAGAAGTCTCTGTGTATTATTTTTTATTCTACTGGTTTTTTAACTAATACATTCCCATTTTAGTACATGGACTTTAATAGGGTCTTTTGATCTCCATACATTAACAAATAATGTATACAAATGCTTCTACTCATATTCTTTTTATATTTATATTAAATCTGAGACATTTTCAATGTCAGTAAACACATCTTATTTGTTTAATTTTTAAATACCTACATAGTTTCCTTTAATATAGAAATGATCTAATTTATTTAACCATTCCTTTTCGATGTGTATGATTTTCCAATTTGGAAATATTACAAATAATGTTACATAGAATATTACTATTAAATTTTTGAATATGATTAACTATTTCTTTGTGAGGAGTTCCTAGAAGTAGATTTGCTGATTTAAAGTTGTTTTTTTTTTTTTTAACAGATAAACAAAATTAAATTGTCCTCAGGAGGCTTTTGCTATTTACAGCATCCAGCATTGCATGACATGGTCTTATTTTTTCACTTCTGTATTTATTTATTCTTCTTCTTTGAATGTTTTATCAGTTTAAAGGATGAAAATAATATATTCTTAAATTTAACTTTTCTGATTATAAGATGGGCTCCTGTGAATATCCTTATTATCTATTTGTATTCGTCATCTGTAATATAGCAATTCACATTTTCCCCTTTATTATTTTACATTTACTAGGTATTTACTTATTCTTACTTGATATATTGATCTAGGGTTTTCTCCATGGCTCAGCCTGGGGGTGACTGTGGTGAGTCCCTTCCACCCACATACAGTGGTCAGAATGAGACCGAGGGCCTTACCTAATCTTGAGAGATATAGACGGTAGGTGGGACTCGAGTTTTCCTCCAGATGCAGTCTGCCCTATTCCTGAAGTTGGAGAGCAAACATTCCCAGAGCACATTCAATGGTGAGAAAAACTGTCCTCTCCAAGACTCTTTGGTTCTTGAATCTTAAAAGCAAGTAGAGAGGATTCAGATAGTATGGGGTCATTCAAAAATTGATCTGAATTTATTCAATTTTGGGGTTTAGAAACCAAGAGTTGGGAGAGCAATGAGACCTATGCTTGGTGAATCTTGCTTTTTCTACTGACTCTAGGGACCCCACGGACTTTTGACCAACAGGCTCCTCTGTCTATAAGATTTCCCAGGCAAGAATACTGGAGTGGGTTGCCACATCCTTCTCCATTTTCTACCACAGCTGTGTATAAAAAAAAGCAAACATACACATAAAGAAGGCTGAGAACCAGAGAATTGATGCTTTCAAGTTGTGGTGCTGAAGATTTTGAGAGCCCCTTGCGCAGCAAGGAGATCAAATCAGTCAATCCTAAAGGAAATCAACCCTGAATATTCTTTGCAAGGACTGATGATGAGGCTGAAGCTCCATTACTTTGGCCACCTGATTGGAAAACACCCTGATGCTGGGAAAGACTGAGGGCAGAAAGAGAAGGGGGTGACACGGGATGATATAGTTGGATGGCATTACCAACTCAATGGACATGAGTTTGCACCAACTCTGGGAGATAGTGAAGGATGGGGAAACCTGGCATGCCGCAGTCCATAGGGTCAAAAAAACATTGGTCTCAACTTTGTCACTGAACAACAACAATAAACACACACAATGAAAAAAAAATAAAGTGGTTCATAAATATAATCATTAGTTGTGCCCATGCTTTGATAAACTCTCATTTGCATTTAAAATTTTACTTGTTGCATTTAAAATTTCTAGTAGTTCGCTGTTATCCTATCTGAAAACTTAAAGTACCTTTGAACCTTTATCTTTTATCCAGCTAATAAGGATTTTTAACTACATGGCATCGTGAAAGCTATTAAACTTCTCTGTGTTGTGGTTTCCTCATCTGTAAAATGGTAATAAGATCAATAATAGTATGTCTGTATCAGAAAAACATTGTACACATTGAATGAGTTACTATATAGAAGAAACTTGACACAGCGTTATATAAGTATAGAATATATGTAGAATAATTATAACAGTTTTATGACTGATTATTTTAAAAGTTTTAGGTAGAAAACAAGGTTGTTCAAATAGGTGCCTCTGGAAAGAGAAGAGATTTCTAGAGAAGAAATTTCTAGAGAAGTTGTATCGTTGGGTGACACCTGTGAGGGGATGAGGGAAGCAGGCCAGGGCAGGGAAAGAAGCTGGTCAAAGATAGGGCTCAGCTGTGGTACAGCCTCAGGCTGACTCCTCAGGACCTTCTGGATGGTGAATAGTGTCTCAGAGGACCTTTGATACCCTGTATCTGTCAGTCAGTATATGACTGCAGATGCTCCGGGTATAAGGCGGGGTCCTCCAGGCATTTCTGAGAATGTGGCTTTCCTTCCACCAAGGACAGTTCTCAGGAAGAGGCTGAGGGCAGCTGCAAACTGTTGGAAGCCAAGGCTTGCAGCCAGTATTTGCATGTCTGAGTGGCTGGTTGGAGAGGAGACCTGGGTGGGGGGCCAGCAGCATTGCTTACAGCAAGGGTCTCAGACTTTAGCACACTTCAGAACCCCTCGAGTGCTTATTAAAACACAGATTTTGTTCTCTAGTCTAAAAGTCTCCTAATCATGCCTAGGATGGAGCTGATGGTTTGTACTGACAAACACTGATACAGGGGCCACATTTTGAGAAACTCTGCTCTATGCTCTTCCATACATTTTTTTTTTCTTATCGTATTTTATCTTTCACAACTTCTAGTTTCTGTGACAGCAAGCATCGTTTTCTTGTTTCTGTCCTTGATAGGTTCTAGTGATTCATCCTTCCTCTGATGTTGGTTGTGGTTAACTGGGAAATTGCTTTCAGCAGGCTTAGAAAATTCCCTTCTGTTTCCAGTGAAAGCTGCTTACCAGGAAAACGTGCTGAATTTTATCAAATGTTTTTCCAGTAACTATTGTGATAATCATGTTTTTTTTCCTCTGTTTATTCAGATTACCGAATATCAAAATTTCTTGGAAGTTATAGTTTAAAACTGCCTGTTCATATGATGTTTTACTCTTTAAATGATCTTCCCAGGTGGTGCTACTGGTAAAGAACCTGCCTGCCAATGCAGGATACCTAGGAGACATGGGTTTGATCCCTGGCATGGCAATCTACATCAGTATTCTGCCTGGAGAAGCCAATGGACAGAGGCGCCTGGTGGGCTATCATCCATGAGGTAGCAGAGCTGGACACGATTGAATCAACTTAGCACACATGCACTTTTAAATATACTGACTAATTTGATTTACTGATATGTATTTTAAGGATACAATACATAAATGGCAATGACATTGTTTTCTCACCGTGGTGTCCTTTTCCTTTATTCCTTCTTTTATCTTGCTATCCTTTTTCTCTTTGGGTTTCAAAATTTTGCTAGCTTCATAACATGAGTTGAAAATGAGCCCCACCATTCTCTATGCTTTGGAATTTGCATAGTATAAAAATGATCCATCCTTTGAATATTTTGTAGAATTTACCTTATAAAACTTTGCATGTTTGGTATCTCTTTGAGATATTGATTAGTTTTCAATATCACATCAAATTTTCAAGGCAGGAATAGACCCCAGTTGGTCTTGATGAATTCACATATATATGTACACACACACATACACACACAGACACACACACACACACACATATATATTCAGTTCAGTTCAGTCACTCAGTTGCATTTGACTCTTTGAAACCCCATAAACCTCAGCACGTGAGGCCTCCGTGTCCATCACCGACTCCCAGAGTTCACCCAAACTCATGTCCACTGAGTTGTTGATGCCATCCAACCATCTCATCCCCCGTCATCCCCTCTCCTCCTGTCCTCAATCTTTCCCAGCATCAGGGTCTTTTCAAATGAGTCAGCTCGTCACATTAGGTGGCCAAAGTATTGGAGTTTCAGCTTCAATATCAGTCCTTCCAATGAACACTCAGGACTGATTTCCTATAGGATGGACTGGTTGGATCTCCTTGCAGTCCAAGGGATTCGCAAGAGTCTTCTCCAACACCACAGTTCAAAAGCATCAATTCTTCAGCGTTCAGCTTTCTTTATAGCCCAACTCTCACATCCATACATGACTACTGGAAAAACCATAGCCTTGACTAGATGGACCTTTGCTGACAAAGTAATGTCTCTGCTATTGAATATGCTATCTAGGTTGGTCATAACTTTCCTTCCAAGGAGTAAGCGTCTTTTAATTTCATGGCTGCAATCACCATCTGCAGTGATTTTGGACTCTTCCAAAAATAAAGTCAGCCACTGTTTTCCCATCTGTTTGCCATGAAGTAATGGGACTGGATGTCATGATCTTAGTTTTCTGAATGTTAAGCTTTAAGCCAACTTTTTCACTCTCCTCTTTCACTTTCATCAAAAGGCTCTTTAGTTCTTCTTCACTTTCTGCCCTAAGGGTGGTATCATCTACACATCAGAGGATATTGATATTTCTCCCAGCGTTTTGATTCCAGCTTGTGCTTCTTCCAGCCCAGTGTTTCTCATGACGGATTCTGCATATAAGTTAAATAAGCAGGGTGACAATATACATCCTTGACATGCTCCTTTTCCTATTTGGAACCAGTCTATTGTTTCATGTCCAGTTCTAACTGTTGCTTCCTGACCTGCATACAGGTTTCTCAAGAGGCAGGTCAGATGGTCTGGTATTCCCATCTCTTTCAGAATTTTACCACATGTATGTAGTTGGATTTATTTTGCAATTATTTTGTTTAGGATATTTGACTCAGTGTTCATGAGGGATATTTGTCTGTCATTTTCTTTTCTTGTCAATGACAGATTTTGGTATCACAGTCATCTCTTCAATTTGGTATTTTCTTAGCCTGGATTCTAAAATGCCAATTGACCTGCCTTGGGCACTGAAGATATTTTTTTCCTGTGCATGCCTACCCAAAGGCAGACCTCCAACCAACTCTGGCTTCAGTGTTTTGCTTAATCATTTCACCTGCATCCAAACATATTCGCTGAGCTCCTACTATGCCTCAAGTGCTATTCTTGGTGCTTGTCAGAAGGAGCAGGGGAAATTTGAAATGACAATCAAGGACTTCCCTCATGGTACAGTGGATAAGAATCTGACTGCAAATGCAGGGGACACGGGTTTGATCCCTGGTCTGGGAAGATCCGACATGCCATGGAGCAACTAAGTCTGTGCTCCACAGCTACTGAAGTCCTCATGCCTCGAGCCTGTGCTCCACAGCAAGAGAAGCCTACTGCAATGGCAATCCTGCACTACAATGAAGAATAATCCCACTCACCATCACTAGAGGAAACGCTCGTACAAAGACCCAGTGTAACCAAAAATAAGCAAATAAATAAAGTTAAAAATGGTCCACGTCAAAACAACCTTCTAAAAAATGACAAGCAAGCAAAATAAGCACTCAAGAAGTTTCTACCTCAATGATGTTTTAAATGGCTCTTTGCCAGAACACTTGGTGGTACCCTAGCTCAAAGAGTTTTTGTTCTGTTGAGCATGTATTATATTATCCTTGTTCATATGTCTGTGCCATTCCATATCCCCACTTCCATAGGAGCCACTAGCTTGGGAAAAAGAATGACTTCATGCCTACTCACTATCATGTGTATTTGGCCTGCTGCTAACTCTGCTTTCATATTCCTCTCACCCAAGGTCTTGGTGGTAAAAATTTACCCAAGTATTATACCTGGAAAAAACCAACACAAACACTCAATTAAGTTAGGAAAGGACATTCTAAACCCTGACAGCTAGATAGTTCAGAATGATTTACTTATTGATCCAACAAATATTTATTGAGTGCCAACTATATGCTAGGTCTAACACTAGTGTATATTGTATTAGATCCTGGGAAATTGATTATAAATAAGAGAAGGAATATTCATGCACTCCTGGAGTTTATTTTCCATTGAGTCAAAATAATAACTAACAAATGAACACTTTATAATACTATCATATGACATGAGAAAATAATCCAGACTAGTTGTGATGGAGAATGCTAGGAGTCAGGACCTTATTTATAGATTATCACACAATGTCTCCAGAGGGGGCATTTTATTGAGACCTGATTAATCACAAGAATAGGTGGGGGTCACTAGGTTGAAGGCTGGGTGCCACATCTGGCTATTTATGTCTAAAATAAATGGAGGAAGAAATACACATTCAATGGTCTTTCAGTCTAACCAGTTGTGTGAACCTTCCATAGAGACAATTACTTTTGGATTGGCTGTTTGAACACAAGGTGGGTAGAGGTACAATTTACTAAGATTAACTCATTGGGCAAAAAATTGGATAAGAGTTTTTGGAAAAAATTCATGACTTTATTTTTGACATATTTCCTTTGAGGTGTCTATTAGGAGTTCATGCTGTTATAATATTAATGTTTTAAGATATGTCTTTTTCCTTCAACATGGCTGCTAAGCACAAGCCAGTGACCTCACCAAAAAAATAGCTAAAAACAGTTAAATGCTCCAACTAGGAGGAAAATCTGACTATGCTGGACTTAATAAGCGGTGATATGTCACTCTACAACAAGGCATTTTCTATAGAGAATTCAAGAGCAATTTTGATAATACTTAGAGTACAGTGCAAGTCTAGTAATTAATATCACCTCCTTGATAACTCAAAATTGCATTCCAGCTCTGACTTGTCCCCTGTACTACAGATCTGTGAACATAATTACCTACTTGACATACACTATACACTTGAGTGTCTAATAGGTCTTGAAACTTAACATTTTCAAAATAGAGCTCCCAGTTTTTCATGCAACCATTAATCTGTTCTTTCCGGAGTCTTTCAGATTGCAGTATATGGTACCATCATCCACTCAATTGCTCAAATAAGTTAGGAGTCTTAAATTTCTTTATTGTCCCCCATACTTCATCGTCTGGTTCTACCGGTTCTGCATCCCAGTATATATATCACATCACAAGTGTGTCTGCATCTGTTGACTGAACTCACCCTGGACCAAGCCATGATGCTCTCAGTCACTCAGCCTGTTATTGCTGCTACTAACTGGCTTCTCTGATTCCACTTTTGGAATCCCCTTTGTTTATTTAGTCCAGCTATCAGAATGACCTTTAAGATATCTAAGGAGGAGCTCAGCTCATGTTCTGGCTTAAGGCCTCTCAGCAACTTCCAAGTATACTCAGAAATGGTTTCAAACTCCTCACCATGATGACAAAGCTCTGCCCTGCCTGCACACAATTCCCACCTTGCTCATCAGGCACACCTTTGTGTGGTCCTTTCCCATGCTGTACCAGGGTTGGTCTGTGTGACCAAAGAAAGAAGGTAAAACTGATGGTACATCACACCAATATTAGGTTATAAAAGACCACAGCTTCTCTCCAGATTTCTCTCTTTTTCAGATAACCAATCTTATCAACTAACCTTGGATTTCACCCTTCACTGGGAATGTCATCTGACTTGGCTTGAGGACACTCAGGTGGCTGCCCTGTGGACAGACCCCCATGAGGAAAACTTAAGACTTTCAGGCATTAGCCAGTGAAGAACTGAGGGCTCCAGCCAACAGCTATGTGAATGCGCTCCCTTGAAGGCTGCTCCTCCAGCCCTTGCAAGGTTTTTGCTTTTTCATGCTTAAGCCTACTACATTTTATTGTATTATTATCCCTGAGCAAATCAAGGCACAATATTTCATTAGATTGGACAGATACATTATTGAACACATAAAAGAATATCAAAGGCCACTCAACAGTTTCAGCAAAGGAGGGTGATATTAGATTTCGTATATTTGTGTACAAAAACACATTCTATATCAATAGCTACATCTTTTATAATAAGACTCATTTTTTAAATACTTCATGTGAACAGATTATTTAAGAGATGCATTTTTAGGTATTGCTTTTCATAGAGCTTTAATATTTGGAGTTGTTATATTCAGAAGAGGGACATTCACATTCACATTATAAATTACATCTCAGAATTGAATGCTAAACCAGTTCTGAGGATAAGCTTCTTAAGTCATCTATTACTTCTTAGGGGATATGCAATTTTGTGGCAATAAAGCATCTGAGATTGAAATTTCCCCCAAACACTCCCCACTTTCTACCATTAGAGATGTTAATTCATCACAGAGCAGCTAAAGTGTTGATGAAGCAGATCTGAGCCACAGCTTGACTGCAGTCTCATGAAAGAATCTCAGCCGGAGCCCTAGCTAGGGCACTCCCAGGTTTCTGAGTGAGATGACTAAGTCTGCTGTCTTAAACCACTGTTTGGGGATAGTCAGTTCAGTCATTCAGTCATGTCCAACTCTTTGTGATCGGATTGACCACAGCACATCAGACTTCCCTGTCCATCACCAACTCCTGGAGCTTGCTCAAACTCATGTCCATTGACTCAGTGATGCCATCCAACCATCTCACCCTCTGTCATCCCCTTCTCCTGCCCTCAACCTTCCCCAGCATCAGGTTTCTTTCCAATGAGCCAGTTCTTTGCATCAGGTGGCCAAAGTATTGGAGTTTGGGGATAGTAGCAATGCATAACTACCACAGCAAGATAGTAGTAGTTCAAGGATGTATATTGTCACCCTTATTTAACTTATATGCAGAGTACATCATGCAAAATGGCAGAAACACAAGCTGAAATCAACATTGCCTGGAGAAATATCAATAACCTCAGATAAGCAGATGACACCATCCTTATGGCAGAAAGCAAAGAAGAACTAAAGAGCCTTTTGATGAAGGTGAAAGAGGAGATTGAAAAAGCTGGCTTAAAACTCAACATTCAAAATACTAAGATCATGGCATCTGATCCCATTGCTTCATGTCAAATAATGGGGAAAAAATGGAAACCGTGGCATATTTTATTTTCTTGGGCTCCAAAATCACCATAGATGGTGACTGCAGGTGTAAAATTAAAAGACACTTGCTCCTTGGAAGGAAAGCTATGACAAACCTAGACAGCATATTAAAAAGCAGATATCACTTAGCTAACAAAGGTTTATATAGTCAAAGCTATGATTTTTCCAGTAATCATGTACAAATGTGAGAGTTGGATCACAAATAAGGCTAAGTGCTGAAGAACTGATGCTTTTGAACTGTCGTGCTGGATAAGATTCTTGAGAGCTCCTTGGACAGCAAGAAGACCAAAGCAGTCAATTCTGAAGGAAATCAACACTGAATATTCATTGGAAGTGCTGATGCTGAAGCTCCAATACTTTAGCCACCTGATGCAAAGAGCCAACTCATTAGAAAAAACCCTGATGCTGGGAAAGATTGAGGGCAGGAGAAGGGGATGACAGAGGGTGAGATGTGTTGGATGGCATCACTGACTCAATGGATATGAGTTTGAGCAAGCTCCAGGAGATAGTGGAGGACAGAAGAGCCTGGCATGCTGCAGTCCGTGGGGTTACAAAGAATCGGGCATGACTTAGGAACTCAACAACAACCACAACGGCAAGAGAGAGTGCCAGTCTACACAAGTTGTCTGTGAGTTTGACTTGGTTTTTCTCTCTCTTGCCCTTTCCCTCCCCAGCCAACTTGCCTCATGGTCACTTACGCTCCTGCTCCATTGTAACACTGCAATGTTACAATGCAACCATCCTTTTATATCTGAAAAAAGTAAACATTTCAGTTGGCTTCTGCTGAAGGGCACCATTTGATGAGTTAAAGCCGAATCACTGGTTTTCTGAACTGGCCGGATGCCTCGTTGCTTTTGTGCCATGTTGATGAAAGAGCAAAGAGTAGATGAATTCTCTTGACTGATAAAATGAAACAGCTTATAGGATTTTCAAAATTCAGGGTTATTTCTAAAAATTAGTCCTTTCCTTCCAAAAGAAAGCAGTTGGAGAGGAAATTGGAGTTGAGTCAATCCAGTTTGCTCATTTTTTTTTCAAAGGGAGCCACCGATGTCAGAGTAAGGGAATGAAGGACCCACAATATGTCAATCACTAAGGGAGAACTGGGGTGAGAAACAGGTGCTCCAATTCAACCCTCTAACCACACTGTAGCCATGAAATTAAATTACTCCTTGGAAGGAAAGTTATGACCAACCTAGATAGTATATTGAAAAGCAGAGATATTACTTTGCTAACAAAGGTCCATCTAGTCAAGGCTATGGTTTTTCCAGTGGTCATGTATGGATGTGAGAGTTGGACTGTGAAGAAAGCTGAGTGCCGAAGAATTGATGCTTTTGAACTGTGGTGTTGGAGAAGAATCTTGAGAGTCCCTTGGACTGCAAGGAGATCCAACCAGTCCATCCTAAAGGGGATCAGTCCTGGGTGTTCATTGGAAGGACTTTTGCTGAAGCTGAAACTCCAATACTTTGGCCACCTCATGAGAAGTGTTGACTCATTGGAAAAGACCCTGATGCTGGGGGAGATTGGGGGCAGGAGGAGAAGGGGACGACAGAGGATGAGATGGCTGGATGGCATCACCGACCTGATGGACATGAGTTTGAGTGAACTCTGGGAGTTGGTGATGGACAGGGAGGCCTGGCGTGCTGTGATTCATGGGGTTGCAAAGAGTTGGACATGACTGAGCGACTGAACTGAACTGAACCACACTGCCCTAAGCACCAACCTGGAAGGTGTTGCTGTTTTCTCATTTAGTCACAACATCATGTCCGACTCTTTTGTGACTCTATGGATTGTAGCCCGCCAGGCTCCTTTGTCCATAGGATGGATCTCCCAAGTAAGAATACTTGACTGGGTTGCCATTTCCTTCCTTGGTATCTTCCTGACCCAGGGTTTGAACTGGTGTCTCTTGCAATGGCAGTCAGATCCTTGGTGGCTCTATGGTAAAGAATCTGCCTGCCAATGCAGGAGATGCAGTTTCAATCCCTAGGTCAGGAAAATGCCCTGGGGAAGGTGTCAGCACCTTTTTAAGTGTATTAGATTCATGAGTTCACCCACTTATCATAGTAACTCCGTTAGTTATTATTAGTCCCATTTTGCAAATGAGAAAAAGAAACATAGTTAAGGTAAAGTGACTTGGCAGAGTGGCAGAGTTTGCCCTCTTCCTAATTGGTGAGTCTGAGATTTGAGTACAGGCAGTCTGATTCCAAAGGTGGCCTTTCTCTATTTATATTACACTCATGTGCTAAGAAACCTAAGCGCCAAAGAATTGATGCTTTTGAACTGTGGTGTCGGAGAAGGCTCTTGAGAGTCCCTTGGCCAACAAGGAGATCCAACCAGTCCATCCTAAAGGAAATCAGTTCTGAATATTCATTGGAAGGACTGATGCTGAAGCTGAAACTCCAATACTTTGGCCACTTGATGCTAAGAACCAACTCATTGGAAAAGACCCTGATGCTGGGAATGATAGAAGGCGAGAGGAGAAGGGGACGACAGAGGATGAGATGGTTGGATGGCATCACTGACTCAATGGACATGAGTTTGAGTAAGCTCCTTGAGTTGGTGATGGACAGGGAAGCCTGGCATGCTGCAGTCCATGGCGTCACAAAGAGTTGGACATGACTGAGTGACTGAATTGAACTGAACATGTACTGTGGGGGCTTCCCTGATAGCTTAGTTGGTAAAGAATCTGCCTGAAATGAAGGAGACCCCAACTCTATTCCTGAGTCGGGAAGATACGCTGGAGAAGGGATAGGCTACCCACTCCAGTATTCTTGGGCTTCCTTTGTAGCTCAGCTGGTGAAGAATTCGCCTGCAATGCAGAAGACCTGGGCTTGATCCCAGGGTTGGGAAGATCCCCTGGAGAAGGGAAAGGCTACCCACTCCAGTATTCTGGCCTGGAGAATTCCATGAACTGTATAGTTCATGGGGTCACAAAGAGTCAGACACAACTGAGTGACTTTCACTTTCATGTGCTATAAGGAAACTTTGCTTTTTCTTCTCCACACTCATATGCAGCAATATATTATATTCTACACTCTGTTCTAAAATGGCCCTCCATTCTGTGAGTCTAGATTTCCACCACTAACACTACTATATTATTTGAAATTAGAAACAGCCAAATTTTGCCTCAAACTTTTTCTTTTCTGGATAGAATGAGACATTTGTACATTTCTTTATTGCGGGGAAAAAGTAGTAAATGGTGATGCTATTAAAGTCTCCTGTGAGGATTATTTTCAGCTTCTTTCACGTAGATGGCAACAGCTTCTGCATTTTGGTTCTTGTGATCCATGTATCTTGGACTGTGGAG
Organism: Capricornis sumatraensis; assembly: GCF_032405125.1. Lineage (NCBI taxonomy): Eukaryota > Metazoa > Chordata > Mammalia > Artiodactyla > Bovidae > Capricornis > Capricornis sumatraensis. The sequence goes on along the minus strand of NC_091069.1, from coordinate 17,516,081 downwards.
GGACGCTTGTGAAGTTAGATTAAAGCCAATTATAAATCACCTCTCAGGGCTGGTTCCTGAGCCAAATTCTAGATGTGGTTTCGTTAATGTACCTTCACCTCTGCTCAGAATTCCGTGCTGGACCCTCAAAAATGCATTTTGGAGAGCTGTGCTAATTATAATACGGTGCTAATGGCCTTCAAAGAGGCTGTAATGGCAGAAGCAAACTTGCTTTTACTTTCCACTCAGGTCCGGGGGGCCCTGAGGCTCACCTACAAATTCTCCAGCCATCTGCACAGAGGGATCATTTGCTTTTTACCTTTAGCTCCTTCATCTCTCATTTAGTAATGAGCTTGGAGATGGCTCTGTAATACTGGCTGAAGAGCCATCTAGTGCATGGTCCAAGAAGAACAGAGGTGACTTCAGATATGTCTGAAGAACAGGGCTCGTAGAAGGACAGACCATTTTGCTTTATTTCTAAACACAGCAGAAGGATCAATCCTGATTCCTTCCAAGGGGGCTGCTGTCCTTCTGTGATGCCAGCCTGTCCTGTCGGGCTCCCAGGGACCCAAGATCCTGAGGTTCTGGATTGGCCTTTGAAAGAAGCTGAGTGGAGTTTTTCTTACTGAAGTCATGTTTACTGAGAATACACAGTGCGAGGCACTAGGAAACTGGCCGTGAGGGTGACAGGGTTCTTCTGGCTCAGAGCTCATGGGCTGACACACAGAAACTGTCTGGCTGGGCCTCTGATGGAATTGGAGCCACTTTTCACAGGCAAGGATCTCAGCTGCCTTTTGTATGCATGGAGTGTGTGGCCCTGAATTTGGGCAGTTTACAAAGCAATGCTACTGCTGTTACTAAGCCACTTCAGTCATGTCAGACTCTTTGTGACCCCATAGACGGCAGCCTACCAGGCTCCGCCATCCCTGGGATTCTCCAGGCAAGAACACTGGAGTGGGTTGACTTTTCCTTCTCCAATTCATGAAAGTGAAAAGTGAAAATGAAGTGTCCACCTCTTCGTGACCCCATGGACTGCAGCTCACCACTCCTCCATTCATGGGATTTTCCAGGCAAGAGTACTGGAGTGGGTTGCCATTGCCTTCTCCATAAAAAGCAATGAGATCAAATTAAACCCAACGAGAGCTTGACCGTCTCTGTGGTATAAAAATAAGATGTGTGAATCCCATCTCCACATGTGTAGAGGTGTGCTTAACCCTGTGTGGGGTTCCCACACAAGGCACTGCAGGGAACTCGTGTTAACAGAGGTGCATTAGATCGTGGGGATGAGGACTAGCCAATGGAGTAGGGCCAGGGAAGGAAGCTGGTGATGATATTCATCAGGGAAACTGGAAAAGAATTCACACCAGACTCAACAGTTGTCCTGGAGAGTAATCACCGATTGGAGGATTTGGTGGGGGAAGCAACTGTAGGGAAGCCAGGAGACTTTTGTTTGTTTGACTTTGAGGAATATGGGAACTTAGTTCCCAACCAGTAATCGAACTTATTCCCCTTGTATTGGAAGTGTGAAGTTTTAACCACTGGACCACCAAGGAAACCCCAAGACTTTTTTTTTTTTTTTTTTGATACTGACTCTGTTCCTTTAATGTAAGGTAAGATATTCTTTCTCAAATACATCTCTTTAAAATTTCATGTTTATTTTGTAAAGTTGAAAACTTCTGCTTTTTTATGCCCTCATGATTTTCTATTTGAGATTTTTAATATTTTGGCATTCTTAAATATTAGTATTTTGTGAATATATCTATGTTGTGTGTGTGCTAAGTCTCTTCAGTTATGTGAGACTCTTTGCAACCCTATGGACTGTAGCCCACCAGATTCCCCTGTCCATGAGAGTCTCTAGGCAAAAATACTGGAGTGGATTGTCATGCCCTCCTCCAGGGGATCTTCCCAACCCAGGGATCAAACCTGCATCTGTTAAGCCTCCTGCATTGGCAGACAGGTTCTTTACCACTAGTGCCAATTATCTGTAATAAAAATATTTATATTAAGATTTTTGGTTGCTGTTTATTTGCAAAATCAAGTCCTACTCTTTGCAGCTCCGTGGATTGTAGCCCACCCAACTCCTCTGTCCATGATATCTTCTACTTATTTATTATGAAAGATCCTACTTGCTTGAAGTCAGTGTTCATCCCTTGTACCTCATCACATCTCAGTAGTGTCCTGGTGTTCAATAAACATACAGCGACTTGAGACAGCGATGAACATCATAGCTGCTGGTAAATATTAGTTGAAGACAACTGGATAAGGTTATTTTCACTAAGAACAGAGTAGATTTTTAACCCACTTAGAAGACTGTCCCAAGTGATGCTAGAGGTAAAGAACCTGCCTGCCAGTGTAGGAGAGCTAAGAGATGCAAGTTCAATCCCTAGGTCAGGAAGATCCCTTGGAGGCGGGCATGGCAACCCACTCCACTATTCTTGCCTGGAGAATCCTATGGACAGAGGAGCTTAGCGGGCTGCAGTCCATGGGGTCACGAAGCATCGGACATGACCGAAGCAACTGAACATGCACACACAGAAGTTTGACAGCCCCTAAAATATGATAGTCCAGAAGTGATTTTCTAGAAGAGCTGTTTTTGAAAATGTGTTCTGGACCCATCGAGAATCCACAAAGAAAAGCAGAGGTGAGGGAAATGGGGATAACAGAAGGAAGATCCAGAAAGCACAAGTGGTCACAAGTCACTCAGGAGCGCTGAGCTAAGGAGGCAAGACGAGATGAATGATCCGCAACAGAGCCTGAAGCTGCCAGTTGACTGGTTCTGTCAACAAAGCAGGCCAGAGGGTGGGTTTTGTCATCAGAAATACTTTATTTTTATGTAGTCTTCTTTACCAGTCTTTTCTTTCTGCTCCCTTCTTTGGTTCAAAATTTTTAAAGGTCTTTCCCATTATTTTCAATGGAGATTGATAGCATCAGATTTGAGTCTTGAGAAGATTGCTCTGACTACAGTTCAGAAAACAGAAGCAAAATGCGGGGTGAGGAATATTGAATTTGAGGATGACAATTAGAAGGCGATGACAAAAGTCCATGTGAGAGATATTATTAGCCCTCCTTGTGATGGTGATGGTGGAAATGGAAAACATGGATGGATTTGGGATCTAGTTAGGAGGCAAGACAGACAAGCACCGATTTGGATATGGAGGAGGAGATAGACTATTGTTTTAACAAATAGAAAAATGCCATTCACTGGGCTAAGGAACCACAGGAAAGGACCAGTTTTACCTCTTTTTAAACTTTTTGCCTTTAGTGCACAGGATGGACATCATGAATGTGGTCTAATACAGGTCAGCTTTATGTAGTTTGGGGACTTCCTAAGGGAAGCATTGAGTACACATCTCAGGTTCCCTGAAGAGGGATCCTGGTAGGGACTGGAAACTGAAGAGCCAGGAAATGGTCAATGTGTTTGAAGCCAAGTGCCTAGATGAGATTGCTGTGGTCTGAAGACAACAGAGTCAAAAGAGACGGGAACCCTGAAGAACCCGGGAGAACTGAACATTTCATGGCTGCAGGAGGATGACCTCCTGAGAGCACTGGATGTTGGCCAGCCCCCCAACATCCTAATCAGGAAGGAAGAGACTACGACAGGGCTACTTGCCTCATCTTTCTGGGCTGGGCACCAGGCAAAACCCTGAAGGAGTCACACTGGGGAACCCACTAGACTGGGCAGCTTGAATCACGAAACTCTGTGACATCCCATATTTTGTTTGTTTTTTATTTCTGTCTCTGTCACCATTTTCAGGTTAGGAGAGGAGATTCAAAAAGACAGATTCCTCTTAATCTTCCCCAACTTTGACATCAAGTGTTTTCTTTCCACCTTGACTTGTTAGAGATGCAAAAAGCAAATGAACAAACAAAACTTCTTCAAGAAAAATATACTTTGTTCTGTCCAGGCAAGATGGCAGAATACAGTAAAGACACAGCAAATTGGGGTGTGAATAACATGGAGTAAAGTGGTTTTCAGCATCTTTACCTAAATGCTTATTGTCATTTTTCTTGCTGTTGGTATGGTGTCATGGCAGAGTCTGGATATTAAACATATCTAGACCTTGGTTCATGCCCCAGCACAATCTCTTGCAACAGCTATTACTCAAATGTCTTAATATTTGAAACCTCAATTTTCTCATGTACAAGAGGAGGATAATTGTGCTTGTTTACCAGGGCAAATGGAAGAAGAGAATGAGGGAAGATGTAAATGAAACCTGCAAGGCTTTAGCATGGATCAGGTCCTTCACTGCATCTTGGGGCCACCCAAGACAGGCGGGTCTAGGTGGAGATATCTGACAGAATGTGATCCACTGGAGAAGGGAATGGCAAACCACTTCAGTATTCTTGTCTGAGAACCCCATGAACAGTATGAAAATGCAAATGAAAGGATACTGAAAGAGGAACCCCCCCAGGTCGGTAGGTCCCCAGTATACTACTGGAGATCAGCGGAGAAATAACTCCAGAAAGAAGGAAGGGATGGAGCCAAAGCAAAAACAATACTCAGTGTGGATGTGAATGATGATAGGAGCAAGGTCTGATGTCGTAAACAGCAATATTGCACAGGAATCTGGAATGTTAGGTCCATGAATCAAGGCAAATTGGAAGTAGTCAAACAGGAGATGGCAAGAGTAAACATCGACATTCTAGGAATCAGCAAACTAAAATGGACTGGAATGGGTGAATTTAACTCAGGTGACCATTATATCTACTACTGTGGGCAGGAATCCCTTAGAAGAAATGGAGTAGCCATCATGGTCAACAAAAGAGTCTGAAATGCAGTACTTGGATGCAATCTCAAAAATGACAGGATGATCTCTGTTTGTTTCCAAGGCAAACCATTCAATATCAAGGTAATCCAAGTCTATGCCCCAACCAGTAACGCTGAAGAAGTTGAAGTTGAACAGTTCTATGAAGACCGATAGGACCTTTTAGAACTAACACCCAAAAAAAGATGTCCTTTTCATTATAGGGGACTGGAATGCAAAAGTAGGAAGTCAAGAAACACCTGGAGTAACAGGCAAATTTGGCCTTGGAATATGGAATGAAGCAAGGCAAAGGCTAACAGAGTTTTGCCAAGAAAACACACTGGTCATAGCAAACACCCTCTTCCAACAACACAAGAGAAGACTCTACACATGGACATCACCAGATGGTCAACACCGAAATCAGATTGATTATATTCTTTGCAGCCAAAGATGGAGAAACTCTATACAGTCAGCAAAAATAAGACTGGGGGCTGACTGTGGCTCAGATCATGAACTCCTTATTGCCAAATTCAGACTGAAATTGAAGAAAGTAGGGAAAACCACTAGATCGTACAGGTATGACCTAAATCAAATCCCTTATTGATTACACAGTGAAAGTAAGAAATAGATTTAAGGGACTAGTTCTGATAGATAGAGTGCCTGATGAACTATGGACTGAGGTTCGTGACATTGTACAGGAGAAAGGGATCAAGACCATCCCCATGGAAAAGAAATGCAAAAAAGCAAAATGGCTGTCTGAGGAGGCCTTACAAATAGCTGTGAAAAGAAGAGAAGTGAAAAGCAAAGGAGAAAAGGAAAGATATAAGCATCTGAATGCAGAGTTCCAAAGAATAGCAAGAAGAGATAAGATAGCCTTCCTCAGTGATCAATGCAAAGAAATAGAGGAAAAGAACAGAATGGGAAAGACTAGAGATCTCTTCAAAAAATTAGAGATACCAAGGGAACATTTCATGCAAAGATGGACTTGATAAAGGACAGAAATGGTATGGACCTAACAGAAGCAGAAGATATTAAGAAGAGGTGGCAAGAATACACAGAAGAACTATGCAACAAAGATCTTCACGACCCAGATAATCACAATGGTGTGATCACTCATCTAGAGCCAGACATCCTGGAAAGTGAAGTCAAGTGGGCCTTAGAAAGCATCACTACGAACAAAGCTAGCGGAGGTGATGGAAATCCAGTTGAGCTATTTCAAATCCTGAAAGATGATGCTGTGAAAGTGATGCACTCAACATGCCAGCAAATTTGGAAAACTCAGCAGTGGCCACAGGACTGGAAAAGGTCAGTTTTCATTCCAATCCCAAAAAAAGGCAATGCCAAAGATTGCTCAAACTACTGCACAATTGCATTTATTTCACATGCTAGTAAAGTAAGGCTCAAAATTTTCCAAGCCAGGCTTCAGCAATATGTGAACCATGAACTTCCAGATGTTCAAGCTGGTTTTAGAAAAGGCAGAGGAACCAGAGATCAAATTGCCAGCATCCGCTGGATCATGGAAAAAGCAAGAAAGTTCCAGAAAAACATCTATTACTGCTTTATTGACTATGCCAAAGCCTTTGACTGTGTGGATCACAATAAACTGTGGAAAATTCTGAAAGAGATGGGAATACCAGACCACCTGACCTACCTTGAGAAACCTATATGCAGGTCAGGAAGCAACAGTTAGAACTGGACATGGAACAACAGACTGGTTCCAAATAGGACAAGGAGTACGTCAAGGCTGTATATTGTCACCCTGCTTATTTAACTTCTATGCAGAGTACATCATGAGAAACGCTGGGCTGGAAGAAGCAGAAGCTAAAATCAAGATTGCCGGGAGAAATAGCAATAACCTCAGATATGCAGATGACACCACCCTTATGGCAGAAAGTGAAGAGGAACTAAAAAGCCTCTTGATGAAAGTGAAAGAGGAGAGTGAAAAAGTTGGCTTAAAGCTCAACATTCAGAAAACGAAGATCATGGCATCCAGTCCCATCACTTCATGGCAAATAGATGGGGAAACAGTGGAAACAGTGTCAGAGTTTATTTTGGGGGGCTCCCAAATCCCTGCAGATGGTGATTGCTGCCATGAAATTAAAAGACACTCCTTGGAAGAAAAGTTGTGACCAACCTGGAGAGCAAATTCAAAAGCAGAGACGTTACTTTGCCAACAAATGTACATCTAGTCAAGGCTATGGTTTTTCCAGTGGTCATGTATGGATGTGAGAGTTGGACTGTGAAGAAAGCTGAGCACCGAAGAATTGATGCTTTTGAACTGCGGTGTTGGAGAAGACTCTTGAGAGTCCCTTGAACTGCAAGGAGATCCAACCAGTCCATTCTAAAGGAGATCAGTCCTGGGTGTTCTTTGGAAGGACTGATGCTGAAGCTGAAACTCCAATACTTTGGCCACCTCATGCGAAGAGTTTACTCATTGGAAAAGACTCTGATGCTGGGAGGGATTGAGGGCAGGAGGAGAAGGGGCCGACAGAGGATGAGATGTCTGGATGGCATCACCGACTCGATGGACAAGAGTTTGGGTGAACTCCAGGCTTTGGTGATGGACGGGGAGGCCTGGCGTGCTGCAATTCATGGGGTCGCAAAGAGTCAGACACGACTGAGCGACTGAATTGAACTGTAAGAGAAAAGAGCATCCCTGTGTGGGTGGAAAAGGTCCTCGAGTGGAGTCCACATATTTATACTGAGTCTTTGGCATTTACTTGAGAATGGGTTTGGTTGTGCCAATCATTTGCCCTCTCTGGCCAAAGAGTCCTCATCTTTCCAATGACAAAAGATGTGCCTTTTGATTTCTATGGTCTCTTCTAGTTCTGATGAGCAAGGAAACTGAAAGACCTAGAGGCCTTTGTAACGTCACCAGGGCTAGTGTGGGTATTTCAATCCCAGTGTGGAGCCAGTTCTCATATTAGCAAACTTCACTTTTTTATTATTTGAATCTCATTGTGCAGCTAAGCATGCGTCATTGGTAATTAATGCTGCCGGCAGAGCACTCTGCTAAACGTTTGTCTAGCCTAGAGCAGAATAAAACACCGCAATGACGAGTACAGTATCATTATGTAACAGAAAATTAAAAATCTGATAATTTGATTGGAAGTCTCAGGTGAGTTTTTTGTATAAAAATGTTAACCTCAAGTAGCGATCAGCAGGTAAATGTTTTATTCATCCCACTGATATGAAATAAATGCTTATGATATAAATTATGTATAATTAATACTCCTGGGATAAAAAGAAATGTATGCTAATAGGTTGCCAGTTAATTAAGAAAGGAATAGGAGGTAAACAAAAGTGATTATAATTTATCCTGGGACCATAAACAGAAATCATGCCTTAAATAATCTCTGTAAAAAATTACGTTATACAGCAAATCCTCTGTTTCCATCCAGAGCAGCCGCCTAATGGTTCACAGCAACTGTTCATGGAGAAGTTATTATAAATGAAGAAACAGCTTGTGAGAGCTGCCTGGGCTTGGCCCTCCTGGCCGCTGGGATGCAGCTGAGATGGTCTTTTATGAACAGCTTTGATCTCTTTAGGAACATTCTCTGAAATATAGCTTTTTTGAAGCCAGGAGCTATGTTACAGAGACAAAAAGATGCATCCAACTAATGAAAGGTTGAAAAAGTATACATAGACTAAAGGACAGTTTTCTGCTTCCCAGCTAATTTAATCTTCTCTGAAACTGGGTAACAGGTTCATGGCACTTGTCCCTACGTGTGGCTGGATGAATCACAATGATGGGCAGCACAGGCCAGAAGGAGACCCAGCTGAGAGTCTCTGAGCTTCCTTCGCTATTCTTTCCATCCTTCACTCATTCAACAAACATTTAGTGACCACCTACGCTATGCCAGGCACAGAAAGTAGAACTGTACTCTGGGTGTTGCCAGTTTTATCTCTTTCTTATCAGGCAGCTATAGGGTCTGGATCTGCAGATGAAAATATCTAGCAGAGAGCTGGATATGGAAATTTGAAGCTCTGGGGGAAATTCTGGGCTTGAAACAAAGATTTAAGTTATCTGAGTGGTGTGAGCTGAGAACAAAGGGGAGCTAGCCAGTGATCACAAACATTCAGGCTCGGGAAGGAGCAGATCTCAGTAGAAGGGAGGACCAGCCAGCAGGTTAGAAGAGTACTGGGAAAGTCTCTGAAATTAACAGAAACTAGTAAACAGGAAGACTCAAGGAAGATGGAGTAATCCATAATGTCACTGTAAAGGAGCTGTGCAGTCAATATGGAATGGGATGTGTTCAGTGGATTCTGAAACTACATGGGCTGAGGACAAACAGCTATAGCAAAGTGGAGAGATGAAGAAGGTGCATCAAAAATCAGTGAAATTGTCACTGGATATTTTTGAATGAGAAGTGGGGGAGAGGTTTTGGATGGTAAAACAGATTTCAGGGGGTCAGTACAGAGAGCAATTCAGTTCAAGAGTGATACACACACACACACACACAGAGTTTGCTTCTCTGAGTTTATGAAGAAGCTCTTGTATGTTTGCTTTTAAACCTTTATTGTTGTACTCTTTCACATTTGGATCTACAATCATCTGGATTTGAATTGTATGTATAGTGTAAGGTAGGGGTCAGGATTCATTTTCACTCTCCCCCACCCATGAGTGTCCCATTGACCTGACATCACTTATTGAGAAGATGACTCTTGACTCTTTTCTGTTAGGAAGGCTTCAACACAAGCAATTAAAAACTGATGAAACATATGGAAGGGATAAGGGGACAAAGACAGTGAAGCCATTGCCAAAGTTCTCAGCTGACAACACTAACACAAGAGATGTGCAAGAGACTTCTTGAAAGCTGCTGAGACAGTCACAACCACTTTCTACCCATACTTTCAGCTATGAGGCAGGCTATGCTTCTATCTGCCACTGCTCCTGGAGAATACCGCTTTTTCCTGTCTCACTGTCACCAGCGCCTGAAAACTGATGGGAAAGGAGGTCTGGAAATGCATGCTAGGATTCTTCTCTAAGATAGAGAAAATTGTAGAAAGGGGTGGCAATGATGCCAAGTTGGAATATCATTCAGCATAGTCCCTAAGTGCTTTTGGTCCTCAGATAAGGAAATTAAATTTGAAGTCAAATTACAGAGTCGCTAAGAACTTCCCAGTGTTAACGTTTATTTAAAAAGTGTTGGGTATTAGAAAAGCTCCATCAATATAGTTTGTTTATTCACTCAGGTATGTAATAGTCTAAGAATATAAAAAAGGATGGGGAGCTCTTTTCAGTAGAGGCACTTCTGAAACCGCTGAGACAGGGGTATGCAAAGAAATGATACAGTGTCATAGAATAGTGGCTATGGCTGTAAATTTACAAAGTGCAGCAGACTACCAGCAAAGAAGCAGCTAGATCAGCCTGCGAGTAGTGGGCAGCTCCTATAGTGATCCTGGAAGGCTGGCTGAGATTCTGCCTGGAGCGGCAGAACAGGAATTGTGTGAGGCCTGAGGAAAGAGCAGCAGGTGCATTCCAGGCTGCAGTGTTATTACCTGGGAAAGATGTAAACGCATGCTTTGTTTCCTTTTATCTTGAATTTTTTCAGGGAAACCACAGGTGCCTTCAAGGAAACAGATGGAAGTTGTAATCTGTTTTGTGTAACAGAAGCATTAGGCAGTGTTTGTGTAGCTTTGGGCAAGTTACTTCCTCTTTGTGCTCCGATCTTCTCTCAGTAAATTCTCCAGGATGCTCTGTACTCCTTTGCGGTAGCAAAATGCAGGCACTTCAGCTCACTGGGTAGAATTCACTGGGGTCCAGTTCGGCCTTATCTTCTTCATAGGTTGCTCGCCAGAATCCTTGGGAAGTGGGGTGCAGCAGGGGCAGAGAGGGGAAGAAAGAACTGGGGGTGGATGTCAGTCAATCACAGTGGCGTTCAGTGATTTCCCAGGGACTGCAACGTGTGGAATCGTGAGGATGCTGGAAAAGGGCCTGCTCCTCATGAGGTCTGCTTAATATTAGGAATTATTGCCTCAAACGCTGCAGGTGTGGGTCGCTCTCTTTCAGTCCCAGCAAATAGGGCTGCAACTGCCTTTGACAGCCTCAAACTGCACAGTGCTCAGGCCCCAGGGCAGACAATGAGGCGGGGGAGTTGCTGATTTTAGGATAGAAAATTACAATGCATATATAGTAAACAGCACCTGGAAGTTTACTAATGATTTTTACAATTAACAACAGCAGCGCGGTCTGATTATTCATGCGCGTTTTCCATGAAAGAAAAGAAAGGAAGCAGATGTTGAAAAAAGGCACATGGCTTAGATTTCATTGGGGGTGGGCAGTGGTAGGGAAAGAGAGGGATGGAAGGGTTGGAGGCAGGAAAGAAGGTGAGGTAGAGAGTTTCCTGTTGTTTTCTCCAGACCATCATTGGCAAGCCGCCTCTTTCTGAATCTGGAGAATAACATTGAGATATGTGTTGTATAATGATGCTTTCTTTACATCGCAGATATTGCAAATTGTGTATCCTTAACAGTAATTGGGCAATTATATCGGAACACTAGATATTTAATAGAAATAAATTTGATTGGGCAAATTTGTTTATTTTCAATTTCCATACTGAGGGTTGAGTTGCTCTCACATGCAGGATGCTGACTGAATTTTTCCAAATCCCACCAGGTGGGCTCATGGTTAATTTTAGAGGACTCCTATTTTCAACCAGGGAACCATCTGTATTATATTTTCAAGCCTGATGACTGATTTCATTTGTTCTTCACTCATCTCTGATTAACTTTTTTTAAATCCCTTGCTCAGCCTATGGTAAATTCCATTTCCTTTATCTGTTCTTGCATCTATTTATTTTATGTATGAGAAAGATGATGCAATAAGCTTCAATAATGTTCAGAAAAATTAAATATTTTCTTATCTCAAGACACACATGTAACCAATAATTTCTTTTCCATTATTTTATCCTGGTCTTTGTCTAGACAGATTTCTTTCATATATTGAATAGTTGCCACAATAAGAAAAATGGTATTCTGTACTTTGCTTTTTTTTAATTTAAAAACACACAGAAAAGTTTCCATTTCCACACAGAAAACATTTTTTTCATATTAAAAAATTAGCAAATTACTGATGGGGAATTTTGTGTTATTTTAGGCAACACTGTAGTGAATGCAATTGAGTAGATTTTTGCTTCTGTTAAATCGTCCCTTCAGTTCAGTTCAGTTCAGTCGCTCGGTCGTGTCCGACTCTTTGTGACCCCATGAATCACAGCACGCCAGGCCTCCCTGTCCATCACCAACTCCTGGAGTTCACTCAAACTCATGTCCATCAAGTCGGTGATGCCATCCAGCCATCTCATTCTCTGTTGTCCCCTTCTCCTCCTGCCCCCAATCCCTCCCAGCATCAGAGTCTTTTCCAATGAGTCAACTCTTCACATGAGGTGGTCAAAGTACTGGAGTTTCAGCTTCAGCATCAGTCCTTCCAATGAACACCCAGGGCTGATCTCCTTCAGAATGGACTGGTTGGATCTCCTTGCAGTCCAAGGCACTCTCAAGAGTCTTCTCCAACACCACAGTTCAAAAGCATCAATACTTCGGTGCTCAGCCTTCTTCACAGTCCAACTCTCACATCCATACATGACTACTGGAAAAACCATAGTCTTGACTAGACGGAACTTTGTTGGCAAAGAAATATCTCTGCTTTTCAATTTACTATCTAGGTTGGTCATAACTTTCCTTCCAAGGAGTAAGCATCTGTTAATTTCATGGCTGCAATCACCATCTTCCCTTAGGGAAGATCCAAATGATGGAACCCTCTGGCCACAGAGAAGGGCAAACCATCACAGATCTCTTGATTCTTGTTATTCTGTTGGACTGGAGGTGTCCTCAGTGTACACTAAGTTCTGCACACACTCATCAATATTGGAGTAACTGTGATTCATCTTAACTTTTCTATCTCAATGTGATTTTAATCTGAAAAATCTTTGATTATTGGCCAAGGAATTTATAAACATTTATTGGGTTTTCTTTCATATGTCAAGGGATCGTTCCCATTTATCTACTACTGGAATCTTGACATTTCATTTAAAATTTTTGATAGACAATATCTCCATGATGGCAGGAATATATGCATTTTTTTCTTTCTTTTTTGTTCCACTGATGCTTAGAATTATACCTGGCACACAGACGGTGCTATGAAAGTACTTGTTACATAACTCAGTAGACATGAAATCCTCACAATTTCGAGGTATTTGGGGAGACAGTGTTTACTTTTTAAAACAAACTGCTCTGAGCTTGGAAATAAACTAAGTACCATGTTAAAAATGCTAACCTTGATTATTAGCACATTTTAAAAATCAAAGTAGTTTTCATAATCTTTTAATTAATACATTGATTAGGAATACTGAAGTATATTACCAAAATTAAAAAAAAAATTCAAACAAAATCTTGATCTCTGCTCCCCTAAGAAGCAGTGTACCCAAGAAAGATTATAAACTGTTGACTGGACTTGCTCCCTCCCTCCCTCTCTTCCTTCCTCCTTCCCTCCCTCTCTCTGTCCCTTCCTCCCCTCTTCATTCTTCCTTCCTTCCTTCTTTCTTTCCCCCATCCATTCCTTTTTCCTCCCTTCTTTTCCTCCCTCTCTTCTTTCTCCCTTCCTTTTTCAGTATCCCTGCTGTCCAGGACTCCATCAGGAATATTGCTTCTAGTTGAGATTTCTAATTAACAAAACCATATGGTTTGATTTGTAGTTAGATCTGGGTCCAACTTGGATCAGATGCCAAACTCTATGCTGCACTTAGAAAGGATGACAAATATTTCTGTGTTTCTGATCTTTTAACTTATGGTAGATCTTCTGTCATCACTGAAGGACAATTTGGTTTATTCCCTCACTGTACAGCTTTTGGAATCTCTATAACTGTCTTCTGCAATATCTGTAGATCCACGGGGAAAAGAAAATCATGTGTGAGAGAGAAAGCCATTCAGAGCCTGTCTACTATGTAAAGAGGCAGCATGGGGCAAATAGCTTTGTGACCAACGGCTAAGCTCTGTCATTTGCCTTTTTCTTTTCCTTACAAGGTAAGACCGCATTAGGCTAGTATTTATTTAAATGCTGTATTTCAGACATATTGCAAAACTGTTCAGTGGAAATTGCATAGGAAAAAGAAAGAAAAAGATAACATCCTGCACGTCTTTATCAGTATTTGCCCAATGTAGCTCAGTCCTCTGGACCAGTTAACGATCATCTTGGAAACTCGGTTACTTCATCTATAGATTGGGAGCAACAGTAAGCACCTCACAAAACACCGGGGTAGTCAAATGTGAAAACGTACACAAAGCACTTGACACAGTGCTTACCGCAAGAAAATCTCAGTAACTGCTTCTCTTTGCACTTTTAAATAGACAGATAGAGGGTCTAAATAACTTCTTGCCCATGATGGTAAATAGAGTTCTGAGACCAGTAGCACAATGGTCTGAACATGAACTCTGCTAAGCTTTACATGTGAATTCACTGGGTGATTGTCTCATATGCATGGGGAAAACCTCAGTCTTCAGTCATTCTGAGAAGTTAACATCTGGATATTCATAGTCACAAAATGTTACTTCCAACAAAATATCAAAAGCTACACAAATGTAAGGATGAGAATTAGAAATTGGTCTTTGGTCTTTCTGAACATGGCTATGCACCTGAGATAAAATCAGAGGCATATGGAGGCATCTTTTAGTTTTAATTCTAATGTATTTATTTATTTGGCTGCATTGGGTATTAATAGAAACATATGGAATCTGTAGTTGCAACACATGAACTCTTAGATGCAGCATGTGGAATCTAGTTCCCCGACCAGGGATTGAACCCAGACCTCCTGCATTAGGAATGTGGAGTCTTAGCCATGGGACCCCCAGGGAAGTTCTTGGAGGCCTCTTTAATGTGGCATGAAATCTCTTTCTCATTTTCATTGTTTTTCAACTCCATGGGTTATAGATCGAAGTCCCCCCTACTGAGAAACGTGGCAAGTCCTTCTGGTAGGATTCCAAAGGGGGCATTCATTCTCATATATACTAAATACTAAAGCTCTCCGTATATCCTAAGGCTCACTGCTTTCACATCGTTAGGAACTCCACAGCAAGAGAGGCAAACAAACAGGAAGCAGTCGCATCATAATAGAACATTCTCTGCCTCAAATTGTCCTGCTCATCCTGCCCCAGTTTTATCAGCTAGTGGACGGGGGTCTCTTCAGAGCTGACAGGCAAAATATTTCTCTCTAAACCCCCTGGGAGGGGAGACAAGGGAGAGGAACCAGGGGGATATGGACCATTTAAGCAAATGACAGCCCGCAGCTGTACGTCCAACGGAATCCAAGCACAGATGTCTATTCCCAAGGAACCATGACTCTGCCAGGTAAAATCTCACCACTGTCTGCAAGTGATCGCTCTATCTAGTTTTCATACTGAAAACAAGTTTTCACCTTGAACAGTATGTAATCGTATGATGGAAGGCAACAAGTCACATTCTTCAGGCACCAAACATCACTGCACCATGAGTGGGACATTGGGTTGAGAGAATGGCTGCCTCTTTATTCATGACTTCAAATGAGTCCTCATATTACATTCTTCCAGGAATCTCCAACTCAAGCCCAATGGTCCAGCCATCACTGCCTGCAACTTGTATCCTGGACTCTTCCATCCTGAGAATTATTAAATAGAGAACTAAGAGTCTCTAGAAGAGATACGAATGACCTGAGTGTTTAAACTCTACCATTAAGAGGCCATGAATGATAAAATGTAGGCTGAACGGGTGGACCCAATAAGAAAAGAAACAGAAATGCATATACAGATTAGAAGGGAAGAGATGAAATTATCATTATTTGGAGATCACATGAAATTAAAAGATGCTTGTTCCTCGGAAGAAAAGCTATGACCAATTTAGACAGCATATTAAAAAGCAGAGACATTACTTTGCTGACAAAAGTCCATCTAGCCAAAGCTATTGTTTTTCCAGTAATCATGTATGGATGTGAGAGTTGGACTATAAAGAAAG
This sequence comes from Capricornis sumatraensis, assembly GCF_032405125.1. Lineage (NCBI taxonomy): Eukaryota > Metazoa > Chordata > Mammalia > Artiodactyla > Bovidae > Capricornis > Capricornis sumatraensis. Next base: position 17,500,376 of record NC_091069.1, on the reverse strand, counting down.
CTGAGCACTGAAGAATTGATGCTTTTGAATTGTGGTTCTGGAGAAGACTCTTGAGAGTCCCTTGGACTTCAAGCAGATCCAACCAGTCCATCTTGAAGGAAATCAGTCCCACATATTCATTTGAAGGACTGATGCTGAAGTTGAAACTCCAATACTTTGGTCACCTGATGTGATGAACTGACTCATTGGAAAAGACCGTCTTGTTGGGAAAGATTGAAGACAGGAAGAGAAGGGGATGACAGAGGATGAGATGGTTGGATAGCATCATCGACACAATGGACATGAGTTTGAGCAAACTCTGGGAATTTGTGATGGACAGGGAGGCCTGGCGTGCTGCAGTCCATGGAGTTGCAAAGAGTAGGACAGGACTGAGCAACTGAACTGACTAGAGATCACATGATCATTTCAATATAAATCCTAAGAGAGATGAATCCCAATGTTTCATTAATTCATGAGTCATTACTTCTGTTATGAAATTCAGCCAGATGGCCAGAGAGATAATCAATAAGCAAAACACAGCAGTGCTTTCCACACCAACTAGAAATTTATACCCAGAAAACATACAAAGCCACAGAGATACAATTTATAATTGCATATGGCTGAGTCCCTTCACAGTTCACCTGAAACTATCACAACATTGTTAATCAGCTATATCCCATACAAAATGTTTTTGGTGTTAAAAAAATAAATAAAAATCAACATTTATAACTGTGACAAAAATAAGGTTCAAGGAAAACTGAAACAATGTACAAAATCATTATCAAGAAAAACTACAAAGATGAGAGACAGAGATAGACAGACAGACAGACAGACAGACAGACATACGCAAGAGTCCTCTGATTGGGTGAGTGAGTTGTCACAATGTTAATTTGTCATCCGGTGTTTTCTGGCCTCCATGCTTCTGAGGAGAAATCATCTATTCATACTATTGGGGGTTATATGTACGTGATGAATTCTCTGAATACAGGTCTTTGAAGGTACCTCACTCTCAGTCTGCCTCCTCCAGTGGTTGCCAAGCTACTGATTTCCATTGTGATTGCAGAGCATTGGTTTTCAAGATTCCCATGGAGCTGGCGAAAGGAGAGAGGCAAGTAGGGCAGGGCATAATCCAACTTGCTTTTCTTAGAGACACAGTCATTTTTCTTGAATAAATGCTTCCACAGATTGCTTCCAGCCTCTGGCTAATTTCTAGAGTTCTGAAAAGGTTGAATCTAGCCATCTTTCCCCCCACCCCCCAGCATTTTTATTGCTTTCATGGAGGAAAGAATTTCCAAAGGTCATCACTCATCCTTTTTGTTGTGGTCCATCTTAGATGTGTTAATTTTAAAACTATCTTGTTACTATCAGTGCAATGTAATTTTAAATTCTCAGTAGCAGGTTTTTTTTTTTTTTTTTAAGGGGTGGGGGAAGTTGGCAAATTGATTAAACAATGTTTTCAATAGTTAAGAAATGTTAGATGGGGATGACCCAGAGAGATGGTATGGGGAGGGAGGTGGAGGGGGGTTCATGTTTGGGAACACCCGTGGTGGATTCATGTCAATGTATGGCAAAACCAATACAGTATTGTAAAGTAAAATAAAGTAAAAATAAAAATTAAAAAAAAGAGAAATGTTAGAGAAAAAGAGAGGGGATGGAGGCAAACTCTACCAGATAATATGTTTCAAAACAAGCATAACGAAAACAGTGTTTTGGAATACAACTTGACAAACAGGGACAAAGAATAGATCCAATAATCCGCAAATGTGTTGTGTGCTAGAGACGACCACCCAAATCCATGGTGAAAAGAGAGATGTTTAGAAATGAACAATCTGAGTCGCTACATTTGAAGATCGAGGTTGGATTGCTAACTCATGGCACTTCAAAACTAGACCACTTTCATTTTTGAAGTGGAACTGAGTTAAAACATTTTACTTCTAGAATCAGAAAATAAACCGCAAATGTAATAAAGACCTAAATATGAAAGGCAGAGATAGAAAACACACAAAAATTGAGGAAAAACCATTATTGTGACCTTGAGACTAAGGAGATTCTCCATAGAATTTCAAAGCCACAAAACATAAAAGGAAAATGAATAGACAGGACTACATCAGCATATAAATTTGTATTTAACCAGGAACACTGGAGACAAACTTGTAAGAAGGCACCAAATAAAAGATATTTATAAAATAGTAAATTTGCAAAATAGTCACATCTAGACCACATAGGAATTCTTACAAATCAGCAAGGAAAGAAAAATCCATCAGAAAAATGACCAAAGCATAAAGGATATTAACAGTCAATTTGCAGGCCTGGAAGTACTAATATAAGCAATTATAAAAATAGACAAAAGAACCCCAAATACAGTAGCAATAAGCAGAATGTTGATTTCAAAAAGCAATTACTCAGTCCTAAAAAAGAATAATGCCCCTTAAACAACATGGATAAGCCTAGAGATTGTCATTCATATATGGAATCTAAAAAAAAAAAAAAAAGAAGTACAAATGACTGTATTTACAAAATAGGAGTAACAGATGAAGAAAATAAATTCATGGTTACCCAGGGGGTAAGGAGGCGTTGGGGAAGGATAAATTAGAAAACTTGGATTGACATACACACACTACTAGATATAGAATACAGGCTTCCTGGTGGCTAAGATGGTAAAGAATCCGACTGCAATGCAGGAGACCTGGGTTTGATTCCTAGGTTGGGAAAATCCCCTGGAGAAGGGAACAGCTACCCACTCCAGTATTCTTGCCTGGAGAATTCCACAGACAGAGGAGCCTGACAGGCTACAGTCCATGGAGACCCAAAGAGTCAGACTTGACTGAGCAACTTAAAAAAAAAGAAATAAGGACCTACTAAAAAGCACAGGGAACTCTACTCATTACTATGTGATAGCCTATATAGGAAAAGAATCTTAAAATATATTATATAGATCAGTTCAGTTCAGTTGCTCAGTCGTGTCCGACTCTTTGCGACCCCATGAATAGCAGCACGTCAGGCCTCCCTGTCCATCACCAACTCCCAGAGTTCACCCAAACTCACGTCCATTGAGTCAGTGATGCCATCCAGCCATCTCATCCTCTGTCATCCCCTTCTCCTCCTGCCCCCAATCCCTCCCAGCATCAGGGTCTTTTCCAATGAGTCAACTCTTCCCATGAAGTGGCCAAAGTACTGGAGTTTCAGCTTTAGACAGTGCTTCCAAAGAAATCCCAGGGCTGATCTCCTTCAGAATGGACTGGTTGGATCTCCTTGCAGTCCAAGGGACTCTCAAGAGTCTTCTCCAACACCACAGTTCAAAAGCATCAATACTTCGGTGCTCAGCCTTCTTCACAGTCCAACTCTCACATCCATACATGACCACAGGAAAAACCATAGCCTTGACTAGATGGACCTTAGTCGGCAAAGTAATGTCTCTGCTTTTGAATATGCTATCTAGGTTGGTCATAACTTTTCTTCCAAGGAGTAAGCGTCTTTTAATTTCATGGCTGCAATCACCATCTTCAGTGATTTTGGAGCCCAAAAAATTAAGTTTGACACTGTTTCCACTGTTTCCCCATCTATTTGCCATGAAGTGATGGGACCAGATGCCATGATCTTCGTTTTCTGAATGTTGAGTTTAAGCCAACTTTTTCGCTCTCCTCTTTCACTTTCATCAAGAGGCTTCTTAGCTCCTCTTCACTTTCTGCCATAAGGGTGGTGTCATCTGCATATCTGAGGTGATTGATATTTCTCCCGGCAATCTTGATTCCAGCTTGTGTTTCTTCCAGTCCAGCGTTTCTCATGATGTACTCTGCATAGAAGTTAAATAAGCAGGGTGACAATATACAGCCTTGACGTACTCCTTTTCCTATTTGGAACCAGTCTGTTGTTCCCTGTCCAGTTCTAACTGTTGCTTCCTGACCTGCATACAGATTTCTCAAGAGGCAGGTCAGGTGGTCTGGTATTCCCATCTCTTTCAGGATTTTCCACAGTTTATTGTGACCCACACAGTCAAAGGCTTTGGCACAGTCAATAAAGCAGAAATAGACGTTTTTCTGGAACTCTCTTGCTTTTTCCATGATCCAGCGGATGTTGGCAATTTGATCTCTGGTTCCTCTGCCTTTTCTAAAACCAGCTTGAACATCAGGAAGTTCACGGTTCACGAATCACTCTGAGATAAAAGGCAAACCTGGGGTTACCTTAGCCAAATTGATACTTATGATCATGTTAACTATAAACTCAAAGCTTTTTCTTAATTCAATCTCTACGTTTTTTCAGATCTTTCTATAATATAGGTTAGTGAGTAGTGAAGTTAATTACAAGTATGCCCTAATATGTTACCATATGCAAAAATAAAATGAATTATCCCATTTGTTTTTCTTTTTAATTTATTGGACTGTAGTTGATTTACAATGTTGCATTCATTTCAGGTGTACAGCAAAATTATGCATATACACATGACGTGCTCAGTCGCTTCAGTCATGTCTGACTCTTTGCAACCTCGTGGACTGTAGCCCTCCAGGCTCCTCTGTCCTTGGGATTCTCCAGGCAAGAATACTAGAGTAGGTTGCCATGCTGTCCTCCAGGGGATCTTCCTAACCCAGATATCAAAGCCATGTCTCCTGCATCTCCTGAATTACAGGTGGATTCTTTAGTGCTATCTATCTATGGATCGATAGATACATATATACATACAGATATATATGAGCTTCCCCAGTGACTCAGCACTATGCCATATGTAAAATAGATAGCCAGTGAGGGTTCAATGTATGATGCAGGGAACCCAAAGCCAAGGCTCTGTGACAACCTGAAGGGGTAAAAGGAGGAGAGAGGTGGAAGGAGGGAATTCAAGAGGGAGGAGACACATTTTGCCTAATGTTGATTCGTGTTGACATGTGGCAAAAACCATCACAATATTGCAAAGTAATTATCCTCTAATTTAAACAATAAAAAAAGAGTGATTGGCTTCAACAACAACAAAATGACTTTCTCTCAGTGGATCATCTGGCACATGGAGGGTGCTCAGTGTGTCGAGAGGAACTGATGAATAATGAGTCATTGTTTTTTTTAAGTTTTATTGAAGTTGACTTATAATGTTGTGTTAGTTTCTGCTGTACAGAAAAGTGATTCAGTTATACATATGTGTGTATATATATATATATTTTTGTACTCTTTGCCATCATGGTTTATCATAGCATATTAAATGTAGTTCCCTAAGGTATATGGTAGGACCTTGTTGTTTATCAACCAACCCTAAGAGTAATAATTTAAAGACTCTCATCAAAGGCAGCCTACAATTTTTGAAAATATTTGAATGCTAACTATGACTTAACTTACCGTTTGCTCAAAAATGATAAGCCACTAAATAATAAGTGGCAAAATTATAAGTAAAATCTCATTCTTACAAATAAAATAAATTTTATTCTTATTAGTGTCAAATTTCTATCTTTTGATTAGCAAATGGTTCTTCACAACTTGCATCAATTGAAATTAATGCAGCCTCCACACATATGGAGTTTTGATCACACGTTATCCTTCTAATAATCCTGAGATGTTCTGTGCTAAACAACCTTCCGAGGTTCCGTCAGCCCTAATATCTCATTGTACTATGAAACCAAAGGAAGTGTGTGATGTTCCTGGCATTTATTAATACAGGCCTGCTTTTGAAATGGGTTAACATTAATTAGTTTCATATGTGTTTTGTCTTTTATAATTTTAATAGTGTGTGGATTTAAAACCATAAATCTCATTTCCTAAACTACTTTCTCCATGTATTTTTCTTCCTTAATTTTGAACATCCCTAGGGATGGTTAGCATACAGTATCCACATGGCCTAATGGAAGTCAGAACAATCCTATGTGAAATGGAACTAGACTGGTCCCTCTGCTCCCCTAAGTGACCCCTTGAAGCTGTTTAGAGAAGATGAAGGAATAATTTTAATTAACCAAAGAGCAATTGCAAAGGTGCATTTCCCACTGCCTGCCAGAAACTGTCATAAACTTTGCCAGGATTTATTTCATGCAAATGAGACTGAATAAAAGTTACCATTATCATTGTCCTTGTCTTGTTTATGAGCATCAGTGTTTTCACAGAGAAGCCACTGAGCCGGCTCAGTCCATGTTATCTCAGCTTCTCCTCAGCTGTGGGAGTTCAGCCTCTAAGTATTTGGAGGAGAAGCCACGGGAGCTTTCACTGACCTATCTGTGCTACTGACCAGCAGCCTGGTGTTTGAACCAGCTGATGGGAGACCTGAAGGAAACTGAAGGAGAACTGCTAAGGGTGTATACGTGTTAACTACTTTCGGGAGCAAATGTGATCTCTAACAAGACATTAATAAGTAGCAGACACTCAAACTTGACTCTCACTTGTATTTCTAATAATTGTTATAAATAAGAATCATGAACAACTTGACAAGTTTAAGAATATAATAGTGTAAAGACTTGTCCACCAGATCTCATCCTTTCACATATTTGCAGCCTCAGTGACCTATTTCTGATGGATAAAGAATCAGTAGTGATTAGGAACATCATGAGTATTTGCTAAGCCTCCTCTAGGTGCCAAGGGCTTTAAAATGCATTGGTGGCACAAACCAAGAGAGGCAGTCTGCCCTTAACTGCTTGGGTTTAATGTGAATGCAACCATGAGAACTCACTGCTTCAGCAGCAATGGTTTTCAGGTCTCACCATGCTGCCCTCTTGAGATATGACTCAGCCTAGAATAAATACGTGTGCAGCTCTGAAGGGTTTTACTGTTCGAAATGCTCTTCATTGTTTTCACTGTGGCCCAAATGCCCAAAAGTGAATGTAAAAGTTTAATTTGTCCTTTTATTAGATACAGGCTTGCCTCTCCAAGCAAATAATACAGCCTAGCGGCTAGTACAAAATACAGGAGAAAATAAAACATTGGAATTTTGTGATTTGCAACAACATGGATGGACCTGGAGGGTATTGTGCTCAGTGAAACAAGTCAGACAAGAAAGACAAACATATGGTTTCATTCATATGTGGAATCTAAATATAAAGCAAACAAATATAATGAAATAGGAACAGACTCATGGATACAGGGAAAGGATTAGTGGTACCCAGAGAGCAGAGGTGTGTGGGGAGGACAAAAGAGTTGAAGGGGGTTAACAGGTACAAACAGCTAGGTATAAAATAGAGAAGTTAAGGATGTAATATATACAGCATAGGATATAATAGCAGCCAATATTTTATAATTATTTTATAGCACATAGCCTATAAAAATATTAGATCACTATGTTGCACACCTGAGACTAATATAATATTGTAAGTCAGCTACAATTAAAAAAAAAAGCATAAAACTACAATAGACAATGAGGTCTCCAGAATTGTGGTTGTATTAATAGCCATGAACACTATGAACTCAAAAAGATCCACACGCCTCCTACTGATAAATGTTTGGTGATCTTACTCAAATTCCAGTGTTTGCCCAGCTGTACTTCCTTGGTTGTGAACTCATCTCCTCGACTGTGTTTTAGGGGGTTCTGTCCCTAATATTTGACTGTGGAGGGACAACCCTTCTTGTTGCTCCAGAGATTGGTCCACTTACTTTCATGTTTTAGAAATGAAAGAACAGACCTCAGGGCCAGAAAATCTAGACTTGAACCATTATCTCCTTCACACCAGATGTGTGGCTTTAGGTGAGATTTTCCTCTTCTTCCAGATATTCAGCTTTAGCATTCTCATTTTTAAAAGCAAAAATGGAAGAATGCATAGCAGTGCATCCAGGGGCCTCTAGGTCCCCAGGTCAGTGTATGGCAGGGCTTCCCTTCTGGGGCTTCTGTCCTTCAGCTGTCATTTCCTAGGCCAAGATGGGCTTTGCTAAGACAGGCCAGGCCAGGACTGAAGGGGCCTCAGAGGAGGTGATCCAATTCAAAATTCTATTTGCAGGTTATCTAGTGGAGAAACAAGCAACAGAGGAATTAAGGAGAGAAGATGTGCAATTAATTAAGTGTATTAATTCTTGCTTCTAATTAAGATCAAGTGAAAATAGGGAATTTGACAGGTGTTTGGCCAGAAAGAGCATTTTGTTGGTTGTTGTTCAGTTGCTAAGTTGTATCCGACTCTTTGAGACACCATGGACTGCAGCACACTAGGCTCTCCTGTCCTTCACTCTCTCCTGGGGCTTGCTCAAACTCATGTCCATTAAATTGGTGATGCCATCTAACCATTTCATTCTCTGTCACCCCCATTAAACAATTTTCAATCTTTTGGGAAAGAGCAGGGGAAATTCCCAGAAAGCATTCACAGGATATTTCCTGAATATTCTTCTTCTGCGATATGATGCTTTCAATGCTTTTTAGAGTTTTCCTTCCTTTTTTTCCCCAGAACCAGTGGACATCTATTCCACTCTACACAGGTAGATCAAACCTTTTCATAAAGTCTCATAACATTTGTCAAATTATCTGATTAATGTTCCACATAATAATTGAGCAAAAAATAAACTGGCCAAAGCACTTGAGCTATCAAATTTGATGATTCCTAAATATTAAAATTCTTTATCAACTACCTCTGTGATGTAAACCTCATCCCAGAGGGATATTCCTTCTTCCTTGTTCACTGATTTATTTTCAGTGCTTAGAACAGTGCTAGTATAAAGTATGCACTCAGCAAATATTTGTCAAATGAATGAACCAAAGAGTGAATGAATTTCTTTTGAAAAGGATTATTCAGGAGGTCAGTGTGCTGAGGGCATGAAACTGTAATTTTCAGCATGCCCAGATGCTCTTTCCATTTTGACACCAGCTGTCAGAGCTCACAGTGAGGTGATGGCAAGGGCTCTTTTCGGTTAACTGGGATCGAGCAGGTCAAGTTTATAGTTTATATTTGACAGTTGATATTTGTATCAGTTTCTTTGAGCTGCTGCAACAAATTACCAGAGACTAGATGGCTTAAAACAATAAACACTTATTGTCTCACAGTTTTGGAAGCCAGATGCCTCAAATCAAGGCTTTGCACATGTCACTCCAGTCCCTGCCTCTATCCTCATGTGACCTCTCACCATGTCTGTGTATCTTCTCTCTTCTTCTAAAGACACCAACCACACTGGATTTAGGGTCCAACCTACTCTAGTATGACCTCATCTTAACTGGCTGCATCTGCAAAGACATTTATTTCTAAACAAGTTCACATTCACATGTGCCAGGGCTTAGAGCTTGAATATCTCTTTTCAGAGAATAATTCAACCCACAGAAACGTTCTCACAGGATTGATTATATATAGGAGTTATACTCTCTGGGTATATCTTCAAGGAAACCGAATGTCTGTCGCTCCCTCCAAATACTTCCCCAACTGTCTCTTGCATTTCACCTCACGCATTTTCCCAAGGTCAAATATAATACATAAAGTATCTCCACTCTCCTGAAACATGACACATACCAGGATATTTTCTGAGAGTAGTTTAGACGTGAAAGGGACATAAAACCTTAAAGAATGGTTAAAGTACAAGAATGAGAACAGATTGAGAAAAGGCACATTAATGTAGAACAGAAGGATTTACTGAAAGAAAGGTGAGGGCAAAATTTCAACAATTTTTCCTCCATTGAGCTGTGTCTCTGATGATAACAGATGATGTCATGTGTTATCTAATGATAACACATTCTTTTTTTTGAATTTTATTGTATTCCTTAGTTATAGGAAAATTATACATATATAACTTATATATAATATATATGATTTACATATATTATATATGACTAATTACATCATAATTATATATAACATAAATATATAGATGTATAAATTATATATGTAATTATATATACATTATAATACCTCCACAGTGGAATTTTCTGACATCAGCTTCTCATTCCAGACCATTATTATTTGTCATGTGCTGTGTTAGTTACTAAAAGGGCAAATAATATATCAATGAGTAAGTTTGATCTAAATAGAACTAAAGTGTACTCATGATGTAAACTTAAAAGTACCAAAAATGACATCCTTATATTATTTTGACATTAAGGCATTTATTCAAGTAATTATAGTAAATTTGGTAAAGCAAATTCATCTGTGATCTCTCACTCTAAGACAGATAGCACTTACTTCAACCCTGTACTTTTCTGTGCACATTCTTTTGTAGCATTTGGCACAATGCTTAGTAAATATGATCACTCATTTGCTCCTTCCACTAGTCTCCAAGTCCTTGGCACATAATCATTTCTCCATAATAATTAGTGGAATGAGTAACTGACAGATATTATTTGCTGCAAAATGGTAGCAAGCAAAAAATGGAAAACGTTGGCCATGTACTTTGATATTTGAAGGATAGCCTCAACTGTTTGTATCTGTCTTCAACAGGGAATGATTCTTGGAGGAGGTGGAACTTGACTAGGACTCAAAGGATGGAGGAGAGTAAATGAGAGGACAGCATGTTCCAGAAGTCATGCCATACGAAGGTAACAGATAGCTGACGCATGCCCTTGCCACTAGTCCTCTGAAACGTCTCAAGGTGATATAGCTCAACAAATGACGGCTCATTAAGACTTTGTGCTTAACCTAGTCTCCTTTCACTTAGTAAAAGTAACAATGGTCTATGGACATCAAATTGACTATAGCCTAAGGTCATTTGGGTAGGTCCCCAGGAGAGGGTAGACCCTCTGGAGAAGGAAATGGCAACTCACTCCAGCATTCTTGCCAAGGAGAACTCCATGGATAGAGGAGCGCAGAACCATGGCGGCTGCGTCTTCTGGCTTCCAAATCACATGTGGTTGTACTCACAGCAAAACCAAACATTCCAAGGTGATTCTGAGACATAGGTCCAGGGCAAAGTCACATGCTCCTCAGCTCCCAGTCCCCAGTCCCCAGTGGTGCTCACCAGACCGTCGCTGGAAGACAGTGCAGCTCTGCTGTGTCTTCAGGAAGGCGTAGGAGGTTTGAGGTCAGCCTGGAGCTCATAGATGGCTGGTGATGGGGATGTGGAACCAAGGGAAGGCCCACGGGATCTAAGCTTGGGAATTGTGAGGACAGAAGGGTGGAAGGTGAGTGCGGAGTGACTGTGATCGGGGGATCTTCTCACTGGTGCCCACACAGCCTGCTTGAAAATGCCATCAGCGCTCTGTTGGGTCCTCTCCCCACTCATGGGCACCTTCAGGCAATCATCATGGAAAGCACCTTCAGTTCAGTGCAGTAATTCAGAGTGTGGAAGGGAGGCATGTGCAGACCGCACGGGCCAACTTACCAGAATTTCTGAAGAGTGCATGCATGACTTGAACATTTGACTTGATTCGGGCTTCCCAGGAGGCACTAGTGGTGAAGAACCTGCCTGCCAGTGCAGGAGACATAAGAGACATGGGTTCTATCCCTGGGTTGGGAAGATCCCCTGGAGAAGGAAATGGCAACCCACTCCAGTATTACTGCCTGGAGAATCCCATGGACAGAGGAGCCTGGTGGGCTACAATCCATGGGGTCACAAAGATTCAGACACCTCTGAGGCGACTTAGCAGCAGCAGCAGTAAATTTCAAATAACATTAGTAAAGAGATGAAGTTTGTATGTTCATGAAAGAGGACAGAGCTTTAAGAAGTTTCACATGTAAGTTAAAAGGATGTCTGAAGGGGAACCTGAGTTCCAAGAAGGTGAATCTTTTGATTCGATACAACCCCTTAGAGCCTGCTTATCAAAGTCCTCTTTAGTGGCTCAGGGCTGCTATTCAAGTTAACCCAATGAAGCACACTTTAATTAAAACAGGCACACTTTATTAAAAACATGCTTTGTAGGTTTTATTAGCAAGTGCTTTACACGTATCATTTTGGGTTCTCCTCACAACACTGCAATGTCGTTTTATATTTGCTGTTTTATGGATGAGAAATTGGTTCTCACCAAGGTTAAGTGACTTGCTCCAAATCATCCAACCTGTAAATAGCTAAATACGGAGTCACATCAATTATCTGCCTCTGAAACACAAAATTTTTAAAGTTATCTCTGATATTTTTCTTTCTTAAGTTCCTAGGGCAACCTGAAACTCATCTGATGAAAGCGTATGAGCTCTGTGCAAAAGGGTGAGCAATGTTACATTCATTGTGATTTATTGTGTGTGTGTGTGTGCAGGTACATGTAACGTACCTCAACACACACAGAGGACAGGGACAGTGTCTAGCCAAGACACTGATGTATTCTGAGTCTTAATGCAAAAAGTATGGACTTCCCTGGTGGTCCAATGGTTAAGAATCCACCTGCCAGGTTCAATCCCTGGTCTGGAAGATCCTACATGCTTTCGGACTACTAAGCACAGGCTCTAAAGCACTCGAGCTGCAACTACTGAAGCCTGCACACCCCAGAGCCAGTGCTCCACAACCAAAGAAACCAATGCAATGAGAAGCCCGTGCACCACAACGCACCACAACCAGAGAAAGCCCATACATGGCAGCAAAGATCCAGTGCAGCTAAAGCAAAAATAATAAATTTAAAACGCTTTAAAAAGGATTTGCTCATTTGTCCACATACCGGGTACTAGGTCGGATGCTGGTAAACGATGATGAGGTGATGATGGTAAACATGATGAGAGGTGTCCCCTACTGTCAGGGGCTGATAATCAAATGTTGGAGGGAAAAATAATCAAATGCCCCCGCTAAGACATAGTTACAATTTATCTTACTGTAATCTCCGTGTAAAAGAACTTCATGAGCACTTCTTCAAAGAAATTTGATCTGGACTGGTGAAGTCAAGTACACTTTCCATTAAGAACGTCAAGTTCATCTGAAAAAAGAGTCATGGGAGGCAGGGTTCTCACGTGGCAGAATATTGGCAACAGCGTCTGAAAAAACCCTGTGTCGGGAGGAATGAATAGATGTTTAGTGGTTAATTAAATTAACACCTGGAAGCATGAATACCAGAATGTTTATTGGCAAGGTGGGAGGGGCGCTTACCGTCACCTGCAGTTCACTGGGCAACCCACTGCCCCAGGGCTTTATGGCAGTGGGATAAATGACACAATGACCCCAGTGGTTGTGAAATAAAGATTACTGTTCACATAGTAAACAGAAAAAGGGAAGGACAAGAGTAAAACAAGGGCAAGGGAAGAGGAGCCCAGCTCTGGGATTTTATTGTTGCTCGGACTGGATCTGGAGTCGAGGTACCCTCCGAGGCTGGTACTTCTATTGTTTGAAATGTCCATCGGTCAAGTGATGAAGGACACAGATGTTGGTTATCAATTTTCCCAGATATGGGGCAAAGGGCAAAGGGGAAAGTGAGCCTGGAAAGCTGGCAGCAGTCTTTAGAAATGGATTTCTGATCACATAGCGGAAGTCAGAGCAGAATGAGCTGTCATGTTTTCAGTGCAATGTCAGTAAGTCACCATCCAGGGAAAAATATGATCAGAAATCAAAGTCACATAGTCAAACAGGGGGAAAGAAAGCTTTCTTTTTGTCACAATAATTATCTGAAAAGGGAGGAAATGCCATGGATGCTTTAGAGTGTGTGTGTGTGTGAAGTTTATGAAGATGAAATTGATTTTTAGGGAAGCAGACTGATGAAAACATTTTTTATTGTATTTCTTTTTTTAATTTAGAGAATATAAATTTCTGTAATCAAACCCATGTAGATAAGATCTTACATATGTAATACAGTGTGTTACGCCTATACAAATGGAAAAAAGATATGTTTGACAGAAAACATTCTCTATTTACATCAACAGTTTTGGTGGTAGAATTACAGAGGTAAAGAAAAGAAAGATAAATGGGATAAAGTAGTAGTTTTGGGGTCCTTATAAAATACTACTGTCTGCTAAGTGTTTTGCATAGGTAAACTCTATAAACCTTCATAAAAATCTATTATGCTAATATTCACTTCATTTTGCAAATCAGTAACCTGTAATTCACCTATGGTTGTGAGAGTTCGACCATATAGAAGGCAGAGCACTGAAGAATTGATGTCTTCGAACTGTGGTGCTGGAAGGACTCCTGAGAATCCCTTGAACAGCAAGATCAAACTAGTCAATCTTAAGGAAAATCAACCTTGAACACTCATTGGAAGGACTGATGCTGAAGCTGAAACTCCAGTATTTTGGTCATCTGATGCAAACAGCTGACTCATTGGAAAAGTCCCTGATGCTGGGAAAGATTGAGGGCAGAAGCAGAAAAGCAGGTCAGAGGATGAGATGGCTGGGTGGCATCATGATGCAATGAACGTGAAGTTGGGCAAACTTCGGGAGATGGTGAGCGGCAGGGAGGTCTAGCATGCTGCAGCCCACGGGGTCACAAAGAGTTAGACAAGACTGGGTGACTGAACAGAAACAACAACCTGAAACTCAAAGAATTATGAAAGATAACTCAGTGTGATAGAGTTGGGATTTTAATTTATTTGAGTAATTGTGACTTGACTACCACCATGTATAACCAGTTGTTTCAAATGTGTTGAGTTTATCTAGATCTTTTTCTTGAAAAAGTCATTAAAAGTTTGAGAAATTCCCTTCAGCTTACTCGTACTATTGATTAATCAAAAGCAATTTTCCTGCCTGTACAAAACTGTCTATTTCCCAACTTTCCCATGAATTCAAAGTTATTTTGAAACACAAATCTTCTTAAAACTCAATAAACACTTTTAATTTATTCCAGGAAGCCATAATAGCATAACTTTTCTCACTCTTGGAAATAATCATACAATGCTAATTTGGTCTGTTTTCCTCTAGTTTTTTTCAGAGCTCTGTTTGGGAAATATATTGGCATTACATCCAGCCGTACAGTATCTCACTGAGAACAGCAATCAAAAGATATCACTTAGCCCTGAAGTCTCAATACATTTTTCTTTTCAAGTTTAAATTTGTGGGTAATTCCATTCCCATCACCCTTCCTCTCCTTCACATCTATATCATTATACTCCCTGTTGGAAGAGATGAAGTTGAGACTTGGGAAACAATATTTGTCTGTTTTAGAAATCCCTTATTTAAGTCAAAAGCTTCTTCTTTTGAAACTTCTTTGTTTGAAAATGTGGTTTGATGATTTGGGGGTTCATTGCTTGGTGAAGTCATTTGCTTTGCTGACACAAATTATAAGATGCACCTTTTTTTTTTAAGTTAGAAAATATATCAGTATTTACCCATCCATCCATCCATTCATCCACCCATTACTGTGTAATAGCCATAGTGCACCCCCAACTTGAATATCAACTCCATGAAGAAGGGAACTTGGTCTTATCTAGAACCCCAAGAATGACATATACACAATAAATATTTGTTGAATGAGTAATCAAATAAATCATTTCTTCAATAAAAGGTACTGCTCATTGAATTAAGATCAGTGGGGAAAATATTTGGCTGCAAGTAACTGAAATCTCAACTATTACTCTTTTAGACAAATAGTTAAATATTTTATCAAATAAAAAGAAATTTGAAGGTCAGTGTCTAAGCCTATTGGAACTCCTCAGGAGTCTGGGGGACCCTACTCCTTGCTTTTCTGTCCCTAGTTCTGTCCTGTGACTGCAGGTTGACTGCGCCTTGCCAAGCAAGTAAACTTGCACTGCAAACCACAATACAGATGGCTCCCTCATAAGAGGGCTTCCCTCCTAACTCAGCTGATAAGCTGCCTGCAGTGGAGAAGACCCGGGTTTGATTCTTGAGTCAGGAAGATCCCCTGGAGAAGAAAATAGCAACCTGCTCCTGTATTCTTGCCTGGATAATCCAATGGACAGAGAAGCCTGGCAGGCTGGTTTGTGGGGTCACAAAGAATCGGACACAGCTTAGCGACTGAGCTAGGACTACTACTTTCCTTGGAAGATTTTGTCTTATTACTTGACAGGGCTTCCCTGGTGGCTCAGAGGGGAATGTGTCTGCCTGGAATGTGGGAGACCCGGATTTGATCCCTAGGTCGGGAAGATCCCCTGGAGAAGGAAATGGCAACCCACTCCAGTACTCTTGCCTGGAGAATCCCATGGAGGGAGGAGCCTTGTTAAGCTACAGTCCATGGGGTTGCAAAAAGTTGGACATGACTGAGTGACTTCATTTTCACTTGACAAATGTTTTCTGTCCATAATTCTTTAGCCAGAACCTTAACTGGCCACAATGATAGTAGAGCTCATATCCAGTTTTTGAGCAAAACTGGACTCTGTTAGGAAGGAGGGGAGGGAGAGTGGAAAGCGGATGGACATTTAGCTCTGTCTGCCTGAGCACCATGGGTTCCAGGCCCTTTGCTACAGAAGGCTGCAGAAGTATCTCCTCTCAAGGAAGGTATTGCGTAGAGAGGATGCAGAGTACAAACAGTCCTACCAGGGAGCAAGGACTCCTGAGAACTCGGAGGATGGGCTCATTGGCTTCTCAGTCTCTCGATTGAGAAGCACGGCAATGTTTATGATTGTGTCTTCAGGGAGACGTGTCCACTGGAAAAGTCTGAGAAAGGCATTCCCATCAGAAGAAAGACGATTTGCCAAAGCATGCAACTATGCGTGTTGAGAGCATATTTGAAAGTGGAAAACAGTAGAATAGTAGAGCTTGAGGGTGGATGAGGAGACTGAACTGCGGCTGATGAACAGCTTGAGAAGGATTTTAAGTAGAAAATCTGTATAAGCCACAAAAACACTTCTGAAGGATCGGTCACTTTCAGTGAGGAGGGAGAAGTAAAAGGAGAGTGACTTGGGGCAAGGACGCTAGTTGGAAACTCTCTTGGCTCTGCAACCCATAGGAGCAGGCGCCTGTATCACCCAGACTGTATGTGGGCAGAATGTACAAGCAGGGTCACGATCTCAGGAGTCAGCAGTGAGGGACACCCTACATCAGGCAAACCCGGTCTGAGACACGGGGGGCGAGGAGCCTGCAGCAGAGTGAAGAAGGTGCTACCCCCAACCCAAGGACATGCACATGTAGGCTGGAACAAAGCAAAACTGTGGCACCCCCTTCCCCAAAGGAAATAAAAAATGCTCCAGAGAAAATTTTGCCCAGGGGACACTAGCTCACAGGGCTTCCCTGGTGGTTCAGATGGTGAAGAATCTGCTTGCAATGCAGGAGACCTGCATTCAATCCCTGGGTTGAGAAGTTCCCCTAGAGAACGGAATGGCAACCCATTCCAGTATTCTTGCCAGGAAATCCCATGGACAGAGGAGCCTGGTGGGCTACAGTCCCTGGGGTCCCAAAGAACTGGACACAGCTGAGCAACTAACACTTCTGGTCTAGAAAATTCTGCTTAGGGAACTAGTCACAGGAATGCCTACACATCGTTCAGGGACATGGAGTATGAATCAGAATTAGAGAGAATCAGACATTTTTGACTCCTTAGAAGCTTTCATGACTGGCATTGGGTTGGGGCAGCTGGAGGAGGAAATACTCCCAATTATGGGATTTAAGGTGTGGACGCCTAAGTTTCCTCACTGAACACAATTTTTTGCAGCACCCATTGATCTCACAGATAAGAAGGACTTGGAAAAGCCAAGTTTTATTCACCACAATGGTAATGCATGTCTTCAAAAACTTGTTGTTGAAGACTTATAATACATCAGACATTCTTCCACGATACTTAATTTCATAATATTCCTATAAAGTGAAAGTGAAAGTTGCTGAGTTAGGTCCGACTCTTTGCAAATCCATGGGCTGTAGACCAGAATTCTCCAGGCAAGAATACTAGAGTGGGTAGCCATTCTCTTCTCCAGGGGATCTTTCCAACCCAGGGATCGAACCTAGGTCTCCTGCATTGCGGGTGGATTTTTTACCATCTGAGCCACAAGGGAAGCCCAATATTCCTATAAAGGGGACATTATTACACTCATATTGTATATGACAAAACTGAGGCTCAGAGGGGTGTGCAATACACACACATCCCATAGCTTATAGAAGCAAGATGTCAGATTTCAATTAGTGCCAAGTCTAACATTGTTCCCCATCTGTCCTAATTTTCCATCTGTGTCCCAGGCAATAAAACAGTGATGTGTATTCCCTGGAGTGTGGCCTAAATTAATTGCAATTCTGAGTTAGACCTTGCTTTCCTTTTGTAAACACTAATGAGCACCTTTCCACTGCCTCCCAGTATGGTGAACCTGATGGATGAACTGGGTGGGGCCAGGCAGTCTCCTCTGTTCCATCACGTGCCCCATGCTGTACAGGAATCCACCTTGAACTCAGAGTCAGTTGCTATTCACTGAGAATCTGCTACTTCCAAGGCATAATGCTGGCAGAAGTTACTTAGTGTGTGTGCTTCGCTGCTCAGTCATGTCCAACTCTTTACAACCCCACGGACTGTAGCCCACCAGGCTCCTCTGTCCATGGGGATTCTCCAGGCAAGAATACTGGAGTGGGTTGCCATGGCCTCCTCCAGGGAATCTTCCCAACCCTGGGATTGAACCCAGGTCTCCTGCATTGCAGGCAGACTCTTTGCAGTCTGAGCCACCAGGGAAGCCCCAAGTTACTAAATAGCTACATTTTGATTTATGATTAACATCTCCACAAATTTCTGATGTTATTGCTCATAGCCACCCTCACTTTACGCTCCCAGAGCACTGTTTATTTCACAACTGTGGCTTTTGCCGTATTTTGGTTTAATTCAGGTGTGTACATGGCTTCCCTGGTGGCTCAGATAGTAAAGAATCCATCTGCGATGTAGGAGATCCGGGTTCAATCTCTAGATTGAGAAGATCCATGCACCCCGGAGAAGGAAATTGTGCCCACTCCAATATTCTTGCCTGGAGAATTCCATGGACAGAGGAGCCTGGTGGGCTATTACAGTCCATGGGGTTGCGAACAGTCAGACACGACTGAGTGACTAACACTTTTACTTTTTTCAGTGTCTATGCCAAGGTAGCTCCAAGCACTCCCTGTTTTTCAATCCCTATCTTGCTTAGCATGGGTTCTGGCCCAGAGCTAGATGCTCCATTTCAAAAACAAATTAAAAAAAGACAAAACAAAGACGCTTTCCATTATATACCAACCCCCTTCTTTCTGCTCTGTCCAAGTCACCTTCTCACAGCAGAATCACTTTATTTTCACAAGTAAGGAGCAACCACCCGTGTTTTTTTTTTTTTTCCCCCTTCTCCTACGAGGGTGGGGGAAAAAAGAAGAAATAAATAATATACTTCCACAGCCTTCTCATTATTATTTCTGGGAAAACATAATAAAGCTACAGCTGGCAGGCACTTATTTTTTTCTTAGCATTTAATAATAGAATTAATTGCTAAGTGGAAAGCTTGCAACCCCCTTTCTGTCGTGCATTGCCCTCTGCTATCATTATGAATAGATGGAAAAATCAAAGCTAATTATCATTCAGTATGTTTGAAGAAATAGACTGAACCTCACCACAAAACTCATTTTATCCTTATCCTAGCCCCAGGTTACAAAGTTCACACACACACACACACACACACACACACACACACACACACACAGTAGGGTAAGGGCAATCCCCATGGGTACACAAGTGTTCCTTGGATCTAGGTATTTTTGCTGTAAATATTCAGAGAAAGCAATGGCAACCCAATCCAGTACTCTTGCCTGGAAAATCCTATGGACGGAGGAGCCTGGTGAGCTGCCATCTATGGGGTCACACAGAGTCGGACACGACTGAAGCGACTTAGCAGCAGCAGCTGTAACTATTGACTGTATTCTGGCAATTTCACCTGGTCCCATGTGTCCCATTGTTTCCTAGGAGCTGGATTCATGTCAGCTGGAGGTCAAGGACTCAGGCTGTTTTGAGATGCCCTTTATAGTCAAGGGTGGGGCTTATCTTCCTCCAACAGGACATGAGTGACCCTATGAGTTATCAAGGCCACCTGGCAATGTGTTAAGTCAAAAAGCAAGAGTGGAAAGGTGAGTGGATAGGTGTGAGAGAGAGGAGTGGACAGACAACACCTCAGTTTAGAAAGGAAAAAACTGAGAGGGGGACCAAGTCCAGGGAACAAGAGAATTTAGAAAAGGAGAAATATTTAATGTTGCAAGACTCACAAATATGACAGAGAAAATAGTCAGATCATAATAAGATCATGAGAAAACTCCCACCTTAATTCTGGAAGTCCTGAAGACCCCTCAAAGGGAGCTGGAATCAGTAAGGGCTATCTTTAAGAGCAATATAGTGGGTTGCTGCTGCTGCTAAGTCACTTCAGTCATATCCAACTCTGTGCGACCCCATTGATGGCAGCCCACCAGGCTCTCCAGTCCCTGGGATTCTCCAGGCAAGAACACTGGAGTGGGTTGCCATTTCCTTCTCCAGTGCCTGAAAGTGAAAAGTGAAAGTGACGTCACTCAGTAGTGTCTGGTTGAGGAACTGGCTTTTTAGAAATAAAGGTGGAAAGGCTAATTTCAAGTTTTTCTTTTTTAAATTTATGTTAAGCAAAGGATAATGAAATAAAATTTTCAAAAGTTGAAGTCATAGGTCTTAAGTAAATAACAGATAAGCACAGGTCAAAAGTTTTATTAACCTATTAATTAATGGGTGAGCCAATAAGATGTTATACCAGATACAAAGAGTATTTAAGCAGGTGCAGCTAGAGCACAAAAGTGGTTAATGACTAGCAAGGCCACAACCATTGGGGTTACATGTTCCAGCAGAGAGAAGTCATCAACATCTCTTATAAGCAAGCATTTATAATGCAACTTCACTAGTCTGAAACTTTTGATTGACGGGGAGCAGTGAAATTCAGCACCATCTTCTAGATAAGTTTTGAGTGGCTTCTGCCCCAGTATGACAGAGAAGTCATGGTACCCACCTCTTTGCCTTATTTTCAGATTTTGCATTATTTTTTTCTGACTGACCATGAGGTATCTGTCAACAATGTGTGAAGGCAGGGTTGGGAGAGGTTGGTTTGTGCATGAAGCTGTTGGCTACTGGAAAGTGATACGTGGGGAGAATGGTGTGCTGGGCTATGTGTGATATTAAATTCCATTAAAAAAAATCTGTCTTTCATATAGATGGCCAATAGGCACATGAAAAGATGCTCAACATTGCTATTTATTAGAGAAATGCAAATCAAAAATACAATGAGGCACCACCTCATACAGCTCAGAATGGCCATCATTAAAAAGTCTACAAGCTGCAAATTCTGGAGAGGGTGTGGAGAAAAGGAAACCCTCCCACACTGTTGGTGGGAAGGTAAATTGGTACAGCTACTAGGGAAAACAGTATGGAAGCTTCTTAAAAATCTAAAAATACAGTTGCCATATGATCCAGCAATCCCTTTCTTGGGTATACATTCATAGAAACCCATAGTTTGAAAAAAATACATGCACCCCTGTGTTTATAAAGGCACTGTTTACTCTGTGTGTGTGTGTGTGTGTGTTTATGTATGGACTTCAAAAGTTGTGCTAGTAGTAAAGAACCTGCCTGCCAACGCAGGAGTTATATGAGACACCGGTTCAATCCCTGGGTTGGAAAGATATAGGAAATGGCAACCTACTCCGGTATTCTTGCCTGGAGAATCCCATGGACAGAGGAACCCGGAGGGCTACAGTCCATAGAGTCAAAGAGTCAGATAGAACTGAAGTGACTTAGCAAACGAGTGAGCAAGCAAGCGCACGCACACACACACACACACACGCACACACACACAAGCACACACACACACGTCATACATATAGCAAGGGCCAAGCCAAGATGAAAACTCTGTCTGCTAATTTCTGTGGCTTGTGCAGCTTTCCTCGCACGGACTTTGCAATTGACAAGAGTCGGGAAAATAAGGGCAAACTCTTCCATTTTCAGCCTGGATGTAAAAGAGGCCAATGACATTTTATAGAACATAGTCCATGCAACAAATGTAGCACCACGGTAATTTGAAATATCACGGCATATTATTTTCCCTTGGTCGTTTTGTCATGAGTGCTAAGCCCAAAGTCCTCGCTGGCTGCCCCCAGACAACAAAGACCACCTAGAGCCTTTACTCAGCTTCACATTTCACACCAGACTTTAAAAATTCGACAGCAAGACAATAGCATTTCAACAGAGAAAAAGCGTTCCTAGAAACATCCTTGAAACTGGAATTTTGCTTGAGAGTCAAAGCTAGAAAATGTCCCATGGAGTGAAATGCAGGGCTGGAGATAAGAGGGGAAGGAAGAGTCAGTGGGACTTTCAGCAGGTCCCAGGGTGTTAAGACAGGATGATGAGAAAGGTCTAAAAAAGAAGGTTCCAGAGCATGGCAAACTGGTAACCAGAAGCAACAGAAGGTTTAAAATCACCTTCAGTGGGCATTTGAATGATGTAAAAAGGAGCAGGTAGGAGCAGCCTTGCTCCTCAGTCCTTTGACCTTCTTTACACCCCACAGTCTTCTCTCCTTTCACAGATGTGTAGGAGCCTCTCTACCTGATGAATGTGAAGCCTTCCATGATTAGGTTTCCAGGTTTCTCAGAGGGTAAAGAATCCACCTGCATTGCAGGGGACTCCAGTTCGATCCCTGCATCAGGAAGATCTCTGGGAGTAAGGGCATGGCAACCCACTCCAGTATTCTTGCCTGGGGAATCCCATGGACAGAGGAGCCTGGCGGGCTATAATCCATGGGGTCACGAAGAGTCAGACACCACTGAGCACAGCACAGATAATCTTTCAGAAGCTTTTCTGCTTTTCTGGTCAAATTTAGTTATTTTAGGTGTGGTATGGAAAAAAAATAATGTTTTATTTTGTGTTAGAAATGGCTCCTGGACTGTTTATTGAAATGACTTTTATGTTCCCTCTGCTCCAATAGTTTCACCTCTAACATAAATCAAGCATCCATGTATGTACAGGTTATTTAAGTCCCATTTGCCAATACCACCCTGGTTTAATTACTGTAAATGCATAATACATTGTGACATTAAAGTCCACTACATTCTTCAGTAGCGCCTTGCCTTTTCTTAGCCAATTGCATTGTCATGTATGTTTTGGAATTGGTTTTTCAAGTTCCACAATAAATCCTGATGGAATTTTGGTTGGGAATTTTCAGATTTTTGGAGGAAAATTATTATCTTTAAAATGTTGAGTCTTCCAGTCTATGGATATGGTATATCTCCATATCAGAACTTTTTATTGTGTCTTTATTTATTTAATACTTGCTATTGTTAGAATATTATTGCTTTTGTGTCATATAAATGTTTAATGTAAGGTATCAGTGGAGCACAAAATAGAGAGCTGGGACGCCATTGAGTTTAGAGCATAGGCAATAATGCTGCTCTGTGCTCACATAATAAAACATCACACACATGGCAGAATTTGCTGTAGAGATACACTTCCCTTGTAACTGCTAGGGAGCTTATCGCAGAAGCACAGCAAACTCTTACCTGTCTGTCTACACTACTAGAAATGACCTCATATTTATATGTAACCTAAAAGGTAAGCCTGTAATAGTAGTTAAAGGGAACTTTGAGTGCTTTATAAGCAGTAACCAAAGACTATCTTGAAACAGCAAGATAAAGTCTAAAACATGAAAGATTACTTTCCATAGGCCATGTGTGAATAAGAACAATGTAGAAAGCATAGGCTGGAATCAGGAGGACTGTGAGAGACAGGGGACCCAGGTGGTGTCAGAAGAGAGACGGTGTCTTAAGGCTAAGGATTCTCTCTGACCTTCAGGGACGTGTTACGGACTCTATAAAGATGAAGCAAAACACCAAAGGACAGACCAAACTAAGTCGAAAAATCAAAGACAAACTCAAAGGGAATAGGAAGTCAGAACTCTAAGGTAACTCAAAATCCTTGCTCCCTGGTGTACATGCCGAGTTATCCCTCCCTTTGAGTGTGGGGAGGGTATGAGTACTATTGAATGTCATCCCAGTGATTAGACTATAACACATGTCAAAGGTGAAGGAATTTTGTAGATATAAACATGCTGCTTTTTGAGTTAATCAAAAGGGAGATTGCCCAGGTGGCCTGAAGTAATCAAATGAAGACCTTTAAAAGAGGATTATTCTCTTTCTAGAGAGTTTCTCTGACCGGCCTTAAAGAAGCAGTTTCCGCAGATGTAAGGAAATGCATTCTGGCAACAGTCGTGTGGACGTGGAGTGGACCCCAGTCTCAGATGAGCCCCTGGCCTGACTGCAACTTCCTGAGACCCTGGATGAAGCCAGGTCCAGACTCCTGGCCTTCAGAGACTGCGAGATGGTAAATGATTCCTGTTTTAAGCCACCATCTTTGTGATAACGTCTTATCCCCAAACAGAAAACCAACTCCGGGAAGTACAAAAGCAATAGTAGAAATGCGAAACATCTAGCAGATAAATTGCTCAGAAATTCTTTTTGAAAAAGTAATCTAAAGGCATATCCTAGCCAACTAAAGTTGAATAGAAATAAATAATTCAAAAATGGGGAAATTAAAACATTAATAGCAAAAGAGCAAAGTCTTAATCATTTAGACATTTTAAAATATGGAAATAGCCCCTGAAACAAGTCCTGATTCACAGAGGGAATTTAAGAAACAATTACAGACTAATTTAAAAATTATAGCATTGAGTGTATTATCTGAGAAGCATAAATACTTTAAGCCAAGTTAGATTTATAGTCCGAAGTATTTTTATTAAGCCATAATGATAATAAATAAAACATTTTACCCACATAATTAGTAAGATAACAATATCAACTTTATGGAAAGATAGTAGATTAGTACATTTATGACTAAGGCAGACAATAATAAATTAGGGAAAAGAAACATGAAACATACAAATATTGAGAGTTGTTTCTTTAAAGAAAATAATAAAATGTGTAAAACACTGGCAGATCTAATTAAGTAAAACAAGGGGAAAGAAAACATAAGTAAATTCAATTAGGCATAAGAGTAGAAGCAAAAAACAATCAGAAGACAACTATGCATGTCATTTACTGTCCACCCATCAGTAACAAAAGGCCATTGGAACTGGAATTCACTTTCTCATCCTGTGTAAAATTAGGCAACTCTCACCTTTCTTGGCCTTTCAAAAGAGTGGTTAATCTAAAATATTCAAGAACTTAATAGAATTAACCGTAGTGGGCACTGCTTCTAGGTGTGATCAAGGTAATCAAAACTACTTCTCAAGGTACTTGAGGTTTCTTGTTTGAGAACTAAGAGAAACCTCTTTGCTCCAGCTCTGTCAATAAAAATCTTCCCCAAATTAGGAGAGGAACAAATATTTCTAACTGTGTGCTTGATAGATTGAAATCACACACCCAGAGAAAATAATTCCAAGTGTACAAAAAAGATTGCAACAAACCAATGGAGAAAGGCTCAGGATAATGAGTCAATCATCTAGGCGAGCACAGGGCTGTTCGTAAAGTGGCCTTTGTTCTGTGTCCCTCCATCTGTCCATCACCCCCACCCGGCCCCCTCTATTAAACCAGTGTCAGAGCTGCAAGGCTTCCTCTGGCTTCCTCTGAGTCACCTCTTTCACCTCTTCCGCCCGCCTCCTTGTCCTCAGATCTCAACTGAAACTGTAGCCCTCCGTAAAGAACGCCTTATTGTAGCTAAATTCTAAAAATGCCCCTTTCCCCCAAGATTTCCATGCCTGTGTCATCCAGTCAGGCACTAAGCCAGTTACTGCTGTCAAGGAACTTGGCAAGTTTCATTCCTGTTACAGATTTAAAGTAGGGGGATTAGCCTGGATGTGCTAGGTGGGCTCTGTCTTCATCACTGGTGCTTTCAAAGCTGAGAGATTTCTCTGGCTGGAGTCAGATATGGTGGATGAGGAAATCAAGAAAAGATGAGACCAGAGGGGAGGGCAGAGTGATTTGAAGTGCGAGGACTTGACTTGCTGTGTCCGACTCTAAAGATGGAGGCAATGAGCTGCGGACTGTGGGTGGCCTCTGGAGAATGACCCGGCAGACAGCCAGTGAAGAAGCCAGAACCTCAGCTGCATGGAATGGAATCCTGCCCACAACCTTAAAGAACGTGGGAGCAAACTCTTCTCCAGGGTCACCTAAAGGGCTGTGGCCCCGTGACCCTCACTTTTAGGCTGTGAAGTTCTAAGCTGAGCCACACTGACCCTAGATTTCCAACCACAGAGCTGTGAAACTGCACATGAGTTGCTTAAACAGCTGGATCTATGGGAATAGAAAACTAGCACACTCCTTAACCTCTCAGAGAGTGTTAGGGACAAGGCTGACATTCAAAATCGTTCACAGCCACTTAGGCACAGGAACCGAGTAATCTGGAGAGGCTACATCCTTGGCCCTGGTGTGGACTTCCCCAGGGCCCACCTCTGGGAATGTAGCTTTAGTTGTTGGGTTTGGGGAGGTTTGGGGTCCCCAGGGAGGCTGAGGAGAAAGGGAGGGTGTAGCTGGAGGTTAGGGTTGGTGCAAGTGGTTATTGCCACTCTGTACAAAGTATCTCTAGACGTTGGCAGCCAGAGTGTCCTGACAAGACCCCCATCATGGTTAGGCGCTCCTCTGTGATCTCCCAAAGCACTTCCTATTTATTATATCCAGTATTCTATGCATCCCAGTGTACTATGATGGCCGGTGTAACTCCTGGCGCTCCAGCAGAGGGGAAGCACTTTAAAGGCAAGAGCTGTGCCCTCTGTAATACGCACGTCCAGTCGGGAGAATGAGGCCTGCCTGTCCTCTGTGCCGTGATTGCAGGATTTGCAGGCATGGATGGGACTGGGTCTACAGACACACAAGGCAGGATTGCTGGGAGCAGAGGGCGGCCCGTCCTCACAGTCCTGACATGGCAGAAGCTGGGTGTTGCCACCAGGAAACCAACACAGCCCGCTGTGACCAGCTCCCTTCACAGACACAGTCCCCCACTGGAGGGCAGCTCCCAGCCTCCTGAGGGCTTCAGGGGGACAGGTGGCAGAGAGAGTTGTCCTGAGATCAGCCCAGGCTGCCAGTCCTCCTGGTGGACCTGGCTGTGCAGAGGCCTCTGAAGACCCCACAGCATGGCCACGAAGGAGCCGCCCTTAGCTGCCGAGGAGAGGGCCCAGGGCCTTGGGATGGCTGGAGAGAAGACGAAGACGTCAGCTGGCAGGTTTGGTTTAGAAACCTTGGCCTTTTCAAACAGCTGACTCTTAATCGCCTAAAATATTTATAGATAACAGACCTGGCAGAGGCTGCTTGATGGCAGTGACTGAAGAATGCCATCAAGCTTTTTATACTTGTTCCCTCCTTGTGTTTACTAAACTGAATATGCATCCATCCCCACAATAAACAATCGCTGAGAAACTGTGATGGGAAAGGAGGTCCTGTGGGTATAATGGTGGTCTCTAACCTTGACGTTCTCCATCTAATGGTGTGTGTGGAGGCTGTAACAAGTGAACACGGAGCAGTAGGAGAAGGGCTATAGTAAAGTTCGGGCTGCAGATGCACCAGCGAAAGACCCAGAGGAAGGGGAAGGGACCTCTGCAGGGAGTCTGGGTCACCACGGGCCCCGGCCCTGCACAGCCACCTTGTGTCTGTCTGCCGGCAATCCGTGCTGTGAGACACTGAGCGAAGCTGACACTTAGAGCTGAGCAGTGGGTACTTTTGAAAGGTTGTAAACAGGGGGCAGGAAACAGGCTGGGAGGACAGTGGTTGTGGGGCAGGATGGAGTGTAGGAGCCAAAAAGTCAGAATGCATCTGGACAGAATTGCTCCTTGGGAATATTGTTCTTACGACAAACTAACTCCTAAAGTCAACCCGGATCCCACCAAGGGATCCAGTTTAATTTACTTAATTACATCTGCTATGTTATGTGTAAAAACCCTGATGCTGAGAAAGAATGAAGGTGGGAGGAGAAGGGGACGACAGAGGATGAGATGGTTGGATGGCATTACTGACTCAATGGATATGAGTTTGGGTAAACTCCGGGAGTTGGTGATGGACAGGGAGGCCTGGCGTGCTGCAGTCCACGGGGTCGCAAAGAGTCGGACACGACTGAGCGACTGAACTGAACTGACTGATGTCATGTGTTGTCAGGTAGAACTTTAGTTCACGGTCACTTTTTTTTCTGGTCTCCTTACATGCATACTCAGTCACTTCAGTCTTGTCCAACTCTTTGTGACCCCATGGACTGTAGCCCACCAGGCTCCTCTGTCTGTAGCAAGAATACCTGAGTGGATTGCCATGCCCTCATCCAGGGAATCTTCCTGACCCAGGGATGGAACCCACGTCTCTTAAATCTCCTGCATTTGGAGGTGGCTTCTCTACCACTAGCGCCACCGGAAGTCCCCTTTTCTGGTCTGGGTGCTGCTCATTTCACAGCAAGGCCCTTCTGGAGGACATCCTGCAGAGATTGGACCTGACTCTCATGCACGACCCCGGGGAGGGAGCCTTGATTTATTGGCACTGTGGGGAAGATCTTTACCCTGAGGGTCCCACGCTATGGGCTGCACTTATGAGGGTGCAGGAGAGTTATCATCAAGGTGGTTTTAGGGCTGGGGAGATGGGAATAAAACCAGGGGTGAGTGAGAGTCGGGGAAGAGGGTGATAAACAACTTCTCAGAGTTTGCAGCGCAGACTGTCCCATTCATAACATGTTCAACGGAAGCCCGGAATGCTTTCAACAACTGGGGACACCTTATCTGCAGCCAGGATGCACAATTTCACTTCTAACAAAGCTCTGCATAGAAAGGGCTCTTATCTCTGAGTCCAGAATGAGGGTATTAGTGACAGCGCTGGCTTCTTTTTCAAGCCCTATTAGCACCAGGTAATAGGTTTCCCCAATGGTCTTAGCATTGGCTCAGCCACAGAGGGCTACTAAAAAAGACAATTTCTTTGGAAACAAGGTAGGTTTATACTGAGAAACATTACCTCATCATGGAGATGCTATTGATACATGTATTTCAGAAAAGTTGCTTCTGAAGAATTTCTGGGGAGTAAGTGAGATTTTTCCTGTGGACTTTCATTATGAAGGTGAGAGTAGTGTGATTTTGGACAAGGTTTCAGGTGGCCTTGCAGAAAACCTGTATGTGTTTCCGTGAGTATAGATATCTTTATGACTACCTAATGCTTTACTGCAGCAGTTTGAAACTTTGAAGATACATGCATCAGTTTCCAGGGTCCTCTGAAGTCTGTGAAACTGTATACAAGACTTCTGTGCATCTTTTGGGGGACAGGAGGGAATGGTTTTAACTAATGACAAAAATAAGTGCACAGATCACTTACACACACACTGTTAGAGAAGAGGTCTGATGTGGAGGGGTATGTGAGAGCCATTCTTGCTAAAAGGTTGGAGCAAAGAACAGGTACAAAAGCCCCAGTCTCCGAGGGTGCTCCTGAGATGTTCAAGACACAGCCAGAGGCCAGTGGGGCTGGACTAGAGTGAGGAGGAGACTCCGGAGATGAGGTGAGAGAGAGAGCTCATGGTGGGGCGGGGACTTGTCTGAACGAGCCTATAGCCATTCTAAGGATGGTCTCTGGTGCTTGAGTGAGATAGGAAGTGAAGAAAAGCTTCTGAATCTGGAAGTCCTTGACTGGATGAAAGGGATCAATGAAGGGAAGGACAGCAGTGGGGAGACTGGCCAGGAGGCTGTTGCCAGGGTCCAGGTGATGGAGATTTAAATCTGAGTAGAAGCAACAGGGTTGATAAATGTGGTTGTATTCGGGATAAACATCATACAGCTATGAGGATTGTTGATGTTTAGGTTATGAGTGGGAGGAATGGAATGTTTCCTGCCATATCAGTAAGCAAAGGATATCAGAGTCATCAGTGACTGCAGCCACCACAAGTAGTGAGCTGGTGAGCTTTGAGGGAACTCAGGAAAGAAAGAATAACTTCTCTCTAGCAGCCATCAAACTGCAGCCACTGACTAGGATGAGCCCTGAGGAAATTCAGGATGTGAAAACTCAGGATCCTGACACCAGATAGCTGAGGTGCACAGGAATGATTTCAGTGAGCCCAGACTCTTGCATCTTCCTATACACACCAGAGGAAATAAAGAGTCTCCTGACGAAAGTGAAAGAACAGAGTGAAAAAACTGGCTTAAATCAACATTAAGATCATGGCATCTGGTCCCATCACTTCATGCAAATGGATGGGGAAACAATGGACACAGTGACAGACTTTATTTTGGGGGGGCTCCAAAATCACTGCAGATGGTGACTGCAGCCATGAATTAAAAGACACTTGTTCCTTGGAAGAAAAGCTATGACCAATCTAGACAGCATTTTAAAAAGCAGAGACATTACTTTGCTAACAGAAGTCCTATAGTAAAAGCTATGTTTTTCCAGTAGTCATGTATGGATATGAGAACTGGACCACAAAGAAAGTTGAGCATCGAAGAACTGATGCTTTTGAACTGTGGAGAATACTCTTGAGAATCCCTTGGAGTGCAAGGAGATCCAATCAGTTCATCCTAAAGGAAATCAGTCCTGAATATTCATTGGAAGGACTGATGCTGAAGCTGAAGTTCCAGTACTTTGGCCACCTGATGAGAAGAACTGACTTACTGGAAAAGACCCTGAATGTTGGGAAAGATTGAAGGCAGGAGGAGAAGGGGACAACAGATGATGAGATAGTTGGATGGCATCACTGACTCTATGGGCATGAATTTGAGTAAGCTCCAGGAGTTGCTGATGGACAGGGAAGCCTGGCGTGCTGCAGTCCATGGGGTCACAAAGAATCAGACACGACTGAGCGGCTGAACTGAACTGAACTGATACTTAGAAAAGCACTAAATTCGTCAAGTTGAGATATCTGGTTTTCCTTTAATTAACAAGAATCTTGTGGTGTTCAGACTACCTGCCTTTTGTTGCAAAACTTGGCTCCCCTGACCCCTGCTGTAGTTTCTCAGAGCTCTCTGAAGCACTATCTCTAGGGCTGCAGTCCTCATTTTGCCCCCAAATAAAACTGAACTCACAACTCTCACATTGTGTAATTTTTTTTTAAGTCAACAAGTGTCATAGAAAGAAAGGAACCAAAGCAGACTCATTAATGTCCTTTCACTTAGAAGTCCTGAACCTCACTGTCTTTGTGTGGGCACCATGTGCTCCTCGCTCCAGGCAGGATGAATTCCACACCCTTGGCTTGCCCTGAGAACCTCTTCAGACCATGAGCAGATTCTATCAGAACAGTGAGCGCCCACACCACTATTTACTAAAGGCAGGACCAGAAGGAGATGGGGAAGATCGAGGAGAGGAATGTAACTCAACTTTTTTTTCCAGATTGAAACCGATCCTTTCTAAACATCATTTATAGAGTCCTTCTTTTCTCACAGACGATCACATACTAAAACTTATGGAATCTATCTGGACTCTATCTTGGGAACTAGCCTATTTTCCATTCCTGTGCTAGTATCACACTCTTTTTAAATATTATGGAAAAACATTTCAACTTGATTTTGTTGAAATATGTTTTTGAACTGACAAAGCTAATTATATTCATTTTGGTTCTCTCCATGCAACGTATATAAAAAAGTTTACTCTTGTTACATCACTGCCAAAACTCTTTCTAATAAGTCAATGCATTTTTTGAAAATGGAATCTTTCAAAGAAATCACTGATATTTGGGCTTGGGCCATTTATTCCTATATTCAAAGACAGAATCACAAATGGTGTACAAGGAAATCTTTCCCAGTGTGTCCCGGACACAGGGCATCTGGAGTCTGTAAAGGTGCCCTCAGAGCACGACTAAGACTTTAACTCCAATGGGAGGTCTTGGAATCCCAAAGTTATATGTGATTTCCTCAATGGACAAAACCTAAAATTGTCTCCCTGACCGTTTATGTTTTATTGATGACTTTTAAATACAAACCAACTGCCACATATATAGCACTTTTCTTAAACTTGAAGGTGATTTGAAAAATCAAGTGTGTGTGTGTGTGTGTGTGTGTGTGTGTGTGTGTATACATGTATGGACACATATATAAATTTCGACTGGATCAGTAGACATGTCTTATGTCCTTAGATCAACACCACTTGAAGTTTCGTCTTAGCTCAGTCAGTAAAGAATCTGCCTGCAAGGCAGGAGACCCAGGTTCCATCCCTGGGTCAGGAAGATCCCCTGGAGAAGGAAATGGTAACCCACTCTGGTATTTTTGCATGGGAAATCCCATGGACAGAGGAGACTGGTGGGCTACAGTGTGTGGAGTCATAAGAGTCAGACGCGATTTAGCAACTAAACCACCCTCATCTTACTTTTCGGTGGACAACGGGAAAACATGAGGGACGATCACCAGAAGGTGCTGACCCTCTCTGTGAAGGCTCTAAAGCCCTGGCTTAGGCTAAAGTGATGTTGAAGAGAGGGCTAAGTTTATGAGGACGATGACCCTGTTTTCCTACCTGACCATGAATATTACTGTTTTTACCTGTTGTCCTAGCACTAAGATTTATAGAGACTCTTCATTCTCTGGAGCCCTATTCTAGATAATAAATAATGTGGCCACCCCAGACACAAGGTCAGTGATCATGTTGATGCCCACTCAAGCCTGTGACTTCTCTAGGTGAGGGAGGTGTCTTTGCTCTTAGGATCAGATGTGTTTGAGGATTTACAGGTGAAGCTGGACACATGCAGGGGAAAACGCAGATGCTGAGGCTGCAAACCCATCATTCTTGCTAAGGAGGGATGTGCGTTTTCAAAGGAGCTGTTTGGAGAGGGTAGGATTGTTGGGTTGGAGACATTTGTCTTCGTGGAAACCTGCATTTGCATGGGTTTTACAGAGTGTCATGGGCACAGAAATTTTAAAATAGAGGGTACAGAAATTTTCTGTGACAGGCAGCTGTGGTAAAGTGGAAAAGCACCATATTTGAATGGTAGGATGGTCATCTATGCACTATGCAACTTTAGGGATGTCATGAAGCCTTTTTTTGACTCTAAAATGGGAAGAATAATGCCCGTCTCTCAGGATTGTTGAGAGTTTCTCAGGTGGCTCAGTGGTGAAGAATCCACCTGCCAAATCTGAGGCAGGTTTGGACCCTAGGTCAGATATAGGAAATATGTATTGTCTTGTTTCAGCAAAATAGAATACTGATCACTCATGCTAGACACACTTAGGTGAGGACTAGGACCTTCAACTCCGCTGAGAAAAGTAATCAGACGGTTGATGGGGACCTTATGCTGTTCATTTCCTGAATGTGGGGGGAACAAAGGTTGGAACCACCGCTCATGAAACTCTTTCCTCTTGAAGAGCATCTAAAAATATTGCTAAGAAAGGTGTGAGAGTGGCATGTATATTTCTCCAAATATTTTCTTCTGCAATTATTAAAGCCTCTGTGTTTCTCTTTCAGTCTCCTTATTGACGCCAGCATTCCTGAAATTCCACTGTTGAATCAGCTCTGGCCTCTGACAACAGACCGTGCTTCCTCCCTCTGCTTGAGCTTATCCTGGACCATGGTCCTTGTCCTGAATTAGGTACCAGCTGTCTCCTGCTTCATTGGTACATTCTCCAGTTATGGCTGAGGTTCTGCTGGGCTTTGATGGTCCCATGGCTGCTCCCTCTCAGGCATGACTTGGACCTGGGTACTGGCCTGACACAGGACGTTTTCCTTTTGCCCCTTTGTTTTGAGTACAGCATCCAACTCAGCACGTGAATATCACCCCTTGCATTCCCATCTCAGGTCTGTGTGAATTTCAGACACATTCACGGGGCACCACTGGGCTGCGAGCCACACACCTGCCTCCCTTACCTGAGATGCCATCCTTCGTCCTGACACACACTTCCATTTTTGTCCCAGGAGACCTCAGTGATCCCAACTGTGGGGTCTAACCTGAACAAACACATTCTGTGTTGGGACGAGCCCGGCCCCTCCGCCTCCCCTGCTTGGTGTCTGTCCCGCAGGTTTACCGTGCACATCACGGGACGCCTATCCCAGCCCTTATGCTGGCTCCTGGGTCAGGGTCCTGCTTGACTATCCTGTGTCCTTCCCAGCTTATGTGGCTCTCTGACTAACAGATGCCTGTAGCTGTCCTCCCTTGCTAACCTTCTCTCACATCTGCCCAAACTTAAACAGGCTCTGTGCACTGGTCACTATAGGAGGCGGATGTGGGCTTCCAGCCAACAGGACTATGTGCTATGCACACATTAGGGCTTCAGGTCACACATGCTGAGGCTTAGCTCAGCCCAGGTAGGAATTTATTGACACACACAGGACTGCAGCTCCTTCACATTCCAAGTATGAAACCAGCTCTTCATGTATTATTGAGTGTACATGTTTTCACCTCTGTCTTCCCAGTTGGACATATCTTTTAACCATGTGAGTCATTGTCTAATGACTGTGAGTCTGTTTATTTGAAGTATATGGACAATTTTAGGTGTGAATGTTTAGAGGGTTGGTTCATCTTTCTCATAGGGGTGTATATGATTATTAAAAATGATGGATTATTCTGCATTCATCTTAAATAATTTAGACCAGCTCTTGCAATAGTGCTAACAGTAGGCCAGCTGACTTTCAAAATGATGCTAGAATTTCTTAATTAACTTTTTACTTTAAATTGTAGTTCACTACTTTCTGTACCAAAAGAAAAGAAAAAAATCTGAGAAGAGTATTTTGAGTAGCAATACCTCTTAGGCATTATTTCACTTATATTCTAAATCAAGTCTACAACTGAAAGATAAAAATCTTTTGCATATATGTTAAAGAAGCTGTTTTGAAGCTGTCAAACCAAGAATTTATAATGAATGCACAAATTCCACTTGATTTTCCTAAATAAGACAGGTTTTATATCGAATACACTCTTCAGAGAGGGCAAAAGTCACAGCACGTTTTGGATAGATAAAAAGGCTAAGTGTTAGGCTTAAAAGGAAGAGTAGATATTTTTAAAGAAACCACTTACTGAGAAGGAGAAATCAAAAGCAAAAGTTTCAGTTTTAAATAAAAGTGAAGAGATCTATAGGTTACATTTTAAAGACAAGATTTCCCATTTACTGTATCTGAGGCTAAGAGTAAGTTAAGCTTTAGATACAAGGGTGAAAAGAAGTGAATCTTTTATTCAGAAGCAACTGAGCACAAGAATGTGTATTGTGCTGAAGATAAGGGATCGTGGGTCTAATTCAGCCTTTCCCAGAACTTTAATAATCGTAATGTCGGCACTAACTATACTCCTATTAGATACCAGTCAGTGTTGCTGGTCATTTAATTCTTATGCTATTAGCTCCATTTTATAGAGGAAGTAACTGAAGCTTAGAGAGGAACACTGTTACATAGTGATGAGATCTGATGAGTCGTCTCTAAATTTCATTCTACCATGTATTTTTCCAGTATCTATTTCAGAAACAATATGAAACTGACTCCCAACACCGCCCCCCAACTTTCCCCAACCCGCTAGTCCCACTTTCAGTATTTTATAACATATATGTGCAGGGCTGTTTGATATGACTCAGGGACACCAAGTGATGAAAAAAAAAATCCCTGACACATCTTTTAAAAATCAGATGCTCCTACTGGAGTATAATTATTTAATCAGTATTTATTACATTCTTATTATGGGTCAGGTTTGAGTTGAACAGAGACCAAAACCAGATATTGTCCACACCTTTATGGAACTCCTATGGAATGAAAGATACTAATTAAATGTTTACACTAACAGATGCATAATACAGACAAATAAAATGACTGGGATTCGGGGGGAGCATAGAAAACAGACATCACTGCTCAGAAGAAGTGGTTTTGAGCTCAAATTCTTAGGTGATAGCTACATGAAGAATAATGTGCTCAGTTGCTCAGTCATGTCTGATACTTTGGAACCCATGGATGGTAGTCCACCAGGCTTCTCTGACCTTGGGATTTTCCAGGCAAGGATTCGGGAGTGTGTAGCCATTTCCTTCTCTAGGGGTCTTCCCAACTAAGAACTGAACCTACCTCTCTTGCATCGTCTTCACTGGCCACAGATTGTTTACCCCTTTGCCACCTGGGAAACCCTCGACATAGGGCCTGTTATCCAAAATTCAGAGACTTAGGATCTAGTTTGTGCAGAGGTGACAATAGCCAAGTTTGAACCACCTGTTAATGATACCCCATGGCAGGAAGAACATCACACTGAGGGGCGCACACGTCCATTCTAATTATTCCTGTAGACTTTCTGGTACAGAAACTGCTTCTTAGCCTATGATGCGAAGATCCCTCGGTGCAGATAGGAAGTGCTTATGCTAATGGAGTTCTGGATTGTTACTGGAAATTATTAAATGGAGACGTTAGCAATGCCCCTGGTGGATGAGGAGGTGAGAAGGTTAAAGGCAGAGATGAACATTCCTGTGACTGCATGGGGCTGGACTGGGGCTCCAAGTTCAAAGGAAGAAAACAAATTTCATTTCTTGCCAATTCCATTTTAAAGAGTATCAATTTTTTACAGTTAAATTTAACTGAGAAACATAGAAAATTATAGAGGAACGGTATTCCTTGCTCATTTCAGTTCAGTTCAGTACAGTTCAGTTCAGTTGCTCAGTCATGTCCAGCTCTTTGCCATCCCATAAATCACAGCACGCCAGGCCTCCCTGTCCATCACCATCTCCTGGAGTTCACTCAGACTCACATTCATTGAGTCGGTGATCCCATCCAGCCATCTCATCCTCTGTCGTCCCCTTTTCCTCTTGCCCCCAGTCCCTCTCAGCATCAGAGTCTTTTCCAATGAGTCAGCTCTTTGCATGAGGTGGCCAAAGTACTGGAGTTTCAGCTTTAGCATTATTCCTTCCAAAGAACTCCCAGGGCTGATCTCCTTTAGAATGGACTGGTTGGATCTCCTTGCAGTCCAAGGGACTCTCAAGAGTCTTCTCCAACACCACAGTTCAAAAGCATGATTTCTTCGGTGCTCAGCTTTCTTCACAGTCCAACTCTCACATCCATACATGACCACTGGAAAAACCATAGCCTTGACTAGATGGACCTTTGTTGGCAAAGTAATGTCTCTGCTTTTGAATATGATATCTAGGTTGGTCATAACTTTCCTTTCAAGGAGTAAGCGTCTTTAATTTCATGGCTGCAATCACCATCTGCAGTGATTTTGGAACCCCCAAAAATAAAGTCTGACACTGTTTCCACTGTTTCCCCATCTATTTCCCATGAAGTGATGGGACCAGATGCCATGATCTTTGTTTTCTGAATGTTGAGCTTTAAGCCAACTTTTTAACTCTCCTCTTTCAATTTCATTAAGAGGCTTGCTCATTTACTAACCCTAAATAAGAAAATCACCTTAAAATTTAGTATTTTATGAAAAGGTAGTTTAAGAAATGTCAACAAAGAATACAATATAGAATAGAAAAGTCACAAAAAAAACTTCTAATATGAAATCTATATATTTAACCAGTAAACTAATAAAAAGAAGAAAAAAATAAGGCTTACAGGAATATGGGGCTTATGGTCTGAGGAGAATAAACTAATTGCAAGAAATGTTATGTGTGTGTGAGTATCTTGTTTTAATATTTTTGAAAAACTATAAATTGGTTTTCTAAGATAATATAGCTTTGAGAAGGCAATTAATCTGAATAGACCAATAAAAATGGAAGGAATTTTTAAAAGGTTGAAAAACATCTAAAAATCTAGTGGGTTGAATCGTGGTCCATTCCTTGTTCTTGAAAAATGGAAATGTGACCTTGTTTGGAAGAAGGGTCTTTAAAAATGGAAAGCAGTTAAGGATCTTGAGGTGGAATCATCCTGGATTACCTGGGTTGTCCCTAAAGCCAATGGCAGGCATCCTTTTAAGAACCGCACAGAAGACACACAGACCCAAGAGAAAGAGGCCACGTGACCACAGAGGCAGAAATTGGAGCAATGTGGCCAAGGGGAGCTGGAGGACATAAAGGAAGAGAATTTTCCCTAAAGACGTTGGAGGAAGTAGAGTCCTGACAACACCATCTGGCCTTGAGAATGTGAGAGAATAAATTTCTGTCGCTTTAGACAACTCAGCTTGTGCTAAGATTGTACTATAATAATACCCCAAACTCTTCCTAGAATATCAATAGATGGATACTTGTTTATTGTGATCAACAGTATCTATTTGTCAGTGCAAGGGAGTGCATCTTAAGAGGGATAGAGCACGGTAAGGGGTTTTACTGCCAAATCTTCTTAGCCATTTACCACTCGTCAAGTTTGTTACTAAATAAACCTCAGTTTCTGGAATGTGGGTAACAAAATCTCGTATAAATTAGACATGCTATTATTATACAGGTACACAGTGTATATTCAAAGGTACATGTATAGGTTAGACAGAATGTATTAAGGTGATTACTACAATGCCTGACCCACAATAAGCCTAGTAAAGTAGCAGCTCTCACATACACACAAATACACACAGAGTTATGGGCCCTGGGCTGTGTTGCTTGGTGTCTGGCAGCTTATTTCATCAAATAGTTCAGTAAGGCAGACACTACTGTAACAGAAATAGAGCTAACTGATCAACTGAAAAGATTATACTAAAGTGATTTTTTTTTTCTTTCTATGATTCAAAGAGAATTAATATCAAAGAAAAGAAGAGTAAGATTACAAAACTATTCAGAAAGCTGAAGGGCCTTTGTATCAGCCACAAATAAAAGCACATTTTCCCAAATACTGTCTCTAAATGCTGGGAACACCCACAGCATAGAGGCAGCGCCCACACTCTGGCTGTCCCTGAGCAGACCTGTGTGTGACTTGGTGTCATACAGGAAGGTGAGCTTTTCAAATTCTTGGTGCGTGCACTGGAGCGGTACTTTCCTCTGCGGTGTAGGCAAATAAAGGGAAATATAACATTTATGATAAAGTGTGGGCACATCAGTTGAACACACATTAGTACCTATATCCAGGAACACTGAGAGGTCTCAGACGTTCACACATGGGTCTCTGTTTTTGCCTTCCTGGAGTCATTCACTCACTTGAACCGGCTGCATTTCTTTCTAGCCTCACGACATTTGCACTTGCCAGTTTTCCCTGCTTGAAACAGTCCCCCTCGCCTCACAGGTGACATGCCTGATCTCTCGTCATTCTTGCCTGGTCAACTGATAGCTTAACTGCAGGGGCGTCTCCCACAACTCATGCTCGAAGTGATTTCCTTTCTCAGTGATTTCCATCTCTTCTTGTTCTTTCTTTTGAGTCTTAGCACAGCTTCATTCCTTTTATTTATTGTGTGATTCCTTGTTAGAGTTTGCTGCCCTCACAGGGAGGTTCAGCACAGGCAACAGTGATGAAATCTGGCATGTCCACCTACGTAGAGCCTACAGGGAACTTATACATGCTTATAAGGCCACCGAGTTTGCCACTGGACGTTCATGGAGTTACTCTTTCAGTTTTTGAAAACATTAAATGGAAATGACAAAACTCAGATTTTATTAAACATTTGTTATACCGCTTCTCAGAAATAGCTCATGATAAAGCAACACAGACTGAAAAAAAAAACAAAACACAGAATGACTCGTAGTTGGTTCTCATGATTTGTAATAATTACAATCTACAAAGTTGTCTCCAAGGCTGAATTAGTGAACGCGGGGCCACTGCTCCTGGGGAAAATGCAGGATTAGGGTCCTAAAAATCTCTGGGCACATTTTTGTTAGCTGGTCAGTATATAATGTTATTGTGCGTGTGCTTCTGTTTAAATAAACCTTGAAAAGAAAGTGAAAGTGTTAGTTGCTCAGTCCTGTCCGACTAAGCAACCCCATGGACTGTAGCCCACCAGGCTCCTCTGTCCATCGAACTGTTCAGGAAGAATACTGGAGTGTCCTCCCATTTCCTTCTCTAGGGGAACTTCCTGACCGAGGGATGGAACCCATGTCCCCTGCATTACAGGCAGCTCCTTTACCCTCGGAGCCACCAGGGAAGCCCATAAGAAGCCTTATTTGATGCAAGTTTTTTATTCATTAACATTTAACTAAACAGCACCTTCCCTCACAGTGGATTGAAGCTGACCTAATACGCTTGTTTTCTCCATAAAGCACGTCACGGTTGTCCTGCAGTCAGGAACACCAGATAGCACTTTGGTGTTGCTGTGGACCACGTTAGGCGGCACACTCATCAACAAAAAGCACAGAAATGTGAAAAACATGTCATAAAATAGACCATGAAAAGGGCTCTTGTTTACAGCGTGAGAGCTGAGACAAGAAAGCAGAGGCTTGCTGTACTTGACTTCAGAGGGGAACGTCATGTTCCCCTTCAGAGCCTTCCACACGCCCTCAAACAACCATGAGAACACCAGGGGCACTGGGCTACAAATGCACTTCAGCTACCAGGCGAGTTCACAAATACAGTCTGTGAATAATGAGGCTCCGATACATATTTCCTTCTGGCTAAAAATGTATCATCTTAGAATGACAAGAGTATTTTTTTTTTTTTTTTTTTTTTTGCTGACAAGACCACTGATAGTAGATAACATAGGAATTTCTGGAGTTTTAATGTCCAGTCAATGAGTTTTGGGGCATGTTCTACACTGGAAAATGTTTGCCACAACCAGGCTTGTAGAAGAGAACTGATATTTGCAGTCTGGACTGAGGTTTAACAGTCCTTTGGTCCTGGTTAATCTCATCCTACTGTAACCCATTTCTTCCATAGAAATGGATTTGAAAAATATTCGACCAGACACTTCATGATTAATTTTAGAAAACTTAAGGATTTAAAGAATTGAACGTTATGCAGCATAGTGTCAGAGGGATAAAGAGGGCTTGGGCCTCTTTAAAATGTAAAACATAAAAAGATATAAGATTTACATTTTTACTTCAATTTATCATTGAATGGCTTTGTGATCATGGGCAAATTCTAAGCTCTGTGAAACTGCAGATTTATTTATTTTCAAAATTGGGATAATACTGTCACTTCCTTCAAAAGATGTTTTAATTATCAAAGAGATCATGGAAATACTCTGGATGTAATAAAATAAAGTATAAATATGCATATACTTATATATACTTGTGAGTTTGTGTGTGTGTGTGTGTGCTCAGTCATGTAAAACTCTTTGCCACCCTATGGACTCTAGCCCACCAGACTCCTCTGTCCATGGGATTCTCCAGGCAAGAATACTGGAGGGGGTTGTTGTTTCTTCCCCAGGAGATCTTCCCCACTCAGGGATTGAATCTGCGTCTCTTGTGTAGTCAGGGGTGTTCTTCTCCACTGAGCTGTCTGGGAAGCCCACTTATGAGTGTCTGTCAGTATAAAACGTAATGTTGATTCATCTGCCATCTCCTACCTCAAAGTGGTCTCCTTCCTCCCATTCTCGGTTCCCTTAAAATATGTGCATGTATGATATCTATTTTAATGAATTATACATATTTATGCATTAGATACCTAAGACAGATATTTATTTGTTATATACATATATATCTACATGTCCTCCGTCTATGTATGAGAGACTAACGGCCGTTGGGAAGTAAGGTCTGGTTGAGGTGTGGGTGGGGGCAGGTGCAGCATGCAGGCATATGGGACGAGAGGATCTCGCGTGGGAGGACAGGGAGGAAGTGGGCTGGGTGTGACTTTAGCATGAGATGTTGGTGTCTTCTTGCTTTTGGTGAAGGGATGCAGGATCTCAAGCTTAAAGTTTAGTGCATTTTTAGCTGAATCTGATGCACAGTGCGCTGTCAGAGGTGGCCCAAGTTTCACCCTCACGTTCTGCCCAGGAGACCGCTGAGGTCCCCGGCAGCAGGTGGGGCCAAGCTTGCAGAGCAGGACCTTCCCACCACGTGTTCTCTGCACAGGTGGCTGGTCCCCCAGCTGCCCACAGATCCTCTTAGGGAAACAGCACTCTGAGATGCAAACCTACCTCCTGAAAGCAACGAGGCCCCAGAGAAGAAGGGGCTCTGCACGCACTTCAAATACATCCCGAGAAGGCCTGGGCCCCCCTGTGCTTTCTTTCTTGGTGGTTCTGAAGCAGATGGAGGTGGGGGGAGACTGAAACCAGAGACACGGGCTCTGCAAGCTCAGGTCAGCCCTGAAAGAGAAAATCTTGTCACCACCAGCATCTCATGCCCCCAGCTGGTGAAGAGGCCTCCAGAGAGCAGAAAGGATGAGATGGGGGCTCAAAGAGAGACAGAAGTGGAAAATGCAACCAGAAGCCCGCCTGCACTGCAGACACGGCTGGCCTGGCCTCACTGAGGTCGCAGACAGTCCTTCCTCCTACTCTGGACAGGCCAAAGTGGACTCAGCTTTGTTTTCCAGAAGCAGGCCCTGCCCTCATGCAGTGCCCCATCCTGAGACTCAGAGCCCCTGAGAGACTCTCAGGTTGTCATCCTCACTTGCTCCTCACGGGTGATCAATAGGTCTTATAGAAAGAACACATATTTTAGTCCATCTGTAGCTAAATAACTAAGAAAAGCACTGAAAATTCTGGTCAGCAGTTGGTACGCCTGTAAAATTGACTTAATAGAGGCTGACTTAAGGTAGTATCTGTGGAGTGAAGAGAAGGATAAAGATCTGAGTGATTTAAACAAAATAGAACTAACTAGCCTTAGTTAGGAGATGGGGTGAGAGAACACATTAGATTTTACCCACTTAGTCTGATGAGCCTGCAGGGCCTCCTAAGAGGAGGAATTCAGTAGAAAACTTGAAGCAGAGGTTGAGATTTCAAAAGCAGTCTGTGTTCTGATACGGGCTTCCCAGGTGGCACTAGTGGTAAAGAACCGCCTGCTAATGCAGGGGACAGAAGAGACGTGGGTCCTACCCCTGAGTCGTGAAGATGCTTTGGAGAAGGAAATGGCAAGCCACTCCAGTATTCTTGCCTGGGGAATCCCACGGACAGAGGAGCCTGGTGGGCTACCATGCATGGTGTCGCAGAGTCGGACTCATCTGAATTGACTTAGGATCCACTTCTTCTCTGATATAGACTTTACTTTTTAAAAATAATTTCACATTGAACATTGGTTGTTTATTTTGGCTGCATGGGCTGTTGGCGCTTAGTTCTCCATCCAAGGGTTGAACCTGTACCCTAAGCAATGAAATCACCGAGTCCTAACCACTGAACCACCAGGAAATTCTCTGATATCGATTCTAGAGGCAACAGCAAATTCACATTAATTGAAAGCTTAAGAGAGAAAGGAGAGACTGAGGAGAAAAGTATTGCTAGGGAGGGGTACTTACCTGCTGTGTTATACAGTAGATGTGACTGCCTCCCGCACACAATGCCCTGACAGCTGGGAATGAAATCTTTTTGAATTGTCTATATCTCAATACACATTTTAATAATAATCTGCTCAGTTTGTTTAATCATTTACTCAAAAATATATTTATAGCATGACTAAGCTGTACCAGACTCTGATTCTCTCTCTAGAAACATAGAAGTGAAATTGTATTTTTGAAGAAACTAATTCATAAAATAAGCAGGGTGACCATATACAGCCTTGACATACTCCTTTTCCTATTTGGAACCAGTCTGTTGTTCCATGCCCAGTTCTAACTGTTGTTAAAAGGAGTACATCAAGGCTGTATATTGTCACCCTGCTTATTTAACTTATATGCAGAATACATCATGAGAAATGCTGGACTGGAAGAAACACAAGCTGGAATCAAGATTGCCAGAAGAAATATCAATAACCTCAGATATGCAGATGATACCACCCTTATGGCAGAAAGTGAAGAGGAGCTAAGAAGCCTCTTGATGAAAGTGAAAGAGGAGAGTGAA
Source organism: Capricornis sumatraensis (assembly GCF_032405125.1). NCBI lineage: Eukaryota > Metazoa > Chordata > Mammalia > Artiodactyla > Bovidae > Capricornis > Capricornis sumatraensis. Next base: position 17,457,146 of record NC_091069.1, on the reverse strand, counting down.
AAAGCTGGCTTAAAGCTCAACATTCAGAAAATGAAGATTGTGGCATCTGGTCCTATCACTTCATGGCAAATAGATGGGGAAACAGTGCAAACAGTGTCAGACTTTATTTTTTGGGCTCCAAAATCACTGCAGATGGTGACTGCAGCCATGAAATTAAAAGACGCTTACTCCTTGGAAGAAAAGTTATGACCAACCTAGATAGCATATTGAAAAGCAGAGACATTACTTTGCCAACAAAGGTCCGTCTAGTCAAGGCTATGGTTTTTCCAGTGGTCATGTATGGATATGAGAGTTGGACTGTGAAGAAAGCTGAGTGCCGAAGAACTGATGCTTTTGAACTGTGGTGTTGGAGAAGACTCTTGAGAGTCCCTTGGACTGCAAGGAGATCCAACCAGTCCATTCTAAAGGAGATCAGCCCTGGGAGTTCTTTGGAAGGAATGATGCTAATGCTGAAACTCCAATATTTTGGCCACCTCATGCGAAGAGTTGACTCATTGGAAAAGGCCCTGATGCTGGGAGGGATTGGGAGCAGGAGAAGAAGGGGACGACAGAGGATGAGATGGCTGGATGGCATCACTGGCTCGATCGACGTGAGTCTGAGTGAACTCTGGGAGATGGTGATGGACAGGGAGGTCTGGTGTGCTGCAATTCATGGGGTCTGAAAGAATCAGACACGACTGAGCTACTGAAATGAACTGAGCTGAAGTGAATTTACAAAAGAATGAGTAAATGAATGAATGGATTGTGCATGGAGTTTTTAGATTCTGTTGATTAAATAAAAGAATTCTACTTTGGTAGGACCACCCCAAGGTGCTGCTGGATCAGTGGCAAAAGCTGTTGACCAGTAACTCTGCATGAAAGTTTCTCTCGAAAGTCACAGAGCCAGAGTCTAACTTTCAGGTCACAGCTGCAGTGGAGAGAAAGAGACCAAGTTCACGAGTTGCATTTGGGCGTGTTCTCCTAGGGCTGCTTCTGGACCTTTCTACTCAAGTCTGCACTGATTATGCAGCTCTCTGAAGGAAAACACAACCTGTGTTTAGTCTTTGTTTGCTCTTTCCTCTGTCTGAAGAGCCTTTCAATCTTTGCTTTATTGTTTTCTTTCATAATCTCTTTATGTTCAACCCCTTAGTTCAGTTTGCAGATGTGGCTGGAATCTGCTTGTCTCAGACTGCCATTGACTGGCTGTAGTAGCCATCAAGGATGCTGGCTACAAGTTTCCAACGGCTTCTGCTTGGTGGAGGGCAGGGTTGGTACTGGTCATATGTAAAGACAGGATAGAGGTCAAGTCATGGGCAGTCAGCACACATTGCTGACCTGACCCCATGGGAAAGTTTGTAAGGGTTGGTTCTGGGGGATCTAAGGGACAAAAGTCTGTGTTCCATTGCCTCCATCTCTTTTATTTTTCATGGGGGGATCTTGGCTCTGCCAGCCTCCCTCCCTCTTGTCCAATGCCCTCCTCCACAAAGACCCTCTACGTGGAAAAGTGGCTAATTTGCTGTCTTCTGGTTAGGTCTGTGCTTGGAGCGATGGCAGACTGGGGAGCAGGTTTGATCTGTGGTTCAGAGCTCCAGCTTTCCTCTTCTGATGGACTGCTTCCCAGATTCTGGGCTCACTTCGTGACCCACACAACTCTATTAGTCATTCCCTTGCAATAAATACTTTAAGGTAAATAACCCAATGGTTCTGTGTCTCAAGTTGAACCTTGGCTTATATGAAAACCAAGCTCAAGCATATCTGCCTTACTAATCAATGAATATATAATCTTATCTATTATACAAAAGATTTTCAGGAAGAATCACAAAACAAAATAACAAATCCTTCTCTATGCTGTATAAACAGACATATCTAAAACAAAAATAATTGAGGAAGGTTGAAATTAAATCAATAGACATAGCATAATGGCACATGCAAGACTTAAGTAAGCAGTGACCTTAATGTCAGACAAGATGGAATTCACTCCATAAACATAAAATGACCTAAAGATACTATTTTATAATGCTGAACTCCACAGTGGATAAATACTAGAATCTAAATACTTGAGGGCAGGAATTTTAGTTACTTTCATTTATTGCTATATCCAAGGTCAAGGCCTGACAGTTTGTAGGTTTCAATAAATACCTTATGAATAACGATATGAAATGTTGTGAGAATTCATGCACAAAATAACATATCAGTGACATTTTAAAGAAGAAATTATGAGATACATGCTGAAATAGAAACATAATAGGAGTAAAATATATTAACTCCTGTCTCTGCTTTATCTCTCTCCAGCCATTAATCAAGTGAATAAAAAATAAGTATGACTATTTCCTTTGCCTGGTCTCCTAAGAAAAAACATAGTAAAGCATGGATTAAAATGCTGACAGAGTCTCAAGCCCAAGGCTATGAAACTGAGGAAAAAAGGAGGGAGTCAAAGGGAGGTTTGGGGCAGTACAATAGGCCATGGTTCAGGGCCGGCCTCTCAGGGGTTTCAGCAGTTGTGTTCTTTCAGTGTAGGATGTTTCTTGGCTCAATTTTTCAAGGAGAAATTACACCTCAGAAAGTTCCTGTAAGGCAAGAAAAGAGAGGAATCTCTCTGTCAGACTTCAAGTGGTCAGAATTCACCTACAGGAGCCCAGTCACCTGGCTTCCCGGGTTACATCATCCAGGGAGTCAAGGGCCATCCAGGGAGGCAGGCACCACCTGCAGAACCTTTCATCCTGAGCACTTCACTTCATCAAGGCTGCTGCTGCTGTTGCTGCCGCCGCTGCTGCTGCTGCTAGGTCGATTCAGTCGTGTCCAACTCTGTGCGACCCCATAGACGGCAGCCCATCAGGCTCCCCCGTCCCTGGGATTCTCCAGGCAAGAACACTGGAGTGGGTTGCCATTTCCTTCTCCAGTGCCTGAAAGTGAAAAGTGAAAGTGAAGTTGCTCAGTTGTGTCCCACTTCTAGTGACCCCATGGACTGCAGCCTACCAGGCTCCTCCGCCCATGAGATTTTTCAGGCAAGATACTGGAGTGGGGTGCCATTGCCTTCTCCGTCATCAAGGCTACTGCCCATCATACATGCACTGCGTTTCACCCCGTCAAGGCACTCCCTTCAGCTCTGTTTGTGAGGACAAGCACTAATCTGAACAGAGCACTGAGAAGAGGGAAAGGAGATGGTTGACGGAACTGAAAAAACCCACCCACCATTTAGCCCAATATGACTAAAGAAGACTTCACAGACAGAGTGAATTTGACTCCTGTAGATCAATCTCTGCTCTCTTATGGAGGCTTTCCAGGATTCATAACAAGTAGTCATATATTAGGTCAAAATAAAACTCAATGCATTTCAAAATGAATAATAGTAAAAGACAACATCTTTAACTACAATGCATTAAAGTTATTAAAATAATAACTAGGAAAAATATCTTTAAATTTGAAAAATATCTTCAACATATTTCTTTTTTTATTTTTTTGATTTTAATTGGTAGATAATTACTTTACAAAACTGTGATGGTTTTTCCCATACATCAGCATGCATTGGCCATGGGTATATATATATTTTTCCTCCTCCTGAACCCCCACTTCCCACCTCCCTTCCTACCCCTTCCCTCCAGGTTGTTACAGAGCAATGACTTCAATGTATTTCTGATGAAAATAATTAAAGAGAGATCAATGATCTATTGATCATTGATTTAAACATATGATCAAAGATTTACATATAAAAAATGAAAAAGAATTTAAAAAGTAAAAGCACAAACATACTAAAAGAAGCACAGGGACATGACATTATAGCTTTGTACGGGAACATGGGTTTCCCCGGTTTGCTCAACTGATAAAGAACCCGCCTGCCAATGCAGGAGGCGTAAGAGAAGTGGGTTCGATCCCTGGGTCTGGAAGATCCCCTGAAGAAGGAACTTGCAATATACTCCAGTATTCTTGCCTGGAAAATTCCATGGACAGAGGAGCTTGGTGGGCTATAGTCCATGGGGTTGCAAAGAGTCAGATATGACCAAGAGCACACACACACACACACGCATTCAGAAAGACCATTGTAATATAGCTCACAATTAAAAACTCACATAGGAAGATAATGATAAAGTTGACTAAACAAAACATAAACTACAAAAAACCCTTGTGTATAAAAATAATCATATAAGCAAAATCATAAGCAAGCAAACTGTATTTATAGGTCCTATCTCAAAAAGGACTGAGATCCATCATACCTAAAGAACTCAAGAAAATTTTTAATGAAATGGCAAACAAAACAATGGAAACTTGAGTGAAAAATAGTTGAAGAAATGCACAAGAGAAGAAATGCAAATGGCTCTTACCCGTAGGAAAAGATGTTCATCTCTCACAGTAAGAAAAGAGTGATACGATAAAACACAAGGTATAGTTTATCACCTCTGGGATCAGCAAAGACCAGGAACGTCACAACACTGTTGGCAGTCTGTGTCAGTGGCCAGTCAGACATGCATGATGGGATTATTTGTTTTTAAAACCCTTTTGAAGGAAAATTCAGCAATAGCTCTGAGCATTACAGGTTCATGTAGCCTCGGACAAGGTCTGTACAGTTTGGAGTTTCTGTGGGTAGGTTTGCAGGTATGTGAAGTGATGGATTTACAGCGTTATGCTCCCCAGCACCGAGGTGATAGCAGAGTGCTGAAAACTAGCTAAGTGCCCATCAGTAGGCTACTATTTGAATAATTGGTGCTGCCTCTATTCATGAAATCCTACCTAGCTGTTAGGAAGCATAATGACAGTGCTCTACAGGTATGTACAGAAATATTTCAAACACATTTAAGTCTCATGAACAAAAGAAAGGAAATAAGTTTAAATCTGAATTCTTTGTGCTTAAAGAAACCCTGGAAAAATACCTGGTATATTTCATGGTCACTTGATCTTGCGTGGGCCAGCAGGCAGAAGGGTATGTACAGCATAATATAAACTTCTAATAGGCTTCAGAACGCTAACACAGTTAGATGCAAGACTGTTACACAGTTAGACTGTGCCGAGGGTGTGTACCCTTGGCAAGACTCTAAATGCGAGGTAAGGATTCTGAAAGATAATCTGATAATACATTTCAAACGTCTTAAAAATAGATATACTCTTAGGGCCCAACCAATTTGTTTTATAGGGGATTTTTACAGAGACTAAAAAGAAATGTTACAAACCTTACAAGTCCTTATCAACACACTAATGAATTGGAATAGGAAGATATTTTCTTAAATGATGACAAGTATCTCAAGTTAAAGACCAGTAAATGGGAGGACACGAGAAGCTAAAAATCAATCAAGTGAAGTCTTATCACTGCCATTTGACAGAGTCACTATCTGCTTCAAACAAAGAAGTAGTGAAAAGCATAAAAAGTTCAAAAACATTAGTATTATAATCTTCTGGGAAATTGCAAAAACTTCATCTCTCTTTGTGCCTAAAATTGAATACAGCATGAAGCAGGAGTGTGACATTTTCCCCAATTTGATGGTCTTTTGTCCTGACATAATTTATCACATACATCATCCCTTTGCTCACTACTTAAAAAGCCCTTTCATCCGAAAACTCTGTTTATACCTCCATTTTCCTCCATTCTTATATTTGTCCAGATCTCCACCTGTCAGTGTTCAGAGTCTATATTTTTGTGTTACATTTTATATTTAGCACTCTTCATTGTTTTCAAAATTAAAAATAATTTTCCCACATCTGATAGTTTGTCATTGTTCAGTCACTCAGTTGTGTCCGACTCTTTGCGACTCCATGGACTGCAGCCCACCAGGCTCCTCTGTCAAAGGAATGCTCCAGGCAAGAATACTGGCATGAGTTGCCATTTCCTCCTCCAGGGGAATCTCTTGGACCCAGGGATCGAATCCACATCTCCTGCATTGCAGGCGGGTTCTTCACCTTGAGTCCCCAGGGAGCCTCCCCAGTCACTGCCCATCACTTCTAACATGTGTGGGATCCAGGTCTCTACTGACCTGCTGTGGTTCCTTGGGCTGGTGGTTTGACTTCTCTGAGCAGCAGCCCTGCTGTCCTCAGAGTCTGCTTTTTAGGAACTGCTCTGCACACCAGAGGATCCCTGGACTTAGGTCTGGTGGCCTTGTTTCCAGCACAGACTTTGACTGCCCCGAGGGCCGTGACCTTGACTCCCGGCAGGTCCCATGGATCCAGCGGCAGGAGGATGCATGGGGGCATCTCTTCACAACCCTTCCAGCTCCTGCACCATTTTGCAGAGGAGCCAGGGAACTGAGCACGTGGTAGAGAGTCTTTGAGCCCAGACCTTCCTGCTGCCATCCAGCAGGTAAGGGAGGACCAACAGCCTCTGCCTACCGGGAGGGAGGTCCCTTCTTTGGCCATTAGGCTGAGAGGATGGACCTGATGACCCTCGTTCCTGCTGCTGTTCTCCCTTCCTCGCACCCCTGTGCACTCACCTCCACACTGGACCCTGCCTCCCGCCCCCTCTCTGAATCTCTTGACCACGGAATTCCTCCCTCTGCCAAAACCACCAAGGCACGTCCACTGTCCACTGAGCTCTAGGCTGACATATCTCCACTGTCCCTGCTCAGCACCCTTCCTTTGCAGCAATGTCCAGAAGGCCAGAGGAGTCCTCTGGAGAGGAGGTGGAGGGCAGTGGATAGAACAGACGGAGGAGGAGAGGAGTTCGTGTGTGTGTGTGTGTGTGTGTGTGTGTGAGTGCATGCTGCATGTGGGCTCATGGGGGGATCTGAGCCCTGCTCTTACCCTGCAGCCCAGTGCTCGGTTACTGCAGGTCCAGCTTCACTGAAAGCATCCCAGGCAGAGCCTCTCATGGAGTTGGTTCCTTAACAGGCAGGGACCAGGCTCCATCCACTTGGCTGTTGGGTTTGTTCCTCAGCCATGCAGACCAACCATGCCTGCCTCCCATGCCCCTCTCCCCGACTCTCCAACACTTATGCCCAACTCAGGCTCCTGGGACTCTCCTCTAGATCAGGAGAACAAAGTTAAGACCACTGGGCTAAAAATGTAAAGGGTGCATGCACTGGTGCTTAGTCACTCATTGGGTCCAACTCTTTGTGACCCCATGGACTGCAGCACGCCAGGCTTTCTGGTCCTTCACTGTCTCCTGGAGTTTGCTCAAACGCATGTCCATTGAATCAATGATGCCATCTAACCTTGATATAGACAATTTTTTACTCACTGGACAATTTTTTGATGTTGACAAACTTAATAGCTGTATCAGTTCAGTTCACTTCAGTTGCTCAGTTGTGTCCAACTCTTTGCGACCCCGTAAACCACAGCATGCCAGGCCTCCCTGTCCATCACCAACTCCCAGAGCCCACCCAAACCCATGCCCATTGAGTTGATGATGTCATCCAACCATCTCATCCTCTGTCGTCCCCTTCTCCTCCTGCCCTCAACCTTTCCCAGCATCAGGGTCTTTTCAAATGAGTCAGCTCTTCCCATCAGGTAGCCAAAGTATTGGAGTTTCAGCTTCAACATCAGTCCTTCCAATGAACACCCAGGACTGATCTCCTTTAGGATGGACTGGTTGGATCTCCTTGCAGTCCAAGGGACTCTCAAGCGTCTTCTCTAACACCACAGTTCAAAAGCATCAATTCTTCTGCATTCTGCTTTGTTTATAGTCCAACTCTCACATCCATATGTGACCACTGGAAAAACAATAGCCTTGACTAGACGGACTTTTGCTGACAAAGTAACATCTCTGCTTTTTAATATGCTGTCTAGGTTGGTCATAACTTTCCTTCCAAGGAGTAAGCATCTTTTAATTTCATGGCTGCAATCACCATCTGCAGCGATTTTGGAGCCCAAAAAAATAAAGTCAGCTATTGTTTCCTCTTCTATTTGCCATGAAGTGATGGGACCGGATGCCATGATCTTTGTTTTCTGAACGTTGAGCTTTAAGCCAACTTTTTCACTCTCCTCTTTCACTTTCATCAAGAGGCTTTTGAGTTCCTCTTCACTTTCTGCCATAAAGGTGGTGTCATCTGCATATCTGAGGTTATTGATATTTCTCCCGGCAATCTTAATTTCAGTTTGTGCTTCTTCCAGCCCAGCGTTTCTCATGATGTACTCTGCATAGAAGTTAAATAAGCAGGGTGACAATATGCAGCCTTGACGTATTCCCTTTCCTATTTGGAACCAGTCTGTTGTTTCATGTCCAGTTCTAACTATTGCTTCCTGATCTGCATTCAGGTTTCTCAAGAGGCAGGTCAGGTGGTCTGGTATTCCCATCTCTTTAAGAATCTTCCACAGTTTATTGTGATCCATACAGTTAAAGGATTTGGCATAGTCAATAAAGCAGAAATAGATGTTTTTCTGAAGCTGTATAATATTTCTAAAAAGATGGAAACAGACATAGCAAAACTAGGTGTGATTGACTAACATGACCTGAGAAATAGTGTTGATTTTTTTTTTTTTCAGAATTATTTTGCCTACAAGAAAACAGAAATATTCTAGTGAGAGGATAGTTGAAGTGGGAATGATCAGTATTTCTCTAGGCCCCTCTGTCAGCCCATTGGTCAGGGCTTTCAGTGTATAAATTAGTTTAATGTGTGTACAGAAATAGTTCTCAGAGTTGGGTTTGCTTGATGTGCAATTATTATAATTCCATAGGTTCAAATTCCCTTCTTTGCAAGTAAAATAATAAAAGGGAACATATGTAAGTTTTTAAAGAGGAATCTCCTGAGGGGCCAGGGAGAAAAAGCAAGCCACCACGTCAATTTTATGCCTTTTTTTTCCCCAAGTATTTTGGACTGTGAAACAAGAGCATCTTCCAAAATCACATTAGTTGAAGCCTTGGGTGGTTGCGGAGGGAAGGCCAGGAGAAATGTTCCAGTGAGCGTTGCTTTCCTGATGCTGATGTTACATTACTCACAGCCCATCTGACTCGTGTCGTACATTCTCCACCCGCCAGGAGGTCTCCGTGCTCCAATGCTCCTACACTCATTGCAGGCTGGAGGGCTCAGCGAGCAACCATCAGTGGGGAAATTATACCCGCATGGACTCTGAAGATCCCCCCCCCACACCAAGGACCCTCAACAACAGACTGAAAAGTGAAAGTGAAGTTGCTCAGTCATGTCCAACTCTTTGCGACTCCATGGACTGTAGCCTACCAGGTTCCTCCATCCATGGGATTTTCCAGGCAAGAGTACTGGAGCAGGTTGTCATTTCCTTCTCCAGGGGATCTTCCCGACCCAGGGATTTAACCTGGGTCTCCTGCATTATAGGCAGATGCTTTACCATCTGAGCCACCAGGGAAGTTACCTGAAGGATAACAGACTACTGTTATCAACAACACACTACTCACTTTTATCCTGTGTTGCTCCACAGGTATTTGGAGAGAAAAGCTAAGTTGTCACTACGAGGGGTAAACGAGGATTGGGGACCCAGAGGAGAAGACTCTGCATAAGTGAGAGGGTGTCCTGTGGTCTTGGGAGCCAGCAAGAGGAAAAGGAAGGTGTGGAACTCGGAACTCAGGGGCTGGGAGGACAGACCAGCAATCCCCACATTATGTTGCCATGCGCCCAAACACAGGAGAGGATTGTAAGAGGTTGGGAAAATGCATGGCTGTGTGTTAAGGTTTTACTAAGGGACTGACAACCAGTAACGCCAAGTCCTTGCCTGAGATGCTCACCAATTACCAGCAAAATTAGGACAGTTTCTCATGTAAAATCTCAGGCCTACTATTCTTCATGAATTTCCCCAGGCCATTAACTTCATCAAATATTATTAAATGGCCCCAACCCCACATTGTCACAACAGTTGTTCATTTTTCAGTCACTGAGTCATGTCCCACTCTTTGTGACCCCCTGGACTGCAGCACGCCAAGCTTCCCTCTCCTCAGCTATTTCCTGTAGTTTGCTCAAGTTCATGTCCATTGCATTGGTGATACTATCTAACCATTCTTATCCTTCAGCATCAGTCCTCCCACAGAGGATTCAGGGTTGATTTTCTTTAGGATTGACTAGTTTGATCTGTTTTCTGTCCAAGGGACTCTCAAGAGTCTTCTCTCGCACCACAGTTCAAAAGCACCAATTATTTGGCACTCAGCCTTTTTTAAGGTCCAACTCTCACATCCGTACCTGACTATTGGAAAAACCATAGCTTTGACTAAATGGACCTTTGCCAACAAAGTTATATCTTTGCTTTTTAATACACTGTCTAGATCTGTCATAGTTTTCCTTCCAAGAAACAAGCATCTTTTACTTTGAAGGCTGCAGTCATCATCCACAGTGATTTTGGAGCCCATGTAAAGAAAAGCTGTCATTTGCTTCTACTGTCATAACAGGTTCAACTACAAAAATGGATTGCCAGTCTACTACACGTCAGCCACTGTTCTAGGTGCCAAGGATACAGCAGGAAACAGAAGCTAAGTCCCCGCTCTTCTTAGCATACTTCCTAGTAATGCGAGGTAGCTGAGATAAAACAATAAAAAAGAATGAATGTATCATGTCAGGGCTTGATCAATGCTGAGGATTATAATAAAGCAGTGTAAAGTGAGAGACAGCCTTGTGGATGCTATTCTGATCAGGTTAGGTGGGCATGTTCTCTCTGATTAGGTGGACTTTGAGAAGAGACTTGCAGGAAATTGACTGGAGGGCTATGCAGATATCTGCAGGGAATGGGTTCCAAGCAGAGCAGGCGGCAGCACAAAGGCCCTGAGCCTGGAGGCCGCTGGGCGGTTCTGAAGGAGTCAGGTCCATGTGTCTGGAGGATCAGCGAGGGGAGGCTGGTAAGCAGGTAGCTCCTAGGGGAAAAGCAGCTTGTGAGAGGCAGTGTGTGCAAAGATTAAATGGATTATAAGATGATTTTATGCAAGGCACTAATGCTTACACTAATAGAATTTATTAATTGAAAACTGTATTTATAAAATAGTAAGTGGAAAGACTGTTGCTGGAGCTAAAGCTCCAATACTCTGGCCATCTGATATTAAGAAGAAAAGACCCTGATGCTGGGAAAGATTGAAGGCAGCAGGAGAAGGGGGCGACAGAGGATGAGATGGTTGGATGGCATCACTGACTCAATGGACATGAATCTGAGAAAACTCTGGGAGAGGGTGAAGGACAGGGAAGTAGTCCATGGGGTTGCAAAGAGTCAGACATGACTTATCAACTGAAAACCACCACCAACAAAATCATAAATGTAAAAAGCATGGAGATAGTATGAAATGGGTCTTTTTCCAAGTTATTAGAAAATTGCTTCAGTAAGAAAAAGGAAACAGAACAATAATGATCGAGAAAATTAATAAGACTCTCTGAAACAGGGCCCTGTTACCAAATTATTGCTTCCCGAATCCAAATGAACCTTTTCAATACATGCTCTGTGGTTTTGGGAGAATTCCTCTAGGTGTTCCTTTTGAAGGTAGCCCCCTGTTGAGCCCTCTCTGCAGAGGGCTTGGAGGAGCACTGTATAGAGGATTCCAGAAATTTCCTGAGTGGGCGGGGGCTTTGGCCACGTGGGTGTAAGGACCCCCAGGAGAGGTCAGAAACTGAACCCCCTGGTCTGGTCCCCAGCACTTCCTGCCTTCCCTCCGCCACCTCTGGACCTTGGCCTGACAGTGACCTTTGCATGACCCTTTTAACATGAACACTAGGCAGTTCTTTTCAACTTCTGTATTGTTTACTTCAAATTCAGGTCTTCCATCTAACCTAGACTCTGAGTTACTAAGACAAATTATTCTGTTTTTCTGTTGTTTTTTCCCCCCTTTGGATTTCCTAGACCAAAGGTCAGCACACCATGCTCTGCAGGTCAGATCCCACCTGTCACCTGATTTTGTAAATAAAGTTTTATTGGCACTAAGTCACACCCATTTGCTCAGGTGCTGCCCATGGCTGCCCGCCAACAGCAGCAACGAGTAGTCTCCAGAGACCATTGGGCCAAGAAAACACTTACTCCCTGACCTTTAAAGAACAAATTTGCCAGGCCCTGCCCTAGGTCATCACAACATTCTTTACAGTTTCAGACAAATGAAGGAAATTAAGTGGATTATTGCCCATAAAACTACCCCATCAATACTCCACAATGACAACGAGATGTGGGACAACTTCCCTTCCATACAGCCCGGCAAGGAGATGGCTTAATCTCCTCAGAGAACTTACAAGAAGGAAACTAAACTGTGATTAGGATGGATTTTCCAAGCTTTAGAAAAGCTTAGCTTTGTTTGAAAGGAATCATTATTTGTGGTGGAAGAGAAGGCAGCCTGCCAGGGGAAAAGAGATTCCTTCTTGATAAACAAAAGGCTTTCAAAGTGAAACCTGAGTCAGGTAGACCACGAGTCTGTGTCCTCCGAGATCCTCGGGGCACCAGGGAGGCAGCTGTGGCCGGAATCAGGAGGCCTGCATAGGGAGGGATGGGACTCCACTGCTCACCAGATGGGTGGCCTGGGGGGACTTCTGCAAAAGTCTCTAACATCTTACTCTTTTCATTTATAAAATAAAGGATTTAAATAAAGAGTTGCTAAACAGACAAGAATCAAAATAACCTGGGCAGCTCTTTAGAAACATTGATTCTGAAATATGTCCTTCTTGTTGTTGCTCAGTTGCGAAGTCATCTCCGACTCTTGGCAACCCCATGAACGACCACACGCCTGGCTTCCCTGTCTTTCATCATCTCCTGGAGTCTGTTCAAACTGTTGTCCATTGAGTCGGTGATGCCATCCAACCATCTCACCTTCTGTTGTCCCTTTCTCCTCCTGCTTTCAATCTTTCCCAGCATCAGGGTCTTTTCCAATGAGTCAGTTCTTTGCATCAGGTGGCCAAAGTATTGGAGCTTTAGCATCAATCCTTCTAGTGAATATTGAGGGCTGATTTCCTTCAGGATTGACTGATTTGATCTCTTTGATGTCCAAGGGACTCTCAAGAGTCTTCTTCAACACCACAATTCGAAAGCATTAATTCTTCACCACTCAGCCAACTCTCACATGGTCCAACTCTCACATCCACCTCTGCCCATGACTACTGGAAAAACCGTAAGTTTGGCTTATCAACCTTTGTTGGTAAAGTAATGTCTCTGCTTTTTAATATGCTGTCTAGGTTTGTCGTAGCTTTCCTTCCAAGGAGCAAACATCTTTTAATTTCATGGTTGCAGTCCTTGGAGTTTCTGATTTTACAAGTCATAAGAGGGACCCAGGAGCATGATTCTAGGAAGCAACTCAGGCTGCAAGAGGCAGCATGGACTCCACGGGCCAACATAAGGGCATCTCAGAGTTAGAGTCTGAGTCCTTCCAAGTCAATAACCGGATCCTGCCTCCTGCACACAGCTCTGGGGAAACACACTAACACACAAACACACACCATTAAGCTTCCTCTTTCCTTATATCTTGGGTTTCCATATTTATGGGAAAAGTGATGTACATGTAATTAAAGTGACTCTTCCTGAGGGTACTTGGCATTTCAGGAGACACCCACCCCAGGCTTATCTCTGCTGCATGTTTCATTAAAATCATAAGGCCCCTCACTGGTGGGCAGCCACAGTCCCTGCTGACACAGGACCTGGGAAGGAGCCAAAAGGTGAGTGAGAGCCACTGGGTTTCCTGTGCACCTGTGTTCTGACAATTTCCAAAAGCGTGTTGTGCTTTCTTACATCAGTGAGAAATGCGAGGTCTCAGTTTCAACTTCAGCGCTTGGCATTTTCCAGTTTTTGTTGTTTGTTTATGTCTTACTGACTTAAGAAGGCGAATCGTTTCTGATGGAATTTGGTATCCTGACTCAAGGCCCACCGCAGCCCAGAAGATGTGTTTGTCCCTTTCTACAAGGCTGAAACAATTTGGCAGTTGCTTAATTTTCAAGTGGGATTAACTCTGAACAGATTGTCATGCATTTTAGTACATAAGTAGAGGTTAGAGACGCATGCGATTCCATGAAACAAGGCGACAAAGTGTGTATAAAAAGAGGTTTAAACAGCAGACGTGAGCCATTTCTGCTCACCTAGGGAGGGAAGGTAGGAAGGCTGAGAGACGTGTCCTCATTTTGAACAGCCTCTCTCTCCCTCTGCCTTTCTGGTTATCTTAACAATTCAAGCTGCAATTGTCTTAGTTAAGTCAGTTTCATTTAATTAGCAAGATGATTCCATAAATGAGATCCACACCACAAGGCTGTCTGACGGTATGTTCAGAAACTTCACTTAGTCCACTTTTCTGGCTCCTTAATATATTTTAAAACATACAGTGATACTGGACCTCCAGCTCTAGAGTTTTCCCCACATCCTTTGGGTCAATAGTCCGCTTTATTCAGAATGGTCTCGGGGAGAAGAATCAAAGCCTGCAGCTCCCTCCTGGCAGCAGGAACCCAGTTTCTGTTTTGCTTTCTCATATTTAACCTGGGGCATCATAAGCACCTGCACACAAAGCAGAAGAAGGAAATGTGACCTCGTGCCTGGGGCAGTGACCTGCACACCATGGTCCAAGAGCTGTGGTTCCTGCACTCAAGCACCACATCGGTTAGTGGAAAAACTGATCTGTAAAGCAATGATTAAAACTTGTAGATAAGTGCTAGGCTATACAGGATTAGTTTTAATATTCTTTATTTCTATTATGTAAGCAAAGGACCCTCCTCAAATAAGAATGGGTAGGAAAGATCGTGGAGAAGGCAATGGCACCCCACTCCAGTACTCTTGCCTGGAAAATCCCACGGATGGAGGAGCCTGGAAGGCTACAGTCCATGGGGTCGCTGAGGGTCGGACACGACTGAGTGACTTCACTTTCACTTTTCACTTTCTTGCATTGGAGAAAGAAATGGCAACCCACTCCAGTGTTCTTGCCTGGAGAATCCCAGGGACGGGGGAGCCTGGTGGGCTGCCGTCTATGGGGTCGCACAGAGTCGGACACGACTGAAGCGACTTAGCAGCAGCAGCAGGAAAGATCGTGGGCTTCCCTGGAGGCTCAGTGGTAAAGAATACGTCTGCAATGCAGGAGATGCAGGAGATATGTGTTCGATCCCTGGGTTGGGAAGATCCCCTGGAGGAGGCCATGCAACCCACTCCAGTATTCTTGCCTGGAGAATCGCATGGTCAGAGGAGCCTGGCAGGCTACAGCCCATGGGGTTGGTTGCAAAGCGTCAGACATGACTGAAGCAACTTAGCATGCAGGCAAAATCGTACTGGTGAGCAGTCCATTCTACATCCTCCTCATTTCCTGTGAAGAACAGGGAGGCCAATGCAGGGCAGGAGGGAGGGTTAGCTTGAGGCCCTGCTGGGCTTCAAGCGGTGTGGCAGTGAAAGAAACATAGGTACATGGTCAGAAAGGTGATGGGAGTCAGAAATCTCTGCCTGGTCTTCACGGACACCCTCTCGCTTCTTGCCCTTGGTTCCCTGGAGGTGTCACCCATCTGAAATGCTACTGTGAGAATTAAGGGAAATGACACAGGTGACTCGGTCAATCAATGACCGTTAGTTTTATTCCTTTGTTCAAAATACAGAGCAAGACCCTTAACAAGCAGGTCCCTTCAGTCTCATTTGCCAAAGGACCACGGGAGGCAATGGTTCAGAGTGATAGACGGGGTTCAAATCCCAGCCTCTCCCATGGTAGCTGTGTGTACATTGTCTGATCTTCCGTTTCCTCCCATTTGTAAAATGGGGAAGCTAGTTGTATTTCTCTCCTAGTGTCAGGCAGGTGATGCAGGTCAATATATAGAGATAAGCGCCCACAGCGGTGTCAGGCAGGTATCAGCCAGCACTGCTCCTTTCTTGGAAACATCGATGTGTTGCTTCTTCCCCTTGCAGAAGTCATAGTTATTAAAAACTATCTGAGACACAAAGGAACCCATCCATGCCTTAGTCTTTACCCAAGTCTGTGACCATATGGGGATGGATTTCTGCCAAGACCACTTCTGTCTGTGGACACACAGAACTGCCTCTGGCTGGGACTGATTCAAGGCAGCAAAGAACCCAGTCCCTACCTGTGGTCTCTAGCGCTATATGCAGGCCCAAGATACATATTAAACCTGGAAGGGCCTTAGAGGACCCTTGTCCTGGCCCCTCATTCCCTGCAGAGGCCGAGACCTTCTGAGATGGCAGGAGGGCTTGTCACTGGCCAGCCTTGTCAGAACCTGGGCTGGAATCCGTGTCTTGTCCCTGCCAGCTGTTCTTTCTGGGACCCGGCAAGAGGCGGCACAGTAGATGCAAAGACCATGAACTTGGAGTCAGAAGGTCAGGTCCACGTCTTGGCTCCTCTGATGTGTCACCTGACTGTCTTCACCCAACGCCTGAACATATTAACTCCTTTCTCACGGAGCTGCTTGGAGGATTAAACAAGGTTCTGTGTGTGAAAGCACCTGGCTTGAAGCAGGTGCTTAATGAATGTTCCTTTCTTCCCCATTGCGGCAGAACTTGTATATTTATATACGCTTGGATGCAGGAGAGAGACCCAGCATTCGCAGAGGTTTCTGATGGTGCAGCTGGCCTCGCGCCTGGGCTCAGAGGTGCGCACAGGTGAGTGCCTTAAGGCAGCGACCCTGAGCAGACACTGAACTTCGGAGCAAAGAGAGTAATGGGATCTCTCTCTCTCTCTTTTTTTTTTTTTTCCAGGAACACAAACAAACTGGCTAGGATGCTGTGAGAAAGGGGAGGTAGGTTGTGAAACCCACAGGTGGCCCTGAGCAGCACAGTGATGAGAGTCAACGTTGAGGCTGTTTTCCCTTGGGCTGTGCCCGCCGCCAGGTTCATGGGGCTGCAGCCAAGTCAAACAGGGCTCCCCACAGTCAGGGATGCACTTGCCCCAGGCACTCCGGGATGTGGCACTGGGCTCCCGGGTCAAACGTTCGCCCCTTGTCACCGGGAGGCTGTGCACCTGTGTGGCCGCGAGGCGCCGGCTGAGAAACCATCCCTTCTGTTCCCAAAAAAAAGCTCCCCAATTTGCATTTTCTTTAAAACATAGAGCACTAACTGAACACCGAGGCCTCAGCCAAGTCTAAACATTTGCCTTGGCACCCGGCCATCCTAACACAAGGCCCCAATGCGGTCCCAGGCTGACGCGCCTTAGAAGAGCTTCACAAGGTGAAATGCTGTGGGATCGTAAATATGCCAGGTAGACAGCTGAAGCTAGAGATTAGAATCAAGGCATGAGTTATTAAATCCCAGGAGAAGTCAAGAAGAAGCAAACCAGTTTCCCAGCATCCTGTGAGCCCCACTACACTCAGAACACTTCCTGTCACTGACTGCATGCTTGGCGACCCGTTCCCTCTGTTGTGCCCTCCTGCTCCTGCTAAAGGTTCCCAACAGGGCTTAGGTATTACACCTCTGTTGGGGCACACTGAGGCTCGCAGGTGACAGCTGCTTAGCACAGGGTCACGGAGCTAATACGTGATGGAGCCAGAATTTAAGTAAGGTTGATATGATTTAAAAAAAAAAAAAAAAGCTTAAGTTGTTTTCATTAAGTTCATGCCAGGAAATCAAGGTAAGTGAAAAGAAATTAAATATCCTCATGAGATAAGAGGCTTAACAAAAATGAACGGAAGTGGGGATTTCTCTTTAGAAGTCTTCGAACAAACGGCGCTGGTCTTGACTCCGACAGGAGACAGAAGTTCAGGCTTCAGCTTATCACCTGTGGTTCCTCTTCCCACATCCTGTGCCCTCACTGATTGGATTCTTCTCTAATGTGTTCCCCAAGGCCTTTCATGTCTCCTTTGCCTTGCTGTTTCTTCTGCAAAGAATGCCTTTTGAAATCTGAAACATCCTTAATTCTCCTGTCTCCAAGACAGATCTCTGACTCTTGGGGGTGATTCTGAGAACAGCAAGTTCAGTTCTGTCTGGTTCTTCTCTTTGTAAGAATTCAGATCCCCGAATCCTGCTTCTAGAAATTCTGATTTGCACAGCCTAGAGTGGACCCCAAAATATCTAGCTGCAGAAACATTCAGATGATTCTGATTCAGAAGATCTGCGGGCCAAGCTTCGAGGAACACAGCCTAAACGCATGGCTTCTCTCCCATTAGAAATGTTGTAGTTCTTGCTCTTATTTCAGTTGTTTCTCTGTGTTTGTTCTTACCGCTTTCGGCTTCATGCAGGGGCTGTGCCTTGTCAATTGTTTTTTTTTTTATTCTTCTGGAGTCAGACACTTAGTAAAGACTTCATAAATATTTATTGGACTGAACTTATTAGCATCTATTTAACAAAAAGACACTCTTTTGTAAATACTACTTTTGTGCCTTTTTCCCTTTGTAACAGGTAAAGAGTAAATTTAGGGAAGTGTTGGGGGAAAATGAAGAGAGCAAATGAGAGGACTTCTGCAGAGGTCCAGGGGTTAGGACTCCGTGATTCCACAGCAGGAGGCCCAGGATCAATTCCCGATTGAGAACTGAGGTCCTACAAGCCATGCAGAGAGGCGGAAAAAACAAACACACAATAATTCAGCAGGTATGGACAGGCGAGAAAATAAGGATGCTGGAGGGAAGTTCAGTGAGGACATTCCTTCATCTCCTGGGGTCCCAGGGGATAAGCAAGGCGTTATCAATATTCAGAGAAAAAATGGAAAAGGTGCCAAGATGCAGGTTTTAGTTCTATCTTTTGATGCCAACTAACTTTTAAAGATACTCAGCCTTGGATGGTTTGGAAACCAATCTACATGGAGATGAGAGACTGAGTTACATGGGCTCCTTGAGGATGATGGACCCTAACTGGATGAGATACAGCCATTCAGGTCTCTCGGAAGTTCATGCGTCTGTACTTTAAGATACTTGAATATATCTGTGGAGAAGGAAATGTAAAGAAAACTCACTCCAGTATTCTTGCCTGGAGAATCTCAGGGACAGAGGAGCCTGGTGGGCTGCTGTCCATGGGGTCATACAGAGTAGGACACGTCTGAAGCGACTTAGCAGCAGCAGCAACAGCAGCAGCAGCAATGCATCTGCAAACACTTCCAGTATGAAAACCTAAGCTCGGCCCCAGCTCAAAGCTGCCTAAAGTCCTCGTGCATTTGAATTCACTAAATTCAGAGTTTGGAAGTGAATGAAAGACTTGGCCAAAACAGGGCTTAGAGGATTCTAACATACTATAGGTTTGGGAATCCATTCTCTTCCCAGGGGGCTTTAGAAACCTTCCGCTGAATTACCAGCACAGCCTCCCCTGCCCTCATTCTCTTCACCTGGAGACCTAATCTATAGATGATTATAGTCTAAGCATGTCCTGTTCGTTCCTTAAAGGAGTATTCCTTTTTGGAATCCTCTCCAGACCGGGAAGACTTTCCTTTACTCAGATAACTATTTGGCCATGTTCTCCCTCCTCCCATTCTTTCTCCTCTTTCTCTTATTCTTGGAATGACTTTTAACTGACAAACTTGGAGGCAAACTCAAATATCTTTATATCCCATAAGATTACTCCACAAGAAGGTTCCAGTGAGGCTGTTGCTAAGAGTTAATTTGTAGTCATAGAACTGAGATATAAATGTCCACTGGTGGGTGGACCATAACATATCTTCATTTATTTACTCAGCATGAAAGGAGCCCATAAATATCACACTTCATGTTTCTTCAGTATTCAACAAGACGGCCATTTTTGGTTAGACAACTTTTACTATCTCCCTGGATGCAAGGAATCCTGGGGGCAGAGTTGGGAAGCAGAGGTTTGAACACTTAGGCATTTAGAGCTCTCAGCATTTACCCTAAGGTTCTGTCATAGGCCTATGGTGATGCCACAGCTCGGTACCTCTTCAATGCTCTACTTGTTAAGTAAGAACAAACAAACAAAAAATCAGCACCTATTATGTGCCAGGCATTCTGAATGGTGCTGGGAAATATGATTTTTCCTCTTTAGGAGCTCACTATTTGATATCATCTAAATTAATGAATGAGCTTCCCAGGTAGTGCTAATGGTGAAGAATCTACCTGCCACTGCAGTAGACATAAGTTCAATCCCTAGGCTGGGAAGATCCCCTGGAGAAGGAAATGGCAACCCACTCCAGTATTCTTACCAGGAGAATCCCATGGAGAGAGGAACCCGGTAAACTAGATTCTGTGGAGTTGCAAAGAGTTGGACAAAACTGAAGCTACTTAGCACACATGCACAATGTAATGAACAATTTTAATAAAGCCAGACATTGTTCTGAATCAAACAGTAATGTCTGTTTTAGCATAAATGTCTATCAACAACATACATGTCGAACAATAGCATTTCACATGATTGACACCATATCTTTGCATTTCCTAAGTCTTGACAGTAAATGAATATAAATGGCACACCAAATATGGTAATAATCATTAGAAAATTAATACTCCATCTTTCCAGTTTCTCATGTGTTACTTCATCAGTAATTTAATAAGCACCAACTTTCAGTGGAGTCACTGCTCTATGCTAAGGGAGAGGGGAATTAGGATAATTTAAAAATAACCTTCCTCTTTTAAAGAGAGACTCGAAGTTTAGTTAGGCAGGCATGTGGCTCTAATGAAAAATTATAAAGCAAATATTAGCATTTCATATCTGGAAAGTCAAATTGGACTATCTAAGCCAGCTGTGTGTGTTAGTCACTCAGTCATGTCCACCTCTTTGCACCCCCATGGACTATAGTTCGCCAGGCTCCTCTGTCCATGGAATTCTCCAGGCAAGAATACTGGAGTGAGTTGCCATTCCCTTCTCCAGGGGATCTTCCAAACCCAGGGATAGAACCCAGGTCTCCAGTGTTGCAAGAAGATTCTTGACCATCTGAGCCATCAGGGAAGCCCATTCTAATCCAACTGGTGCATCTGAAAGGAAACAGTCCCCTCTGGTTCTTTCTTCACCCACAGAAGATTCAATTCCTCCTCTTTTTGAAACCGAAGTTGAGGGTTCAAGTTTGCTTTGATTTTGCACTACTTCAGACTGATCCCTAATTATTCCTCAAAGATCCCACACCCAGGGAGAGCCTGCAGAATCCAGAAAGATGTGCTTCTGTGGATCTGATCATCAGAGAATTTATGGAATTATTCAAAACCTCCCACATTTCTGACAGGAGAAAAGCTAAGTCGCTGGCTTGCGATTCCTGACCGTGCCTCTAGTGACTCCGTTGTCATTCTTCACCTCCTGCCCCTCCTCAGACCGGCTTGACTCATCTTTGGAACTCATCCATTCAACAACCACCCAGCTGATATTGTGGATATGTGGCATCTCTGCCTGAAGTGCACAAAAGCCTCCACTTCCATCTTCTTGTCCATTTCATCCTTCTGGTCTCACACCTGTGCTGTCTTCCTCAGTCCCTTGGGCATGGTGTGGCTTTTCCTCCTTCATACTCTCTCTGCTCCCTGTGTGACCCTGCACTGTACTCTACCCTGCTCACTTACTGTCTGCTTCACATTTATGTGCTTAGGAACAAGCTTGTGAGGACTCTCTCCTCTATCACTGCATCCACAGAGTAGGTGCTCAATGGGACTTGGTGAATCAATAAACTTCCCTTCATTCTTTATTTTACAAGCTTAGAAACCACAATACACATGGTCAGCGCTTGATCTGCATTATGTAGTGTTCTAGATGCTTGGAATACATGAAGGACCCCTGACCTTTTGAGATTACGTTCCAACAGAATTTCTGCCTCTCTTTCTGGCAAAACAGTATTTTTCGTGCATCCCCTCATTCATTCATACAACAAAAGTTAACATGTACCTATCATGGCATCTGGTCCCATCACTTCATGGGAAATAGATGGGGAAACAGTGGAAAGTGTCAGACTTTATTTTTTTGGGCTCCAAAATCACTGCAGATGGTGATTGCAGCCATGAAATTAAAAGATGCTTACTCCTTGGAAGGAAAGTTATGACCAACCTAGATAGCATATTCAAAAGCAGAGACATTACTTTGCCGACTAAGGTCCGTCTAGTCAAGGCTATGGTTTTTCCTGTGGTCATGTATGGATGTGATAGTTGGACTGTGAAGAAGGCTGAGTGCCAAAGAATTGATGCTTTTGAACTGTGGTATTGGAGAAGACTCTTGAGAGTCCCCTGGACTGCAAGGAAATCCAACCAATCCATTCTGAAGGAGATCAGCCCTGGGATTTAGTTGGAAGGAATGATGCTAAAGCTGAAACTTCAGTACTTTGGCCACCTCATGTGAAGAGTTGACTCATTGGAAAAGACTCTGATGCTGGGAGGGATTGAGGGCAGGATGATAAGGGGATGACAGAGGATGAGATGGCTGGATGGCATCACTGACTCGATGGACGTGAGTCTGAGTGAACTCCGGGAGTTGGTGATGGACAGGGATGCCTGGCATGCTGTGATTCATGGGGTTGCAAAGAGTCAGACATGACTGAGTGACTGAACTGAACTGTGTGCCAGCTATTTCAGTGAGTGATTCCCCTGTAAAATGTAATGAAATTTTCACGACATTTCTATGAGGAAACCATTATTTCTTTTCCTCTTATGGGAAAAAAAATGAGCATAACTACGTTAACTAATTTTTGAGGATTCTTTTGGCTGCAGTCAATAAAAAGACAGTTCATATCCGATGAAACAGTAAGACAATTTTTATGTCAAATAACTAATTTCAGAGAAAAGAGAAACTTCAGGGTAGGATGTTAATGTTTTTATCAATTGCAAATAAGGCTCAAGTTTTTTGCCACGCTGGTCTGCTGTCCATGTTATTGACTTTACCCCAAACCCACAACCCATTGCATTCTAAACAGGGCTGCTAGTAACACTCAGGGTTCTTTTGCTTTGCTCACATCCAGTGGTAGAGAGAGAGAGAGAGAGAGAGAGAGAGAGAGAGAGAGAGAAAGATAGATAGAGACTGTAGACTTTCTTAAAAAGCCTCTAGCAACCTCTTTTTCATAATTCATTAGCCCAAATTTTGCCATATACCCAATATGAATTAATTAATTGCCAAAGGCAATGCAATTACTCTTAGAACAATCATTCCCACAGCTTGATCTGACCTCAGTTCTCCAACTTACTTTGCATCAACAAAGTACAAGAATAGGTATTGGAGAATCAACCACAGTACTCTCTACCGATAACAGCAAGGAGTGGGAAGAACCAGAATGTTAATATATGTCTCAGAAGCTCCAAGAGTTAGAACTGAGGAAGTGGATCTTGTCATCTCCAAAGAAAAAAATAGCTCAGACATGAAAAGCCAAATTTTCAGAATCTGGAAGGAGGAAATAATGTGGAAGAGAGTGAAGAGGACCTGGAAGAAGCTTGAGAGCCCAGGACCATTGACCTGAGCCCATGGGAGAGAGATGTGGCAGCTCTTTTAAGTACTTGAGTGATGCAAAAATGGTGAGGCCATGAGAACTCTGCAGGTAATTGTTCAATAAATATATAGATTTTATCATCAACTTAATTTTGAAGGGGATTTATTTGGCTAGACTCACTCTCTGTTGGATATATGTCAATAGGTATCTGTACATAGAACTGATGCTTTTAAACTGTGATGTTGGAGACTCTTGAGAGTCCCTTGGACTGCAAGGAGATCCAACCAGTCCATCCTAAAGGAAATCAGTCCTGAATATTCACTGGAAGGACTGATGCTGAAGCGCCAATATTTTGGCCACCTGATGTGAAGCACTGACTCATTTGAAAAGACCCTGATGCTGGGAAAGATTGAAGCTGGGAGGAGAAGGGGATGACAGAAGATGAGATGGTTGGATGGCATCGCTGACTCAATGGGTATGAGTTTGAGTAAGATCTGGGAGTTGGTGATGGACAGGGAAACCTGGTGTGCTACAGTCCATGGGGTCACACAAAATCAGACATGAATGAGTGACTGAACTGAACTGAATCTGTATGTAGAAACTGTAAGAACCTTTTTATTTTTTGCTTTCAATATAGAATATGTTAAAAAATAGAAGTATTTTATTCACTTTCTGGATTTTAGTTTACAGCTGAGCATCTAATATTTTCAAGCTGTTTAACTTCACTAAAATACTACCTGTGAAAAGATTGATAAGTAGACTACATTAGGAGTATAGCAGATACAGTTTCTTTGAAAAGTATTTTGATAATATCAGCAATTAAAGCTGAAAAGTGTAATAACCTAAATTTAACTAAAGATCAGGAATAAGACAAGGATGTTCATTATTGCAGTTTCTGTTTTACATTGTATTAGAGAAGGCAATGGCACCCCACTCCAGTACTCTTGCCTGGAAAATCCCATGGATGGAGGAGCTTGGTGGGCTGCAGTCCATGGGGTCGCTAAGAGTCAGACACGAATGAGCGACTTCACTTTCACTTTTCACTTTCATGCATTGGAGAAGGAAATAGTAACCCACTTCAGTGTTCTTGCCTGGAGAATCCCAGGGATGGCAGAGCCTGGTGGGCTGCCGTCTCTGGGGTCGCACAGAGTCGGACACGACTGAAGTGACTTAGCAGCAGCAGCAGCAGTTCTAGACAAGAGAATTAAAGTCTTTTCTTAAAAAAAAGACATCCAGATCGGAAAAGAAGTCACATTTTTTTCCCCCTCAGTTGACATGATATTATAAATAGGAAATCTGAGGGATTGACTGACAACCTATTATTAAGCTAATAAACCCAGCATTAGAAACAACCCAAATGTTCACTTACTGATGAATAAATAAATAAAAATGATATATCCATATCATGGAATATTAATTCAATGATAAAAAGAAAGGAAGAATTGATACATTCAACAGTCATCTTTGACATCATTAAGTGAAAAAAGCCCATCACAAAACATCACCTATTGTATGATACCATCTCTATATAATCCTGAATAGGCAAATCTACAGACAGAAAGCAGAGTAGTGATAGCTGAGGGCAGGGTGAAAGAAGAGTGCATGGGGGAAAATGAGGAGTGAGTAGTACTGGTTTCTGAGTTTCTTTTAGTGATAACAGAAATGTTCTAAAATTAGATTATAGTGATGGTTCCATGACCCTGTGAATATACTAAAAATATCAAATTATATATTTTAAATGGATGAATCATATGGTATGTGAATTATATCTCAATAAAGCCATTAAAAAAAAGAGATAAAATATGATTGATTTGTACCTTAAATGCCATACAGGAATGAGAATGAACAAACTTGCATGTGAAATGGGTGTGTCTTAAAAAGATAATGGTTTGCAAAAGAAGCCAAACCCAGAAGAGCCCATATTGTTCGACTCTATTTACATAAATACACTGATCTGTGTCATGAAGATAAATGTTACCTTTGCGGGAAGGGAGGAAGTGGAAGAAGGCACAGGACAGGGCCACCTTTAGATTTCCTATTTAATATTTTATTTCTTGATTTTGTTTTTGTTCCTGTTCAGTTGCCCAGTCGTGTCCAACTCTGTGACCCCAGAAACTGCAGCACACCAGGCTTCCCTGTCCTTCACTAGAGTTTGCTCACACTCATGTCCGTTGAGTCGGTGATACCATCCAACCATCTCATCCTCTGCTGCACCTTCCCTTCCTACCATCAGTCTTTCCCAGCATCAGGGTCTTTTCCAATGGATCAGCTCATTGGAAAATGAGTGGCAGGTGGCCAAAGTACTGGAGCTTCAGCTTCAGCATCAGTCCTTCCAATGAATATTCAGGGTTGATTTCTTGATTTGGGTGCTAGTTAAATACATGAGTGTGTTCAGTTTATGAAATTCTACAGTTGAGTCCTGCTGGTTTTGTCCAACTTTTCTAAATGTATGTTATGCTTTGATAAAAAAAAAGATTTAAAAATATTCTATATGTCTTATCATTTTATTGTGTACCCTAGTTCTGAGCCATGGTGGAGAAGCAGCCAACTGCACAAGATTTTCAGTTTGGCAACATGTTCTTTGTTGATTCAGCATAATATTTAAGAACCACATGCAGAGCCTTTGAAAATGGCCCAGGTTTCTGGATCATGAAAGTGGCCTGAACATTGTAACTACTTCTTCCTCAAATACTCATCAAATTGGCAGAAAACATGAAACTGCTTCAAAATAAGGAAAGGAGCCAGCAGTGGGCCAGATAGTTTGAGGTATCTTGGGAAATAGAACACAGATTGGATTGGATTGATGGAAATGAGGAAAGAAGCAGAGACTGCATCCGTGTTATAGCAGTAAGGTGTGAATGCAATCCAAGGGGGCTCCAGAGGAGCCTCAGACTCATAGCTCTAGGGTACAGAGAGCTGAGTGATCCACAAGCAGGCTTTAGCAGGATGTGTGAAAGAAGGGAGACCTACATTCAGGACGAAGGGGCTGGTGAAAGGCCAGTAGAGCAGAGCTTTAGGGATTCTGGGCCTCCACGGAGGGTGGGATGGAAGGCAGCCCCAGTAGGATAAGGACCACTATGAACTCACCACCCTCATCTCCATAATCGACTTTGAGATGCTCTAAGAACTCAGAGCTCAAACTATGCACAGAAACTGTGCGGCTGTAGCGCCTGGGAGTTTGTTGGAAAGGCAGACACCCAAGCTCCACCCTGGACCTCCAGTCAGCACTGGAAAGGCTTCCATCAAGCCCTTTCTGTCGCTGTCACTGAGGAGGACCAGCTCTGGACCCAGCTGTGTGCATTCTCCTGTGTCTGTTCAGGGCCGTTACAATGCATGGATGCAGCAAGGTCCGAACAAAATTAGACAGCAGTTGCTTCTGTCACTTTTCCTCCTGATGGCCAGAGAGAGAATCTAGATAGAACACTTCTCTGCTTGACTGCTCTTCATCTAGCCCTTTCTCAGCAGTCTCCAACTCCTCCATGGAAATATCCTCACGCGCACAGCCCCTCTGAGGCACAGAATCCTGACCTGGTCAGAACTGAGCAGTGGACTCAGTTGGACAGTCTCTACCTCAAGCAGATGCCCTGGTGTCAGGGAGGAAGATGTGAGAATCATGAAACCAGCGGGAAGATGAGGGAGACATGTCTTCACATTAGGCTTCAGGTCGGGAAGCCTAATGTGAAGACAAGGTCTTAGTCAAAAACATGGGAGAATAGGTTTGCAGGGTTACTGATTATAACTAGGTGAAAACTCCTTTTGGAAACTTGACTGTGGATGAAAATTCAAACAAGAGCCAAACGTGTTGACTTTAATAGAGACAAAACCTGCAAAACATCAGCATCCTTCTGAGCCATGCACTGACAGAACTCCTAACCACACAGATAGATTCAGCCATCCGGTAAATCTCTCTACCCTCATGCTCAAGGACAGTACTCAGAGAAGTAGTCTTGTCTTAATCTAAAACAAGTGTTCCCACTATCACAAAGCTCTGCAGAGAGACAGGCCTTGAAGATGATGTGAAAATTAAGAATAAGGTCACAAGAAGGTCGCAAGAAGGTGTCCTATCCCATAAAGTCAGTCCAGGGGAGAGAAAGCCGTCTGGGTCAGAACAGACCTGGATTCAGACCGCTGTGTGACATCTCCCAGATCACTCTGGCCTTCTGAACCTCTGTTTTCTTTTGAGTGGAAGAAAATGATGATATTTGTCCCCTTAGTTTGTCTGTGTGTTAGTTGCTCAGTCGTGTCTGACTCTTTGCGACCCCATAGACTGCAGCTTACAAGTCTCCTCTGTCCATAGAGTTCTCCGGGCAAGAATACCGGAGTGGGTAGCCATTCCCTTCTCCAGGGGATCTTCCTGACCCAGGGATCGAATCTTGGTCTCCTGCTCTGCAGACAGATTCTTTACCATCTTAGTCACTAGGGAAGCCTTTAGTTTGTGGTGACAATTAAATAAAAATCATATGTAAAACACTTAGCTCAGGGCTTGGCACCTCAGAAGGGTTTAGAAAATGTGAGTGTATTCTAAAGTCTGCCTTGCCCAGTTACAGATCCTGGGAAAGCCCTGAATAGCCTATGTGCTGAGCTGGGCAGGCCTTGCAACCATAGTCTCTGCTATTGCTCCTGAACATCTGAGTTCAGGATGAAAGAAAGGCATTTAGCCTTACAAGTATGTAATTATCTCTGAATGTTAACCTTTGTGCCTGCTAAGAGGACATTCAACCAAGAGTGACATGGGTTTTGTGTTGGCAAAATCACCTGCGTGCTGTGAGACAAATCCCTCTGGATACATTTTTATTTTAAAGTTTACATCACATTTGCTTTTCCTAATTCTGAAAGGGAAATTTTCAAACATGCAAATACAAGAAAAATGAGTCCTGCAGTTGGAGGGCCTGAAGACAACCAGAATAACCATTGTGGTGCATTTTTTCTTGTGTACTTTCTCTCTAACATCTCCCTCGTTACAATAAAATTCACATACATGGGCACTTACACACAACACACACACACACACAAAGCACAGACTGCCCTGCCTTGATTAGAAATCAATTTATGTAATATTCTAAATCCTTTGCTGTCATTTCAACAATCTTCACAGCAGTTTCATCAGGAGAAGATTCCATCTTAAAAAAAAAAAAAAAGCAAAACTTTCTTTACTCATCAATAAGAATCAACTGTTCATCTATTAAAAGTTTTACCATGAGATTGCAGAAGTTCAGTCACATCAGGCTTTGCTTTTAAGTCTGGTTCTTTTGCTCTTTCTATAGCATCTGCAGTCACTTCCTCCACAGAAGTTTTGAACCCCTCAAGTCATCCATGAGGGTGGGAATCAACTTCTTCCAAACTCCTTTACTATGGATATTTTAACCTCTTCCCATTACTCATGAATGTCCTTAATTACATCTAAAATGGTGAATGTTTTCCATAAAGTTTTCAGATGACTTTACCAGATCCATCAGAAGAATCACAATTTATGACAGCTATCGGTTCATTTCTGTCGCTCAGTCCTGTCTGACTCTTTGAGACCCCTTGAACTGCAGCACGCCAAGCTTCCTGGAGAATCTTATGGACGGAGGAGCGTGGCGAGCTATAGTCCATGTGGTTGCAAAGAGCTGGACATGACTGAATGGCTCAGAATGCACACACAGCTTCTTGTTTTCACTCTGCGGTTTCCTCACCTCTCTCAGACTTCATAGAAATGAAGAGAGTCAGGGCCTTGCTCTGGATTACCTTTGGCTTAAGGGAATGTGTTAGCTGGTTTGATCTATCCGGACCACTCAAACTTTCTCCGTATCAGCAATAAGGCTATTTTGCTTTCTGATTACTCACTGTACACTGGAGTAGCACTTTTGGTTTCATTCAAGAACTTTTCCTTTGCTTTCACAACTTGGCTAACTGTCTGGTGAAAGAGGCCTGATTTTGGCCCATCTAGGATTTTATAAGTCTTCCTCACTGAGCTTAATCATTTCTAACTTTGGATTTAAAGTGAGAGGAATGTGACTCTTTATTTCACGTGAATGCTTACAGGCCACTGTAGGGTTATTAACTGGCCTGATTTCAATATTATTGTGTCTGAGGAAATTGTGAGGCTTGCACAGAGAGCCAAAGGCGAGGTAATGGCTGGTTAGGGGATCAGTTAGAACACACACATTTATTCTGTTCACCATATGGGTTCAATTTATGACACCCCAAAATAATTACAACAGGAACATTAAAGATCACTGATCACAGATCATTTTAATGTAATAAGGATTTTAAGAAGTTTGAAATTCTATGAGAATTATCACAATGTGACAGAGATACTAAGTCAACAAATACTGTTGGAAAATGATGCTCATAGACTTCATCAATGCAAGGTTCAGTTGGTACTTTCAACTGGCAAACACTGAAGTATCTGCAAAGCACAGTAAAGTGAAGCAGAGTGAAGGGAGGTTTGCCTTGAACTGCTTGGGCTTCCCTGGTGGCTGGCTCAGATGGTAAAGAATCTGCCTTCAATTCAGGAGACTCAGGTTCGATCCTTGGATTGGGAAGATCTCCTGGAGAAGAGAATGACTACCCACTCCAGTATTCCTGCCTAGAGAACCCCATGGACAGAGGAGGCTGGCAGGCTACAGTCCATGGGGCCGCAAAGAGTTGGACACAACTGAAGTGACTCAGCATGCACGCACGCAGTGGTTCTCAAGTCCAGAGTGCTTCTGAGACCCCGCAGCACTTGATAAAGCTCATCTTGCTGGGCCTATCACCAGAGTTTCTGACTCAGCAGGTCTGGGATGGGACCTGAGAACTTGCATTTTGAACAGATTCCCACATGATTCTGCTCCAGTTGGTCAGGGGACTCCACTTTGAGAACCACCCCTGTACTCTGACCCAGAGAAAATGAGAGGGGTTTCTGGTGATTCCTCACCCCAGGCCTGAAACTCTATACCTAAAAGGATGACAGGCTGCTGGCCCAGTGGTTAGTGGAGCTACTGCCAAGAGAAACCTCAGAGCCAGCCACACCCCTGCCAGCTATTTAGGCTCTGAGTCAAAGTTCAGGCAGACCGTGGAAAATGTGGTTTTCAGCCGTGTTGCTGAAACCAAAACCTTTGCCCAATTTGAAGTGTCAAAAGCCTGCATCAAACCCTGGCCCTGCCTCCCTCTTCTGTGGGGGACCTTGATCCTCCTGATGTGAAAATTTCAGCTACTACAGTGTTCGGTGCTTGGCAGGGAGGGACATTCCACAATAATGAGATGACTGTGATCTGGAGGACGCCACAATGCCATGTCTGTGAGTGTGGCAACTTCCTCTGTCAGCAAAGCTCCCTGCAACCTCTTCCACCAGGAGGCTGCTGTTTCTCTCCTCCAAGGCTCTGAGTCAGGAGACCCCGGGTGGCAGATTTTTCAATGATGCTGTGTCCTCATACCGTCACATCTCACTGTGATTTGCCACTAAAACTATCAAAAAATAAATAAATAAAGGAGATACATTGTGGTCCCCAAACTTGCGCTTTACCGTGTAAGAGGATCTTGCAGCGATATATAACCAGATGATTATGTATAGAACAAGGTTATGAATAGTATATTCTAATCACTAATAGCCATAGGAAGTGACAGAAAATAGCAAGATAAATAAATAGAAGAGCAATACAGATCAGAAAGAGCTTTGTAGAGCAATGATTTTGGGTCAGTCTAGGGGGAGATTATTCTTTGCAACTTATTTTCTCTGAAGACACTACTAAACATACTCTAGTGGATGTAATACTATAAGTTCAACTACATGACCTGGAATGCTAAGGAGAAGGCTTAGGACTTCCCTGGTGGTCCAGAGGCTAAGAATCTATGTTCCCAATGTAGGGGACCAGGTCCAACCGCTGGTTGGGGAACTAGATTTCACAAGCTGCAACTGAGGATCCTGCAGGCTGTAAATAGAAATAGATCAGTTAGACCTAATCTATATCTATAGGACATTTCACCCCAAAACAATGAATTTCACCTTTTTCTCAAGTGCACACGGAAACTTCTCCAAGATAGATCACATCCTGGGCCATAAATCTAGCTTTGGTAAATTCAAAAAAATTGAAATCATTCCAAGCATCTTTTCTGACCACAATGCAGTAAGATTAGATCTCAATTACAGGAGAAAAACTATTAAAAATTCCAACATATGGAGGCTGAACAACACGCTGTTGAATAACCAACAAATCACAGAAGAAATCAAAAAAGAAATCAAAATATGCATAGAAACAAATGAAAATGAAAACACAAGAACCCAAAACCTGTGGGACACTGTAAAAGCAGTGCTAAGGGGAAAGTTCACAGCAATACAGGCATACCTCAAGAAACAAGAAAAAAGTCAAATAAATAACTTAACTCTACACCTAAAGCAACTAGGAAGGAAGAAATGAAGAACCCCAGGGTTAGTAGAAGGAAAGAAATCTTAAAAATTAGGGCAGAAATAAATGCAAAAGAAACAAAAGAGACCATAGCAAAAAACAAAGCCAAAAGCTGGTTCTTTGAAAGGATAAATAAAACTGACAAACCATTAGCCAGACTCATCAAGAAACAAAGGGAGAAAAATCAATTCAATAAAATTAGAAATGAAAACGGAGAGATCACAACAGACAACACAGAAATACAAAGGATCATAAGAGACTACTATCAGCAATTAAATGCCAATAAAATGGACAACATGGAAGAAATGGACAAATTCTTAGAAAAGTACGACTTTCCAAAACTGAACCAGGAAGAAATAGAAAATCTTAACAGACCCATCACAAGCACGGAAATTGAAACTGTAATCAGATATCTTCCAGCAAACAAAAGCCCAGGTCCAGACGGTTTCACAGCTGAATTTTACCAAAAATTTAGAGAAGAGTTAACACCTATCCTACTGAAACTCTTCCAGAAAATTGCAGAGGAAGGCAAACTTCCAAACTCATTCTATGAGACCACCATCACCCTAATACCAAAACCTGACAAAGATGCCACCAAAAAAAGAAAACTACAGGCCAATATCACTGATGAACATAGATGCAAAAATCCTTAACAAAATTCTAGCAATCAGAATCCAACAACACATTAAAAAGATCATACACCATGACCAAGTGGGCTTTATCCCAGGGATGCAAGGATTCTTCAATATCTGCAAATCAATCAATGTAATTCACCACATTAACAAATTGAAAAATAAAAGCATTATGATTATCTCAATAGATGCAGAGAAAGCCTTTGACAAAATTCAACATCCATTTATGATAAAAACTCTCCAGAAAGCAGGAATAGAAGGAACATATCTCAACATAATAAAAGCTATATATGACAAACCCACAGCAAACATTATCCTCAACGGTGAAAAATTGAAAGCATTTCCCCTGAAGTCAGGAACAAGACAAGGGTGCCCACTTTCACCATTACTATTCAACATAGTTTTAGAAGTTTTGGCCATAGCAATCAGAGCAGAAAAAGAAATAAAAGGAATCCAAATTGGAAAAGAAGTAAACCTCTCACTGTTTGCAGATGACTTGATCCTCTACATGGAAAACCCTAGAGACTCCACCAGAAAATTACTAGAGCTAATCAATGAATATAGTAAAGTTGCAGGATATAAAATCAACACACAGAAATCCCTTGCATTCCTATACACTAACAATGAGAAAATAGAAAGAGAAATTAAGGAAACGATTCCATTCACCATTGCAATGAAAAGAATAAAATACTTAGGAATATATCTATCTAAAGAAACTAAAGACCTATATATAGAAAACTATAAAACACTGGTGAAAGAAATCAAAGAGGACACTAATAGGTGGAGATATATACCATGTTCATGGATCAGAATAATCAATATAGTGAAAATGAGTATACTACACAAAGCAATGTATAGATTCAATGCAAACCCTATCAAGCTCCCAACGGTATTTTTCATAGAGCTAGAACAAATAATTTCACAATTTGTATGGAAATACAAAAAACCTTGTATAGCCAAAGCAATCTTGAGAAAGAAGAATGAAACTGCAGGAATCAACCTGCTTGATTTCAGGCTCTACTACAAAGCCACAGTCATCAAGACAGTATGGTACTGGCACAAAGACAGAAATATAGATCAATGGAACAAAATAGAAAGCTCAGAGATAAATCCACACACCTATGGACACTTTATCTTTGACAAAGGAGGCAAGAATATACAATGGATTAAAGACAATCTCTTTAACAAGTGGTGCTGGGGAAACGGGTCAACCACTTGTAAAAGAATGAAACTAGAACACTTTCTAACACCATACACAAAAATAAACTCAAAATGGATTAAAGATCTAAATGTAAGACCAGAAACCATAAAACTCCTAGAGAAGAACATAGGCAAAACACTCTCCAACATACATCACAGCAGGATCCTCTATGACCCACCTCCTAGAATATTGGAAATAAAAGCAAAAATAAACAAATAGGACCTAATTAAACTTAAAAGCTTCTGCACAACAAAGGAAACTATAAGCAAGGTGAAAAGACAGCCTTCAGAATGGGAGAAAACAATAGCAAATGAAGCAACTGACAAACAACTAATCTCAAAAATATACAAGGAACTCCTGCAGCTCAATTTGAGAATAATAAAAGACCCAATCAAAAATGGGCCAAAGAACTAAATAGACATTTCTCCAAAGAAAACATACAGATGACTAACAAACACATGAAAAGATGCTCAACATCACCCGTTATCAGAGAAATGCAAATCAAAACCATAACGAGGTACCATTTCACGCCAGTCAGAATGGCTGCAACCCAAAAGTCTACAAGCAATAAATGCTGGAGAGGGTGTGGAGAAAAGGGAATCCTCTTACACTGTTGGGGGGAATGCAAACTAGTACAGCCACTATGGAGAACAGTGTGGAGATTCCTTAAAAAATTGAAAATAGAACTGCCTTATGACCCAGCAATCCCACTGCTGGGCATACACACCGAGGAAACCAGAATTGAAAGAGACACATGTACCTCAATGTTCATCACAGCACTGTTTATAATAGCCAGGACATGGAAGCAACCTAGATGTCCATCAGCAGATGAATGGATAAGAAAGCTGTGGTACATATACACAATGGAGTATTACTCAGCCATTAAAAAGAATACATTTGAATCAGTTCTAATGAGGTGGATGAAACTGGAGCCTATTATACAGAGTGAAGTAAGCCAGAAAGAAACACCAATACAGTATACTAACGTATATATATATGGAATTTAGAAAGATGGTAATGATAATCCTGTATGCAAGACAGCAAAAGAGACACAGATGTATAGAACAGTCTTTTGGACTCTGTGGGAGAGGGAGATGGTGGGATGATTTGGGAGAATGGCATTGAAACATGTATAATATCATATACGAAATGAATCACCAGTCCAGATTCGATGCACGATACTAGATGCTTGGGGCTGGTGCACTGAGATGACCCAGAGGGATGGTACGGGGAGAGAGGAGGGAGGGGGGTTCAGAATGGGGAACACGTGTATACCTGTGGTGGAATTCATGTTGATGTATGGCAAAACCAATACAATATTGTAAAGTAATTAACCTCCATTTAAAATAAATGTAAAAATAAATAAATTTTAAAAAATAAAATAAAAAAAGAAATAAAAGGAAGGAAGGCTCAATAAGGTCCACTAAATTTAATAAGGCAAAGCTATGTAAAGTGAAAGGAAGTGAAAGTGTTAGTCACTCAGTCGTTTTCAACTCTTTGTGACCCCATGGGATTGTAGCCCACCAGGCTCCTCTGTCCATGGGATTCTCCAGGCAAGAATACTGGAGTAGGTTGCCATTTCCTTGTCCAGGGGATCTTCCTAACCCATGGATGAAGCTAGGTCTCCCGCATTGCAGGCAGATATTTCACTGGTGTAGCCACCAGAGAAGCCCCTAAGCTATGCTTGCTGCTGCTACTGCTTAGCAGTTGCTTCAGTCGTGTCCGACTCTGTGTGACCCCATAGATGGCAGCCCACCAGGTTCCCCCATCACTGGGATTCTCCAGGCAAGAACACTGGAGTGGGTTGCCATTTCCTTCTCCAATGCATGAAAGTAAGAAGTGAAAGTGAAGTTGTGTCCGACTCTTAGCGACACCATGGACTGCAGCCCACCAGGCTCCTCTGTCCGTGGGATTCTCCAGGCAAGAATACTGGAGTAGGTTGCCATTTCCTTCTCCAAAAGCTATGCTTACCCTATGTTATTAAGATGTCTATAGAATGAGGAAGGGTTTATGGGCTGATGTTTAAAAGCCTAGACTCTGGGCTAGATTTGAATCCTGGTTCTACCACTTACTAGCAGTACATTGTCAGATAATTTACTGGGTTTCTTTAGGTCTCAATATCTTCATCAATAAAATGGGAATAATGATAATGCTTATATTATTTAGTTGTTAATGAGATAAAAGGCATTGATGTATGTAAAATGCCTAGGATGGCACATGACATAGCATATTGTTTACTGAATAAAAAAACAGCCTAGTAGGTAATGAAGCACTTTGTATTGTTTACTAAATAAATCATCAAAATGAAATTTTAGATATACTGTGCTTGTATCTATAAAATTCAGTTG
The DNA here is from genome assembly GCF_032405125.1 of Capricornis sumatraensis. Lineage (NCBI taxonomy): Eukaryota > Metazoa > Chordata > Mammalia > Artiodactyla > Bovidae > Capricornis > Capricornis sumatraensis. Next base: position 17,421,552 of record NC_091069.1, on the reverse strand, counting down.
TGGAAAGAATTCGTATGGTGTGGAAACTTCTCATTTTCAGATACTGGTGGGTAAATGAGATGTCCTAACTGTTTAACTCTTAGAAAAAGCACACTGGAAGTGGATAAAACATCAACCTGGGAGTTCAACAGGTTTAGGTGGAAATCCTGGCTGGGTCTATTCCTATTAGATGACCTTGTGCAAGACCACCAGCCTCTCTGAACTTCATCTGTGAAATAAATGTCTATGATATATTTAAAGCATCTTGTAAAACTTGAGGGCTTCCCAGGTGGCACTGTGGTTAAGAATCTGCCTGCCAAGAAGAGCCTTGAGTTCAATCCCTGGGTCAGGAGGATCCCCTGGAGAAGGAAATGGCAACCCACTTCAGTATTCTTCCCTGGAGAATTCCAAGGACAGAGGAGCCTGGTGGTCTACAGTCCTATGGGGTCACAAAGAGTCAGACATAACTGAGCGACTGAAGGACAAAACAGGAATGATACAGCAGAACTGATGTGTGCAGTGAAGGCACTGACTTGTGGTTTCCAATACAATTCTTGGTGCCATACAGAGCTAACAATTTTATTATTTTTCTTTATGAGTTATACCTTACTTAGTAAAATGTCAATATGAATTCAATTCAGTTCAGTCGCTCAGCTGTGTCCAACTCTTTGCAACCCCATGGACTGCACCACGCCAGGCCTCCCTGTCCATCACCAATTCCCAGAATTTACTCAAACTCATGTCCATTGTGTCAGTGATGCCATCCAATCATCTCATCCTCTGTCAACCCCTTCTTCTCCCTCCTTCAATCTTTCCCAGCATCAGGGTCTTTTCCAATGAGTCAGCTCTTCGCATCAGGTGGCCAAAGTGTATGAATTATGACACACTAAACTTTGGAATAAGCTGAAAGGAGTTGTTATGGAGGAGGAATGAGGATGCTGCGAAAGGGCTGCATGGTGAGCGTGTTTCTATCTGCCTCTAATAGGTTCCCTCCCCACCTTCCCAAGGTGGATGCCATGAGCTCGAGGATTAGGGGGCTTGGATCTTGGAGAGGTGGGCTGGAATCTCGGCCCCTGCTCATTTCTTTAGACAGTTGACTCTGCGGGAGCTTGTCGACCTTTCCTTGGATTGCAAATGGACAGGCTATGGTGAGTGCTCTGGAAAAACATTCACACCCGCTGCCAGGATGTTTTCATGTGAAATCTCAGTTCTCCCCTACCTTTTAAGTCTTTGTTTCTTTCTACTGTTTTCAATACAGCACTTGTGAGAAAAAGCACAAGTCCTTAGGGCAGTAACCACATTTTTCCTCATCCTCTTACACAGCTCTTCATTTTTGTTTTGTTTTGTTTTTTTACTTTAAAAATGTCACTGACATAATTGATTTTTCCCTTGCAAGCTAAATTCGAGTGATGTCTAAATGCAAAATGTTTACAGGCAGTCTCATTCATTGGCAGCAGCAGCAGCACCAATATATAAGGGAAATTAATACATAATCTGAGGTTTTAGCTTTTTTGTCATCCAGCTGACTTTTTTCACTTTTTCGCAATGGCCCTTCTGTCTATTTCTCCATCTTTGAGCAAACAAAAACAGCTGGCAGATTCAGGACCACACCTCACCCAGCCACCGCCAAGTTAACATCACATCTGTTTCTGTGCAGGTGTCTTCCCTTTGGCCTTGAATGTTGACATGTCATTGACGGTTTGCTTTTTGGGGAATTAATTTGAGATCTCCATGTTTCTTACAAAGGTATTTGGTTGGGTTATGTAACTTTTCCCCTGAGCCAATGACGGGCAAACCGATCAAAGCTCTGTCTTCTCCTTAACTATTCTCCCTGCAAAGTATTCATCCAGTCATTTGCTCGTCTGATCATCAAGTCATCCTTCTGTTTAACAGAGACACCGACTGACCCCCTACATACTGAAGAACACTGCTGAGCAGGCTGTTTGATGTAGAGTTCACAGAGAATGCCATCCAGGGACAACTGGCAAGGTGTTCTGAGCTTCAGACGCCGTCTCAGGGTCAGCTCTGACCACATGGGTTCCTCACCTTCTGCTGGTTGTTGAGCCCCACTGATGGAAATACGGGGTTTCCCAGGTGGTGCTAGTGGTAAAGAATCCACCTGCCAATGCAGGAGACACAAGAGACACAGGTTCAGTCTCTGGACGGGGAAGATCCCCTGGAGGAGAAAATGGCAACCCACTGCAGTATTCTTGCCTGGAGAAAGAATCCCATTGACAGAGGAGCCTGGTGGGCTAGAGTCCATGACATTACAAAGAGTCAGACACACTGAAGTGCGTTAGGATGCCCATGCATGACTGAAATATAACATGGGGACATTCTTCTCCCTTTGAACTCAGTACTCTTCCTAATCTTGGAGCTCCACTCCTCCTGGACTGTGTGGGGTGATAATAGCCAAGGAGGTGCCTATCCATGCCTCTGTGTGTGTGTGCGTGTGTGTGTGTGTGCGTGTGATTTGCTGTTCAGTTGCTAATTTGTGTTTGACTCTTTGTGACCCCATGGACTAGAGCCCACCAAGCTCCTCTGTCCATAGGATTCTCCAGGCAAGAATACTGGAGTGGGTGGCCATTTCCTTCTCCAGGGGATCTTCCTGACCCAAGGATCAAACCGGGGTCTCCTATATCAGCAGCCAGATTCTTTACGACTGAGCCATCAGGGGAAGTCCTGTGTGTGTGTGATGCATGTATGTATGTGATGTATATGCGTATGTGTGTATGTGATAGGTATTTGTGGTACGGTGCTTTTGGCACTTTTTAAAATCACTCTGAGCAGACTTCATTTTATTCAATAAACACTTTCAGTTAGGATAAAACCTGCCTAGGGAACAGAGGGAAAATCCAAGCCCAAAGTCCAGAGGCCCCCATCCGCCTTCACGCAGTTGTAGCCGGTTCCAGCGGGGACATCGCGGTGCTCAAGAGAGGAAAGCAGCCCAGCAGGGAGGCGCCGCTATGTGACAGCAAACAGGAGAGGCTCCTGCGCATCCCAGACAGCTGGCCTGTCGGAGCACCGGCCGGTGATGGATGACCCAGCAGTGAGACATCCCAGAGCGCAGGGGCGTTCCTGGGGGCGCACTGAGCGCAGGACCAGCCCAGTGAGATGCGCGCTCCTCGGAGCGCGGGGCTCACGCCCACGGCGTTGCGGACCAGCTGCAGGGGCCTGAGCGGCCTTATTTGGTAGCAGAGCCAGCCGTGATGCTCGGCTCCGAGGTGCTTCCTGAAGTCTGCCTGGGGTCTGCGGTTCCTCACCGCTCCCCAGTAAACAAGCCCTGGGCTGGGAGCGGTCTGAGGGTGGAGGCTGCCCGACAGCGGCCGACAGAGGCGAGGACTAATTTGGTCATGGGGAGCGTGGAGGGTGACATTTACTGGATCTACGGTGGAGCTAACACAGAGCACATGGCCCTGGGGTCCTGGGGAGGGGCTCCGGGTGTAGTTCGCACAGAGAGATGAAGGGTCAGGCCTGGTTCCGGGGCTGGGGGCTGGGTGGGGGGCCAGGTCCCCCTAGCCCGGGAGCTTCTCCACTCTGGGGGCATCCCGAGTTTCTGGCCGCCCTTGCTCCTTGCCCTTCTGAGGCCCTGGTCCTGTGTTTCCACTGGTCCTGGTGACCCCTCAGCATGCACACTGAGATGTCAGGGCAGTCGTGAGAGGTAACATTTTCCCCGGAAAAAGCAAGCCTGCCCTTGAGCAGGGAAAGGGCCAAATCCTCCTTTGATGGGAAAAAAAAGCAGAGTCCATCACCTTTGGTTACACCAGGAGATCAACACGTAATTCTACTAGATTAGAACTATTCGGAAAGAAGATTCTGGTTTCATTCTGGTATTCATTCTCTGTTTTTATTTGAATTGGAGTATGGTTGCTTTACGATGTTGTGTTAGTTTCTGCTGTACAAGTGAATCAGCTGTAGTATATATATATATATATATATATATATATATATATATATATATTCACTTCCTCTTGAGCCTCCCTCCCACCCTCCACGCCATCCCTCCAGGCCCTCACAGAGCACTGCACTGAGATCCCTGTGCTATACAGCAGCTTGCCACCAGCTATCTATTTTGCACATGAGTGTGGGTTAGTCGCTCAGTCATGTCCAACTCTGCAACTCCAGGGACCATAGCCAGCCAGACTCCTCTGTCCACGGAATTCTCCAGGCAAGAATCCTGGAGTGGGCAGCCATTCCCTTCTCCAGGGGGATCTTCCCCACCCGGGGATCAAACCCAGGTCTCCTTCATTGCAGGAAGATTCTTTATCATCTGAGCTGCCTGGGAAGCCCCTTTTTACACCCGGTCCCTAAATTCATCCTACCCTCTCCTTCCTCTGCCTCCTCATTCAGGTATTCATTCTTGAACTGGGAGGTCACCAGAGATTCTATTATAAAAGGTGAGGGAGTAGCTATTTTAGGTTTTGTGAGACATTGGGTTCCTGCTGCATCGGGCGAGTTTGCTCAGCAGTGCAACAGGGACCCCGGGAGACTGTGCAAACCAGCGGGAGGAAGGGGGCTGTGTTTGCTGAGACTTCTCTTACAGAACCAGTCAGGGCGGGGGGCGGGGGGAGGGTGGTGTGCCTGGATTTGCCCACCCCCATTTGAAGTCATCACCAAATATTGAGTGAATACCTGCACATTCTAGGGCCTGAGAAAACATTGATGACTTCAAGACATTTATGTTGCCCCAGTAGAGTTTATAGTCTATGGGGGGAAAGAGACCAAAACTCCTAAATAATTATGTGATAGTTGACAGCTAGGGCAACATGCTCTAAAGGAAAGGGAAGCTGGGTGAGTGTTCCCGTTTATTCAGGCTCTTTCTCTTCAAGCTCCAGTCTTTCATTCAACCCTGTGAGGACAGTGACCTCAAAGATCTAGTTTATTTTTATGTACCCTGCACCTTTCAAGTTATTTTCTGATGACTACTTCCTGATGTTCTGGCCAATGCAATTTGATAAGAGGAAGAAACTGAAGACATACAACTTTGTAAACAGGTAATAAAACTGACTACTTGTGGATGAAATGCTCACATTCCTAGGTAAAAAGTGCTGTAAACAGTAAGAAAATCAAGCTAATAAAGGGGTGTGCATACTTTATAGTAAAGAAGAGGTTTATTAAAATAATAGAATATGTAGCTTACATATGAAACATATATAAATATATATAAACACACACACATATAAAACATATGAACGAAAACAACAAACAAAATACTTAAGAATGAACTTGGGAATGTATGTTACCTACAACAAGAAAAATTTATAAATTACTCCTGAGGGACAGGAAAACACAAGTATGCTAAATGGAAACAAACTCCTATTTTTGAAGGAGAAGGGTCATCACTATACAGATATTAACATTTCCAAGGAAAATTGTGTATGTAGTATAAACCCTGTGTTGTTTTTGTTTGTTTGTTTGTTTGTTTTGAAGGGGTGTGATTCTATTGAAAAGGGACTAGTTTCCATGACTCTGCAATGTAGCTGGGTCCTTTGCTTCTGGTTTCTCACAAGCTTGCAAGGAAAATGCTGATAGGGGTTGCAGACTGCCTCTTCAGAAGGTTCGGCTGATGATCAGATTCCAAGCTCACTCATGTGGTTACTGAGATATTTGGTTGCTTCAGGGATGTTGAGTGGATGGCCTCCATTCCTTGATGGCCACCCTCACTTCCTTGCCTCTCCTAACAGAATCTCAGAGCACAGTGGCTTTCTTGAGGTCAAACCCGAGAGAAGAAGCAAAGAGAGCATTTGAACAGGTGGAAGTCATGTTCTTCTATAGCCTAGTAATAGAAGGAGGGCTTCCCATGTAGCTCAGTGATAAAGAACCCGCCTGCCAAAGCAGGAGATGCAGGAAACATGGGTTCGGACCCTGGGTTGGGATGATCCCCTGGAGGAGGAAATGGCAACCAACTCCAGTATTCTTGCCTGGAAAATCCCATGGACAGAGGAGGCTGGCAGGCTACTGTTCATAGGGTAGCAAAGAGTCTTATATGACTGAACACGAATGCCTAATAGAAGTGATGTTCTATAACTTTTATCTAGTTTATTTCTGGCAATAAATGACTAGTCTAAACTCAAGAATTAAGAAATGCACAAGGGTGTGAATACCAAGAGATAGGGCTCCCCAGAAGTGATATTGGATGGCTGCCTAACAAAGCTCAGTGTCATCTCTCTAACTGCTCCCTGCTGTTTTAATTCCCTGCATAACACTGATCACTATCACATGTGTCCCTTGTTTGTTTACTTGTTTGTTGTCTGTGTCCACCCTCTGGAATAATGTGTCCATGAGTGCAGAAACTGTGCCGGTTATCATAGTGGGTGATCAATAATGGTTGTTTAATAAGGGAATGGATCAATGTGTGACTTGAACATACCTGAGAAATTGGCTGAGGTTCCTGGGGAACTAAGCAGGCTGTTCTGCCTGAGAGAGGGGTTGCCAAAACCAGCAAACATTTTGGCGGAAGCAGTAGCAGTCAACCAGAACGTCTCTGATTTATTTTACAGCAGATGTTCTTTCTGCTCTCTGACCTCTGTCCTGGGGACAGCAATTTAGAAAATGAAGGGGTGGCAGCACATGATTATGCCACATACACTTATTTAATTGAAGTGATCTCATTTGTAATAGAGACTGCAAACCGGGCATGAGTCCTGAGCGGCAGCTGCTGTTCTCCGTGGGCTCTTCACCTGGGCTCAGAGCTACATGAATCCTTCTCTGTTCATCTCACTTCTGCTTCCTTGGCCTTTCCCCTCTTCATTTTTCCTCCTGTGCCTTCAAGACTACTTATCTTCCTCCTTCAGCAGTTAAATTTTAATTATCCCTTGCTTCATGACCTCATGGGGCTTCTCTGGTGGCTTAAATGGTAAAGAATCTGCCTGCAATGCAGGAGACTCGGATTCAATCCCTGGGTCAGGAAGATCCCCTGGAGAAGGAAATGGCAACCCAGTCCAGTATTCTTGCCTGGAGAATTCATGGACAGAGGAGCCTGGTGGGCTACAGTCCATGGGACCCCAAAGAGTTGGACACGACTGACCTCCTAACTGTCACCTTTGTCATGACCTTATAGTCTTCCATTTGTTGTTGGTGTTTAGTTGATGGGCCATGTCCTGTTCTTTTGTGACCCCATAGACTGTAGCCCGCCAGGGTCCTCTGTCCGTGGGATTTCCCAGGCAAGAATACTGGACTGGGTTGCCATTTCCTCCTCCAGGGGATTTTCCTGATCAAAGGATAGAACCCACGTCTTCTGCCTCTCCTGCATTGGCAGGAGGATTCTTCACCTTTGAGTCACTGGAGAAACCCCTTCCATCTGATCAACTTGCATAAATTCTGTTCATGGCTTAGATTTCAGCCATCTGCAAAAGATGATATAGAAGGGAAGTCTGAGCCCATCCTCAGAATCTCTCTCTCCCACTGCTCACTTACATCCTTTATCCCCAGAAGGTCGTGAAACTTGCACTGAGTATCTATGCCCTGCAGTGTGCTCTCTTCAACCTGGACATGCAATGAACAAACTGTTAAAGATAATGTTCTCCATTCTTTCCACAATTTCCATTTTCTGGGCCATGTGCTACCCTCCTGTTATTTCTTATCCCTTTCCCCAAAGCATCCTTGGACTATAGACTCATCCAGAAAAAATAAGAACCATTAACTTCTGTAGTGATTGTGAATTTTAATCACAAACGCAGATGTTCAGATAATAAAATTTTCTTTTAATGTAGTCGAAGATGTTCAAGCACATCGTTTTTAGAGTCAAGTAGCTTTGCAATGTCTCTAACAGAAACAGCAGACTCTATCCACCTCTCTCACTTGTATTCCCACCTCATAGAGGAGGCCACTTTCAACCTGGCTAGCTGATTTTTCCTGGGATAACCCACATGTTTCTGTAGGGCATCCATATGCATCTATGCCTTGCTTTTTCCTTTTTAGGCATTATCTACTGACTTCCTAAAGTGTAAGATGAGAAATCAGCTCTCTGACAATCCCCACTCTTAATGCAGACATGTGCCTTCACACCAACACCCTCACAACCCCCTTTCCTCAATAGTGATGATTTCTGTGCATCATGATGCTAGATTTCCTTTTTGTAATTTTTCTTTTTTGTTTTAATGTTGTATCCCTTTGTCCAATTAGAAATCTAAGTAGTCATAGCATTCTACATATTCCTAACTGAAGGGTAAACTCCTCTCTCTATATATATACATATGAATATTAATTGGAAGCACTGGTGATAAAGCTGAAGCTCCAATACTTTGACCACCTGATGGGAAGAGCTGACTCTTTGAAAAACCCTGATGCTGGGAAAGATTGAAGGCAGCAGGAGAAGGGGACAACAGAGGATGAGATGGTTGGGTGGCGTCACCGACTCAATGGACATGCGTTCAAACAAACTCTGGAAGATTGTGAAGGACAGGGAAGCCTGGCATGCTGCAGTCCATGGGGTCACAAAGAGTAGAAATGACTTAGCATCTGAACAACAACAATATGAAAGCATTCATTAGGAATCTTTTAATCATCCCCCTATACTGAGCTAGATCTGTGCATAGCTGTTCCTGTGGCCTTTCCTTTTATGATCATCCTGGGAATTTGCCTACTTCCTTTTTATTTCTTTTGGTTTAAATATTTTTTTACTTGGAACCCATCTCTTCCTTTTCCATGATTAAGTCCTCATTTATTGAAATTCATCCTCCAACAAAGAGTACATGAGAAACAAAATTTTGATAACATATTTATCTGATGGTGTTATTCTACGCTTTTGTTTAAATGGTGATTTAGGTACAATGGCAACCCACTCCAGTACTCTTGCCTGGAGAATCCCATGGAGGAAGGAGCCTGGTAGGCTACTAGTCCATGGGGTTGCAAAGAGTCGGACACGACTGGGCGACTTCACGTTCACTTCACTTTAGGTACAAATAGGATTTCAGGTCAAACATAATTTTTCCCATGATGATTTTGAAGATGTTACTCATTTTATTCTATCTTCTTCTGTTGCTGTAGAAAGACTCTGCTTTAGTCACCTCTTGCTGAGAAGGAAACTGCCCCAGATCTTAGGGTTCCTAATCAGGATTGATCATTTGTCATGATTCTTCAGGTTGGCTGGTGCTGCTTTTGCTGGATTCACATGAGGTTCCTTATAGGATAACATTCATCTAGAGCATAGCTTGGGACTGGCTCAGCTGGGGCTTTCTCTGCTTAGTGTTCCATCCTTAAGAAGGCTGGTCTGGACTGGGCTTCCTCACATGGCGGCAGCAGCTTTCCAGAAAGGCAAGACCCCGACACATTAGTAGCTTATTAAGCATATGTCTGAAATGTATTTTCTGATACCCAATGGCCAGAGCAATTTACATAGCCAAAGCCGGAAACTTTGAGAGTTGATTATACAAGGGAGTAGGGTACTGGGCGGGGGGCGGGGGTGTGTTGGTTCACCAGGTACCATTTGTGCAACAGTTTACAGTCCAGGTCCAAAGATTCACACCCCTATATATGCAAAACACTCTCAGGCCCTAAAAAGACCCCCACCCTGACTCATCAAGTCACATCACTGAGTTTGAAATTCATGATCTCATGGTCTATATCAGACCTAGATATGGTGCAGGTTCTGTGGATGCTTCTCTTTTTGATCTGGAGATTTGCAAATTAAAAAGACATGCAATTTGCCTTTCACACACACACAATGGTAAGAGAGGGACATGGTAACTGCAATGGGCACTGAATAGTAAGTGTAGAGGCAGGAGCACCAAGGTCACTGGTCCATAGCAATTCTGAAATCCAGCTGATTACCTATCAGGGCAGCAGATTAAGCCCAGTTATGATTAAGCCCAATTCTGTCCCTCACAACAAACTGTGGAAAATTCTTCAAGAGATGGGAATACCAGACCACCTGACCTGCCTCTTGAGAAATCTGTATGCAGGTCAAGAAGCAACATTAGAACTGGATATGGAACAACAGACTGGTTCCAAATTGGGAAAGGAGTATGTCAAGGTTGTATATTGTCACCCTGCTTATTTAACTTATATGCAGAGTGCATCATGTGAAATGCCAGGCTGGATGAAGCACAAGCTGGAATCAAGATTGCCTCGAGAAATATCAACAACCTCAGATGCAGATGACACCACCCGTATGCCCTTATGACAGAAAGCAAAAAAGAACTAAAGAGCCTCTTGATAAAAGTGAAAGAAGAGAGTGAAAAAGCTGGCTTAAATCTCAACATTCAAAAAACAAAGATCATGATATCCAGTCCCATCATTTCATGGAAAATTGATGGGGAAACAATGGAAACGGTGACAGACTTTATTTTCTTGAGCTTCAAAGTCACTGCAGATGGTGAGTGCCACCTTGAAATTAAAAAACACTTGCTCCTTGGAAGAAAAGCTATGAACAACCTTGACAGCATATTAAAAAGCAGAGACATTACTTTGCTGACAGAGATCTTATAGTCAAAGCTATGGTTTTTCCAGTAGTCATGTATGGATGTGAGAGGTGGACTATAAAGAAAGCTGAGTGCTGAAGAATTGATGCTTTTGGACTGTGGTGTTGAAGAAGACTCTTGAGAGTCCCTTGGACTGCAAGGAGATCCAACAAGTCCATCCTAAAGGAAATCAGTACAGAATACTCATTGGAAGGACTGATGCTGAAGCTGAAGCTCCAATACTTTGGCCACCTGTTGCCAAGAGTTGACTCATTGGAAAAGACCCTGATGCTGGGAAAGATTGAAGGTGGGAGGAGAAGGAAGTGACAGAAGATGAGGTGGTTGGATGGCATCACCGGGAGTTGGTGACGGACAGGGAGGCCTAGCATGCTGCAGTCCATGAGGTGGCAAAGAGTCGGACATGACTGAGCAACTGAACTGAACTGAACTCTCCCTCAAAAGTAGTTCTCCAATTCATGATTTTCCATGGTTTGGGGTTTTGCCCTCTCAGGATGCTTCCCTGTGAAACACTTTCTTTCCCATAAGAAATAGCCCATGTTCTCATCAGATCAGTTTTCTCAGACTCCTTCTTGACTGTAGAAAATTGAGAGCTCCAGAGATATCTTTTTAAATGATTTATGCCCCTTTAGTCCATTCTTGTGCAATACCTTTAAACTTTTTGTGGTCCTTCTACAAATCTGGTTGTTATTCACTCCATGTCCCAAAAGTCATGACTATAATTCTTTTCAAGAGAACTCTCTCAACTTTTGTCCAAGTATATAATTGCAGTGAAATAACACTTTTGAGATTTTTAGAAGTGCTTCTTCCTAGTTGAGAGAATATTAGTCTGAGGTCTAAACAAAGGGTCTTATGACCAAATCTTTGATTTATTCTTTACCCTGAAGCCACTTTTCATTTGAGAGTCTTGTGCCTGCTGGAGAGCCTGGAAATATTAAACAGTTTTATTTTTTGACCTCGTAAGTCTAGATTGGAAATTCTGTTCGCATATTGAATAGTTCTCTCTTTAGCTAAATTCTGTCTTTCCATATCTTATCGTATGTAACTAACAGAAGCCAATTGGCACTTGCAATATTCTGTCTAGAAATGTTGTCTGTATGTGCAGGTTAATTTGGTGCATTATTTTTTCTCAGGTAAATGCAAACAGTTGTTTTAACACTTGTTTCATTACTACAAAACATGGAGCACCATCTTTTAAGCCTCTGGTATCAGTTTTATCCTTGCACTTCCTGCCTTCATCAATAAGCTCCTCATTATCCTTCCAGCCTCCCCCTTTGCCCCATGAAAAACCCAACAACTCATGCTTTAGGTCTTTTTTACAGCAGTGCTTTATTTCCAAACCACTTTTCTGTTTTAGTTTTCTATATATGAAAACAAAGTCCTGTAAAATGGGATGGATATGCAAAGCACTCCACAAATTTGAAGAACAACTTTTATTATTATTTAAGAAGACATTCTGAGGATATAGAAACTGGTCTGTTCTGTGAAAATGGGAGAAAGAACATGAATACCAACCTATTAACATTGTTCACTGATTTTTTTTTTTCCTTGAAATGTGGTATCAGAGACTTTCAATGTCTGCATCCCCTCCAAAGGTATAGTGCAAGAGAACTGAGGAAACAGGTATTTTTGGTTTTTTTGTTGTTGTTGTTCAGTAGTGTCTCACTCTTTTGCAACCTCATGGACTGCAGCACCCCAGGCTTCCCTGTCCTTCACTGTCTCCCGGAGTTTGCTCAAACTGATGTCCATTGAGTGGATGATTCCATTCAACCGTCTCATCCTCTGTTTCCCTCTTCTCCTCCTGCCCTCAATTTCCCCCAGAATCAAAGTCTTTTCTAATGAGTTGGCTCTTCACATCAGGTGGCCAAAGTCTTGGAGCTTCAGCTTCAGCATCAGTCCTTCCAGTGAATATCAGGGTTAATTTTCTTTAGAATTGACTGGCTTGATCTTCTTGCTGTCCACGGAACACTCAAGACTCTTCTCCAGCATCACAGTTGTGAAGCCTCAAGCTGTGTATTTAATTAGAGAGTTGATTGAAAATACATTTAACTCAGCTGGTAAAGAATCCTCTTGCAATGCAGGAGACCTGGGATTGATCCCTGGGTTGGGAAGATTCTGCTGGAGAAGGGAAAGGCTATCCACTCCAGTATTCTGACCTAGAGAATTCCATGGGATGTATAGTCCATGGGGTCGCAAAGAGTTGGACACAACTAGCGACTTCCACTTTCACTTTAGGCAAATTTAGGAAAGATAGATTGGTCTACATTTGCTCCTATGAATGGGTTTCAGTAACTAATATCAAGCAGGGATTTAGAAGAGCTGGTTCCCAGTGGCATCTGTAACAACAGCTGGATGACCTGGGACAGCTACCTCCTTGCTCTGTGTTCTCATTTGTGATGTGGCAAAGTTCAGCCACCTGCTCTCCATCATCTCCCCTCATCTTAACAGTCAATCACAGAATAAGTTGAGCCTTGAAACAAATCTCTGTTTCGAGTCTGGACTTAACATCGGAACAAGTCAGTGTTACTATTTGGGAAAACTCCAGAGACAATTTTCATAAAATATCTTGAGTTATTTTAGTGCAGTCCCATAATAGTCCTAAGTTTTTCTTTATTAGTAAATTTGTTCACACAGTATACTGATGCGGTAAATCTCTTTCTAAAAATATGTTGATCACCCTCAGAGATTAATGTGATTCGGGTGATTAATCTAGTTTCTATTTTAATTGCGTGAAAGAGTTAAGTGTTCTGGCTGAATTGGGAATAAACTCTCCACTTAATAAACACAAGGGCAGTGTGCACAAGACAATCTGTATGTCTGGATCTGAATCTATTTTATCATTTTATCTTATCCTCAGAGGAGTTTTCTTATTCTCAGGCTAGGAAACTTTCACAAAACGTGGTCTCTGTGGATTAATTGAACATCTCTCCAAAGACAGGAAAGTCAAGAGAATCCTTTCTGCTGCAAAATGAATTCAACTCTCCAAATTGACAGTGCAGTTTCTTTCCGAGGCACTTAATTGTTTACCAGATTATTGTAGTTTATAAGAAGATTCAAATTCAGGAAGTGAAAGACTCCACCTCTGAGGCCTTACTAAGCTTAACATTAGTTTAAATATAACAGCTAATGTCTCTTTTGGGCTATACTGCTTGAAAAATGTATAATTTGATCAAATAAATTAGTTCCACTGAGCTTTATCTTTACAGTCTGCTGAAGGGTAAAAAATAATACATATGAATATACTTTGTGAACTGCAAATTGCTATTAATATTTGAGAGCTTATTTTCATTCAGAGTGCTATTGCAGTTTGTTTCTTTTTACTGAAGACTTTTTAAATGAATAATGAAAAAATGTGAATTAAGCAAGTTTTATTATTCCATATATATCAATTAAGATATTTTGAAAAACTGATAGGTAATAATATTATGTGTTTAATTTATTCCAAAGTGGGCACATCATTGTATCTTTTTAAGAAATATGCTACATAGTAAATGCTTTACAATTTAAGGGATAATTCCCCAAAATTTGACTTTAAATTCATGTATAAGTGTTAATGAAACCTACATATGAACAAGTGGGCCTGATTTGGTAAAAAGACACAGAAAATGGCAATAATTGTAGAGCCGCTGGCTATCAAGTGCCACTGGATTCAGAGGGCAGCAGTTATAGAGAACATGATCCAAGTGTACAGTGGTTATCAGGGGAACACTATCATATTTTGTGAAATGAAGAAAGAAGCCCAGGAGTTGTCACAAAATGTGGTCATAAGGCAGGATGCCCAGTCATTACATGGATAAATTCCACAGAAGCAAAGGGAAATCACCCTGAAAGGTTTTAGAAATGGTAATTCTGGAGTTTTCTTTGCAACTAATGTTGCTGCACATAGTTTAGACATCCCCGAGGCTGGTTGTTCAAAGTCCTCCACCAAAGGACATGGAGTCCTACATTCATCATTTTGGGTGAACAGGTGGAGCTGGAAGGACCAGGGTTTGCATTTACTTTTATCAGAACAAGGAAGAATACTAGTGACCCCAAGGGGAGCAAAAACCGGGAATTAAATTTAAGCAAATAGATGTTCCTTCTACAGCAGAGATAATAAAATCTTCTAGGGAAGATGTCATAAGTTCTTGGCCTCGCTGCCTCCCACTGTGATTGGTCACTTCAAGCAGTCAGCCAAGAAGCTGATTGAGGAGAAGGGAGCCTGGAAGCCCTGGAATCCCTGGCAGCTGCCCTGGCCCACACGTCCAATGCCACGTCGGGAGACCAGCACTCCTTGAGCAACTGGGATGCGGGCGTTGTGACCATGATCTTGCAGTGCTCAATGGAAATGTCAAACAGTAATTATGCTTAGAAAGAACTTAAAGAGCAACTGGGTGAGGATATTGATTCCAAAGTGAAGGGAATGGTCTTTCTCAAAGGAAAGCAGAGTGTTTGCTTTGATATTGCTACTGGATCAGTAAGTATAGGAAAAGTGGCATGATTTAAGGCATTGGCAGATTTCTGTGGCCACGGAGCAACCAGAGCTAGAAGGACCATGGGAGCGATATTGCACCTTCCAAGGACAGCCAGAAGGCAACTGAGGCTTCAGGGGACAGCGTGAGGGCAACTGAGGTAACAGGGCATAGCGGGAAAGAAGTGGGATCTTCAGAGGACAGCAATCAGGAGGCAGCAACAAAAGTAACAGATTCCAAAACAAAGGCCAGAAGCAGAGTTTTAATAAAGCATTCAGACAGTACTTTGAAGTAGAGGATTTATTTGGGGAAAACAGAACCATGTTCAGCAACATGGAACTGAACATTGTTATTCATACAAAGTTAAAAGCACATTACATTTCCTTCCTGACCACTTACTTTCCCAGTCCCCATCTCTTTGAGAGAGGCAAGCTTCATCTAAATTATTTCATCTGATTGATGATTGTCATTTATAACTTTATTGTTACTTCTGTCTCAGGTATTCCTTTGGAAAAGGTATATGAACTCATTACATATTCTAATTATTGTCTATAGATTGTAAGATAAAGTCAAGCATGTATCTGCTGATACTTTTTAGCTGGCCTGTTTTTAAACTTAGGAATGTCTCCTAATAATAGGCTTCCCTGGTGTCTCAGATGGTAAAGAATCTACCTGCAATACAGGAGACCCATGTTCAATCCCTGAGTCAGGAAGGTCCCCTGGAGAAGGAAATGGCAATCCACCCCAGTATTCTTGCCTGGAGAATTCCATGAACAGAGGAGCCTGGCAGGCTACAGTCCATAGGATCTCAAAGAGTCAGACACAACTGAGCAACTATCAGTCACTCATATAAGAGTTAATCTCCAAGTACCCATATTTCCATTGTTTACTCATTTAAATGTATCTCAAAAAAAAAACTGTAAATTACATATCAATAATGTTCATGCATTATGTATTATCAGTATCTCGGACTAGTTTGGTAGATAGATTTCTAGAAGTTTCTGAACTTATTGGACCAAAGTTACGGATTTGACACAAATTGACAAATTATTTTAAGGGAAGTTTGGGCTAATTTGTGCTGTAACAGGTAAATTGTTAGAATTCTCTTTACAATGCATGGTCCCACCATTAACATATTTCCAAATATATTTCTAATTTGTCATGCAAAAAGGTGTTTTATTATTTCAATTCATGTAGCTTTTGTTATATTAGAGCCACACTGTCCAAAACAGTAGCCACTGGCCGTATAATTTAAATTTAAATTAATTAAATTTAAATAAAATTAAAAATTCAGTTTCTCAGCTGCATGAGCCACATTTCAAGTGTTCAATAACCACATCATATTAGACAGTACAGAACATCACAAACGTTCCTGCTGCTAAAAAGGCTAGACTTTATGTTCTACAGTAATTAATTATAACTATCCATTTTCAGTTGCAAATGACAGACACAGACGCATAACTAAAATTGTTTAAAAAATAAAAATAAACTTCAAGAATGTGTTAGTATATTATTTTAAACAATCCACCCCCTGCCCACCCTACACACATCAGTCAGCTCTTAAATTTTATCTTTTTCTTATTTTTGCCTTGTTCTCCACTTGGGGCAAAGAGCATGGTTTGTGGTTTATCATGTTTGCATAGCTAATTCTCCCATTAAAGTTTGGACTTGACTTATTTTTTTATTTTATTTTATTTTATTTTATTTTATTTTTTATCTTTAGCAGGCTACTTTTTTTTTTTTAATTTTAAAATCTTTAATTCTTACATGTGTTCCCAAACATGAACCCCCCTCCCACCTCCCTTCCCATAACATCTCTGTGGGTCATCCCCATGCACCAGCCCCAAGCATGCTGTATCCTGCGTCAGACATAGACTGGCGATTCAATTCTTACATGATAGTATACATGATAGAATGCCATTCTCCCAAATCATCCCACCCTCTCCCTCTCTCTCTGAGTCCAAAAGTCCGTTATACACAGCTGTGTCTTTTTTCCTGTCTTGTATACAGGGTCGTCATTGCCATCTTTCTAAATTCCATATATATGTGTTAGTATACTGTATTGGTGTTTTTCTTTCTGGCTTACTTCACTCTGTATAATCGGCTCCAGTTTCATCCATCTCATCAGAACTGATTCAAATGAATTCTTTTTAATGGCTGAGTAATACTCCATTGTGTATATGTACCACAGCTTTCTTATCCATTCATCTGCTGATGGACATCTAGGTTGTTTCCATGTCCTGGCTATTATAAACAGTGCTGCGATGAACATTGAGGTACATGTGTCTCTTTCAATTCTGGTTTCCTCGGTGTGTATGCCCAGCAGTGGGATTGCTGGGTCATAAGGTAGTTCTATTTGCAATTTTTTAAGGAATCTCCACACTGTTCTCCATAGTGGCTGTACTAGTTTGCATTCCCACCAACAGTGTAGGAGGGTTCCCTTTTCTCCACACCCTCTCCAGCATTTATTGCTTGCAGATTTTTGGATTGCAGCCATTCTGACTGGTGTGAAGTGGTACCTCATTGTGGTTTTGATTTGCATTTCTCTGATAATGAGTGATGTTGAGCATCTTTTCATGTGTTTGTTGGCCATCCGTATGTCTTCTTTGGAGAAATATCTATTTAGTTCTTTGGCCCATTTTTTGAATGGGTCGTTTATTTTTCTGGAATTGAGCTGCATAAGTTGCTTGTATATTTTGGAGATTAGTTGTTTGTCAGTTGCTTCATTTGCTATTATTTTCTCCCATTCAGAAGGCTGTCTTTTCACCTTGCTTATATTTTCCTTTGTTGTGCAGAAGCTTTTAATTTTAATTAGATCCCATTTGTTTATTTTTGCTTTTATTTCCAGTATTCTGGGAGGTGGATCATAGAGGATCCTGCTGTGATTTATGTCTGAGAGTGTTTTGCCTATGTTCTCCTCTAGGAGTTTTATAGTTTCTAGTCTTACATTTAGATCTTTAATCCATTTTGAGTTTATTTTTGTGTGCGGTGTTAGAAAGTGATCTAGTTTCATTCTTTTACAAGTGGTTGACCCGTTTTCCCAGCACCACTTGTTAAAGAGATTGTCTTTACTCCATTGTATATTGTTGCCTCCTTTGTCAAAGATAAGGTGTCCATATGTGTGTGGATTTATCTCTGGGCTTTCGATTTTGTTCCATTGATCTATATGTCTGTCTTTGTGCCAGTACCATACTGTTTTGATGACTGTGGCTTTGTAGTAGAGCCTGAAGTCAGGCAAGTTGATTCCTCCAGTTCCATTCTTCTTTCTCAAGATTGCTTTGGCAATTCGAGGTTTTTTGTATTTCCATACAAATCTTGAAATTATTTGTTCTAGTTCTGTGAAAAATATGGCTGGTAGCTTGATAGGGATTGCATTGAATTTGTAAATTGCTTTGGGTATTTTAATCACCTAATTAATTATTGGACATTTTTAAAGGATTATTTTTTAAAGTTTATATTATTCCATTTTCCCATCTGCAAAATAATTACATTCAGTGTATTCACATATCTTATACAGATCACTGGAATATTTTTGTTTTTTCATTGGTTTTTTTACAATTTATAAATAAATACTGCCAAATTTATAGCTAGGTACTTCACATTTCTATTCTTTGTCTCAGTGTAGTTATTTTAAAAAGTTATTTTCTAAAAACTTATGGCTAATTTCTAAGAAAATATTTGAATTTTTTGTATCTGTTTTTTACCTAGTTATTTTCTGTAACTAATTTATTGAGTGTAGTAGATTTTTCAGTTTATTATTTTGGGATATCTAACATATAATCTAAGTATTATCTTTGAATTATATTTCATTATAATTTGATATATATATCTTAATATTGGTCTGAGTATAATCTTTGAATTATCTGTGGACTGTTTTTCTGTTTTGTTTCAGTTAGTTCTGATTATATTCATCCTTGTCTTTTTCATTCACTGGAACATTCTGACCTATTTTTTATTTAAAACTTAATAATATTTCATTCAGTTTTTTACTTTCTAAAATCACCTTGAAATGATTTAATACAGATTTTAAGTGCATTTTAGAAATCTCTATTTGATCACATATGAGACAACTTAAAAAATAAAGTGTTTTGGAGATATACAGTATTTTTTTAATGTTTTGGGTTACCAAAATGAGTTTCTTTAGAAGAGGAGAAAAAATAAAGAAAATCTGTAATTCATAGGAAACAAAGATAGTTTCAGTTATTTGGTCAAAGGGCAAAGCAATGAATAAACACGTAAAGCCTTCAGTGTCATTAAAAAAGTTTTTTTTTTTATTGCCAACTTTTCACTTTTTTTCTCCTTGTTGGATGACTAAACAGGAAGAGGGTAGCGTTGGTAAGCTGGCATTTACTGAGGTGCATCCCGCTTGGCCTCAGGAGCAAGGTGAGCTCCGCTGGGGCCCAGTGCTCTGTCTCTCAGCCACCTCCCAAGTAAGTGTCCCCCAGACTCCTGAGTTGCAGTCTTGAGGGGACTGCTGCCCGCGGGTGGCTTCTCCCACATCACCCTTTCCTTCTCTCCCTGGCCCTCTTTCGGCTGCTTTAGTGAGAAGGCTCCATGCAAATTCAAGGCCAACTTTGTGCCACACTCAGGTCGTCAGCATCCTCAATTTCTACTTCTTCCTCTTGTATGCAGGGATTGAAGAACTAGCTTGATTTCGAATCTTCCAACTGGTCAGCCCAGACCATGGCAGAGAGGTAGAAGCAGTCTGAAATTCCTTTGTGGGGTGAATTTTATGGGAAAGTCAACACTAACTGCATGAACTCTTTCTGCCACTGTTTAGTTGTTTGTTTGTTTTTTAATTAAAAAACAAAATTCTTCTTCAGAGGGGGCAATATCCCAAGATACAAGGATGCTCTATGTGTACCTCTTTTCAATTTTCCTTTTTCTACTTTGTAAACTGGAAGTCTCTAAATTGGAATAGAGGTGAAGGAGGATTGAAAAAAAAATCAAATATTTATTGTGTTCCAGTCTGTGCACACATTGAGCAAGCATGTGACCTCTGGTTACTCACATGGTACCTCTGTGAGTAAAAGGAGGTGGGTCTGAGTTTATTATTATTCTTTATTTTTGTTTTCTTGGTTGTATCTTGGTTCGTTTCACAGTCAGCCAAAGTTCTGGGATCCTTGAAGGGGCAGGTAATATAAGAGTATCCAGAATTTTTTTATTGTCATTTTTGAAGCCATTGGATTTAACACACAGCATGAAAAATTACGTAAGTCCAAGAACATATTTCTCAGTATCCACACACAGTTGAAAGTCCAGTAGGAGAATACTGCCTCTTCTTGGATGTATTATCCATTTCTATCTTCAGTGTACTTTGCAGATAGATTCTACTTTAATATATCCTGTCTAGTATATTTTGGGGCTTCCCTGGTGGCTCAGATGTAATGAATCTGCCTGCAAGGCAGGAGACCCAGTTTTAATTCCTGGGTTGGGAAGATTGCCTGGAAAAGGGAATGGCTACACACTTCAGTATTCTTGCCTGGAGAATCCCATGGAGAGAGGAGCCTGGTGGGCTGTAATTCATGGGGTTGCAAAGAGTAGGACAAAACTGAGGGACTAACATTTTCACTTTTTTCTTTTTCAATATATTTTAATGAAATGAGAGAAACATCTGCCATGATAAATAGAAGTCTTCTTTAATATGTTGAGTATCACAGAGAATTGGTAGAAACTGTTATTGATTTGAGGCACCTGTTTTGTTGGTATGTGATTCATTTCAGTTTTTCGAATAAACTCTAAAGCAGGATGAGAGACCAAATAGTAATGGAACAGAAATCATCATATTTTTGTAGCACCTAAAGTCAATGTCGGAGAAGGCAATGGCACCCCACTCCAGTACTCTTGCCTGGAAAATCTCATGGACAGAGGAGCCTGGTAGGCTGCAGTCCATGGGGTCGCTAAGAGTTGGGCACGACTGAGAGACTTCACTTTCACTTTTCACTTTCATGCACTGGAGAAGGAAATGGCAACCCACTCCAGTGTTCTTGCCTGGAGAATCCCAGGGATGTGGGAGCCTGGTGGGCTGCCGTCTATGGGGTCGCACAGAGTCGGACATGACCGAAGTGACTTAGCAAAGTCAATGTGTTTCAAAAACTTAAAATTACTCTAGCAGCTTAATTTGATTGGCTCAGATGGTAAAACAGGAACAACACAGAGCCTTAGAACATGCTCCCAGATTTCATTTATTCAACAAATATTTATTGTGTCCCAGGTCATGTCCTCATCACTGAAGATAAAATGGTGAAAAGGACACATAGTTTCTGCCCTTTCAGGGTATATGTCTTAGAGGAGACTAAAAGAACAAAACTATGCAGAAACAAATTTAGTAAATAAAGGTCAATTGAATAAAAGCCTTATCAGGTTGCATCAAGTACAACGAATTTTTTACAATAGCTAAAGAAAATAATGAACAGGAGCCTATTTTAGATGAGACGGATAGGGAAATCTTCCTCAAGATTTAAACTGAAAGCCAAACTATTAATGGTAGAAGTAGCTAAATGACCAGTAGACAAAATCCTTGAAGTCAGACATAACAGCCCAGAGGAAGGAAATTAAAAACGAACCAACCAAACAAACAAAACAAAAAAACCAGCTCAATGTGTCTGAGGTTCAGAAAGATAGCTAGTGTGGCTGGAGAGTTGTGATTGGATAGGTGTGAGGCAGTAGGTGGGGTTAGTGAGATAGGCAGGCGCCAGGCCCTGCCCACACTGTAGGCCGCAGTAAGATGGGCAGTGGTTAACTAGAGGAAGGAAACCTTGGAAGGATTTAAGCAGGACAGTAACATGATGGCTGCTATCAATAAAAACATTATTTTTACCGCTGCCTGGAGAATGAATCAGACAAGAGTGAGTTAGGAACTCTGTGGAGAGGCTGTTGCAATAATCCGAGTGAAACCTAATGGAAACCTGGATTAACATGTATGAAGTGGTACGGGGAACAGAGAACAGATTCAGAACGTATTTTGGATGCATAATTGATGAACATATATTTATATCAATTCAGAAAATGTAAGAGTTGGTGTAGTCATCTTAGAAATAGGTGTAAGGAAATAAGAAAAAAAATGATTCTGTGAATGGAGAAGCTTCTTTCATTGTAGAATGAAAGTAATTGGCAAAGGAGGCATAAAAGAATGACTTGGAAGGCATAGAATTCACTGAGGACTGACAAGTGCAGATTTCGAGGATAACTGGGGCAAGAAGCCCCCAAATTATTGAGTTGGCTGAAAAGTTCATTTGAGTTTTTGGTTAACATGGAAAACCCAAACAATCATTTTTTTGCCAGAAGCCCAGTATGTTAAAAATGGTTGAGATCAATTGATCACTCTACTACAAAGCATTCCTCCAAGTCCATAAGGAAATAATCTCCTTCCTATATGATGTTTTCAATTCAGTTCAGTCGCTCAGTCCTGTCCGACTCTTTGGGACCCCATGAATCGCAGCACGCCAGGCCTGCCTGTCCATCACCAACTCCTGGATTTAGTGCCAGCTAGTTGTTATTTTATAATTATATTTTTATTCTCATTTATTTTCTTCTTATTCCTCATAGAAATTTTTTATTCACAGTTTGAAAAAAAAATAATGGATGAGAGTAGAGAAAATGAAGAGTGCTTTGTAGAGAACCCTCAAGAAACCTGAAAAGGAAGTAGAAAAATAGTCTGTTAACCAAGAGGTGCTATGAGGTCAAAGATGGGAAATTCTAGGACAATGTCTAATTGATTAGAATGATGCGTTGGAAAAAGAGATGAATGAGGTGGGAGAGAGAAAGAGACTTCTTAAAAATGAAGTTCTTGGCAAATTGAGTGAGGATGGAATTCAAGGGTGGGTAGGACTGACATATGATAAGAGGATAAACATGACATCCTGTTTAGTTTTTATGCATAAAGAGAAAATGGTGCGCAAATAGGTCAGTGGTAGGAATATAGGGGTTCATAAGCCTTTTTTTTCCCCAATTTTAATGATTATGAGGGTACATGTGATGGTAGAGATTTCAATAACAAAAATATATGGAGATACACTACTGGAAGAAATTTTATTGCCAGGATTTAGTATCAAGTGTTTTGAGATTATGAATTTAAAGTGAATCTACTTCTGTTGTTTGAAACCTGCTGGTATGGATTAAAAACCATACTAAACAATTGTGATGAGCAACGCAAACCCAGTCATTTGTGATCCTTACCATATGTTGACACAGGGCTCAGTTGGGTCACCCCACCCACGGCCAAGCCTCTTGAGTTAGTTATTACTTTGCTGGCACGCCTTTCATGCCCTGGGACAGCTGGGTTTGGCTTCTTGGCATGCTGTTTTTGAGAGGATGCCAGTCCTTACTCCAAAAGTTCCCAAATAAATTTTCATCTGAAAAACTGTAATCAGTATCCATTGTCATACTTCTCCAAGAAACTTCCAAACATCCTGAGATTGGAATATTTTCTCCCCCTTCCTATAATGACTTTGTGTGCTTCTGCTAAAGGACATATGTTATTTCATTATCTGGGCCTTGCCAACATTTACCGCTCCCCACCCCCCACCCCACACCACGGCTCCATAATTTCATTCCACACTGACTTTGTCTCTGAGTCCCAAGTTCATGTTTCCTGTCCTCATTATGTAACACATGTTGAGTCCTTTACATAAAATGCTAACACCAAACTGTTTTTCTGTTTAAATATCATCTCCATCAAAAGGTCTTCCCTAATTCTTTCTACTAGTATTTTTCCCTCTGTGTTAAAAAAGAATCTACCCCTTCTCCCTCGAGAGCTCCATCCTTCATCACCCCATAAAAATATCGCATGGCTTAGTCATGTGACTTGCTTTGACCAATGAAGCATAAATGGAACGGACATGTGTCACTTCCAAGGGGAAGCTTTTAGAGCTGACACTTTATTCAGCACACTCTCTTTCTTTCCTCCCTGAGACCTTGAAAGCATGTACTGAGGGTGCCATACATGTCAGTCTGGGACACTGATAACCATGATGAACGGAACATGTGGCTCTGGCTTCAGAACTGAGCAGTGAGCAGTTAACAAACTCTTAACAAGGTTTGTAAGGATAGGTATCCTTGTTCTGTTACTGTGAAACACTAAGGAAAAAATACATGCACGGTAACTTGGAAAGCAAATATGTTCTTACTAATATCATACCTGGGCTTCCCAGGTGAGGCAGTGGTAAAGAATCTGCTTACCAGGTGATGAGGGTTCAATACTTGAGTCAGGAAGGTCCCCAGAGTAGAAAATGGCAATCCACTCCAGTATTCTTGCCTGAGAAATCCCATAGACAGAGGAGCCTGGTGGGCTATAATCCATGGGGCAACAGAGAGCCAGACACAACTTAGCAATGAGACAGCAACAATAGCAATAAGATCATACATAGCTTTAGCTAAGTAAATGAGAATTCAGATTTGGTGGCATGAGTTTTGTTGGTGATGGCTATATTGGATGAATCTCCATGAGAAAGAGATGAGATCAGGAAAGAATTGTCAAGTTTAACAGCAGGAATAAAATAAAGAGGCAAGTTCATAAATCAGCAACTTGAGGGGTTGACAGAGGGGACAGATTCTGAGCCTTATAAGTAGATTAGAACGCAGCCTTGTGACAGGGAGTAGATTCAAGGGCTCATTATACTCTTTGCTAAACTGTGTAAAATTTTACTGAATTAGTTCCACTTGGGCAAAATGGTTCACATAAAGAGAATGGACATATATCTTCCATGGAAATCTGCTAGATTCAAAGTAAAAGCTGTTGGGTCTACAGGGGAAGAAAACTCATGTCTAAAAAGTGATTTGGGGTATGCATATTGAAATGAAGTAGATAAGAAATTGACACTATTTTTCAGAGTTGTACTGTCAAAATGACCACTAATCTGAACCAAAACAGCATGGTCTTTAAGGCTTAAGTGGAAGCTTAAGCCTCCAACAGTTTGAGAGGAGGAAGGATACTAAGATATCCACTGAATCCTAAGAGATTTTTGTCTATTGATCTCTTTCAATGTGGCCAAGTAGGGTAATTGAAACGAAGGTAGCACCAACGAACCATCTGATCAATGGTTCAAGGAGTAGAACAAGGTCTTCACAAAGCAAAGCCTGCCAGTGGGGTTTCAGAATGCTTATTGAATCTGTGTACCCCCTCTTCCATCACTGTTGTATTGGTTGTAGGGAGGGAAGGTTTGTTTTGGTTTTTATTTTCTTTTTTTTCTGTGTATAACTTTCTAGAGAAAAAGGAACTATTTCATTTGGGGAAGATATCAGTGCATTTGCAAGCAAAAAGGGAAGTGGAATTAGTATTTGTGGCCAAATGTCAGATTGTGGGGGACCGTACTGTCATTTTTAGTAATCTGCTGACCCTCTGGAGTGGAGGACACTTCCCTCCCCATGGACTAAAGGCATGGGGAAGGGAAGGTGAGCATTCTGTTGGTCAGTGGTAGTGGTCAGTAATAGTGGTCAGTAGTGACTTTAGGAACCAGTGAGTGCTTAGCCATGCTCTTTCTTCCCAGCTCTTATGATTCTGGGTTGAGGAAGAGTCTCCATCAACTTGGATGCCTGAGTGGCTCCTAGGAGTGGTCCCCTAGTGACAAGCAATAGATTGTGGGGCAAACTAGAAATCAGCATTGCTATCTTAAGCCTCTTCATTTAGTTTCTTTGTGTGTTTCCCCTGCAGAATCTTGTCTATTCTGATTCCTCTTTCATACGGTTCTGAAAGCATCCTCTTTCTTTTCTATCAGTCAGGTATATCATTAGTTTTGTAATGTGTTACACATTTGGTGTGAGAAATAGTATGACTTCAGCTAGATATGTTTAATGAAGAATGCTTTTTGTTAGAAACTTTGATCAGATGCCTAGAAATAGCAGGTAGGGCCCTTGGCACATGAATTGAAAGGACAAGGAAAGGACAGATAAATCAGGCTTTTACAAACCATGAACTGGAATTTGGCATTAGTTTGGAGAAGGCAATGGCGACCCACTTCAGTACTCTTGCTTGGAAAAAATACCATGGGTGGAGGAGCCTGATAGGCTGAAGTCCATGGTGTCACTAAGAGTCGGACATGACTGAGTGACGTCACTTTCACTCTTCACTTTCATGCATTGGAGAAGGACATGGCAACCCATTCCAGTGTTCTTGCCTGGAGAATCCCAGGGACGGAGGAGCCTGGTGGGCTGCTGTCTATGGGCTCACACAGAGTCGGACACGACTGAAGCGACTTCAGCAGCAGCAGCAGCAGCAGCAGCAGTAGGAGAGAAAAGAAAGAAGAGAGAAATGCAAAGCTCCTGAGTGATTTCTAGGAATAAACTGGAGATGGCAGAAAAGGAAGAAGAATATCCTAACTACAGAGGAATCTAACACTCAGCCCTAGTTTTCAGTTATTGTTGAAGAACAGTCTGCTCCAGCTGTGAGGGCAGCCCCAAGGGAGTCCTGTGAGAAGTGTTGTTTTTGTGCAAACAGTCAGGCCTGTGTGATATGTGTGTGTCTTCTGTTCAGGACATGTAAAAAAATAAGCACCCAAATGAGAAATGGAAGTCAGAAGTGATTACAACTATACATTTCCAGGGATTTACAGAGATCGTGGGAGGAATAAAGGGATTTCCATAGTATATGAGATGGGAAATTGGGCAGAATCTCTGGATCTTAAGAGCACTGGTGATCCCAGGTGACATCTGGTTCACATTTATTATATATATAACACTCAGTTGGTAAAGAATCTGCCTAAAATGCAGGAGACCCTGGTTCAATTCCTGGGTTGGGAAGATCCCCTGGAGAAGGAAAAGGCTACCCACTCCAGTATTCTGACCTGGAGAATTCCATAGACTATACACAGTCCATGGGGTCGCAAAGAGTCTATATATATATCTCCTCTACCACTCTGCAAGCTCTCTGGGGCCAGACTTGTCCAATGCCTTTTACTTCCTACTACAACTCCAGGCATAAAAATCAGTGAGGGCATGGATGGATGAATGAACAAATGACTAAACGAATTGAGCTGAGTCGTTTATGTGGGTATCAGTTGTCCCCATTCTATGGGAGTTTCACAGCACCAAAAACATATTGCATGTGTCTTGACCTCTCTGCTAAGAAAGGGAGAGTGTTTGGGGAGTTTCGGTATTAAACAGAATCGTTCTTTCTAGGTTATGTTTGCTTTAGTGGTCATTGCTGTTGTAATTATCTCCATTAGTCTGATTGACTTCTCTGAGTCGTCAGAACCAAACGTCTGCCTGAAATGTGGAGTGCTATCTCTGAGGTTGCAAGGAAAAAAGGCAAGTGGAAAATTATGACTTCTGGGGCCAGATGGATATAGGTTCAAATCCTAGCTCACAAATGCAATGTCGGGCAAGTTCCCTACTCTCTGAGCCTCTGCTTTTCTTTAAAAGAGGGAGAGAAAAGCTCACGCTGCAGATTTTTAGGGCAGCTAAATTAAACGAGATGTTTACCGCCTTGTGAAAAGTATTTGACGCACAGAAGATGCTCAGACCATTCTGGCTCCATGGTAGGGACCTAGTGCTGCAGCTGTGAAAGAAAGTGAAAGTGAAGGCACTCAGTCGTGTCTGACTCTTTGCGGCCCCATGGTCTGTAGCCCACCAGGCTCCTCTGTCCATGGGATTCTCCAGGCAAGAATACTGGAGTGGATAGCCATTCCCTTCTCCAGGGTATCTCCCCAACCCAGGAATCGAACCCAAGTCTCCTGCATTGCAGGCAGATTCTTTGTAAACTGGACTACCAGAGAAGCCCAGTGCTGCAGCTTGAAGTGAAGAAATCTCATCCCCAAGACCACAGTGGTCATCAACATAGAGTCATATTCATGTTCTTGTCTGAAAATGCATTGTTTTCACTGCCACCAGGAGATCATTTTCCACCTTCTCTTATTGCCATTTTAGTTAGCACCTGGACGAAAGACTGAGGTGACCCAGCTCTGATGCTTCTGTATAAGCAAACCGTGTCTTTTCCAAACAGACAGACAGATGAAGAAATGTACATAATGAATTGTGTACACGTTAGAGTAATTTTGAAATTCGAGCCCTTTATAGATCAAAACAAACAAAAAGTACAAAGTGAATTGTACACAGGTTAGAGTAATTTTGAAATTTGAGCTCTTTATAGATCAAAGCAAACAAACAAAAAGTCCTCTTTCATGTTGAACTTTTTAAAAATTGGTCTGAGTTCCAGAATTGGGGAAGTGACACAGAGAGAGAAAACAAATGGGGTGACATTAACATTCTCAATGTTTTTCAGAATCCAAAACTGATTGAAAAATGTGTATTCATGATATTTAGGCTAAAAGTTAACTAGACAAAACAGAAAGTTAGCTAGGTAAACGTTGATACCATTCTAGACTTAATAGTAAGCTCGTGGAGGTCACAGCCATCCTGGATTAGGAGAGTGGTGAGACACGCAAACACAGGCTGAGTCACTGTGGCTGTTCCAAGCAGTCATTAACCCCTTAGAACTTAACACCCTGAGAATGTTTGCTGTGTTATGCTGTGGAAACACCGGGCACCTGGAATTCCAGGTTGGTGACCTGTTCCCGGAGGAGGTCTGGTTGTGGGTCTGATTTCACCAACCACAGGCTGCACAGGTTCTTCTGTCTCTGGGATCTGGGAACCAAGTTGAAGTTAAGGTGACACCACCCAGATTGTGGGAGAGGCCACCTGGAACTAGGGAAGTGCCTGCAGCCTGGGAGGTTTGGCTGCATCACAGACACAGGTGGGAGGCTGTCACTCAGGATACCTGTGCTGTAAGCAGGAAGCGGTGGTTCTCACGAAGAAACCAGGTGATTCTCCTTATGACTGTTCACAAAAATCGGTGATGAGTTTGGTGCCAACTCAACAAGTCCCTGGGAAACCTATCCCCTCTTCCCTTAGCCACTCTCTCAAGATTTGGAAAGGAAGGCTCCTGAGACAATGGGTTTTATTAATTTTTTTCTATATCCTGTGACCTAACTCTGAGACACTGAGATAGTGAGTTGACTTTTTTTTTTTTAATGAGTTTAAATTGAAGAAAACACCTCTGGTGCTCATATGATACATTTGCTGTTTGCTTTATCAGCAGTGTGATCACAGTCCTCTCCATTAAAAGCTTTAACTGGCTCTCCTTTAGCTACAAATGATGCCCACATCCTTTCAAATGGTACTCAAGATGCTTCGTGGTCTGTTATCCGGCTCCTTCTCAGTTGGATCTCTCTGTGTCTTCTCGCACCTTCCATACACACATCATGCTGAATCACCCTTTCACGGTCACGCTGTTTGTGCACAGATTCACAAGTTATCATTTGACTGCTTCATCTCCGTGCACCTTCTCCCATCTATGCACACATCGTGCTGAGTCACTCTGTCATGGTCAGACTGTTTGTCCATAGACACACAAATTATCATTTGAAGAGACAACTTCTCATCCCTGGAAACTTAACTCAATACACTCCTGCTTGTGCTCCTTCCCTGACTTGCACACACAGAACCAGTCCCTCCGTCTTCTGTGTTAAAACTGTCCCAGGTTCATAACATCTTCAACAGCACTTTTGCATTGTATCACAGCTAACACAGCAGCTTCCTTCCTACCTTGTAGTTTACTTGAGGAGAGACAATCCATCCAACTGATGGTTAATGGGAGACTAATCCCATGGCTGGCACATAGAAGGCACTTACAAAAGTTTGTTGAATTAAGATAGAAAATTCCCCTTCAGTATACTATGTTTCATCATGAACAAAGTTGGAGATTTATATGAAAAAATAAAGAAGGAAGAAAATCACAAAAGAACCAAGAAACAGATGTCTACAGCTGATTTAACTTGTTTATCATTAGATCCTTTATTCCTATTGTCAAACACCATGCATGTCTCCTGAAGAAGCATCATTTCAAAAAGCCATCCTTTCTCACCCACAAGCACACCATTCTCTAGCTTCTGACTTATAAAAGGTGCTCATACATATTTTGCAGTGAATCTTGGGTGAGAACCCGAGAGTCAGAGCTGCTCAGTGTTCATGGCCGCGACCACGTGTGCTCCCTTACCCTGTACAACCTGCCTGCGTTAACCCACTCCTTGGTGTAACAGAGTTAGAAAAGGACTCGGAGAACTGCAAGGGGCAGTCCAGGTGACTTAGAAAGTCCAAGATGATGGGTTCTTGCAAGTGTTTTACGAATACTATGTTTTGTTACACAGGGCACACTCACAAGCACATAGTAATAGCTACCATTTGCACAGCCTACCTCAAAGTACACAAACATCTCCAAGAGACAGATTTTCCCCTTGTTTCAGAGAGGAGGAAACTGAGCCATGGAGAGGTTAAGGAGTGTGCCCAAGGGAAGTGATGCAGCCTGGCTGCAGATCTGACTCATTCAAACTCTACATCTCAGCTTTTGACTCTGCCAAGCCAGGAAACAAACATAAACCATCATGCCCCATTTTCCCAGCTTAGTTGGAAAGCAGGCTAGTAGAAGGGGGTCCATGGGAAGCAAAATAAAGGCTTTATTTCATTCTCTTCTTGAGGTAAGATAAAACTATGTGAACTCTTTGGTAGACAAGGAGCTATATGCATTTATACACATAAATGTGAGCATATCTCCCACGGTTCATGGTGTCGTTCCTGTTGATGCATGTTGAATATATTGGGGGCATCTATCTTGATCTAGGGGCTCCCCAGGTGGCCCTAGTGGTAAGGAATCCTCCTGCCAACTCAGGAGATTCGATCCCTGGATTCAGAAGATCCCCTGGAGGAGGAAATGGCAACCCTCTCCAGTATCCTTGCCTGAAAAATTCCTTGGGCAGAGAAGCCTGGCGGGCTACAGTCCGTGGGGTGGCAGAGTCAGACGTGACTCAGCAACTGAGCACGCATCTTGATCTAGATGTCTGAACACAAGCTATTAGTCTACACCACTCACATGTCACTCTCTGTCCTGCACACTCTCTTACTGACACACACTCTCACACCTTCAGGCTGTGCTTCCCTCTCAGGGATGTTTGCTCAGAGGCTGGCTCTGGCCGCCTGCTGAGTCTCAGGGTGGGGCCCCTTGCACAGGTGTCAGCGTGGGTGGAAATTTATTTTCTAAACAAGTGAGAAAATGACAAAATGAACAGAAAAACCACAAAAGCGACTCTGTCAGATGTTGGTTTCCTCCCCCCAAAATTGTAGTCAGAAGAGGGAGGAAGTGAGTCTGTAAGGTGGTTTAAGGAATGGTTTGGGAGAGGGAAATGAATGGAGAAAAGAAAAAGTAATAAAATCACTTGGCCACACTTTCCTCTTTGCACAAATGAGTCTAGCGGCTGCGAGCTCAGGAATGCATCTTCTGAGTTAGCCCACATTAGGAGACCCAAGATGCACCTCAGGGGGAGGTAAGAAGTCTGGTTTTGCCGTTTATATTGTCAGATTACTGATGGCTTTGCTTAAACCAGGTCCAAAGGCTACAGCCTCAGACCTTGCCTGCATGCTTGTAGCCTCAGCTATTCTGAGTCGTGGGACTTGGAAAGCATGGGCAGCTCTTTCAGTTTTCATAGCCCCACTTCTGCGAGGCACATAGTTTAAGAGCCTGTTTGCTTTTTGCTTGTCAGCTACCATGCTGGGTTTGTGGGAGAGCTTCAGCCATCAGCCTGCTTTATAGGGAAGGCAGGGGCAGAAATGAGACTGAGGAACCCTGTCTGCTTAGGGTTTTCCTGAACACTCTGAAAGTCTTTTCTTCCTGCAAAATTTCAGTAACAATCTGTAATCAATTAGCTAACTAGCTCCCCCTTTTGAAACTTTTCTTTCTGATAAAAACTGCATAATGCTCCAAAGAGACGTCTAACATGCTTAGAATCAACTGTATCAGAAAAAAAAAGATGAAGGCGTTAAAATCTGTCCACATGTAATATCTGCAACCATGCCATTATTTTAATTAGGTTTTCAGCTCTTAGCTTTAGGTCTTCTTTATTGAAGGTACTTTGACACAGCCTAAATGGAAAGGAATCAGAGACACCTTCCTGCAGAGTTAACTTAAAGCCACCACTGGCTTAAAGAGTTTGGTAGGAAAAATGGTGAAACAAACCAAAATATAAGAGTTTGTATTACTGTCAGAAATGTAGACTCTTAACAACTGTCATACCACCTGCATTATTTATTTTGTATTGTTGTTTTATTTTTGTTTTGATCCAGATATTTTCTCCTTTCATCTTACACTGGAAACAAGAAGAGCTTTGGTTATCTTTACCACTTCAAGCAAATAATCTGTTATGTGGTATATTATATAAATTTCAAAAACAAGCAATGTAGCCATTATGTGGTATACACACTTCAGATGATAACAGTAATAGCAGAGAGAGAAACTGAACGATAATGCATGTTGAAATATTAGGACGAGGCTTATACATATTTTTTTGTAAATTTACTGTTTTCTTCACATTTTTTATTGAAGTTTGGTTCCTTTACAATAATATCTGCTGTACAGCAAAATGAGTCAGTTATATGTATGCATGTATCTTTTCTTTTCTAGATCTCCTTCCATTTGGATCACCACAGAGCACGGAGTAGAGTTTCCTACTGCTACACAGCAGGCTCTCATTAGTTATCTATTTTGTACATAGTGATGTACATACATCAACCCCAATCTCCCAGTTCACCCCACTCGCTCCCTTCCTTGGTATCCGTAAGTTTGTTCTCTACATCTGTATCTCTATTTCTGCCTTGCAAATAAGTTCATCTGCACCATTTTTCTAGAGCCAACGTATAAGAAATATTCTATGATATTCGTTTTTCTCTAAGGCGTAAATGTCTTTAATGCAGGTGTCCTCAAGCTTGGCCATGTATTTGAATCCTGTGAAGAACTAACTTGTTACTGATGCCTGGATCATGTTCCCCAGAGATTCTGATTTCCTGGTTCAGGGTGTGACCTGGTTGTTGGGAGTTTAAAAAGTTCTCTGATTCTCAAAGAGGCAGCCACTGGCCATTATTGAGAAGCTGTTTCAAGTGGATTAGTACCAAACCACATTTTCTCCCCCAACTCTACTGAGAAATAATTGACAGTGTGACTGTATACATGAACTTCTGACAATAAAGGCAAACACCTAGGTTCCTCTTGCTCATCCTGGTCCCACTTTTACTCCAATGTGTCTTTCCAGGACTCCAGAATTTTGTCTCCATTGGTGATGCGGTGTAAAACTCTGGATTTAGTTGGTACTGTATCGTGTTCTAGTCATTTCTCGAAGTGTGAGTGCTTCAGAATATCTATGCCATTTCAAGTCCTCTTCTTTGACACGATCTTCTCATTACAAACTGAGCTTATTACTAGTGGATGAAGAAAAGTTTCCTCTCCCCTCCAGTTGGTCTAATACTCAAATCGACATGAAAGCGATCAAGAGAAGAACCTTGAATTTATTTTCATACGTTCAAGACTCCCAAACACATGAGAGGTACAGAGACAGAAAAAGGAAATGGGCCACATACGTCATCCTGAGTTCAGGAACGGGATGAGCCTGGGGCTGCCAAGGTCAGGAAGGTCATTTGCAGGATGATGAGAACAGATGACAGGTAGTTGGACGTATGCCCTGCCATACAGGTGGGGCCACTTAGATGAAATTTATCTTAAGAATTATGGTAATAACTATTTTTTTTAATCTGAGAAAAATTCCCAATTTGAGTTCTTCCAGGTAGTTGAAGGAGGAGCAGTAGTTTCAAGCCCACGGGTCACAGTTGCGTTAGTTCAAAAGAGTCCACATGCCAGAGGCACATCCTGGGGAGGCCTATTCTGAACCTCTACAGAGTCAAGCTGAAAACAAAAAGATTAAATAAATAAAGTACTCTTTTGACTCTCAGAGAACAGGGAACATATACCAGTCAGTTCCTGACACTGTACATACACATTCAAAATCTGATGAGTTAAACTGAATCAAATGTAATTAAACTAATCATTTTCTGTCAAAGCTAGAAGGGACCTGAGTGAGAAGCAGTGAAGAGAATTGGTCTAAGGTCAAACCGATGATGCTAAGTCAGAGGTAGGATTAACTCCATATAAATTAGTGCCTGTATTAATTAATCTACTAATGTTAATGTTATGGACCTAACATAACAGAAATGGTATGGACCTAACAGAAGCAGAAGATATTAAGAAGAGGTGGCAAGAATACACAGAAGAACTGTGCAAAAAGATCTTCACGACCCAGGTAATCATGGTGTAATCACTCACCTAGAGCCAGACATCTTGGAATGTGCAGTCAAGTGGGCCTTAGAAAGCATCACTAAGAACAAAGCTAGTGGAGGTGATGGAATTCCAGTTGAGCTATTTCAAATCCTGAAAGATGATGCTGTGAAAGTGCTGCATTCAATATGCCAGAAAATTTGGAAAACTCAGCAGTGGCCACAGGACTGGAAAAGGTCAGTTTTCATTCCAATCCCAAAGAAAGGCAATGCCAAAGAATGCTCAAGCTACCACCCCATTGCACTCATCTCACACACTAGCAAAGTAATGCTCAAAATTCTCCAAGCCAGGCTTCAGCAATATGTGAGCTGTGAACTTCCAGATGTTCAAGCTGGTTTTAGAAAAGGCAGAGGAACCAGAGATCAAATTGCCAACATCCACTTGATAATGGAAAAAGCAAGAGAGTTCCAGCAGAACATCTGTTTCTGCCTTATTGACTATGCCAAAGCCTTCGACTGTGTGAATCACAATAAACTGTGGAAAATTCTGAAAGAGATGGGAATACCAGACCACCTGACCTGCCTCTTGAGAAACCTGTATGCAGGTCAGGAAGCAACAGTTAGAACTGGACATGGAACAGCAGACTGGTTCCAAATAGGAAAAAGAGTATGTCAAGGCTGTATGTTGTCACCCTGCTTATGCAGAGTACATCATGAGAAACGGTGGGCTGGAAGAAGTACAAGCTGGAATCAAGATTGCCGGGAGAAATATCAATAACCTCAGATATGCAGATGACACCGCCCATATGGCAGAAAGTGAAGAGGAACTAAAAATCCTCTCGATGAAAGTGGAAGAGAAGAGTGGAAAAGTTGGCTTAAAGCTCAACATTCAGAAAATGAAGATCATGGCATCTGGTCCCATCACTTCATGGGAAATAGATGGGCAAACAGTATCAGACTTAATTTTGGGGGGCTCCGAAATCACTGCAGATGGTGACTGCAGCCATGGAATTAAAAGACGCTTAGTCCTTGAAAGGAAAGTTATGACCAACCTAGATAGCATATTAAAAAGCAGAGACATTACTTTGCCAACAAAGGTCCATCTAGTCAAGGCTATGGTTTTTCCAGTGGTCATGTATGGATGTGAGATTTGGACTGTGAAGAAAGCTGAACACCCAAGAATTGATGCTTTTGAACTGTGGTGTTGGAGAAGACACTTGAGAGTCCCTTGGACTACAAGGAGATCCAACCAGTCCATTCTAAAGGAGATCAGCCCTGGGTGTTCTTTGGAAGGACTGATGCTAAAGCTGAACCTCCAATACTTTGGCCACCTCATGAGAAGAGTTGACTCATTGGAAAAGACTCTGATGCTGGGAGGGATTGGGGGCAGGAGGAGAAGGGGACGACTGAGGATGAGATGGCTGGATGGCATCACCGACTCGATGGACGTGAGTCTGAGTGAACTCCGGGAGTTGATGATGGACAGGGAGGCCTGGCGTGCTGCGATTCATGGGGTCGCAAAGAGTTGGACACGACTGAGAGACTGAACTAAATAACTAAGTAACTAATATAATGCTATTAATATACTTGCCTTAAGATTCATGAGCACTTTGCTTCTGGAAGACATCAGAAAAAGACACCGTTTCACTGTCTTTAACTTAGCATCTTTCCAAATGGTGCATAATTTTAAAAAATGAACAGTAATATAGATGTGTGTTAAAATTTAAAAACACCCATGATTTTCAAAAACAGCCGAGTTTCCTAGATGAGACCATGTGGCTTGCAGGCCATGGGGAGAAGGTGGCCTGTAATGAAAGAGTTGGACTGAGTTTGCTGGTGGCAGCCCCTCTCAGCTACTACGAGCCATCTGGACGGGCTTTGTGGAGGCCAGACTGGCTGTTATGTCCACTGAGTGAGTTGTCTTGCCCTAGAAAAACAAAACACAGAAGATCAACAAAAGAAACCTGTCATCTTCCTGCCTTCATCCATGGAAATGAGCCTTCTTCCAACTTGTGCTGGCGGCACAGACCCTGAGCCCATCTCTGCAAATCTGGAGGGTGACAGCTGCCAGTGGGTGTTTGGACAAGAATCTGATGGATCTGGAGAGGGATCCAGATGAGGAAGCCACAAGAAAGCACTGAGTGTGTTGCTTCCTTTGCAGTCCCCAGGAGTTTAAGAAAACAATACCTAGTTATTAGCTGAATAAAAAAGTGCTTTTCCTACTTCACTTTGCTAAATAGAAGATGGAAGTTTGGGGCTGTTTGTCTGAGGCTCCCACACTCTGCCAGTCCCTTTCTTTTGTTTCTAAGAATAAGTAAATTACTGAAAGGCTGAAAAATCTCTCCTTAAAAAAATGAGCTGGTTTGATTTGGCATTTACTTAGGGTTTTTGTCTCTGTTTTGGATTAGTAGAGCTCCTGCTCTTAGAAAGTGGTGGTTCTCACTTTTCTTTCACGTTCCTTCTTAAGTTGTATTCATTTTGCTGAGAGTGCTTTTGTGAGGCTGACCCAGAGCAGCAGAGCGTGTGTCTTTCTGGACCAGGGTCTGCTGTCAGTGGAGCACTGCAAGCCCAATATTTTCCCAAGTAAAATGGTGGCCATTTGTCAAGTCAACTGGGGCAATTTTGCCTCATAAATTTTACACTGATTCCTAAAAGATCTGTCATCCAAAGCACACAGAGGAGGACATTTTGCAAAGTGCTGTGCAGTTGACTGATCTACCAAATGACTTTATTTGCTGTAAAAACACATTAATTTGTCATTGTGGTGGCATCTTATACTGACTACCACCCCAAGGGTTGGGGGTGGGTAGGAATAAGCAGACAAAACAGTACTCAGAAATCCCAAACAATCTTGGGTTTTCCTCTGTTGACATCTGCAGCGAGGGTAAGGGGATGGGCATGAAGTTCCACTGAAAGGGGGAAATGTTTATGGATAGTTTAGATAAAATTTTCTCCTGGGAATCAGCATCCAAATGACTTACTTAAAGAACCCATACTATTTTGCTTCTTTAATTTAGAGATCAGGGGTGTGCTTAGAGTGTTTGCAGGAAGGGAACAAAAGCTCCTTCACTGAGCAGATGCTAAGTTCCAAAACCAGAGTGTGTGAAGCATCATTGGAGACTGGGGGAGGTGTGGGGATAAAAACAGGGAGAAGTCTTACCGAGGGAGCACTAAGCAGCAGGCATGGTGATGCCGGACTACACATCATGCATGCATGTTACATATATGCATGCGCATGCAGGCATTTACACACAGGTACATATGTTTGATTCTGCTCACATGCATTAGGGAAAGGTTGCCTTCTCCACCAGCACTGACTTTCCTCATACGCATGAATCGACACCCACCTTATCTTATGTGGCTACTTTCATTTGTGTCTTTAAAATCTTGACCAAAAGGCACCTCTTGTAGGAAGTCTTGGGCTGTGCTCTTCCCATCTTGTTGACAGCCCTTTTCACGGAGCTCCATAAACCCCTTGGGCATTCCTTCATAGAATTGTGTGATGATGGATCGTGATCACGGGCTTTCTGGGTGGCTTAGCGGCTAAGAATCTGTCTGCCAATGCAAGAGATGCAAGTTTGATCCCTGGGTGGGGAAGATCCCATGGGGAAGGAAATGGCAATTCACTCCAGTATTCTTGCCTGGGAAATCCCATGGATGGAGGAGCCTGGCGGGCTGTTCTCCATGGGGCTGCAAGGAGTCAGACTTGACTTAGCAACTAAACAACAAACATAAACTAGGTAACTAATGAAAACCTACTGTATAGTACAAGGAGCTGTACTCCATGTTCTGTGTTGTTCGGCTACTTGGTCGTGTCTAACTCTTTGCAACACCATTTGCTGCAGCACGCCAGGCTTCCCTGTCCTTCACTATCTCCTGGAGTTTGCTCAAACTCATGTCCATTGAGTCAAGAGTATTATGAGCTGTGTAAATTCTAGAGCTAGATTGTGACAGATAATTCAAGCATATTTATTCTTGACCTGTATTAACCAGAGGTAAATTTCTTAAACTTCACTTCCCTCATTTATAAACTGGGACTAAATTATTACCTACCACATAGAGCTCTTAGAAGGATAAAATGTCTAAAGCATTTAGAATAGTCCATGAGACATGGTAAAAGCTACCTTATTTACCATTATTGTTGTTGGTACTATTATCATTGCCAATACATTCTTCTATTACTGTTTTCCTAGATCTTTCAGCTGGTGGTATACATGTGCATAAGGAAATGAGACTTCATTTCAGCTGCACTTTTATTCCAGCAGCAGAACATGATGTGTTAAAACCTGAATCTGGTCATGATAGAAACAAACACTCACCTTTTTTAGTGAAAACTAAATTGATATTTTACTATCATTCATTTGGATTACTAATACGTACATAAAATATGTGGTAGAATAGCTAGTAATAAATGTTACTAAAAGAGATTTAATTTATAAATAGAAAAAGATATGGAAAATCCAATGATATCAGTGATTATAGATTTTTACTACTAAATTAATGAGATGCATACTTAATAAATATACAAAATAAAAAATTACTCTGATTAAAGGCAAAAATATAAAATAATCCCATTAATTGCTAAAAAGATGGTGAACTACTAACATTCTCTTTGACAGCTGGTGCCACAAGCCACACAGCTGAGGAATAACCCAAGACAGTCATTATAACTGAGTCTTGTCTGGATAAGTCTGTGACTTCATTTCCACAAGACAGACCTAGATTTTTGAGATAATGCTTGAAAGCTGAAATGGTGATGTGTTGGGTATTTCAACACAGTTTTCTGTCATTTTTTGAAATTTCATGTCAAAGAAGATATGCTTAAGGAGTTTGACAAAATGGGTTAGCTTTTGAAAGGGTTTTCACAAAAACTGTTTTTACATTCTATCTTAATATTTAGCAAGAAACTGTTCAAAGTATATCCTTTTCTATGGGAAATATGTTTTTACACTACATTTTCTTTTAACATTAGGTAAATAGCATTGAAATCATATTTAAATATTATGGAAAAGGGAGTATAAAACACTCAAGGAGAGAAAACCATTACCCTGGTATTATACCAAAGTAATGTTTTTTGGCATTTTCTCCAGTCTTTTACTTAAAGAAACAATTCTATTTCAGATTGTAGCATTTATAGCACACATACTATTTTTTAGCATTCTATTTTAAAATAATTATGATGTGTGAGTGCACTGAATCACTCATTCATTTCTGACTGTGCGGCCCTATGGACTGCAGCCCACCAGGCTCCTCTGTCCATGGGATTCTCCACTGAATCACCTGGGAAGCCCTGATTATGACATATGACGTATTTTGAAATAATTATAAAAATAGTACAGAGAGATCTTTGATACCCTTCATCCAGCTTTCTCCAGTGTAAGCATGTGACATAACTGTAGCAAAATATCAAATCCAGGGAAGTGAGAGAAACTGCAGACCTTATTCTGATTTCATTAGATTTCACAGACACTTGTGTATGTGCATGTGTGTTCATGGGTATTTGTGTATCACACAAGTTTGTATTTTCTTTCTACACGATAGGCTTTAATGTTCTACAAATCTGCATATTATTTACTGATATAATTACCAAGATTTTCAACATAAAACTATTTAGTCACCTTACAGAAGATAGTTCATGTTAAACAACAGCAAAACTCTTCAGTTTAATTTCACTGTTTTCTCCAAGTATTTTCATCAATATCATGAGTTTCCATCCAGCCAAAAGGGGACGACAGAGGGCGAGATGGTTGGGTGGTATCACCAACTCACCTCTGGGAGATAGTGAAAGACAGGGAAGCCTGGCATGCTGCAGTCCATGGGGTCGCAGAGAGTTGGACACAACTGAGAGACAACGACAGCAGCAAAGCCAGAGTTGTATTTATCACTATTTTTTAAAGTTGAGTCATTGACCTAGAGTTCCCTGTTTAATGCCTGCTACCCCCCAGATCAGTTCATTCCATAGGGCCGGGGGAGGGGGCATGTCTCTTTTTATTTGCCACTTTATCCTCACTTTTCCTGATATTTCTGGCTGGCATTTTATGTGTAGTCCTATTTTATCTACTATTTAGTAGATATTTATTGGATTAAATAATTAGTGAGTAAACATAAAATATAGGCCACCAAATTTTTGGCATGGCATTCCATATTTATTATTTAGCATATTTAGGGTCAAAAAGAAATGGCTCATGATCCATCAGGTGAACTTGAAGGTTAAGGAAGGCATAAATCACTAGGAAATAGGTAGTGAGTAGGGAACCTAGATTTAGGAAACCTAAATTTCAGCTTATTTCCCTTTATTTCTATCCATGTGGAAACCTTTAATTTATAGCACTTCCTGTCTGTATTAGCCAGGGTACTCCAGAGAAAAGAATTATACATAATCTTGTTGACTCTCTTTCTCTGGAGAACCCTGGCTGATATACATATTATGTATGTATATAGCCTCTATCCCCATCTATCTGTCTGTATATGAAGAGAGAGCTCATAGCGTATAGGAATTGGCTTACATTATGAATGCTCAGAAATCCCAAGATTTGCGGTTAGCAACCTGCAGGCCCAGGAGACCCAGAGGTCCAAGTCTGAGCTAACCCAGACTAGTTTATATAGCAAGTCCCAGTTCAAATCCAAAGGCTTGAGACCCAGTAGAGGCAAAGGAAGAATTTCCATCTGAGTCTGAACACCTGAGAGACAGGAGAGCTGATGGTGTAGTTCCAGTCTGAAGACCAATGTCCCAGCTCAACAGTAGGGCAGGTAGAGTTCCTTATTTCTCAGCCATTGTGTCTTCAGTTAAGCGGATGAGCCCCCTTCGCTACACACACACACACACACACACACACACACACACACACACAGAGGGCAGGGCGATCTGCCTTCTCAGTCTACTGATTCAAGTGTTAATCTCATCAAGAATCACCCTCATAGACACAACCAGAATAATGTTTGACCAAATGTCTGGATCCCCTAGTT
Source organism: Capricornis sumatraensis (assembly GCF_032405125.1). Lineage (NCBI taxonomy): Eukaryota > Metazoa > Chordata > Mammalia > Artiodactyla > Bovidae > Capricornis > Capricornis sumatraensis. The sequence goes on along the minus strand of NC_091069.1, from coordinate 17,380,655 downwards.
GTTGACACCCAAAATTATCCATCACTCTGTCCTCCCCTCTGTTGTATAGTAATAACATCACCCCCACATCCCATTCCCCATCTCTGAATCCTCTTTCTCTCTGCTTGTTTCTGATTCAAATGGAAATAGCTCTCAGCTCCCCTTAGTTTATGATGTCTTTTAAGTTGAGACCTTCTGAGTTTGATGCAGTAAAGAACATGCAGGGCAGCCTGAGTAGAAATGAGACACCAAGGGGAGGTTTAGAGCATTAACTCCTAAGTCCACCTTGGTTCAGAGAGACCTTGAGGAGAAGGGGAGTCAGGGGGCTTATAGACTCGTTACTCAGAAAACTGTTATGATGAAGAATCTGTGTCTATGATGGACCCACAGTGCATACAGGGACTATAGAAACTGGAATGATGTTTCAGAAAAGGCAGGTTTGTCCTTGAATGGAAATTGAAACGGTAATAGTCAGTAAGAAATAATTATCCATTCAGCTATGAATATAAATCCATACTTTAATAAGTTAACAGCAGTTTGCATTGGGGAATTTTTAAAAAATATGCTTCCGTAAGTAGTGAGTGATGTGTTTAACTAGGTGCTATCTTGACTTCCCCGGGCCCTGTCCTTCTTCTGGTGTTGGAGGGCACATTGCTGCTACGGGTGGCTGGGCCATTGGAGCCCCAGAACCGAAGCTGAAGCTGTAAAGACAGACAAACATCCAGAGTCCGTGATCTAAACATCGACCTCAAGAAACTAGAAATAAAAAGAGCAAAATAGACACCAAACAAACAGAAGGGAGGAAATAATAAAGAACAAAAATCAGTGAAATTCAAAACACAAAAAAAGAGAAAATCAAGACTATAAAGATTGTTCTTTGAACAAGCCAACTAAGTTGACACTTTTTAAAATTAATTTATTTATTTTAATTGGAGGCTAATTACTTTACAATATTGTAGTGGTTTTGCCATACATCGACATAAATCAGCCACGGCACACATGTGTTCCCCATTCTGAACACCCCCCACCTCCCTCCCCATCCCATCCCCCAGGGTCATCCCAGTGCATCAGCCCTGAGCACCCTGTCTCATGCTTCGAACCTGGACCAGTGATCTGCTTCATACATGATAATATACATGTTTCAATACTACTCTTACTCTCTCAAATCATCTCGCCCTTGCCTTCTCCCACAGAGTCCAAAAGTCTGTTCTTTCCATCTGTGTCTCTTTTGCTGTCTCACATATTGGGTCATCATTACCATCTTTCTAAATTCCATATATATGCGTTAGCATACTGTATTGGTGCTTTTCTTTCTGACTTACTCCACTCTGTATAATAGGCTCCAGTTTCATCCACCTCATTAGAAGGGATTCAAATGCATTCTTTTTAATGGCCGAGTAATATTCCATTGTGTGTATGTACCACAGCTTTCTTACCCATTCGTCTGCCAATGGGCATCTAGGTTGCTTCCATGTCCTGGCTACTGTAAACAGTGCTGCAATGAATGTTAGGGTACACGTGTCTCTTTCAATTCTGGTTTCCTCAGTGTACAATTGAACAAGCCAATGAAGTTGACAGACTTCTAGGAAGACTGAATAAGAAAAAAGGAATGGCATAAATGTACAGGTATCAGGAATAATAGAGGAGATATTTACACAGACTCTGCATATGCTGAATAGGAAATAAGCCAAGTCCATGAACAATCATTGGTATCTCAAGAAGATTACTTAACATTGATTCTTACGTCTATAAAATGGAAATAATCTTATCATAAATAATCATGTGAAGATTAAATTGATAGGTAGAGCTTAATGAGGTACCTGACCTATGAGAGGGGTTCTACATATCTCTAACTGACTGTGCTTCTCACCACACCCCTGTTCTTATAAAGCTCCAAGGATATAATTTCCAGTGTAGCTGAAGCTGAAACTCCAGTACTTTGGCCACCTGATGCAAAGAACTGACTCATTGGAAAAGACCCTGATGCTGGGAAAGAAGGAAGGCAGGAGGAGAAGGGGACAACAGAGGATGAGATGGTTGGATGGCATCACTGACTCAATGGACATGAGTTTGGGTAAACTCTGGGAGTTGGTGATGGACAGGGAGGCCTGATGTGCTGCAGTCCATGAGGTCGCCAAGGGTCGGACATGACTGAGCGACTGAACTGAACTGAACTATAGTATCTAAAGGCACCTTAACTTCACCTGGGAGGAAACCATCAGTCCCTGATTGGGAAGTCCCAGAGAGGACATGTTATACAGCCCCACATAAAGGCACGCTTCTCTGCTTACCTAGACCCTCCTCCCCCATTTGGGGCTTGGAATCACATTCCGATGGCGTGTGGTTCCTATTTATTCTCCCTCCACGTTTCACAGATATCCTTTATTTTTTGTTGATGGATAAATACCTGCAGGTTTTCACACCTGTTTCCCTTTCAGGAGAATGTGAACCTTAAAAAAAATAAATAATCAGTTTCTTTACTGACAGGTGGATGTTTAGTAAAGTTTCATGGTAATTAAAACCATATTCTAAATATTTAAATAAGCAATGTAAAATATGAAAATAAGTTTATGCTCAATAATTTGGTGCACATTATTCAAAAATATCAAATGTTTCATTACAGCCTTTTGTCTGATTAGGGAATTAGTGAGCCTAGAAAATGACAAGCTTGCAGCTTGAGCTGTTCCTAAGTAAACTGCATTGGCATCAGAATAAAAAGGAAAAATGTTTCAATAAAAAAAAGACAAGAAATTGGCAAGTTTATAGTATGCTTTATAGGTCTGCTATTAAAATTATACAAACCATACTTTAAAATATAAATATTAGGATAATGTCAACTAATTATAATGGATGGAGAGTGTGATTTTAATATACATATAAAGATACATAAAATAATTCATTATTTTCAATTATTATGTTAAACCAAGCATTTTTTGTAATTTGTGTGGCCATTCTACTCCAGAGCAAATTAGGAGGTAAATTTGAGAGGAACAGAAAGTTAAAGTATATGAGGTGGAAGCTGTCACACATAACAGAAGTGTGTTCTCTTTTGTAAACTGGGCGTGCTCTCTTGTGACACAAATCACACAGTGTTTGTCACACAGACCCTACTGTGCAGAGATGTGAAAAGTTCACCCCTCCTGATCCAGGACACACGGCAGAGTGAAGGCTTTCAGAGATCTGTGGTTTCTTCTCTTTTTCTTCTGGGAGTGAACATCACATGTCTTTTCTTGGAAATATCCTCTAGCCAATCAAATCACAGAATAATGTCCCTTCTTTCTATTTCTATCTCCCATTAATAGGTTATGCCAAGTGAAAGTCAATCAGTTGTGTCTGACTCTTTGCAACCCCATGACCTAGCTCCTCTAGGCTCCTCTGTCCATGGAATTTTCCAGGCAAGAATACTGGAGTGGGTAGCCATTCTCTTCTCCAGGGATTGGCTTGGATTTCAAACCAGGGGATTGAACACAGGTTTCCTGCATTGCAGGCAGATTCTTTACTGTCTGAGCCACCAGGGAAGCCCAAGAACACTGGAGTGAGTAGCCTATCCCTTCTTCAGGGGATCTTCCCAACCCAGGAGTTGAACCGGGATCTCCTGCATTGCAGGTGGATTCTTTACTGGCTGAGCTACCAGGGAAGCCCAGGCTATGCCAAGTACCACTTAAAACTCTCTCTTTGTTTTCTATTTCTCTCTCTCTCCTCATCTCTCTCCTATTTCACTAAACACACAATCTCTTCTAAAATACTATTACCACTCAGTTCCATCTATATGTGATGGAAAAAGAGGGTTCATCTAGAACAGGGTGCAGAGCCCTTCACACCAACCAACTCCCAGAGTGAGGATGCGGCTTTTCGAAGCGAGGATTCTTGCTGACAGGCTCCGGCCACACTGATCTTGACACTGGGCAAATTAGCCAGACCAAGAGCAAGTAAAGAGAAGAAACAGGTGTGAAATCACCTTCCCGCCTCCTGGGATGAATATGCTGTGCACTGAAGGCCATGCACCTGCGCTATTGTTTCTGAGGAAAAAATAGCTTTTAAGAGCAAATACTCATGAGCCTTGATAGAGACAAGTGACTCCTGTGTAATTTGAGTATAAATGGATCCTCATTTTTTTATGATGGTTTATATTATGTTAACTCTTTGAGGAAATGGCTTTAAAGCTCAATTTAAACATTTAACTGCTGCTTGCTTTAAACAGAGAGGGGAGAGGAGAAGAAGGCTCTGGCTCAGGGTGGCTGCTGCAGACACTGCACCCTGCCGTCTGTCCTGAGTTCCCTTGACCATGAGGTCCTAGCTGGTTTCTGTGCTCACCGACTCCCTGACAGCTCTGCCCACCCCAAACCAGATGACATCTCACAGAGGACCAGTACCAACAATATTATGGTGAATGACCCTCCATCCTCAGTATGTAATTCAAAAGAGATATGCTAGCAGCCTTGGCAGGAGATCTCAGGAATTCTTGCTTTTTCACAAGGTTGATAATATAATGCCTTTGACCTACACTTTTTTACTTTTATTGTTTTTTGGGGTGGTCTTGTTTGATTTTGCTGCAAACACACAAGATTGATGCCCCTTGGTAATAAATCTGCCCCCAAAACTAGAACTACCCCCCTGTGCCAGCCTGAGCACCCACCCAGGCCAGCCCTTCCACCTCCCACTGGCCCCTAACTCTCTGCCTTCCTACCTCCTGGCCCCTTAGCTCTGCCCTGCCCCAGGTGCAGTGGGAGATGGGAGAGGGGAAGATACAGCTGTTGCAGCTGCAAATCCATAGTCATGAAGTCAAGCAGGTCCTACATGACACAGAATGATCTAAGATCTCTTTGGAAGTCATCTTCAGCCTGCCTCTCTGGACCTGAATTCCTGTCTGGAGCAAGCTTCTTCCCTCTCTGCTTTCTTCCTGAGTCAGGGTCCTGCCTTCATCTGACAAGTTCCTCTCTAGAAACTGTAGAGGAAATAGATGCAGAGGTAGGCAACAAATCCATGGACACCAAGGAGGAAAAGAGGGAGAATGAATTGGGAAGTGATGCTATGATACTGCACATAAAATAGGTAACTAATGAGAATCGACTGTGTAGCTCAGGAAACTCCACTCAATGCGCTGTGGTGACTCACATGGGAAGGACATCCAAAACAGGGACTTACTGGGTTGGCTAAAAGCTTTGTTTGGGTGTTCCTATAAGATGTTGCAGAAAAACCCCAAAGAACTTCTTGGCCAACCCAAAATGTACATGAATAGCTGATTCACTTTGGTGTACAGTAGAGACTAACAGCATTGTAAAGGAACTATACTCCAATACAAATTAAGAGAAACAGTAGAAACTGGAGCTTTGCTCCTGGAAACTTGCCTTTCTAAGAACAATGAGAGCCCTTTCTGTTGACTGGACTTCCAAGTGTGACCTTCCCCTCAGGTCTGCTTTTTCATAGCCATCTCAGAAGCTCATTACCAACTGCTCACCTGGACTTCCACTACTCTCGCTGAGTCCTTTGAACACTTACCTTGTCCTTCAGAACGAACTCTCTGTGGACTGTGAGAGGTGTTGCCAACACCTGCCCAGGTGGACGTGTCTAGCACCTGCTCACATACCTGCTCTGGGGAACCATGTCTAGCCTGGCAGTGGCTTATTAAGTGACACTCCAGACACTCTGCTAATGCTAACCCAGCTAGTGTCTCGTTTTCTTAAAACCCTATTACCATGATGAATAAATTAGGTCACAATGCTCCTCTTAATAACATTAAATCAATCAGCAAACACTGCTTGGATCTCACTATGTACTAGACACGGAATTAGACATTTGGGATGAATAAATAGATACCAGTTGCTTTTGTCTGTGAGGACCTTAGAAACTACAGCTAGAGACGAAGCACATACATAGGACGTGAATTCGCATCATGACATGATGGTTTTCCTACAGCATCCTTCTGGGGCAGCCTTGCTTATTAGCGAATTTGCTATTTTTTTCTTCTCTTATATAAAGGGAACTTTAAAGCTCCATGTGGTCCAAAGTCTTTTGCATGTAAAAACTTCATGGTCCTAAGTGCCAATACAGCGACTTTATTTAGAAAGTGAGAGTCTCAGGATTTAGAGCAGGGCTTTCCAGTGGTAAAGAATCCGCCCGCCAATGCAGGAGATGCAGGTTTGATTCCTGGGTCAGGAAGGTCCCCTGGAGGAGGAAACGACAAACCACTCCAGTATTCTTACCGGGTAAAATCTCACAGACAGAGGAATCTGGCAGGCTATAGTCCCTGGGCTCGCTAAGAAAAGCACATAACTGTGCTATTGAACACACACGATTGCGTTTAGAACAGCATTGAAACGTCCCATTTCTGTGCGATCCAATACAGTAGCGAAGAGCCATGTTTGGCTACTGAGCACTTAAAATGTGGCCAGTGCAACTGAGGAAATCTGATCTCTAATTTCTATATATTATAACTAATTTGCTCCAGGAGTTGGTGATGGACAGGGAGGCCTGGCGTGCTGCAGTCCATGGGGTCGTAAAGAGTCAGACACGACTGAGTGACTGAACTGATAACTAATTTGCATTTACATACAGTAGCCCAGGAGCAGACTCACTTTATTCTCCTGTGTTTACAGCCAACCTGGGGCAGAAGAATCTTGGCATAACTCACTCCCTTTCTCAAGTCAAAATGGCACCCTCGGCTAAAAATATACACCCCTCTCTTTATCCATGCTGCTGGGCAGAGGACAGAAAATTAAATAAAGACACACAGGGCAGTTTCCATATTTCTGTAATTTCCCCTGAATTGCTAGTAAAGTGGCAATTGCTCCCCTTCAATTAAACACAGGGCCATCTGGGGCATAGATATGCAAGAAGATTAAAATGGGACGGCGCAGAACCTAGTCTTTAAGCATGGATTGCGCTTTTGTGCTGTTTGGAGGACAGAAAGATTTTCTGAACTTCTATGCGAGCATCCCGGGCATCTTTTTCTCTTTCACATCTGCCGCTGGGTGGAATTGATGGTAATCGTGGTTATTATCGCGGTGTCTTCCCCCACTTAACACAAGGCCATCTGGGGTTTGTGTGGTAGGGGTGGATTAGCATTTTTTTTTTTTCAAGTGCTCCTCTTCTTTAGTAAAAATATTTTACGGAAATTATGTCAGAGAAAAGATTATGATAATAATGATGATAATACTAATAATAGGGTTATTATGTGAAATCTCCTTAAAAAAAAAAAAAAAAAAGCCTCCAGTAAGCATAATCCAGAAGTGGCAAGGCCAGGAATTGAACACCTGGCCTCTGGGAGCAGCCTCAGCACCCAGGGCCCTGAACTGGAAACGCGACTTCCAGGACAGAGCTAAAACTCTCAGACGAGCATTCAAATGGCTGCTCCGCATTTTAACTCTGCAAGCTACTGCTGTGGGCTTTTGGGAAAGCTTAAAACAATCACCCTCTCTGTTTTCTTCTCTGTAAAAAAAGAGAGAATAGTACTTACACTTTTGGGTTGTTGAAAGCACAACCTAGTAATGGATGTGCTTACACCTCTCAAAGTGTTTTATACTTAGTCTTGATAAATGTTCAGGGAAGAACTCAAGAATACTTAGGTAGACTGCTTTCTGAAGCCCAACTAAAAGGCTTCTCAGTTTCATCATTTCTTGACAGATGACCACAGTAGCTATTAACATGAGAACTGATACTGTGATAAGAAGAGAATTTGGAGTCACATAAAAATGTGCTAGAACTATTGACAGCGTGTCCTTAAAGAAGCTAGTCATCTCTCTTAGCTGAGTGCCACCAACATTAGTATCTGCATGAGTATCTACATGACATATTTGAGAAAAAAATTAAGTTGAATCATTTTATCTATTCTAGAATCTACATGGTAGACAACAAATGATGTTTGATATTTGTAAATGCAAATGATTTATATATCTCTATGCATATGTGGGCTTCCTGGTGGCTCAGTGATAAAGAATCTGCCTGCCAATGCAGGAGATATGGGTTCGATCTCTGGGTCACAAAGATCTTCTGGAGAAGGCAATGGCAACCCACTCCAGTACTCTTGCCTGCAAAATGCTATGGACAGAGGAGCCTGGTGGGCTACAATGGAGTCCCAAAGAGTTGAACGCAACTGAGCACACACACGCACACATATCTGTAGTGTGTGTCTTATACAACTCTTTCTGCCACTCCAATTCAGCTCTGTCTTGGTCTCCTGGAAATTATGTGAAAATGTGCATCCAATTGGTGTGACTACCTTTCCAAGGCTCAGCTTCTGTAATAAGGGGTAACCTTCCCTGTCTTCTCAACTATGCTGCTTCCCATTCCTGGGACATTGTTTTCTTTACCACCTATACTGATACTGCGGATGTCTGTCTGAAATGTCTTCTTCTCTTTGAGATTCTGATTTGCAAGGCTACCTTTGAAAAGGTAGATTCCGAATGGTTGTGCACACGAGAAACCAGACTTTGTTTGGAGGAACTGAACTAAATAAAGGTACATTGTTTCCTAATAACATATGTTAGGCTATATTTTAACTCGATGAGAAAATCTCCTTTTAAGATTATAAACTCAAATCTGCTTCTTTACACAAATATTTATTTTACTCCATTGTGTAGGCACGTGTCTCGGATGTTACAGCACTGTCTAGAATAGCATATTTGCATCTGTTTAGCAATCTTAAAAAAAAAATCGGAGCCTGGAATCCTACATGCTTGGCATTTCTTCCAAGAAGAAAGGCCCTTCTATGAAGGCATGAACTGTGTTCTTGATGGTGAGTCTGACCACGGCTTGAGCAGAAACTTAGGTGACAAAGCTGCATGGGACCATGAGCTTCATATGGGTCTTGGGCCTTTTCCGCTCAGATCCACTGCTTACTCTTCTGCTGCTCGGCTCAGCTCTTAGGAGGCTGACCCCTGTGGGCTGCCTTTTGTCGTCCTCTACAGCAACTGGGGTTCAGCTTAGTTGATCAATGGGGAGCCTAGTGGGAACCTGGAAGATGGAAAGAAGAGTGACCCCAGACCCTTTTCTCTTTCTCTCCCAACATGGTCCCAGTGGTGGTTATCTCTTCCACCATAGGGGTGCTCCACAATCCAAGTTTCCAATGGATGACCCTGGTCCCCATGCTCCTGCAAATCACACCTTTAGTCTACTCATTCATCCTAGGCCAGGTGGTGATTTCCTGTTCTCTCCACTCACTCACTGCATCATATCTGCTGCTCTCCCACACCGTGAGTTCTAATACTTTGGCCACCTGATGTGAAGAGCCAGCTCATTGGTAAAGACCCCAATGCTGGGCAAGATTGAGAACAGGAGAAGAAGGGGGCGTCAGAGGATGAGATGGGTGGATGGCATCACCAACTCAATGGATATGAGTTTGAGCAAACTCTAGGAGATAGTGAAGGGCAGGGAAGCCTGGTGTGCTGCAGTCCATGGGGCAGCAAGGAGTTAGACACAAGTTAGCCACTGACCTGTGAAGTCAATTTCCTACACTAACCACCTCTGTTTGGGTAGTCAAAGTGGCTTTGTTTTCTGACTTGACCCCTGATTGATATGCATCGATTTCAGGGGGTTGCAAGGTTTTTCCAGAGCTCTTCAGAGGCTGCTGTTGACTTAGGAGGGGAAGCATAAGGAGGGAGTGGTGATGCAACCACCATAGCCTTGGAGAGACAGTTCCTGCACACAGGAAGCACACAGTCTCATAGAAATTATGCTGGTGTCTTTGTCTGCCTGTGCCTTTTAAATTGGAATGATAAGCGACCTCTAGCCTCATTATCTGCTGAGGCTTTTTTTTTCCCCCTAAAGTTATGACTAAATGAATTAATCAGTCAAGCAGTTAACCCGTGGGGAAGGTGTGCTGTGTCAGGGGTCATGGGGTTTTGCCTTTGCATCAGGAGGGATGGAAAATGAATGGGGAAATAGCACTGTGTGAGTGAATGAGTGGATGAATGAACAAAGGAAGGAAGAAGACTGTGTCAGTAGCCTTGGGCTCTTGTCCGAACTCTGCTGTTACGAGTTCTTATCAGTTTTCTTTAGGAAGGTCCTTCTTTCCTGGACCCATCTTCTCACCTGTAAAATGTGGAGTTCTTACAGGCCAATAGATTTTACTGTGGCTATGAAATGTGACCAGCTATAGTGGCTGCTTGTTTTACTTAAATAAGGAGGGTTCTGAGTGAAACCCTTCAGCTGTAGTGAACGAAAGCACTGTGGTCTGTTAGCGATGCCCACCTTGGGGACACACCTGCTTATCTGCTGGATGGGTACTGTTGAAGGGTAGACCTTGGTTCAGTGTTTGGTTTCTCTCTTCTATCTAACTAACCTCCAAACAGCCTTGTGTGAGTCTCTTTCTGCACACAGAGGCAGCTGAAACTTACCGCTGCTCAGAATGAAAGAACATGATCTTTGCTGAATTATAAAAAGAAGGATACTTTTCTGTTGTAACTGCCTGTCTTCTACACTAAAATGAGAATGAAGATGCTTTGTTCGCACTATTAGATTCTCCATAGCAGCCGATGATTGTAACTTATGCTAAGTAGAATTGTTGACTGAATTTGATTATCTGTGATTCGTGGAATCCATCATCAATAAGCCAATAGCCGGGATATAAATACGAAAACTGAAGGTCAGTATCGGGTGGCCTCTCTATTTTATCCAGGGCACCCTAAAAAGCAGAGCTTCAGACAAGGGCATGGATGTGGGGAAGTGGAGTCAGGAAAGAGTGAAATGAGTGAGGAGAGTTGGGCTAAGGACATGTGGTTAGCAGATCGCTGCTGGGGACACCTGGGGACCTCAGAGGAGCCTGTTCATGCAGAAGTGGCAGACGAGGGGATAGTTAGGAGCCATCATCTATCCTCTGATATTTGAGGGCTGCTCCATGGGTATGAAGGTCCTCTGATTTGTGTTTGGACAGCCCTGAGTAGAGCTGAGTGGTTGCCTTCGGACTCCCAGTTTCAGAAACAGAGAAGCCCCAGGGCAGAGAGGAAGCAAAGGTACAAAGTGCATCTGGCTTCAGAGGGTAGTTGAAGACATAACATAGGCAGAGCGGATGAGAGGGGTCACAAGAGAGAGCTGGTACGAAAGCTGGAGTGATTCCTTGATCCATTTCCCTGGAAGTGACCCCAGGGAACCAAGATCACCCATGGTCTGTTTTGTATTTCATATCACAGAGCCACCAAGTCTCAGGAGGAGATTTGATGTGCAGACAGACCTGTGGAGACCTCTCTTGTGCCCTTGGACATGGGCCAGCAGCTTACTTGGACTTGAACTATACCAGCCCAGGACAAGTTTTTATAGAACTCAGGTCTAGAATTAACATGCAAAAAAAGATGTCCTCTTCATTATAGGGGACTGGAATGCAAAAGTAGGACGTCAAGAGCTATCTGGAGTAACAGGCAAATTTGGCCTTGGAGTACAAAATAAAGCAGGTCAAAGTTTTGCCAAGAGAAAGCACTGGTCATTACAAACATCCTCTTCCAACAACACAAGAGAAGACTCTACACATGGACATCACCAGATGGTCAACAACAAAATCAGATTGATTATATTCTTTGCAGCCAAAGATGGAGAAGCTTTATACAGTCAGCAAAAACAAGATTGAGAGCTGACTGTGGCTCAGATCATGAACTCCTTATTGCCAAATTCAGATTTAAATTGACGAAAGTAGGGAAAACTACTAGACAATTCAGGTATGACCTAAATCAAATCCCTTATGATTATACAGTGGAAGTGAGAAATAGATTCAAGGGATTAAATCTGGTAGTGCGTGAAGAACTATGGACCGAGGTTTATGACATTGTACAGGAGGCAATGATCAAGAACATCCTCAAGAAAAAGAAATGCAAAAGGGCAAAATGGTTGTCTGACAAGGCCTTACAAATAGCTGAGAAAAGAAGAGAAGTGAAAGGCAAAGGAGAAAAGGAGAGATATAGCCATCTGAATGCAGAGTTCCAAAAAATAGCAAGGAGAGACAAGAAAGCCTTCCTCAGCGATCAATGCAAACAAATAGAGGAAAATAGAATGGGAAAGATGAGATCTCTGCAAGAAAATTAGAGATACCAAGGGAACATTTCATGTAAAGATGGGCACAATAAAGTACAGAAATGGTATGGACCTAACAGAAGCAGAAGATATTAAGAAGAGGTGGCAAGAATACACAGAAGATCTATACAAAAAAGATCTTCATGACCCAGATAACCATGATGGTGTGATCACTCACCTAGAGCCAGACATTCTGGAATGTGAAGTCAAGTGGGCTTTAGGAAGCATCGCTATGAACAAAGCTAGTGGAGGTAATGAAGTTCCAGCCAAGTTATTTCAAATCCTCAAAGATGATGCTGTGAAAGGGCTGCACTCAATATGTTAGCAAATTTGGAAAATCAGCAGTGGCCACAGGACTGGAAAAGGTCAGTTTTCATTCCAATCCCAAAGAAAGGCAATGCCAAAGAATGCTCAAACTACCGCACAATTGCACTCATCTCACATGCTTGCAAAGTAATGCTCAAAATTCTCCAAGCCAGGCTTCAATAGTATGTGAAACATGAACTTCCAGATGTTCAAGTTGGATTTAGGAAAGGCAGAGGAACCAGAGATCAAATTGCCAACATCCGCTGGATCATCAAAAAAGCAAGAGAGTTCTAGAAAAACATCTACTTCTGCTTTATTGACTATGACTACACCAAAGCCTTTGACTGTGTGGATCACAACAAACTGTGGAAAATTCTTCAAAAGATGGGAATTCTAGACCACCTGATCTGCCTCCTAAAGAAACCTATATTCAGGTAAAGAAACGACAGTTAGAACTGGACATGGAACAGCAGACTGGTTCCAAATCGGGAAAGAAGTATGTCAAGGCTGTATATTGTCACTTTGCTTATTTAACTTATAAGCAAAGTACATCATGCAAAGTACTGGGCTAGATGAAGCACGAGCTGGAATCAAGATTGCTGGGAGAAATATCAATAACCTCAGATATGTAGATGACACCACCTTTATGGCAGAAAGCAAAGAAGAACTAAAGAGCCTCTTGATGAAAGTGAAAGAGGAGAGTGATAACGTTGGCTTAAAACTCAACATTAAGAAAACTAAGATTATGACATCCAGTCTTATCACTTCATGCCAAATAGATGGGGAAACAATGGCAACAGTGAGAGACTTACTTTTGGGGGGGACTTCCCTGGTGGCTCAGACGGTAATGTGTCTGCCTACAATGTGGGAGACCCGGGTTCAATCCCTGGGTCGGGAAGATCTCCTGGAGAAGGAAATAGCAGCCCACTCCAGTATTCTTGCCTGGAAAATCCCATGGAGGGAGAAGCCTAGTAGGCTACAGTCCATGTGTTTGCAAAGAGTCGAACACGACTGAGTGACTTCACTTTCTTTCACTTTCCAAAATCACTGTAGATAGTGACTACAGCCATGAAATTTAAAAAATGCTTGATCCTTGGAAGAAAAGCTTTGACCAAACTAGATAGCATATTAAAAAGCAGAGATATTACTTTGCCAACAAAGGTCTGTCTAGTCAAAGCTATGGTTTTTCCAGTAGTCAAGTATGGATGTGAGAGTTGGACTATAAAGAAAGCTGAGTGCCAAAGAATTGATGCTTTTGAACTGTGGTGTTGGAGAAGACTCTTGAGATTCCTTTGGACTTCAAGAAGATCCAACCAGTCCATCCTAAAGGAGACCAGTCCTGGGTATTCATTGGAAGAACTGATGCTGAGGCTGAAACTTCAATACTTTGGCCACCTGATATGAAAAACTGACTCATTCGAAAAGATCCTGATGCTGGGAAAGATAGAAGGTGGGAGGAGAAGGGGATGACAGAGGATGAGATGGTTGGATGGTATCACCGACTTGATGGACATGAGTTTGAGTAAACTCTGGGAGTTGGTGATGGCCAGGGAGGCCTGGTGTGCTGCAGTCCATGGGGTCGCAAAGAGTTGGACACGACTGAGCGACTGAACTGAACTGAAGGACACACAGTCACAACAGCTCCTCCCTGCAGTTCACATGGACTCAGCTCTCTTAGGCTTTGTCCCAGATCCCCTCTTCACAAGTGCTTATTATCACAGGCCAGATGTTCAGACATCCTACAAAGCCATTATGGAGCTACAGGGTGGTGTTGATGCCAGCAGAGTTGAGCCAAAGGAATCAAAGATGTCAAAGGGATGGGGGCACCAGGGCTGCCACATGGAGCTGTGGGCAGCATTGTTAGTGCCAGTCACTCAGCCGTGTCTGACTCTTGGCAACCCCATGGACTGTAGCCCGCCAGGCTCCTCTATCCATGGGATTCTCCAGGCAAGGATTCTGGAGTGTGTGCAGCACAACTTACATGCTAATGATAAAACTATGGCATGAATTTAAAAATGAATGATGCCATCTTTGTGATTAAGGAAAGCTACAGCCTTTTAACAACTTCTAGAGCATTAAATATGAGGCAGGAATTGATTCATTTGATTACTTCAAAATTAAAGTTTTCTGTTCTGAAAAGAGAAAATAACTGTAATGTCTAAAACTGGCACAAGATTAATATCTGAATTATGAAAGGAACTCCTAACAAGCATGTGAAAGGGTTTCCAGTTATTAGTAATTAGAGAATTAAGAAATGCATGAAGTTGTGATTTCAAGATTATTAACTCTTCTCCCTCAACAAATAGAAGACCATAAAAGAGGACAATATCATGGGTGACAGGGGTGAGATTATAGGCACAGATTCTCTTGCAGGGAATAGAAACTGATATGGCATTTCTGAAAACCTGCCTTACACGAATCAATCAACTCACATATGTTTGAGTGTAAGTGGGACCCTGAAGGACTCCTAACTGTTGCTGTTAAGTCTCTGAGTTGTGTCTGACTCTTTTGTGACCTCTTGGGCTGTCTGTGGGATTTTCCAGGCAAGAGTACTGGAGTGGGTTTCCGTTTCTTTATCCAGGGGATCTTCCTGACCCAGGGATGGAACCCACGGCTCCTGTTGCATCTCCTGCATTGCAAGTGGGTCTTTACTGCTAAGTCACTGGGGATTCCAGTGCATAGCTGCAGCCTGTAACTTCAGCGATTATCTCCCTAGGTATATCCTAGGGGAATCCTAACAAATTTTCACATATGCATAAGAAAATGTGGGCTAGGATGCTCTTTGGCTACTTTCCTGATGGTAGAGACTAGAAACCACCTGTGTCCTTTTGGACAGGGAATGTAAGCTGTGGCAGATATACATCCTGAAGAGGCAAGCAGCAATCAGGGTAGGGCTCAAATGTTGGCCGCTTAGATATATGCATACCCCCTTGGATGGAACTTAAAGAAGTGATGCTTAATGAAAATATAAGAAAAAGAGGTAACAGGCGCAACTTACTGGCAACTATATCAATAATTTCTATCTTGAAAAATCACATACTAACAGAAAGACATTCATTTGATAATAGTAGGTTGGCCAAAAATTTCATCTGGCCAGTGAATGAATACATTGTTCAATAAAGTTCTTAGTGAATATGAGAAATGTATCTTCCAATTTCACTTGGAACAAACTTTTTGCCAACCTAATATCAAAAGGATTGTATTAGACATGGGGATGTGCTATGAAGATTGTAACTGCGACTCCCAGGACTGCAGCACTCCTGGCTTCCCAGTCCTTCACTATCTCCTGGAGTTTTCCCAAACTCGTGTCCATTGAGTTGGTGATGCCATCCAACCATCTAATCCTCTGTTATCTCTTTCTCCTCCAGCCCTCAATTTTCCCCAGCATCAAGGTTTTTCCAGTGAGTCAGCTCTTCACATCAGTTGGCTGAAGTATTGGGGCTTCAGCTTCAGCATCAGTCCTTCCAATGAACATTAGCTTGCACAAATTGAAGGTAATGTACAGTGAACTGAAGAGTCTGCTTAATTTCATCTTCTGTATTTCTGTATTTGAAGTGAAAAATCAATATGCAACCATATATATGATGCAAAGAAATAGAGGAAAGCAATAGAATAGTAAGGACTAGAGATCTCTTCAAAAAATCAGAGATACCAAGGAAATATTTTGAGCAAAGATAGGTACAATAAAAGACAGAAACAGTATGGACCTAAAAGAACCAGAAAATATTAAGAAGAGGTGACAAGAATAAACAGAAGAACTTACAAAAAAGATCTTAGTGATCAGATAACCATGATGGTGTTATCACTCACCTAGAACCAGACATCTTGGAGTGTGAAGTCAAATGGGCCTTAGGAAGCATCACTATGAACAAAGCTGGTGGAAGTGATGGAATTCCAACTGAGCTATTTCAAATCCTAAAAGGTGATGCTATGAAAGTGGTGCACTCAATATGCCCAAAAGTTTGGAAAAGTCACCAGTAGCCACAGGACTGGAAAAGGTCAGCTTTCATTCCAATCTCAAAGAAGGGCAATGCCAAAGAATGTTCAAACTACTGCACAATTGTACTGATTTCATGTGCTAGCAAGGAAATGCTCAAAATCTTCCAAGGTAGGCTTCAACAGTATGTGAACTTAGAACTTCCAGATGTATAAGCTGGATTTAGAGAAGGCAAAGAAACTAGAGATCAAAGTGCCAACATCTGTTGGATCATAGAAATAGCAAGAGAATTCCAGAAAAAAAAAATCTACTCCTGCTTCATTGACTATGCTAAAGCCTTTGACTATGTGGATCACAATAAACTGTGGAAAATTCTGAAACAGATGGGAATACCAGACCACCTGACCTGCCTCCTGAGAAACCTGTATGCAGGTCAGGAAGCAACAGTTAGAACTGGACATGGAACAACAGACTGGTTCAAAATTGGGAAAGGAGTGTGTCAAAGCTGTGTATTGTCATCCTGGTTATTTAACTTACATGCAGAGTACATCATGAGAAACGCTGGGCTGGATAAGGCATAAGCTGGAATCAAGATTGCTGGGAGAAATATCAAAATCTCAGATATGGAGATAACACCACTCTTATGGCAGAAAGCAAAGAGGAACTAAAGAGCTTCTTGATGAAGGAGACAGAGGAGAGTAAAAAAGCTGACTTAAAACTCAACATTCAAAAAGCTAAGATAATGGCATTAGGTCCCATCACTTCATGGCCTATTGATGGGGAAACAATGGAAACAGTGACAGACTTTATTTTCTTGGACTCCAAAACCACTGCAGATGGTGACTGCAGCCATGAAATTAAAAGATGCTTGCTCCTTGGAAGAAAGCTATGACAAACCTAGACAGTATATTTAAAAGCAGAGACATTACTTTGCCAATAAAGGTCCGTCTAGTCAAAGCTATGGTTTTTCCAGTAATCTTGTATGGATGTGAGAGTTGGACCATAAAGACGGCTGAGAACTGGTGCTTTCCAACTGTGGTGTTGGAGAAGACTCCTGAAATTCCCTTGGACTGCAAGGATATAAAACAAGTCAATCCTAAATGAAATCAACCCTGAATATTCATTGGAAGGACTGATGCTGAAGTTCCAATACTCTGGCCACCTGATGCGAAGAACCAGTTCATTGGAAATGAATGTGATGCTGGGAAATACAGAACACAGGAGGAGAAAGGGGGGCAGGGTCAGATGATGAAATGGTTGCATGCATCACTGACTCAATGGGCATGAGTTTGGGCAAATTTTGGGAGATGGTGAAAGACAGGGAAGCCTAATGTTCTGCAGTGTATGGAGCTGAAAAGAATTGGACATGACTGAGCGACTGAATAACCACAAACTATACTAACATTGCACTTCCTCTTCCTGTAAAAACTGTGGGATTGATGAAGGGGGATAATGAAGCAGGGGGATGCTTGCTTCTATGCACAGAATGGCTGCGGCTGTGACAGCCATAACTGAGAAGCAGTTCAGGTATCTGAGTCATCACCCAAATACCACCAACAGTACTGCCATGATGCTGTGATTTTTTTTTTTTTTTGGACATGCAATTAACTGTTGGTAAAATTTCCATAAGACAAAAGATAATCTTCCCTTCAGTTGTGAGTTAGCTATATTCTTGGAACATTCAGCATGTAATAAAGTTTTACAAAGAGAGCTCTTTGTTTACAATTGTAAAATGAAATTGAATTCTAGGTTCAAATAGTTTTCAAAAGATTTTCACCTGCATGAATCTCTGGTGAAGGATTTGAAAGTTTCACAAGCAAGAGCAATATGTTTTTTCTGCATCCAGCATTTCTGACTCTTGCCAACCAAATGCCAATAAACCCCAACCCAAAACAGTGACAGGACGGGGACCCCCAAGCTTCCAAGATTCCTCCTAAGGGTACCTATGGTCCTCATTGATTTCTAGTGGGACAACAAGGAAATTCAGAATGACTCATAGTGGAAAGCCAACTTCTTTTTTCCTATACTGAAAGTTTTTTTGCTAACCTCCAGATCTAGGAATCTGACTTTATAAGACATCCTGAAAGCGAAGGTTAGAAAGATGGCTGTGTCTCCTGTGAAGTGGTTTACAGAAGATGAAAAATGTGTTTCCATTCCCCTTGTACAGACATGGCTTGGTGCTAACTATTGTGATTGATCATCAGTCTAATGAATAACAACAGAAGCAATGAGTAAATGGTTATTTCCCAGGGAAAATCCAGAATCCAGGTTCAATTGGAAATAATTCAAGCAGCATGGGAGAGGCTGAAAGTAATCAATGAGCAATCAGAACATGAATTCCAGGAAAGTGAAAATGCTGTTACAGTGTAAGCAATTTCTGCTTTTAGAAGCAGGATTAGTATGGTGTTGGTCTACTTGAACATTTTTCAAACTTTAAAAAAAGAGAAAAATTATTTTCAAATGAGCTATTAGGGAGATCCCTAAAATATAAAGCAGATGAATCAAGTATTTTTTTTTTTTACTACACATGTGTTTTATGAGTTCATATTTATAGTATTTTATTATTAATCAAGCAATTGCAACATGAAACTGTTTTATGGCATAAGCATTTGAAATCAAGGTTATTGATGATAACTCAATCTCCTCTTTAAGATCTAATTTATTCTGGTATTTTTATATGGCTGCACAAGATTAAAATATCTTGAATCACAGGAACATGCAAATAGTGATTTTTCGAAAAAGTTTGCCATGTATCTTCAGGGCTTAATTTATGAATCTGTTGCAAAAGCTTAAAATATAAATAAGAAAAAAATTATTGCTTCAAACAAATCGATCATCAGGGACATCTAAATTCTTTTATAGTCAAGTGACAGTGGCAAAATATTACATACAGAATGGATAAACAACAAGGTCCTACTATGTAGCACAGGGAGCTATACCCAATCTCTTAGGGTAAACCAATGGAAAAGAATATAAGAAAAAGAACGTATAACTGAGTCACTTTGCTATACAACAGAGACTGGCATCAAATTGCAAATCAGTTGTCTTTCAATAAAAAAAATAATGATGTAAAAAATAACAAAGCTTGGCAAATAGGAAAATTTAACAAGCTAAATCTAAAGCAAATAAAACAAACAAAAACTAGTCTAAGCCCCAGAGCTATCAATACTAAAACGTAATCACGCAGGGCCATGTCATACGTTCTCATATTATTCTACAGATGATAACAAAACTGGAGTGGGGGCCTGAACCTCTCAGGGTTGCCTGACCCTTGCCCATCAGTGACTGAGAACTCCAGGCTCATGTTAGGCTGTAGTAGTGCCTGGACATATGGACTTCAGATAATCACAGATTTTTGGATAAGACTGAATCTTCTGAGGGCTGGTGCAGAGCTATAGCCTTCATCTTTAATGCTTTATCTGACTTGAGTTTAAATATATTCATGGAATGCATGCCAAAAAATGTTCAGAGCCGTTCCAAAAGAGATTAATACACTGGTCACCTCTAGTGTGTTAAAATTTGGTAAAGAACTACACTACTTTAAAATCGAGAACATGCATATTAGAGATGAAATTCTGTACTACCATTTATACAGCTGGAAACCATCATTTACAGAATCTGTTCTACTTAAAATTAACCCTGCATTTTTAGAAAGAAACTTAGAAACATACTCTTAGCACCAAAGCACAGAGGACACCAGAAGAAAGCAGACGTCACGGTCGTGTCTCTCCTGGACTCCCAGGCTTCTGATCCTTTCAGGCTTTGTCTCTTTATATCCTGCTATAATATTAATCATTGCCCCAAATCCTGAAAAAGATGGCTTTGAGAATTAAGTAGCTGAGATCTGTGAGAGTGCTTTGACTGGAACGCTTAGCTCTGTAGCTTCATTCAAAATGCGTCACTTGCCCCATGAACAAGATCTAAGGCTTTGCCTTCTTGTTTGAAGAAGGCAGATGTCTTTCTCAACCAGACTGTTCAGTCCAAAAAGAATTTAAATTATAAAGCAATCACTCTTAAGACATTTGTTTACTTTTAAAGATTATTACTTATTTTACTATAAAGTGCCACCTACTTATTTATGTAGACTATAAATAGACTCACTGGAAAAGACCCTGATGCCGGAAAAGACTGAAGGAAAAAGGAGAAGGGGATAAGAATGAAGCAGAGGATGAGATGGTTAGATAGCATCACTGACTCAATCGACATGAATCTGAGCAAACTCTGGGAGGCAGTGGTAGACAGAGGCCCCTGGCGTGCTGCAGTCCATGGGTCTCAAAGAGTCAGACACAACTTAGTGACTGAACAACTTATAAATGTTTTAAATAGGGAGAAATCTTAAGAGAGAGAAAAAATCACTCCTACAGAAGGGCTGGAAGGCAACCAATGTGAAGAATTTAATTCATTCCTCCCCATCTTTTATTTTTTATTTGCAGTTTTATATTTAAGCATGATGATGTTTACATATAATTTTTATTTCACTATTTTGTCTTAATATTAAAACAAATATTTTCTCATGTCACACTAGATTTTTGTAACTCCAACTTCAAGAGTATACAGCAAGCTGTTTTATTTTACCCAGAGTCAATCTATCTGACTTACATCTCTACCTTTGCCCTTCTCCAACTGTTTGGATCTATTTACATTTTTTTTGTTGTTGTTGTTATTCATAAATAAGAAATAGTGGCTTTCGGGAACAGAGCACTTTTGAGATCAGTCGATAGGTGCTCCATAGGGAGAGAATTTCTGGGGGGCATTGAGCCTCATTATCTGATACATTCAGCATTCACACATCAAGGTAAGAGACACTAGACCACAAGCCTGGGCCAGTGCAGCAACAGGGCCAATATAAAAGCAAAGCAGCAAAATTGCAATTGGAAATGGTACCGTTGGGTGGGGGGCTGGGGGAGGGCTTCCCTGGTGGCTTAGTGATAGACAATCTGCCTGCCAGCGAAGGACACTCGAGTTTGATCCCTGGGTTGGGAAGATTCCCTGGAGAAGGAAATGGCCACCCCCTCCAGTATTCTTGCCTGAAAGATCTCATGGACTGAGGAGCCTGGTGGATTACGGCCATGGGGTCACGAAGAGTTGAACATGGCTGAGCGACTAAACAACCACCACCACCACTGGAGAGGAAGAAAGCCTTGTACAGTGGTTGCTGTGGGCTGACTGTTATTAATATATGTCACAGTCCTAATCTCTAGTATCTCAGAATGTGACGCGATCATGGGAATGGACCCTGATCCCTCCGGTAGAGTCCCCATTAGAAGAAATTAGGACACGGACACACACACAAAGGAGGGCCTTGTGACAGAGGACGTGAAGGACAGGGAGAAGGTGGCCGTGCACAACTCCAGCCCAGAGACCTCAGCTGGGGCCAGCCTTGCTGGCAGCTTGAACTTGGCCTTCTGGTTCCCTGAACTGTGAGGAAATAAACGTCTCTTTTTGAAGCTCCCCAGTTTAGGGAACTTCATTATGGCAGGCCTGGCACCCTAATACAGTGGGGAAGTATGGGAGATGGGGGTAGTGGTCTGACCACATGGGATGAAATCGCAGTCCCTTCCTTCGTAGCTGTGTGTCTGACCCCAGCTATCCACCCCTCTGGATTCTTATCTATAAATCAGTGATATGAGTACCTGCTCTGCACAGGGTTAAAGAGTATGCAAACCATTCCTGGCATCTAGGCAATTCTATGTAATTGTTAGGGGTTTTTGTTTGGTTATTTTGTTAGTATAACAGTTTGGTTGCTAAATTGTGTTCAACTGTTTTGCAACCCCATGAACTGTGACTCACTAGGCACCTCTGTCCATGGGGACTTCTCAGGCAAGAGTACTGGAGTGGGTAGCCATTTCCTTCCCCAAGGGACTTTCCAACCCAGGGATTGAACCTGGGTCCCTTGCATTGCAGGCAATCTCCTGCGTGGAAGGTGGATTCTTTACCAACTGAGGCATCTAACTATAATATAAAGCAGAGGTCTCCAACCTCTGGTATCTAATACCTGATGATCTAGGGTAGAGTTGATATAATAATAAGAATAGAAACAAAGTATACAATAAACGTAATGAGCCTGAATCATCCCGAAACCATCCACCCTATCTTGGTCCACGGAAAATTTGTCATCCTTTAAACCAGTCCCTGGTGTCAAAAAAGTTGGAGACGGCTGAAAAGATCATGAATCTTGAACTTAGATTAAGTTTGCATCCTAACTCTGCTACTAACTAGCTACATGCCTATCAGCAAGCCACTTAGAGAGACTCTTTTTCATTTGAAAAATATGAGACTGAGGGTTAGCTGTGAATGCTGGAGAACTGAATGTGCAGTGTACACAGGAGATGGGGCAACTGCAGTTCAGTCACCAGCATTCCCCACACTTAGCCCTGAGTCTCCTCGTCTATGTGCAGGGATGCGAGAATTTTCCAGTTGCCAGAGGCGTTTTAAACAGCGTGCATCAGAAAAAGGAACTGAAGGGGGACATCATGCCCAGTCGGAATAGCCCCAGCAGCTGAACACCCTTAGCACCCATCTGAAGAGTGAACACAAGTCAGGCACCAGGATTGCCCATTCCATTGACCTCCTCGTTGATCTCAGGGGCGCACTGCCTTTCCTAGAGGAGCCCAGAATTGCTCTCCAGGCCAGGTGACCATGCTATGAAATAGCCAACTTTCTGCGCGCACAATGGACCTCACTGGAACTCTGCTCTTCAGGAGTTTTTCTTACAGCATTATGATTTAGGGGGTTCTCTTTCTGTTTCATGACACAACCTCTTCTTGAGATATTTCTCAGGAAGGATATGCTCTTTTCTCTTTGAGGTTCAGAAGAAGGGTGACTGAGTTACAAACAGAAGTCCTGCTCCCAGTCATCTCTCCCTGACTATGCAGTTATTTCTTATTATTCTAAAATGTATGCTGAGGGCCTCATATGTGCAAAGCTTGCTGACATTTCCACTCATTTTATCTCATTGGGTTATCACTACCTGTTAGGATACCATCATGAAGCATGTATTACAACATACAAGCTGACTCTAAAAGAGTCAGGCAGAACCGGTGAGAAAGCCCACAGTCACAGGATACAAATCCAGCTCTGTCTGACTCCACTGCCTTCAGCGTGTCACACTCCATCCCATGAGTCATGTCCTGGTTTCCTTGTTTGTTTCACCTGGCCTTAAATTCCCAATGGAACTCATACAAAAGTGGTTCACAAGGAAGTGGTTTTCACCCAGTTATTACACAGGGACATCTTGGTAAAAGAGCGCTAATAGCTTTAACGGATCTGATTGACTTTGGGTTTTTCGTTCTCCTTGTAACCAGCAACCTTGACTCTGTCTTTCCTCCATTTTATTGCTTCCAAGGATTTCAGCTCAAGAATTTCTGTCAAGACTCCCGGTCCTCCCACCCCAATCTTTTTCTCTTCCCAAGTGTAGTCACTTCTCTCGCTGAGGAATCTGCCCTGTCAGAAGAAATCCCCTGTCAGAGGGGATGGTGTGCATTGGTAATCATTAGTTTCCCCCAGGTGGAGTCGGGGTAGTCTCTTGGCTTCCTAACAGGCTGTGCCCCCAGCTTTTTGTTCTGACACTGATGAGCTGGTAATGGTTGAGGCTTGCAACATCAGACCACGCTTGGGACCACAAGAATCTGAAGCACAGCTCAGGGGGCTTGGGGAAGTGCAGACAAAGAGTCAGAAATCTGCTTATTTCATTTAGGAAAAAGAGATTCCTGATGGAGTTCTCCAGGAGAGAATGCTTCCAGGACCTGGTCAGAGACCCATGCCTTTTCTATCAGTTTGACCCTACCCTCACTTTCACAAGAAAAAAAAAAAAAAAAAATATATATATATATATATATACACACACACAGTATTTTTAGAAAGAAAAACAAAAGCTTTCCATTTGGTCCTGTGGCTTCAGGCAAGTTCTGCTTCCTACCAGCTTTGTGACTCTGAGCTCATTAGTCACCATCTCTGAACCTCGGTTACCTCAACTCCAGGATGAGAATAAAAATATGTATATATAACAGCCACGTGTGACGGGCTTAATTATGCCCTCCATGAAATGTGTAAGTTGAAGTCCAAACCTTCCAGCATTTTAGAAGGTGATTTATTTGGAGATAGAGTCTTTACAAGTCGAGTGAAACCGGGGTCATTCGGGTGGCTCTAAGCATTTATGACTGGTGTCCTTAAAAGAAGGGAGCATTTGGACCAGGGCATACAGAGAGGGAGGGGGGCATGAAGATGTAGGCAGAAGACGGGCATCTACAAGCCAAGAGGAAAAGCCTGGAACCTTCCCTCACAGCCCTCAGAAGGAAGGGCTGATCCACCTTGACTTTGGGCTTCTGGCCTCCAGAACTGTGAGCCAATGTCTTTCTACTGATGAAGGCCTTCAGTCTGTGGAGCTTTGTTACAGCAGCCCTCACAATCTAATGCAGAAAGTTTGGAAGGGTTAAGTGTAATCTTAGGTGTAAATGCCCAACAGTTATAGAGAGAGCGCTCAAAAATGAGCTATTGCATGCACTGTATCACCAGCAACGTCATGTCCTTGACAGCAGGGAGGAAAGGTGTGCCCCGGGCTGAGGTCCGTACCGAGAGCTTCATCTGCCTCAATTCAAGAGCAGGTTGTCTCCAAGAGTACGTGTGCTGCCCATTCCGGAGGCATTGTGGTGGAGAAAATAGTGACTCTTCTCCTATCCAGATACTTTGCTCAGAAAATGAGAAGTTAGCGCTCTGCACTTAGAAATTTGTGAAGGTCTCTTTGGACCCTGGCATCAACATGGCTATGATTGAGTAATGATGGGGTTGCATTTTCTCATCAATGTGGGACTCAGTTTTCCACTAACAGAGTCACTGTTAAGAGCGGTGAATTCAGAGCAATTTCTTCATCTCTCATTAAACTTCCGTGAGTCTTTGGACAAGTTAAGTACCTTCTCTGGACCATCTGCAAACACAGAGGCAGGACCGAGCCTAGGCAATCAATAAGACTTCTAAAAACCTATGACTCACATTTTGATACTGATGGTCATCTCATTTAGCTAAAAACTTTTCTCCCATCTGTGGGCAGCTCAGTCTCACTGATAAATGCATTGTATGTCTTACCGAAAAAGTGTGTGTGTGTTTTTTTTAATGTAGTTTAATCATCCTACTGGCATACGATTAGCATTTTCAAGTGGATCCTAGTTAGTTGAAGCAGATGGTTTATCTTCTCTTGTAGTGTTTCGACTTGGACATTATATCATTTCTGCATCTAACTCCGTCCTTGCAGTGCTCAAGGAATCATTCCAAATTTTGCGCACTGTGTTTTGACTTATTTAATGCAGACGTACTTTACCCGCGGTAAACATGATTACCAAAATACTTTAACTTGAGAGCTTCTGCTTTCCTCCCGGTGTAATTAGTCACACTGCACTCTGTCTGCATTTAGGGGAGCAAGAGGGAAGAAAAGTGCCACACAGCATCTTGCAAATGTGTCTTTACTTTTCTACAGCTGCTCGCCTCACTCTTTGGATTTTTCAGAATGTCAAACTCTGGAAACAAGGCAGAGAGGTGGCGAGTCCCCAGCACAGTCACCTCGTCAGACAAAAGAGATGAGATGTGGCTTTGGAAACTGGAGAGTTGAGACCAAGATGGCCTCTGTCTCAACGACAAGGTAGATGTTTCTTCTTCATGATGAGGAATCAGTAGTTGCAATAACAAAGCCAATGAACACCCGTTTACACCACATCTGAAGTCTGATCTTCCCAACAATCTTATAGAGAAGGAAGTAACCCATACAATAATGTCCCTGTGACCTGTGGGCTCAGCCTAATCCGGGTCAAGTCAAATAGCTATCTTTCCCTCCCAGGATCATTGTGAAGTTAAGAGCTGATGTTTGTTTGGGTATCAAGAACGTCTGGCACAAGGCAGGTTCTCAATCAATATTTTTCAGATGAAGAAACAGGACTTCCCAGGCACAGTAGTGGTGAAGAATCTGCCTGCCAATGCAAGAAATGTAAGAGATGTGGGTTCGATCCCTGGGTCAGGAACATCCCCTGGAGAAGGAAACATCCCACTTCAGTAGTCCTACCTGGAAAACCTCATGGACAGAGGAGTCTGACAGGCCACAATCCATAGGGTTACAAAAGAGGTGGACACGACTGAGCAGGCACACACACTGATACACACACACGTTTTGAAGATGAAGAAACTAAGGTCATAGAGATTGTGTGATGTATGTGTATTGCTGCTGCTGCTAAGTTGCTTCAGTCGTGTCTGACTCTGTGTGACCCCATAGACGGCAGCCCACCAGGCTCCCCTGTCCCTGGGATTCTCCAGGCAAGAACACTGGAGTGGGTTGCCATTTCCTTCTCCAACGCATGAGAGTGAAAAGTGAAACTGAAGTCGTTCAGTCGTGTCCGACTCTTAGTGACCCCATGGACTGCAGCCTACCAGGCTCCTCCGTCCATGGGATTTGCTAGGCAAGAGTACTGGAGTGGGTTGCCATTGCCTTCTCTGTATGTGTATTAGGCAATAAGAAATAAATTCACATTTAAATCTTAGTTTTTTAAGTGAAATGAAAGTCGCTCAGTCCATGGAATTCTCCAGGCCAGAATACTGGAGTGGGCAGCCTTTCACTTCTGGAGGGGATATTCCCAACCCAGGGATTGAACCCAGGTCTCCTTCAGTGCAGGCAGATTTTTTACCATCTGAGCCACCAGGGAAGCCCAAGAATACTGGAGTGGTTAGCCTATCCCATCTCCAGCAGATCTTTCCAACCCAGGAATCGAACTGGAGTCTCCTGCATTGCAGGTGGATTCTTTACCAATTGAGCTACCAGGGAACCCCCATTTTCTTAAAAATTGAGGTATAATGTGTATGGAGCGAAAAGCTCAGATTTTAATTATGCATTTAATTTCTAACCTCTTTGGTGGCCCAAACTCCATTCCTGAGATGCCTCAAGCCACAAAGACTTCAGCCTTGTACCTGACTCCTAGCAGCTGTACTGGGTAGGCTTGGATCACCTCGAGGAGGACCCTGGGAGGGTTGGATGATGCTCCTGCACATGACCTTCATCCAGCGTGCTTCCTTTCCTTCAAGGGGTAAGGTCTTTTTCATGCTTGCTCTGAAGTGCCTTCAGATATTGATCTGTATCTGTATTCATGTATCTATGTACCTATCAAATTTATTGATCTGATGATAGCTTGTTTCACATTGCCCACATTACCCAACTGATCTAATGGTTTTCATGTGTTTTTCTTTTTTAAGTGTTCTTTTCACTGACATCATATTATTTTTTCCCAAAGTATTAGAAAACCAGAAGAAACACACACACAATCTCTGTATCAAGAAAATGAGCCAATTAAAAAAAAAATTTATGATATGCCAAAAAAAAAATACTCTAAATTTTGTGAATGACAAACCTGAAACCTGAACTACCTGTTATGGGGAAAAGATTTAATCTGAATAAATGCCTGACAACTTCGGGTGAAGATTTGAAAAATAAATAAATAAATAAATAAATTTAATTTAGAGGTAAGTACAAAATATAGGAGAAAACAAACCAGTCAACCCTAAAGGAAACCCTGAATATTCACTGGAAGGACTGATGCTGAAGCCAAACCTCCAATATTTTGGACACCTGATGCGAAGCACCGACTCATTGGAAAAGACCCTGATGTTGGGAAAGATTGAGGGTGGGAGGAGAAAGGGACAACAGATGATGAGATGGCATCACTGATTCAATAAGAATGAGTCTGAGCAAGCTCCTGGAGATAGTGAAGAACAGGAGAGCCTGGCGTGCCACAATCCATGGGCTCACAAAGAGTCGGACATGACTTAGAGACTGAACAACGACAAATAAAACACAGAATGGTGAAAACATGGCTGGATAGTGGAGTCCACTGCTGTGCTGAAAATAACATGGGATGTGCTGAGAGAAATACCCCTAGAAGCTGGTTCTGCCACATAGGAGCTCTGGGTGAGTCACCTCACCTCCGAGCCTTAGGCTTTTCCTTAATGAACTAACAAAATAGTGCTACATGTGAGAATTAATATATACATTGTGCATTTATACTAAGGACGTTTTTCACCTTTTAAAACGAAATGGTATCTGCCTTAGAGTCTGCTTCCACCTGGGTGCTGAGAAAATCAACCCCTACAGGCTTTGAGTGAGCATCCCTTCCTCTTTGATGATGAGAAAGAAAAAAAAACAGTCTTCCCTGGTAGCTCAGCTGGTAAAGAATCCGCCTGCAATGCAGGAGACCTGGGCTAAATCCCTGGGTTGAGAAGATCCCCTGGAGAAGGAAATGGCTACTCACTCCAGTGTTCTTGACTGGAAAATTCCATGGATAGAGGAGCCCAACGGCCTGCAGTCCTCGGTGTCACAGAGAGTCAGACATGACTGAGAGACTTGAGATGTGTGCACACACAACTGTATCTCATGCTTGCAAAAGACCACCTATTGATTTTCAGAAAATCCAGGAAGAATTAGATCATTTGTATGATCAGTGCATTTTGTCTAGTTGGACACTTACTTCTACTCTCTGCATAGTGACTTCATAGGTCACAGGACAGGCATTCTGAAGGGAGATCCCCAAAGTGTCAATCCCTGCACCTCCAGAGTCTGTGATGCTGTCAGTCTGGAAATGGCACCAGAAATCTACAAATGATTCACATAGCTCTATTTAGTTTGAATAGTTCGAAACAATGTCGTAATAAACCCATCAAAAGCAAGTAGCCCCAAATTCTTCCCTATTGCTAACCAAGTTAAAACACATATTGCCTCTTGAAATTAAACTTCCCTTGGTTTAAAGACATTCCCTTCGAGTGTTAAGCCTGCTGTATCATGTAAAAGAAAGTCAGTCTTTGATCTCCCATTTGAGACTGGGATGATGAGGTGGTGTCAGGACAGTCAAGAGCCACAGAAGAAGATTAATGAAGGAGCTTTGTAAAACTATGCCTCACCCGGGCAGGCAGTTTGCCATATTTATTTACTTGAATATCCACACTACTGTGTGTTTAGCATTGCAATAGGAAATAAGGTCATGAAAATGGCCAAGATTAAGTCTGCCCTCCAGGAGTTCCCAGCCTGGTGAGACAGATAGAAGAGCAGATGGTTCATACCCAGCAGGATCAGGGCTATGATAGGAGACACGGAGCATGGGGACCAGAGTTGGGAGTATGGCAAAGCCTCCAGTGAAGGAGACAGCTAAGTGAACCACATGGCAAGAGTTGGAAGTCAGAGAGAGGGTGACCCAAGTCATCCATGAAGGAGATGCAAATTTGAGAGGAACGATAAGAGACAAGCCAGAAAGAGTAAGGAGGATCAAGTTAAGAGCACTGTGGCCATGCTAAGTTTCTTGGCTATCTCTTACAGGAGAAAGAGATATCTCAGTCTATATCTTACTGAGAAAACCTTGTGTTTACGGGACTGAGGGGCACTTCTCATTCGGAAGGTCATGGAAGACTTCTAAGAGGACACTGTGTTTAAGACCTGAGAAACACTTAGAGGTCCTCGAGGTGAGTGGGAGCAAGGGAATGCACAGTGCAAAGATTACGGTGTTTGTGGAGGCCCTGCACGGGCTTGATTGCTTGAACAATGATGGTGTGTTGATAAAAGAAAAGCCGCACAGTGGCAGAGGAATTCTTGAGAGGTAAGATTCTTCCCAGGTGGTGCTAGGGGTAAAGAACCCACCTGCCAATGCAAGAGACGTAAAAGACACAGGTTTGGTCCCTGGGTTGGGACGATCCCCTAGAGAAGGAAATTGCAACCCACTCCAGTGTTCTTGCCTGAAGAATCCCCATGAACAGAG
Source organism: Capricornis sumatraensis (assembly GCF_032405125.1). Taxonomy (NCBI): domain Eukaryota; kingdom Metazoa; phylum Chordata; class Mammalia; order Artiodactyla; family Bovidae; genus Capricornis; species Capricornis sumatraensis. The sequence continues at coordinate 17,350,664 of NC_091069.1, read as the reverse complement.
GAGCCTGCTGAGCTATAATCCATGGGGTTGCAAAGAGTTGGATGCGACTGAAGCAATTTAGCAAAAAAAAAAAAAAAAGAAAAAATTCTTTCAATTATTGTCATCTCACTTAATTCTCATGAAAATCCTGTAAGGTAGTGTGATGGTTACTTTTATGTGTCAACTAGACTGGGCTAGGAGATGCCCAGATAACTGGTGAAACATTGTTTCTGGATATGTTTGTAAGGGGATCCAGGAAAGAAATTAGCATTTGAACCTCACCAATATTAAACATCCGCTGGATCATGGAAAAAGCAAGAGAGTTCCAGAAAAACATCTATTTCTGCTGTATTTACTATGCCAAAGCCTTTGACTGTGTGGATCACAATAAACTGTGGAAAATTCTGAAAGAGATGGGAATACCAGACCACCTGACCTGCCTCTTGAGAAACCTGTATGCAGGTCAGGAAGCAACAGTTAGAAATGGACATGGAACAGCAGACTGGTTCCAAATAGGAAAAAGAGTATGTCAAGGCTGTATGTTGTCACCCTGCTTATTTAACTTATATGCAGAGTACATCATGAGAAATGCTGGGCTGGAAGAAACACAAGCTGGAATCAAGATTGCCAGGAGAAATATCAGTCACCTCAGATATGCAGATGACATCACCCATATGGCAGAAAGTGAAGAGGAACTAAAAAGCCTCTTGATGAAAGTGAAAGAGGAGAGTGAAAAAGTTGGCTTAAAGCTCAACATTCAGAAAACGAAGATCATGGCATCTGGTCCCATCACTTCATGGGAAATAGATGGGGAAACAGTGGAAATAGCATCAGACTTTATTTTTGGGGGGGCTCTGAAATCACTGCAGATGGTGATTGCAGCTATGGAATTAAAAGACGCTTGCTCCTTGGAAGGAAAGTTATGACCAACCTAGACAGCATATTCAAAAGCAGAGACATTACTTTGCTGACAAAGATCCTTCTAGTCAAGGCTATGGTTTTTCCAGTGGTCACGTATGGATGTGAGAGTTGGACTGTGAAGAAAGCTGAGCACCGAAGAACTGACGCTTTTGAACTGTGGTGTTGGAGAAGATTCTTGAGAGTCCCTTGGCCTGCAAGGAGATCCAACCAGTCCATTCTGAAGGAGATCAGTCCTGGGTGTTCTTTGGAAGGACTGATGCTAAAGCTGAAACTCCAGTACTTTGGCCACCTCATGCGAAGAGTTGACTGATTGGAAAAGACTCTGATGCTGGGTGAGATTGGGGGCTGGAGGAGAAGGGGACGACAGAGGATGAGATGGCTGGATGGCATCACCGACTCGATGGACGTGAGTTTGGGTGAACTCTGGGAGTTGGTGATGGACAGGGAGGTCTGGTGTGCTGCAATTTATGGGGTTGCAAAGAGTCGGAAATGACTGAGCAACTGAACTGAACTGAACTGAATATTAAACATCATCCATAACTTGAGGGCTTGACTAGAACAAAAAGGCAGAAGAAGGGTGAATCTCTATCTCTCTGTCTGAGCTAAGACATCCATCCTTGACCTGGACTATATCCCAGACTCCCCAGTTCTCAGTCTTAGGGCTTGAATTACACCACTGGCTCTCTTGGTTCTCTAACTTGCAGAAGGCATACCTAGGGACTTCTCAGCCTCCATTACACCATGGGAGAATCCCTACAATAAAGCTCCTCTTATATATACCCGGGCTTCCCTGGTGGCTCAGATGGTAAAGCATTTGCCTGAGTGCAGGAGACCTGGGTTCAATGCCTATCCCCTGGCAAAAGGAATGGCACCTACTCCAGTATTCTTGCCTGGAGAATTCCATGGACGGAGGAGCCTGAAAGGCTGCAGTTCACAGGGTTGCAAAGAGTTGGACATGACTGAGCGACTAACACTTCATTATATATACTACAAATATATCCTGCTGGTTCTGTTTCTCTGGAGAATCCTGACTAGTACAGGTAGGTACTTTTATTCCCATTTGACCATTGAGAAAATCAGAAAACAGAAAGAATAAGTAACACAGGAGAGGTTGAAATGGGATTTGAACATCGTGCCTTTGATCCCAGAGTTCGGAATATTTTTCTCTGATGCCATGAAAGTTCAGAACGTCCAGCAGGATCCAAGCATCTTTACTCCTGCCATGGACACCATGTTTCTGCCATTTTCAAAGACTTGCAGGGCTTTCCTTTCTATCTGAATTTGGTGATTTATATGACATTGAAAGGACATGTTCTATCCATTCTATTATTTGCTTGAGTTAGGAAGGCTTCAGTTCAGTTCAGTCACTCTGCCATGCCAACTCTTTGCGACCCCATAAGTTGCAGCACACCAGACCTCCCTGTCCATCACCAACTCCCGGAGTTCACCCAAACTCACGTCCATCGAGACAGTGATGCCATACAGCCATCTCATCCTCTGTTGTCTCCTTCTCCTCCTGCCCCCAATCTCGCCCAGCATCAGAGTCTTTTCCAATCAGTCAACACTTCCCATGAGGTGGCCAAAGTATTGGAGTTTCAGCTTTAGCATCTGTCCTCCCAAAGAGGACTGATCTCATTTAGAATGGACTGGTTGGGTCTCCTTGCAGGCCAAGGGACTCTTAAGAGTCTTCTCCAACACCACAGTTCAAAAGCATCAGTTCTTCGGTGCTCAGCTTTCTTCACAGTCCAACTCTCACATCCATACGTGACCACTGGAAAAACCATAGCCTCGACTAGACGGACCTTAGTCGGCAAAGTAATGTCTCTGCTTTTGAATATGCTGTCTAGGTTGGTCATAACTTTCCTTCCAAGGAGCAAGCGTCTTTTAATTCCATAGCTGCAATCACCATCTGCAGTGATTTCAGAGCCCCCCAAAAATAAAGTCTGATGCTATTTCCACTGTTTCCCCATCTATTTCCCATGAAGTGATGGGACCAGATGCCATGATCTTTGTTTTCTGAATGTTGAGCTTTAAGCCAACTTTTTCACTCTCCTCTTTCACTTTCATCAAGAGGTTTTTTAGTTCCTCTTCACTTTCTGCCACTACACTCTTATTTTGAGAAGGCAATGTGGAGATGAGGGGAGTGACAAGGGGTCAGTGTGGACTGGGCCATGCTGTTGATATGGTACATTCAGCTGGGATTCATTGATTAGCTGTCAGTAGTGTTGGGATCTATCCTGAGTCTTTATTTTGAGACGTCCATGTGCCATAGTTAGGACTTTTAATAGGATATAAGTTTGGAAGAGCCAGCTCATTCTATCAATGGATTGAGAAGTCTCTCCTCTTTAACCAGTTGGAGCAGTCAAAGTCTCTAAGCAAAAGATTTCTCTGGCCATCAATCCTTGATTGGTTTGAAAAATGGATTTAGTCCCTAAATCCAGCTAGGATCAAAATTTAAGGCCTGTACACACATTTTAAAAAGTTCTCAATACATTCTTCCAGGGGTCAAGGCCAGAACCTCTCTTGACTTCATGAAAAACTCTTTTCTTACCACTTTCCCACCTGTTTCAGCTGACATCCAGGCTTCTATATAGGTAAAATAAGTTTCTGGAAATGGCCAAATGGTTCAGCACATTCTTCTAACCATTTAGGCATTTTTAGAGCAGGCCTCTGTTGGACATCTTAAAGCACCAATTCAGTGTCCCCCCTTCCCCATAAACTTTAATTTCAGGACTCTGAGTCTAAATAAGTGTCTCTTTAAAGAACAAAGTAAGGAAAGCGTGAATACAGGGTATAAGTGAGAAGGAGAAGAAGGAGGAGGAGGAAAAAGATGAGAGGAGATTGCCAATCTCCAGCTCTTGGCCCTGGTCTTGGCACTCACGTGCCTAAGGATGTAGACTGCACACCCCAAAAGTGCAAGCCACATGTAACCATCTCCCCAAAGTGGTTCCCATTCTGTATTTCCAGTCTAAGAATGCCAAAATGGCCATCTGGTAAACCAAACCCAGGAGCCGAACTGAGCCCCTGGGTGGACCGTGAGAGGCCAGAGTCAGTCAGTCCTGCTTCCCAAACAGCTCTTGAAACCTGGCTTCATCCACACTGGCCCTCAGTGGCTTAACTGCTTCTAAAGGCCTCTTTGGCCCGAGCAGCCCTGGGCCACCAGAACTGTTCCTTCCTGACTACAAGGCAGGTAATCTTTCCAGAATGTTCGTCTGTATCCGTCAGGTGGCCTCTCCTCCCTGCCCAGATTCTCAAGCAGGATTCCAGATTACTGCGGTAAATGAAAGCCACCATCCTCACTTCATGGTTTGGTCTTTGCAAGCCTGCTAATTGTGTCTCTGGCTCGCTCTCCCCAGGGAGGAGTCCCTCTTACACCTCCATAGGTATGCATGCTCAGCCGCTCAGTCGTGTCTGACTCTTTGTGACCCTATGGACTGTAGCCCACCAGGCTCCTCTGTCCATGGGAGCCTCCAGGCAAGAGTACTGAAGTGGGTTGCCATGCTCTCCTCCAGGGACCTTCCCGACGAAGGGACTGAACATGTGTCTCTTAAGCCTCCTGCATTGGCAGGCAGGTTCTCTACCGCTAGTGCCATCTGGGAAGCCCCTCCATGGGCATGTCCTTCCTTTTTAATCCCCTTTTATCCACCTTTCCTTCTGTTTGATGTGTCCCCACTGACACCCATCCTGGGGCCTCTTATGCATCCTTGGGTATCACCTGGACAGTTTCTGTGCCCACGATCCTCTGAGAGCCCGCCTCCTCCAGGGTGGGGTCCTGCCTCTGTTCCCTCCCAAGCCCCAGGGCTGCTCCTGTTGTTACATGTGTCTCTCTGGGCTCTGTCCACTTATTTTTCTCCCCTTCTCCATTTTCTCTGTGTTCCCCACGCTATCTGTGTATACCACACACCCACTGAAAAATCGCCAACACTGAGAAGGTGGTTAATGCCTGTTGAAGAAAGAAAGAAGCAGGAATGAAGTAGACACAAGCAGGAGAAAGAAAACGAAAATGGAGATGGGGCTTGCTGATGATTAAGAAAGCAAAGGACTTTTCTGCCATCTTGGAAAGGCCTTAAAATATGGGCTTAAAATCCCAGAGAAAGAGGAGGCCAGAACAGCACCAGACCCCCTCTCTCAGGGCTGCGTAGGAACTGCTGACCTCAGCCTGGCGGTGAGGTAGCTCTTCCTGGAATAAGCCACTCACCAGCCCGTGTGGTCTCTTGCCCACATCCCGGGTGCTACACTTGCTTCCTCTGTTCCCTGCCTGCCCACTCACAACTGATTTGGCCTCTTTCTCATCAGGGAAGCTATTTTTCTCACAACATATGCTTTTTTTTTTTCCCCTACTCATCTTTCTGAAATGCTCGCATCTCTCTGACATTTGTCTAAATGGCTTCACCTCAGGATGGTTTTGCAAATTCACTGAACAGGCTCGCTGAGCACAGAAAACTGCCCTTGCAATTTAGTGATCCAGCCACCAGGTGGCAGGACAGTGCTCAAAAGGCCGGGCTTTGGCTTTCCCTGAATTTCACTGTACTTGGTGCAGGTTTCTGCTCAATTCAGGAACCTCTTCTGCCATGCTTTCAGGATAAGGCTGCAGTCTCTGCTAGGGTACCTTCCGGGGACAGGAGATTATGAAGACAGTCTGTTCTACATCGAGGTAAAATCTTAGAAGCAGAAGCAGGTCAATAATATTTTCTGTGCAAATATTAGGGGTCCAGCATTTTTAAAAGAGCTGGTGATGCAAAGCTGTGCGCAGCTCTCAAGAGCTGACATCACCTTGTAAGCTCTCCTTTGACAAAAGTGGAATTCTTCTTGAAAAACATGCAGAATCCTGACCAGCTTTCCACACTCTGATGTGTCACGAATCCATATTCTTCAGGGTCCAAGGCTTGTCTGTTCTACTGTCCCTTTCTCCTTGTACCCCAAAGGAGTCTGCAATAAGAAACTAAAAGGAAAAAAAAGTAGAGTTGATGGTAGCTCTGTTCCCTAAGATGCTCTCTTCTTTTTCTATCAATAAGGGAAAGATTCAAATGTCCCTCCACCTGGTGGGCCTGAAGCTAATTCACCCACCAGCTGCTAAAGCTGGTTCTGTCCTTGGGTGGAATTTGGCGGCTCCCTTGGTCTTCTGGGCTGCAGCGGGGCCTGGCCACATTACAAGCCACGTGGCCTCCGTCGCTGGCACCAGGGCCGTCCCCAGAGTGAGCCTGGATTGCGTCAGCCTCCTGCGATGGCCAGGAGCAGATTTCACTCCTTTGCCTCTTTCAAACGCATGCCGACTCTTTGCTGCCTTCTGACTCTGCTTTCTGTCTCAGAGACACATCTCCAGTTCCTGCCTCATTTTCGGGCAGAGGAACTGTGATGCCTTTAAACAAGCTGCTCTTCCTTTCCCGTAAGAGGTCTGGGTCCCCCACACAGACATCTGTTGGGGTTATGGTTTGGGGAATGGCTGTCTGAAATGTTGTCTTTCTGCTTTCAGGCTGGCCCACATGTCTTGAGCAGGCAGTCTGAAATGAGGGATCAGATTTTTGGCAAACTTGGGAGCAGGATCCAACCTGGCAGATGCACGGGACAGCACCAAAGGCTCGCCCAGCGGGGCTTGTGTTCAGGAGGCTTATTAGCGTTCCCTGGGCTTGGCACTCTCTAGGTTGAAAGAATGTGGAGGACACTGTTTGATAGAACTAGTGAGACTGAAAAAGATCTTATTCTGGTGTTTTACTTCATTAGATAGCACCATTCAGAAGTGTCTTGACTTGGAGGAAGGAAATTAGCACAGACTGAACGCCTGCCATACCTATGTCAAGCACTCTAAGGTGGCTGTGTCATCCTCTTGGTAACCATGGAAGTATCCGATTATTACCCCCCTTTAAAACACATGAAATATAAGTGAAAGTGTCAGTTGCTCAGTTGTGTCTGACTCTTCACGATTCCATGGACCCCATGGAATTTCCAGCTGAAATTTCCTGTTTGTCATCTCCATCTAACCAAGTCCTAACCATCTTCTAAGCTCAAGTCAAGTCCCTGACCTGCCCTGACCAGACTCCTCTATATGGAAAGGTCCTGCTCCCCTCTGAAGTTTTATTTTCCTAGGAAAGCTCTCTTGGCACAAAGCAAAAGCCAGCCAAATGTCATTAAACTTTCCATGTGTTTGCATTTCATCTTTTCAACTAGCTTCATTAAGTGTGCATCCATTCAACTCAATTTATTCAACAATTTATTAAGCTCCTCCTAACTAGGACTTTGCAAATGTATGTAACTTCACAAATATGGAACACACATATTTGGAATATGACTTTATTCCTGTGAAAGAGGTGAGAGGTAGAAAAAACATAAAGATAAGACTATAAAGTTGGTATTTGGGCTGACTCACACTAGCCTTCAAGAGTCTATGCTGAATTTTCAGGAATTTTGTAAGTTGGCTGTTAAGTGTGGCCACTATTAAAAATCAAATGTTCTACTCCATATCTTTTCCCAGATTCACATTCAATGACATCATGTCAGTAGCTTGATATTTCCCATGGCTGGAGTATTTATACCACAGAAATTGGCAAACACTACAAATAAAAGCTTGATTTATTGTTTTGGTGACTGACTAGGCTTGAGATAGTGATGGAGAAAATATTAATAATACTTAGTACAGTTAAACATGTGTTGTGCAGGTAGTCACTACCTTGTGAATGGCACAAAAGAATTGAAGAAATATTCTTTAGTATTTAAATACTGTTACCCAGTTAAGCAAATAAGCCACTCATGCTACTGAACAATGGGTGGAATTCTGACATTCATACTGATGAAGCTGAAAGAGGTTTCAGCTTAATGAATATAGTGTGTGAGAGAGTGAGAAAAGTGTTTAACAATAGATCATCTTTCAGATGTAATGATAATAAATTTAATAGGAATGAAGCTATCAGAAAATAAATACAATTGAGTTTTCAAATCATGGTTGAATTGAAATCACAGATCGGCTACAGATATGAGTTGGCAAAAATAAATGATAACATTCTGTAAGAATCAGTTTATATAGAGCTTGTATAGAGTCTATAATAAAGAGTGTTACATACTTTATTGTTACTTGTACATGAGGTGATACACATCCTTTCTGTGAATAAGATTTATAGTGAAATCATGTATAATGTATATACATCTTTCAACATCATTATTTTTTCAGTGAGCCTGTTAAGCACTTATACATACCACCATTGCATGTATTCATTGAGAGACACAGTCGTGAATATTGAACCAGGGGATGGAGGGTTCTGGCTACTCACCTGATATCATCTTCATACCAACTCTGGAGCAGCTTCTCCTAGCACCTCATGAGGTGTGTGTGTGTGTGTGTGTGTGTGTGTGTGTGTGTGTGTGTGTGCATTCAGTCACATGCCACTCTTTTTGACCCCATGGACTGTAGGTGGTCCGGCTCTTCGGTTCGTGGGATTCTCCAGGTAAGAATACTGCAGTGGCTTGTCATGCCCTCCTTCAGGGGATCTTTCCAACCCAGGATTAAACCCTTGTCTCCTGCATTGGCAGGTGGGTTCTTTACCACTAGCACCACCTGGAAAATATATGTAGCATAGTTTTGTTTTGTTTCCAGCTGCCCCATTCAGAATAAGCGTATCTCTGTTTTGCTTGTAAAATACCTAAACATGCTTTCTTTCCCTTCTAAACATGAAAAGCATACAGATCAAATTTTCTTCTTAAAAGGGAATCTGGAAAGAAGACCTAAGCTTCATGATTATGGGGATGCCCAAAGAATGTCTCCCAGCTTGCCCTACTATGTACAGTTCTCCAGCTCAGGAATGCTCACACCTCCCATACTCTCTCTGACCACTCTCCTCCCCACTAGAAATCACATAGGGTGGAACCTCATCCCACAGCAAGAAATACCTAAGGAAAAACAATTCTCATTATTTAAAAAATAAATCTTTCAGAACTCATGTCAGCTGCCTCTCCCAGTGTGCTGAGAGACTTTGTCCCGAGGAAAATGACCTTCACTTGAAGCTTTTTGCCTGTGTTTGGGATACTTAATATTTTTTCTCTGCGTTAAATCATAGAGACAGGAAGGCCTGCTGGGAAGACATGGTGCTGAGTGGCTGTGACATTCTCCATCACCTTACCTTTAAACACAGCATCCTGGAGAATGTACCAGTTGAGGAAGTCTTGTCTGAATCACCTTCAGTAAAATGCCTGATTCAGGTTTCCCCTCTCTTTCTCTACTCTCAAAACCTGAGCCCTAACTTTCTTGCATAAACCTGTAAAGATACCCATTTTTGATTCCCAAAGGGTTGTCCACAGAGGGTAAAAGAATTTGATTTAAGGAACAAAGGATGACTGCTGAAATTCGTTTATCTGCATTTAGTATGTTTACACACCAGGAAGGAACAAGGAATTCATTTTGGGGTATGTATGTGCAGATGAGATAATCAGGGTTTAATAAAAACCCGCTGTTATTAGCTAATCAGTTCAGCTTGGTGACTATTGGTCTGTTATGGCAGGACAAGAATAATTAAGTGACACTTAAAGGTATGGGAAGAGCGTTAGTCAGAAATTGATGTGCCCACAGAAGGCTCCAAATGGCCGACATTTAATGGTCCTCTCTCTGTTGCCATGGCAACTCACTTTGGTAACTCACATCTCTTCAGTGTAGATAAACAAGGGGCAGAGTGTTCTTAGGAAGGTGCAACCCCCTTTAAGCAGATCTATAAGCATCGCAGATGAACAGAACTTTAAACATTCCGCCATGAATATTCATGAAGTAAGTTGTTTTTTGTTGCCTGCCTAGTCAGCAGTCACAAAACACATGGTGTGTGTTGGCAGCGTCTTGCCTAGGTAGAGGGGCTATGGACTGAGGCAATGGCAGGAACCAGGACCTGTGAGGCTGACTGACATTTCCATCTGTAGCGAAGGCTGGTAATTAACAGGAAGGAGTATGCCTGCAGCATCGCACCATCTGCTAGGGAAACGGCTCAGTAAGAAGGAGCTGGATAGCATCTCAGCGGTGGCGCGATCTGGTTCCGACATGAGGCCGGGCATCTGTTCGCGGAGGAGATAGACTATTAGGGAATTCGACTGGGAATGAACAACGTGGAGAGAGCACTCTGACCTAGACCATAAAAGCAACTCTTTAGAAATGGTGTCTTTTTATCTTACTTACCCACGTCTTCTGCAAATGGTTTGCCGAGGGACCATTATAGATCTGTTTGAAGTAACACAATGGTTTCAAAAACGCTGTTTTATTCCAACATGAAATTCTTGAAATCAGGATACAGCTGTCATCTTTTGACAATAGAGCTAATTTCAGAGCGAGGATATGAGGTTAAATTCCTTCTTTTGTTGTTTCGATTGGGGAGCAGGGGGTGGAAGGACAAAATGATCCTTTAAACACTAGGCTATTCAAAATTGAGAAGGCAAAAAAAAAAAAAAATCCTGGGCTGCCCTGGCAGAAAGTGTGCAGGTCAGAAATCACCCAAAACTCTTGTAATGTCTTCACATTCCCATTTTGCTCTTTCTATAGCATGCCTGTTTCCCAAAGCAAATCTTCCTCAAGGTGAAAAATCAAGCTTCAATACTTGGGGCACAGTTCTATATGACTCATTCTCAGGACCTCGGTTGAAGAGAATATTGCTGTTTTGAGTACCGAATCTTGAAACGTGAGTCAAGTTCATGATAGAGTTAGGGTATATGTAGGGCAAGATGAATGAAGAACAAGGCTAACCCTTCCCACCCCCGTATTCTTAGGAGATACATAAATTTATTCTGCAGTGGAACTCATCTTTGAATGGGAGCCAGCAGACAGAAAATGTGATCTTTCCATTAACTTATAGGTTAGTGACACTTTTAAGAATATAAATATGTTAATAGTTTTTTAACAGTCACGGAGAAACTATTGAATCAAACCATCTCCATAAGGTTGGAGGTTAGTATGCATGAATGCTGTTGCGTTGACTGGGGCTTCTGACTCATTTACAAAGTCCAGCAGATGGCAGATGACTTGAATATATATATATAAATGTGTGTGTGTTACTGTTACTAAATCAGAGTCGTCGAATGATATTTACCGAGACCTCATGGTACCATATGGAATCGAAGAATATATAGACCTTGGAATTTAAATTCATCTGAGCAAGGTGGACAGAGGCTTCAGATTTAGAGCTTATATTTTTCTCCCTCCTCTGGTGAATGCTGATTAGTTTGTTAATCCATGGGAATGCTGGCGTCTGAAAGGGCTAGTGCAAAGCCAATGGAAAAATATTACCTGTACTAGACATAAGAAAAAGAAAAGCAACATTAACTGTGAAAAAATTCACATTTTATCACAACACACAATTGTGTGATGGTAAAATTTTAATAACTGTCTCTCAAGTGGGGATAGAGTCCTCGATTTGTAGTTCTTGCCAAATTTGAGAAGGTAGATACAAACTACTGCCCAGGCTGATTTCAGACCAGCCACATCGAGACTTGACAATGATGCGTACAATCATTTCTCAGAAGTCATGGGGACCAGTTCCAACACACCACTGGCTTTATCGCTGTATGCCTAATGCAGGAAGTATTGAAAACACCAGTTTTGATTATGTTGGTGAACATGGTCTGCTTTATTCAATACAGTCTCTCTTTTTGCATACTGAGAGCCTAATAACTGACAGCTGGATAGTGCATGATAGCATATAAAACCCATTCATAGTTATTAATTCACTTGATCTTCTTCACAACTGTGCTGCCTAGGCAGAGACTGAGGCTAAGTGGCATTGCCAAAGGCCATATCACTCAAAGAGTGGGAGATGTGAGCTAAGTTTCAGTGCAAAAGTCTGCCTCTAGATAGATACTTGCTTATTCCTGGAAGAGACCAGCCTCTGGTCTCTTTGTTTCTCCATTTCTGTTTTTGTGCTGTATTACTTTGCTGCATTCTGGCCCCTGATACCTCATCTCAAGTGCAATATGTGAAGTTGGATTGGAATATTCATAACAGAGCTGTGGCATGAATGTGCTATTTCTCCTGGCTGGACTGGAGTCTCAGAGGGCATTTTTCACCCTCTGCCTTTCCTTGTTCAGTCCGTCAGCCTTGGGCTGCACTGAAAATCATCACTTTCAGAACCTGATTATCAGACTGCATTCCAGGAGATCATTCAGTGTTACACATGGCCTGTAGGTTATACAAATAGAGCAATTTCAAGAGACATTAAAATGAAATCTGAAGTATCAGAAAGTGTCTTGGCCTTTCCTGGGAACCTGAGTAGCATCACAACCCTGCAGATTTAGAAACAAACCTCATGTCATTCAGTCCTTTAACAGAGCAGCCAATACTTTTGAAAGGAGTCCTATGTTGCAAGCATTTTGCTATATCCAGTGGATGCAGAGAATAATAAAACAATCTTTGCTCTCAAGGATCTCACCCTAAATAATGTTTTTCCAAAGGAAATAGTTTTGGCTGTGAAGTCTGCAAATTCTCTGAACAGTCATACTACTTAAAGTCACATAATAAATCAAATAGACCATTTTCTCTGGGGAGAGTGCCTTACGAGTTACTTGTTGCAAAGTGTGTGGCTCAGATTCAACATGGAGAAGATCCACGTGATTTGGAAGGTCTACATCATAATACAGGATATTTGGTGAGATGAAGATTCAAGGTTGGAAAGAGTCTCATCAAATCCAGGCTGTTGGGCAGCTGAAATCAATTATCCCATATCTTCCCCAGCCCCCTGTATGAAGATGATAACTCTGACCCAACGAGACATGAATTTAAATTATTTTGATGGCTGTATTGATGGCTTTTGTTGACCATTCAAAGTCTCCCACATTTTCACATTTATCACTCAAAGCCTACTGGCAACCATCCCAGCGCTGATCCAGGAGAAGGGGTGTGGCATTCATTTAGGCAGTGATGGCAATTGCAGCTCCCTGAGCTCCACACACAAATACAGAGACCCTGTGTCTACACTGTGCAAAATGGATCCAGACCTTAAGTGCAACTGTGCCAAACAGGAATTGTACTTACAACACCAGCTTAGTGAACACAGGGCTCTATGCTACCCGGTCAATATGTTTTTGAGGTCAAAAGTGGTTTCATCTTCTTCAGCGACAGAGTTTGAATTCTCCTGGTTTTCTTCTCTCTGGGCCTCTCTCAACACCATAGATATGAGCCTAAAACTAATCTCAGTGTTAGGATGTCTATTTCCCTGCTGCTGCTGCCAAGTCACTTCAGTCATGTCCGACTCTGTGAGACCCCAGAGACAGCAGCCCACCAGGTTCCCCTGTCCCTGGGATTCTCCAGGCAGGAACACTGGAGTGGGTTGCCATTTCCTTCTCCAATGCATGAAAGTGAAAAGTGAAAGGGAAGTCGCTCAGTCGTGTCCGACCCTCAGCAACCCCACGGACTGCAGCCTTCCAGGCTCCTCCATCCATAGGATTCTCCAGGCAAGAGTACTGGAGTGGGGTGCCATTGCCTTCTCCTAGGACATCAGAATTATTCATTAATTCACCCAAAATTGATGTAGGTGCCTATCACACAGCAACATGTTGTAGACATCTGAGCTAGAGCAAACACAAAGTGCTCAGAGCCTTCACACACATGCACACACACACTCTCTCTCTATATATATATATCAGGTGATGATGAATGTTATGCATAAAATCAAAGCAGAAGTGGAGAGTGACAGTGTGATTGGGGTGGGTGGCAGCTATTTTAGACAGAATGGTCAGAAAATACTTCTCTAAAAAGAGATATTTGATCTGAGGACTCTATGAGAGATATAGGGAGTAACTACTGGATACAAGGAGGAGGAAGGGTGGTCCAGGCAGAAGGCTTTCAAGTCCTCATGCTCTGGTGTACTGGATAGACCTCGGTGAATTGTTGGGAAGATGATGGGCCCTACCTAGAACTGTTTTTGTCACTGTAGAGAGCACAGGTGGTGAATTTCTGCCTGGATATATTCTGTAACTGTTAAACAAACGGAAAAAGGCAACAGGGCTCGGAGATGTTCCCACAAGGCCACCTAAAGAAAACAGATGCTCCTCACTCTTTGCATCTTCAGTCCCTAGTCGGTGACCCAGAGCCATGAGTCCTTGGACAGTGGGATGTTCTCGTGTCCTCTGGGTCATCCCCTCCCCTCTCAAGGACAGGGCCTGGTGGCATGCGTTCTCGTTAATGAATTACATTTAACTTATGAAGGACTTCTTTATTAAAATTTCTCACATTACTTTTTATTACAAGAGTGATAAGTGTCCATTTTGGAATAATTTCAAAATTTAAATGAAGATAAGAAGATAAACCATCTCTTGCCTTTAAAAAAAATTGCTGTTAGTGTGTTAATTATTTTTCAGACTTCCAGAATATTTCTGCATGTTATATCTTAACTGGACTTCCCTGGTGGCTCAGACGGTAAAGCGACTGTCTACAATGCGGGAGACCTGGGTTCGAGCTCTGGGTTGGGAAGATCCCCTGGAGAAGGAGATGGCAATCCACTCCAGTACTGTTGCCTGGAAAATCCCATGGACAGAGGAGCCTGGTACGCTACAGTCTATGGGGTCACAAAGAGTCAGACACGACTGAGTGACTTCACTTCACTTCACTTCACTTCACTTCACTTCACTTCATATCTTAACTACCTGAAATAGGGTGGCAGAGGATGAGATAAATGGGTAGCACCACCGACTCAACAGACATGAATTTGAGCAAACTCTGGGAGGCAGTGGAGTCCTCTGTCCTCTGGCATGTTGCAGTTCATGGGGTCACAAAGAATTAGACATGACTTGGTGACGGAACAACAATAACAACCTAAAATGGATCATACTAAACATACAATTTAGGAATCTATTTGACTTTTTCACCAAATATTTTTAAATGTCTTTTTATTTAGATAAATTATCTTCTACAACATCACATTTTTACATCTGTATAGTGTTGTACGATATAGTTGATCGAACTTTAACTGTACTTTTAATACTAAAACTCTGATTGTTTAGAAAATTTTCTTGTGACGACAAAGATTGTGTTGAACATAATTTTTGCGAAGTCTAAAGGCCATCTACATGATTTTTATAATACATTCCTAAAAGTAGGTTTGATAAGTCAAAAGATTCTGACCTAGTAATATCTCCCAAGAAAAGCTGTATTGTTTGTGAAGTTGTTGTATGTGCTTAGTCACTCAGTTGTGTCTGACTCTTTGTGACCCTGTGCACTGCAGCCCACCAGGTTCCTTTGTCCATGGGGACTCTCCAGGCAAGAATACTGGAGTGGGTTGCCCCATCCTCCTCTGGGGGATCTTCCCAACCCAGGAATTGAATCCAGGTCTCTTGCATTGCAGGCAGATTCTTTACTGTCTGAGCCACCAGGGAAGCCCATGAATACTGGAGTGTGTAGTCTATCCCTTCTCCAGGAGATCTTCCCAACCCAGGAATCGAATGGGATCTCCCACATGGCAGGTAGATTCTTTACCATCTGAGCCACCAGGGAAGCCCAAAGTTGTTTATAACAACAATAATAAGCAAATGCTTATTACTGGCTTTATCTGGTTCACTGTTCCCATAGAGGACAATGAAGGGATGTATCATGAAGGGTTACTTGTATCATTTCTCAGCATCACTGACACAGGGTCACACAGTTCCATTCCCCCCACATTTCTAATTAACAGTGCTGCACAGCTACTCCGTAAGACTTTGGAAAGGTGAAGCCTTATATTGAGTACTTTTAATATCAACTGTATTGATGACTAAAAGACTGCAGTGATGGGGACTAACAACAAACCCACTTTCTGACAGTTAAGAGCCATTGTGTCTGTCCTTTTTTCCTCTCATCAGCAATAGAGGACACAGCGCTTTCTAGGATGACTTTTCAAAATCCAGCCTTCAAGATCAAGCAATAGAATCTTTGTAAATGGATGTTGTGCCTCTCTATCCGCAAAGCCGGAAAATTCCTCCTCTACCTCCTGGTGATGGAACTGTTCCTTAGGATCCTTAATATACATTCCCTCCCCTCAGTGCCTGCTTGGGGTTAAGGGATCAACATCATTTTGCTTTGTGTTGTGGCTGATGGTCTGAGTTGCTTCTTATGCTTATATTCCGTGATTCTATAGACATGAGGTCAGTCGCCAAGTCTATAGCCAGGAATTCTAGTGAGGTGTACAACTGTGCTGGATGGTGGGTCTGAGTCATCTTACACAAAAATTATTTCTCACTCAGATCACACTATAGCCTCCCACAATCAAGAAATCCTGAACATTCCCCAGAAATCTTTCCTCCCTAGGCAGCGATAACCTGTGAGTGACCGTACTTTGGAAAGGGCAGTCCTCAGAACAGTCACGTTTAAACCATTGACCACATAACTCGTGGGGAGCGAGAGCAAGCTTCATTGTTTGTTGGTAGTGAGCCAGATCCCCCACAGGGATAAATAATAAAATAGCTGCCAGCATCTCTGAGAATACAAGCAAATTACATCTTTGGAGGTCCGTGGATTATAAAGCCCCAAAGCCTGGCTCCAAATGCTGTAAATATACACCCTCTTCCTGCTCCACCCTTCTGGGGACTTTAGACAAAGTTGGCAGGGATGGGATATGATGCGGACCCACTGTATAGGCATTTTCAGAAGAGCTGAGGACAATTCTAAGCTCTGGGCTATCCCAAAGCAAAAACGTGGCAAGATCCCCATTGATCCCTATGATTGAATTTCTAGTAGATAACACAGAATTTCACTTCCAAGGATGTCTGCTGTGGACGGACAATTAGAGCTTCCTCTACAGCTGGCAGGATAGGCAAACCTGTTTTTCCCTGCCCACGCTTCTCCGTTCCCCTCTTTCATTCCCATATCTTTTTTTTTTTTTTTCCTGCCAGCAGGTTTCCTTCAAGCATTCAATCAAGGGCAATATGTCCTCAATCAACATTTTTCATTTTTTATGCAACACTGTCCTTTAAAGCTTTTTGCAGCTGGTTGGCGACTGAACTGCTGCCAATATCCTCTGAGAGCTCCCCCTCATCGTGTGCACATCGGTCATCTTCCCAGAGCTCTCCAAGTGCCCCGGAGGCAGCTGGGCTTGGAGCGCATCTCTGGGTCTGCTTACCAGGCTGTGGCACCCCTCAGGGGTTCCAGCTTCCAGGAGCCTGACCCTCGGGTGGTGAGGAGGAGCACAGGAGGGCAGCAAGCACAAGGGATGCCGTTTCGTACAGAAAAGAGGAACCTAGTATTTATCTTGAAGTAAGTATGTCATTACAGTGACAGAAGAGCATGCTGATGGCAGAAAGAACTGGGCAGGGACTCGGGAGATCTTTGTGTTCTTGGCACTGAGTTTATGTGTTCTCAGTTCTTATACAGTCAGTGGACTTACTGGGCATCACCCCAAAAAAGGAAGGTACAAGACTGGTTCCCTCCAGCAGCACTTCCTACCCTAATCTCCCAAAGTTTTTCTCTCCTGCCAAGGACTTACGGTGATAGCGTGGGGAGCCCCCGAAGAGGCTGCTCTGCAAGGTGTTTTAGGTGGACACACCCCCAAGTAAGGAGCTGTTTAACTTATGTGGCTGGAAAGTGCTTCTTTGGGTACTCTACATTTGAAGCACTCTTACAGTCTTCTTTTTCTATGCAAAGTTCAAGCAAGACTTCCTCTGGGAAATCAGTGTGGATGCAAGCCAATCCCAGTGCACCTGTGTATTTCATCTGTGAAATGATTACTCCCCAGGAGAGCCATGGGTCTTCCAACTATGTGCTTTGTGAGTGACTAATTCCGTGCCCAGCCATCACTCTGGATTCTAATACGTCATCCTGCATGACACTGTGTGAGTGCCTGCATCAGCGTCTGGACGTGTTGCTGGGCAGACGGCGGGGCATTGGAGGTTGAGGGGGCGGGGCAGGGGTCGTCCATCACCATGAGAGACTCAAGGTGCGCCGCGGTCCTCAGATCAGGTTAGGCCTTCAGCTACACATTTATCCATTTTGAGATCTTGGAAAATGTTATGCTCCCTCTAAGTTTCAATAAACATTCAACAGAAGTTTGTTTTTGTTTTCCTCTTGAAGATTTGCCACAGAGACTTAGTAAAATACGTTGTCTTCACCTTGATGTGTCGGAGGTGTCTCACACTTCACGTGGTCAACAATCTCCACTCCAAGTACAAAGACTGGATTTTGCTTCTTCCGTAACCCACATCCCTCCCTGTCCCAATGTTTAAAATTCTTTGTCTCAGTAAATGGTACAAACATCTGACTGGCCAAGCAAAACTCTAGGAGAAATCAATTCCTTTCTGTCCACCAAATCGAATCTCTCAGTAAGGCCTGTTTATTACTTTTTCTTTTCTTAATCCGTTCCTGTGTGCCTTTCTGCACTTCCACCGCCTTGGTCCAGGGCACCGTCATCTCTTGCTCAGATTAGTGGTTGAGTTCAGTTCAGTTCAGTCTCTCAGTCGTGGCCGACTCTTTGTGACGTCATGGACTGCCGCACGCCAGACCTCCCTGTCCATCACCAACTCCCGGAGTTTACTGAAACTCATGTCCATTGAGTCAATGATGCCATCCAACAATCTCATCCTCTGTCATCCCCTTCTCCTCCCGCCTTCAGTCTTTCCCAGCATCAGGGGTTAGTGGTGCACCTGACTCCACGTTTTACATTCGACAGTCCATACTCCATATGCACACAATTTGGCATTTTTAAACCCCAGCTGGATTTTTCATATATCTCCCATTTCAGATCTCCCAAAGGCCTCCTGTTAGAGTTAGCTTTGAGCTCCTCACCATAGCTGGAAGAGGCTATGATACGTAGACTCTGTCTGCCTCTCAGTGCTCCGTGCTATGCACTTTAATCTGCTCTGGAATCCAGCGGGTCTGGCCCATCGGTTTCCCTCACACACTCTCCAAGCTTGGATGAGCCGCTGTTGGGTTTCTGCACTTTCTATGCCCTTGGTTTCATCTCTCTGTCCTCAGAACTTTACACGGCTGACTCCCTGTGTCATTCTGATCACGGCTGAAATGTCAGAGCTGCAGTCACTCACTAACTGGCACATTACCATGCTTTATGTTGAAAGCAGGTATCACTACCCGAAAATCTTATTCAGCTACTTATTTATTGTTCCATCTCTCCTTCACTAAAATTTAAGCTGCACTAGAACAGAAGTCTAAGCCAGCAGTCAGCAATCTTTTTGGCACCAGGAACCAGTTTCACAGAAGAAAATGTTTCCAGGGACCAAGGGTTGGGGAGTGGTTTAGGGATGGAACAAGTGCACCATATTTACGGTCTGCTTTATTTTTAATGCTGCTGCTGGTCTGACAGGCGGTGCGGTCCGTGGCCCGAGGCTAAGGACCCCTGGTCTAAGCAACTCCAATGCTCTGAATGTCCACTTGTTGAAGCATAACTATTTTAAAATGTTTGTTACAAAGGTTGGAGGATTACTTTACATTCACACATGGTACCATCTTTTACTAACATATGCATGTGTGAAAACAAAGGCTTAAGAGTCAGCTGGTTTCAGGTTAAATCCAACCCTGTTACTGCTGGCTGTGTAACCTTCAAAACATTACTTAATCTCTAAAGTTCCATTTTCTCATTTGTAAAATGAAGATAAAATCAGTACCTTCTCCATGAAGTTCAGTAGGGATTTAAGGATAAATATCTGTATCAATTCTAGCACAGTCTTTGACACATTTTAAGTAGTTGAATTTCAGCTATTTCTACTTTTTCTACTTGTTCAGTCAGTTCATGATTATTAACCAGTGCTAAAAGAGAAGAATTTGGTGGAAGCTGCTGATGGTTTTGTTATTTATTAAATATTTCTTTAGAAATCTCTGCGGTGCATTATGACACACAAATCTGAGGAAAAAGCAACATAATCCAGATACGGTGTCAAAGTGACCAAGTAGTATATCATTGACCTGCCACTTTGGAAAAATGTGACCCTCATCTGTAAAAAGAAGATATAGAGAACTGCCACACAGGACTGGTGGCTGAAGTCAGTTTAATGCATTCAAAGCTCCTGGCCACTCACGAATGTTAATGCTACTCTTTCCTCCAGTTTTGCTTTCAATCTGCTCTCGCAGATTTAATACTCTTCTGAAGAAGAAGACTAATAACTTGAAGTTGCTGCTCACAACTGATTGCTTCCAAAGTCACTGAGAAATTTACTAAAATATAATATTTCGAGAAACGTCTAAGTCTTCTGTACTGATTGAGTAGGTAGGTCACCAGGTGGTACAAAACATGAAGTTCTCCATTTAAGCGACCAGCAGGGCTCCAGAATCACTGCAGATGGCGACTGCAGCCTTGACGTTAAAAGACACTGGCTCCTGGGAAGGAAAGTTATGACCAACCTAGATAGCATATTGAAAAGCAGAGACATTACTTTGCCAGCAAAGTTCTGTCTAGTCAAAACTATGGCCTTTCCAGTGGTCACGTATGGATGTGAGAGTTGGACTATGTGCCGAAGAATTGATGCTTTTGAACTGTGGTGTTGGAGAAGATTCTTGAGAGTCCCTTGGACTGCAAGGAGATCCAACCAGTCCATCCTAAAGGAAATCAGTCCTGAGTATTCATTGGAAGGACTGATGCTGAAGCTGAGACTCCAATACTTTGGCCATCTGATGTGAAGAACTGACTCACTAAAAAGACCCTGATGCTGGGAAAGATTGAAGATGGGAGAAGGGGACGACAGAGGATGAGATGGCTGGATGGCACATCACCAACTCAATGGACATGAGTTTCAGTAAACTCTGGGAGTTGGAGATGGACAGGGAAGCCTGGCGTGCTGCAGTCCATGGGGTTGCAAAGTCAGACATGACTGAGCAACTGAACTGAACTGAACTGATAGGTCAAGTCTGATTATATCTGGGAATTTAAAGATGTGTTGAACTTGTGAACTAGAAATGTTTCAGAAAACTCAGAAGTTTCGTGTCAGCTTCTTATCTTCCTTTGACCTGACATCTTGCAGTCTGTAGATAGGTTGAAATAATCCAAACTTGTTGATGGAAATAACACTGAATTAAGAACCAAAATGTCTCACTTACTAGTTGTGAGATGTGGAATGTTTAAAAAATTCTTTTTAGCAGCTTCTCCATTCATAAATGGGGCAAGTCATTTCAATTCTGCTGTCCTCCACAGTTTTTAATGAAAATCATTTGTCCAACATGTGAAAAGTTTGTGAAGAGATTTTTAAATGGTAGAAGCTAAGTAATACTGTTAAAATAAGATTTATCTATTTAAAGTCAGAGAATAAAACTAAGACACAGAAAATTGTGCCACGTGTGTGTTTGTGTCCCACATCAGTCGCAACATCCATACTCGATTTGGGTGATGGGTTCACATGCCTCTGTAAGTGATGTAAAAACAACATTATAGTCTCATCACTGTACGTGAGGCTGTTTCCTCATTTTCATCAGCATTTGATTGCGTATAGCTCTATTTTGGAGGGAACATACTAGTTTTTATTTATTATTATTATTTTTAATTTGTATAATATTGTGTTGGTTTCTGCCATATAGCGATGCAAATCAGTCATGGTGATACATATATCCCCTCCCTTTAGGTCATCCCCTGTGGCTCAGATTATAAAGAATCTGCCTTCAATGCTGGAGACCCAGGTTCAATCCCTGGGTCAGGAAGATACCCTGGAGAAGGGACTGCAACCCCCCCCCCCAAGTATTCTTGCCTGGAGAATCCCCACGGACAGAGAAGCCTGGGGGGCTACAGTCCATAGGATTGCAAAGAGTTGGACATGACTGAATAACTGTCGTTCACCCTTCCCTTTGAAATCAACCTAAAAGTTGAACAGAGAAGGGATGAACATGTTATGGTATATGCATATTATCAAATACAGTATATGAATGAGAAAGAAGGAATTATATGTATATATATGTCAGTTCAGTTCAGTCACTCAGTCATGTCCAATTCTGCAACCTCGTGGACTGCAACACGCCAAGCCTCCCTGTCCACATGACCAACCCCTGGAGCTTGCTCAAACTCACGTCCATCAAGTCGGTGATGCCATCCAACCATCTCATCTTCTGTTGCCCTCTTCTCCTCCTGCTTTCAATCTTTCCCAACATCAGAGTCTTTTCCCATGAGTCAGTTCTTCAT
This sequence comes from Capricornis sumatraensis, assembly GCF_032405125.1. NCBI lineage: Eukaryota > Metazoa > Chordata > Mammalia > Artiodactyla > Bovidae > Capricornis > Capricornis sumatraensis. The sequence continues at coordinate 17,328,732 of NC_091069.1, read as the reverse complement.
ATCAGGTAGACAAAGTATCGGAGTTTTAGCTTCAGAATCAGTCCTTCCAATGAATATTCAGGACTGATTTCCTTCATGATGGACTGGTTTGATCTTGCAATCCAAGGGACTCTCAAGAGTCTTCTCCAATACCACGGATCAAAAGCATCAATTCTTTGATGCTTGGCTTTCTTTATAGTCCAATTCTCACATCCATACATGACTACTGGAAAAGCCATAGCTTCAACTAGACAGACCTTTGTCAGCAAAGTCCTATGGCCTTTGTGTGTGTGTGTGTGTGTGTGTGTGTGTGTGCATATATATGGATAGTTCATAAATATAGTATTGAACCCAAACAATGAAAAGACACACAATACAATTGATGTAAAACACAATTCTTCCTTTTGTTCATTGTTACACAATTTGTGAACAGAGGCATGGAAGGTGAAATGATATATATTAAAAGAAATATGGTTGTACCTATCTAATTCTAACAAAAAACTGCATTATAAAACAAAATCTATATACCAATAACTTTCATAGATATGATACCTCAATAAAATACTAGCAAGTAAAATCTAGCAAAAATATAATGTATAATGGCTAAATGCAAAGTTGGTTTAACAATTAAAAATCAATCAATGCAATTGGTCACATTAACAGAATAGACAAAAACACATATGATTAACTCGATAAATATTAAAAAATGCATTTGATAAAAATCCAACATCAGTTCATCACAAAATTTCTGAAATGACTAAGAATATAAGAAAACTATAAAATTTATTGGAGCTTCTAAAAAGCTTTTAAAAATGTAGCTAACATCATGTTTAATAGTGAAATACTGAACACTTCTTTATGCCTAAGATCAAGAAGATAACAATGTTTTCTGTTCTCCTCACTTCAATTTGATACTATACTGGGAATTAGAAAGGAAAAAGTAAAACTGTTTTTCTTTGTAGTTAACATAATCATCTGTGTAAAGCAAACAATAAACCCCTCTGAGTTAATTTGCTAAATTATACAAAATCTACAAAAAAAAAAAAAACTGCTAGAACTAATAAATGAGTTAGTGAGATTATTCAAGATAAAAATGCTATACAAAAATCTATTGTCATTGTACATATTAGCAACAAGCGATTAGAAACAGAATTTTTTAAAAAAGCAATACCATTTAGAATAGAATAAAAATATTAAACATAGGGGCAAATTTTAAAAATAAGTGCCAGTTACACTTTCATGCATTGGAGAAGGAAATGGCAACCCACTCCAGTGTTCTTGAGAGAATCCCAGGGACGGCAGAGCCTGGTGGGGTGCCGTCTATGGGGTGGCACAGAGTCGGACACGACTGAAGTGACTTAGCAGCAGCAGCAGCAGCAGCAGCAGCACACTTAAAATCTATTAGACATTGCTGAAGAAATTATATATTAAAGAAATAGATAAATTTATGTATTTAAAGCCTCAATGCTGCTGATATCAATTCTCTTTATATTTTCAAGCAGAATTCCAGAAAAGTGCTTTTAGACTTTGATAAATTCTAAAATATATGTGAAAAAATTATATGTCAATGTACTGATAGCAATTTGACCAGTGCATCAATCAGAAAGTCTGTTGAGAAGCTTATACATGTCTGAAAACTTATATATGAAAGAGGTAGTGTCTGAGATCATTGGAAAAGAAGAATTTGGTTAATACATTAAATTGTGAAAATAAGATGAAATTGAGTATCTTCACACAACAAACAAAATTTAATTTCAGAAGCTTTAAATGCTATTTTCACTAACAGGAAAATTCTTTTAATTATTACTAACATGTGTCTGTGTCTGTGTGCTCGGTTATGTCTGACTCTTTTGTGACCCCATGGACCATACTCCAAGAGGGCCCTCTGTTCAAGGGATTTCCCAGGCAAGACTACTGTCCATGGGTTGCCATTTCCTTTTCCAGGTGCTTCCCTGGTGGCTCAGAGGTTAAAGCGTCTGCCTCCAATGTGGGAGACCCAGCTTCGATCCCTGGGTCAGGAAGATTCCCTGGAGAAGGAAACGGCAACCCACTCCAGTACTCTTGCCTGGAGAATCCCATGGAGGGAGGAGCCTGGTAGGCTACAGTCTGTGGGGTCGCAAAGAGTCGGACACGACTGAGTGACTTTAACTCCTAAAAATCAGTAAAGAAGGTACAGATAACTTTTGAAAATAGGAAAATGCTTTTAAAAAATTGAACAGACATTCCATAGAAAATAAAATAAAGGTAGCCAATATCGTTAATTACTAAAGAAATGAAAAAATCAAAATGGAACCCCTTATAGTATCAATTACATTAGGAAAAAAAAATCTCACATTGAAAGGAGAGAGGAGCAACTATTTTAGAAGACATTTAGTATGTTCATGTAAAGTTAAACATTCCTTAGTCTATGTCCCAGCAATTCTAGACATACACTCAAGAAAAGCGTTTGCCTGTGAACCATAGAAGACACGTGTGGCTGCTGTTGCTAAGTCACTTTAGTCATGTCCAACTCTGTACAATCCCATAGATGGCAGCCCATCAGGCTCCCCTGTCCCTGAGATTCTCCAGGCAAGAATACTGGAGTGGGTTGCCGTTTCCTTCTCTAATGCATGATAGTGAAAAGTGAAAGTGAAGTCTCTCAGTTGTGTCCAACTCTTGGCGACCCCATGGACTGCAGCCTACCAACCTCCTCCATCCATGGGATTTTCCAGGCAAGAGTACTGGAGTGGGGTGCTATCATCTTCTCCAAGACATGTATGGAATGTGCATTAAATACTCCTGATGACAGCAGAGATCTAGAGAGGAGTAGTGAACCAAGAGGGCAGGGCCTGAGTGAAGTCTGGTATATAATCAACCAGATTATGTGGAGTATAATCGGGAGTATAATCAACCTTTAAGGATAAATCTAAGCATAATAATAGTAAATGCAAAGAGAGGTTTCAAAAGATCCTGTTCATCATGAAAGTTAAAACAACTATGGTTTTTAAAACCACATGGTAGTATTTAGAGAAGCAAGAGAGTTACGTAAAAAGAAAGGAATAAAATAATGATCACTCTGAGACAGAGGAAAAGGTTACCTAGAGTGATGAATGCAAAGAGGTAGGAGGGGAAATAGTGATCAAATGGAGGTTATTGGTCAGGTGTTAATGTTTTGTTTTTGTTACTGGATTATTGGTTGTGCTTTATCTTATTCAACAAACTAAACAAAAATGATGAGCCAAGCATGAACAAATGGTGATGTCCTAAACCAATGATTGCAATTAATGCAACCCTAAAAAATAAACAAAGACATACGTAAGCAAAATGGAAAGATCATTTATGGAAATCATTCACTCTGTTAACAATAGGACAAAACTATAAGCTTATGGTTTTATCTCTTTCCAGAACTTTTGCCTACACAAAAGTTGTTCTTTACACTTGTTGTTCAATTGCTAAGTCATATTTGACTCTTTGTGACCCCATGGACTGCAGCACACTAGACTTCCCTGTCCTTCACCATCTCCCCGGAGCTTATTCAAACTCATATTCACTGAGTCAGTGATGCTTTCCAACTATCTCATCTTCTGTCTCTCCCTTCTCCTCTTGCCCTCAACCTTTCCCAGCATCGGGATGTTTTCCAATGAGTTGGCTCTCATCAGGTGGCCAAAGTATTGGAGCTTCAGCTTCAGCATCAGTCCTTCCAATGAATATTCAAGGTTGATTTCCTTTAGGGTTGACTGGTTTGATATCCTTGCAGTCCAAGGAACTCTCAGAAGTATTCTCCAGCACCACAGTTTGAAATCATCAATTCTTCAGCATTTAGCATTCTTTCTGGTCCAACTCTCATATCCATACATGACTACTGGAAGGAACCATAGCTTTGATTATACGGACATTTGTCAGCAAAGTGATGTCTCTGCTTTTTAATACGGTGTCTAGGTTTGTCATGGCTTTTCTTCCAAGAAGTGAGCATCTTTTAATTTCATGGCTGCAGTCACTGTCCGTGGTAATTCTGGAGCCTGAGAAAAGAAAATCTTAGAGTGGTTATCATCTGCATATCTTAGGCCATTGCACTGAAACATACTATATTTGAAACTTTTATATGTTGTTTTCACTTAATATCATGTCAAAATTATAGTTTGTTTTTATTTTGTTTTATTATTTTCAATGTTTGTGTCCCAGAAAGTAGATTAGAAAGGTTTCAATTCACATGAAGCTGCAGGACTCCTGTTGATAAGTGTTGTTCTAAAGCCTTGCAGAGCTCTCTGAGAGCCCAGACTGAGCAGGAAAATAAATCCTGTCTGGAATCACGCTGATTCTCTCTGGTCTTCCTTACATGTGATGCATTTTGCATATCCTCAGAGGAATCAGTCTCTTGGGAATTTGCACATTCATCTTCGCCTGCAGGAAGAAGCTTGCTCCATCCCCTGTTTCTGGCTCTCATACCACCTGTTTTGTTTCTATACATATTTTAACATAAAATCCCATTCATTGCTTATCTTCTTTGCTCCTCATGACTGGAAGCCCCATGAGGGCGGAGCGTGGGGCTTCCCATGCTAGCAGAATGCATTTTGTCCAGCATTCACAGTCTAGCAGAGCTCGCTCATTTGGACCCTATGAGTGTACCATAATAATTAGGGAATTTCTGTGGAGGGAATACCTCAAAGAACAGGTCAGCTGGTTTGTAAAAATCGTCTGACACCAACTTGATAGGTGTGGTCATCTGCAGCCTGAATAGAAAAAGTTTCCTCTGAATTCTGTTACTGGAAAAAAGAAATCTGGATTACCATGGCTGGCTCTCTTTCCTTTGCTCTCAAAACTTTTTTCTAGAGCTAAGAAATTGAAATTGACAAGAAAAAAAAATGTTTTTTTTTCCTCAGTTTGATTGCACAACAATGTTTATTTTTTCAAGTTTTTATTTGTATGGTGATTTTTAAACATTTATTTATTAAAAAAAATTAACACCAAAAACATTTTGTATTGGAGTATAGCCAATTAGCAATATTGTGATAGTTTCAAGTGAACCGTGAAGGGACTCAGCCACGCAGATACATGTATCCATTTTCCCCCTACTCCTCCCTCCCATCCAGACCAACAGAACACTGAGCAGAGTTCCATACAATAGGTCTTTGCTGTTATCCATTTTAAATACAGCAGTGGGAACATGACCTTCCCAAAGTCTCTAACTATCCCTTCCCCTCGGCAACCCTAAGTTCATTTTCTAAGTCTATGAGTCTCTTGTAAGTAGGCTCATTTGTATTACTCAGTCATTAAAACAATGAAATGAGGCCATTTGCAGCAGCATGGATGAGCCTAGATTGTGTCATACCTAGTGAAGTGAGTCAGAGAGAGAAGGAGAAATACATGACGTCCCTTATATGTGGAATCTTAAAAGAAATGATAGAAATATGTAGTGATTTTTAAAACATTTAGAATATAGCTTATTTGTTTATAGCTGGCAAGTTCTGAATTGGGGATTAATTTTCATCATGAAAAAAAAAAAGGTTTTAGGAACTATTGAAGTTTTTCTTGCATTTATTTTAACAGGGCTAAGATAATATTTTTTCCTTGTCTTTGAATAGGTAGAGAGACATTTTCATTATTCAGAGGATCTAAGCAAATTTAATTTCCATGATTAATTATGTCTCTACCATCTACGTGGCTCTGATCTTATACTTTTCTCTTCTCTTTGACCACACATATTCCTAACCTTGCCTGCATCCTAGTGGTATCCTTTTAGCAGAGATTATATAAATTCTGCTGATCTTATTGCATTATTCTCTCTGATATAACCACCTTATCAGTCTCTCCCAGAGCCTGTCTATTTGCTCAGATCTTAGGTAGAACTCCTTAGATTAAAATCTAGATTTGATTTCACAGTCTATCCTTATTGTACAAAAATCTCCACTGAGGGGATAATCAAGTTGGTCTAGTTCACTGCTCTGTCACCAACAACTTACACAGTGGGAAATGTCTGATCAAGTGATGATTAAGAAAAAATTTTCTTGCTTACCCTTTAGAGGCAAAAAGGTCATGCTTGATGGTGGGCTCAGCACCACGGAGAGGGACTTGGGTGCTTGAGCTCATCACGAACTCCCTTAGGTGAAGAATCCAGATTTGCGGTTAGGACCCAGTACCTGTGAAAGAATGGGATTCCATCCATGACCTATATGTCAATGGTTTGTTTTTCTTGGCAAATTCATCTGACTGGCAATGGTAACGTGCCTGTTTTCCTTCTTGGTAGGCGTCTCTGAGAGTTGTCATTTGAGGACTCTTTTTGAGTTCTGTACTTAAGGCTTCAAATCTAGAAGTCACGAGCTCATTTCAGACATATTTATTCCCTACAAGTGTTTTTCTGGACCTAAACAGATGGTTTGGACACCACCCAGGCTAGTTTCATCCAGTCTTTTTTATATCGAAACAATATTTTATTATCTTGATGAAATTGTAGAGCACAACAAATAATGTAAATGCTATTTATTGACACTTAGAAAATTTCCATTTGAAAAAGTCACCAGAATTAATCCCTTCCAAGCATGTGACTATAAACCGCTTTGTTGTCTCAGTAAATATGAATCATTCACTGAAATATATCAAAGTTAATGGAATAGACCTTTCTATTTACTAATGACATCACTGATATTCTTCATTTAATCATTCAGCCTATAAATAATTGTTGAATGCCCATTATATAAGAGGCACTGAATTAGACACATTGAGAAGGACACAAATATAATTTGCAAAATAGTTTTTCCACCAAAGATTACAAAATGGGCTAAAAAAGAGAAGACATACAAATGGCAATGGCCCCGAGAGGAAAGCACATGTTGACTTTCAGAGAATGTGAAGAAACTAGTGTCCCTGTGCAGGGAGAAGATGATAAAGCCACTGCAGAGACCTGGACCCCTATCAGTGCAGAAAAACAAACATCACTAATATGTGAAATATGATACAAATGAACCTATCTATGAAACAGAAACACTCAGACTCAGAGAACAAACTTGCCCTTACTGAGAGGGCAGGGGAAGGATGGATTAGGAGTTTGGGCTTAGCAGATGCAAACTGTTACATATAGAATGGATAAACAAAAACGTCCTACTGTATAGTGCAGGGAACTATACTGAGTATCCTGAGATAAATCACAATGGAAAAGAATATGAAAACAAATGAGTATATACGCATAACTGAATCACTTTTTTGTACAGCAGAAATTAACACACTGTAAATCAGCCAGATTTTAATAAAAAATTAAATTAAAAAACCACACTAGCTCTTAATCTCTGAAAGCATTAGAAGAGTTCTTGGATCCCACTTTGAACAGATCATATCGTCAAAGAAATTATTAAAGAAATATTAAATATTGATACTAAAGAAAAGATGCAAAGAAGGGAATGTAGACCACAGAAAGCATCTATTCAGACACGTGACATTTTTCCACCTCTCAAATGTTACAGTTCAACTCAATTCCATGTTATAGTATAGTGCTATTTCCAAGGTATATTCAAAAACATATCATGTACAACTCGGGATAGTTAAAAATGCTATGCATCATTTCCCCTCCTTAGTTAGATTCAATATGAGGTTTTTCAAGAGTGTATCGACTGTTTTGTCAAAGAAAGGCGCCCTGGAGGTAACCATGGTGATGTGGGTCTCCCAGCATTGACCATCAGAGGTGTCTGCTGCTACACCGGCAGAATACAATAGCAAGAGGAAAGAGAGGGACACCAGCACATGCCCCGTTTAAAGGAAACACAACTCTGAAATTTGTCTGCTCTTTATAAGGCTAAGGAACAATTGACCGAATGGTTAGAGAAAGTTGCCTTGGTGAATGTCACACGTCACCCTCTCCCTATGCGGATATTGATAAGGCTGCCATCCCGCAGTCAACTTGCTTCACGTCTCTAAACTCTGTATCAACACAGCCCTCCACTAGCTATTATCTTTGCTTGTGAAGACAATCTGTTTAAAAATATGCAGTTTCAGCTTCCATCCGTTCCATGAATACAGTCATGTTCATTAGATCTCCTAAGACCTTTTTATTTTTTTTTCTGGTGTATTAGTATACTTGGATATGTGCATTATGGGAAAGATTTTTCTCTTTTCCTTTTCAAGAAAAACCTCCCTGAAAACCACAAAAAAATCAGAAAAGAGAAAAGACTTAATATCCCTGCAAGCCCATTTCCTAATTCCTGTCTGCTGTATTTTTATTTAAAGTATTTGTGAACCTGGGATAATGTTTATTTTTATGATGAACACAGCTTGGGGGTAAAAATAAAAGGACAGTGTTTAAGTATTGTACTATTTCTTAAGTCGACATTCTTGTTTTTCAAGGATAAAATATAATTGAAAAATATTTTTTAAAAGTCATCATTAATGTTGTTAGTTTTGCCACTTACTGCCTTCTTATAATACACATGTCATTTTGTTTTTAAAGATCACTATAAGATAGATTGTAGAAATTTATTCTTAAATGTAAACTCTAGAAGCTAGCATTAAGATTCACCAACCCATGGACAGAGGAGCCTGTCTAGCTACAGTTCATGGGGTTACAAAAGAGTTGGACACAACTTAGCAACTAAACCCACAAAAAACAAAACAACCCATGAAGTGAGCTGCTTTGTGAAAGAGAAAGACATGGATGTTTTTATGATACATTTTCCTTCTTTAAGCAAAATGAAAAGGGAAAAAACTGATTAGCAAGAATGGTTTGATTTTCCAATGATTTTTAAAACTATCTTTTTAAAGAGAAATCTCTTAGTTCTATGAAATTGGCAGCTTTTAGTAGTTGCTAGGAAAAAAAAAAATCTAATAAGAGTATGTCAGTAGCCCAATTTATCTCCCAAGCATGTGAACATTAATCTACTCCTGAGCAAATGCCCTTGACAAGATTGCATTAGTTCAAGGGTATTAATGATAACAGAAAAATGACTTGACCACCATATTTCCAGTATTTTCTTGTAATTACAGCAAGAATAGGTACTACCACACAATTAAGTACTTGATTACACACTGATTTAGCAATTTCTTCTAGCTTTTTACACAATGTCATTTTTTCCCTTTCTCTTTTAAGGAACATATTTATAAAGTCCTTAATTGGAACTGTAGCTGATATTTGACCCTGTTCTTAGCGTGGAGGGCAGTAACAAACACTTGTAAATCCTCAGGGTTTCTTAACATACAGTTCCCAAATAGCTCTATGTGTTAGGGATGCCCAAGACTACTTTCAGGTTAGATGATTTGCTAGAAATATGCACAGAAATATGCAAAAATGTTGCTCTCAGGGTTGTGGTTTATTATAGTGAAAGAATACAGATTAACATGAGCAAAGGAAAAGGACACATATGGTCGCATCTAGGAGGATCCAGGTACAAGTTTCCAGCTATTCTCTGCTGGTGGAAGTTGCATAGATGGCATTTAATTCTTTCCACAACAATGTGTGGCAACACTAGTGACGTGTAGCCAACCAGGGAAGCTTACTAGGTGCTGTCTAGGGTTTTAAGCGGAGTCAGTCACGTAGGCAGGCAGTGCTGTGTAACTGATGGAGGTTACACAGACTCCTGTCTGTCAGATGTCAAGTTGACACAGCATAGCTCCAAACCTCAGGTAAACAAAGATACCCTTATCAGGCAGGGTTTTCCGCGGGCTGGAAGCTGGTCACGGGTCAGTCCTGAAGTTGTTTACAATGTGAAAGTTTGGGAAACCTAGGCCTGCCACATTGTCGCTTACTGCACACGCCAAATATTTGATTCTTTAAATTCTCTTCTTTAGAAACTAATTCTGGCTTTCAAGAGAGGAATAGAGGCTGAAAAGTCATCCCTAAATCCAGAAAAGCCATATCTCTTTTAAATCAAAGGCGTTAGTTTGACCATGATGCTGATAGCAAGGCAAATTTAGAAGTGATGTTATAGGTAAAAGACAAACAAAAAGAGTTAGGTGGATTTAAATGACATATTTACCTTATTAATTCAGTTATTTGGGGCCAATACTCAATATCTGATCTTCTCTTTTCTACTCTTTAAAACAAATCCAACCGGCCTTCTTTGAAAATTAAATGAAATGATGTAGGGAAAACACTATTTCCAGTGCTTGAAAGACTAATAGGTTCTGCAGAAAGTATTAATACGATGAGGGCTAATACTACTAGCAGGAAGAGAAAAAAACATTGAGAAAGAGTATATAGAATATTTTTATCATATTGCAAAACTTTTCACAGTATCGTGTATGTAGAAAGTGACCGTGCATTTTACATCGCAAAGAAAGGAGAGCTGCCGATAGAACTGGACAGGAGGCCCTTCCCTGCCATACCCTGCCTGGTCTGCGAGAGAGCTAAGGCAATCAATGTCTTGGCTTATCTGTAGCCAGTCACGAGTGCATGCAGTGACAAGTTTTGTATGTAATATTCCTGAGAGATTTGGGGCACCTAAGCTGTGATCATACTCCACTGTCCAAGATGTGGTTATGACAGTTTCACAAGTAAAAAGTGATGCTACCAATGTATAAACAACATGTTTGACTCAACAACTTGCAACAATCCTATTGTTCATGACAGGCCACCCGTTCTCAAGGACATGCCCTAGCTTGGGGAGAGGGTCAACAAAAGGGAAGTAGGAAGGGGGAATGGGAATACAGTCTCAGTTCAGTTCAGTTCAATCGCTTGTGTCCGACTCTTTGCGACCCCATGAACTGCAGCACGCGGGGCCTCCCTGTCTATCACCAGCTCCCAGAGTTTACTCAAACTCATGTCCACTGAGTCAGTGATGCCATCCAACCATCTCATCCTCTGTCGTCCCCTTCTCCTCCTGCCTTCAATCTTTCCCAGCATCAGGGTCTTTCAAATGAGTCAGCTCTTCGCATCAGGTGGTCAAAGTATTGGAGTTTCAGCTTCAGCATTAGTCCTTGCAATGAATATTCAGGACTGATTTCTTTTAGGATGGACTGGTTGGAACTCCTTGCAGTCCAGGGGACTCTCAAGAGTCTTCTCCAGTGCCACGGCTGGAAAGCATCAATTCTTCAGTGCTCAGCTTTCTTTATAGTCCAACTCTCACATCCATACATGACAGCTGGAAAAACCGTAGCTTTGACTAGATGGACCTTTTGCTGGCAAAGTAATGTCTCTGCTTTTTAATATGCTCTCTGGGTTGGTCATAACTTTTCTTCCAAGGAGCAAGCCTCTTTTAATTCCATGGCTTCTGTCACCATCTGTGGTGATTTTGGAGCCCCCAAAATAGTCTCTCACTGTTTCCATTATTTCTCCATCTATTTGCCAGGAAGTGATGGGATCAGATGCCATGATCTTAGTTTTCTGAATGTTGAGTTTTAACTAGCTTTTTCACTCTCCCCTTTCACTTTCATCAAGAGGCTCTTTAGTTCTTCTTCATTTTCTGCCATAAGTGTGGTGTCATCTGCATATCTGAAGTTATTGATATTTCTCCCAGAAATCTTGATTCCAGCTTGTGCTTCATCCAGTCTAGACAGGAGTGAAAATGGACGGATAAATGCATACATCTACTTAGGAATTATGCCAAAAGAATAGGGACTAGACGGTTTAATGTCTTGATTTTCTATTCATCTAAAAAATGCTGCTGGCAATTTATAAAAATCTGATGTGAGATAGTTAATTCTGTTTAATAAAGCTTGTTTGTAATTGTTGTTTTTATTGGAGAGTTGAGCCATATTAGTATCTCTCAGCTGTAGGTAAGCATTAGAATCCCCTGCAAAGCTTAAAACAAAACAAAAAACAGACATCAAGAAAACAAAATGATGACATTCAAAGCTCCAGCTTCATCGCGGGATATCCTGACTTAATTGTTCAGAGATGAGAAATCTTTCAAGGTCTCCTTCAAGTTCTAACGTCCAGCTACTGAGCTAACACATTGGAATCTTCTTATTCTGCTATCTCTAAGAAACTTACTATATGATAAACGGCACAGAGGAACTAACCAAATAGAAAGCAAATACTAACCTTCGAGTGAATACTGGGATTCAGAGAGGTTTCCTACATTCAGAGGACAAATTCATTACAATACTAGAAGATGGTCAGAGTAAGGAAGTCTTCACAGATGAGGAAGTGCTCGAGCTCCAGGGGTACTTCTAAGAACAACGCATGTGGGCACTGAAGCTCAGTCACTTCAGTCGTGTCCAACTCTTTGGGACCCTTTGGACTGTAGCCTGCCAGGCTCCTCTGTCCGTGGGATTCTCCAGGCAAGAATACTGGAGTGGGTTGCCATGCCCTCTTATAGGGGATCTTCCCAACCCAGGGATCAAACCCCTGTCTCTTATGCTGGCAGGCGCGTTCTTTACCACTAGCATCAACTGGGAAGCCCCCTAAGAAGAATATTGCAATAAAAAGACTTGGACACCACACATGATGACCGAACATCCCTGTTTACCTGGGGCTCTCCTGGATTTCTTACAGAAAATCGCACACTGCAGGAAACTCCTCACTCCTAGGTAAACAGATGCAGCCAGTCACTCCACACACGAGATTTTTCCCCTATAAAACTGAATATACTTTTGACTGAACTCCCTCATAGCTCAGTTGGTAAAGACTCCACCTGCAATGCATGAGACCCTGGTTCGATTCCTGGGTCAGTAAGACCCACTGGAGAAGGAATAGGCTACCCACTCCAGTATTCCTGGGCTTCCCTGTGGCTCAGCTAGTAAAGAATCTGCCCACAATGCAGGAGACCTGGGTTCGATCCCTAGGTTGGGTAGATCCCCTGGAGAAGGGAAAGGCTACCCATTCCAATATTGTGGCCTGGAAAATCCCATGTGCTGTAAGGTCCATGGGGTCACAAAGAGTTGAACATGACTGAGTGACTTTCACTTTCACTTCCAAAGTGTATATAGACTTTGATAAGCATCCTCCTAACCAGTGGCTCTTTTCTTGGCATCTCTTTATGGTTATACTAAAACTAACCAACTGATTCCTTTAAACATAAATAAATACATAGATGAATAAATAAGAAAGAAAGAACAAGAGCTCTCTGTGTGGTAGGTATTTAAAGTCTGAGTTGACTACAGTCTCCAAGCAGGAGATGAATTAGTGCCAATATCCTCTCTCTTTAGGAAGCTACAGCGTATCTGCGCATCTCTTAAAGTCACGGCTGTGTCTCTTGTTCCGAGAAATCTGCTTTCCAGGTAGATGATCGATTTATGTGTCACGAGAAGACCAAGGACTCATCTGCCATGGGATCTAGCAATCCTTACGTTTTATTTTGTACTCTATTTTTTTTTCAATTTGCTGACAATGTCCAGTTGTAGTTTTGTATAGCACCACAGGCCAGTCATAACTTAATGTGTACTTTGAATAACATCAGTGCAGAACAGCCCCTGCCTTAAGACACTGATCAAACATACTAGCTAGGTTTCACTGGGTTTTGTTGCAATAATAATGATAATAAAGTGCGTGCTTTACAAAAAGTAACGTTTTTTTCGGTTGTTTTTTGTTTCTCTGTTTTTTTTTTTTTTTTGGCTCTGCAGCTTGTGGTATCAATCTCAGTTCCCCCACTAGGGGTTGAACATGGGCCAGGCAGCGAAAGCCCATGATCTTAACCACTGAGCAACAGGCGAACACCCGCAGAAAATGAATCAGTTCATGGTTACATTGCTCAATGGCCTCTGTGGCTTGCCTGCATTCCACTCTGCACATCTTCTTGTTGGTGAGCCCAAGCTTGAGAATCAGTCACATGGGAACATGCCAGTTGTTGACAGAGAAAGTACCAGAAAACTGAGGGAAACACAAAATGGATTTAAGCTGTGGATCGAATGAGGAATAGGACATGCTGGTTCAATTTAGTCATATGGCCAACCACAACCCCAGTGAGGAGGAGATGTGCCCCCACTACACACAGCAGGCTCTGCAGGTCCCATGAGAGTGAGCTGGGACCCAAACTTTTCCAATTGTTTGCGACCCTGTGGAGTGTAGCCCACCAGGCTCTTCTGTCCATGGGATTCTCCAGGCAAGAATACTGGAGTGGGTTGCCATGCCCTCCTCCAGGGGATCTTCCCGACACAAGGATAGAATCCGTATCTCTAACATCTCCTGCATTGGGCAGTCAGATTCTTTACCACTAGAACCACCTGGGAAGCCCATGGTCTATGCTAGGTAGCTATTTACCCTACTTCAGCCTTCAATTCAGTTCAGTTCCATAGCTCAGTCGTGTCTGGCTCTTTGCGACCCCATGGACTGCAGCACGCCAGGCCTCCCCTGCCCATCACCAACTCCCGGAGCTTGCTGAAACTCATGTCCATTGAGTCAGTCATGCCATCCAACCATCTCATCCTCTGTCATCTCCTTCTCCTCCCACCTTTAATCTTTCCTGGTATCAGGGTCTTTCCAGTGAGTCAGTTCTTCGCATCAGGTGGCCAAAGTATTGGAGTTTCAGCTTCAGAATTAGTCCTTCCAATGAATATTCAGGACTGATTTCCTTTAGGATTGACTGGTTTGATCTCCTTGCAGTCCAAGGGACTCTCAGCCAGGTCTCCTGCTAATAAAAGATGGATTATAAAACCCACTTTATGTTGTTGGTATAATTCATAGGCATCATCTAAATGTGTGCAAGTTTCTAGAACAATGTGAACAGTATGTATTCTTTTTTTCTCTTCCAGCAGATGTTCTCATGCATTTAGGAGCCCATAAGTTTTTAATGAATATTGGGGAACACCTACTTGGCAGGACAATTCCATCTTGGTTAGCTCAAAACCAGTTAGGTAAAAGAAGTATCAGAATGTGGGGTGCAGGTGAGAGTTGGGGAGGGACCGGAGAACTCCAGGGTTTGAGACACACAAAACTGACACCATTTTAAGAATTCAACCGCAGTGATTGCTGCAACGCTACTAAAACATCACTGGTCCAGTGGAACCTGAGGAATCTCAGATTGAAATTTACCTCCTACTTGCTTGGCATAATATTGAAGCTGGCTGAACCTCAGTTTCAATGACTTTAAAAAGAGAATAGTTATGCCCACCTTGAAGAGTGATGAGGAACCTTACGGATCGTGGAAGAACACCATGCACCATATTGTAGTACTCAACAAATCATTAACTTTAAAACCAAGGCCCAGTTTCGAAAGCAAGTTAGCACTCTATTTTCCATGTGTCTGAGGTCTGGAACCGAGATCCCGTACCTAGAGTTGTGCCAGCCGAAATTTTGAGCTGATTGAGTGGTTCTTGGAAATCCAGCTCAATATACTGGAATCTTAGCTTTCCAAAGGATTCCAGAAATCTTGTCTTTTAGCCATTGGTTTTACTATCTAAGAAAAATGAGATCCAGAGCAGGAAGCAGTTTTCCAAATTTCAACTGGCTGAAAAGGGAAGATTTTGGAAAAACAGGAACACTGATATTATTATCTGGTGCCATTCCATCCTGTGCTGGCTTTCTAGAGGACTGACATTTCTCCTCAGCCTGGTCTAAAGGGGCTTGTGATCTGGGAAAGCGTGAGATAGGGAAATTTGTCAGGTGACTTGAAAATGGTTAGAACGTCTACCCTCAGGCTGTGCCCAGCCATTACAGAAAGCATTTGAAAAAGAATTACTAATTGTTTACTTTTGACTGATGTTCAGTATCTGGGGAATTAAAATACACATCCCTGGGGAGGAATGAATCTACTGGGAGGGCAAGAAAGCAAAGGGAAGCCCCGAATGTGGTCCCTAAAGGATGTTGCAATGATGACTCCCAACCTTAGGGTACACTCAAGCCAGTGTAATTTCCGATCGTCTTCTGCAGAACGAAAAAGAGGGATTTCTCCCCCACCCCCTTTTTTTTTTTGCTTGCCTCAGTCATACCCTAATTATTTAGTGGTCTTTCAAACCTTTTGTAATCTCTGCTCGAGAAAGCCCTGAAAGATATTAATTCTTAGCCATGTGCCTCATAAATGAAGGCCATTCTGCTGCACTTAATGACAAGGCTGAGACAGCAAGATGTCATTTGCTTTTTTCTCGGTTTTTAAATTGCTTTCTAAATGAACTACAGCTGTGAGGGCCAGGTGCTGTGATCCCTTTAGAAAGATCAGGAAATGATGAAATCCAAAATTTCAAAGTGTGATGGATGTCAGCTCCCGATTTGGTGTGTGTGAGGTCACCCCGTGCACCTGGTGCCATCTCCACAACAGAATTACTTTTCAGTGGAGAAAAAAAAGAGAGAGAGGGAGAGAGAGAGACGCACATGTCTAATGCGAGTGCAACAATAAGAGAAACAGTTTATAATTATCTCTTTGTTTGCTCCTCATCTAGATGGAGATGGTGAAGTGTGCTGTCTCCCTGCCCCCACCCTCTCTCTCATTATAGGTATCGCCGTGGCTGTGTGAAACACACGGTTTTTGTGAATCAGAGTCGGTGTGGTGGCAACTCAGGAGCCACTAGGAAGCAAGATAGCAAGCTACAGTGATGAGAGCGGGGAGGGAAGGAGGAGAGAAGGGCGAGGGCTGGGGCGGGGAGGGGGCAGGTTTCATTACGACTCCTTTTCACTTAATTGATTAACATCAGTACCTTTAATATTAGGAGCTCTGTTTGCTCTGTGGTGCTCTCAGCCAAATCTGAGACTCAGCCAAGGCTGCCTTTAACGGTGGTCAGCTGAGGTCAAGAGCCACCCATCCCTGCCCAGAGGACAGAGAGAGGCACGCCCCTCTAGACACTCATCCCTCCTGCCGGCTTTAGGTGAAATCAATTTGTAAGGCCCTGTTCTTGCAGCCAGCCAGGAAATAAGCAGCGATTGTGCTCTTTCTCTCCAACCCTGACCCCCCAGGAGACGTAGCTGTCAGAGCTGGAAGGCTGCCAGGGTCAAGCCCATTTTCTCTGGGACAGCTGCCCAGTCTGCGCCTGGTGGGGGGCTCCTTGGACTCCTGCCGCCCTTCCCCTCAGAACTGCTCCCCAGGGCCCTGAATTAGACTGCCTCATGGGCAGGTGATTCGGGATGAAGGGGGAAGCAGGCCTGGGGCTTCTTGACTCTAAACCTACAGTGTGCCCTTAGATAAGTTGCTCTGACCTGCATGTGTGTGCCTAGTTGCTTCAGTCAGGTCTGACTCTCAACAACTCTATGGACTGTAGCCCACCAAGCTCATCTGTCCATGGGATTCTCCAGGCAAGAATATTGAGTCTTAATTCTTCAGGTCTGTAAATGGGGCAGGGGGTTGAAGAAATAGGCCCTATTTTGGCAAGGATTGACTGACACTGTAGAAGTAAAAAGTACACAGGGGAGTGTTTTTCACAAAGTGGCTGATGTGGAAATATTAATCTCCCAACACCACTGTCTCTGCTACTTTGTCCACTGGGTGCAACATGGAGCAGGAAGCTAAGGGAGTGAGACTCCAGAGATGTGTAACTCCAAGTCCAGTCTTCCTAGACATCCGGTTTACTTAACTTCCTTAGCCTCTCCAGGCCTCAGTTTCTCCATTGGTACAATGAGGACAATAGAAAATTCTACCTTACTTATCCTCACAGAATAAAATAAGATGCTACATGTCAAAGTACTTTATATTATGTATAGGGAGAAGCGAGGGGCTGAAGGGCCTTGCTAGGAATGTTGGTATCCATGGCTCCCCCCCTAAATAGCAGCTGCTTCCTCTTCTTTCCCAGTACCTAGCTGAGGATGCTGTTTCTCCATCATACTCACAACCACCCCAGCTACAGCAAAAAGAACCAGACAGATGTTAAGTGAGTCCTGGGAGGAGTAAGGGATGATGAAAAGGATGAAGGAGAGGATGCTGATCCATCAAAGACCTGAAACACAGCCTGATTCCAGCCAAAAGGACAAGCTGTCCAAACCCAAGCAGAGGGATTCAGTAGCAGTCCCCTACTTGAGTAGTTTAGGGAAAAAAATAATAATAAAGTAATATACCGTAACTGTAGCCCAAACAAGGAGAAATCGAGGTCTTTGTGAAGAGCAGAAGCTCTAAGTGTTTAACGGCCAATGGGTGTCTTGGAGATCTTTGCCCTCAATGGCCCGTAAGTGTGGGGCTATGAGTATAGCTTGTGCTGTGAGTACAGCTATCCGTGTGGGATTCCAGAAAGGAGGCCTGGAGACACCAGGCCCCCTCCACTCCCCAAAAGATGACTTCCTATGGTTGTTACCAATCGTGTCAAGAGGGAAACAGGCTCCTATGAAGCGTTCTTAATCTGGGAGAAGGCTGATGTGAAGGAAGCCAGCAACGCTGCCTCCATTCATTCTGGAGTTTGCACCAGGATGACTGCAGGATCAAGAACAATGAGTCAACCAGTGGGAGCAGACGCTGTGCCCTGAGCTGTAGCTTGCACCCCCACTTGAATGCTTGGCCACCTCCCCTCAGCATTGCCCCACTGGCTGACATTGCCACCTTCTCTCCTAAATCCCATTCTCTCCAGACCTCGGGCCAAGGTCTCAGTCCACACCTTTAATACTGCGACAGGTGCCTCTCTTGACCTGACCACAGGCTCAGTGTGGGAGGATGATCTTCCAGTTCATCCATGGTTAAATCTCCCTGCTTACCACCTTCTCTTCCATCCATGTAGCAGAGTGAGGATGAGCAGAGGGCTAAGTTGGTGCTAGAACACACAGAGGCTTGGCCACTGGATCACCTGTTGTGAAGCAATGAGCTTGCCTCCGGTGCGACCACCCACTCTTTCTTCCACTTTGGTTACAGGTGACAAGGTGACCCAGGTTGAGAATGGACCTTGAGATCTTTGAACCCAGATGAAAAGACGGATAACAACCCTTTCTCTTTAAAATTTGCAAACAGGTCTGTGCTTCCTACCAGGTGGATGCCAGACTTTGATGAAGACTGTTCTTTTCTTATGGGAAAATCACCCCCAAGGACCTTTGTATATGCAAATGCACATCAAAGACTCCCTTCTGGAATGGATTTAAACTGCAGTGAATAACAGTGTGGAAAGTTCTGTTCCTAGGGGACAGAGCTGCATTTCTGTGGGTACGTTCTCTTTGAAAAGAACACTTCTTTCCCAAGACCAGATTAAGAAAAAGGACCTTTGTTTGAAAGTTGAAAATTATTGCTAGTTTTAGAAGAGATGGTGTGTGTGTATGTGTGTGCCATTTTGTGTGTGTGCAAATATTGGCCCTTGGAAAATTAAGAGTAGTGGATCTCCAAGATGGCTTAACAAATGTGAATACCTGAAGAGAACAGCTTGGAAAGAGAAGTGAAAGAACACTCCTTAATCTAGATTTGGAGACAGAACTATAGTGCTCATACAACTTCTAAGTTTTAGTTTTGGAGGATAAATATTCTCCCCTTTATCCTTAATGCTAAGAGTCTCAGGTATATATTATGCTACTCTTCTTAGAGTTTGTATGCTTTGAATGATCAAAAATCTTTTGACATTGAGGTGCCTAGAAGTGAATGGCTTCTCAGGTGGCTCAGTGGTACAGAATCTGTCTGCTAATGCAGGATACGCAGGAGACACAGGTTCAGTCCCTGAGTTGGGAAGATCCCTGGAGGAGGAAATGACAACCCACTCCAGTATTCTTGCCTGAGAAATCCCATGGACAGAGGAGCCTGGTGGGCTACATTCCACAGGGTCACAATGAATTGGACATGACCTAGCATATGCACATATGAATAGTCAGCTCAACAAATACAAAGTAGAACTCAATGATGACCTTCACAATTATTTCAGAAATTATCCCTCTGCTAATACAGCCTGTGAATATGTCATCTTCCTTGGACACCAAGTTTCAACGTTGCCTTGCACTCTACTGACGAAATTCATGACCACACTTTTAAATATAGTCCTCACCTGTCTGAGATTAAGGGGCTTTCTTAGAATCAAGTATAATACATGATCGTCCATCATATTAACCTTAATTTTTCACTTTATTTCCATCTGTTTTGATCTTGTTGTGACTCAGGGCAGGGATTGAAGACAGAGCCCTGTCATTAAACTCTATTTACATTGGCATTGATAAATCAGCATCTTTTAGGGCAGAACTTTTCATTCCGTTATAAGTCCTTAAGAGTTTACCATCATCCAGATGAACCACCTTAGACCAAAACATTACTGGAGATCCTGCAAAATGCTCAAGTTCTGATCCGACAAGCTTCCCTGAAATACCTGTTTAAAATTCTGAAAAAAAAAAAAAAAGAAATACAGTTATCACTTCATACATACATAAACATGATCTGTATGTTATGTTTACCCTAAAATGGTCATACACCCATATGTACACGTGGAACTCACAGCAACTCTTTAAAGACAGAGAGGCATCCCCCATCCTTAAGTACCTCTTTTTACTTGAGAAATTTGAAGCTGCTGTTGATCCATCACCACCAGAATCAGAATCCTCTGACTGGCAAGCAGTCTGCCTGCATCCCACCAGTTCCGCAATTTCTCTTCCAATACTCAGTTGACTTCCGACCCACTGCCTACTGCTACAGCCCCAAACTGTCACAAGACAGAGCCCAGATTGTGAGGCTTGTTAGAGGTTAGGCTTGTTCTAAACACTCCCAATAAAATATTCAGAACCATTGAATCTCAGAGACATCACTTTACCCACAAAGTCCTTATAGTCACAGTTATGGTTTTTCCAGTAGCTGTGTACAGATGTGACAGGTGGACCATAAAGAAGGCTGAACACTAAAGAACTGATGCTTTTGAATGATGGTGCTGGAAAAGACTGAAAGGAGATCCAACCAGGCAATCCTAAAAGAAATCAACCCTGAACATTCATTGGTAGGACTGCTGCTGAAGCTGAAGCTCTAGTACTCTGGCCACCTGATGCAAAGAGCTGAGTCATTAGAAAAAGACCCTGATGCTGGGAAAGATTGAAGGCAGGAGGAGAAGTGGATGACAGAGAATGAGATGGTTGGATGGCATCACTGACTGGATGGACATGAATTTGAGCAAACTCCAGAAGATAGTGAAGGACAGAGGAATCTGATGTGCTGCAGTCCGTGGAGTCGGACACGACCCAGCGGCTGAACACAAGAACATCGAATCTCAGAGATCGTAGTGTTTCTGAGTGTTCACCTTGCCTAGACTCCTCTACACTCCAGAACCCCCACTACACCTTGCCTCTTGGGGGACAGCCCCTTCTGCCTTTCTGCTGGCTGTGGATGGGGCTCAGGTTTTTACCTGTCTGGCAGGTAGTGGTTCCTCCATGTGACCACAGGAGGCTGCTTCTTCTTCCTTCTCCTGTGGGCTCTAGATCATTCCCGGCTACCTGCTCAGCAGAAGCCTTTCTACTCTAGGTATTTGAAAGATTGCTTTTCCTCTCTTCTCCAGACACTGCTTCTCCAAATTGTTTAACCAATTCGCCAATGGCCCAGTTCTCAAACCACCTCGTAGGCTCCCCCCTCCTCTCAATGTGCTCCAGTTTTTCAACATCTTAAAATGCGACACCCATAATTAAACAGAATGCTCCAGATGTGGCTTGATTGGCACAGAATCATTTCCTCTTTTGTTCTGGACCGTGTTGTTTCCTAATGTTGTTTACTGCTTTTTCTCTCATTGCTATTTCATGCTGGAGACACTTCTGATCCTGAAATCCCCTAAAGCCATGGACCTTTTGTTTTTTCCCTCCATGCCATGAACAGCCTCAGTTTTTCCCTGTTTGAGTCCCTGTACTATTGTTTGCTTGGACTTAAACATAAGATTTCATATTTGTCCTTGTTACAGTTCATATCGAGTTTTGCTCCATAACTCAATGCGTTGAACTCTCTGACCGTCTGTACATTTGCTGTTTAATATTCCCACATCTAAATGATATGTCTTCTGTATTTTCAACAAAGTTATTGATTCTTTACCATCTCAGCCACCAAGGAAGCCCCTTTCATTCATGAAAATACTGAATAACATTTAAAAAACAAGCCATTCAGGCCATATTGACTCTCTTATTATTTCTTCTTCTTAGTATTGCTGTTTATTACAATACCTTTTTGTGAAAGATATATCAGAGATTTGTACCAGTCAGCACTGTTTAAACCACCTTGGAGGACACAGAAACACACAAAAAGCTTAGTTTCTTTTTTTTTTTTTTAATTCAGGTAATAGTCACATAATATAAAACATACTATTTTTTTCCATATTTAACTGTACAGTTCAGTGGCACTAAGTACATTCACATTGTTTGCAACTCACCATCACCCAGCTTCTGAATTTTCACTTTCATTAAACACAGTCCCATTCCCCATCCCCACCTCCCCCCATCCCTGGGCCCTGGCATCTATCCATGTACTTTCTGACTATGAACTTGACTATTCTAGGTACCTTGTGTAAGTGGAATCAAACAGTAGTGAATAGCTTTGCTTCTAATTGACAAAACAAATCTGGCCCAGTTGGAAGCAACCAGCGGAGGAAACCAGATGATAAGCTAAGATACTGATCTAAATAGGCATTAAAATTTCAAATGTAAGTTTCCTTTAGAGGAAAAGGTTGCAAGAGACCAGGGATTATTTTTTTTAAGGAGGTAGAATTTTAACCTTTCCAATAATTATGTTGCAAAAGACCCTGATGCTGGGAAAGATTGGGACAGGAGAAGAAGGGGATTACAGAGGATGAGATGGCTGGATGGCATCACTGACTTGATGGGCATGAGTTTGGACACCAACTCAGTCCATTCTGATAAGCTCTTTGGGGGCAACAATGAATAAAATAGACAGAAATTCTTTCCCCAACAGAACTTACAGGCATGTACTGAGAGTAACAGTAATACAAACATTTGTTTGGTGGGAGAGTAAACGTGTTGAAAAATAAAGCAGAAAATAGAGACTGAAGATGTTAGGGTAAATCAGGTGCTTTCCACTACAGACGGTAGCCTGGGGGAGACCTCCATGAAATGCTGAAGAAGTAGGGTTGAGCCATCTTCACGGGCACACCTTTCAGGCAGGGTGATCCCTAAGGCTCTACAGAGATACATGTTTTGGTGCCTGAGGGGTAGTGAGAAGGCCGACCTGATGGGAACATAGACAGCAAGAGGAAAGTAGCAGACAGTTCTAGAGTGGCAGCATGTGGGCAGGAGGTCAACCAAGCTAGCCTTATTGTCAAATTTCAGAACTTTGGCTTTTATTCCAAGTGAGAAGGGGAAGCATCGCAGGGCTTTGGGAAAAAAAAAAAAGAGCAGGATGATGTAATTTATAATCTGGTAAAATAATTCACAGGTGGTGTTGAGAATGGACTGTAGGCAAGCAAAAGAAGAACCAGGAAGGTGAGTGAAGGGTTGTATCAGTTAGTGCTGCCGGACAAACACTCAGAAGCTGAACCAATAGCAAGCAGTATGACTCCACAAGCATGCAGCGTCCTTCAGTGAGTCTGGTCGGGCTCACGCTGCCAGCTCTAAGACAGGTGTGTTCCTCCCTGACCTCGGACAGGCTCAGCCCCACGTCTGCAGTTCACTGGCTGCGGGCTGGCCGAGCTGGCCTTGGCCGGGGAAACCGAGTTTTCATCCAGCTGGCTGGCCTGGCTTATCCATGCGGTGATGGCAGGATTTCAAAGGGAATTGTGGACTCAAGCTGAGGTTTTGAGTTAGTGTGTGGACACATTTTGAGCAAGTCACCAGCAGGATTCACGTGCGTGTGAGGAGTGAACTTTACCTCTTTGAGCAAACACAAAGATATATTGCAAATAGCATGAATACAGGAAGAACTGAAGATTATGGCTATTCTGTAACTGTTGGAGAGACAGAGGCTGTTGCAGTATGTAGGTGAGAGATGAGAGTGGTTTTCAGAAGAGTAGCAGCAGTGGAGGTGATGAAAGTTATTGGATTTTGAAGATAATTGAAAGGCAATGGATTCAGATGTGAGAATGAGTGTGACAGAGAAAGGATCCAACAATAACTCAAGGCCTTCACAACTGGAAAATTAGAGTTGCTGACTCTCGAGACAGAGGAAATGGCAAGAAGAACAGTTAGAGGAGGGCAATTAGGGGCTCCGTTGGGCACTTGGTAAGTCTGGGAATATTATTACATTTTCAGTAGAAAGACTATCTTGGTATAGGTTTCAGATCAGTTGATATAAATCTGGGAAGTGTTGCATAGAGACGGCCTGAAATGCCATGGGATTGAGTGACTTATCAAGATGGTGAATGTTGATAAAAATGAGACAAGAGCAGAGGGTAGACCTCTGGGGGCACCCCAACGCAGAGAGAAGAAATGAGTACAGGAGACAGAATTGGAGAGGAAAAAGAGAGCAGGTAGAGACAGAGCAAGCCAAAGATGCCTGATGAGTGGAAGGAGGCAGGAGACAGGGCTGAGGAGCCACCGCGGCCATTCTAGGGAAAGCTGTGTTTTCAATACCAAGGAGAGGGATTTGGTTGGAGGGAAAACTAACTATGGCCTTTCAAGTACAGTAGAAGTTTCTTCCTTGTCCTCATGGGCTGCAGACACAGTCTGAAAACCCCATTTGACCAGCCTGTTCAGGACTCAATTTCCCAAATTCAAGGGGGTTTCACAAGGCATCATGGTCCTGATGGTGACCACTCCAAGGATCTAAAGTGATCTCTGATCATCAACATATAACTGATGAGTCAAGGCTAGGAATTATAGACTTCATTTGCCCAAAGTTGAGTTTCTTAGGTCTCCCGGCATTCCTGTAGTTGAGCAGGAAGCTAATAAAGATGGTGATCATGCATGTGTGTGTGTCGGGGGTGGGGGGGTGGGCTGGGGACATGTGGTCTAGGGGTAAAAAGGTATTTTACAGGGATCCAGTTTTCTCTTCTCTCCTCAGAAGTCCTGGCAAGGGACACCATGAGTTCTCCAGCAGAGCAGCCTAGGACTGGGGAAGGGAATGTGCTGCAAAGGACCAGAGATTCCATTTTATTCATTCTGTATCAAATTTCTACATCTCACAGTTTGGGCTCAACAGGAGGTGACACTGCTAACTGTTACTCTTTTCACTTCCTTTTCTTCCCCCTCACTGAACATAAACATATCATTACACAGTTATACTCCACTATATTTGGAGTTGATTTTTAACTATCTATTAAATCAAACAGGGGAGTGAGGCTATTCTACCTGGAGCCAGTGAGGTGGGGTGGAGAGATAGACCTGGGGATGGGAGTACTCCAGCGATACCTGCATGGCTTACCACCACAGACCCCCAAGCACCTCCATCCTGCTCTTCCCTGGGGACATAAGCAGACCGCTCTCACTGGGGCAGAGCCAGCATCCTGCCCACAAACCACCCCGCACACCTCTTGTTCACCAGTGACAGAGGCTTTGGCTGCGCTTCACTGTGTAGATGGAAGAAATTTCACAGGCATCTGGAGCATATATTCCAGGTGGCACACTCAGTGAAGCCCAAGATGCCAAGGATGTGACATGTTCAGCAAAATTACAAGTTTTTATTGTTCAACAACTTTGGAAATGTTCTTTCCTGATACTTGCTTGCAGGGTGTATTGGAGCGAGAGGCAGTGAGGAACTGTTCATAAGAGGAACCTTCCTGAAGTTGCTCATGCCAAGACTTCCCATCCTGGTTTACAAGGAATCTTATATGGAGAATGCCTGTCAACATTTATAGAATGAACGATTTTAGCGCACACTTTAGAAGACATAACTACCTTTCAGATCAATACAGTAGTTTACAAATTACCCACCCAGGATTATCTGTGGCACTTATCACAGCACTGTATGGGCAAAGCCTACTTATCACAGCACTATACGGGCAAAGCCTGGAGTATTTCCTCTGTCTTGTGATCCAGGAAGACATGAAATGGAGGGGTTGAGTGGAATCCAGATCAAGATAGATAAAGACGGTGAAGCTCTGAGTAAGAACATACCTCTTGTGTGTTCTACCTGACCTTACTCCCTTTGGGAAAGATGCCAAATGCTGGCAGAAGAAACAAGTGAAAGCCTTTTCATGAGAGTGAGGGTCAGGGGTTGGAAATGGGCTGACTAGGTAGTGACAGCTGACAAGTGGGAAAAGGAAAATTGGGGGCATAAAGATTTGGAGGCATGAGGGGCCTGTCACCGAATCACCAGCTGACATTGTCTCCATCTTTCAGTCTCCTTTATGCCCTTTGATTGATTCTAGTTAATACATGATCAACGGCCGTACGGCCACATGGTTAGCCTGCCCTCCCACTCAGTACCCACACCACTCACCATCAGTTGTCTGCCAACTTTGTCATGGGCATATTGTTGTTTACTCTGTAGACACATTTATTTCTTGATTTGTCATCTAATATACTTTCCATCAACTCACACTGCCATAGAGTTGCCTTTTCTCGCCTTTAAAAGAAATGTTAGGAATCTCAGATAATAAGTAAGATCTAAGAACGTTTTCGGAAGCAAAAGCACTCTTACTTACTTGGAAAGTGAAGTTTGTGCACTGGGCTTTTTGCAAAATGTTCCAGCCTAGAATGGAACTATGCAAAGCTGGTGGACGAGGCAGTCATAGGATGCCAGATCCTTCAGGCTTTCTTCACAAAGAGAAAATGCTTCATCTGCTGTGAGTGAAGAGAAAAAAGATAATATTGAGAGTTTCTACAATATGTTAAAGCTCTGGTTTGGGGTGGTGCCATGATTATTAAATCAAGCCACATCTCCATTTTAACTTGGTAATTTGCATGCCAAAATTTGTATGTTTTTCATAATACTATTGAAGACATCATGGTTTCATTATATTACTCTACAAATATTATCTATTTTGTGCCAGGTGCTAAGGATTCAAAAATGAATTGCTTCCTTTATGTTGCTCACAGTCTGTCAAAGGAACTTGTCCTCTTCTCAATATTTAAGAATAATTAAAATAAAGGTGTGTTTCAGTCAGTGAAACTTAACACAAAATAGTGGTCATGCAAAAATACATGAATCCTAACTTTAACAGACTACAGTTTATCAGTAAACCTAAGCTACAGTCTATGCATATAACGTGACTCTTTCAGATACTTTGTGAAAGTGTTGGTTGCTCAGTTGTGTCCGACTCTTTGCAATCCCATGGACTGTAGCCCTCCAGGCTCCTCTGTCTGTGGAATTCTCTAGGCAAGAATACTGGAGTGAGTAGCCATTCCTTTCTCCAGGGGATCTTCCCAACCCAGAATCCATTAATAACGTGGGCCTCAATCTCAAGGTATTTAAATACACTCAGGAGAAGAGCCATAAATTCATGAAAACAAAACATAGAACTATTAAAAAAAAAACATGAAATTAAATAAAATGGCAATAGACACGAGAAGAGACATCAAAATCTAAAATTTCCTGCATAGGGTCCCAGAAAATAAAACATAGGTTTGGTAAGAAAGAGCTTTCTTTGTTTTATTTTAGATGAGAAGTTTTCATACAAGAAGAGGTTGTGAAGAAGAAATAGTTTGTGACTGGGAAGAGAAGAAATGGAAGAATGGTAAGTATGCCTGGTGGTGCTCATTCATGACCAAGAGCTCCAGCCTGATCCAGCAGCTCCCTTGTTTGCACACTCTGCTCACAGGAGTGCCGTTCCCTTTTCCTCCACTTCCAACCTATTTCTGCTTTTGTATTATCCCCTCTTCCTGGACCATCTTCTCTCTGATGTTTTCATGAGGAACTCTCTCTTGTTAATCATATGTCACTGATCAGAGGGGCTTTTCTCGCCCAACAGTTTGAAATGGCTATTCCTTCAATGGCATGCACAGTTTATCCTATCCTCTGTTACTGCTTTAATTCTTTCCATAGTTCTTCTTGCTGTCTGATAGTTTTATCTTAGTTATTGTTTGATTGATGCAAAGAAATAGAGGAAAACAATAGACTGGGAAAGACTAGAGATCTCATCAAGAAAATTAGAGATACCAAGGGAATATTTCATGCAAAGATGGGCTCAATAAAGGGCAGAAATACTGTGGACCTAACAGAAACAAAAGATATTAAGAAGAGGTGGCAAGAATACACAGATGAACTGTACAAAAAAGATCTTCATGACCCAGATATTCACGATAGTGTGATCACTCACCTAGAGCCAGACATCCTGGAATGTGAAGTCAAGTGGGCCTTAGGAAGCATCACTATGAACAAAGCTAGTGAAGGTGATGGAATTCCAGTTGAGCTGTTTCAAATCCTAAAAGATGATGCTATGAAAGTGTTGCACTCAATATGTCAGCAAATTTGGAAAACTCAGCAGTGGCCGCAGAATTGGAAAAGGTCAGTTTTCATTTCAGTCCCAAAGAAAGGCAATGCCAAAGAATGCTCAAACTACTGCACAATTGCACTCATCTCACAAACTAGTAAAAAAAAATGCTCAAAATTCTCCAAGCCAGGCTTCAGCAATACATGAACCCTGAACTTCCACATGTTCAAGCTGGATTTAGGAAAGGCAGAGGAACCAGAGATCAAATTGCCAACATCTGCTGGATCATCAAAAGAGCAAGAGAGTTCCAGAAAAACATCTATTTCTGCTTATTGACTATGTCAAAGCCTTTGACTATGTAGATCACAATAAACTGTGGAAAATTCTGAAAGAGATGGGAATACCAGACCACCTGACCTGCCTCTTGAGAAACCTGTATGCAGGTCAGGAAGCAACAGTTAGATCTGGACATGGAACAACAGACTGGTTCTAAATCGGAAAAAGAGTATGTCAAGGTTGTATATTGTCACCCTGCTAATTTAACTTCTATGCAGAGTACAACATGAGAAACGCTGGGCTGGAAGAAGCACAAGCTGGAATCAAGATTGCTGGGAGAAATATCAATAACCTCAGATACTCAGATGACACCACCCTTATGGCAGAAAGTGAAGAGGAACTAAAAAGCCTCTTGATGAAAGTGAAAGAGGAGAGTGAAAAAGTTTGCTTAAAGCTCAACATTCTGAAAACTAAGATCATGGCATCTGGTCCCATCACTTCACAGCAAATAGATGGTAAAACGGTGGAAACAGTGGCTGACTTCACTTTTGGGGGCTCCAAAATCACTGCAGATGGTGACTGAAGCCATGAAATTAAGAGATGCTTACTTCTTGGAAGGAAAGTTATGACCAACCTAGATAGCATATTAAAAAGCAGAGACATTCCTTTGCCAACAAAGGTCCACCTAGTTAAGGCTATGGTTTTTCCAGTGGTCAGGTATGGATGTGAGAGTTGGACTGTGAAGAAAGCTGAGCGCCGAAGAATTGATGCTTTTGATCTGTGGTATTTGAGAAGACTCTTGAGAGTCCCTTGGACTGCAAAGTGATCCAACCCATCCATCCTAAAGGAGATCAGTCCTGGGTGTTCATTGGAAGGACTGATACTGAATCTGAAACTCCAATACTTTGGCTGCCTGATCCAAAGAGCTGACTCATTTGAAAAGACCCTGATGCTGGGAACGATTGAGGGAAGGAGGAGAAGGGGACAACAGAGAATGAGATGGCTGGATGGCATCACTGACTCAATGGACACGAGTTTGAGTAAACTCCAGGAGTTGGTGATGGACAGGGAGGCCTGGCATTCTGCAGTTCATGGGGTCACAAAGAGTTGGACACGACTGAGCGACTGAACTGAACTGATTGTTTGATTGAATATCTATTCCCTCCCTGCAGGACTGCATTTGCCCATACAGTGAACACTAGACAAACCTGACTATTAGAATTAAATTTAGATTACTTAGAGTGAAAAAGTACAATTTCTGGTCCTCAGTCACAATAACCAGATGTTTTGCACTCAAAAGTCACATGTATATAGTAGTTATGATATTACTAAATATAGATATAAAACACTATCATTGTAGGCACCTCTCTTTTTTGGTGTAAATTCTATTAATATGAGATCTAGGGACTTTTGGTCTATATACCATCATACATCCAATAACTTGAGAATAGACATTTATTGATTGAATAAATGGACCAATTTCCAAGAGCAAATGGATCACACAGAGTACATAAAAGAGAGGAGGCTGACTCTATAATTTGATCCAAATGTTGAAACAACTCACTTAAATAAAGACTTTATACCCATAGCTTAAAGGTCAGGTAGGAATCACTGAAAGTTTTGAGAGAAGGAGTGAGGTGATCAAATATAGTTTAAATGATCCTTTCAGCGACAAGAGCAGGATGATTTGGAACAGGACTGAGTGATAGCAGGAAGATGATGATCATGGTGAAAACATGGGCTGTAAAGTGACTGGACTTTGAGAAGGAAGAGAGTCAGGGCCCATGTTGGACAGGCGAGGCTATATCATATGGAAGTAACAACAACTTCAACATCTCAGTGGGTTTATACTAAAAAACATAAACCAGCTGAATTCTTGGAGAAGGAAATAATCCACTCCCGTATTCTGGCCTGGGAGATCCCATGGACAGAGTAGCCTAGTGGGCTATAGCCCATGGGGTTGCAAAAGAGTCAGACACAACTTAGCAACTTAACAAGAAAACTTTGTTCTTGGTTTACATGGTATTCCCTATGGACTAGCAGATGGTTCTGCTCCACACAGTCACCCAGACACCCAGATGGTTGGAGGTCTTCCTTAGGTATGATCACAGGGAGAGAAGCTGGCCATCACACATGGCTTTGAAGTCCCTTACTGCAGAAATGACACCTGCTATTTCTATGAAATATTACTAGTCAAAATCAATCACATGGCTCTATCTGCAAATGCTTCGGAAATGTAGATGAGCCAAGAGTTGTATCCACGTATTTATTTTGTGAATCAATCTGTCCACCATATTGAGAACAAGATGAGGAAATATACATCTCTGAACTCTATTCATACACAATTCATATCTGTACACTTTGGAATTCACAGAGATAGTTGACAATCCAAAGAAAGGCTATTCACAATAATACTAAGTGGTGCTGAGCAGAGCATCCTAGCAGATGACAGGTAATGAAATGAGGAATAATATATGGGTAGCGCCAATTATGTGTGGAGCACCAGGAAAACTGCTGTGTGCGAGGCACACGTTGTCCCTGCCTCAATGAACCTTAGATTCTAGTATATAAAACATATAACAACTAATCCCATAATTTGTGACTTATAATTTTTTATGCTACAAACAGAACATCTACTGTTTATACCATAAGAATAGTCTGTCGTTAGTAGTGCCAGTTAATAATCATTTTTGTCACTTCTGTTTCTGTTCTCTCAGTGTTTTCTTCATTCATATTCTCTCTGAAATTAAAGCATTCATCGGTTGAAAGTAATAAGGGAATTAATGATATGGTAGGGACTTCAGAGGACAGCTCCATCTACTCGCTTATCAAAAATGATTCAGTAATATCTTACCACTGACTTTAGCTAAATTGATCAGTTTCTATTCACTGAAGTATCTACCCATTTTGTTAGGATCAATACATTTCCGATTATTGACAATGCTTACTGTAATGTTGATATTCCAAGGTAGCGTACAGACTGAGGCTGGACACATCATAAAGGATATGATAAGGAAAGGACTGTAAAGATACCACAGGAGCTCAGAATTTACTTGCCTACCATCTCACCACCTTGTGGTGCTTTGTGAGTGCCCAGTGCTTTGTTACTGAATGAATGTTGCTGTCTGGAAGAAACTGCCAACTACAAATGTCACTCTAAGAATTTGGCAATGATGTTCTTCATGATTCTGAAGCAAGTTATGCTTCAATGGTGAGAGTCTTCACTAAAAAAGCTTCCCTGAGGCATGGTTAACACTGGAATGACGATGTTTCAGTAATTTTTCTGTTACGTTATTTGAGAACTAAGGATACTCACAAGGTATCACCAGTCCAAAAATGTTCCCTCTTTCTGTGACTCGGCATGTTTTCTATTTTCTTCTTTTCCTTTTAAGTGAAGATATTTTCTGATGAGCCCATTTCTGACTGGTGTCGTTGGCTCCCAAGAAGAATCTTACCCTATTCAGCAAGCACAGGATAAAGAGGGCTGGTAAACCACTTACTTCCAAAAGAGTAGGAAACTAGATTGTATTCCCAACTCAGTGAATGTTTTCCTAGTAAGATGCAATGTCCTCAGTGACCCCAATCCCTTTCTTCAAGCCCAGGGCCTTCTGCATTCTCCCCTGTGCTGAGCTGGAAAATTCCTCAGCCTTGTGTGACCCAGAGCGATTGGAAGGGCATTTCTCTCCTGTAACTGCGGAGGGAAATGGCCCCTCACAGCACCATTGGCATTCCTGTTTGCCATTCAGCATTGTCTCCCTTCCAGAACAGACACATTCAAACTCTGTGCTGGATTCGACTTTCAAACGTTCATAAAAGGGTGCAGTGCAGCCAACACGATGCTGAAGCTGCAACACCAGTTTGATGATGCATAATGCATTACACAGCAGTGGGGCCGTGGTTTGCTTTGACGAAAGTGCCAGTGACTCAGAGATGAGTTCCCCACCCCCCTCTATTTTAAAGACCTAAAGTATTGTGGATATAACATTTTCTGGCCAGGCTGTAACTGAAGCTTCCCCACCAGCTATTGCCCACATGATAATGGAACTCTGCAATAATATTAGGGGTGTGGGGGAGATCTATGGCCAATTTAGCCACTCAAGCAGTGCTCGGAATCTCTGGGTTAGGGCTGCAGTGGGATATAACTTGCCATAAGATGAGCTGCCTGGAACTCTGCAAAATACATGCCTCAGTGCTTCCTGGAACAATCCGGCGCTGTGCGTGCACTCACAGGGGAGAAGGAAACGGGCATCGCAGATGCCAGGAGCCACAGATTTTTGGTTTTCAGTATAATGACTGATTTGATGGCTCTTTTACTTATTTTTCAAAGGTAATTTGGATCCTGTGCTCTCAAAATGTCAAAACCAAATACTCCTTTCATATGGTAGAAAGCCGTTCTTGGCTCAGCTGTGTCAAAGAATCCGTGTCTCTTTGCCACAGAGAAGTTAAAACGTAGAATACTGAATCTTTTTCTTTTTTCAATTGAGGGCTTGACATCTGAGCAGGCATACAACCTCAGCAATAGAACTTTGATTCTCAGGGGTCACTGGGGACAGCCAGTGTGGAGTTGCTGTGTATGGTTTCTGGCATTAAATTTGCATATGGGGACAACTGGAGTTTGTGTAAATGAACCTGTGTTTCCTGGTCGGCAAGCAAACTGGCCATCCAATTATCAAGGCAAGTCTATTCAATACAGCCACTAACCAGCAAAAAACAAAACTCATAAGTTTTTAGTCCTCAAAATCAAACATGTGAATTATCCCAAATCCTCACACAGCATCGATCCTATTGTTTGCTTCATATGACAGAGAGTTGCAGAACTTTAATCTGTGTGATTGAAAACAGCAGCTTGGCTGCCCACTCCAGTATTCTTGCCTGGAGAATCCCATGGACAGAGGAGCCTGGTGGGCTGCGGTCCATAGGGTGGCAAAGCATCGGACACAACTTAAGCGATTTAGCACACACATGCACATATTTGTATACGCAGTCAGAGCTCTCAAATCACTCTAAATTGGGGGTCCCCAACCTCTGGGGTCTAATGCCTGATGATCTGAGATGGACCTGTTGTAATAATAATAGAAATAAAGTGCACAGTGAATGTAATGTGCTTGAGTCATCGGGAAACTGTCCCCCTGGCCCCAGTCCATGGAAAAATTGTCTTCCATGAAACTGGTCCCTGGTGCCAAAAAAGACTCAGGACTGCTACAGAGCATTCTTTCCTTCCTTTCTTCCTTCCTTCATTAAAGACACGCAAATCAATGTTTTATCTACCTGTAATTGTAAAGGAGACGTGTGTGTTCTCCTCTCAGGAAGCATGTGATTTAAGGCAAAAGCCAAACAAGTCCTGACAATCAGTGTGATGAATGGTGTGTTTGGGGACATATGTGGAGCACTGGGGTCACATGACCGGCAGACACAGGCACACTTTACACATCTTGGGGGCAGGGCTGAAATGGGAGCAGAGTCACAGGCAAACAGCGCTCCCAGGAAAGGGAACTGAGTGGGGCTCCTCCTCTGCGTCAGGCGCAGGTGAGTGTGAGCCGTGGGTAAAGCCAGTGGCTTCTCTCCGGAGCTGCTTTCATAGCCATCCTCCTTCGGGGTCCCGGGCGGGGGGGCAGGAAACCTGGAGGAAATGGCCCCCCAGGGGGCATGCTTAAGCCCACTGGCTCCGGGGTGATCCCTTGCAGCAAAGGAAGGAAGGACTAATCCCCTTCCCCACCACGTGGCAAGCCCACCCCAGGCTGCTCTGAGTCCCCGTGTGAAAATCAGGGGGTGGGAATGCCTGTCCTGCGACTCAGGGAGGAGGACTCTGTCCTCCCTGGCCCTTACCCATCTAGCTGGGTGCTGTCCCGTGTGGACAGGCCCACGGAAGCCAGGACCTTGGGCTGTGATCATGAATTCTCTCATGGTGGTCTGTCCTGCGTAGCTGCCCTGTCTGCTATGAGGGAAGACAGCCCACTGATTTTTTGGAGTGGAGGTTAGACTCCATCTTTGGAGATGATTCATTTTTAATATTAGAGGGAGTTTTCCTTCAAGAAAAATGTCCACATATAATTTAACCATTTTTAGCCAAAGCTTTATGCTGACATTAGGTATTTTATGGAAGTGAATTTATCCCGCTTGTATGGTCTAACTATACTTAGAAACTGCTGCTTCCAAATCTCCCCTCAGACTCCCGGGTTCCTGAACATGGTTCCCAGTGCACTCTCGGGGCAGAAGCAGGGCCACCTGCTCTGCAGCAGGTGATGGGCAGGGGTTCGGAGGACTGGGGAGGAAACCCCTACGAAAAGCACCTGCGCCCTTCCAGATCCTTCCCACCACAAAGAGCACAGACAAAAAAGCCCAATAGAGCACGGTCTTTGCCAGAATTGGGACTTGGTTCACACGGCTCATGCTAACTGCAGAACAGGAAAGAAGCAAAGATAGTGATGGAGACCACAGCCCAGGGTCCAACCAGGGAGAGAAATTTACATCGTTTATGGGAAAAAAAAAAAACAAAAACATACACACACACAGACACACACACAGAAAGGCAGTGAGCACATACTAAGGGCATATGACTGATTTGTGTTTTGGGGTGATCTCTTTTCATCTGAGTTGTATAAATATTTAGGACTGTTTTTATTCTCATTTTGCAGATGAAAAACCGAGGATGGGGTGGAGGGCAAATGTCCAGCCAAGATCGCAGAATGAAAGAGTGAAAGCTGCAAGGTAAAACCAGGTTTTCTCATCCCCGGCCCCTGCTAGCATTCCATCAGCTTCACACACTTGAAGTCAAACCAAGGGCATCACTTCCAATTCATAAACCTTTAATAGCATATTTTAAAAGTACTTTATCAAGAGTGCCAGCCCCTCAGCCCATTAATAATGGTTACATCCTACAGTAAAATGATACATTTTTCCCCTTTGGTGACAGTGCTGTCTTTTGTTTGTTTATTTAGGGGGAAATAGGTTAGCTACTTTTCATCCTTTTTCTACATTAAGTAATTTTTTTTTAATTTTAAAAGTCAGAATAATATACTAGACTACAGAGTATTAGATAAAATCCAAGACTGAGACTTGAATCTTTTTTTCTCTTTTTGAAGTTTGATCATAAAAGTAACTCATAGTAAAGAGTTAATAGACATTCCTTTTTGGAGTAACTTTATTTTGTTGAGGAAAAATCAGTTAAATTTAAAATTCGGTGGAGAAAATTCACTTATTATGGAAAGAAGAAATCTGCTGAACCACCCAAAAATAACTCAGGCGGTGAACATTCCCCAGCCTGCCTACACTATTGATACTTTTCGTTTACTACTTTGATTCCATCTGCCAGAGATACCTGGTTTCAGATGGGCTGGTATTTGCTAGCTGAATTAATGAAGAATACAGAATCCTTAGAAAAAAATACCACATTGGATGCACTGTTTAGTCGAGGTTATCCTATATATCAACGTGTCCTTAATGTTCCTCTCCGTTATAAAATATATAGTTAAGCATGTGAATTAAGACAGAGCTTTTAGCACAGATTAATCCCACATTTTCTGACCTGATGTGATGAAACAAGATATGAATTTCTGAGGATTATTTCTTTCATAAGCGAAACAAAATTCAAGGGTGACACACTTGACCTTGATGAACACAGAATAATTTGCTAGTGAACAGGCTAGACATTTATTCTATCTGCAGAAGATGGTTATAAGAAAGAGCTATACTTTTGAGCTTTTACAGTTTTTACCAGCTTTTCCCCCGCAAAATCTCTGTGACGCCTTTAGGTTGTTGTCTTAATCCTCTCAGGACACACACACCTGCTTAGAGGATGTCTGCCTGCAATGCAGGAGACCTGGGTTTGATCCGTGGGTCAGGAAGATCCCCTGGAGAAGGGAATGGCAACCCACTCCAGTGTTCTTCCCTGGAGAATCCCATGGACAGAGGAGCCTGGCAGGCTACAGTCCATGGGGTCAGAAACAGTGAGACACAACTGAGCAACTGACACTTTCACTTTTACCTTTGGTGGAAGAAGATGAGGACTGAGCTTAGCTCTGGGAAACTGAGCTCAAGTCTGAGCTGTTGGAGACCCTGGGTGTGTGATGGGTTCATATACTGTCGTTTGTAAACTGGAGATGACCACACCCACCTCTTGGGGACACAGCCAGAGTTATTTAGCTAAATATATACAATGCTCCTGTCATATTTTCCTCCAAGAGTGACCCATAAAATGTATTAATACAGAGAGTGGGTAGCTGACGCTTTCTGGGCAGCAACCCATTGTGAGGGGGATTGTCTTCAATTTGCCCAAATGTAAATACTCTGTTTTTTATGCCATGTGCGTATGGGTGGGGGAGGCCTTGGCACTGGGGGCCCCTGAACCCAAAATTTTACAACAAAGTAATAAGACTGTCTTTATACAAATTCACATTTCTTTTGGATAGCCCCACAGCCGCAGATCAGTTAAATTACTTTAGGGTCACCGCTTTGGACATTTTGATGGCAAAAGGATGAAATAAGTTTGAAGCGAGCAGCACTGATTCGTAGAGTTTACGTGGAAGCAAGAGGGGTGGAAGCAACTTGAACTTGATGGGAGAGAACTCTGAGATTCGGAGCATAATGTGAAGGAAGATCACGAAGCAGTTGGTAACCTTAAAAATGTGTAAGATCTCACATGACATGGTTGGTGCCAAGACTGAACTCGAATGCTTCAAAGGCAGGAAAAGTATCTCCCTTTCCTCCTCGCCCACAGGGTGTAGGAATCAGCGATTATAGCACTAAGAGCTGGGAGTGAAAATCTTATTTACACTGACTGTCACCGAATAACAGTATGAATGCTAATAGCTTTGGGAATGTGTGTTAGATCACATCAATGGGGAAAGTGGAGAGGGACAAAGGAGAGTTGACTCAGAGGCCATCGCCAGGAGGAGAACGGAATGTGATGCTCACATCAGCTGTAAACAAAGGGCAGAAGCTGGTCCTAGTGTGCAGCCCATTCTAATACACTGGGGTACTTAGGAGGCACTTGAGTCCCAGCCCAGATCTCGAGCGCTATAATCTGCCTACCTTGTCAACCTGACAAAGTGGCTAAGGCTGCTGAGAGAATCCATCATGGGGACAGACGTAAAGCATTGTGTTAACCGTAATGCTCCTCAAACAGAAGCTAGTACTTTGCCTCTTTGGACTCAACCAAAATAAACTGAATCAGCAGAAATGAAAGGGCGTGGAAATGGAGAACTGCTCCTGGGTTGATTCACGTATCTCTTGCTTTATTCATTTTTCTTCAAGAAATATCTCCTGAGTGCATACTTTTTGGTTTGCAAGCAGGGCCCTGGGCACAAAGATCAAGGAAAGAGTGAAGGAAGATGGGTGGGTGGCGGGATTAATTAGCAAAGGAGATTATGCTCAAGATAATAATGGGGAAGCTGGAAAGTGAGTAGGCCTTCTCACCCTCTGCCAGAATCTTAAGTTTATAGAGAGGCCTTAGCTGGGTTCTGGGGCAGAAGTTCTGTCACTTCTGGCATGAGGAGTGGTTTCTCAGGGCTTGGAATGGCTCTCAGTGTGGGAGCGCTGGGTTGATCGCTGGTTGACTCCTGGGACGGGGAGGGAGTGCGGAGCTCCTTTGCCCAGGACCAGCTTGTGTGTCACCTAGACGTTCAGCCCTGAGGATGACCTCCTCCAACAGTCCTAGGTGACTGTGTTCTTGATGCTGAGATGCTCCAGTGAATCAGAGAGACCAAGTTACTGCCCTCGTGGACTTGCGTCTTAGCGGAGGAGGCAGCCTGTGACCCAGCAGGAAAGTGCATGGTGTCAGCTGGGGACGAGGTTCAGAAGACACTTCCGAGAGACACTGGAGAGGAGACCTAAGAGAAGGGAGAGCAGGCCATGCAGATTCTCAGGCACAGCACGGCCAAGTCCTGGGGGCAGGACCGCCCTGGGTTTGTTTGAGGGTTGGCAAGTGAGCCCCCAGGACTTCCAGGAGCAGTCGTGGGGGCTGAGGTCGGAGTTTGGGTCTTGGCCACAGCAGGGCCTCCCAGTGCTGGAAGCTGGTAGCGCTCTGAACGGTTAGGTGAGGGGTAGACGAGCCTTGGATCTAGTTACATGACATGAGGCTCTATCTGGCTGCCGAGGGACTGTTCATGGAAGGAAGACCAGAACGGCTGGAGCAGAGAGGTCGGTGTGGTGCTCCTGACCATCCTCCTTCAGCCTCATGGGACTGGAAGTGGGATGCGTCAGGCCCTTCTCTTTCTCTGTCTCTGCCACATTTCTCCCCCTCCCCGCCTCTTCCTCCCAATCTGTCCTCGAACATAAAATGGAATAATATCCCTGAACCAACCATGCAGGGAAGATGAAGTAAATCTCTCCCGCAAACACGAGGAGTTGCTGCTCAGAAGAAAGCCTGTATAAATACTGGCTCTAATTATAACATTAATATGGCTGGGATCATGAAGGCAGAGACAACCGACATATGGCAAAAGTTGCAGGCCCCAGAACTGCAGATGAGAGAGGCTTTCTGAAAGAGAGAGCAGGTTGCCTAGGGAAACAAGGCCCCTGCAAAGCCCGCACCCAGCGGGTCCCTCCTTGTTGCAGGGCGCCAGCTCCCCAAGAAATGATCCGGACAACTCTCCTAGGGGGACGGTGCAGCCTCAGGGGGACTCTGAGCCCATCATCCCTGTTCAAGGATGCACCACACACTTGAAGCCGAATCAGGCCTCTGTACCATGACACTGAATTACGTCTCAGAGATAGAGCTTTGGGTGAAGCAGAACATAATAGCTGCTTTGCTTTGCCAGGCAAAGGGGGCCACAGTAGTCGCATGCTCTCGAGGCTGCGTGTCCAGCGTTTCCCTGTTGGCTCAGTGGTAAAGAATCTGCCTGCCAGTGCAGGAGACATGGGTTCGATCCCTGATCTAGGAGGATCCCACATGCTGTGGAACAACTAAGCTTGTGGGCCACAGTACTGAGTTTGTGCTCTAGATCCGGGAGCTGCAGCTACTGAGCTCATGTGCTGCAACTGCTGAAGCCGACATGACCTGGAGTCCAGGCTCCATGACAAGAGAAGCCGGAGCACCACACCTGCAGAGTAGCCCCCACTTGCCACAACTAGAGGAAATCCCACACAGCAACAAAGACCCAGCACAGTCAAAAGTAAATTTAATTGTTAAAAAAAAAAAGGTGTGTCCAGTCATGGAGAGGGTAGTGGACAGGAGTTTATGATCATGGCTCACGGAGGGCATGATCAGCTCATGGACAGTCTTCTGACGAGTTGGTTGCGAGGTAAGTGGGAGTCAGCATTGCTGACATTCTTGTTCCAACTGGTCTGGGATCTCCATGCTTGTGGGTAGCACAGAGTGAACTCCCCCCATTATCTGTGTGTGTGTTTAAGTCACTCAGCTCTATCTGATTCTTTGCGATCCCATGGGTTGTAGCCCACCAGACTCCTCTATCCATGGGATTCTCCAGGCAAGAATACCGGAAAGGGTTGCCATTCCCTTCTGCGGGGAATCTTCCTGACCCGGGGATAAAACCTGGGTCTCTAGCGTGGCAGGCAGATTCTTCACCCTCTGAGCCACCAGGGAAGCGTCAAAAACAGGTGTATCCCTTGAGGAGGAACCAAGATCTTGCCCTTAGGCTGCACTATTGTTTCTTTTGACTGCACCCCCTAGTCTCTGCATCCCTTGCCTAAGTAACAACTCTTTGAAACTGAACCTGCTCCTTGGAACTCAGAGAAGGTCCTGCAGGGCTGGTCCTAGGAGGGGAGGGGGACCCATCTGGCTCTTCCTTGCCTCTGGCCCCGAGGCTCTGATTGGCACCAGTAAGCAGCCTCATTTAGTCCTTCCCTGGGCATTTACAGAAAATGACTCTGTCCAGTAATTCATCGTGCCTGGGCTTTCCTGTCTAAAATCAAGACCTGTTAACAGGGCATGGGGCTGCACCCACCTTGATCATTTCTGCCAGGAAATAACAACTCACCTTCATGTTACCTATTCACTTGGCTCACTTTCTCGAAAGCTAGAGCCACCTTTGGGGCAAGTCTCTGGAGGGCTGCTCACACCCCATACACTGTGAGAAGTCTCTCACCTACCTGTCTACCTTCCCCTGCACCCCACCTCGACACACACACACATAACACACGCGCACACACGCAGACTCAGAGGCGTCCTGAGCTGAGGGGCTCTCTGGCTAAGCTCCCTCAGCCATCAGCTGCTGTTTATTTCTTTGCCTCCTCATTTGGCTCCTGGGAGGATGTTTCAGCAGACTTTTTAGAGAAAGAGAAAAAAATACAATAGCTCATTAAGCTAATGACCCTTCGCCAGGCTGGCTGTGAGCGAGCAGAGGCAAGGATCATTGTGAATCTTCCCACTGCACAATTTCCTACTCAAGTGTTCTTATCTCTCTCCTTTATTCCTCTGACTCTGGTACCTGGAGGAGGCTGCTGCTACCTGCCTTCCGGGGAGAAGTTTTAGGCTCAGCTTGTCTCCAGATGAGAAGGGACCACCCTCTGGAAGATAACCTCTGTAAAGAAATTGAAATAATAGTGACAGCTCGAACACAGGGATGCTTTTGAGTTGGAAACTACATCTATACCCTGGACTCACTCAGTCCTCAGTCATCCTTTGGATGCTGCTCTTATTGCTTTATTTGTGCCAGTTGTGTCTGATTCTTTGTGATGCCATGGACTATAGCCCACCAGGCTCCTCTGTCCACGGAATTTTCCAGGCAAGAATACTGGAGTGGGTTGCCATTTCCTTCTCCAGGGTATCTTCCCAACCCAGGGACTGAACGTGGCTCTCCAACTCTCCTGTATTGGCAGGTGATTCTTTACCACTGAACCACCTGGGAAGCCCTCATCCTTTGAATAGCCAGTTTTATTTCTAGAAAACAGAGGCTTGAATAAATGGAGTGATTAGATGCAGGTCTGAGTTCTAGTAAGACTTAGTTTAATATCAAGGTTTGAATTTTTATCAAATGCATTCCCCCGAGACCTTCTGAACCTAATCCTGGGACTTTCCCATGAGAATTTCCTTACAGTCTGTTTTTATGTAAGTTTGTAAGCTTGCCTCTAGAGAGATACAATATCACCTCCTCTGCTGCCCACTGGTGTCCCCACTGTCTTGCCCAGCTGGTCCTTGGTCTCTGGTGACCCTTTTCTCATCCAATCAGAGTTGCTATGGCCCCACAAGAAGACATCACTTTTAAGCATGAATCAGGTGTTGTGCATCCAAAGGCATTCCTGTGGTGCCTTGGCTGGGGTCTCCTTGTTCACTCACAAAGTGAGCAGAAAGTGGTGATTTGGCTACCAAGCCTTCATTTTAGGGCACTTCCAGCACAAACACATGTACACACACACACACACACATACACACTCACACACACATTCTCTGTTTCAATCTTCTTTCTTCAAAATAACTGAGGTGACCCGATAAGAATTTATAGCAGAAAATGAAAAGTAAAAGAGCAAAGTAAAATGAGAAAAGTCTTAGAAAATACAAAGTGAAAGGGAAATCTACCACATAAATATTCAGACTGTGAAGCCGGTACAATCATTTCTATTGGACTGTAAGTTTAGTTCTGAGTTTCCTCTCAGCCAAACCCAAAATAAGAAATATGTCCATTACATGAATCACTTTCTGTGTAATGAAGATGGTTATTTACTGAATGCTTGCTCCAAGAGAGGTTCTGTTCTGAGCAATTCACTAGTCCTAACTCACTCAGATACCCTATTTAAAGACACTGTTAGTGATGCTGTGGTACCTGTGAGGACCTAGGGTACAACAGGAGGCAGGAAGCTGTTCTCAGACACACAGCAAGGACCAGCTGGTGGCATCCCAACTCATGCCCTTAGATGCCAAAGATGAACACTTATTTCTGAGCAAAACATTCTAAAAAGAACAAAAAGGCCACTTCTTCAGGAAAATGGCACATTTTATGGCATAGGAATTTGGGGGAAAAAATCTAACTTGCTTCTTTATGTAGCACAAACAAAACTGTACAATATTCTCTCTGGTACTACAGTTTCTTTCTAGCATCCTTGATTGAGAGCTGAGGACATAATTTTACTCTGTGGGCAAAATTTGACATACCCACTCATTTCAAATATTGTTAGATACAAAGGCTAAACTGCAAACTCACCAGGAACAAATAGACTTGAAAAATTTTATCGAATTACACAGTGATCTCATTCCCTAAATTGGAATGTGGTGTCCGAAGTCTTTAGAAATGCAGGTGGAGCAGAAGAGTTTTTGAAGAAAGAAGGACTCCATTTGCCCATGTACTGTCATTACCCATGGACTGTGCTTACAAGACACTGCTGCTCAGATATTCATGCCCCACAGAGAAAGCTTTGTATCAAGACTGGATATTACACCTTAGCTGTCAAATAAATGGAACTCACCACACTGCCCTAAAAAGAAATGCTCTGGATGAATCAAATTTCTAAACTATTTACCATCTGCTTTGGCCCTGGGAAAGTCAAGAATGCCTACTTCTTGGGAGACATGGCACCAACACAGCTATCAGTACGTATTGAGAGTTGATAGCAACTTTGAACTCTTTATATAATCCAGATAGCTCCTGAATACCATTACCATTAGTCGCTCAGTCATGTGCGACTCTTTGCAACCCCACAGACTGTGGCTCACCAGGCTCCTCTGTCAATGGGATTCTCCAGGCAAGAATACTGGAGCAGATTGCCATTCCCTTCTCCAAAAGAGCTCCTGGATGGTCCCTCTCAAATATTTCCAATAGGCATCTTCTAGTATAGAA
Source organism: Capricornis sumatraensis (assembly GCF_032405125.1). Lineage (NCBI taxonomy): Eukaryota > Metazoa > Chordata > Mammalia > Artiodactyla > Bovidae > Capricornis > Capricornis sumatraensis. The sequence goes on along the minus strand of NC_091069.1, from coordinate 17,285,812 downwards.
TATTTTCTGTACTTAGGAACGTTTAGAAATGGAGAAGCTGTTTGTTTATTTATTTATTTAGAAAGTAGAGTCACTAATGTGCTCTATGTGTAGAATTTCTTATGCTCAACTCCTGAATCAACCACTAGAATTAGCTGTATGTCCATGGCCTTTCATGGGGGACCTTTTCTACAACATAAAGGGGGACAAGCCAGTCTTCTCTGGGCATAGCTTAGCTTCCTACATGCTCTCTTATCTTCCTGATGAAGCATGCCATTTCTCAGTGGGGACTCAAACCCTGGCCCCAATTCCTCTGCATTTCTGCTGAGCCCTGACATTCTATACCCAGCAGCCCTATCACTGCTTCTTTCTTTGTGCTTAAAAACATTACAGAACAAAAGACAATCTACCAAATGGGAGAAAATATTTGCAAATTTAAGAGATGGCCTTCCAAATGGGAGAAGATATTTGAAAATCATGTATTTACTTAGCAGTTCTCCAAAATATATAATGAACTCATACAACTCAACAATAACAACAAAAAAGAACAGACAACTTGATTAAAAATGGGTAGAAGATCTGAACAGACATTTTTCCAAAGACATACAGATGGCCAACAGTCACATGAAAATATGTTCAACATAATTCATTATTAGGGAAAAGTCAATTAAAACTACCGTGAAACATCACTGCATGACAGAATGGCTACGATCAAAAAGGCAAGAAATAACAAGTATTGAAGAAGATGTGGAGAAAGGTGAACCCTCATACACTGTTGGTGGGAATGTTAATTGGTATGGTTACTATGGATAACAGTATGGAGATTCTTTAAAAAAAATTAAGAGTAAAACTACCAAATGATCAAGGTATTCTACTTCTAGATATGTAACCAAAGAATGCAAAAGCACCTCTTTGAAAAATCGAATGTATCTCTATGCTCATCAAAATATTATTTACAACAGCCAAAGTACAAAAACAACTTAAGTGCATACTAATGGATGAGAATGGTGCGTATATGCATATACCTTCACAATAGAATATTAGCCAAAAACAATAAAATCTTGCCATTTGTGACAATGTAGATAAAACTTGATAATGCTAAGTCAAATAAATTAGATGGAAAAAGGCCAATACTAGGTGTACTCAGGCCTCCCTGATGGATCAGACAGTAAAGAATCCACATGCAGTGCAGGAGACCTGGGTTTGATCCTTGGATTGGTAAGATCCCATGGAGAAGGTCATGGAAACCCACTCCAGTATTCTTGCCTGGAGAATTCCATGGACAGAGGAGCCTAGCTGGCTACAGTCCATGGGGTTGCAAAGAGGCAGACATGACTGAGTGACTCTCATTCACTAGGTGTACTCCAGTTCAGTTCAGTTCAGTTCAGTTCAGTCACTCACTTGTGTCCGGCTCTTTGTGACCCCATGAATCGCAGAGTTATGTCCAACTCTTTGTGACGCTATGGACTGTTGCCCACCAGCTTCCTCTGTACATTGAATTTTTCAGGCAAGAGTACTGGAATGGGTTGCCATTTCCTCCTCCGGGGTGTCTTCCTGAGTTAAGGATCGAAACTGCATCTCTTATGCCTCCTGCATTAGCAGATCGATTCTTTATCACTTTGTTCAATTCAGTCACTCAGATGGGCCCCACTCCTGTGACCCCATGGACTGCAGCACACCAGGCTTCCCTGTCCATCACCAACTCCCAGAGCTTGCTCAAACTTATATGCATCAAGTCACCGATGCCATTCAACCATCTCATCCTCTATTGTCCCCTTTTCCTCCCACTTTCAATCTTTCACAGGATCAGGGTTTTTCCAATCAGTCAGTTCTTCACATCAGGTGGCCAAAATATTGGAGTTTCAGCTTCAGCATCAGTCCTTCCAGAGAATATTCAGGACAGATTTCTTTTAGGATTAACTGGTTGGATCTCCTTGCAGTCCAAAGGACTTTCAAGAGTCTTCTCCAACACTACAGTCCAAAAGCATCAGTTCTTCGGGGCTTAGCTTTCTGTAAAGTCCAATTCTCATATCCATACAGGACTATTGGAAAAACCATAACTTTGACTAGATGGACCTTTGTCAGCAAAGTAATGTTTCTGCTTTTTAATAGCTTTTATTCCAAGGAGCAAGCATCTTTTAATCTCATGGTTGCAGTTACCATCTGCAGTGATTTTTGGGTCCAAAAAAAATAAAGTCTCTCTCTGTTTCCATTGTTTCCCCATCTATTTGCCATGAAGTGATGGGACTAGATGCCATGATCTTCATTTTCTGAATGTTGAGTTTTAAGTCAGCTTTTTCACTCTCCTCTTTCATGTTCATCAAGAGGCTCTTTAGTTCTTTACTTGCTGCCATAAGGGTGGTGTCATCTGCATATCTGAGGTTATTGATATTTCTCCCAGCCATCTTGATTCCAGCTTGTGTTTCATCCAGCCCAGGGTTTCGCATGATGTACTTTGTATATGAGTTAAATAAGCAGGGTGAAAATATATAGCCTTGACATACTCCTTTTCCAATATGGAACCAGTCTGTTGTTTCATGTCCAATTCTAATGGTTGCTTTTGACTTTCATACTGTTTTCTCAGGAGGCAGGTCAGGTGGTCTAGTATTCCCATCTCTTTAAGAATTTTCCACAGTTTGTTGTGATCTACACAGTCAAAGACTTTGGTGTAGTTGGAACTTGCTTGCTTTTTCAATGATCCAAAGGATGTTGGCAATTAGATCTTTGGTTCCTCTGCCTTTTCTAAATCCAGCTTGAGCATCTAGAAGTTCAAGTACTGTTGAAGCCTGGCTTGGAGTATTTTGAGCATTACTTTGCTAGCATGTGAGATGAGTGCAATTGTGCGGTAGTTTGAGCATTCTTTGGCATTGCCTTTCTTTGGGATTGGAACGAAAACTGACCTTTTCCAGTCTTGCAGCCACTGCTGAGTTTTCCAAATTTGCTGGCATATTGAGTGCAGCACTTTCACAGCATCATCTTCCAGGATTTGAAGTATCTCAGCTGGAATTCCATCACCTCCACTAGCTTTGTTCGTAGTGATGATTCCTAAGGCCCCCTTGACTTCACATTCCAGGAAGTCTGGCTCTAGGTGAGTGATCACAGCATTGTGGTTATCTGAGGCATGAAGACTTTTTTTTTTTGGTACGGTTCAAGACTTTGTTGTTGTTGTTGTTGTTACGGTTCTTCTGTGTATTCTTGCCACCTCTTCTTAATACCTTCTGCTTCTGTTAGGTCCATAACTTTTCTGTCCTTAATGGCCCATCTTTGCATTAAATGTTCCCTTGGTATCTCTAATTTTTTTGAAGAGATCCCTAGTCTTTCCAATTCTATTGTTTTCCTCTATTTCTTTGCATTGATCTCTGAGGAAGGCTTTCTTATCTCTCCTTACTATCCTTTGGAACTCTGCATTCAAATGGGTATATCTTTCCTTTTCTCCTTTGCCTTTAGCCTCTCTTCGTTTCTCAGCAATTTGTAAGCCCTCATCAGAAAGCCATTATACCTTTTTGGATTTCTTTTTCTTGGGGATGATCTTGATTATTGTCTCCTATACAATGTCATGAAAGAAAGCAAGTGAAGTTGCTCAGTTGTGTCCAACTATTTGCAACCCCATGGACTGTGGCCTACCAGACTTCTCTGTACATGGAATTTTCCAGGCAAGAGTACCACTGGAGTGGGTTGCCATCACCTTCTTCAGGGGACCTTCCTGACCCAGGGATCGAGCCCTGGTCTTCTGCATTGTAGCCAGATGCTTTTTCCATGTGAACCATCAGGGAAGTCCTGAATCTCTGCCCATAGTTCTACAGGGTCTCTTTCTATCAGATCTAATCCCTTTAATCTATTTGTCATTTCCACTGCATAATCATAAGAGATTTTGTTTAGGTCATACCTGAATGGTCTAGTGGTTTTAGCTACTTTCTTCAATTTAAGTCTGAATTTTGCAATAAGGAGTTCATGATCTGAGCCACAGTCAGCTCCCGGTCTTGTTTCTGCTGACTGTACAGAGCTTCTCCACCTTTGGCTGCAAAGAATATAATCAATCTGATTTCGGTATTGACCATCTGGTGATGTCCATGTGTAGAGTCTTCTCTTGTGTTGTTGGAAGGGGATGTTTGCTTTGACCAGTGTGTTCTCTTGGCAAAACTCTGTTAGCCTTTGCCCTGTTTCATTTTGTAATCCAAGGCCAAGTTTGCCTGTTACTCCAGGTATTTCTTGACTTCCACTTTTGCATCCCAGTCCCCTGAATAATTAAAAGGACATTTCTCTTTTTTTTGGTGTTAATCTAGGTCTTTTCTTTAAAAAAAATTTTTTTTATATTTACTTTATTTTGCTTTACAATACTATATTGGTTTTGCCATACATTGACATGAATCTGCCACAGGTGTACATGAGCTCCCAAACATGAAACCCCCTCCCATCTCCCACCCCACATCATCCCTCCAGATCATCCCTGTGCACCAGCCCCAAGCATCCTGCATCCTGCATTGAATATAGACTAGCGATTTGTTTCTTACATGATAGTATACAAGTTTCAATGCCATTCTCCCAAATCATCCCACTCTCTCCCTCTCCCTCAGAGTCCAAAAGTCCGCTCTACACATCTGTGTCTCTTTTGCTGTCTCGCAACATTACCATCTTTCTAAATTCCATATATATGTGTTAATATACTGTATTGGTGTTTTTCTTTCTGGCTTACTTCACTCTGTATAATTGGCTCCAGTTTCATCCATCTCATTAGAACTGATTCAAATGTATTCTTTTTAATAGCTGAGTAATACTCCATTGTGTATATGTACCACAGCTTTCTTATCCATTCATCTGCTGATGGACATCTAGGTTGTTTCCATGTCCTGGCTATTATAAACAGTGCTGCGATGAACATTTGGGTACATGTGTCTCTTTCTATTCTGGTTTCCTCGGTGTGTATGCCCAGCAGTGGGATTACTGGGTCATAAGGCAGTTCTACTTGCAATTTTTTAAGGAATCTCCACACTGTTCTCCATAGTGACTGTACTAGTTTGCATTCCCACCAACAGTGTAAGAGGGTTCCCTTTTCTCCACACCCTCTCCAGCATTTATTGCTTGCAGACTTTTGGATCACAGCATTCTGACTGGTGTCACAGTCATCAAGACAGTATGGTACTGGCACAAAGACAGAAATATAGATCAATGGAACAAAATAGAAAGCCCAGAGATAAATCCACACACCTATGGACACCTTATCTTTGACAAAGGAGGCAAGAATATACAATGGAGTAAAGACAATCTCTTTAACAAGTGGTGCTGGGAAAACGGGTCAACCACTTGTAAAAAAATGAAACTAGATCACTTGCTAACACCACACACAAAAATAAACTCAAAATGGATTAAAGATCTAAACGTAAGACCAGAAACTATAAAACTCCTAGAGGAGAACATAGGCAAAACACTCTCCGACATAAATCACAGCAGGATCCTCTATGATCCACCTCCCAGAATACTGGAAATAAAAGCAAAAATAAACAAGTGGGATCTAATTAAAATTAAAAGCTTCTGCACAACAAAGGAAAATATAAGCAAGGTGAAAAGACAGCCTTCTGAATGGGAGAAAATAATAGCAAATGAAGCAACTGACAAACAACTAATCTCCAAAATATACAAGCAACTTATGAAGCTCAATTCCAGAAAAATAAATGATCCAATCAAAAAATGGGTCAAAGAACTAAATAGACATTTCTCCAAAGAAGACATACGGATGGTTAACAAACACATGAAAAGATGCTCAACGTCACTCATTATTAGAGAAATGCAAGCCAAGACCACAATAATCTAGGTCTTGTAGGTCTTCATAGAACTGTTCAACTTCAGCTTCTTCAGCATTGCTATTTGGGGCATAGACTTACATTATTGTCATATTGAATGGTTGGCCTTGGAAACGAAGAGATATCATTCTGTCATTTTTTAAATTGCACCCAAGTATTGCATTTTGGACTCTTGTTGACTATGATGGCTACTCCATTTCTTCTAAGGGATTCTTGCCACAGTATATATATGATGGTCATCTGAGTTAAATTCACCCATTCCAGTCCATTTTAACTCACTGATTTCTATAATGTCGATGTTCACTCTTGCCATCTCCTGTTTGACCACTTCCAATTTACCTTGATCATGGACCTAACATTCCAAGTTCCTATGCAATATTGTTCTTACAGCATTGAACTTTACTTCTTTCACCAATCATATAAACAACTGGGATTTGCTTTTGCCTTAGCTCTGTCTCTTCATTCTTTGTGGAGTTATTTCTCCACTCTTCTCCAGTAGCACTTTGGGCACCTATTGACCTGGAGAGTTTATGTTTCAGTGTCATATCTTTTTGCCTTTTCATACTGTTCATGGGGTTCTCAAGGCAAGAATACTGAAGTGGTTTGCCATTCCCTTCTCCCATGGACCATGTTTTGTCAGAACTCTCCACCATGACCCATCCATCTTGGGTGGCCCTACACGGCATGGCTTACAGTTTCTTTGAGTTAGACCAAGCTGTGATCCCTGTGATCAGTTTGGTTAGTTTTCTGTGACTGTGGTTTTCATTCTGTCTGCCCTCTGATGGATAAGGATTAGAGGCTTATGGAAGCTTCCTGATGGGAAAGACTGATTGTGGGGGAAACTGGAAAAGTGGTCTTTACTGCTAGTGCCACATAAATAAATGAAAGTGAAAGTCACTCAGTCATATCCAACTCTTTGCAACCCCATCGACTGTACAGTTTATGGAATTCTCCAGGCCAGGATACTGGAATGGGTAGTTATTCCCTTCTCCCCAGGATCTTCCCAAACCAGGGGTTGAATCCAGGTCTCCTCTGTGGTAGGCAGATTCTTTACCATCTGAGCCACCAGGTATGGTGAAATAAATACATAAACCAAGTCAAATTAAAATAAAGGAAAACGACACACATAGGTACAGAGAACAGATTCCTGGTTAACAGAGGGAAAGAAGGTGTGTGGAAGGTAAAATGGGTAAAGAAAACTACTGTGTGGTGACAAATAAAAGCTAAACTTTTGGTGGTGAGCAGGCTATAATGTATGTAGAACCCAAAATATGTATGTTTTACATGTGAAAATTACATAATGCTAAAAACAATATTCAGTTCAGTTCAATTCAGTTCAGTCACTTAGTCGTGTCCAACTCTTTGCGACCCCATGAATCACAGCACGCCAGGCCTCCCTGTCCATCACCAACTCCCAGAGTCCACTCAAACTCATGTCCATCGAGTCGGTGATGCCATCCAGCCAGCTCATCCTCTGTCATCCCCTTCTCCTCAAAAACAATGTTACCTCAACTTTAAAAAAATAATTACGTAAGATATTATAACAAAGTACTATGTTGCTGCTGTTGCTAAGTCGCTTCAGTCATGTCCGACTCTGTGAGACCCCATAGACGGCAGCCCACCAGGCTCCTCTGTCCCTGGGATTCTCCAGGCAAGAACACTGGAGTGGGTTGCCATTTCCTTCTCCAAAGCAAGAAAGTGAAAAGTGAAAGTGAAGTCGCCCAGTTGTGCCTGACTCTCAAAGAGATCTCTAATTTTTCCAATTGATTGTTTTCCTCTATTTCTTTGCATTGATCACTGAGCAAGGCTTTATTATTTCTCCTTGCTATTCTTTGGAACTCTGTATTCAAATGGGTATATCTTTCCTTTTCTCCTTTGCTTTTTCCTTCCCTCCTTTCACAGCTATTTGTAATGCCTCCTCAGACAGCCAGTTTTCTTTTTTGCATTTGTTTTTCTTGGGGATGGTCTTGATTCCTGTCTCCTGTACAGTGTCATGAACTTCCATCCACAGTTCATCAGGCACTCTGTTTATCAGATCTAGTCCCTTAAATCTATTTCTCACTCCCACTGTATAGTAATAAGGGATATGATTTAGGTCATACCTAAATCTCTATAATAACTTATAATTAGTTATGAATTGTGAATTAAAACACTGATTTTAGAAATTGACTGTATCCTATATTGACTATATCACCCAATATCCTACTGTATTCTATATTTTAGTTCTCATAATCTCTAAATTTTACTAAACTTTTTATGTGGAAAATAATTTTGTCTGTGGATTAGTATAATTTTGTCTCTTCTAATAACTCTTTTTGCATTTTCTGGTTTTATTTCATTGGCCATGACTACTGAATTTCAGTGATGAAATCAGAACTTTCTTTTGATCTTGATTTAAATGAGAATGTTTTAAAATTTTACCAGTGTGTGTAAGATTTGACACATATTTTGAGTTGTTATGCTTTATCGGATTAAGGAGATTATCTTCTACCTTTGGATTTCTATCAATACTTCTTTAAATAAATTATGATTTTCCCCAAATGGTCTTATTTCTTCTGTAAAGTGACCATATTGCCTTTATCATTTAATATATATTATAAAATATAGTAAACCACAGTGCTGGTTATTCTTAAGTTGAATGCTGGTTGTATTTATAGGAAAATAACTTCTTGGTTAAGAAAGTCTTAGTGCATGCATGCATGCTAAATCACCTCAGTGGTGTCCAACTCTCTGTGACCCCACGTACTGTAGCCCACCAGGCTCCTCTGTACATGGTGATTTTCCAGACAAGAATACTGGAGTGAGTTGCCATTTCCTCCTCCAGGGGATCTTCCCGACCCAAGGATCGGATCCACATCTCCTGTGTTTCCTGCATTGCAGGCAGATTCTTTACCACTAGCACAACCTGGGAAGTCCAAGAAGATGTTTGTACATACTACTTAAAAATGAGTATGTCAAGGCTGTATACTGTCACCCTGCTTATTTAACTTATATGCAGAGTACATCATGAGAAACGCTGGACTGGAAGAAACACAAGCTGGAATCAAGATTGCTGGGAGAAATATCAATAACCTCAGATATGCCCTTATGGCAGAAAGTGAGGAGGAACTAAAAAGCCTCTTGATGAAAGTGAAATAGGAGAGTGAAAAAGTTGGCTTAAAGCTCAACATTCAGAAAATGAATATCATGGCATCTGGTCCGATCAGTTCATGGGAAATAGATGGGGAAACAGTGGAAACAGTGTCAGACTTTACTTTTTGGGCTCCAAAATCACTGCAGATGGTGACTGCAGCCATGAAGTTAAAAGATACTTACTCCTTGGAAGAAAAGTTATGACCAACCTAGATAGCATATTCAAAAGCAGAGACATTACTTTGCCGACTAAGGTCCATCTAGTCCAGGCTATGGTTTTTCCAGTGGTTATGTATGGATGTGAGAGTTGGACTGTGAAGAAGGCTGAGTGCCGAAGAATTGATGCTTTTGAACTGTGGTGTTTGAGAAGACTCTTGAGAGTCCCTTGGACTGCAAGGAGATCCAACCAGTCCATTCTAAAGGAGATCAGTCCTGGGATTTCTTTGGAAGGACTGATGCTAAAGCTGAAACTCCAGTACTCTGGCCACCTCATGCGAAGAGTTGACTCATTGGAGAAGACTTTGATGCTGGGAGGGATTGGGGGCAGGAGGAGAAGGGGACGACAGAGGATGAGATGGCTGGATGGCATCACTGACTCAATGGACGTGAATCTGAGTGAACTCCGGGATTTGGTGATGGACAGGGAGGCCTGGCATGCTGTAATTCATGGAGTCGCAGAGAGTTGGACATGACTGAGCGACTGAACTGAACTGAACTTAATCAGTCCAGGATACTGTAATAAAAATATAATAGAATGGGTGATTTAGATTTCAAAAAGTTACTTCTCACAGTTCTGAAGGCTGGAAAGTCCAAGATCAAAGCATCTGTAAATTTTGTCTTTACGTAGGACTCACGTTCTGGTTTGCAGATGACCATCTTCTTCTTGCATTTTCACACAGTAGAAAGCAGAGAAATAAAGAGAGAGACCCCTTATCTCCTCATTTTTTAATGAGAGAATTAACTTACTCATAAGCTTTATTCTCATAACCTAATACTTCCCAAAGGTTCCAACTCTAAACGTAATCACATTGTTGGTTAGGCTTTCAATGCATGAACTTAAGAGGAAAACAAAAATGTAGTCCATAGCACTAACAAATAATACTTCCTAGGGCTTTATATACCACTCTCTTTTATTCATTAATTCAATCATTTATCCATCAATTATTCAGCATCCAACTAACTAACCAACACTGTGAATATAGTGGTAGGAAAGATGCCATCCGCTGAGTTACATTCTAGTACAAACATAGACATGTAAAAAGAAAAAGAGAAAATAATGAGAGGTATGCACCATTAGAGTAATGTATAAAGGGGTATATATGTTACCCTGCATATTTAACTTATATGCAGAGTACATCATGAGAAACACTGGACTGGAAGAAACACAAGCTGGAATCAAGATTGCTGGGAGAAATATCAATAACCTCAGATATGTAGATGACACCACCCTCATGGCAGAAAGTGAAGAGGAACTAAAAAGCCTCTTGATGAAAGTGAAAGAGGAGAGTGAACAAGTTTGCTTAAAACTCAACATTCAGAAAACGAAGATCATGGCATCTGGTCCCATCACTTCATGGGAAATAGATGGAGAAACAGTGAAACAGTGTCAGACTTTATTTTTGGGGGCTCCAAAATCACTGCAGATGGTGACTGCAGCCATGAAATTAAAAGATACTTACTCCTTGGAAGAAAAGTTATGACCAACCTAGATAGCATATTCAAAAGCAGAGACATTACTTTGCTGACTAAGGTCCGTCTAGTCAATACTAGTTTTTGACTAGTACTAATGGTTTTTCCAGTGGTCATGTATGGATGTGAGAATTGGACTGTGAAGAAGGCTAAGGACTGAATAATTCATGAACTGTGGTGTTGGAGAAGACTCTTGAGAGTACCTTGGACTGCAAGGAGATCCAACCAGTCCATTCTGAAGGAGATCAGTCCTGGGTGTTCATTGGAAGGATTGATGCTGAAGCTGAAACTCCAGTACTTTGGCCTCCTCATGCGAAGAGTTGACTCATTGGAAAAGACTTTGATGCTGGGAGGGATTGGGGGCAGGAGGAGAAGGGGACGACAGAGAATGAGATGGCTAGATGGCATCACTGACTCGATGGACACGAGTCTAAGTGAACTACAGGTGTTGGTGATGGACAGGGAGGCCTGGCGTGCTGCGGTTCATGGGGTCGCAAAGAGTAGGACATGACTGAGCGACTGAACTGAACTGAACTGATACACATTATGTATGATCTTTACAATATAATCTATGTGTAAATATATATATATATATATACACAGACACACACACACACATATATGGAGTTCCCTAGTGGCTCAGACAGTAAAGTATCTGTCTACAATTTGGGAGACCCAGGTTTGATCCCTGGGTTGGGAAGATCCCCTGGAGAAGGAAATGGCAATCCACTCCAGCACTATTGCCTGGAAAATCCCATGGACAGTGGAGCCTGGTAGGCTACAGTGCATGGGGTCGCCAAGAGTCAGACACCACTGAGCGACTTCACTTTCACTTTTCACTTTCATATACATATATATAGAGATAGCTAGATAGATAAATGAGAAATTTCACATTTCCCTCCGTTCTTCCCAAGTATTAAGTTTTAGAAAACTCTGGTGCTCTTTCCTAAACTATTTTCCCTTTTGTCTAATAGTTTAAGTCACATTCTTTGCAGATGTCATCTCACATATTCCTTAGGTTTCAGGCACCAGATATGGAACTAGTGACATCAACTGATATTTTCTACATTTATACTTATAAATCTCGGCTTCCCTGGTGGCTCAATTGGTAAAGAATCTGCCTGCAATGCAGGAGACCTGGGTACAATCCCTGGGTTGGGAAGATCCCCTGGAGAAGGGAAAGGCTAACCACTCCGGTATTCTGGCCTAGAGAATTCCATGGACTCTATTGTCCATGGTGTCGCAAAGAGTAGGACTCGACTGAACGATTTTCATTCACTCATACTTATAAAGCCAACTGCTTCCTTGATATTTTATCTTGGGTGTCCTAAAGATATCTCAAACTTTTTCACCATTTAGAGAGTTGCTCAAGATATACACTTAGAAGTGATTCCCTGAGCCATCAGAACTATCCACATATCCTATAGAATCCACCTCCAAAATATTTCCTAAATTTGTCCACACTTCTCTGTTTTCTCACCATTAAAACTGAATAATAGTAAAACACTCCCATTATAACCAGATGATAGACAAAATACCCTTTGTTCCCCAAATTATATTATATCATTGTCAATTTCTTGTCAAACAACACACATTAAATAGAAATAAAAAATATTGCCTTTTATTATCCAAGAAGCCAAATTATTTCTTGAGGGGGAACTTTCCCATACAAAAAACCTACAGAAGAAACCTAAAACCAACTATTTTAAGTATCATGAAATGTTAAAGTAAATGAAAAATACATGCAGATATCCAGTGTAATTCCTCAGAACTACTTGAAAAACATGATGAAAATTTTCAAAAGCTCATGAGAATGGGGAGGGAGGTGGGAGGGTGGTTCAGGATGGGGGGACACATGTACAGCCATGGTTGATTCATGTGAGTGTATGGCAAAACCCACTACAATACTGTAAAGTAATTAGCCTCCAATTAAAATAAATTAATCAATTACCAAAAAAAGATACCTTCATGAGAGTAGCAAAATTTTATAATGTTTTACATATACACAAGGTCAATTATATACATTTATCTTGATGCCTTGTATATGGTAGATTTCAATAAACATATGCTTAATTGAAAGGATAAAGAAATGAATTATTTTATTAGTATAAAATGAACTCAACCTCCATGCTAGTACAATGGGGATTGTAAAACATTTTTAATGGCTACATACACAGTATTCTACCTTACACATGTGGATGTTTGTATTCTTTAATTTTTTTTTTGATCATTTAGTAGCATGATAAAAATTTATGTGCAATAACTATTATTTAGCTTTTGGTATTCTATAATTAGGCTGAATCCTGAGACTCAGAAAGGAGGGAAATATTTCAAAGACTGCTGATACAGTCATGGTTCTCCCATCCCATCGCTCTGCAGAACAGGCCAAGCCTTCCATGCCCCATTTGTGTTCGTCTAAGTCTGCTCTGACCATAGTCATCAGCAAATATCTGGACACAGAGAGAAGATCAACAACAGTGTCGGCCATAATGACCCCATTTCCTTTTTCTGGACCATTTCATGCATGCACTATGCTTCACAAGAACCCTTAATATGGTAAGTTACCAAACGTAAAGAGATGTAGCAGAAATGCACACTCGTTGGCAGTCTGTGGACTAGCAGATTCCTGGTGGTTATGTGTATCCATGGGCCATCTATTCCATGAAATACTCTTCATCTTTCCTTTGCGGGAAAAAAGTAAATATAATCCCACTCCTAGCTTAAAAAAAATCAATTATAAGCTGACCACCTCCACCATTTTCCATTCTGGCAAATTAGAATCGACCAGAATTGAGTATGCCCACCGCCTACCATAGACTGTTAGCTGAGCACCAAATGTGCTTGTTCACCAAATGCCTTGCTCATTAACAGTGCCAGCCATGCTGGCTAGCTAGGGCTGCCAAGGAAGGCTGCATGGTGGTGGTGCGACTTGACTTCAATCTTGAAAGACATTTGAATTGAACTGGATATGGGAGAGACAATTATACATAACAGGCAAAAGAATGGCAGGAACAAAAGTAGGTCAGAGAGATAAGAGCAGATGTTGCTCTAGGCGGGAGGGCTGGAAAAGGGATGACTTCAAACTAAGTGAACTGAGAAAAAAATGAGAAAAATCAGTGTGGGGCACGACTTCACTGGAAACGGTGGAGCTTTCAAACTGGTGGCCCATGGCCCCCTTCAGACCTATAAACATGTTTGTTTATCTCACATGATCATTTTTCATTTGAGGCAACCTCTAAAAATTGGGAGTTTTCACATTAGAAAGTCCTATCCACCAACACTGGGCCAAGGTTTTCATATGGCAATGACTGGTTGGCACTTGCTTTAGGTGGACAGACACTCCCAACCTTCCCCCCCACCCCCAACCCACTCATGACATGCTCAGTGCTGTCACCGGCCTGTTCTTGGAAGCAACTGTGTCCCTCACTGGTCACTATCAGCACAGCCTCTGTTGACAGGAATGGCATGTTGGGCAGGAGTTCTGAAATGCACTTTCCCACTCAGTGACCTTGGAGAACTTCCCTCCCCTTCTAGTCTCCAGGATGGCTGTAGAAACACTAAGATTCTTTGATTTCAGCTGGAGTTAAAATCCCACCAGTAACTTGCATTCATGGTGATTAGGGCTGGTCCCAAAGGGCATGGGCACCAGAGGTCAGTGGGAGAACCATAGAGAGAGCAATGGGCCCTTAGACTGCTGGGAAAACTGGACAGACAGCTACATGTAAAAGAATGAAACCAGAACACTTACTAACACCATGTTGCTGCTGCTGCTGCTAAGTCATTTCAGTCATGTCTGACTCTGTGCGACCCCATAGACAGGAGCCCACCAGGCTCCTCAGTCCCTGGGATTCTCCAGGCAAGAACACTGGAGTGAGTTGCCATTGCCTTCTCCATATTAATACCATACACAAAGATAAACTTAAAATGGATTAAAGACTTAAATGTAAGACTAGAAACTATAAAACACCTAGAGGAAAACATAGACAGAAACTTCAAGGACAAATCGAAGTAAGATCCTCTATGACCCACCTCTTAGAGTAGCAGAAATGAAAACAAAAGTAAACAAGTGGGACCTGATTAAACTTAAAAGCTTTTGCACAGCAAAGGAAACTATAAGCAAGGTGAAAAGACAACCCTCAGAATGGGAGAAAATAATAGCAAATGAAACAACTGACAAAGGATTAATTTCTAAAATATACAAGTAGCTCATACAACTCAATACCAGAAAAACAATCCAATCAAAAAGTGGGGAAAAGACCTAAACAGGCATTTCTCCAAAGGAGACGAGCAGATGGCTAACAAACTCATGAAAACATGCTCAACATTGCTCATTATTCATTTCAGTTTGGTTCAGTCACTCAGTCGTGTCTGACCCTTTGCAATCCCATGGACTGCTGAACGCCAGACTTCCCTGTCCATCCACCAACTCCCAGAGCCTACTCAAACTCATGTCCATTGAGTTGGTGATGCCATCCAACCATCTTGTCCTCTGCCATCCCCTTGTCCTCCTGTCTGCAGTCTTTCTCAGCATCAGGGTCTTTTGTTATGAGTCAGTTCCTCACATCATTATTAGAGAAATGCAAATCAAAACTACAATGAGATATCACTTCACACTGGTTAGAATTCAGATCAGTTCAGTTCAGTTCAATCGCTCAGTCATGTCCAACTCTGTGACCCCATGAATCGCAGCACACCAGGCCTCCCTGTCCATCACCATCTCCTGGAGTTCACTCAAACTCACTTCCACCGAGTCGGTGATGCCATCCAGCCATCTCATCCTCTGTCATCCCCTTCTCCTCCTGCTCCCAATCCCTCCCAGCATCAGAGTCGTTTTCCAATGAGTCAACTCTTCACATGAGGTGGCCAAAGTACTGGAGTTTCAGTTTCAGCATCATTCCTTCCAAAGAGCACCCAGGGCTGATCTCCTTTAGAATGGACTGGTTGGATCTCCTTGCAGTCCAAGGGATTCTCAAGAGTCTTCTCAAACACCACAGTTCAAAAGCATCAATTCTTCAGCACTATATCTTTCTTCACAGTCCAACTCTCACATCCATACATGACCACTGGAAAAACCATAGCCTTGACTAGACGGACCTTTGTTGGCAAAGCAATGTCTCTGCTTTTGAATATGCTATCTAGGTTGGTCATAACTTTTCTTCCAAGGAGTAAGCATCTTTTAATTTCATGGCTGCAGTCACCATCTGCAGTGATTTTGAAGCCCAGAAAAATAAAACCTGACACTGTTTCCACTGTTCCTCCATCTATTTCCCATGAAGTGATAGGACCAGATGCCATGATCTTCATTTTCTGAATGTTGAGCTTTAAGCAAACTTTTCCACTCTTCTCTTTCACTTTCATCAAGAGGCTTTTCAGTTCTTCACTTTCTGCCATAAGGGTGGTGTCATCTGCATATCTAAGGTGATTGATATTTCTCCCAGCAATCTTGATTCCAGCTTGTGCTTCTTCCAGGCCAGCGTTTCTCATGATGTACTCTGCATAGAATTTAAATAAGCAGAGTGACAATATACAGCCTTGATGTAGTCCTTTTCCTATTTGGAACCAGTCTGTTGTTCCATGTCCAGTTCTAACTGTTGCTTCCTGACCTGCATACAGGTTTCTCAAGAGGCAGGTCAGGTGGTCTGGTATTCCCATCTCTTTCAGAATTTTCCAGTTTATTGTCATCCACACAGACAAAGGCTTTGGCATAGTCAATAAAGCAGAAATAGATGTTTTTCTGGAACGCTCTTGCTTTTTTAATGAACCAGTGGATGTTGGCGAAAAAGTTGGCTTAAAACTCAACATTCAGAAAACAAAGATCATGGCAAAAAGGTCAGAATGGCAATCTTCAAAATGTCTACAAACAGTAAATGCTGGAGAGGGTGTGGAGAAAAGGGAACCCTCTTGCACTGTCAGTGAGAATGTAAATTGATACAGCCACTATGGAAGACAGTATGGAGATTCCTTAAAAAACTCGTAATAAAACCACCATATGACCCAGAAATCCAACCTATGCATATACCCCAAGGAAACCAAAATTGAAAACGACACATGTATTCCATTGTTCATTGCAGCACTGTTTACAACAGCTAGAACATGGAAGCAAACTAGATGTTCATCAGCAGAGGAATAGATAAAGAATTTGTAAAGATAAATATATAGAATTTATAAAGATAAAGAATTTACTCAGCCATAAAAAGGAACACATTTGTATCAGTTCTAATGAGGTAGATGAACCTAGAACCTACTATACAGAGTGAAGAAAGTCAGAAAGAGAAAGATAAATATCATATTCTAACACATATATATGGAATCTAGAAGAATGGTACTGAAGAATTTATTTACAGGGCAGCAGTGGAGAAACAGACACAGAGAATAGACTTATGGACATGGGGAGAAGGAAGGAGAGGGTGAGACGTATGAAAAAAGTAACATGGAAACTTACATTACCATATGTAAAATAGAGAGCCAATGGGAATTTGCTGTATATCTCAGGGAACTCAAGCAGGGGCTCTGTATCAACCTAGAGGGAAGGGATGGGGAGGGAGATGGGAGAGAGGTTCAAAAGGGAGGGGATATATGTATACCTATGGTTGATTCATGTTGAGGTTTGACAGAGAAGAACAAAAGTCTTTAAAGCAATTATCTTCAGTAAAAAAAATTGATTAAAAAAGTAGTCTTTGGATCAATGTACAGCTGCATAAATGCATCCTTTGGTCTCTAACAGGACTGAAAGAGCCACTGATCTCACCCAACTACACAAAGCAACCATCTTCTAAGGATCCTCTGGAGAAGGATCCAGTTTTCTTGATCTTCTTGTCTGGGATATTCCATGGACAGAAGAGTCCATGGGGTTGCAAAGAGTTGGACATGACTTAGAGATGAAACCAAGGACCCCACAGATGACTTGAAGAGGTATGACTGTAAAGGGTTTTCATGATCCACATATTCTGAAAAGAACCTGTGAGTCACATCTGCTTGGGAATGACCGTCCCGGACACCCCTCTCTCCTACCCTGTTGTACTTGAAGTTTGGTGTGTGAAGAGCTCAGAAGAGCAACAAAGGGGCTGCTGGCCTCCAGGCATGAATGAGCCCACAGGATTCAACTGTGTGTGACTTTGTAAAGCAAAGAAGCAGACAAATCATTAGCAAAAGTAACTACCAAAAGTTCCCTAAAAATAAAGTCACTGATGAACACCTACCAAAGTTCTCTGCAGAATCACAAGAAAGACTGAAAAACCCAGCTGAGTACTTCACCAGGAAGAAAGCTCAAGTGCAGAAGTGCCACCAGCTCAAGGTAGGTTTAATTATCCTTGCTTCATGCTAGGATCCTCAAATGTGAGGCCCAGAGATTTGCATTTCTAAAAAATTCCCAAGTGTTGTTGATGTTGCTTATCCGAGAATTGCACTTTGAGGACCACTGCCTTGTACAAGGAGAAGGCAATGGCACCCCACTTCAGTACTCTTGCCTGGAAAATCCCAGGGATGGAGGAGCCTGATAGGTTGCGGTCCATGGGGTCACTTTCAGTTTCACTTTTCACTTTCATGCACTGGAGAAGGAAATGGCAACCCATTCCAGTGTTCTTGTCTGGAGAGTTCCAGGGATGGGCGAGCCTGGTGGGCTGCCATCTATGGGGTCGCACAGAGTCGGACATGACTGAAATGACTTAGGAGCAGCAGCAGCAGCAGCAGCCTTGTACAATGTGAATTAAACCAAACCCTGCACAGCAAGGAATCTGGTGGGTCTAGCCCACAGTGGACCTCTAGTTGGACTGTACCCCCTGAGTCTAGCTTCCTTCATAGCTCAGTTGGTAAAGAATCTGCCTGCAATGCAGGAGACCCCAGTTTGATTCCTGGGTCGGGAAGATCTGCTGGAGAAGGGATAGGCTACCCATTCCAGTATTCTTGGGCTTCCCTTGTGGCTCAGTTGGTAAAGAATCTGCCTGCAATGTGGGAGAGCTGGGTTCGATCCCTGGGTTGGGAAGATCCTCTGGAGAAGGGAAAGGCTACTCACTCCAGTATTCTGGCCTGGAGAATTCCACGGACTGTATAGTCCATGGGGTTGCAAAGAGCTAGACACGACTGAATGACTTTCACTTTCACTTTCCCTGAATCTATTTGGTGCTTTGTCATGAGCAGTTAAAAGTCATGAACATGGCCATCCGAAGGGATCTTGAAATTCAGGCAAGAAGATAAAACAACTATGAGCTTTTGCTTGTATTATTCTGTTAACATGCAATTCCAAAATTATCCAGCATGCATATCTCAAATAAAATGGTACTTTGCCAAGGGAAGACTTCCCAAAATGCCACCACTTTCATAAGAAAACTTTCCAGTCCTCCAATAGAAAAGAATCTTTCCCTCCCTGGAATTCCTCAGCCTGAACCTCCTCAGTGGCCATCTCTTTTTATCTTGGAATCTTGGTACATGTGTACACACATTATATACATTATATTTTTCACCTTCTGCATCCTAAAAGATGCTGGATAATCAAGCCTGAGAGAGTAACCAGCATGTATCTTCTACAAAAACACAAAACAACCTCTGATTTAAGTGCCTGAAAAAAGAAAAACCTCATTAACCTATGGCTGAGTATTGACATTACACTCTCAAACCCACATAGACACAGGCATGTATACACACACACACACATCTAAATGAAAAAATATGCATTCCCAAAGGACCCCATCCTAAGAGACAGTCTGAGAGGGAAAAAAGTAGGTAATTGGAAGCTTAATGTACAAAGCTGTTTTTGGAGGAATGTGGGTCTCTAAATGGAGGAAGTCTTCAATTTTCTCCTCTGCTTCTGCATCACAACCTTCTGTATGACTTACATGTGTATTTTTGTACCTATATGAGGCTTGAGGAGTGTGTGTGTGTGTGTGTGTGTGTGTGTGTGTGTGTGTGTTCCTCTCTTTGGCTGTAAGTTCTGCTTTGTATTATGTTCGTCTGCATTAAGTCTGTTTGGTGTGATTCTTACAGATGGCATGAAAGGGTATTATTGAAATGACGTTTCTAATAGTCTGGACATCTTCCAGCACATAGAATCATAGTACCAAATTCTTTCATCTAATTAAGTTTGAAGATAATTTAGCTGATTGATAGTTAGGGTAGAAAGAACTTCTGTAGACGAGGGAGCCAAAAATGGCACATGCTTTAAGTATCTTACCTCCTGCCACTTTTAGAAGTTATCATAAATTAATTTTGCTGATATAGTTCCTGAAATATTCTTGAATTATCTACAGCAGAAACTTCATTAGGAAATTTATCCCATCACCTTTAGTATGCTTATCATGAATGCAAACCTGCGTAACCACTGTATTTCTTTTTCTATTTTCATGCCTTTTTGAGTAAACAATTTGCAAATTTCAGGGACAGTGATGAACAATGAAACATTTCTATAAGCAGTTCTAATTTCAAATTTTATTAGTGCCTCAATTAACTAATTCAAAGCCATGCAACCCATTTATTAAATAATGATTGATGATTAGACTCACCTGCATACTATTACAAGCAATTCACTGCTTACTCTTTTTTTACAAACGAGATTGGTGACCACAGGGGAACAATAGGGAAATACATGGATACTGACCAGGCTGATTGCTGAACAAACTACTCAAGGTTTGTACCAAATTGAGTTGTCTATAATAGCATCTTGAGAACATGGAGGAAATGACTCCAGTTCCTTCCCACTAATCCAGGGAGCCCTTCCTATTTAGGACTACTTCTCATGCACCTTGTAACCTCAGTTCTTCCACCTAATATGCACTAAACGTGTGTTTATAGGGATGAATGCAAAACCCACACTGATCCTAAACTTCTACTTTAGTATTTATGAAAATAAAAATGATGTAACCTTCTGTGTATTATAATCCCATAGAATTTGAATTTTTACTTTATTTACTTAACCACTTAGATTTGTGGGTTCTCAAAACATGTGAATAGAGGAAAGTCTAGAAATGTCTGTTACTAGAGAAAAATAAAATCTTTCTTTTCAAACCATGAATATCTTAACATACTCAGATATCTTTGATTATCCAGAAAATGCCGTATTTGCTAGATGCATTAGGAAAACTCAAGTAAGACAAGGAATCTCTCTACTCAAAATGTGTTATTAAGATTCAATTATATTACAGAAGGTACTCCACCCCCAAAATATGGTTGATAGCATTTTTTCAGGAAAATCCTTTATTTCTACACCAAAGACATTCCATTTTTATCATCAAGTATTTTAAAAGCAATTATCTTGTAATACGATTCCAAAATTATTCTCAAAGCTAAAGTTAATGTCGGTTGCTTTAGATATTCGATTTCTGAGTGTGATTATTTAACTAACAGCTGTAAAGCCATAAGTGAATAGAAACTGGACAAAAATGGATGAAAAAGGATTATCAAAAGCTACTTTTCCTTAGTTATAGTTGCTTATACATGACCATATTAACTGTGTTGATGTTCTAAAGACAGAAACACAAAATGTTTTACCAAATCTCTGTCTTACAACTTTAACTCCAGGTTTAATGTATTGAACCATTTATTCCACAGAGTGTTATTCTAACACTCTGTGATGGATGTCATTCAAATGGCAGAAGCTTACTGGGTAGTTAAAAGGATAAAATCAAGTAGTCATTCTACTAATCCCTTTACAAGGAAACAGCTTTCTGCATAAAAAGTGGAACTTATGTGGCCATTAGCAGATGCTACATCAAGCGACCAAAAATATACACATTTAAATTCTTAAGCACAATCTATGAACACTACACAGATGGTCTCCAAGAAACTGTACCTAAATTGATTACGATAAAAATGATCTGCTGCAATTGTTTCTGTCAAAAGGGAGAACAGAATTTGTCCCAGTGTGTCGCTCTGCCCACTCATGCAGAGAACCCAGCTGCTCGGACAGATGTTGCTCTAAGCACTTTATTTTAGGGTCATTAAAATGGTTACAGGGGTTAGTCATTCACTGTTTTATAAATCGTGCTTACTAGCTGAGCTCAACAGATGCTGGAAAACTTCTTTGTAGTTGATCAGAAACAAAGTTTCCCATCAGATCCCATGTACCCTGTGTTTATAGGCAGAAATTAGGAACAAATGGAAATGAATAGTTAAAGAAAGAAGTGCGTACATAGCGTGGTACATGTGAATCAGGAAGATATCTTTACCCAGCTCTATTCATAAGGCTGAAGCTTGCCTTGTAGCCTCCTCTAGCTGGCAGGGAAAAGCTATCTTCAAGGCATGCATGTGTTCATTTTATTTAAGAAATCTGGGGTCTTATATTAATATTGTATACTTATATTTTAAAAAAATCAACCCAGGTCTGTGATATTGACCTTAGAAATGTGTCACACAAAATGTGTCCAACAACAATAGATCTTCTTCATCCTTCTGGGAGAACACTCTTTTTAGAAGATTGTTTCCAAGTCTGAGAATGTTTTTTTGACTCTCTCCAGGGGCTTCCCTGGTGGTTCAGACAGTAAAGAATCTGCCTGCAATGCGGGAGACCCGTGTTCAATCCCTTGGTAGGAAAGATCCCCTGGAGAAGGGAATGGCTACATACTCCAGTATTCTTGCCTAGAGAATTCCATGGACAGAGGATCCTGTTGGGCTACAGTCCATGGGGTTTCAAAAAGTTGGACAAAGCTGAGCAACTTTCACTTTTCATTAGAGATGATGGTATTTCCTTTAAGCTCTGATTTTACATCATGATGTATTAAGAGGGCACATCTTAATACAGAAAAAGCAGGAATGTCAGCAGAACCGAGGAATATATAACAAAACCCCAGGAATATCTGCAGAACCCATATGAAATTATAGGCATGCATACAGTTCTGTGAATATATTCATGTATAATTATATGTGATCCATGTTGATAGTGGTTTAAACTGTTACTATGACTGCACTGAGAGAATCCAGGTTGCAGAACTGGTAAACAATAATGATAGAAATTTATAGTGATGGGTGGAAACTACAAGCTCTTATTAAACAGGAAATTCAGAAATTCCAAGGAGAGGATACCACTTTCTTATGACCAGGAGATGAAAAGAAATGAGAGGAGATGAAATAGGCAAGGGGAGACCACATGTGCAAGGCTGTGAGCTACTCCAGAGAGGAGGTGTCTTAAAGTTGATAAAGTTGGAATGAATGTGAAATCAGCCTGATTTTCACAAAAACAGGGGCAGGCAAGGACTTCAGCTACTTAAAAACATTCAAGGCTCTTTAAAGAGTTAAGATCAAGAAATCAATGCAAGGAAATAAAAGTCCAGCTTTAGAGTGGAGGCAGGTCACTTGTTTGCAGAACCTAAAGCTTGTGCATGTTCCATAAAAAACAGTATAAAATTTTCTAAAAGCACCCCATGAAGAGTCCATGGTTGTTTCCCATTCACCAAGGCTGTGAAAATCACTGCAGATGGTGATTGCAGCCATGAATTTAAAAGATGCTTACTCCATGGAAGGAAAGTTATGACCAACCTAGACAGCATATTCAAAAGCAGAGACATTACTTTGCCAACAAAGGTCCATCTAGTCAAGGCTATGGTTTTTACAGTAGTCATGTATGGATGTGAGAGTTGGATTGTGAAGAAAGCTGAGCGCCAAAGAATTATGCTTTTGAACTGTGGTGTTGAAGAAGACTCTTGAGAGTCCCTTGGACTGCAAGGAGATCCAACCAGTCCATTCTAAAGGAGATCAGTCCTAGGTGTTCTTTGGAAGAAATGATGCTAAAGCTGAAACTCCAATACTTTGGCCACCTCATGTGAAGAGCTGACTCATTGGAAAAGACTCTGACGCTGGGAGGGATTGAGGGCAGGAGGAGAAGGGGACGACAGAGGATGAGATGGCTGAATGACATCATCGACTCGATGGATGTGAGTTTGAGTGAACTCAGGGAGTTGGTGGTGGACAGGGAGGCCTGGCGTGCTGCAGTTCATGGGGTCGCAAAGAGTCGGACATGACTGAGCAACTGAACTGAACTAAACTGAAGGCTGTGTTTAAGTATCATCAAGATACCAAAAGAGAATAACTTAGCTGCAGGATTGATGTTTCATGATCAGTTTTAGAGATGAGTTTGTCCCTTATTGGGTACCTTGTTCAAACTTTTGATTCTATTAAAAAAAAAATACAGAGAGATCAAATGCAATAGTTTACCACAACTGAAATCTTGAGATAGTACAACTATCTCCACCAAAATAATGCATTTTGTTGGAATAAGGTTGCCACAATTCAGGGGCTTTGTCTTAAACTTACACTTGCTTTAAATTAGGACCTATTGCTATCTGTCTTGTCCACATTTCTCAGCAACGTATTGAGACCCTGCAGGCAATTCATTACAAATGGTGCATGTTAGGGTTGGTGGCACACTGTTCAAATCTTTCTTCTATGCATCTACTTTCTACTCCCATAAAAGATCTGCATTTCCCTGGTTTATAAACCCTGCAAGGGCTGAAATAGCATTAAATAAGCCTTCTTTTATAAGAGGAAAATAACAGCAAAAAAAAAAAAAAAAAAGCCAAAATATAAAGTATCAATAGTGTCTTTGCCACTCTGACTCTGGGGAAGCTGTTTCCTTATACTGCTTGTTTTTGGTTCCCTTGGCTTTAATTAGTTTTCCTGTGCATTATAATCCTATTGAATCACACAGTTGATTTGGCTCTTCACAGTTTATGCTACACCTTTGTGTACAATAAACCACTGTACTTGCACAATGTTTTAAAAATAAATGTGGAGGTGGGAAGAAGCAAAAACTGTTGGTAAATTTGATATGTTAAGGGAAATATTCTTTAGCTAGTTTCCTGGCATTCTTTGGCCATACAGGACTGAATTTAAACTCCTTGACTTTGAGTTTCTTCACACAATAAAGAAGCTGGATTGACTAAGGAGTAAATGCCAGCTTGTACTGAGCAGCTATTATTATGGTCTTTTTTAGAAGATGAAACTTTCATATGATGGATATCTCAAGTAAACTTTTAGATAGGGGACATATGCTGAGCTATTTCTGAAACACTAGTAAAGAAACATGAAAAAAAATGTATGGAAATATGTCATTAGTGAGATTAAAATCTGTGATCAATATGATGTCTTAGAGTTATCATCTCCCTTTCATAGCTACCTTAGACGTGGTTATTCTTTCTCCGAACACCAATAGGCATAACATGCATTTGGCACTTAGGTATGCCCCACATCCTCACTGAATTGTGAATTCCCTAAAGTCAGGGACTTTACTTATCTCTGTGTCTCCTATAGATACAACAGTTTCTCTTACCCAGTAGGTGCTGAATCAACAACAAAGGGTAAACAGAAAAGGTAAGTGCAACTTTTACTTTAGAGGGAACCATGGGGCCATGATGGTCACTGGAAAAAAATTAAACTAATAATAATAATATAGAGAGGTAAAGCTCTGGTTAAGTGAGTGAGTGAGTGTTGTTCAGTCGTGTCTGTCTTCTTGTAACCCCATAGACTGTAGCTCACCAGCCTCCCCTGTCCATGGAATTCTCTAGGCAAGAATACTGGAGTGGGTAGCCACTCCCTTCTGCAGGGGATCTTCCTGACCCAGGGACTGAACTCGGGGCTCTTGCATCGCAGGCAGTCTCTTTACCATCTGAGCCACCAGGGAAGCCCTGAGTTTAAGTATGTGGCCCATATTCCAGGAAATTTGGTGGTACAAGGGCAAGCATGCAGACAAGGGCAAGCATGCAGACAAGGGCAAGCATGCAGACAAGGGCAAGCATTCAGACAAGGGCAAGCATTCAGACGGTTTAACTGAAACTGTGTTAAACAACCTGGAGGCATGGGGTGGAGAGGAAGGTGGGAGGGGCTTCAGGATGCAGGGGACACCTGTACACCTATGGCAGATTCATGCTGATGAATGGTAAAAACCATCACAAGATTGCAAAGTAATTGTCCTCTGATTAAAATGAATTAATTAATTCAAAATAAATTTTTAAAATGAGTTAGAAAATTTGAAGGTAAAGGGATGACATTCAGATCAAATTTCCATCATATGCTGTCGGGACAGAATCACCAAGACTGATTATTAGGATGAGTGTCAGTCTTAGTCATCTCAGACTGCTGGTTCACCAACTATTTATCTTTGGGAAGGCTTACCTGAAGTCTGGAGGTGATTCTGTTGGCTCTAACCTTGTGGTCCTTCAGCTCATTAAGATGGTGGAAAAATGGTTTCTCTGGTCTTCTTTGAAGATGAGGATGATGTCTTTTGGTGCTGGAAAGATTTTTTAACCTCCTGTAGAGTTGAGAAGTGAAGTGATTTGGGGGATCCAGTAGTTTTGGAAAATCAAACTGTACAGATAATTGAAGAGATTAGAGAATTTTAAAAAAAAAGGATCTGTCTTTATTTCTAGGATAATTTATTTCAGTTCAGTTCAGTCGCTTAATCGTGTCCAACTCTTTGCGACCCCATGAACCGCAGAACGCCAGGCCTTCCTGTCCATCACCAACTCCCAGAGCTTGTGCAAACTCATGTCCATTGAGTCGGTGAGGCCATCCAGCCATCTCATCTTCTGTCGTCCCCTTCCCCTCCTTCCCCCAATCCCTCCCAGCATCAGGGTCTTTCAAATGAGTCAGTTCTTTGCATCAGGTGGCCAAAGTATTGGAATTTCTGCTTCAGCATCAGTCCTTCCAATGAATATTCAGGACTGATTTCCTTTAGGATGGACTGGTTGGATCTCCTTGAAGACCAAGGGACTGTCAATAGTCTTCTCCAACACCACAGTTCAAAAGCATAATAATTTATTGTGTGCCTTACATTTCAGATTGGAGACAAAAAATAGGCTATGAATTCGTCAGTGCTTGAAGCATCTTTATCATTGGTTGCACCATGCAACTTCTTTTCTGCTCTATTTTCATCTTTTTTCTTTCCTTTTGTTTCTTTCTTACCTTTGTTTTTCTTTCTTTCTCTCTCCTCTTTTTATACCACGAGTTCTCTATATCTATCTCTTTTGCTCTTTTCTTTCTTGGAAATCTGTTTAGAGGATTTAGAATTTGCAATAACAGAGGAAAATTTAATTTAAATATGTAACTTTACTGAGCTTATGAAAATTCTGCTCAGAGGTCATTTTCCTATGACGCAATAGTGGTGGTGGTGGTGGTTTAGTCACTTAGTGTCAACTCTTGCAATTCTGTGGGCTGTAGCCTGCCAGGCTCCTCTGTCCATGGGATTCTCCAGGCGGGAATACTGGAGCGGGTTGCCATTTCCTTCTCCAGAGGATCTTCCCAACTCAGGAATTGAACCTGGGTTTCTGCATTGCAGGCAGATTCTTTACCAGCTGTGCTATGAGGGAAGCCCCACAATAGTAGTAGAAATCAAAACTACTGAGAGAAAATGCTTTAGATTTTTTTAATATAAAACAAAACAAAACAAAACTTTGAAACAGGAAAGTAACAAATTCACTGAAATAGGGACAAACATGAAAGATTAGATTTACCTTACAATCAGGTTGAATCACATAGTATTTTAAGTGTATATTTTGGGGGGACTGTCCAATGTTTCCTAGAAAGTTATTTATGCATTTCTTGAAGATAGAAAGTATATTTTTATATTTTCACACAGGACAGGTTATTGAATTATTGTCAATGTTAGTTTTAAATTGCATATTGTAACAACCTATGTGTCATAGTATCTAAACCATGTGCTGTTTTGTCTTAGCCACAAGCCTCATAATATACAGCAACCTGGCAATGTTCCTGTGCACAGCAGAGAAGAAAATGGTCCCCTTAACATCACTTCATTGTTCATGGATACAAAGTATTCTGGAATACTGGTTGGCAAGCAAGCTTCTCTCTCTTTTTTTTTTTTTTTAATTTAATTAATTTTTTAATTTAATTTTAAAATATTTAATTCTTACATGTGTTCCCAAACATGAACCCCCCTCCCACCTCCCTCCCCATAACAACTCTGTGGGTCATCCCCATGCACCAGCCCCAAGCATGCTGTATCCTGCGTCAGACATAGACTGGCGATTCAATTCTTACATGATAGTATACGTGATAGAATGCCATTCTCCCAAATCATCCCACCCTCTCCCTCTCCCTCTGAGTCCAAAAGTCCGTTATACACCGCTGTGTCTTTTTGCAAGCTTCTCTTTTATGGCATATTTACTTTACAGACCTTTTAATGCAGTGAAAACAGGCATGTGACAATGTCCCCAACAAGGTCACAGATTTCAATAATACTGTGGATGGTACTAGGCTTGCCCAGAGTCAAGTCATATAATTTTTTAATGATATTTTGAAGTAAACTCATGAAGACAACGTTCAAAGTTTTCAAGTGATAAGTGAATGTACATGTGATAAGTAATAAAATAAATGGGACAGAAATAAAGAGGACAGAAACTGTACGGTATTCATAGCTTAAAACAGATTTAAATTTTTTCTAAGCAGATACAGAAAACAATTTACAAAGCCTGTCACCAGAGGCTTGCCATTGTTAATATTACATTGTATTTTTCTCTGCTCTTACAAACCCTGTGTCAGAAGACATATTAGCATAAGACTCAGAACGAAGCAGCCCATTTCTCTGATCCCTGAAGAGTTTAGGGATTGACAACTCGAGACAGATGGCCTGTTGTAAAGGCTCCAGTCTGAGGCCAGAACCTCTATGTGGGTGAAGACTCTCCTTGCCAAACTTCATCTTGCTTTCCCAAGATGCACCTGGACAGTCTCTCCCCTGGAGGAGGTTTGATAGCAGCTCCTGGGGGTTATGGGTGGAGGACAGACGTGAGCCTGGCATAGTGACCTTGAGTGAGACCTGGGGACAGACTTGGATGGGACGCTAATATTCCAGTGGGCTGAGTGTTGGCTGCGTCTGGTAGGCATGGCTGGGGGCACTGCAGCTTCTGTTTCTTTGGCACAAACACATGCTAGTCTTGTTTTCTGCTTCAGTGTTTCTTTTCCACTTAATCACAAAAGATCTGAAAAGTCTTATTTGCTTTTTTTTATTTTCATTTTTTAAATTTGATGGCTGATAGCGTAAAGAGGGGACCGTGACATGAGATATAAAAATGATTAGCAGAGTCAAGTCATAAATATGGTCAAATTCAATGATTTATGTCATTCTCTCTTCATAATATAAAATAAGAATCTAGGAAAGTTCTGTACACCTACCTACCTATACATCTATATGTCTATCTATACGCTGCTGCTGCTAAGTCACTTCAGTCATCTCCGACTCTGTGCGACCCCATAGACGGAAGCCCACCAGGCTCCCCCATCCCTGGGATTCTGCAGGCGAGAATACTGGAGTGGGTTGCCATTTCCTTCTCCAATGCATGAAAGTGAAAAGTGAAAGAGAAATCGCTCAGTCATGCCCGACTCTTAGCGACCCCATGGACTGCAGCCTACCAGGCTCTTCCATCCATGGGATTTTCCAGGCAAGAGTACTGGAGTGGGGTGCCATTGCCTTCTCCAATCTATCTATATAGAGAAATACAAAAAAGCATCTCATGTCTTTTAAGGAAACTGTAATAAAGACTTGTCGGGAATCGGCATCAGTCTCTAGACTTTATTAGGGGATGGTTTAGGTAGGTCTATGATTACGCAATAACCAAGAAATAAGGGTGAATCCTATGCTTAAACAAGGTGATGTATGTGAATCATTTACGACAGTGCTCAGCCATTGTAAACTCTCAATAACTGGCTGAATAACCACACACTCCACTTCAACACGAAGAAATAACCAGGCAATACTGTGTGTCTGCACATTCATGTTTGCTGTTTGCTGTGCTCAGAATGTCCCTCTCTTCTACTATCCACTTAACACCCACACTTATTCAGAGGAAGTCATTCCCGACTTCCCAAGTCCCAGTCTTCGATATGCACAGAACTTCACAACTTAAATCTTTCTCTTGATTCTAGCGGTCAAAGCATTGTATTCTCTGTGGTTTTAGTTCTTTTTTAGCCAGTTATACTTAAGTTTGTATTCAGTTCAAGATAGGATTAAATTCCCCTCGCCCCCCCGATATTTCCAGCTGTTTCAGCACCATTTGTTAAAATACATTTTATTGGACAAATAATGCATTTATTCTAGCAAAACATGGAAGAAAAAAAATGATGTGTGGATATCCATCAGTCTATGTTATTTACTATTTTATTTGGGTTTCTTTTGTATTTATGAATATAACTATATCTTTCTTATTTTCATGTTTTCCCTCTATCTTTCATAATACTCCAATTTCTTTGATTATAAAAAAAGGCAGCTTAACATTTGTGAAATAAGAATGCATCTCAAAATTGTTTTAAATAATTTTAATAATTATTTTAAATAAATAATAAGCAAAACCTTTTTAAAGTCCACACAGAACAAGCTGTGGTTTATTCTGGGTAGACCACTGGACCACATGAACTTAGCCATGTGTAAGGACATTACCAAAGATACTACAGAAGGTAAAAAATAATACAGAATTAGTATGAAAATTTTATGTTAAATTAACAAATTAAATAAAATGCAAAAAATTCCTTCAAGGACACTAATTTTTAAAAAAAGTAACCTAAGTAGAAATAGAAAAACTAAGTAGACTTTTATTAATTAAAGAAATTGTATTCATAATTAAAAATCTTCTGAAAAAGAAAAATGCTTGACCAGATGGCATCTTGGTGAATTCCATCCAAAATTTAAGGAAGAAATAATTGCTGTGCAACAAAATTTCTTTCATTATAAAAAAGGAGGAGGAAACACTTCCCACCTAATTTTATGAAGCCAGAATTATCTTGTATAAAAACTAGACTAAGTCACTACGAGAACCAAAATATTCATTTTGTACAGCTACCACAAATTTAACAAAATATTGCCAAATTAAGTATAGAAACTCACAATGTCATGGGTAAATGAGATTTATCAAAGAAATGCAAGGTTGGTTTAACATCAAGAAATCAGTCAGCACTATGCAACATGTTAGTAAAATAAAGAAGTATGTGATCATTTCAATAGATACAAAAATGTATTCGACACAGTTCAGCACCAAGGGAAACCTACAAACAAATCAGCAATGAAATCAACTCTGTAAAGTGGGTTCTGCAATGACAGAGGGAGAGACAGAAATCAGACAACAGATTGGAAAAATAGGTGAAACCTGGAAGGTGAGAGCGTCAGGGACAGGGAAAGGAATGTAGTGAAAGTGAAAGAGAAATCAGAGTTGAGCAAGTGACAAGGAGAAACTAGAGAGAGAAAATGTGAGAGTGAGAGAGAAATGAGAGGAAATAATGCTAAAGGAGAATAAGAGGCACACAAGCCATCTGAAGACTGAGTAGGATATTCATGCCGTTGTTGTTTAGTCGCTGTCTTGTCTGACTCTTTGGGAACCCATGGACTGTAGCCCGCCAGGCTCCTCTGTCCCTGGGAACTCCTAGGCAAGGATACTAGAATGGGTTGCCATTACCTCCTCCAGGGGATCTTCCCCATCCAGGGATCAAACTTGCTTCTCCTGCATTGGCAGATAGTTTTTTTACCACTGAGCCAACCAGGGAATCCTATGAATATTCATAGGAATTTTCATTTTCATTTCATAAAAATGCATTTTGTAGTATGCCATTTATCCATCACTGTAATTGTAAGTAAGCTGCTGACTGTTTATATTTTCTAATATATAATTTCCTAGATGCCACTGTCCCGATAAAACTCTCCCTGGCTGATACATCCCAGTGCAGCATTTCTCAAAGTGTGGCCTCCAAACATTTGCAGCAGAACCAGTAGGTTGCAGTGGTTACAGGGCCAGGTCTTCATGCCCCATCCGATATATCCTCACTCAGAATCCCTGAGCTGAACCTAAGGATTTAAATTTTAACATTCATCCCATGTGATTCCAATGCACATCATCTAGAGAAGCAATTTAAATGATTTCCTTCAACGATTTCTGCAGTCTGAACTACTTGTTGTTATTCAGTTGCTAAGTGTGTCCGATTCTTTGTGACTCCATGGACTGTAGCACACCAGGCTTCTCTATCCTCCACTATCTCCTTCTGTTTGCTCAAATTCATGTCCATTGAGTCAGTGATGCCATCCAACCATCTCATTTTCTGCTGCCCCTTCTGCTTTTGTCTTCAGTTCTTCCCAGCATCAAGGTCTTTTCCAATGAGTTGGCTCTTTGCATCAGGCATCCAAAGTATTGGAGCTTCAACTTCAGCAACAGTCCTTGCAATGAATATTCAGGGTTTATTTTCTTAAGGTTTGACTGATTTTATCTCCTTGCAGTCCAAGGGACTCTCAAGAGTTTTCTCCAGCACTGCAGTTCAAAAGCATCAGTTCATCATTTCTTCGACACTCAACCTTCTTGACGGTCCAACTCTCATATTTGTACATGACTACCGGGAAACTCACAGCTTTAACTGTAAGTTACTTGACTTGTAAGTTACACAAAGATTCCACAGGGAAGTTAAATCCCAGGCATTAATCCATGAGCAGGTTCACTGCAGGACTGTCTCTATGCCTGCTTGGGTATCTTCCCATCGTCTGAGGTGTTTCTTCAGCATCACCTGCTGCACAAATCCAGCCCGGAAGTCATTTCTCCTCTGATCTGTGATATTGTTGCTGCTGAAAATATTGTTATAGTATTTTATAAGATATATTATGTAATTAAAATTATACTGTGCTGTGCTTGTCACTCAGGCTTCTCTGTCTTTGGGGATTTTCCAGACAAGAATACTGCAGTGGGTTGCCATGCCCTCCTCCAGGAGATCTTCCCAACCCAGGGATAGAATCCAGGTCTCCCATTTTGCAGGCATATTCTTTACCATCTGAGCCACTAGGGAAGCCCTATAATTATATTATACATTATATAACATATATGTAATATTGTAATATAATAATATTCCTGATGTTTATATTATTAGTGTTGCTCTCCAACTTCATTGCAGACATGAGTCAGATATGGTTATAGTGTTATTTGCGTTGATTTGCTCTCTCCTAATACACAGAAGAACTGTACAAAAAAGATCTTTATGACTAAGATAATCATGATCATGTGATCACTCACCTAGAGCCAGACTTCCTGGAATGTGAAGTCAAGTGGGCCTTAGAAAGTATCACTATGAACAAAGCTAGTGGAGGTGATGGAATTCCAGTTGAGCTATTTCAAATCCTGAAAGATGATGCTGTGAAAGTTCTGTACTCAATAAACCAGGAAATTTGGAAAAAGCAGTGGCCACAGGACTGGAAAAGGTCAGTTTTCATTCCAATCCCAAAGAAAGGCAATGCCAAGGAATGCTTAAACTACTGCACAGTTGCACTCATCTCACACGCTAGTGAAATAATGCTCAAAATTCTCCAAGCCAGGCTTCAGCAATACGTGAATCGTGAACTTGCAGATGTTCAAGCTGGTTTTAGAAAAGGCAGAGGAACCAGAGATCAAATTGCCAACATCCTCTGGATCACGGAAAAAGCAGGAGAGTTCCAGAAAAACATCTATTTCTGCTTTATTGACTATGCCGAAAGACTTATGCCAAAAGTCTTTGACTATGTGGATCACAATAAACTGTGGAAAATTCTGAGAGAGATGGGAATACCAGACCACCTAATGTGCCTCTTGAGAAATCTGAATGCAGGTCAGGAAGCAACAGTTAGAAATGGACGTGGACCAACAGACTGGTTCTAAATAGAAAAAGGAATATATCAAGGCTGTATATTGTCACCCTGCTTATTTAAATTATATGCAGAGTACATCATGAGAAATGCTGGGCTGGAAGAAGCGCAAGCTGGAATCAAGATTGCTGGGAGAATATCAATAACCTCAGATATGCAGATGACAGCACCCTTATGGCAGAAAGTGAAGAGGAACTAAAAAGCCTCTTGATGAAAGTGAAAGTGGAGAGTGAAAAAGTTGGCTTAAAGTTCAACATTCAAAAAACTAAGATTATGGCATCTGGTCCCATCACTTCATGGGAAATAGATGGAGAAACAGTGGATACAGGGTCAGACTTTATTTTTGGGGGCTCCAAAATCACTGCAGATGGTGATTGCAGCCATGAAATTAAGACAATCACTCCTTGGAAGAAAAGTTATGACCAGCCTAGATAGCATATTGAAAAGCAGAGACATTACTTTGCCAACAAAGGTCCATCTAGTCAAGGCTATGGTTTTTCCAGTGGTCATGTACGGATGTGAGAGTTGGACTGTAAAGAAAGCTGAGCACCGAAGAATTGATGCTTTTGAACTGTGGTGTTGGAGAAGACTCTTGAGAGTCCCTTGGACTGCAAGGAGTTCCAACCAGTCCATTCTGAAGGAGAGCAACCCTGGGATTTCTTTGGAAGGAGTGATGCTAAAGCTGAAACTCCAGTACTTTGGCCACCTTATGCGAAGAGTTGACTCATTGGAAAAGACTCTGATGCTGGGAGGGACTGGGGGCAGGAGGAGAAGGGGACAACAGAGGATGAGCTGGCTGGATGGCATCACTGACTTGATGGACATGAGTCTGGGTGAACTCCGGGAGTTGGTGATGGACAGGGAGGCCTGGCGTGCTATGATTCATGCGGTTGCAAATAGTCGGACACAACTGAGTGACTGAACTGAACTGAACTGAACTGAAGCTCTCTGGAGGATCCTGCAACACAGGAAGTTAGCCCTGCTGATCTGTGTGTGCTCACCTCCCTGTACAACATCAGTAGTTGGAAACAGCTTACTGTTGGAGGCAAACAGTGGATCATCAGTGGGAATTGTTAGCTCTTCTGTTTTTAGCATGTTGGTTATACTTGAGTTAGTTCACCAATGCTCTCCACCCAGCCACTTGGCATTTCTCTGAAGCATCTCTTCTTTGCCCCAATCATGTAGATTATAAATTCTCAGATATCTTGCAAAGCCATCCTCAACATGCCATCTCCATGCAGCCCTCTTTATCTCTCATTAGAATTGCAAGATTCTACCTCCTCTCAGCCTCCAATCCCTCCGACCTCCTTCCAGCTAATTCTATCTGTGCTATAGTCACAAAAGGTATCTTTCAAAAATATGTGTAGGCTGAAGTCCCTCCTCTGTTTAAAGCTCTGGATATGCTCCCACATCTCTCTGTCTTACAGATGACTGGCCCCTGCTCAATACTGAAGACTTTTGCCCTGATTTCACAGTTCCAGTTTACTTACCATGCCCTGGCATTATGACATTAGGAGCTCATCTCTGGGATGAAAAAGGAAACTGAGTTTGAGTTGTACTTCCATTATTCTTTAGCTGTTTGACTGGAACAAGATATTTAGTTCTCAAACCTCAGTTTTATCACATACAATATGGGGAAAACAACTCTGCTTGTCTCATGAGGTTTTCACAAGGAATATTTGAAATCGTGCCTGTAAAGTGTTCAGCCTGGCACCTGGTGTGTAACTAGTGCTGAATAGATACTGGTTATTAGTATTATTCTTGTCTTTGTGTCTGAATGAAATTCCTTCTCAACATCCCTAGTGACTCAGTGGTAAAACATCTGCCTGCAATGCAGGAGACACAGGAGATGTAGGTTAGATCCTTGGGTCAGGAAGATCCCCTGGAGTAGGAAATGGCAATATGCTCCAGAATTCTTGCCTGGAAAATTCCATGGACAGAGAGAGGAGTCTAGTGGGCCACAGTCCATGGGGTTGCAAAGAGTTGGACACAACTGATCACTCACACAGGCAATTCCTTCTGGTTAGAAAAAGCAAGAGATTTCCAGAAAAGCATCTACTTTTGCTTTATTGATTATGCCAAAGCCTTTGATTGTGAATCACAACAAACTGGAAAATTCTTAAGGAGATGGGAATACCAGAGTACCTGACCTGCCTTCTGAGAAATCTGTATGCAAGCAGCATACAAGCAACAAGAAGCATAAAAGCTGTTGTCAAGAAGCAACAGCTAAAACTGGACATGGAACAATAGACTGGTTCCAAATCGGGAAAGGAGTATGTCAAGGCTGTATATTGTCACTCTGCTTATTTAACTTATATGCAGAGTACATCATGCAAAATGTTGGACTGGATGAAGCACAAGCTAGGATCAAGATTGCTGGGAGAAATATCAATAACCTCAGATATGCAGATGACACCACCCTTATGGCAGAAAGTGAAGAAGAACTAAAGAGCCTCTAGATGAAAGTGAAAGGGGAGAGTGACAAAGTTGGCTTAAAACTCAACATTCAGAAAAATAAGATCATGGCATCTGGTCCCATCACTTCATGGCAAATAGATGGGGAAACAATGGATACAGTGAGAGACTTTATTGATCTGTGCTCCAAAATCAGTGCAGATGGTGACTGTAGCCATGAAATTAAAAGAAGCTTGCTTCTTGAAAGAAAAGCTATGAGCAACCTAGACAGCATAGTAAAAAGCAGAGACATTATCAACAAAGGTCTGTCTAGTCAGTAGCCATGTATGGATGTGAGAGTTGGGCTATAAAGAAAGCTGAAGAATAGATGCTTTTGAACCCTGGTGTTGGAGGGAACTCTTGGAAGTCCCTTGGACTGCAAGGAGATCCAACCAGTCAGTCCTAAAGGAAATCATTCCTGAATATTCATTGGAAGAACTGAAGTTGAAGCTGAAACTCTGGTACTTTGGCCACCTGATGCAAAGAGCTGACTCATTTGAAAAGATCCTGATACTAGCAAATATTGAAGGTGGGAGGAGAAGGGGACGACAGAAGATGAGATGGTTGGATGGCATCACTGACGCAACGGACATGAGTTTAAGTAAGCTCTGGGATTGGTGATGGACGGGGAAGCCTGGCATGCTGCAGTCCATGGGGTCACAAAGAGTTGGACATGACTGAGCAACTGAACTATATAGAATGACCTGTCTATCTTTGTGTAGCCCGAAAACTTCCACTTTTTGTCTGTATTCAGCTTCTACCCACTGGACTCCTACTTTCCCTGGAACACTTATTGAGCAGTCAGTCTCAGCTGCCTGAATCTCAGCTGTTTATCTTTAGTGGTCAATTACCTAACTCAGTACGTATAACTGAGTTAAAATATATGCATCTCCTGATAAACAGCAAGGGAAGGGCCCCACTGTGCTTACTTCTGTATGTACAGAGACTACAATGTTATGATCTTCCATCAGCAGTCAGTTGGTTGAAAGAGTGAATGAATCATCATGGAATTTTCACTTTATAGTTATCAAGCATCATTTCCATCTCTTTAAATATATTTACAGTAACTTTAAAACATAGGGGGTTTTCAGAGCAAGGAAAAATAATCATTTACTTCTTTCAAAATACAACTTAGCTGGAGGGATGGATAAGCAGAGAGGCAATAATCAGAGTGAAATTCTGCATATTCTCTAGTCCCTGTAGATTCCAAGTATCACCTCCATTGGGCCCCGAACTGTTGAGTACTATATCCCCATGTATGTTGTGGTGAAGATATCCTTACCACAAGGATACAAGTGAGAATCATACCACAATTCCAGATCGGAGGGACCTGCTATCCAGCTTGTGAAAGAGGCTCTTCCATAAGGCTCATCTTTGCAACTGGAACACAGAAAACTGTGTTAAGCTTTTCTTATAGTAGGTTTTCTAGTATGTTGGACCATGACAATTTTGGGAACTGTGTTTACCACCCAGTTTGGGGCAATGTGTTAGGTTAAAAGACCTATTGTTTGTGACTTGGAAGCCTGGGTTTCCCAGGCCTCTGCAAGCAGGCACTCCTCTGAAAACAGCTTTTGTCTACTGCCACACTGCAATCACTTGCCTCATTGTTGAAATTTAGTTTGAGAAGAAAAAAAAAAAGAAAGAAAGAAAGAAAAGGAATTGTCATCTGCAGCTGCAGACTCCAAAACCTTCTGGGGCTCAAGATGCATTAGAGTTGCTGAAGCTGTTAGAAGAATCTTTGCTCATTGTTATTGGAGTTTTTCACCTTTGGTTCACTTCTTGAGTCTTCTTAGAACCCATGGGCATTATGCACTTTGTGGTGCAAACCACACCACAGGATCCATTATTTGAAGCCCCGAAGCAGATTTTAAAAAATAAATCCAGCCCCAGTTTATCAAATGACTGCTTGCTCCCTTATAAATGGTTTCACATTTTAGCAAATAACTAGATTTCATATGGATTTTGGAAGACTATTCATGGATATCTCAGCAAAATAAGTACCAGCCAAAATACTTTAATTGTACATCAGATCCTTCTCCTCACTGTCGCATTAATTGTAGATTTCCCTAATTGAGAATCTGTGGGTGGGTGTCTGCCCCGGAAGCCTCATATGTGTCAAGACATCTGGTTTGCCAACCATCACGCTGCCTTTCAGAGGCAACTAACTACAAACACCACTTCTCCCTGGGACCTTCCACTCGAAGCAAGGTTGCTTAGATCTGGAGTTGGCTGGCTACGAAGTCAGGGAAATGTGCAAAGAAGAGGCGTTAAGTTGAAGGTTCTAATGTTCGTAATACATTTTGGCTGTTGCAGGCCAAATATATGTTACACATATTATATTATATGTGTTATACTATACCACATGCAAGCTATGCCAATACATTTGGTAACTTTTTAAAATAATAATGTCAAAGAATGAGTTTCAGAAAAACTAGTGTTTGGATGACTTGTTTAAAGGCATGCCGGGTCTCACCATGTCCTCCATGTTGTGGAGTTGGCCAGAATGCCTGCAAACTTCAGGACACATGAGAACAATATTCAGTGAAGAGAAATTTATTTTTTAACTAAGAGACATTTATTTTATTATTGAGTTAAAAATAAAATTTTGGACACTTAAAACTGTACTAATTTTCTGTTGCTCCATATGTATGACATTGGGCAAGTTATTTAATATTCTTTCTCCTCATTTCTTTCACCTGAAATGACCACTGTCTTTGAGGATAATCCTAAAAAATAATTTAAATGGAAATTGTTATGGGATAAACTTCAATAGAGCCACTGGAATTGTGAATGCTAACCAAAAAAGTAGAATTCCCAGCAAGTAAGTCTGATACCCTAAAAAAAATGCAGAGCCCCACCAGATAGAGACATTAAAAAAAATGTCAGTGAAAGCACTGAACAAGTAGGCTTTCCTGGTCTCTGTGGGTGTTCTAGGAAACCGCTCTGGTACAGCTCTGCAGAGAGAAATTTAAACAGTGCATCACAGAGTGAGACGGATGACCTGTGGAATCTGATGCCAAAGCCAGCTAAAGCCTCGGTGTCATGCACACTGTTGCAGATAGCTTTTTCCTTCTGGTTCTGTAATTTTGACAATAAATTCCATGCAGCTGCATTTTTTCCTGGCCAATTCTTCTCAAAAAAAAAAGAACCTCAAGAAATGAATAAAAAATGTGATCAAATAGTACTCAGCAGTTAAAATTAACAAAGTGCTATATGCATCAGTAGCAATAATCTCTAAGCATGTTGCTTTAACTACACACACACACACACACACACACACACACACACACACACACATACACATATATAGGAAGAAAATGCATATGCCATGTGATATCATCTCTTAAAAATTTTCAACCTACAAAAATGTTTTTAAAATTTGCATGACAGATAGTAACCCTTTAAACACTTGCCTAGAAGCATAAACACCAAATGCATGCTAGTGAACATCTCTAAGGGAGAATCAAGGAAACCTGCCACTGTGTATAGGCACCTCACTAGCTATGTAATGTTTATGAACACACACACACAAATCCTCTGTAGCAAATAAGACAGAGGGT
Source organism: Capricornis sumatraensis (assembly GCF_032405125.1). NCBI lineage: Eukaryota > Metazoa > Chordata > Mammalia > Artiodactyla > Bovidae > Capricornis > Capricornis sumatraensis. Next base: position 17,246,624 of record NC_091069.1, on the reverse strand, counting down.
GGTTGTTTAATAAATTTGGAGAGATATATATGTGCTCATTATTTTACTCCATGTTTGTTGAAATGTTTATAATAATTCATAAAGTTGATTAAGTAGTTTTTTAAGAAATGAAAAAAAATCAACTTTCACTTTAATTGCTAAAAGAAGTATGAAAAATTATTTTCTGGTCCATACTCTTTGCTACCAGCTGCCCTGTGATTGCAACACCCTGATCCATGGGTGCCTTGAGTTGAGGCTGCGCCTCAGACCTAGAGAGCATCTTATCCACTCAGAGGAAACTAGGTAAGCGTTTCTGTTGGATTCAAAGCTATAGTTTAGTATGGCAGTCAAGATGCTTTGAGATCTAGTTCAAATTTCTTTGGACACCAAGCCCGTCAATTGTCAACACTTTTGACCTGCTCAGTCTCATGAAACCTGTCTCTGCTATCACAGACTCTCATGGATACCTCTGTGCCTTAGTCTGAAATACCAACTCTTTTATTTTTCTGTTTCCTGAGCCACCTATTCAATGGCAGGACCATACTGTGCATTAGCCCTTCAGAAGAGACAAGGAAGGTGAGCTTTTCCACCTTGGTGCATCCTTTGTTGTACAAACACATGCAGCAAACTTAGCTAAGCACACTCCAGCTACCTGTTTACTCATGCATCTGCTCATCTACTCTCTCTGCTGTGAGGGCTTCTTCAACAGGGCCCTTATTTACCCATTTGGTCATGGACTGGCCTTATAATAATAGGTGATCGTAAAATGCTGAGCAAAGTAATGTTTACATAAGATACTGATCAAATTTTGTTACCTATTCAAAAGGTGATGATGCTGGAGATTTACCATTTGATACATCACCAATAGGTTTCAATTGAAAAAAAAAAAGTGCATTTGAATGAGTTTAAGTGCTAAGAACAACAGCAGGTACATCATGCATGTGGTGACATGGAAATGCTAGTGCTATTGGTCAGTCAGAGCCATGTTGTCATTTGCACAAATCTGATTTTGCAATGCTTATCTAGAGCCCTGGTAAGCTTTAGAAGTCACTGCTCTTCCTTGCCGCACCTGAGTGTCCTGCTTAGCCATGGCTGTGTGAGAAGCAGTGATTCCAAGAGCAAGCTTTGGAGGCAAAACTGGGTGAGGCTGGAAAATTCTGACCCTCCCCCAACTAAGCCTCAACCAGTCCAGCTGTGATGCTAACACTGAACTATTGAGATCATGCAGGTAAAGGTCCTAGAATCAATGTCACACTAAGTAGAGGATGAGGGAGCCAGACCGTGGATCACTGAGTCCACCAGCAGCTGGTGAAGAGAACATCTTGCAGCTGTGGATACCTCAGCTGTGGACAAGTTGCCCTCAGGTGTGTTACCTCAGCTGTGGACAAGCTGACCTCAGGTGTATTAACTCATGTTAGCTCAGCTGTGGACAAGTTGCCCTCAGGTGTGTTACCTCAGCTGTGGACAAGCTGACCTCAGGTGTATTAACTCATGTTAGCTCAGCTGTGGACAAGTTGCCCTCAGGTGTGTTACCTCAGCTGTGGACAAGCTGACCTCAGGTGTATTAACTCATGTTAGCTCAGCTGTGGACAAGTTGCCCTCAGGTGTGTTACCTCAGCTGTGGACAAGTTGCCCTCAGGTGTGTTACCTCAGCTGTGGACAAGCTGACCTCAGGTGTGTTCCCTCAGGTGTGGGCAAGCTGACCTCAGGTGTGTCACCTCAGCTTTGGACAAGCTGACCTCAGGCGTGTTACCTCAGCTGTGGACAAGTTGACGTTTCTCCTGATTAGGCAACTAGGGCCCCAGGGAACCGTACTGACCTTACACTTGGAGAAGGAAATGGCAACCCACTCCAGTACTCTTGCCTGGAAAATCCCATGGACAGAGAAGCCCGGTAGACTACAGTCCATGGGATCGCAAAGAGCCAGACACAACTGAGCAACTTCACTTTGACTTCACTTTACACTTAGTGGTCTGGGTTAAAATTTCAGTTCTAACTAAAATGAATAGCCTTTTGTAGAGTCACTTAAACTCTCTTAGCCTCAATTTCGTTCATTGTTAAGTGAATGTAAGGAGATCTGTTGGGTTGGCCAAAAAGTATGAGTTTTCCCGTGAGCCTTACGGAAAAACCTGACAGAAATTTTTGCCAACCGAATACTTTTCAAAGTGAGCGTAAGGCTTAAAATTAAACATACATGTTAAGTACTCATATTCTTTGCCTTACTTTCATTTAATTCTTAAAGTAAATTTATAAATAAACATTTTCTCATTTCTATGGTAAGGAGACAGAAATCTGAAAACATTAAGCAAGACACAGACAAGACAACACGTTATAAAGCCCATCAGTGTGCCTTGAGCATTGTAGTTGTTCAGTTGCTAAGTCGTGTCAGCCTCTGCAACCTCATGAACTGTGGCACACTAGGCTCCCCTGTTCACTATCTCTTGGAGTTTGCTCAAACTCATGTCCATCGAGTCAGTGATGCCATCCAGCCATCTCATCCTCTGTCACCCCCTTCTCCTCCTGCCCTCAGTCTTTCCAGTATCAGGGTCTTCTCCAATGAGTCAGCTCTTCACAGCGGCCTTGAACATAATAGGCACAAATAAAATAGATGTCAAAATAGGTAATGAGAGTTCAGAAACAGATAAGGAAATCTGTCAGAGTTTTGTAAAAAGTAACTATTAAGGGTTTCCCCAAATCTGACCCTAGGCATCACTGTCCATTTCATTCATTTGTTATTTCTTGGACGTGAGAGTACGTTAGGCAGGAAGGCAAAAATTTATTTTCTAAACCTAAATGAGTAAATGCTCGGAACAACACTAAGTAATGGGTTCCTTGTCCAGATTAGTACAAGAGCTGCAAGTCTGTGTTCCAGCACCCAGAGCTCATAGATGTAACCCCTCAGTCCTCAAACCAGTTTTTTGTCTACACCCCGGACCTCTCCAGCGCTTGGTTTGCTAAGCCCAGGGGGTATGCATTTGGCAAATGAAGTCAGGGTTACTCAGTATGCGTAGTACTTTTGGTCAGTGCTTTGGGGTGGAAGTGGGGGCTCAGAAAGTTCTAGGTTGGGAAGGACACTGCCATTCGGAGGTAGGGGGCAGAGAAAAGTGCAGTCTTGGTGTCCCTGAGCTGTCAGCTGAGGGCGGATCCGTCTGTTACCCTCCCACCACGAGAGGAGAGCTTTGAGCTGCTGGTCCTTGCGAGCCCCTTGTAAGCCGGGAGGAGCCGCCAGCCTGCACCTCTCTGGTTGCCCCACGTTCGGCTGCACCTGGAACTGTGTAGGTGTGTTTTTCTCTTCTTGTTGATTTGGTTACCGAAACAGGCTTTTGATGGAGACCACATCCTTTTACCGAGTATCAGGAAAGTTTATTAAAAGTGGCTCCGAGAACACAATAAAACCCCCAACTATCTGATTCAAGGCTCGCTTCACTTTCCTTTCTTTGTCACTGAGGTATAAACACACCTTCTGCCATCAGCTGTACTTTCCAGCTTGAAAGGAGATTTCAGAAAGCGAGATAAGATAAACAGGCAATGGCAGATAATAAATCAGAACATATATAGGATTCTTTTTAAAGATATGTTGGATTCTCACTCAAAGTATACGAAAGCATAATCTACTGGCTTATAAATACAGATATGGTTTAACCCATTCAGTGATAACTACCAAGGATGTACTCTCGAAGGTGGCAGAGCACTTTCAAAGAGTCCCCTTCGGTTCAGATGCTGCTGTGTGCTGGAGCGGGGGCAGGACTTTCGCTCTCTCTCTTTTCACTTTACCACCCTCATCTCCCCTCTGAGATGTCAGTTTGGGTGTCCCTTCCTGCTGGAAGGTTTCCTAATGACTCTGTCCGCGAGAGGGACGGGACTCTGGTCCTCAGGGAGCCTCTGTGTCGCCTACCTTTGCCATGACCCCTGTTGCAACTGCCCAGACTCTTGTTTGTAATGCCCTGTGGGTCATCCCGGTGAAATCAGAGACCACTTCACTCCTATCAGTGTGTTCCCAACACAGGCACGTCACATGGCACAAGGCAGGCTCTCAATGAGTGAGTGTTAAATGAATATTGTGCAAATAAAGCTGTTACAGGAAGGGAGATGGCTTCCAGGGCCCCAGAGTGGGCTCTTGTCTGACACTTGGAAACAAATTGTCCAAAAAGACACACGTGCTGACAAAGAAAGAGACTTTATTGGGAAGCGGTGCATAGGCGGAGAGCAGGAGGGTAAGGGAACCCAGCAGAGCTGCTCCTCCACGTGGCTCACAGTCTTGGGTTTTATGGGGATAGTTTTAGTACCCAGGTTTTCTCTGACCAATCATTATGACTCAGAGCACTTCCTGCTGGATCCCACATTGCTCAACCAGTTCTGAGAGGCGGTAGGACACGTGGCGTCTCCTTTTCGACCTTTCTCAAAACTCCTCCAGTCGGTGGTGGCTTTCTAGTTCTGTATTCCTTACCAGGACCTCCTGCCCTAATAGAACTCACGTAAGCGGTTACTATGATGCCTGGCTGGGATGGGCAGTCTCAGTCAGTGTGCTTCCCTGGACAAACCCATGAAGAAAGTCTCCTCGACCTAGAGAACTTAGCCTTGAGGTGATATTAACTACAAATTGACACTTGCTGAGGGCATTTGCCATCTACCTCTGCAGAGACTGAAGCCTGGGTTGCTGCAGCTGTTGACCTTGGACATGACCTGAAGGCAATCCAGGGTGGAGAATGAGGCACTTGGTGATTCAGGAAAACTAGCGGAACAGGTCTTTAGATAGTTACATATTTTCAGGAACTAGTTTCATCGTCCCAATCTTTGTATCTCCCTGTATCTAGAAAATCACTAAATCCCTTCATGGTGACATTGGCTTCTTGTGCCCAGCATAAAACCTTTTGTACAGTGAGTGCTTGACTCTCCCTTCATCAAAATCACATATATTAACCTTCCTCCCCTACCTCTTTGGAGCAGTTTCTCAGAGCTGTCTGAGGTGTTGTCTCCTGGGCTGCAGTCCTCATTTTGCCCCGAATAAGAATTAACTTGCAACACTCAAGTTGTTCATCATTTTTAGTGGATGGTGGCGATGGGGAGAAAAGAGAGATTCAAACAGTGCTTTTGCTGTACAGCAGAAATTCACACAGCACCATAAGTTAACTCTTGCTGTGCTATGCTTAGTCCCTTAGTGGTTCTGACTCTTTGACTCTTTGTGACCCCATGGACTATAGCTCTCCAGTTTCCTTTGTCCATTGGATCTCCAGGGAAGAATACTGGAGTGGGTTGCATGCCCTCCTCCAGGGGATCTTCCCAACCCAGGGATGGAACCCAGGTCTCCCACTTTGCAGGGGAATTCTTTACCATCAGAGTTACCAGGGAAGTCCAAGTAAACTCTTCATTTAACTAAAAAAATATTGAAAAATTAAAATTAAAGAGGCCAGGGGTTTCTGAAAAACAACAACAACAACAACAACAGAGACAAAAACAGTGATTTTAATATATGAGTGCAGAGGAATAAGAGAGCTTGGGGACTCATCATGGGGCAGTTGGGGAAGGCACAGTGCTATCTTTACAGGGTGGAGAAGCCAGGTTGGAGAGACTTGGGGGACAGGAAAGGGATGGTGCCTGGGGCATTGGTGTAGCAAGAGGGTAGAAGAGTGTTCTGAGCAGAGGGTGTAGTACATATGAGGGCAGGAAGGATCAGAGTGTGGGAATTCTGTAGCTACAGTCCTGTAATAATCTCCATATCTAGCCTTCAACGACCAACTGGGCTGAAAAGGGATATTTACGCAGTGTGGATTAAGTGGTCAAGTATCAGAACAATTACATGGCATGCCAGGACCACTGGTTAAGTGAAAGGGGCAGGACAGTAACCCACAGCAGTGAGGAACCGAGCAACTTATCTTTAAAATGGGCTTGATAGTTCCCACTTCCTAAAACCTGCCTTAAAGATTAAATTAGGAGAGAAATGTAAGTCTTATGTCATGTAGGAGGTGCTCAGTAAATGTCCTTTTTCTTCATATTTCCCTGTTATTTTCCCCCTTTCTTTCTGTAATTCTAGTCATATTCCCTTCACTGATCATTCTTGGTGCTGTTTTTTCTCTCTCTCTCTTTTTTTGTCCACGCCCCAGGGCATGTGGGATCTTAGTTCCCAGAGCAGGGATCGAACCTGTACCCCATGCAGCAGAGGCATGGAGTTTTAACCACTGGACTGCCAGGGAAGTCCCTCTTCCCTTTTTGTTTTGCTGTAAGGCCCAGCCTGAGCCTGATTGCTCCTTGCCCTGGAGCTGATCTGAGGTCCTGGCCATGAGCAACCTCTGCTCAGCCCCCACCCTGGAGAGCCCGCACGGTTGTGCCACTGTGTGCTGGTCCCAAAGGACCTTCGCCTCCTGAGATGCTACATCTGATTCCCCAGCCCTGTCTCTGAATTATATTTTTATTGTCCCTGAGCCTCGCACTTGATACAGGTTGAATGAATGCTTGTTGATGATGAGGCCCATTTTCTAACCAGAATGACAGACCAGTTTCAGGACGAAGGTTGGCTGCCCCCTCTGTGAGGGTTAACTGTTAATTAAACTACCAGCAAGCACTGTGTGTGTCGATGCACTCAAGTCATGGGGGAGACAAGTCCCAGTAGCATCAACATTTCTGCTTTTTTAAAAAGCTATTTTTTTAAGGGAAAAGACTTGGAAAATGTCATTGTTTGGAATGAGCTAAGACATTAAATACACACAGCTGAGTCTTTTTTAAATTAATAAAGAAGAGACATAGGCAGGGACACTCACATTTATAAATCATCCATTTGGTGTTCAGCACTTTGCCTTCTATGTATCATCCATATATTACCTTATTTAATCAATATTCATCAGCTGCTCTACAGAAGAGATCTATTTCATCAGTCCAATGATGATTTATCCTGATGTGATATTGACTGATACAGAATTATTTTTTATGAGGAATTAAATAGCCAACAAAATGAAATGTTCATTGTATTAATGAGGTTTTGTGATAAAATGTTGGAGTAAGAAATAACCCTCAAATCTCAGTGGGTGAACCCATGAAGGTTTATTTTTAGCTTATGTTATATATTGTCTGAGGTCAGCTACTGCTCTGTCCTGTCGTCATTCCTGGACCCTGTCTGAAGGAGCAGTTCTAATCTAGGTTTTTGCGGTCTCCTGGTAGAGGGGCAATGCCACAGCCATGCCATGCCTAAAAGGAATCAACCTTGAATATTCATTGGAAGGACTGATGCTGAAGCTGAAGCTCCAATACTTTGGTCACCTCATGCAAAGAGCTGACTTATTGGGGGAAAAAAACCAGATGTTGGGAAAGAATGAAGGCAGGAGGAGAAGGGGATGACAGAGGATGAGATGGTGGGATGGCATCACTGACTCAATGGACATGAGTTTGAGCAAACTCAGGAGATGTTGAAGGACAGGGAATCCTGGTGTGCTGCAGTCCATGGGGTTGCCAAAAGCCAGACATGACTTAGCAACTGAGCAACAATACCTTGCCTTGACTCTCAAGCTTCTCCTGGACAGATCCATGCCACTTCTGCACGTGTTTCCTTAGCCGAAGCAAATCCTGTGACTGAGCTCCTGTGAAAGGGACAATGAGAGCTTTCTTCCTATGGTAAGGGAGGAAGAAGTCTGTGAGCCACAGAGGAGAGAATATGTATTCTCAACCAACGGAAGAAGGGAGTGAAACATTTAGAATGATATTAAATCTTACTACTGAAGCTAGAATCTCCTTTCAGCTGGTAAAAACCACATGCCATTAAGTTCTACAGACAGATTTTCTCCTCTCCTGTCTCCTTTGCATTCCCCGATGCCCTGATAAGAAGCAAAACAAATTTGCCAGGAGAAAGTTGTGGAAAGCCTGAATTAAAACAATGGCGTGGGAAAGAAGGGGAACAAGTGGATTTGAGAGATATTTAAGATATGTAGTGATCAATATAAACCCCTAGTGGTAAGATTGGTGGTGGTTTAGTTGCTAAGTCATGTCCGCCTCTTTGCGACCCCATGAACAATAACCTGCCAGGCTTCTCTGTCCATGGCATTTCCCAGGCAAGAATACTGGAGTGGGTTGCCATTTCCTTCTCCAGGTAATCTCCCTGACCCAGGGATCAAACCTGAGTCTGCTGCACTGCAGGCAGATTCTTTACCAACTGAGCTATGAGGGAAGATTGGTAGGAGCCCAAGGTTTGGGGCTTCTTATAAGTTATCTGTGAAATGAGTCTTTGATCTTTCCTAGAGAGAATTATTTTTTCATTTAAAACAAATTCACATTTTTGGTAAAAGTCACTGTTTTGAGCACATTTCTTTGAAAAATGTTGATGGTTTTGTAATTATTTATTTTCTTAGATTCCTTTTGCACTGCAGTTTTTAGGATCCTTTTGGAAATAGTGTGACTACCGCATTTTGCGGCATAAATGATAGTAAATGGTCTTAAGTTCTTAACAACAAATGGATTTCTCTAAAGAGACCAAAATGCTGACTTATCAGTTTTTCTTATGCCCCCTAAAAAGTGGCTCTGCTTCAGCAGATACTTGCCAGTTTTTAATTTCCATGACTTCTCACCCTACCCCACTCCCATACACCTCCTAACATCAGCTGTCTTGTTTCATCACTTCTCCAGGGTTCAGTGTGCAGTGAGCAATTTTTGTGTCAGAAATCTCTTGTCATAACAAATAGATTTAACAAACTCAACTTACGTAAAGCTACCTGTGTTCTCTTCATATATCTGTAAAAAGATGTCCCTAATTGATTATGTAGCGTAAGAATAGTTGAAGATAGACCAGAAAGACTATCTGTGAATTATTTATCCTGCCTATGTGGAACAGTGATCACTGAAAAAACTAATTAGTTGTTACTAGCCAGTTTAACTTATTCAAAGCCTCTGTTATTTTATTGCATGCTAACCTAGTGAATTAGTTGGAGAAGGCAATGGCACCCCACTCCAGTACTCTTGCCTGGAAAATCCCATGGACGGAGGAGCCTGGTAGGCTACAGTCCACGGGGTCGCGAAGAGTCGGACACGACTGAGCGACTTCACTTCACTTCACTTACTAGCCGTTTAGATATGAAAGCTTTACTCTTTAAGGAAACTACGTCACCAGTAATTTCTTTCCTGGTTGGTTGGTTTGGATTTGGAGTACCTCACTATTTAATTCCCTTCCTTCAGAAATAGACTATTTCAATAAAGGGGCATACAGTGGTCATTTTGCTGTCCATATCTTCATGAAAGTTGTAATCATTGGCTTCTTTCAGAAGAGAGCGATCATTAGTGGACTGAAGCAGGCAGGGAAGCTCCTTGCACTCAGCATTATACAAGCAAACCTGACCATGAATTCCAAGTCCAGGACCATTGGACAGCAGGATAATAGTTACATAAAAATGCCCAATCTCTCCTTGGAAAATGATGGTTCAATCTCACCAAAGATACTAATATCTCAAGTCAAAACAATGGGCAGGAATTTGGAGTTTTAAATAGTGCAGAAACAGATCTTCTAATTTTACTTCCAATATATGTTAACTTTGAATTAAAAAGTAATAATATCATAAAATGGATTAGAATTGCAATCACAGTGTGTCAAGACAGTTCTTTTCCTTTTGGGGGGTTCTGTAATTTTCCCCCTAATTAAAATTTGCTAACAGTTCTTGTGAGAGTGAAACCAGTTGAGACCTAAGCATTTGCTCGAGTGAAAGCTGTTTTTTTCTATTAACTTCCCTAAAGAAAAGAAGGTCCACAAGTGGGTCATAGTAGCCACAAAAGTTGACAGGTATTTTTAAATTCTAGAGCTGAAACAATTCTGGGGAAGAAAACGGGGCAATGATTGTGATTCCTCTCAGAATAGCAGGAGAGAGCAACAATCTACCAAAAGGGATAATGAGACATTGCTGCACAAAACTTAGAATCAGGACAAAGTCCACTCCAAAATCTATCAGAAATGGGTAATTCACTAAAAAGAACTCTATCAGGATCTCCTGCATTGAACAAGGCTCTGTGCTGGATGCTATGGAGTCTTACAGAGAATTAAGACAGTTCTGCCCTCGAGAGGTAAATTATTTAGTTCACAACACAAAGCATATAAAACAAAAAAGCCTTCATATCTGACAGAATTTGGTAAGGCTTAAAGGATATTTTTAGAGAGTTATGCATTAATTCCTGTGTTCATTTCTCTAATATTTTTCACTACCCTTGGGATAGAGCATAAAACAGGCAGAGCCCCTGTGTCACATGGAGGCGTGCAATCCTAGTTCAACAGGCTGAGGCATAAATGGAATACCAATTATGTGTATAGCATATGTTTTGATAACAGAATAAATAGGATTTCGTTTCTGCCTTCCCAATTACTGTTGTGATAACCGTGAGTTTACATTTCCTGCGATTTATTTATCTTGCTTACAAAATTAAGAATGGTTTGCTTACTACAAAGAGCTAGCCTAAAAATATAATAAGACTGCATAAGCGAAATTCAGGCATAAGTCAACATACCTAAGAGAAATTGCATATGGCAGCCATAGTAGTATTATTGCCATGGGAACCAAAGAAAAGAGCAATCCTCCCTGCATGCCAGATGAAATCAAAGCATTATGAAAAGAAGGACACATCACAAAAAGGAGAGAATTTTTTCCTTCAACTTCCTTGTAAAGTCTTATTTTATCCTTTAAAACTCACAGAGTTTTCTTCACATGAGAAAAATTTCTTCTAAGAAGAGTCAATTGCCTTCTACTTTCTTTTTCTACCGTCCATAGGTTTATTATATCATAGATCTATTGCTAGGGGTTAAAATATTTCTGTCCTATTAGTCTGTAATATTTGTAAAGCAAGGAACCTAGCCTTTGCATCTTTGTGTCTCTAGCTTCTGGTTCAACTTAGCATAATATGTTGCTTATTGAAGAAATAACTAAGAAGCTAGACTATCAGTGAACTCTTGGGTTCTAGAGGAAAGAAGGGACCACCAGAGGAATAAGCATTTCTTTTTGTGCTTTAAGAAGCGCATGACACCGGCTCTAAAAATTATAGGCACACTCTGCCTGTGAAAAATGTGCGTCTCCAAATGATGTATTAAGAGTAAGCTAGTTGATCCTTACCTAGTCAGCATGTTAGTCTTATAAACGGTTTTGATCCAGCCATTGTTCTTGAAACCATCTATATAGGATCAAACACAAACTACTTATCCTCTCTTCCAAAACTTATGCTGACATATTTTCATTCTCATCACCTTGAAGCTCTCCCCACCTGTCGTCTGGCCCTCCTACCTGCCCCATGGTTCCCAAAACGGCTATGTCCTTTCAAGTACAAGTTTATGTCACAGGCATGAAAAAGCTACTTTGCCTTCTCAGCCTAATACATTACTATTTGGTCTTCAAAATCCATTTTAAACAAACAGCCTAAAAAGTCTACAACTTTTTCCTTGTAGAATTAGCCACACCCTTCCTTCAGTTACTCAAAATTTTTGCTTGTCATGTGTAATGTCGCTTCTTCCAAGGGTAATTATATCAACCATGCCGCCAATTCTTTAAGGCAAAGCATAGTGTTTTGTTTTTTACTCCAGTGCCTAGTGAAATGCGTGGCTCCTCTTCAATGTTCAAAAATGTTGGAAGAGAGGAAAAATAGAAAGACCAAAGGATGAAAGACAGGAGGCAGGAATGGAGAAAAAAAATGGATGGCAAGCAGGAAGAAATGGAGGATCATTTGAGGAAACCTGGTGTGAATCTTTGATAATAACTATAACATGGATCTTTCCCCTTCAGTCTTTAATATTGAAGGCAGGAGGAGAAGGGGACGACAGAGGATGAGATGGTTCGATGGCATCACCTACTCGATGGATATGAGTTTGAGCAAGCTCCAGGAGTTGGTGATGGACAGAGATGCCAGGCATGCTACAGTCCATGGGGTCACAACGAGTCGGACATAACTGAGCAACTGAACTGAACTGACAACATTGATACAGATTTATTGTACTAACTGTTGCATGTTGAATACCCACAGTGTGGCAGGCACTATACTAGAGATTTTATGCATCATCTCATTATCTCGATGTATCTCTAATTTAATAGATTTATGAATTTGGAATTTACATCTTCATATACTTTTTATAAAACTTAAGGACCATGTCTAACTAGCAGAGAAGCTTTAAAAATTGAAAAATGAATAAATTGTTCATTGTATGTCATGATTTCTAGCAAATCCTGTAGGCAGATCTCCTACATTTTTTAAAGCTTAATAGCCATTTCCAAAGTTTTATTTTATTAATGAACTGTTTGTCTCTTATTTGCCAACTTGTTTGACTCACTGCTAGTTAGGTCTGTTACATTTAGATAAATAAATATTGACTAAATAAATGTAAGGAATACTGTCCTCAGTCTCTGAGTGATTCACAGACATGGTCCCTTCTTTTTTACGGCTCAGAGCATCCATGTCCTCCATTCCAAGATCCTCACATCACCAATGGTGTTAGTGTGACTACCATACAGCTGCTTATATGTCTGATTTTGCCCACTCAGGTAGTTATTTCTCTGGAGTACATTTCTGGAAGTAAAGTTGCTGTCTTACAGGTGTGGATGTCTTTAATGCCTATATGTATAAACTGAAGTCAGCTTCAGTAAACATTTTAGCCACAGTGAGTACAGAGAGTCTGTTCACATTCACAAATCACTCAGCAGTTTTAATTACTAGCAATAATAATTTATTTATATTTAATTTAGTATTATTCTTTCCTAATCAGATAGATAATGATTATATCTTGTATTTTTTCACTCTTAAAAGATGAACAACATATATATCTGTTGATCATCTGTATTTTTCAAAGTGAATTACTTTTATAATTTTACTTCGGTTTCATATATATATATATATATACACACACATATAGAATGGATTTTTTTGATGTGTACTTTGCAATTTTTTTCACATCTCTCTATTTAGCTTTGCTTGTGGTAGTCTTGACATATAGATGGCTTTAAAAAACATAATCAGATCTATCACTCCGCATTTGGTGTTCTGCTTACAAATGGTAAATCAATTTAATTTTAGATCTAGTGATATGAAAAGCTACACCAGGGAAGAATTATGAAATGCTTCTTTTTGAGATGAAATCTGTAGCTATTTACACATGTCAGACTGTGACAAGGTATGGTGATTGGAAAGTGCTTAGGGGACGTGAGCTGTGGAGCTGCGATGGGAGCCATGCTGAGCGCCAAGGTGTGTCCAAGGTCACACTCAACAGGAGACCCAACAGCAGTGAAGCCAGCGACTCTGACTTCTGCCACAGAAATCCACTGACCCTTAACCACACTGGGGCACCTTGCCTTTTGTCTGGAAAGCCAGCAGATGAAACATTACATTTTAACATATTAAAATGGATTTTTTTCAAAGAATACAATTCATTTAAATAAAATGCATTCTGCCAGGAGCTCCAAGAAGAGAGAATATGGAACTAGAACTTCAGAAATCTGGCAGTAGTTTTTATTTTGCTTGACTTTGGGCCTCAGATTATTTTATTTCTCAACGAAGAAATAAAACCTAACCATCCCTAGAATCCTTTTTTCCCCTTTTTAATGCCTCTTTTTAAAAGAAGGATAGTTGCAATGTTGTATTGGTTCCCGCTGTGCCATGTGGATCTGCTGTAAGTATACATATATCCCCTTCCTCTTGAGCCTCCTTCCCACTCACCCCATCCCACCCCTCTGTGTTATCACCGGGCGCCAGGTCGAGCTCCTGTGCTATGCCACAGCTTCCCGCCAGCTCTCTGCTTCACACGTGGCAGTCCACATGTCGATGCTATTCTCTCAATTGGTCCCACCCTCACCTTTCTGCCCTGTGTCAATGAGCCTGTTTTCTATGTCTGCGTCTCTAATCCATCTCTGCAAATAGGTTCACATATATCTTTTTTTTTTCTACATACCATACATATGTGTTAATATATGATACTTGTTTTTCTGTTTCTAACTTAAACTTCACTCTGTGTGACAGACTCTCAGTTCATCCAAATCAGTTCAACTGACTCAAATTTGTTCCTTTTTACGGCCGAGAAACATTAATCTATAAACTTTCCAAAGTTTATGCTCTAACTAATCTTAAATGCACACAGTGTAACAACCACTTTTTGTGACCTCAGAGAATGAAGGACATTGGCCTGGGTTATTCCTCTGAAGGTCTCTTATTCTTCTGAAAGGTGTTGCTCTGTGCAGAAGGCATGGATGTGGATGGAAGATGGTGGGCTTTGGAGCTGGGACTATTTGAATGTTTTTTGCTTCTTGTGACCTTGGGAAGTAACCTAGACTTTTCTTTGAAGTACTTTTTTATCTGAGGCAAGGGTGTTATTATGATAAGAAAAGTCAGATGCTTGGCAAGTGGTAGAACCTAAATAATGTACCTTGAGGTGCAACCTAGACGAAATGGAGAGAGCCTGGAAAGACGTGGCATTTACCACTCACCTTACTCTATTGGCCTCAGGCGTCACACCTATACATTTGAGCAAAATAATGTCTCTCTTGTAGAAATGTTATGATGAGCAAAGAGGATTATGTTCATTTCTCATAAACCCCAAATGTGTTCTAAGGCCTACTATACTATCCTACAGAATTTTCCTTGTTAATGTCTTTCCTCACTCACCAAAATAACAATTTCATACTTCTACCCTTTTTTTTAATTTGAAAGATGGATGGATTAGGAAACTTTATTGATAAGGACTTCTGTTCTGTTTCAATCACATTTATAGTACATAGACTATCAATACTTTCTAGTTGAGAAAACATAAACTCTGGCCATTGTATTGATGTTGACTTGCTGCTGCTGCTGCTGAGTCACTTCATTTGTGCTTGCTTGAGTTAAGAGAGATTATAGGGCAAGAGTCCAAATATAAACAATTCAATATGAGATATATGCAAAAAAAAAAAAAGAAAATTCAATAAAGTACACATAGGTGAAAAGTGAAAGTGAAAAGCAAAAGTGAAGTCGCTCAGTCGTGTCTGACTCTTTGCGACCCCATGGACTGTGGCCTACCATGCTCCTCTGTCCATGGGATTTCCCAGGCAAGAGTACTGGAGTGGGTTGCCATTTCCTTCTTGAGAGGATCTTCCTGACCCACGGATTGAACCCGGGTCTCCCACATTGTAGGCAGACGCTTTACTGTCTGAGCCACCAGGGAATTCATCAAAAGAAGACAGCTTTTTTTGGTAGGTTGAAATGCATATTTTATTTAACAAACATAATCTACAATGACTAAAAGAATGGCTTATTCCCAGAAGAAGTAAGAGTATGGATACTTAGATTAGCACCTATGAAGTACAAAGAAAAGAAAAAAAGGAGAAAGCTCTCTACAAAGACCATCTGGGCCCAGGTTTCTATGAGCAGACTCTTCAGACACTTTATGGTAACTCATTATATTCCAAGTTAGCTTGGCAAACAGCTGACTCAGTTAACTGTTTCAGGTCTTCAGTGCTTTAGGACAATAGATATACCAACACATCTACTCTTTAAGCTTCAACAACAAGCTGTCTTCTTCTCCGCTTCCAAATAATAACCTCACTTATTTCACTAATGAAGCAGAAAACCTTCATGAGAAGGATATCAGCTTTCTGAGATTCAAACTACTGTACTATGGCACTGGCCCCCATACTTCTTCTTCATATTTTACCCTGGATTTCACCATAAATGATCATTCAGCCTCACTATTCTAGGACAACTCCTCCAAATGTTCACTCAATCTTATTCCCAAATGCCCAATGAGAGATATTGCTTCTTTATTCATCTCCCTCTTTTCTGAAGCATCAGGATTTATCATTCAAGTGATACTCCCCTCACCACTCTGCCCCATAGTGTAGTGCTCAGATAGTTCTCTTCACAGACACACACACACACACACACACACACACACACACACACACACACACACATTCCTTCACTCTGCATCACACTAGCTAAAATACTGCTACAATTCTCTTCTTACCTTTACCATGAAGCGCCTAGGATGAGCCGTCTATAGCCTCTGTCTGCATTTTCTGTCTGGACAAGGCTACTGGAGACATACTAACCCAGACTACCTTGTATCTGGGCTGGAAATGAAACATGCATTCCTTCCTATCAGGTCTCCATGCTTTCATGTAAGCCAACATGAAAGCCTTGCAATCTCTGCCAAAACAAACAAAACCCAGAGAATAATCCTTTACTTTTTCACTTTTAAAAAAGTTTCTAATTACGGTAAAAGACAGGAAACGTGAAATTTATCATCTTGACCATTTTCAAGTCTACAGTGCAGTAAGGTTAACTTTCTTTGGATTGTTGAGCAGCCATCTTCATGATCTATTTTCAGAACTTTTGCCATCCCAGACTGAAAGCCTCTATCTATGAAACAGCTTTTTATTTACCCCTCCCCCAAGCCCCTGCCCACTTTCTGTCTCTATAAATCTGACTACTCTAAGTAACTCATAAATGGAAACATAGTGTTCCCACTTATATGGATAATAGGTGAAAAATTACTCTCCACTGAATAAACCACTGGCTTATTTCACTCAGCATTGTGTCCTCAAGGTTCATCTGTTGTAGTGTGTGTCAGCTTGAATAACATTCCATTATATATATCAACCACATTTAGTTTATGTACCAGTTGAGGGACACTTGAATTATTTCCACCTTTCAGTTCAGTTCAGTTCAGTCGCTCAGTCGTGTCCGACTCTTTGTGACCCCATGAATCACAGCACGCCAGGCCTTCCTATCCATCACCAACTCCTGAAGTTCACCCAAACCCACATCCATCGAGTCGGTGATGCCATCCAACCATTTCATCCTCTGTCATCCCCTTCTCCTCCTGCCCTCAATCCTTCCCAGCACCAGGGTCTTTTCACATGAGTCAGCTCTTCGCATCAAGTGGCCAAAGTATTGGAGTTTCAGCTTCAACATCAGTCCTCCCAATGAACAACCAGGACTGATCTCCTTTAGAATGGACTGGTTGGATCACCTTGCAGTCCAAGGGATTCTCAAGAGTCTTCTCCAACACCACAGTTCAAAAGCATTAATTCTTCGGCGCCCAGCTTTCTTTGTAGTCCAACTCTCACATCCATACACGACCACTGGAAAAACCATAGCCTTGACTAGACAGACCTTTTTTGCCAAAGTAATATCTCTGCTTTTCAATATACTATCTAGGTTGGTCATAACTTTCTTTCCAAGGAGTAAGTGTCTTTTAATTTCATGGCTTCAGTCACCATCTGCAGTGAGTTTGAAGCCCAGAAAAATAAAGTCAGCCACTGTTTCCACTGTTTCCCCATCTATTTGCCATGAAGTGATGGGACTGGATGCCATGATCTTAGTTTTCTGAATGTTTAGCTTTGGGCTATTGTGAATAATGCTGCTATGAACACGGAGGCACAAATATCTCTTTGACACTTTGCTTTCAGTTCCTTCAGGTATACAACCGAAAACAGAATTGCTGGATCACACAGCGATTCTATTTTTAATTTTTTGAGGCAAGGAACTACAGTTTTCCATAGTGACTGCACCATTTTACCATTTTACCATCCCCCGACAGCACACAAGTGTGCCAACTATCCATCCTCACCAACAGCAAGCAACCTTTTGAAAAGATGAATTAGACCAAAGCACTGTCCTGCTAAAATACTGCTAAAAAATCCTCACATATTAGTATAGGAGAATACTCATGTTGGTATATGAACATGTTTTTAAATGTTTTATTAATATTTTACATAGGGGTATAGCCAATTGACAATGTTTTGACAGTTTCAGGTGAACAGTGAAGGAATTCAGTCATACATATACTCATATAAAACACAAAGTAGGAATAAATTTCCCTGGAATTATGCAATTACTATTTAAACCGGAAAAGAATACAGTGAGCGTCACGCCATTCAGAGTCACAGAATTCTTAAATGCATATTGTTAGGTGAAAGAAGCCAGTAAGAAAAGGCTGCATACTGTTTGAATCCAACTGTACAAATGTTCTGGAAAAAGGAAAAATGAAGACACTAAAAAGGTCAGAGTTTGTCAGAATCTGGGGGACTGGTATTGAGGATGGAAACAGAGGAAAAGGTGTAGCCTACAACATTCTTAGCCCAGTGAAATTATTCTGTGTGATGTTGTAATGATGGATATGTGATATTGTACCATTTAGCAAACTCATGTAATAGAAACACAAAGACGGGGCCTAAGGTAAACCATAGACTTCATTTAACAATAAAGTATCAATATGTGTTCATAAAGTGTAACAAACGTGCCACACCAAAACAAGATCCTGATAACAGGGGAAATAGAAGCAAGGGTGTGTGGGTGTGAAAGTAAATGGAACTCTCTGTTCTTGCTAAATATTTCTCTAAATCTGAACTTCTCTAAGAGGTAATGTCTATTAATGAAGAAAAACAACTAGTGAGTGAGCTATTATTTTAGATTTTTCAAGTGACCTGTTACAGTGCAGTTTGGATACTGGAAAGATGGATCTCTGTCATTTTCTTTTTGTTAAGGCATAGTAATTTGAGCTTTGTCTTTATTAATATGTTTGGCATTAGACATAATTATGATCTGTTATTTGTTCTACGCTTGTGTTTCTTCAAAATACAAAACTACTATAATTGCTAAGAAGTCAAGATGAGATAAAAACAATTAAATGCAGAGTCAGTCAAATATAAATGGTCTTCATCCAACTCTATCTACATTTTTGTTTCTTGAATTGAATCATGCCATGGACTCTTACATAGCACATGTCTTCCTGTAAAGCTGATTTTGATCAAATATGTTGTTTTGTTTTAGTTTTGATGTGAATCCCTGATTTTATCCACTCTTTCCATTGAAATGATCCAAGCCTCTGCTTCTGATTACAACATGTAATTGTAGACCAGCAAGTTATTTGGTCAATAAGGGTTTTTAACTTCAATGAAAATTTGTATGTTTTTTGCCAGTAAAAGTCATTTTAATGGAAAAATTATGCTGTTATTGGGTATCCATGTGGATTTGTAGGATTGAGGGTAAAGTTATGGAATAATAGTTTCTTTTGTGAACGGATTTCTTACAATTGTTTCAACATTTTATGGTATAAGAAATGCTTCATATTTTGGTTAAAACCTCTGTAATAAAAACATCTCCTTCTGTAGTAAGTTAAATGTTACCTAAAGCAGCTATCTGAAACAAAAGGTATTTATCTATTTCTTGTGTGATTCAGCCAGACAGAAAAGGGAGAGCATATGAAATGTTTACCTTATAAATCCCCATGATTCTCTAAAGAAATCCACATAAACCCAACCAATATTTGTTGAATGACTACATTGAATCTGGCATTATTCTGAGCTCTATCAACTGAATGGACATAGTGTTCCCATTTACTGCCTTCACATAGTATATATTCAATTGGAGAGGATAGACAATATAGAATCATCACTTGTTATCCAGATTCCAAGACCCCTCCATGGATACCAGGAGTCCCTTATGATTAAATCTCTACATCCTTGGTTCCAAATCTGAGGATCCAGAGGGTCGCCTGAACTGTTTTTGAAAAACCATTGTGTGTATGAAGATCCATGTGGTTTAAATGCTTGTTGTTCAAGGCCCATCTGTACACGCACATAATTACTAACTCTTTAAAAGATAAAGGCTATAATGAGAAGAAAGAACATTCATAGGAAAGAGGATAACTGAGGTTGAGGTGCTATGGCCTCTTTTACGAGACAAAACTCGAGTTGAGATCTGAATGATGAAGGACTGCTGTTAAAAAATCTGGAAATAACCTTGCTTGTAAACGAATGTGTTAGCTTCTCACAGTTTCACAGATGCTGGAAGAAGGTAAATGACTCTGGATACAACCAGTAGAACAAATTCTGTAAACCATCACAATCTACCTTAGAAAACCAAGTTTCTAATAAGAGTTCTTAAAAATAAAACCTCTTAAGTTTCTGCATTGACCTTTCTATTCAACTGAGTCCTTAACATAGATACAGCAAAACATCTTAGTAATAGCACCAAATGCCTTAGTCTGCAAGGAAGAAGACAGTGGAATTTGTTTATCATCAGTTATACCCTTGGCCAGTGAGTTGAGACTGGCTTAAAAGCCTTCCAGGGCTCCAGTGACGTCATTGACTGTTTCAGCTAAAGTGAGGGACAATTTTTGTGCTACTTTTTCTAACTGAATGATTCCCATCCAAGGTTTACAGCCTACAGGCTGCACATAAGTAGCCTCAGGTACCCTTCCATGATGTTCCCTACCTGCAGTCATCTGAGTGCTACTAACCCACGCTGGTTTTCTTAGGTACTTGATGGTCTCTCATGACCACCCTATGTCACCATGCTTCTATGGGGAAGGCAAATTGGTGCCTCCTTCTCCCACAGCTATAGCCTGGGGTTCACATGACATCCCTGGAAAGAAAGTGTTATTTAAAATTGCTAGGAACCCCAACATTTCCATAAGTCAGAGCTTAGGATGGATCCAAAATGACCTTCCCACCAACTCAAAGGCATTGCACTGCCCAGTTTAGTTAAATAATCATGCTCGATGCTTTTTGGGGGAGCAGCTGAATGAAGGAAGCTGGTCTAGCTAGCCCTATTTGCCAGAGGGCCTGTGTTTGCTCTTGATGACTAAGAAATGGCTAAGGGAATGAGGGGTGTGGAAAATGTTCAAACGGAGGTGTTGGCAGAGCCTCTGCTTGAGAGGTGCAGGATCGGGGCCCCCCTGTTTGTTTCTGACAGATTTCTCAATCAAGTTAAGGAAAACAGAAGTCCTTCAGTCATCAGAACTGCCTAGTGCAAGGTGGCAGACCCAGCAATCATTTAAATCTAAGACACAGGTAAGAGTTTGGGAGATCCACATCAATTCATCTGCCATGTGAGAAAGGTTCCAAGTACAATTATGGGACACAAGCCACTGAAGTCGTTCTTTCCCCTATTCCTGCCCGGGGTTGGGATGTTCCCACCTCAGGTGCACTGCACCAAATCTGCCTTTCCTAGACCAGTAGCTAAACCATCCCAGTTAGTATCATCTGCAAAGAGCAGGCCCTTACTATAGGCATCTATGTGCCGAATGGAGAGCTGCCACTTCTGTGTCTACTGCTGGGGCTGGGTCAGCTGGGCTGTTCAACACTGTGCACCATTTCCATTTGACAAACAAAGCTGATTGGTTACTATCCTTCCTCTTCTGGAAGGTTGTATATCAGTCAGCTTCCTTCTTATAAATGATACTGTTAAGCTCTCAGAAAGATATGATACTTCATTTGCAAATCAACATACCCAAGCTCCAATCCCCATAATACAGTGCAAAGAAGGGTGGAGAACACCTGGAAACGCATTGTCTTGAATTATAGAAGGGCAATTCTGATCTTAGGGAATCCACATTTTTATAATGGGCAGTAAACATGCCTGCCATTTTCCCCAGAGAGAAACACTTTCTCTACATTCCAGAGTTACTTGCAATACAAACATTCGTGAAATGTTGGCCTGATCCAGGACAGTCTGTGCCTCGCTCAAAATATGCATGATTCAAGCAACCTGTTGAGAATCACCTTCCTTATGTCAAAAAGCACAGCAAGTCTGAACACTTGGAGGCTAAATAATGCAGAAAAACTGGCATGTTGCAGGAATAAGAAGCAGCCAGTCTGTCCAGAACTAAAGGACAAGTGGTCAGAAATGAAGCAGAGTCCAAATCATGGTCCTAAGTCATAAGAAAAAACAGAAATATAATTTTCTGCCTTCTGTTTTGTATATTAAATGCAGAGACTGAAAAAGCTTTATTCTCTCATATAAAATTCCAATAATTTAACTGTGATCAATTTAATTTTCACTTATTTTACTCAAATTCAAACAGGGATATTCTTCTACCATGCATCAGAAAACCTGGTGGAAAAATGGAAATCAAGATGAGTATTCCAGGGCTTGAATTCAATGACATGCTAACAGAATGACTTGTCTTGTCATTTCAGATTAATCAGATGTAAAATTTCAATACCTCAAAGACAGAGAGTGGGAGAGAAGATCTATTATACCTTGTGCCAGGGATCATAAATGTTAGTTGTGATGAAGGAAACTCCTTATTTAATTATGGGAGCAATTTAAATAAAAGGGTAATAATTTCTGTTGGCACTTTAAAAATTACAATTAATCATGGTACACTTTGGGGACAATAATTCATAATGTAACATAACTCTGCATGAGTTACCTTGCAATTGAAATTATTTCATCAATATATTTCCATCTTCTAGCTGTAATCCACTTTCTTTTTAGAATTTTTTAATGCACATACATATTTGAGATTGGAGGCACATGCTCCTATATGTATGAATTTTCCAGATAAAAAAGTTAGCCTTATTTAAATGTGGCTTCGTGCCTAAGCTGCTGATGGAGGCCCAGCCCTAACTAAGATTTAGAAGGGCAACCAACCTTTAGAGCAGAAGTGAGGACTATTTTTGTACTGCAAAAGCCTTGGTTTTATGTTTATTTGTAAGATTTTGGCAGCTATTTTGGGATGTTTCTGAGTTGCGATGAGAAACATTATGTCCATGAATTTGAAAAAAAGAGGGGAAAATTAAAAATAAAAATGATTTTAGCGTATGGATTTTTTTTTAATTTAAATTCATTATCAAACAGATTTTGATATTCTTGTGTGGGTTTTGTGTAGGGGGATGTGTCTCTTCTAGCTGGCTGTTTCAGGAAGATGCTTGAGGGGGGAAAATAAATATCTTTTAAAAAGATTTCATGTTCTAGTTTTTCAAAGTACATTTCTAAACTTGTGGGAAAGTTTATGACTACACAAATGATGATGCCATACTGACTGTAGAGAAACGAGCACTGGGTCTGTGAGTTGCCTGGGTTGGCTGGTCAGTAAGGAGAATGGCTCCAAATCTGAATTCATATGAATCCCTGGACTGTTTGAACAAATCACTCTTTCTTTCAAAGTCTCATTAGACTTTTGGTGGAATGAGTAATTAGAGCATACCTAGACTTTGTATGTGTGTGCTCAGTTGCTTAGTCATGTCTAAGTCTTTGCAACCCCATGGACTTTAGCCCAGCAGGCTCTCTGTCTATGGAATTTCCCAGGCAAGAACAATGGAGTGAGTTGCAGTTTCCTACCTAGATGTTATTAAAAAGCAGAGCCATCACATTGCCAACGAAGGTCCTCATAGTCAAAGCCATGCCTTTCCAATAGTCATGTACATATGTGAGAGTTGGATCATAAAGAAGGTTGAACACCGAAGAGTTGATGCTTCAAACTGTGGTGCTGGAGAAGACTCCTGTGAGTCCTCGGATAGCAAGGAGATCAAACCAGTCCGTCCTAAAGGAAATCAACCCTGAATATTCACTGGAAGGACTGATGCTGAAGCTGAAACTCCAATACTTGGCAACCTGATGCAAAGAGCCAACTCATTGGAAAAGACCCTGATTGTAGGAAAGACTGAAGGCAAAAGGAGAGGGGGTGGTAGAGGAAGAGATGGTTAGATAGCATCGCCAACTCAGTGGACATGAATTTGAGCAAACTACAGGAGATAACGGAGGACAGAGGAGCCCACCATGCTATAGTCCATGAGGTTGCAAGGAGTTGGACATGACTTAATGACTGAACAACAAGTCAAGTGGAAATAACAAAATTCCAAACCAGTTTATCCGGATTCCAAACCCACATTTGTTGTATTGCATCTTTACTGTGTTTAATATGCCTTGACCCTGAATTCTAAAAACATAAAAAAGGTAAATTGAAGGAGAAAATTAGAATAAGCTCTCTTGTAATTATTCTGCTGCTGCTGCTGCTGCTGCTGCTGCTAAGTCGCTTCAGTCGTATTCGACTCTATGCGACCCCATAGACAGCAGCCCACCAGGCTTCCCCATCCCTGGGATTCTCCAGGCAAGAACGCTGGAGTGGGTTGCCATTTCCTTCTCCAATGCGTGAAAGTGAAAAGTGAAAGTGAAGTCGCTCAGTCGTATCCGACTCTTAGCGATCCCATGGACTGTAGCCTGCCTGGCTCCTCCATCCATGGGATTTTCCAGGTAAGAGTACTGGAGTAGGGTGCCATTGCCTTCTCCAAATTATTCCTATCCATGATATTAATAGTTATGAATTTAAAGCATTTGCTTAAAGAGGACCACTTGTTATCATCAATCTCCGAGATGCTGTAAGAAATTAAAAGTTAGCAGGAAAGCAGGATTTTTAATGTAAATTTACTAACCTAGAACTTTGTACTAGCATCACATCTATTGACTGATTAAATTTCAAGATAAATGCTACTTGGTAGTATCTTTATCAAAGTACTTAATAAAAAAATTGAATTGTTCCATACTAAGTATACATTTCATTTTTCAATACTTCCAGAATGAATTTGGAGTTCCCATTTGGAGTCCTCAAGTGAGTTTTAAAAAGTTAGGGATAAAATGTGGTGTCCATTTACTTTATAACTACTTTGCACTTGCTATAACATGAGCAATGATTTTCATTTTTTTTAAATGGAAATACTGAAATAAACATCAACAACCTTGCTGCCAACCATTTCAGGATTCAAGAGAGAATGACAGATATGTAAACAAACGTTTGCAATGTGATGTAAGAATTTTAAAATGCTAAACAAAGAGAAATGTGTGATTCATACAAGATATTTTACAGCTTACAAAATACTCAACCTTCTCTCTTGTTTGGAACCCACAATAATCTTTTGAAATAGGTTGGTCTCCCCACTCCAAACCATCCCACTTGTAAAAGTGTGGCAGGGGGCAGAAACATTGAGAGTTGAGGAGTCCTTCTGTCAAGAAGGCTGGGCACCAAAGAATTGATGCTTTCTAATTATGGTGCTGGAGAAGGCTCTTGAGAGTATCTTTCCTTTGAAAGGAGAGCAAACCAGTCAATTCTAAAGGAAATCAACTCTGAATATTCATTGGAAGGACTGGTGTTGAAGCTGAAGTTCTAATACTTTGGCCACATAAGGCAAATACCTCTCATTGGAAGAGCCCCCGATGCTGGGAAAGATTGAAGGCAGGGGGAGAAGGGAACCACAGAGCATGAGATGGCTGGATGGCATAACCGAGTCAGTGGACATGAGTTTAAGCAAGCTCCAAGAGATAGTGAAGGATAGGGGAACCTGGTGTGCTGCAGTCCATGAGGTCACAAGAATCAGACACAACTCAGCAACTGAACAACGAGAACAATGAAGTAGCAAGTTGGTAGAATTCCAAAGACCACTTCACTTCCTGCTTCCCTGGTGTACAAGCTTGGCATAATCCCCACCCCTGTGAATTTGCTGGCCTATTGTTTTTATGATCAGGTGATGCTTTTTGGCATAGTTTACTGTAAGACAGAAAGATTCTCTCAGTGGGTCTGACCTAATCACATGAGCCTTTTAAAAGCAGAGAGTTTCCTCTGGTTACTTGCAGAAAAGATTCAGAGCACAATAAAGTTCTGTCCGCTTGCTGGATTGAGGAGGACAGGAGATGAATAGCAAGGAATTCAGGTGACCGCTAAAGAAGAAGAAAGGCTTCCAGTAGACAGGCCAGAAGGAAAGGAGCGGCCTCGATTCTACACCTCCAAGAAGTGGAATTTCTCTAATGAAAATGAACTTGTAAATGGATTTTCCCCAGAGCCTGAAAACAAGACCTCAGCCCAGCTGACACCTTAATTTCAGCTTTACAATAACCTGAACAGAATCTGTGACCACAGTGTGTGGGACTTTTTGCCTATAGAACTGTGAGCTGATAAAGGAGTTTGAGTTTAAGATGCCAATGTGAAGGTGATTTGTTGTGCATGAATAGAAAACCAATACAGTCGATCTATGTCTCTGGACTTCAGAGAGGACTAGATTAGCCTTTGGTGAGTGTCTATATAGGGCCAGGCATCGTTCTAGAGGTTTTCCATATTATCTCACTTTTACATTGAATTCATATCAGTGCTGTGAGGTCCGTATTACAACCCCCATTTTACAGATGAGGAAACTAACAATCTAATGCTAAAAGACTTTCTCAGCAGTTCACTTACAATAAGGGATGGGCTGGAGTTTAAACCAGTCTGCCCTGATCTTTGTCCCTGTCTCTTCATGTTCCACTTTGTCTTCTTAAATGTCACAATTAGTGTTGCTTATGTTCACCACACCATGATGAATATTTACTCTGCAACAGTAAACTCTTATGTATACAGAAAATATAAATATGAATACCCAGACAAATCTGCAAGAAAGATTTGGCTTAAATATATGTTGTTATGTTAAAAAATAAGAATACATTCTTTGCGTAGTTATTCCTTCCTCTCTTTCCATTATTCTTTATACTTAACTGACTTCTTCATCAGTGTTAAGATACATAGTCGAGATTATAATTAGACCACTTTGCGGATGGGGAAACTGAGGTTCAAGATAAATGAACCTTTGTCCTCACCTTATTTTGTTAGTTTCCCTGTTTGGATGAAGAGGGATGTGTACCAATGACAGATTTTTTTTCTCCCAATTTGGCTTCTTTGTGTTAGTTTCACAACGATGAGATCTCCAGTGAAGCACTTCTAATCCTAGGAGAGTCACACAGGAAATGAGTGATGTCTCACCCTGTCATAAACAGACACTTCACACGATCATGAGAGTCTTTTATGAATCCTCATCTCCAAAAACTGACAATTTAGATGAAGAATATCAATTTGGGTTGTTAGATTTAGCAAAAGTAAATACAGGACACCTGATTAAATTTGGATTTCAGATAACTAAAACTATTTTTAAATTAAAAGTATGTCTCATGTAATATTTTGGACATATGTATACTAAAACATATTCTATATTTACCTGAAATTCAAACTGAATTAGGCATCTGCACTTTATCTGGTGATCTTAACACCAACTTTGTAAGCAACCTGCTGTTATGTGCTAGAAAAATGGAAAAATGAAAAAAGTACATTTCCTCCTTCAGAAAGTACACCACCCAGCAGGGAAAGAGACATGTTAGACAGGCATACTATGACATAATTACAATGATAGATATGACATAACTGCAATGATAGAAATATATAATATCAATGAGTTTTGTGTACTAGAAAGGTGCCTTGTTCTAGGTGCTGAGGCAAGTGTTTTGTTTGTATTACCTCCATTTGATTCTTGTTGCACCCTAGAAACAGCCATTATTGTTATCCTACTTTGTAGGTAAGGAAACTGAGACCAATAAGGATAAATAAATTGCTATGATCATCAGACTGGTACAGTGGCCAAGTCAGGACAGAAACCCAGGTCCGGTAGACTGAGTCCAGCATGAGTCCAGCACACACTGCTGCTCCCAAAGCCCTCCAGGAAGACAGTTCATAGAGCTTCACATGAGCTATCACAGAAAGAGGGCACATTCGTAGGTCTTGACAATCAGTCCTCAAAGATAAATAATTATTCACCATGTGGAAAAAAAGGCAAGGGTCTGAGTTTAGGAAGAGAGAAAACAGCAGGCCAAAAAAAAAAAAAAAAAGTAAAAACAAAGGCATAAGGTTGTGAAATATGTGATGATTGGGGAAACAGCACAGAGGTATTCAGAGGAGAAGGTGTGCAGAAGATGCAGTGAAGGGAAATGCCAAGCTGGTTTAGAAGAGGCTTAGCGGCCATGCCAAAGAGGTAGAACTTGATCCTATGGACACAGAGAAGGGTGAGGGGGTAAAAATAAGTGAATCTTTATTTCATAAAATCACTTTTGCTGTCAGAGGAGGATGGAGTGGAGAAGGGAGTTCCAGGTTGAAGACTTAGTGAAAGCAAGATAAGTAATGGAAGATGCCCAGGCCAACGGGAGTGAGCACAGAGAGGAAGGGATGAGGGGAAGAAAGGAAGATTGTTTAGGACTGAGCATCAGGAGGGCATAACAGGGAGGTAACGCTGCCCAATCCAGCAACAGAAAATTAGATTAAAGATTTACTGAGCATGGCCCCACCCATCAGAGCAAGACCCAATTTCCCTCTCAGTCAGTCTCCCCCATCAGGATTCTTCTATAAGCCTCTTATCCTTCTACATCATAGAGCAGACAGACTGAAAACCACAATCACAGAAAACTAACAAATCTGATCACATGGACCACAGCCTTGTCTAACTGAATGAAACTATGAGCCATATCATGTAGGGCCACCCATGACGGATGGGTCCTGGTGGAGAGTTCTGACAAAATGTGGTGCGCTGGAGAAGGGAGTGGCAAACCACTTCAGTATCCTTGCTTTGAGAACCCCATGAACAGCATGAAAAAGCAAAAGGATAGGACACTGAGAGATGAACTCCCCAGGTCGGTAGGTGCCAAATATGCTACTGGAGATCAGTGGAGAAATAACTCCAGGAAGAATGAAGAGAGGGAGCCAAAGCAAAAACAACACCCAGTTGTGGATGTGACTGGTGATGGAAGCAAGGCCCAATGCTGTAAAGAGCAATACTGCATAGCAACCTGGAATGTTAGGTCTATGAAAGTGAAGTCGCTCAGTCTCTGTCTGACTCTTTGTGACCTCATGAACTGTAACCTACCAGGCTTCTCCATCCATGGGATTTTCCAGCAATAGTACTGGAGTGGGTTGCCATTGGCTTCTCCAGGGGCTCTTCCTGACCCAGGATCAAACCCAGATCTTCCAGATTCTAGGTAGACTCTTTAGCATCTGAGCCACCAGGGAAGTCACTTAGGTCCATGAATCAAGGTAAATTGGAGTGGTCAAACAGGAGATGGCAAGAGTGAACGTCAACATTTTAGGAATCAGCAAACTAAAATGGACTGGAATGGGCGAATTTAACTCAGATGACCGTTATATCTACTACTGTGGGCAAGAATCTCTTAGAGGAGTTGGAGTAGTCTTCATAGTCAACAAAAGAGTTGGAAAGGTAGTACTTGGATACAATCTCAAAAATGACAGAATGATCTCTGTTCATTTCCAAGGTAAACCATTAAATATCACAGTAGTCCAAGTCTATGCCCTGACCAGTAATGCTGAAGAAGCAGAATTTGAATGGTTCTATGAAGACCTACAAGACCTTTTAGAACTAACACCCTTTTCATTATAGGGGACTGGAATGCAAAAGCAGGAAGTCAAGAAACCCCTGGAGTTTTGGCCTTGGAGTACAGAATGAAGCAGGGCAAAGGCTAATAGTTTTGCCAAGAGAACATACTGATCATAGCAAACACCCTCTTCCAACAACACAAGAGAAGACTCTACACATGGACATCACCAGATGGTCAACACCAATATCATTGATTATATTCTTTGCAGCCAAAGATGGAGAAGCTCTCTACAGTCAGCAAAAACATGACCAGGAGTTGACTGTGACTCAGATCATGAACTCTGTATTGCAAAATTCAGACTTAAATTGAAGAAAGTAGGGAAAACCACTAGACCATTCGGGTATGACCAAAATTACATCCCTTACGATTTTACAGTGGAAGTGAGAAATAGATTGAAGGGATTAGAACTGATAGACAGAGTGCCTGAAGATCTATGGACTGATGCTCATGACATTGTACAGGAGGCAGGGATCAAGACCATCCCAAGAAAAAGAAATGCAAAAAGGCAAAATGGTTGTCTGATAAGGCCTTACAAATCGCTGTGAAAAGAAGAGAAGCTACAAAGCAAAGGAGAAAAGGAAAGACATATCCACTTGAATGCAGAGTTCCAAAGAATAGCAAGGAGAGATAGGAAAGCTTTCCTCAGCTATCAACACAAAGAAATAGAGGAAAACAATAGAATGGGAAAGACTAGTGATGTCTTCCAGAAAATTAGAGATACTAAGGGAAATTTGGAAAACTCAGCAGTGGCCACAGGACTGGAAAAGGTCAGTTTTCATTCCAATCCCAAAGAAAGGCAATGCCAAAGAATGCTCAAACTACCGCACAGTTGCACTCATCTCACATGCTAGTAAAGTCATGCTCAAAATTCTCCAAGCCAGGCTTCAGCAATACGTGAACCGTGAACTTCCTGATGTTCAAGCTGGTTTTAGAAAAGGCAGAGGAACCAGAGATCAAATTGCCAACATCCGCTGGATCATGGAAAAAGCAAGAGAGTTCCAGAAAAATATCTATTTCTGCTTTATTGACCATGCCAAAGCCTTCGACTGTGTGGATCACAATAAACTGAGGAAAATTCTGAGAGAGATGGGAATACCAGACCACCTGACCTGCCTCTTGAGAAATCTGTCTGCAGGTCAGGAAGCAACAGTTAGAACTGGACATGGAACAACAGACTGGTTCCAAATAGGAAAAGGAGTATGTCAAGGCTGTATATTGTCACCCTGCTTATTTAAATTATATGCAGAATACATCATGAGAAATGCTGGACTGGAAGAAACATAAGCTGGAAAAAGATTGCCAGGAGAAATATCAGTAACCTCAGATATGCAGATAACAGCACCCTTATTGCAGAAAGTGAAGAGGAACTAAAAAGCCTCTTGATTAAAGTGAAAGTGGAGAGTGAAAAAGTTGGCTTAAACCTCAACATTTAGGAAACGAAGATCATGGCATCTGGTCCCATCACTTCATGGGAAATAGATGGGAAAACAGTAGAAACAGTGTCAGACTTTATTTTTTGTGGGGCTCCAAAATCACTGCAGATGGTGATTGCAGCCATGAAATTAAAAGACAATTACTCCTTGGAAGAAAAGTTATCACCAACCTAGATAGTATATTCAAAAGCAGAGATATTACTTTGCCGACTAAGGTCCGTCTAGTCAAGGCTATGGTTTTCCCAGTGGTCATGTATGGATGTGAGAGTTGGACTGTGAAGAAGGCTGAGTGCCGAAGAATTGATGCTTTTGAACTGTGGTGTTGGAGAAGACTCTTGAGAGTCCCTTGGACTGCAAGGAGATCCAACCAGTCCATTCTGAAGGAGATCAGCCCTGGGATTTCTTTGGAAGGACTGATGCTAAAGCTGAAATTCCAGTACTTTGGCCACCTCACGCGAAGAGTTGACTCATTGGAAAAGACTCTGATGCTGGGAGGGGTTAGGGGCAGGAGGAGAAGGGGACGACAGAGAATGAGATGGCTGGATGGCATCACTGACTCGATGGACGTGAGTCTGGGTGAACTCCAGGAGTTGGTGATGAACAGTGAGGCCTGACGTGCTGCGATTCATGGGGTTGCAAAGAGTTGGACACGACTGAGCGACTGAACTGAACTGAACTGAAGGGGACATTTCTTACAAAGAAGGGCACATAAAGAACAGAAAAGTTATGGATCTAACAGAAGCAGAAGGTATTAAGAAGTGGTGGCAAGATTACACAGAAGATCTGTTCAGAAAAGGTCCTCATGACCCAGATAATCACAATGGTGTGATCACTCACCTAAAGCGAGACTTCCTGGAATGCAAAGTCAAGTGGGCTTAAGAAAACATCACTGCAAACAAAGCTAGTGTATGTGATGGAAATCCAGTTGAACTGATTCAAATTCTAAAAGATGATGCTGTGAAAGTGCTGCACTCAATATGCAGCAAATTTGGAAAACTGAGCAGTGGCCACAGGACAGGAGAAGGTCAGTTTTCATTCCAATCCCAAAGAAAAGCAATGCCAAAGAATGCTCAAACTACTGCAGATTTGTACTCATCTCACACGCTGGTAAAAAAAATGCTCAAAATTCTCCAAGGCAGGCTTCAGCAATACATGAACTGTGAACTTCCTGATGTTCAAGCTGGTTTTAGAAAAGGCAGAGGAACCCGAGATCAAATTGCTAACATCCATTGGATCATTAAAAAAGCAAGAGAGTTCCAGAAAAACATCTATTTCTGCTTCATTGACTATGCCAAAGCCTTTGACTGTGTGCATCACAACAAACTGTGAAAAATTCTTAGAGATGGGAATACCAGACCACCTGACCAGCCTCTTGAAAAACCTGTATGCAGGTCAGGAAGCAACAGTTAGAAGTGGCTTGGAACAACAGACTGGTTCCAAATAGGAAAAGGAGTACATCAAGGCTGTGTATTGTCACCCTGCTCATTTAACTTATATGCAGAGTACATCATGAGAAACGCTGGGCTGGATGAAACGCAAGCTGGAATCACAGTTGCCGGGAGAAACATCTATGCAGATGACACCACCCTCATGGCAGAAAGTGACGAACTAAAAAGCCTCTTGATGAAAGTGAAAGGGAAGAGTGACAAAGTTGGCTTAAAAGTCAACATTCAGAAAACTAAGATCGTGGCATCTGGTCCCATCAGTTCATAGAAAACACATGGGAAAACAATGGAAGCAGTGACACTTTTTTTTTTGGACTCCTAAATCGCTGCAGATGGTGACTGCAGTCGTGAATTTAAAAGACACTTGCTCATTGGAAGGAAAGTTATGACCAACCTAGACAGCATATTAAAAAGCAGAGACATTACTTTGCCAACAAAAGTCCATCTAGTCAAAGCTATGGTTTTTCCAGTAGTCATGTATGGATGTGAGAGTTGGACTATAAAGAAAGCTGAGTGCTGAAGAATTGATGTTTTTGAACTGTGGTATGGGAAACGACTCTTGAGAGTCCCATGTACCTCAAGGAGATCCAACCAGTCCATCCTGAATGAAATCAGTCCTTAATATTCATTGGAAGAACTGATGCTGAAGCTGAAACTTCAATATTTTGGCCACCTGATGTGAAGAACTGAGTCATTTGAAAAGACCCTGATGCAGAGAAAGATTGAAGTTGGGAGGAGAAGGGGACAACAGAAGATGAGGTGGTTGGATGGCATCCCCAACTCAATGGACATGAGTTTGAGTAAACTCCATTCATTGGTGATGGACAGCGAGGCCTGGTGTGCTGCAGTCCATGGGGCTGCAAAGAGTCAGACATGACTGAACGAATGAGCTGAAATGAACTGAACTGATCACCAGGACATAGTTTCTCAGGACACTTTTGGGAGGAGCTGCAGATGACTCTGCAGATTCTTGGTGGCTCATTGGGGGTGAATGATAGTAGAGTCAACCTGGTTTAAACACACCAGGTCAGCTCCCATTTCTCCCCAAATACAGCATGTATGTTACTTAATGTACCATAGGTTTTGAGAAGGCATTTTTGATACTGTTTGTAGCTTTAAATATCATGATTGACCTTTTCAATTGTCAAGGAAACCTAAGGAAGAAGGAAGCTGATTAAAGTAAGGACATGAGTGATTGAATCCTGATTCTAGAAAAAGCTGACTGTATGGAAGCCTTCTTCTTTGCAAAAATGAAAAGCCAAAATATGGCAACTCATATTGTCACTATAGTAAATTACAAATTGGTGAAATAAAATAAAACACTATGAATCCAAAGGAATGCAGTTCAAATTAAAATATCAACCAAGCGTTCCCTGTGCTCCTCGTTCATCAATCACATTGGCCATGGGTCAACCGAACAGTCTAGCCCCTCAACTCAGTCCCATCCTATCAAGGACATAGAGTGTCCCAGGAAAGAACCAAGAACTGAATTGAACTGAGGTCTTTTCTTGATATTTGCCATTACTTCTTCCCCAGACTCTGGGGACAAATCCAGGCTGCAAACCAACTGAGTGCTTTTTACTAACTACTAGACAGGAGATCCAACCAGTCCACTCTAAAGGAGATCAGTCCTGGGTGCTCATTGGAAGGACTGATGCTAAAGCTGAAACTCCAATACTTTGGCCACCTCATGTGAAGAGTTGACTCATTGGAAAAGACTCTGATGCTGGGAGGGATTGGGGGCAGGAGAAGGGGACGACAGAGGATGAGATGGCTGGATGGCATTACCAACTCGATGGACATGAGTTTGAGTAAACTCTGGGAGTTGGTGATGGACAGGGAGGCCTGGCATGCTGCTATCCATGGGGTGACAAAGAGTCGGACACGACTGAACGACTGAACTGAACTGAACTGAACTGAGACAGGAGCCTAGTGGGCTAAAGTCCATGGGGCCACAAAGAGTTAAATATAACTGAGGGACTGAACACGTATAGAATTAAAGACCCACCTCTGGGGCCCATTATTCATTTCTCAGAACAGTCCTGTTAACAAGATACTGCTTTTGCACAATGTTCTTCTTTTTTATTTTGTTTATCCAGTGAAAAGATATAAAATAATTTATTCTTAATATTATGACTATGATAGGATCACTCTAGAATATGAGTGAAGATCAGCTTGATTGGGAGATTCCAGATAAATTGCTCAGGAGATAAGAAGCTGGCTGGCTGGTATGTAGGATTACACTGTGTCCTGTATATTTCACTTTGTTTTCCAAGCTGAATGAGGGAGCAAGGTGGGCTTTAAAAGAAAAAGCTGTAATAGTAGATGCATTGCAGGAAGAATGGCAGTGATGGTGACATAATTAGCTGCCAAATCCAGTCTGCCAGGTGTACATTACTCAACCCCAAACACTGGTCTGAGGTCTGGATGAGCAGGCTTTTGGCTCATGCTCAGAGATGGATGCATCCTGTATTCTGATTCTAATGACCTTCCAAGTAAATGGAATCCCTTCTGTTACCTTTAACTACCTACCCTCCACCCCCAACCCAGAGCAGAGACTTGGTAGACTGTATATAAGTACAGCAAAAAGAACTCATTTGAATCAGTTATAATGAGGTGGATGAAACTGGAGCCTATTATACAGAGTGAAGTAAGCTAGAAAGAAAAACACCAATACAGTATACTAACACATATATATGGAATTTAGAAAGATGGTAACGATAACCCTGTATGCACGAGAACAAAAGAGACACAGATGTATAAAACAGTCTTTTGGACTCTGTGGGACAGGGAGAGGGTGGGATGATTTGGGAGAATGGCATTTAAACATGTATAATATCATATAAGAAATGAATCGCCAGTCCAGGTTCGATGCAGAATACAGGATGCTTGGGGCTGGTGCACTGGGATGGCTCAGAGGGATGGTATGGGGAGAGAGGTGGGAGGGGGGTTCAGGATGGGGAACACGTGTACACCTGTGGTGGATTCATGTTGATGTATGGCAAAACCAATACAATATTGTAAAGTAATTAGCTTCCAATTAAAATAAACACATTTAAATTTAAAAAAAAGAATAGCAAACAGGGGCTTAGAAAGAACAGGAGTCAGGGTTCAAAAGTCCAGTCTGAAATGCTGCTTGTAGGTGTCAATAAAAGAAGCTACTCCTCTTTTTTCTGTGCTTCTCACATCTATCTAACTAAATTTGCAGCTGAAACCTGACATACCTTTCACATTTGAAGCATTAATTTTCACTTGCATCGTATTTGCTGTCCTATGATATCTGTTTCTGGCCTAGAGGTTTCCTTCTGCTCCAGGAGGTTTCTGTAGATTGTTTTTATGTAAGAGGGGAAAAGTGCAGGTATTTTTTAATACAGAGAATTACATGTCTTATCCACATGTTATTTTGTCTGCATCATGCCTTCCTTGGCTTTTAGAGGACACTTCTTTAAAGACACTTAACAGCACCAGTTTTGCTCACAGTGTCATAATGTAAGGAAGAAGTGCTAAAGCGGCTGCCTACACCACAGGCAAGATACTAAATCAAAGGGTAAGTGAAATTTTGAAGTCGGCCTATTGACCATACACATGTCTATTAAATACTTGGTCTTCTATGCTATGGGTGCATGCTCAGTCGTGTCCAACTCTTTGCAACCATGGACTGTAGCCCACCGGGCTCCTCTGTCCATAGGATTTCCCAGGCAAGAAAACTGGAATGGGCTGCCATTTCCTTTTCCAGAAGATCTTCCCAACCCAGGGATCGAATGCATGTATCCAGTGACTCCTGTATTGGCAGGCAGATTCTTTACCACTGAGCCACCTGGGAAGCCCTGATCTTCTATGAGTTTAGATAAACTATGAAATATTACATATGTCAGAGAATCCAAACAGATAAATAGCAATTAAGTATATTTTTTAAACCTACATAAGACGTGCAATAAATTCACATTTTGGCCAAAGCAACATCAACAAATTAATTTTCCCAAGAAAAGGAGTGGGATAATATCCTTTTTATGGCCATACTATGGACAGAGCAAAAAAAAAAAAAATCTTTTGGCCAGAGAACAGACAACATTCTCTAGGCGGAATGCGCTATATATTGCAAAACTTTTATTTTACAGGCTTAAAAGGAAATACCATTTAAAGCTACTCCAACTTGCCTTTGGCTTCATCTTCTCATTATTGACTCGAGCAGTTTGGCTTAAGTTATCCTTGAAGTACCTGTGCACTAACAACTATAAGACTGTGATCCTTGGAGTATATGGAAATGATCATTTGAGGACTAAGAGCAGAACTATATTATTTATGTAGTGAGAAGGTTAGGCACTTCAGCTAAAAGGCTATAATGAAGATTTATCTATTTCGACCAGTCCAATTTGGCCTTCCTACTAGGGTCTGTTCAATTTCCCTAAATCTGAAAGTTAAGAATATCTATTTTCCTGCTTGTAAATGTCAAAAATATCGTATGAATCTCCAAAAATGAGCTCACAGTCCTGCCTTGACCTTCTACAGAGCACAACATAAATCTGGCTTTCAGCTTCAATTTTCCACTTCATGTTTTCCATGTCCTCCGGCCAAACAGGGCAACCCAGTGTCTCCTGAATGCCTCCTGAGTTCTTCTGCAGATGAAGAAGAACTAATTATAGTCTCCAATTATAGTCTCCCCCAAGACACCTCCTTCATCCTGCCCGAATCCATACGCTGTTGCTGTCCATCTTTGCTATTTACCCATAGTACAAGATCCATTTAAAGTGTCATTCATTCCTGAAGAAGCTCCTGACTCTCCAACCAAAAGTATTTTTTTCTCTTTTTTTAAATACCAACAGAAAAGGGCAAATATCATATGATATCACTTATATGTGGAATCTTTTAAAAAAATGACACAAATGAACTTATTTACTAAACAGAAATAGACTCACAGACCCAGAAAACAAACTTCTGGTTACCAAAGGGGAAAGAAAAGACGAGGGGAGGAATAAATTGGAAATTTGAGGTTAACAAATGCACACTGCTGCTGCGGCTAAGTCGCTTCAGTTGTGTCCGACTCTGTGCGACCCCATAGACGGCAGCCCACCAGGCTCCTCCATTCCTGGGATTCTCCAGGCAAGAACACTGGAGTGGGTTGCCATGTCCTTCTCCAATGCATGAAAGTGAAGAGTGAAAGTGAAGTTGCTCAGTCGTGTCCAACTCTTAGCGACCCCATGGACTGCAGCCTATCAGGCTCCTCCACCCATGGGATTTTCCAGGCAAGAGTACTGGAGTGGGTCGCCATTGCCTTCTCCAAACAAATGCACACTAATATATAGTAAATAGATGAACAACAAGGACCTACTGAAGAGCACAGGGAACTTCATTCAATATCTCATAATGGCCTATAGAGGAAAAGAATCTGAAAAAGAATAGATAGACATATAACTGAATCACATTGCTATTACTATTGCTATTGTTTAGTCTCTTAAGTCATGTCTGACTCTTCAAAACCCCATGGAGTGCAGCACGCCAGGCCTCCCTGTCCATCAACATCTCCCGAGGCTAGCTCATACTCATGTCCATCAAGTCGGTGATGCTGTCCAACCATCTCATCCTCTGTCGTCCCCTTCTCCTGCCTCCCATCTTTCCCAGCATCAAGGTCTTTTCTAAGGAGTCAGTTCTTTGCATCAGGTGGCCAAAGTATTGGCGCTTCAACTTCAGCACCAGTCCTTCTGATGAATATTCAGAGTTGATTTCCTTTAGGATTGACTGGTTTGATCTTGCTGTCCAAGGGACTCTCAAGAGTTGCACATCTACTCCAATAATAAGAAATCACAGATAAATAAAAGTACTAATAAAGTCAAGCCTTAGAGAGCTGAGGGTGTGCCTTCTGGAACCTCCTGCTGCCTCTGCTCTGCATTGCTTCTGCCCTTCACTAGTGTCATTCCCGAACTGTGGATTCCTGATTTGGGTTTGCTCTATATCCTGAAGCTCAGCTTCTTTTTCTTAGTAGCTGTTAATGCATATTTATTAGTGAAAATAAATATGTGGTAACAGATTTGATGAGATTCTGTGAGCAGAGTAGTGGATGATGGAGGCCACATGGTACAGTGGGAAGAGGCCCAGCTCCCATCCCTCTGTGTCTAGGGGATGTGGACTTTGTCTGTGCCTGGTTCTGTCTCCTGGCTGGGACTGTGATCTCAGATGAGTGGCAGGAGGACTTTTGTTCTTGGTACCCCAGAGCTCTGGCCAGGGCATACTGCACGGAAAGCATTCAAATATTTGCAGTGCCAAATTGTCCCTTCCTGAACATTTTAATCTGGGAAAATCCCTGCAATTTTCTCAGCCTCAAATTTCTTTCTGTGAAAATGAGGGACTTCTTTTCAGAGTATTTTCAAATTTTTGTTTCATACAGTATTTTTTTTCGCTTGTGCATGTAACTACAAGGTGTTTCTTCAGTAACAACTTAATCAACTCTTACTGTTAGATGGGCTGGATTTCTTGTTTTTGTGTTGTTTGTTTAATTAAACCCTGCAGTAGAAGCATGTTTAAGCAGTATTAATGTTATTAAAGTTTCAGAGCAAATAGAAGCAATCACAAGACAGAGGAACATCTTAGGGGGTCACAGATCAGACATCCATACAAGCACTGGTGTGCCACACTCTCCACCCTCTCACGACAAACACTTCCAGGATAGATGGATGGATGGATGGATGGATGGATGGATGGACAGACAGATGGATGAAGAAGATGACCACTCCAGACCCAACTTTGTGACATGAAACTTGGAAACAAATTTCCTCTTCAGAAAATGATAAACATTATACATCCTTAAGATAAAAACCTGCAATTCTCAGTAGAGTTATCTTTGACCTGTCAGATTGTATACCCTCTATTTGACGATGATTAGATGGAAAATACATTCTCCAGGTGCTGGTTTCTGTGCAGTGCTTAAAAAAAAATTAAATGCAAATCACTAAGCTAAGGCTGCTATTGTGGCCTAATCACTAGTTTTCTATAGTAAATGACAAAACCATCATCCCTAAATGTGACAGCCACAGTGGTCTTGCTGCCTATACACTTGTACAAAGCAAACTGTTCTTTAGAGTCTGACAGTAGTGGAAGCTATGAAGAGCCTAGCTCTGGACTTGAAAAATTTAGGTCACCTTTTGCACAGACATTTCTGCTTTAATGCTCTTGGCTTGAAATTAAGTCATAGAAATCTCTCTAGGTAGATCAGAATTAAGACCCAGGTTCTCCACTGTACAAAGGAAGATATAT
Organism: Capricornis sumatraensis; assembly: GCF_032405125.1. NCBI lineage: Eukaryota > Metazoa > Chordata > Mammalia > Artiodactyla > Bovidae > Capricornis > Capricornis sumatraensis. The sequence continues at coordinate 17,207,590 of NC_091069.1, read as the reverse complement.
GTCTGTGTTAAATAATTTGGAGTGTGGAAGAGGAGATTTTACAAGAACCTAGGAAATTTGATTTGGAATCTCATAAGGGGCTTGCTGAAAAGTGCCGAGATGCAGTGTAGCATTCAGACTTGGAAGGAAGGCAGAGGGCTGATTCATCCAAACTGTTTTCCACAGAATTATTTTTTTTATAATGCCTTCCCTCTGGCCCTACCATATTTAGTGCCATGCCACTTATATTTGAAGTCTGTTCCCTGCTACAGTGAAATAGCAGAGAAAAATAAGAAAAAAAATAGAAATATTCTGTTTCCCAGGAATGATATTTAATCCCCATTCATTTTAGACAAAAAAGAAAATAAAAACATTTTTCTGTGTTGTTCTTTATCTTTTATAAGGGACCGAATTCTTAAGCATATAAAATGCTATATGTATGTAGATATAAATACTATAATGTGTGATATTTCCTTTTGGACCTTGAGTGAGAAAGTTGAAAAAAGTCAGCATTTTGTGAAAACAACAACATTACCCCAAACATTTAGGTTGCTGTGTTACAGTGTGTCACTAGCAGAGTGTTGATTTCAAATTCTTTTAAAATAATGGATTATAAAGTTTATAATTCTCCTCTAAACAAACTTCTCCCTCTGTACATGCATCCTTATAGTGATGGTGACCTTGGTCAATCACCCTCATGCCCTTGTATCTCCCTCTCTCTTATGTTTCTCATATTTGATTGGGTTCACCATCAAATGTGCCTTCTGCCTCCTTTCAGAGCTTTCAACATCCCCAGTCTTCATTCTTTATTTGCCTTGTTTATAAAAGGTGGATCCAACAGCATGCATGCTAAGTCGCTTTAGTTGTGTCCAGTTCTTTGTGACCCTAAGGACCGTAGCCCACCAGACTCCTATGTCAATGGGATTCTCCAGGCAAAAATACTGGAGTGGGTTGCCACCCCCTCCTCCAGGGGATCCAACAGACCCATGCTTATTTTCCAATATGCCCTGTTACAAACTCCATCTCAGTTCTTAAATAGCAAGATTATAGCTGGAAGGAACTACCAGGAGTGCCTGATCTTCATTACTTCTCCGTTTTCAACTAGCCCTTGGGGATGCCAGTGGTGCACAGCCATCAACTATACTCTGAGCAGCAAATAAGTTCATAAGGCTGAACCCTCTGTGACTCAGCACTTGGCTTCTCAATGTGATAAATGGATTCTTATCTGCTTGATCCTGAAATCCGGGCCCCTCTGTATTCCAGGAGAGGATGTATCTTGGCCCCTTGTATCTAAAGATTGAATGTTGTTCATTAATAATATCCAGTCTTTTCCCAGGGCTGATCTCTTGCTTTGCTGCTGGTTGGTAGCTAAGTTGTGTCCAACTCTTTTGAACCCCAAGGACTGTAGCCCACCAGGCTCCTCTGTTCATAGGATTTCCCAGGAAAGAATACTGGGGTGGGTTGCCATTTCCTTCTCCAGGGGATCTTTCTGACCCAGGGATCAAGCCTGTGTCTCCTACATTGACAGGAGGATTCTTTACTATTGAGCCACCAGGGAAGATCCTGCCTACGTTGTGTAAAACTTGTTCCAAAATCAAGAAAAAGTGCCCTCAATTCCAAAATGCAGTGTGAGGACTCTGATGCCTTATGATAACATCTCTAGCCTATACTTGTACAGTAGTCTCCAGTTAGTCCCTGGACCTGTTTATCTCACCTTCTATACTTCGTTTTACACATACTTCCATATTCATTGTCCATTTCAAAAAAGGCCAGCAAAATAAAGATCATCTACGAGACAAAGTACATACTTCTTAGGTGGTATTAAGGGTCATCCAGATCTGTCCTCAAGTATAGGACAGGTTAGATCTCTAGGATAATCTATCCTTAAATTATCTCTCTAATACCATCTCTGTTAGTAATATAATCTTCTTCAAGTATCCTGTCATAGGCTTCATAAACATTTGCTCAGACATTCTATTCTTTAATAATTATTTCAGCCCTGTGAGTCGAGCTGGCACCTGTGACCTTGGTTGATGATTCTACTTTATGAGTGACAAAGCAAACGCACATAAAGCAGTATGAAATCCACAAGTCTACATCACTACATTACTCAGAGTTGCACTGAGAATCAGAGGAAGAAGCAATCTACACGTCACACCCTATCTGTTCCACCCATGAGCGTTCCCTGGCAGTCCAGGGGTTTGGACTTGGAGTTTTCACTGCCGAGGGCCCAGGTTCAATCTCTGGTCAGTGCACGAAGATCTAGCAAGCTGTGTGGTGAGGCTAAAAAACGTAGAGACTTCTAGTTGTTTTACCCGTTTGTAAACATTCCAAGAAATGTCAGTTCTGAAAACACCTTGCCCTCTTTCTAGGCAGAACTAGCTCCTCCTTGCCCCAGGTTTCCAAAAGACTCTCTGAAAACTCTACTGGGACCTATATCACATGCAGGGTGATTATTAATTTTCATGTTAGTCAACAGTGAGAGACTTGCAGACAGAAGTCATGCTTTTTTTTTTTTTTTGCTTGATGTTTTGTCATTTGGCAGTATCTAGCTAATGCCATTTCATTATCAGGTGGTTTGGAACATGAAGTGGAGTACTGGCTCCAGTGAATTATTGCATTCCCGTGCACTCAGAGAAATCACAAGCATATCTGGATTGTGGTACAGAAGACTGTTCTACAGCATCTATAAATGTGAGTCTTGCTAAACTTGAAGCTAGAATTCACATTGGAAAATCAACTGACCATTCTAGTCAAACAATAAAGAATAAATTTTGTATGACTAACCTGAACTATTGCCATGAGTTACAGGGCATAAGGCCTAAACTCATGTCTGGTTTTTTAAGAACACTGCACTCTTATTCAAATGCCTTTATTCAGAATTTAGCTAGTACAGAGCAAGAGCTCTTCAAATATTTAATAGAAATTGAACCAATAAGCTTATTCAACCTCTGGATAGTCCCATAAAATGACTAATCTTGAACATATTAATATTTTATGAGTGCCACATAACATCTTGAATATATTTGCTGGTGGAAGATATTTTTAACTGGGAATTACAATAAGGAAACTGGATACTTTATTTTAACTATGGTTTAATATGTTCAATCTAAATTTTGAGAAGATGATAAACAAGTATGAAGCAAATATATTATGAATGTTATGTAGTGAAAGAGTCCAGAACCAGTGGCAAGAAAATAAATTAGAAAAATAAACATATATGTGTGTGTGTGTGTGTGTGTGTGTGTGTGTATACATATATAGAGAGAGGAAGGGCATTCACTGGTCCATTTCACTGAATTGAGCATAATATAGAACATTTTATAATTGATTTAAATGGTGGTTTCTGTTTATCATCAGGCATCATCTGTTAGTTATTTATAAAAGCCTCAGGAAGTAAGAATATTCTCATAGGTTTTTATTAAGGATGACTACCATGACACTTTTTCTGAATAACTTTAATTTCATGTCTTCCTCATTGTCCATGTATAATTAGCTCATTGAGTTAGAACCAACTGCTAATATGGCCTAGATCACTGGTTCAGTCACGTTGCCCATTTGAATGGAATAGTGAACTTGAAATGCTTTTAATTATAAGATTTGGGTTTTCAGTTTCATAGCCATGAGCCAGTATATAGTGTATGTCCTCAGCCTCACTAAGCAGTTACTCTGGGGAAAAATTGCTGAATTTTCTTTTAAAAAATGATGTACAAGGCAAGTATACACCTTACTGGATATCCAGTTCTTAAGTTTAATATTTGGATCACACACTCAAATCAGTAGACCATTAGCACAGTATCTTTTCTTCTTTCTTTTAAAAAAATTATCCTTTCTTCTTCAAATTATTAGGATTATTATTGATGATTTTAAATTGTTAAACAACTGAAAATATTTCTGAAAAAGTGTGGTGGTATGCATTTCAGTTCAATAGATTCACTCAATTTGAATAAATCTAACCGCCAGGGTGAGATATTTGAAATCAAAATACGTTTCTCGTATCCTGTCCTGAATCTTCCTTTTCTTCTTATACTGTATATTATCCCAGATCTGCCTTCATTTTCTTAAATTACTTTCTTACTCCCCACTTGCAGCCGAGGTTCTTCAATGCCTCTAACTGCAGGGCTTAACTGTGGGCCATGCCTAACCCAGAAAACCAAACAAGACCTACAAATAGAAGTGATATATGTGGTTTTTACACTTGAGGGGCTCATAGTCCAATGAAATAAATAGAAACAAACAAACCAAAAACCCCAAAAATACAGTGAGGAAAGTTCTTGCTGAAATTTTCAATGTATAATGAGAACACCAAGGAAAGGGGAGTGACCTGAGGCTGGGTCTTTGAGAAGAGAGAAACAAGGGCCAGCTTCATGGAGAAAAGTGGGTATCAGGAAGGGACTAACACTTTAACTTATGATCTTCCCTAAGAATACTTGATTCATGATTTCACAAATCAAGAACTCTCCAGCTGCTGTTGAGAAATTTTCTGTTTTCATGAAATCCTTCCTTACATGTATTGTCTGAGCAAACATCATTGAGATACTGGTTTAATTGCCGACTAATAATTCTAATGCTTGGTCGCAGAAGAAATTGGAGTTTTAATGTCATGTAGATATTTATAACAAACAATAGTGCTTGATGTAATAGACTTCAAATTATTCTCAATTGTACTATTGTGTGAATTATTTATGAACTTTTACACATCTGTAAACTATGAATAAACCACTTTTAACCATTCCATACATAGAAAAAAAAATAATCGAAGATCTTTCCATGTGATTTACTTACACTTCATAGTGCGATTTCAGCATAGCATTTCACGTGTACAAATTATAACATCTTATGTGTCATAGGTTTAACGATTTCAATTGTGTACATTTATATTAGTGTCCAGAGGTAGGTTCAGAACCTTTGAAAATCACCAGTTGGACATTAAGTAGTATGCTGCTGTTTAGTCACTCAATCATGTACAGATCTTTTGTGACCCCCATGGACTGTAGCCCACCAGGCTTCTCTGTCCATGGAATTTTCCAGGCAAGAATACTGGAGTGGGTTGCCATTTCCTTCTCCAACTGAGTGGTATACGTCTCCCTACTGAGTAGGCATCTGTATTATTTCTACCATATTAAAAAAAATATTTCATGGAAGAAAATAATAATTGGATTCTTGTGAGAAAAGAGAAGAGAATGAGAAGGAGCTAATACTTGCTGCAATTCAGTTTGATCACTCAGTCATGTCTGACTCTTTGCGACCCCATGGACTGCAGCATGCCAGGCCTCCCTGTCCATCACCAATTCCTGGAGCTTGCTCAAACTCATGTCCATCGAGTGGGTGATGCCATCCAACCAGCTCATCTTATGCCATCCCCTTCTCCTCCCGCCTTCAATCTTTCCCAGCATCAGGGTCTTTTCTAAGGAGTCATTTCTTCCTATCTGGTGGCCAAACTATTGGAGCTTCAGCTTCAGCATCAGTCCTTCCAATGAATATTCAGAACTGATTTCTTTTAGGATTGACTGGTTTGACCTCCTTGCAATCCAAGGGACTCTCAAGACTCTTCTCCAATACCGCAGTTCAAAAGCATCAATTCTCTGTGCTCAACTTTCTAAATTTCTAAGATTTGCTTAGCACTCACTATGTATAAGATTCTTTACATGCATTATCAGCACGGGTGGCTGCGACCCAGCGCACTAAGGTCAGAAGCGCGGCCAAGAGGAGTTACCCCATGTCCGAGGTCAGGGGCAGCGGCCGAGAGTGCCAGGCTGCAACGGCGCAGGAACGGCCGAGAGAAGCTACCCAAATCCGGGGTCAGGGGCAGCGGCCCGGAGGAGCTACCCCGCATCCGAGGTCAGGGGCGGCCCGGAGGAGATACCCCGCATTCGAGGTCAGGGGCGGCTGCCGAGAGGAGCTACCCCATGTCCGAGGTCAGGGGTGGGCTGAGGCCAGGGGTGGTGGCTCCTCGGGCCACCCTGTGCCCGAGGCCAGGGGCGGCGGCCAGGAGGAGCAACTCGAGAAGTGGTGGCTGCGCAGGCTCAGGAGGGCCTAGAGGAGCTATCCCACATTAAAGGTCCCAGAGGGTGGCGGTAAGGAGATACCCCTCGTCCAAGGTAAGGAGCAGCTGCTGTGCTTTGCTAGAGCAGAAGTGAAGAGATAACCCACGCCCAAGGTAAGAGAAACCCAAGTAAGATGGTAGGTGTTACAAGAGGGCATCAGAGGGCAGACACACTGAAACCATACTCACAGAAAACTACTCAGTCTAATCACACTAGGACCACAGCCTTGTCTAACTCAATGAAACCAAGCCATGCCCGTGGGGCATCCCAAAATGGGCGGGTCATGGTGGAGAGGTCTGACAGAATGTGGTCCAAGGAGAAGGGAATGGCAAACCACTTCAGTATTCTTGCCTTGAGAACCCCATGAATGGTAGGAAAAGGCAAAATGATAGGATACCAAAAGAGGAACTCCCCAGGTCAGTAGGTGCCCAATATGCTACTGGAGATCAGTGGAGAAATAACTCCAGAAAGAATGAAGGGATGGAGCCAAAGCAAAAACAATACCCAGCCGTGGATGTGACTGGTGATAGAAGCAAGGTCCAATGCTATAAAGAGCAATATTGCATAGGAACCTGGAATGTCAGGTCCATGAATCAAGGCAAATTGGAAGTGGTCAAACAAGAGATGGCAAGAGTGAACGTCGGCATTCTAGGAATCAGCAAACTAAAATGGACTGGAATGGGTGAAATTAACTCAGATGACCATTATATCTACTACTGAGGGCAGGAATCCCTCAGAAGAAATGGAGTAGCCATCATGGTCAACAAACCGAGTCCAAAATGCAGTACTTGGATTCAATCTCAAAAACGACAGAATGATCTCTGTTCATCTCCAAGGCAAACCATTCAGTATCACAGTTATCCAAGTCTATGCCCCAACCAGTAACACTGAAGAAGCTGAAGTTGAACAGTTTCATGAAGACCTACAAGACCTTTTAGAACTAACACGCAAAAAAGCTGTCCTTTTCATTATAGGGGACTGGAATGCAAAAGTAGGAAGTCAAGAAACACCTGGAGTAACTGGCAAATTTGGCCTTGGAATGTGGAGTGAAGCAGAGCAAAGACTAATAGAGTTTTGCCAAGGAAATGCACTGGTCATAGCAAACACCCTCTTCCAACAACCCAAGAGAAGACTCTACACATGGACATCACCAGATGGTCAACACTGAAGTCAGATTGATTATATTCTTTGCAGCCAAAGATGGAGAAGCTCTATACAGTCAACAAAAACAAGACCAGGAGCTGACTGTGGCTCAAATCATGAGCTCCTTATTACCAAATTCAGACTCAAATTGAAGAAAGTAGGGAAAACCACTAGACCATTCAGGTATAACCTAAATCAAATCCCTTATGATTATACAGTGGAAGTGAGAAATAGATTTAAGGGCCTAGATCTGATAGATAGAGTGCCTGATGAACTATGGACAGAGGTGCATGACATTGTACAGGAGACAGGGATCAAGACCATCCCCATGGAAAAGAAATGCAAAAAAGCAAAATGGCTGTCTGCGGAGGCCTTACAAATAGCTATGAAAATAAGAGAGGCGAAAAGCAAAGGAGAAAAGGAAAGATATAAGCATCTGAATGCAGAGTTCCAAAGAATAGAAAAAAGAGATAAGAAAGCCTTCCTCAGCGATCAATGCAAAGAAATACAGGCAAACAACAGAATGGGAAAGACTAGAGATCTCTTCAAGAAAATCAGAGATACCAAGGGAACATTTCAGGCAAAGATGGGCTCAATAAAGGACAGAAATGGTATGGACCTAACAGAAGCAGAAGATACTAATAATAGGTGGCAAGAATACAAGAAGAACTGTACAAAAAAGATCTTCATGACCCAGATAATCATGATGGTGTGATCACTAATCTAGAACCAGACATCCTGGAATGTGAAGTCAAGTGGGCCTTGGAAAGCATCACTATGAACAAAGCTAGTGGAGGTGATAGAATTCCAGTTGAACTGTTTCAAATCCTGAAAGATGATGCTATGATAGTGCTGCACTGAATATGTCAGCAAATTTGGAAAACTCAGCAGTGGCCACAGGACTGGAAAAGGGCAGTTTTCATTCCAATTCCAAAGAAAGGCAATGCCAAAGAATTCTAAAACTACTGCACAATTGGACTCATCTCACATGCTAGTAAAGTAATGCTCAAAATTCTCCAAGCCAGGCTTCAGCAATATGTGAACTATGAACTTCCTGATGTTCAAGCTGGTTTTAGAAAAGGCAGAGGAACCAGAGATCAAATTGCAAACATCCGCTATATCATGGAAAAAGCAAGAGAGTTCCAGAAATACATCTATTTCTTCTTTATTGACTATGCCAAAGCCTTTGACTGTGTGGATCACAAGAAACTGTGGAAAATTCTGAAAGAGATGGGAATACCAGACCACCTAACCTGCCTCTTGAGAAATCTGTATGCAGGTCAGGAAGCAGCAGTTAGAACTGGACATGGAACAACAGACTGGTTCCAAATAGGAAAAGGAGTACGTCAAGGCTGTATATTGTCACCCAGTTTATTTAACTTCTATGCAGAGTACATCATGAGAAATGCTGGACTGGAAGAAACACAAGCTGAAATCAAGATTGCTGGGAGAAAATCACCTCAGATATGCAGATGACACCACCCTTATGGCAGAAAGTGAAGAGGAGCTAAAAAGCCTCTTGATGAAAGTGAAAGTGGAGAGTGAAAAAGTTGGCTTAAAGCTCAACATTCAAAAAACAAAGATCATGGCATCTGGTCCCATCACTTCATGGGAAATAGATGGGGAAACAGTGGAAACAGTGTCAGACTTTATTTTGGGGGGCTCCAAAATCACTGCAGATGGTGATTGCAGCCATGAAATTAAAAGACGCTTGCTCCTTGGAAAAAAAGTTATGACCAACCTAGTTAGCACATTCAAAAGCAGAGACATTACTTTGACAGCAAAGTTCCGTCTAGTCAAGGCTATGGTTTTACCTGTGGTCATGTATGGATGTGAGAGTTGGACTGTGAAGAAGGCTGAGCACTGAAGAATTGATGCTTTTGAACTGTGATGTTGGAGAAGACTCTTGAGAGTCCCTTGGACTGCAAGGAGATCCAACCAGTCCATTCTAAAGGAGATCAGTCCTGGGTGTTCATTGGAAGGACTGATGCTAAAGCTGAAACTCCAGTACTTTGGCCACCTCATGCGAAGAATTGACTCATTGGAAAAGACTCTGATGCTGGGAGGGATTAGGGGCAGGAGGAGACGGGGACAACAGAGGATGAGATGGCTGGATGGCATCACTGACACGATGGACATGAGTCTGAGTGAACTCTGGGAGATGGTGATGGACAGGGAGGCCTGGCGTGCTGCGATTCATGGGGTTGCAAAGAGTCAGACACAACTGAGCGACTGAACTGATCTGAACTGATACGGTGTTAGTTGCTCAGTCGTGTCCAGCTCTTTGCAACATCATGGACTATAGGCCACCAGACTCCTTTGTCCATGGAGTTCTCTAGGCAAGTATACTGGAGCAGGTTGCCATTTCCTTCTCCAGGGCATATTATATCATATGAGACATCATAAAGTATACCATTATTTTTTATATTATCACTCATTGAATTTTCTTACTTCCATTTTATCCGAAAGAATAGGAGATTCATTTCCCAGAGATACACAGAAACAAGTTTTTGTCGACATCAACATCCAGACATGGCTGGTTTGTAGCCATAGAGGAAGCGAAACCCAACTTGGGTTTTGATAACACAGTAAACTGCATAGCTCGGGCTAAGCCTTTGTTTCCCATGTGGGAGGGTATGTCCACCACCCCTGCCTTTGGCTCTAAATCATGATGAACAAAGACATCTGGGAACCTTGTGCTAGACATGACCACTGGCTCTGTGGAGTGTGTTCTTGCTGAGCAGAATAATGACTTCAAAGATGTCTGTGTTGCAATGTAAGTATATGCTACATTGCATGGGAGAAAAAGACTGCAGGTATAATTAGCTTGTCTACTTCAGGACTGGATGACTGCCCTGGATAACTTGGTGGGCCTACTCTAATCACACTAACCCTTCAAAGTGGAAAGTCTTCTCTGGCTGAAGTCAGAAAGCAGAGAAGGAAAAGTCAGAGAGATTCTGAGTTTAATGAGGTTTTCATGCAGGGTTGCTGGCTCTGAGATAGAGGGTCAGTGGACAAGGACTGGAGAGAGGCTTTCCGAGGGCAAAGGATGTCTTCCTGATGACAGCAATCCAGGACACAGGGATCTGAGCCCTCAAATCAAAAGAAAATGGATTCTGCCAATGATGTGAATGAACTTGAGAGCAGATTCTTCCAAGCGTCTCTTGACAACCAGCTGACACTTCAATTCCAGCTGAAAGAAACCAGAGGCGAATACAGAGAGGGGCCAATCCAGGCTGTGAGATAGAATGTCTACATTTTTTAGTCACTGCATTTGTGGTGATTTGTAACAGTAGCAAAGGAGACTGCTCAGCAGCCAGTGAAAGTATTTGTTGTCACTCAGTTGTGTCCAACTCTTTGTGATCCAGTGGTCTATACCCCGCCAGGCTCCTCTGTCCATGGGATTCTCCAGGAAGAATACTGGAATGGGTTGCTCTTCCTTTTTCCAGGCGATCTTCCTGACCCAGGGATCGAATCCAAGTCTCCTGCATTGCAGGCAGATTCTTTACTATCTGAGCCAGGGAAGCCTCGTGTACAGCAGCCTCCCACCCAGTTAATAGCTCAGACTTGGTCCCCCTGCTGGATTTTTTTCTTCCTCCTCCCTTTCCCAGTATTTATCTGTTTCATTATCGCAGAGCTACATCTGCCATGATTAAAACATTATGTATTTTAAACACAAAGTTCAGCTCCCAAATGGTCAACTCACAAGAGGGCTACCACACCTTCCCTAATCCATGTGTGTGTGTGTTAGTCACTCGGTCATGTCTGACTCTTTGCAACCCTGTGGACTGTAGCCGCCAGGCTCCTCTGTCCATAGGATTTTCCAGGCAAGAATACTGCAGTGGGTTACCATTTCCTTCTCCAGGGGATCTTCCCAAACAAGGAATCGAACCCAGGTCTCCTGGATTGCAGGCATATTCTTTATTCTCTGAGCCACTGGGGAAACCAGCTAATCCATAACTGAGGAGAACCTCTAGAAAGGAACAATGTTTCTAGCGTAATAATGACCCCTTCAGAATACCCATGTAACTTATTTTATCATGCTTTATTGGACTTCACAGAAACTTGTTTTTAAATAAATTAGAAGTTTGTGGCATGTCATGGGCCTCACTTTTCCAGCAGCGTTTGCTTATCTCTTGTTTCTGTGTCACATTTTGGCAACTCTCATAATGTTTCTAACTTTCTCATTATTATATTTTTTACGGTGATGTGTGATTAGTGATCTTTGATTACTACTCCATCTTGCTGAATGCTCAGATGATAGCATTCCTTAGTAATAATTAAGATATGCAATTGCACGATTAATAAGTACAGAATAGAGTAGACACAACTTTTACATGCATGTGAGTTCCTTTAATGTGATATTCACTTTATTGAAGTGGTTGGGACTGAACACATCATGTCTCTTATGGTATGCCTGTATGATGGATAAAACTTTAATTAAGGAATCCTGGAATCAGTAGGATTACTATCTCTAGGTCAGTACATACCTCTATTGCCAGATCTCTTATTCCTAAAGAGGAGAAAGTAAGAGAGTTCAAGGCGGAGGAAAGAGTGTATCTCAGGGAACTTCCCTGGCGGTCAAGTGGTTAAGAATCTACCCTCCAATGCAGAGGAATATGGAGTCTATCCCTGGCTGGGGAACTGAGATCTCGTATGATGCAGGGCAACTAAGCCACATGCCACAGCTAGAGAGAGTTGCCCACGCTACAACGAAAATCCCAGATGCCGCAAATGAAACCCACTGCAGCCAAATAAATAAATAGGTAAATATTAAAAAAAAAAAAAAGAGTGTCTCAGAAGCCCTTAATGCATAGTAGTTTCCCATAGTGATTATGAATCCAGGCTCTGGACTCAGACATACTGCATTGGAATGCCAGCTCTATTTACTGACCATGGTGTCTTGGCCAAATGTTTCCACTTCTCTAATAATGCAAACACATTTCTTGAGCATTTTCCAGGTACTAAACTAAGCTCTTCATTTAATTTATCTAAATTATTAGTTATAGTAGCTCTATGAGGCATTCGCTTTTCCTCCATATCCTCTTTGTAAACACTGAGGCTCGGAGAGAGCATGCATTTGGCAGAACAAACGAAAGAGTGAAGGAAGAACTTAACCCCACAGGTGTGACTCCCAAGCCTAACTTTCCCACCAGCTGTGGTCCTCTCTGAGCTCCTGCCGCCTCTGCACACCTGATCTGGTAAGAGAGCCCACCTCTGAGGGTCATGGCTAGGTGGACTGAGATGAAGCATGGCCTTCACTGGGCACAGAGCCACATGATTGCTTCTGGGTCAGGAGCTGGCAGACTTTTCTGTAAAGAGTCAGAGAGTAAACATTTTGAGTTTTTCAGATCATACAATTTATGCTGCAAGTATTCAGCTCTGTTGAAGTGCAAAAGCATCCACAGACAGTAAGTGAGAAAATGGGAGAGCTTGTGTTTGAATAAAACTTTATTAACAAAGAAGACAGAAGTCAGATTTGGCCTTTAGGTCACAGTTTTCCCACCCCTGCTCTAGGACAACAGATAAAAAATAAATATCTTGACTCACTATCTTCTATTTTTGCTGGAAAAAATACACTTTTCAAAATCAGGCTGTGATAATTTCTTAAGCATGCCTCAATATGCATTTTATTAAATAAACACTATTGAACTTTATTTTTACTATGCATAAGATACTTTCTGACACTGATGTATAAATGACTTACTCATTATAAGTGAAAGAAGTCAAACAAATACTGTATGATATTACTTATATGTGAAATCTAAAAAACACAAGCCAGTGAATAAAACAGAACAAGGGGCAGATTCACAGTTATAGAGAACAAACTGTTGATTATCAGTGGGGAGAGACAGAAGAGAGGGGCAATATATGGGTAGGGCAGTAAGAGGCACAAAAAGCTAGGTAGAAAATAAGCTACAAGGATATATTATACAACACAAGGAAATGTTTTAATAACTATAAATAGAGTATAATTTTTTAATTATGAAATTTATTTAAAATAAAATTCAAAAATTTTAAACATACCATATACCTATAACTCACAATAGTGCTTTAATATTGTAGAGCAACTATCCATCAGTAAAAATAAATTTAAAAAATTAAATGAAAAGTAAAACATTAATTTCTAAATAAATAATTTACTCATTAAAGATTTTTATTGTTTTGTTCAACCATAGGCAGATCTTAATTCACCTTGAGATCCTGTAGGTCATGGGTCTCTCAGTTCCCTTGTATGGGGCCCATCTTATAATGTTGATTTTATGTTGTGCTTTTATGTTCTTTACTATTTCACAAGAAGATCTAAATTTTCCATTTCAGTTTCCATTTCTAGGCATTGTTTTCTTATTTTTTTTTGCTCACTCTTGTTATGTCTTTTCCTGAATCCCTAGTGACTCATTATATTAATAAAGATTAAATAAGAAAAGTCACATTGTAATTTGAAACATTATGATTGAAAAAGTATAATATAAAGAATGGAATGGCATAAAAAAGGCATGGAATAGTGCATGCATGTGTGTTCAGTTCCTCAGTGGTGTCTGACCCTTTGAGAGCCCATGGGCTGTAGCCCGCCAAGCTCCTCTGTACCTGAAATTTTCCAGGCAAGAGTACTGGAGTGGGTTGCCATTTCCTCCTCCAGGGAATCTTCCTGACTCAGGGATCAAGCCCAAGTAGCCTGCATAGCATCTCCTCCTTTGGCAGGCAGACTCTCTTAACACTGAACCATCTGGGAAGCCCCCAACTGGGGACAAAGAGGACTCAGAAGAATATAAAAATAGAAGGTACAGGGAACCATTTCTGACCCTCGGGCTGAGTGTCCAGTGAAAAGTGCCTCCTTCCTGCAGGCTGAGATGCAGACTTTATTAGAGAGGACACAGCTGTGGTCCACTGGGTGACAGAAGAGTCCCCATGACACTGTGCTGGCAGGACTCACTGGACATCTGATCCCAAAGACTTGCCATGCATGCACCCACTGGGTTGCAGGAGAAAGCTGCTTGTGGTAAGCTGTTCAGTGGAGGCACACTGCTAAAATATGCCCAGGGAGGGGGGCTGCCAGGGGAAGCCGTGAGCCCCTGTGCACTGCAGGACCCAGTGGTGAGCCAGGTGCCCTGCAGGAGGCCACCCAGCAAACACCAGGACCAGAGAGCAAAATCCTTTCCTCCTGCAATATCTGCTCAACACCATCTACTGAAAAAGCTTAACACCATGTCAGCCAGCAAAAGAAAAAATTAAAGGGCCCACATTCATTTTTCCCAAAGCAGGCAAAAAGTTTGAATTTGGAGCTGAATAGCAATAAATCCATAAGCAGCACAGTCACTTTCTATCTGCCTCTTAAAGATAATGCTTATCCATTTTGTCAACTGAAATGAGTTTTTGCATTTACTTGATGTCCATACTCCACTGTTTGAATTTTCAAACACTATTCCTGGGCAATATTGCCAGTCCCCCAGGAATGAGGGTGCAGTTTCTCGGAAGGAGCTGATACTGCTCACCTGACACCTATGAGATGGGCACTCTTCCAACAAGCACTGCCATTGATGCACCAGGCCTTGGGTGTCACAGGGAACATTTAAGTCCTGGTGTCCTATGCCAGACATTGACAACACTCTAATGAAAAATCACAGGCAGATGCCACTGCACAATGAGGGGAAATGCATCTCTCTCTACCAACATGTTGCATGTAACCCGCTAACTCCTGAAGGGCCTAATCCACCACATTGTTACCCTGAAAAAACATACTTGAATTCTAACTTATCTTGAAACTTTTCTGTAACAGTTAAATAAACTCTGATGTGGCTGCACAATAAATTATTAAGCATCTATGAATAAATATGGATGAAAATCTAACATGTGCGTGTGTGTGTGTGTGAAAGTCACTCAGTTGTTTCCTTCTCCTGCAACCCCATGGACTGTAGCCCGCCAGGCTCCTCTATCCATGGGATTCTCCAGGCAAGAATACTGGAGTGGATTGTCATTCCCTTCTCCAATGCCACTATCATGTATACTATCATGTAAGAATTGAATCACCAGTCTATGTCTGACGCAGGATACAGCATGCTTGGAGCTGGTGCATGGGGATGACCCACAGAGATGTTATGGGGAGGGAGGTGGGAGGGGGGTTCATGTTTGGGAACACACACACACACACAAAAGAAAGTTGCTCAGTCATATCCAACTCTTAGACTATACAGTCCATGGAATTCTCCAGGCCAGAATACTGGCGTGGGTAGCCTTTCCCTTTTCCAGGGGATCTTCCCAATCCAGTGGTCGAACTCAGGTCTCCCACATGCCAGGTGGATTCTTTACCAGCTGAGTCACCAAGGAAGTCCAATAACAGCCCAATAACACATGATACACCCACAAAATGAGTTTAAGTTAAAAAGTAAGGATGTATTTTATTCTGCACAAACATAGGCACACATTCACATACATAACCAAAATATGAACACCTTAATAAAACTTATTTCTCATATAAATAATCTCATATCTCCTTCTTCATATTTATTTGTATTCTTATAAATTTTCTTTCATGAACATTATGTTTTGAAAGAAAAATTATTAAAACAACATTTGGTGTCTCTTCTCTATGTTTTTTTCTTCGTTTCCTAAATGACTGCAGCTCCATAAAGAAGCCATTCCCTAGGATTCCGGTTCATGATTCACACAACAGATTCTCATTGCATTGAAATTATCCTACCAACTAAAAATAAATAAAATAACACCATTATTATTAATTATGAAAACAAAAATCATTCTTTCAATATTCCAGTCCCCTCATTAGCTCATATGCATCAGTTTTTAAATTCAATGGTCTAGAGTTTTATTTCCAATGATAAAGAGACAACAGAGTGTTCTGTTACTAGAGATTTTTCAAATATTTATTAATGTTCTAAGAGTTTCAAAAATAATCCATTATATTTTTAGTTGATATGACAAGACCTTGCCATTTATCAACTTGGAAAATCTATTAATGTGACCAGGTGACCCTAGAATAAAAATTCAAAGCCCATCTCAAAATCTACACTTGGTAGTGAATGTTTCTAGTTCTTTATCAAAATTCCTATACATTTTCTGTCACAACTGAAAGATATGGGGGAGGCCGTGGGCTAATGAGGACTACTTTTCTACCCTTAAATGCCTTTGTTGCTGGGGTCAATAACTGAAACCCTATATTATTTTTAAAATGAAAGATGATACATAAAGGTTATAGCATGATGTACATATGGGTGATTTTCTTTGTTGTACAGCAGAAACTAACTCAAAAGTATAATGTAATTAGACTTCAACAACAACTTTTTTAAAAAAAGAAAAAAAGAAAAGAATAGTTTTGAGCCCAAATCATCATAGTTGTCAAAAAGAAACCTGGCGTTATCTATTAATAATATATAGTATACTAATGTGCTTCTCTGGTAGCTCAGTGGTAAAGAATCTGCTTGCCAAGGCAGGAGACATGGGTTCAATCTCTGGGTCAGGAATATCCCCTGGAGAAGGAAATGAAAACTCACTCTAGTATCCTTGCCTGGGTAACCCTATGGACAGAGGAACCTGGCAGACTACAGTCCATGGGGTCAAAAAGAGATGGACACGACTTAGTAACTCAGCAACAACAGTCCTATTCTAACAGAATGTTAGAAATATACTGTCACATAGCAATAAAACTCTCAAACAACAACAACAGAAAAGATGTCCTTGGTACTTTTCAGCCATCTATGCTTCACAGCATAATCAATCAATTAAACATTTCTGAAATTAAAGTGTTTTGGCAAGCATAGTATGTGGAGTGAAATTTTTGAGTAACTGGGATCCATAAGTGATCCTATGTAACATGAACCATTGGCCTTGTTTTTGAGCCACCCTTTTAAAGGAGTGGTGAGGAACTGGCAAGAAACACAGAAATGTTGATATGGGCTTCCAGCGAGGGCTGCTTACAGGCTCCAGTCTAATGCTGTAAGTTTTGCGTTCAGACAATTTAATTAGCAAGGCTCACCTACCACCTCCAGAGACTCACCAGTGAAAACTATTTAATATCATTTTACTATTAATCTTTGAACATAAGACATTCTCAAATTACTTTTCCTAGCAAACTGCTATCCTCTGTGATATTGCTAAGTATACACTGGCAACGAATTAAAAAATGCTACCTAACTCTCTTTAAACACTTTCATTCATTCACTTCTTCACAAATATTTATTGAGCACTTACATATGCCAAGAATATGCAGATCTATGAAGATGCAAAGGGGAAAAAAAAAAAGTAGTCTACCCCTGGCTTCAAAGAGCTTGCAGTCTGGAGGGGAGACATGTACAATAAGCATAGTATAAAAGGATGTTAAAATAAGACTCTGGTTGAGAGCCCTCAAGGCTGAAAATAAAAGGAATGAAGATTACTCACTATCTGAAGCAAGAGATTGATGAAGAATTTTAAAGGTGGTTATGGTAACGTGTCCTTCTCTGTACCCTGGAGAATCTAGCTAACACTCTTTGGCCACTCACTGTTCTTCCAGTTTCCAGAGCATTGGCTTTATTACTCAGAACAAACCTCTCTCTACAGCAATGCTACCTAGAACTTCATCACCCAACATGCCTTAGTTGCTATGCAGAGATTCCTTTGGAGAATCTAGGGCTGCAAATATAGCAAGAAACAGAAAGTCAGTTAGCAACCAAAAGCTTTTAGCAAAGCTGAATGAACAACACCTCTGCCCTCTAAACTGGCTCAATGGCTAAGAGCTGTGGTTGTCACGGAAGGCTTCTTGTATCAGAGTGTATTCTTTGTGCTAAATATATCTATGTTAATTTGCAATGCAGCCACCTTCTCAACTGAAAGGCAGAATGTTCCAAAAGAACATATGTCCAGCAGCTTCTTTAGCTTTTGCTTGAGAAACAGTTTGTGTTTTCCTTTTTCTATTCTTTTCTTTCCCCCCCCTCTTCATTTCTCCTGGTTTTTCTCTTTAATCAAGACAGCAAATGCATACTCTCTTCTGCAGAACAGTCATATTTTCCTGAGCCCTAGAACCACAAATCCATCCATGGAACACAGCACAGGACACACTAGATTAAGAACATAATGTTTGCCACTCTTAAGATATAAGGAACTTTTTGAGATAAAAAATTAAAGATGACTAATGATAAAGATTTGTTAAATCCATTAATGAGATGAACGGACAGAAAAAAAAGGAGAGATTAATATTGATCTGTAGCTTTCTGGAAAGGCTTCAGGAGATTATAAGGAAATCTACTTCAGGACAATCGTGGTTTTCTACATGACAAGAAGCAGGGAGAAAAGCAGGCAGGGAAGACTAGAAAGGGCAGTCTGGGTAGAGACCAAGCTAGCAAGAGACAGGGAGCCAGAGGAAGCTCCTTGTCCGTATTGGAATTATTATAGGTTGAATTATGATCCTTCAAAATTCACATGTTGACATCTTATGTCCCGTACTGCAGAATTTGACCTTATTTAGGAACGAAGTTGTTGCAGATACTAGTTAAGAGAAGGTCCTACTGGAATAAGGTAGACCTGTAATTCAATATGACTGGTATCCTTATAAAAGGCTTCCCAGGTATCTCAGCAGTAAAGAATTGGCCTGCCAAGCAGGAGACACCAGTTTGATCCCTGGATCAAGAAGATCCCCTGGAGAAGGAAATGGCAACCCACTCCAGTATTCTTGCCTGGAAAATCCCATAGACAGAGGAGCCTGGCAGGCTACCATCCATGAATCTCAAGAGAGTTGGACACTACTTAGCGACTGAAGAACCACCACAAAAGTCCTTATGAAAAGGGGAAATTTGGACACAGGTAAGCACCCAGGGAGAACGCCATATACAGATGAAGGTGGAGATTGGGTGCTGCTTCTGCAAGTCCAGGAAACCAGAGAAGGGCAGCAAACTATCCAAGGTAGGAGCAAGGAAGGAAGCAGGCTCTCCCCAGCAACCTCAGAAGGACCCCTTCAATCTCTGATTTCTGGTTTCGAGACTTTGAGGGGGTACATTTCTAATATTGAAGCCAATCAGACCACAGCACTTCTTTACAGCAGCCCTGGCATATCCATACAGAGAGGCGGGGGCACCCCTCATCTCTAGGACACAGTGACTGTTCAGGGACTGTTGTTAGAAAAAGCCCTCTCTAGAACCATCCTTAGAACCATCCGGACTGGCTAATGATCTCTGGCTGTAGTCATACTTTTGCAGAAGTGGGGAGGAATGACACATTCCAAAATAGTCTTTAAATACGTACTACATGTTATTAGAGTGCCAATAAAGGCTAACCCAGAAGTCTCTACACCTCATTAACGGGCCCTCAAAGAGAGCATTAATTAAATCCTGGAAACCACAGGGTTTTGAACAGTTGGAATTTATATTTTAAAAATAGGCAACTCTGCTTCCTCCCAGCTCTAAAATCTATAATTCTGGTTGTGACACAGTTATCACCCACCAGTTCTTATGTTCATTTGGATCTTTCCAGATTTCTTAGAAAGTGCCAAGAAAACATTTGCATTCTGGTATACATACCAAGCTGGACATAGGCATGAGAGTTTTAATAAAATGAAAGAAATACCTGATTCCCCAAGATCTATGAGATCCTGACACCTCATACTGTTTGAGAAGAAATGAATATCATGGCATTTGTGAGATTTTGTTTAAGAGATGCTACATAAATTTTGTAGTCTTAATAGGTTACAGTGTTTAAAAGAAGTAAGACCTCAGGAAATTCTGTGGCTCGACAGCCAGTGTTTACCAGCTACTGTGACAGTATTTCATGTCCACTCCATTTAATAACCACAGCCTCAGTGTCCTTAGGCTCATCTCTCCTCTCCTCTCCTCTGCCTCCTTGCCTTATTGTCCTCTGTAGAAGAGAAACTAGAAAATGCATCAGACTGAGACAAAATCTGAGTCTAGAAACATGAACAAAGTCAGATATGTCATCCAACATAATGACCTAAAACTTGATCTTAAGGGTCGTTTCTGGGGTTTTTTATTGTTATTTAATTATTTTCCTCATTTTTCAAATCCCAGGCAACTTGCTATATCATGAATTTCTCTAAATACTATCTTACCGATGTGGAATAGACTGGATACTTAATAAGAATGTTAATAAATAATCCATGCAAGATGAATGACTTAGACAAACCATGTGTCCTCTCTGAGTTTCACTTTCTTAATATGCAGATGAGCACATTAATACCCACATTAGAGCCTTTGTGCAATGACTCAGTGATGTAGTGAAAGTGAAGCCCTGATGGGGATTCTGCATGGTCCTGCTCTAAGGTTGTTTTCAGAGCTCAGTTGTTTAAAGGTTTCCTCTGCTGTCCCTTTCTCCCAAATCGCACACAAGGCACCAAAGAGTCTGCTGACCTTTTCAGGATGTGCTGCATATTTTTAAATAAGAGTTCTCAATTCCATCTCCAAATTAAAATCCTTGAAAAGTTCCTTAGTCCTTAATATAAAATTAAAGATATCCTGCAACTTGGCTACAAGTTATCTTTCCAGACTCAATTTCCATTTTTTTCAGCTATCTCCTGAATGGTCTATTTTGGAAAAATTATTCGGCTTATTACAGTATATATGTTGATATGTTTAAAGGTCAAACCACTGTCCATACAGTTTGCCTTTATCTTCAAAGACTCAGGCTCATCCTCTTCTGCATGACCAGATTTGACTTACACTTAATTTCAACACAAATCTAAATTTCCGAATAAGCTGGACCTGGGTTTTCCCACCTGGGAATTATTTCTATATATTTCTATATATAGAAAATTATAAAACACTGATGAAAGAAATCAAAGAGGACACTAATAGGTGGAGAAATATACCATGCGCATGGATTGGAAGAATCAATATAGTGAAAATGAGTATACTACCCAAAGCAATCTACAGATTCAATGCAATCCCTATCAAGCTACAAGCAGTATTTTTCACAGAGCTAGAACAAACAATTTCACAATTTGTATGGAAATACAAAAAAACCTCGAATAGCCAAAGCAATCTTGAGTAAGACGAATGGAATTGGAGAAATCAACCTGCCTAACTTCAGGCTCTACTACAAAGCCACAGTCATCAAGACAGTATGGTACTGGCACAAAGACAGAAATATAGATCAGTGGAACAAAATAGAAAGCCCAGAGATAAATCCACACACATATGGACACCTTATCTTTGTCAAAGGAGGCAAGAATATACAATGGATTAAAGACAATCTCTTTAACAAGTGGTGCTGGGAAAACTGGTCAACCACTTGTGAAAGAATTAAGCTAGATAACTTTCTAACACCATACACAAAAATAAACTCAAAATGGATTAAAGATCTAAACATAAGACCAGAAACTATAAAACTCCTAGAGGAGAACATAGGCAAAACACTCTCCGACATAAATCACAGCAGGATCCTCTATGATCCACCTCCCAGAATTCTGGAAATAAAAGCAAAAATAAACAAATGGGATCTAATTAAAATTAAAAGCTTCTGCACAACAAAGGAAACTATAAGCAAGGTGAAAAGACAGCCTTCTGAATGGGAGAAAATAATAGCAAATGAAGCAACTGACAAACAACTAATCTCAAAAATATACAAGCAACTTATGCAGCTCAAGTCCAGAAAAATAAATGACCCAATCAAGAAATGGGTCAAAGAACTAAATAAACATTTCTCCAAAGAAGACATACGGATGGCTAAGAAACACATGAAAAGATGCTCAACATCACTCATTATCAGAGAAATGCAAATCAAAACCACAGTGAAGTACCATTTCACACCAGTCAGAATGGGAGCAATCCAAAAGTCTACAAGCAATAAATGCTGGAGAGGGTGTGGAGAAAAGGGAACCCTCTTACACTGTTGGTGGGAATGCAAACTAGCACAGTCACTATGGAGAACAGTGTGGAGATTCCTTTAAAAATTGCAAATAGAACTGCCTTATGACCCAGCAATCCCACTGCTGGGCATACACACCGAGGAAACCAGAATTTAAAGAGACACATGTACCCCAATGTTCATCGCAGCACTGTTTATAATAGCCAGGATATGGAAACAACCTAGATGTCCATCAGCAGATGAATGGATAAGAAAGCTGTGGTACATATACACAATGGAGTATTACTCAGCCATTAAAAAAATACATTTGAATTAGTTCTAGTGAGGTGGATGAAACTGGAGCCTATTATACAGAGTGAAGTAAGCCAGAAAGAAAAACACCAATACAGTATACTAACACATATATATGGAATTTAGAAAGATGGTAATGATAACCCTCTATACAAGACAGCGAAAGAGACACAGATGTATAGAACGGACTTTTAGACTCTGTGGGAGAGGGAGAGGGTGGGATGATTTGGGAGAATGGCATTGAAACATGTATACTATCAGGTAAAAAATGAATCGCCAGTCTATGTTCAATACAGGATACAGAATGCTTGGGGCTGGTGCAGGGGGATGATCCAGAGAGATGGTATGGGGTGGGAAGTGGGAGGGTGGTTCAGGATTGGGAACTCATGTACACCCGTGGCTGATTCATGTCAATGTATGGAAAAACCAATTCAGTATTGCAAAGCAAAATAGAGTAAAAATAAAAATAAAAACCCCACAAATCTAAATTTACAAATAAGCTAGACCTGGATTTTCCCACCTGGCAATTATTTCTATTCTTTTCTTGTATTTTTTTATATTATATAATTTATTAATAATTTTGTGTTATATATTTATATTGTTATATATAAATGTAGAAGTATATTTATATAAGATATTATAATGACATATATAAATAATATATCTAAACCTTATTATGACAGTAAGTGACAGACACTTGTGAACATAGTCACATTTTTTGTTTATTGATTTGTTTCTTAATTATTTTCTAAGTTTCAAAATTCTTTATCACATAAATCTATTCGGGAGGTAGAGTTTGTCTTTCTGTAGAAAATGAGACTGTTATACTCAATTTCTTGGACTTCCTTGTTGCAATGGTAGGAGCACGTAATCAGGTTTAGCCAACCAGACACAGCCACTCAGGAATTTAAATCAGAACAGAGAAATGCAGAGAAGCAAGCAGAGTGTTTGTGTTAGTTACTCAGTCATGCCTGACTCTTTGTGAACCCACAGACTACAGCCCACCAGGCTCCTCCATCCATGGGATTCTCCAGGCAAGGATACTGGAGTGAGTTGCCATTTCCTTCTCCAAGCGGAGAGACAGAGTTTATTTCCTTTGTCTCCAGAATCACTGTGGATGGTGACTGCAGCCATGAAATTAAAAGATGCTTGCTCCTTGGAAGAAAAGCTATGAACAACCTAGACAGCATATTAAAAAGCAGCGACATTATTTTGCCTACAAAGGTCTGTATAATTGAAGCTATATGGTATGAAGTTTTTCCAGTAGTTATGTATGGATGTGAGAGCTGGACCATCAAGAAGGCTGAGCGCTGAAGAACTGATGTCTTTGAACTGTGGTGCTAGAGAAGACTCTTAGGAGTCCCTTGGACAGCGAGGAGAACAAACCAGTCCATTGTAAAGGAAATTAACCTTGAACATTTATTGGAAGGGCTGATGATGAAGCTGAAGCTCCAATACTTTGGTCACCTGAGGTGAAGAGCTAACTCATTGGAGAAGACCCTGATGCTGGGAAAGATTGAAGGCAAAAGGAGAAGGGAGTGGCAGGGGATGAGATGGTTAGATAGCATCATCGACTCCATGGACATAAATTTGAACAAACTTTGGGAGATAGTGAAGAACAGGGAAGCCTGGGGTGATGCAGTCCATGGGGTTGCAAAGACTCAGATATGACTGAGTGGCTGAATGACAACAGCAAGCAGACGGAAGGTTTCAATCTGGCAGAAATGGCATCAGCAGCAGCAGTGGCAACGTTGGGTGCATAAGCAGATGGAGACAATAATTTCAGCAATAGCATCATTGTCCACCATCAGTAGCTCTCCCAGGGGACTCATCTATACCATTTTGTAGAGTGATTTTCCAACTATTCCAAAAGATTTTTTTTTTTAAGTAAAGTTTCAATTATCAATTCTTTCTTCCATGGATTATGCCTTTCGTATCATTGGCAGACCCAAGTTTATCTAAATTCTCTCTTATTATCTTCTAGAAGTTTTATAGTTTTAAGCTTCACATTCAGTCTACAATCCAGTTTGTGTCCAAGCCAATTTGTGGAAATATTTACCAATGCATAGTCAAGATGATAGTCTCCTACAGGCTCCTAATTTATGGATGCTTGTCAGAAAAACAGGAAATTCCATTTAACTGTACTGAGCTGAGTAACTCATGCTGATACACACACCATTTAGCCCTGTATCCTCCTGAACATACAGATAAAAGCATTTCATGCAACCGTTCTTCTAAACAACATTAATTCAGAAATACTTACCAAACTGTCTCTTTGTGTCAAGCTCTTTTCCAGGCACTGGGGATATAGTCAACTAAACAAAGGCATATTTTTATCTTCAAGGAGCTTATAATCTAGTGGGAGAAGGCATACAGACAAAATAAAAAAGGAAACTATAAAGCATGTTAGCTACTGGTAAGTGTTAAAGAGATAAATTACACAGGAAAGAACAGACAATTTTTAATGGAATGTGCAATTTTGAATATGATTATATAGAGGTCATGGATAAGATGACATGTTGAGTAAAGACTTGAAGAAAGTCATGCTGATATCTGGAAGAGAATGAGGGGGAGAAAGTAGGCGGAAATAAAATCAGAGAGGCAATGGGTTGATATCATGAAGGACTTTGTGAGATTTTAGTCTGAATGAAATGGAAAGTCACAGAAAATAAACTAAAGTAAGCATGGATATTGCAGAAATATGATCAGTTCAGTCCAGTCACTCAGTCATGTCTGACTTTTTGCGAACCCATGGACTGCAGCATGCCGGGCTACTCTGTCCATCACAAACTCCTGAAGCTTGCTCAAACTCATGTCCATCACAAACTCCTGAAGCTTGCTCAAACTCATGTCCATCAAGTTGGTGATGACATACAACCATCTCATCCTCTGTCATCCCCTTCTCCTCCCACCTTCAATCTTTCCCAGAATCAGGGTCTTTTCTAAAGAGTCAGTTCTTTGCATCAGGTGGCCAAGATATTGGAACTTCAGCTTCAGCATCAGTCCTTCCAATGAATATTCAAGACTTATTTCTTTTAGGGTTGACTGGTTTGATCTCCTTGCAGTCCAAGGAGCTCTCAAGAGTCTTCTCCAACACCATAACTCAAAAGCACCAATTCTTTGGCACTCAGCTATTTTTATGGTCCAAGTCTCAGATCCATACATGACTCCTGGAAAAATCATAGCTTTGACTAGACAGACCTTTGTTCGCAATGTAATGTCTTTGCTTTTTAATATGCTAACTAGGTTCATCATAGCTTTTCTTCCAGGGAGCAAACATCTTTTAATTTCATGGCTGCAGTCACCATCTGCAGTGATTTTGGGGCCCAAGAAAATAAAGTCTGTCATTATATCCCCATCTATTCGCCATGAAGTGATAGGACCAGTTGGAGAAGGAAATGGCAACCCACTCCAGTATTCTTGTCTGGAGAATCCCATGGACAGACGAGCCTCGTGAGCCACAGTCCTTGGGGTCACAAAGAGACAGACATGACTGAAGCAACTCAGCATGCATGCACAAAGATGGGACTGTACGCCATGAGCTTAGTTTTTGGATGTTGAGTTTTAAGCCAGCTTTTTCACTCTTCTCTTTCACTACATCAAAAGGCTCTTTAGTTCCTCTTCACTTTATACCATAAGGGTGGTATCATCTGCATATCTGAGGTTATTGATATTTCTCCTGGCAACCTTGATTCCAGCTGTGCTTTCACATGATGTACTCTGCATAAAAGTTAAATAATCAGTGTGACAGTATACAGCCTTGACATAGTCCTTTCCTGATATGGAACCAGTCTGTCATTCCATGTCCAGTTCTAACTGGTGCTTCTTGACCTTAATACAGATTTCTCAGGAGGCAGGTAAGGTGGTCTGGTATTCCCATCTCTTGAAGAATTTTCCAATTTGTTGTGATCCACACAGTCAAAGGCTTGGCTTGTCAATGAAGCAGAAGTAGATGTTTTTCTGGAATTCACTTGCCTTTTCTATGATCCAACAGATGTTGGCAATTTGATTTCTTGTTCCTCCGCCTTTTCCAAATCCTGCTTGAATATCTCTGGAAGTTCTCAGATGATTTACTGTTGAAGACTAGCTTCGAGAATTTTCAGCATTACTTTGCTAGCACATGAGATGAGTACAATTGTGTGGTAATTTGAAAAATCTTTGGCATTGCCTTTCCTTGGGATTGGAATGAAAACTGACCTTTTCCAGTCCCATGGCCACTGCTGAGTTTTCCAAATTTGCTGGCATATTGAGTGCAACCGTTTCACAGCATCATCTTTTAGGATTTGAAATATCTCAACTGGAATTCCATCACCTCCACTAGCTTTGTTCATAGTGATGCTTCCTAAGGCCCACTTGACTTCCCATTCCAGGATGTCTGGCTCTAGGTGGGTGATCACACCATCGTGGTTATTTGGGTCATGAAGGTCTTTTTTGTATAGTTCTTCAGTGTATTCTTACCACCTCTTCTTTGTATGTTCTGCTTCTGCTAGGTCCCTACCATTTCTGTCCTTTATTGTGCCCATCTTTGCATGAAATGTTCCCTTGATTTCTCTAATTTTCTTGAAGAGATCTCTAGTCTTTCCCATTCTATTGTTTTCCTCTATTTCTTTGATTGATCACTTAGGAAGGCTTTCTTATCTCTCCTTGCTTTTCATTGGAACTCTGCATTCAGTTGGATATATCTTTCCTTTTCTCCTTTGCATTTCACTGCTTTTCTCAGCTATTTGTAAGGCATCCGGAGACAATTATTTTGTCTTTTTGCATTTCTTTTTCTTGGGGATGGTTTTGGTCACACCTCGTGTACAGTGTCATGAAACTCTGTCCATAGTTCTTCAGGCACTCTGTCTATCAGATCTAATCCCTTGAATATATTTCTCACTTCCACTGTATAATCATAAGGGATTTTATTTAGGTTCTACCTGAATTGTCTAGTGGTTTTCCTTACTTTCCTCAAATTAAGTCTGAATTTGGCAATAAAGAGTTCATGATCTGAGCCACAATCAGCTGCCAGTCTTGTTTTTGCTAACTGTATAGAGCTTCTCCATCTTTGGCTGCAAAGAATGTAATCAACTGATTTTGGTGTTGACCATCTGGTGATGTCCGTGTGTAGAGTCATCTCTTGTGTTGTTGGAAGATGGTGTTTGTTATGACCAGTGCATTCTTGGCAAAACTGTTAGCTTTTGACCTGCTTCATTTTGTACTCCAAGGCCAAACTTGCCTGTTCCTCCAAGTATTTCATGACTTCCTACTTTTGCGTTCCAGTACCCTATAATGAAAAGGACATCTTTTGGGGTTGTTAGTTCTAGAAGGTCTTGTAGGTCTTGATAGAACTGTTCAATTTCAGCTTCTTTGACATTAGTGGTTGGGACATAGACTTGGATTACTGTGATGTTGTATGGTTTGCCTTGGAAATAAACAGAGATTATCCTATAGTTTTTAACACTGTACCCAAGTACTGGATTTTGGACTCTTTTGTTGACTATGATGGCTACTCCATTTCTTCTAAGGGATTCTTGCCCAAAGTAGTAGATATAATGGTCATCTGAATTAAATTTGCCCATTCCAGTCCATTTTAGCTCACTAATTCCTAAAATGTCTAAAATGTCAATGTTCACTCTTACCATCTCCTGTTTGGCTACTTTCACTTTACCTTGAGTGATGGACTTAACATTCCAGGTTCGTATGCAATATTTTCCTTACAGCTTCGGACTTTACTTCCATCACCAGTCACATCCACACCTAGGCTTTGTTTTGGCTCAGCCTCTTCATTCTTCCTGGAGCAATTTCTCCACTCTTCTCTAGTAGCATATTCAGTTCAGTTCAGTTCAGTCACTCAGTAGTGTCCGACTCTTTGCGACTACATGAATCGCAGCACACCAGGCCTCCCTGTCCATCACTAACTCCCAGGGTTCACTCAGATTCACGTCCATCGAGTCAGTGATTCCATCCAGCCATCTCATCCTCTGTCGTCCCCTTCTCCTCCTGCCCCCAATCCCTCCCAGCATCAAAGTCTCTTCCAATGAGTCAACTCTTCGCATGAGGTGGCCAAAGTACTGGAGTTTCAGCTTCAGCATCATTCCTTCCAAAGAAATCCCAGGGCTGATCTCCTTCAGAATGAACTGGTTGGATCTCCTTGCAGTCCAAGGGACTCTCAAGAGTCTTCTCCAACACCACAGTTCAAAAGCATCAATTCTTCGGTGCTCAGCCTTCTTCACAGTCCAACCCTCACATCCATACATGACCACAGGAAAAATCAAAGCCTTGACTAGACGGACCTTAGTGGGCAAAGTAATGTCTCTGCTTTTGAATATGCTATCTAGGTTGGTCATAACTTTTCTTCCAAGGAGTAAGCATCTTTTAATTTCATGGCTGCAGTAGCATATTGGGCACCTGCTAACCTGGAGAGTTCATCTTTCAGTGTCATATATTTTTGACTTTTCATACTGTTCATGGGGTTCTCAAGACAAAAATGCTGAAGTGGTTTGCCATTCCTTTCTCCAATGGACCATGCTTTGTCAGAACACTCCACCATGATCCATCCGTCTTGGGTGGCCTACATGACATGTCTCATAGTTTCATTGAGTTGGACAAGGATGTGATCCATGTGATCAGCTTGGTTAGTTTTTTAAATAAGTGTTCTCATATTACCTTACAGTTGAGCTCAGACTAAATTACACCATCAGCTCTCCTAGGGCTTCTGCTTGCAAATGGTAGGTCATGCGACTTCTCAGCATCCGCCATTGTGTGAGCTAATTCATCATTATGTCTCTCCCTCCTTCTCTCTCTTATGTACTATACACAATATATAATCAATCTTTCTCTCTCTCATATATATTGTATATAATATATATACAACATGTAATATAAAAAATATATAGTCATCTCTCTTTCTCTGATAGTTATTTTTTCTAGAAAACCCTAACTAAAACAGAGTTTAAGCATAGATTTGTTTCAGACATAGTGAGTGAAGATTCTTGCTTAATTGTCTTTATTTCCTCTATGTAGAACCATAACTTCTGTGAGTATGCATGCATGTATGTGTGTGTGTGTGTGTGTGTGTGTGTGTGTGTGTGCATGCATGTGCATATTTTGAGAAGCCTGAGTGTTAAGTGTTAACACTTTCTGGAGAATATTAGAACAAACTACCCAGGAAAGTGTAATGTAAATATGACTACTACACCATGAGCATGACAGAGACCCTCTTGAGACTTTTGAAATTGTGTCAATGGAGTAATTATAATGATGGACATTAAACTCTAAGGAAGGAAGTGAGGCAATAAGGAGTGGGACAAATGGTGAAAGCTGATGAGGTCATTTACTGGAGAGGGGTAGTATGCCAGAAAAAAGGATGAGGAAGCAGAGGGTGAGAACAGAATCCACCAAATGTATATGTGTATCTCTGTGTATGCATGTTTGTGTATGTCTCTGTGTTTCTGTGTGGTGTGTGTCTGTGCGTACCTCTGTTTCTGAATGTGTGTGTCTGTGCATGCGGGTTTCATCCAGCAAAATCCATCTGTACAGGTGCAGCCATGGACAAGACAGATTTGGACTTAATGGGAGGTTCAGGTTAGGTTTACAGCAGAGAATTCAACAAAAGTAGAAGGTGCCGTGCAGTTGAAAGCATATTAGAGAAGTAAGGGGCTGAGTAAGGGGGAAGTGAGGCTCTTTATACTCCCCTCCATAGTGTATTGCAAAGCTATCATTTTTCTAGTAGCATGTAAGGTTGTGAGAGTTGGCCCATAAAGAAGCCTGAGCACCAAAGAATTGATTCTTTCGAATTATTGTGCTAGAAAAGACTCTTGAGTCCCTTGGACAGCAGGAGAGCAAACCAGTCCATCCTAAAGGAAATCAATCTTGAATAGTCATTGGAAGGATTGATGATGAAGCTGAAGCTCCAATACTTTGACCACCTGATGGAAAAATTCGACTTATTGGAAAAGAGCCTCATTCTGGGAAAGATTGAAGGCAAAAAGAAGGGGGCAGCAGAGCATGAGATTGTTAGATAGCATCACTGACTCAAAGAACATGAATCTGAACAAACTCTAGGAGACAGTGGAGAACAGAGAAGCCAGGTGTGCTGCAGCCCATGGGGTCATAAGGAGATGAGCATAGCTGACTGACTGAGCAACAACAACCACAGTGTATGAAAATGCTGATTCCTTGTACACTCATTGGATGGTACCGATCATCTGAGCTTCCTTCTGGGAGGCAGACAATGGCACCAAACCTATGGTTTCATTTGTATTTCCCTGCTTTCTCACTATGCTGAGCTTCCTTGGCTACTTACAGACCTTGATTTCTTTTCTTATCAATTGCCTCTCATATTGTCTCACTATTCTCCAAATTATACTTGTGTTTTTTAAATTAATCTTAGGAATTTACATATATTAGGGATATTAATTCTTTATCTCCTATATTATGAATGTTTTCACTATACACTATTTTTGACTATGTTCTTGCTATGCTTTGATTTTCAGAAATTTTAATGTTTAAATATTAAATTGGCCATTATTTGTTCAATAACTTTCGGTTTTCCTATTGTGTTTAGGAAAACTCCCACAGATTCTTTAAAATAATCTCATATATTACTCTTATTGTTGTTCACTGTTGTTCAGTTGCTAAGTTGTATCTGACTCTTTGCGGCCCCATGAGCTGCAGTATGCCATTTTTGAATAGTTCAATTTTTATAATTTGTTTATGTATGGTATAAAATAAGTATAAAACTTACTTTTCCTATTTTATTTGACAATCAACCTATTTTCACACATCAATTTTGAAAAGCCTGTTTCTCTTCTGATTTATTTGCAATACCTAATGTACTATATTGGAGAAGGCAACGGCACCCCACTCCAGTACTCTTGGCCTGGAAAATCCCATGGATGGAGGAGCCTGGTAGGCTGCAGTCCATAGGGTTGCAAAGAGTCGGACATGACTGAGCAACTTTTTGACTTTTCACTTTCCTGCACTGGAGGAGGAAATGGCAACCCACTCCAGTGTTCTTGCCTGGAGAATCCCAGGGATGGCAGAGCCTGGTGGGCTGCCATCTCTGGGGTCGCACAGGGTCGGACATGACTGAAGCCACTTAGCAGCAGCAATGTACTATATATTAAATTCTATGCATTCTTGCTGGGCTGTGCTTAGTTGCTCAGTTATGTTTGATTCTTTGCAACTCCATGGACTGTAGTCCACCAAGCTCCTCTGTCCATGGGGATTCTCCAAGCAAGAATACTGGAGTGGTTTGCCATGCCCTCCTCCAGGGGATCCTGCCAAACCAAGGATCGAACCCAGGTCTCCCTCATTGCAGGCAGATTCTTCACCATGAACTACCAGGGAAGCCCAAGAATATTGAAGTGGGTTGCCTATCCCTTCTCTAGTGGATCTTCCTGACCCAGGAATTGAACCAGGGTCTCTTACATTGCAGGCGGATTCTTTACCAGCTGAGTTACTGATATCTTGATCTATCTTCTGTGCTTCTGAAATAATCACATTTTGTTATAATAGTAGCTTCCTAGCATATGCTAATATCTGATAGGACAAATCCATCTCAATTATGCATGTATTTCACATTGTTCTTGGCAACCTTCACGTATGTATCCTTCCATCTAAGTTTTATATTCAATTTGTCTATTTCCCAAATATACCCTTGTTAAGGTTGATGATTGAAATTTTTATTAGATTATATTCCTTTGGAGAATTGGCATTTTAATTAGAAGACTTGTCACTCTCATTTGCTTTGTATTTCTCAATAAAATATATTTTATTTCAAATCAGAGGTACACATTTATTGCTACTTTTAATTATTAAAATTATTTATTAAAGTACAACAAATGTGTACCTACCTTTTGAAATGAAACATATTTTACTGAAAAATACAAAGAAGACAAGAATGACAAGCCTTACTTCTATGTAATCTTGAATAATTGGTGTCCTTTTATTTTTCTTGATTTTAATGGAGCCTTTTTTTTTTTTTAAACAAGTCTCCATTTAATACCATAGCTGCTCTTGGTTTTTGGTAAATACTCTGCTACAGGCTTATTTTTCCTCTTTTTAACCTGGACTTTTCATTTAAAAAATCAAAGAGAAATAAACTAGTGTCTGGTTTTACTTCTACTGCCCTGGTTTTTGGTTTGTTTCCCCCTTCTTCTTGAGCATCATAGGTTGACAGTGTCTTCACCTTTACCCTCCCTTCAATGCGGGAGCTTTGCTACGGGGTGAAAGGTCTTGATATCCATTCCTTGAAGCCATCTGTTTCTACTGCCGACACCCTCATCCCTCCCTGCAGACCCTCCATCTCCCAACCTTCCATCAAGCAAGACTGTGTGTCAGAATCTTCCATTTTCCACAAAAAGAACGAGTTGTTTTCTCTCAGCTTGGGAGAGCATATTGATCTTATTTCTGTCAATAACACAAAATGCCTGCCCTTCTGGTTCTCCCAAGTGACAGCCATTTGAGGAGTCTGGCATGCTATTCTTGTCTCAAGCCCATCTGAGACAACTGGTGTCCCAAAGGCATCATCTGAGAATCACATTGACTCCACTCTTCCAGATTCTCCAGGCTTTCTGCATAACTTCAGTGCGTTGAGAGAAACAACTACCCTCCAGAGGCAGACATCCCTAGCTGCCTCCACACCCTTCATCCCAACATAGAGTACCTTCAGCACCAGCTCCAGAACTTTCCTGACAGGGTCATTGTATCCTGAGCATTGTCCATCGGCTCTCACTGGAAGCCAGTTAAGAAACAGACCCATACAGCTTGTCTGCACTGTTGAAAAATGATTAGTGAAAATAGTTTCTATCATATTCTAAACATCACAGACATAAACATTTTTGCATGGCATATTTATCCCCAGGACTTTGGGACTGATAACATTTCTCTCTCCTGTGAAATGGAATGCATTCTTTATTAAACAGTAACTAACTAGAGAGTGTCATACTGAGTGAAGTAAGTCAGATGGAGGAGTATCCTGTGACATCCCTTAATGCAGAACCTAAAAAGAAATGACACAAATGAACTTGTAACACAGAAGGAGACTCACAGACTTAGAGAACGAACTTATGATTGCCAGGGTAGGGGAAAAACGGGGGTGATGGGTAGTTAGGGAGTTTGACATGAACATGTACAGACTACTGTATTTAAAATGGATCATCAACAAGGACCTACTGCATAGCACTTGGAACTCTGCTCAATGTTATGTGGCAGCCTGGATGGAAGGGGAGTTTGGGGCAGAATGTATGTATGTATATATACATCTATTAGCTAAGTCCCTTTGCTGCTCACCTGAAACTATCACAATATTGTTAATTGGCTATCAGTTCAGTTCAGTCACTCAGTCATGTCTGACTCTTTGTGACCCCATGGACAGCAGCCTGCCAGGCCTCCCTGTCCATCCCAACTCCTAGAGTTTACTCAAACTCATTTCCAGCGAGTTAGTGATGCCATCGAATCATCTCATCCTCTGTCATCCCCTTCTTCTCTCACAGTCCCATCACTTCATTGCAAATAAATGGGGAAACAGTGGAAACAGTGGCTGACTTTATTTTTTGTGCTCCAAAATCACTGAAGATGGTGACTGCAGCCATGAAATTAAAAGGTGCTTACTCCTTGGAAGGAAAGTTATGACCAACCTAGACAGCATATTAAAAAGCAGAGACATTACTTTGTCAACGAAGGTCCATCTAGTCAAGGCTATGGTTTTTCCATTGGTCGTGTATGGAAGTGAGAGTTGGACTATAAAGAAAGCTGAGCACTGAAGAATTGATGCTTTTGAACTGTGGTGTTGGAGAAGACTCTTGAGAGTCCCTTGGACTGCAAGGAGATCCAACCAGTCCATCCTAAAGGAGATCAGTCCTGGGTATTCATTGGAAGGACTGATGTTGAAGCTGAAACTCCAATACTTTGGCCACCTGAGGCGAAGAGCTGACTCATTTGAAATGGCCCTATTGTTGGGAAACATTGAGGGCAGGAGGAGAAGGAGATGACAGAGGATGAGATGGTTGGATGGTATCACCAACTCAATGGACATGGGTTTGGGTGGACTCCGGGAGTTGGTGATAGACAGGGAGGCCTGGCATGCTGCGGTTCATGGGGTCACAAAGAGACAGACACGACTGAGTAACTGAACTGATCTTGATAGAAGATTACAAGAAAATGTAAGTAGAAGCAATTTTGGGTCCTGATATTAAAGAAACATTAAGAAGTCTACACAACTGAAAGCAAATTTAGCTCACCGCCTATCTGGAAAGAACAGAAGTGAATTCATCCCTCTTCTGACCTTCTGTGGCTTCACCAATCAGGAGATAGAGCAATAACCCCCACTCACCCCTAGTAGGCTCCAGCTATAGGTCACTGTTTTCTGTATTTTATAACCTGCTTGTTCTTAGTGCTTTTAGTTCTGACACTCCATTTCCACATGCAACTGTAAGAACATGTGAAAGGACATGTATCCTCCTTCAGTAGCAGAAGTTTCAAAAGGCAGATTCACTCTACATCTTTGACAGACAGGCCCAGTGAAAAAAATACCTCTTAAAAAATTAAAGGGATATTCTCTTTTCTCTGTTCCTCGGACCAAGAAACAAAGCAGTGGGACCCTAATATACATGAACAATAGTAAACTTTGAGGCCAGATAGTTTCACTGCCTTTCTTGATAATTCAGAAAAGCCAGGGTAGAAGCAGCCAGCAACAAAAATTCAAGAATACTTTTTTCAATTCATGAAATACCATGGGCTCTAAACAAAGGTTTCCAGGAAAAATAATAAAGGTCTGTTCCTTTCCACAATAACGATATTCCCAAATATGTGTTTTAAAAATAAATCTCAGAAGGCAATTCTATTTTATTATCAGAGTATTTCTTTTCTTTGCATTTTAATTTTTTAAAAATGTTTACAATGTTGTTTTGGTTTCTGCCATACAACAAGGAGAATCAGCCATAATTATACACACATCCCTCCTTCTTGAGCCTCCCTCCCTTTCTCCACCGCACCCCTCCAGGTCATCACAGAGCACCAGACTGGGTTCCCTGTGCTACAATGCAACTTCTCACCAGCTATCCATCTTACACCTGACAGTGTATGTACACTGACGCTACTTTCTCCCTTAGTCTCACTCTCTCCTTATTTGCAGAGAAGGAATGGAGACCAGATGCAGAGAATAGACAAATATTTCTTGTGTACCCATCTGAGGAGTCACAAGTGATATTTATTACATGGTCGTCTGCCGATGGACTTCCCCGGTGGCTCAGTGGTAAAGGAATCCGCCCGCCAATGCAAAGGTGCTGGTTCAATCCCAAGGTCAGGAAGATCCCCTGGAGTAGGAAATGACAACCCCACTCCAGTATTCCTGCCTGGAAAATCCCATGGACAGAGGAGCCTTGTGGGCTACAGTCCATGGGGTCGCAAAAAGGGAGACAAGATGAGTGACTGTGCACACTTTCTCTCTCCCCCTCTGCAGATGGTGAAGTTCTATAAACATTCACTGCCCCATGGAAGTCTGCATTTCCTGTGTGTTCAAACTTTGATTGATAACGTTCAAGCTCAGGGCTTACACACTGATGAGTGCTTGATAGAACTTAATAGTCACTCTTATTGTGACCAAGGTCATGCTCCCAGGAATCTATTGATTATCAAGGTCTGAAAAAAGCAGAGGAAAGGGACCAGGGACCAGGAGACAAAGTGTTGCTCCCACTTCTGGCTTCTACCTCTGGTCCACCCCTTCTCTTCTCTGAGCTGTCTCTTCAAAATGAGAAACAGACATCAACCCTCATGTTTAAGGCCATTCCAGCTTTGCAGGTGGTGGCATGGTAAGGCTGGCTCTCTTGTTTTAGGTTTTTTCTTTCAATAACAAACCACTTCCTTATACTTTCCATGGATTGAACCGTAATCCAATTAAGAATTAGATTCAACAGTTTTCCATTTAGCTTGCTGATTCATTTTTAAGGGAAACAGACTAAGGGCATTTCTTACATTTAAGATATTAGAGGTTAGGAGCAAATAGACTTTCAAAGTGATTCTTCTGTTTTACTTTTTTTCCTCTAAATATGTGAGTGGCAGCTGGAGATTGCTAAGGAACACCATGCCCAGTCAGATTTGTCTAAGGGCAAACTCCCTTAAGATGCCTCATCCTATAAACATCTCAGAAAGAAAACGTCATCACAAGTCAAGGTAATGTGTCCAAGGGGGCCATGATTCCCCTAAATCCTCAGGTCAGCAGTGATCTCCTCTCCAACTTTTTCCCTTCAGTCAGCGGGAATTACACTCTATGGGAAAGGCTGGCAATCCTTCCTTCTCAGTGTTACACAATAGGTAGCTCTGGAAACGGTTTCCCTACTTAAGGATCACAAAAATCTCCCAACTGATAAATCTTCCAAATTCATCTCCAAACAGATAGCACAGCCGTGCTTGAATCAGCACTTTGCTTGGTGTTTGAACTGACTTCAAAATAGGACAATCAGGGAAAAGAGAAACAGACTCAGAAATAGAAAGCCTGATAAATGGCACTGGGAAAATGGGGGCAGGGAATTAAAGCTAGAAGCAGAAAACAATAGCTGTTTTGCCCTGGTCACCTCATCATCAACTCAAGAGGGAAATGGGAGTATGTTTATGAGAATCTTCCCCTTGGATGAAGCCATGAGATTTCAAAGGGGTGATAAGCTTCCAGGATCATTCCATTTCTCTCCTGAAGATGTGTGTGTGTGTGTGTGTGTGTGTGTGTGTGTGTGTGTGTTGTGCATGCACACAAAAGCTTAGCTGCTCTGTTGTGTCTGACTCTTTGCAGCCCCATGGACTGCAGTCCTCCAGGCTCCTCTGTCCGTGTGGGTTGCCATTTCCTCCTCCAGAGGGTCTTCTCCACCCAGGGACTGAATCCACATCTCTTGCATCTCCTACATTTGCAGGCAGATTCTTTACCACTGAGTCCCACCTCTGAAGATAATGGTCCCCATTCCACAGTCTGCAAACAGTAGGTTCTAAATAAATGGTGGGTGAAAGAACCAGACATGGGAAAATGAACTGGTTCCAAATCAGGAAAGGAATACGTCAAGGCTGTAATATTGTCATCCTGATTATTTAAGTTATATGCAGAGTACATCATGTGAAATGCCAGGCTGGATGAAGCACAGGCTGGAATCAAGATTGCCAGTAGAAATATCTATAGCTTCAGATATGCAGATGACACCACCCTCATGGCAGAAAGTGAAGAGGAACTAAAGAGCCTCTTGATGAAAGTTAAAATGAAAGTGAAGAGTGAAGAGTGAAAAATTTGTCTTAAAGCTCAACATTCAGAAAATGAAGAACATGGCATCTGGTCCCATCACTTCATGGGAAACAGATGGGGAAACAGTGGAAACAGTGTCAGACTTTATTTTGGGGGGCTCCAAAATCACTGCAGATGGTGACTGTAGCCATGAAATTAAAAGATGCTTACTCTTTGGAAGGAAAGTTATGATCAACCTAGATAGTATATTGAAAAGCAGAGATATTACTTTGCCAACAAAGGTCCATCTAGTCAAGGCTATGGTTTTTCCAGTGGTCATGTATGGATGTGAGAGTTGGACTATAAAGAAAGCTGAGCACCGAAGAATTGATGCTTCTGAACTGTGGTGTTGGAGAAGACTCTTGAGAGTCCCTTGGACTGCAAGGAGATCAAACCAGTCAATCCTAAAGGAAATCAGTCTTAAATATTCATTGGAAGAACTGATGTTGAAGCTGAAACTCCCATACTTTGGCCACCTGATGCAAAGAACTGATTCATTGGAAAAGACTTGGATGCTGGGAAAGATTGAAGGCAGGAGGAGAAGGATAAGATAGAGGATGAGATGGTTGGATGGCATCACCAACTCGATGGACATGAGTTTGAGCAAGCTTGGGAGTTGGTGATGGACAGGGAAGCCTGGCATGCTACAGTCCACGGGTTCGCAAACAGTCAGACATGACTGAGCTGCTGAAATGAACTGAACTGAACTGAAAGGATGGGGGAAGGGACAACGTATACATGAGTTAATAGCTTGAGACTATCTCTGAGGTTAATTTATAGTAATTTTACAGTAGCATAGGAAAAAGTAGACGTAAAATCCTCTTTAAAGAAAATGGATTGGAAAGAAATTAAAGCACTAGTGAACATAAGAGAAGCTGAACTATAGTGTGGATTGCATTTGTCTTTTAACCCACTTTGTCCTCTTTATGAAATATGGCATGGAGACATGTGCCAATATTTTAAAGGCTTCTGCTGGTGCCTGAATTATATTTTTAAATGAGACCCTAAAGCTGCGTTCTAATGCGTTACTTTCATTTACTGAAGCTTCCATACCGTCTCCTTCTGCTCCCACAGCACCCATCATTTAATCAGTCTGAGAGCAGCACAGACCATGCTTATCTCCAGAGGAATCTCTACCAGATACTGCTGACGTCCACCTTTCACCTCCCAGGCAACACCTGACCTCCTTGAAGGGAAAGAACGTAGAGACAGTTGAACAGGAGATATAGGAGGAGAAGCAAAAACCCTTTTTGATAGTCAGTAAAACGTATGCAAATCTGGTTCTTTGCATCTGATGTGATGCATGTCATAGAAAATGCCTCAGGACGCTCCGTTAGCCTTCCTCTGTGAAGGTCAACACTGTGATTGATAGGTTTGACACAAAACCGAAGGTCAAGGGCAGAAAAAGCCATATATTATGTGTTGCTTTTGTGAAGGGAAAAGTATTAGTTGACCTCTCATGGCAATAGTGGTGATGCCAGCGGATGTTCCTTTTGAACCTGTAAGAAACATTTGGTTCAAGTCTTGATTTCAGTGTGTAGATAGAAGACAAACTGGGGACCTAGGAAGACTGGAATCTCCCAAGGGACAGAAATGCAGAGCTTTAGGAGGCAAAACCATCACAGGGTAGTGGATATCTGTTCATCCTCATGCATGGATGGTGCAAAGTGCATGGACAATGGGGTCTGGTGAAATTGGGTCCCATTCCTGTTGCAGCTGGGCTTCCCAGGTGGCTCAGTGGTAAAAAGAATCCACCTGCCAGTGCAGAGGTGCTGGTTCAATCCCAAGGTCAGGAAGATCCCCTGGAGTAGCAAAGGGCAACCCACCTTGCCTGGGAAATCCCATGGACAGAGGAGCTTGGTGGGCTACATGATCAGCTGCCAAGAATTGGACATGACTGAGTACACATATCACCACACCATAGTCCTTTGACCCCCTGCCTAGCAGCCAGGAGATCAAAAGGAAGATGGAACGTTGGATGACCATTCTGTTGGCCGTGATAATTTTCACTCATGAAGAACTCCTTTCCATATTGTTTTTTTAAAAAAAGAGTCAAGGTTGACTTAAAAGCAAAAAGAGAGCATTTAATTAATGTATGCCATTTTTCACAATTTAGGTATTATTGACACATCAATCCCCCATCAGTTTACCACCAAATAATAAATCTGACTAAATTGTGTAACTGCAATTTCAGCCAAAAGTTGAGAAATATCAGCTCCTTCCTCATATACAATATGGCTTAAATTTTAGCTGCTTTGGCTGCCCCATGGATACCAGCAATCTGATTTCTATTAGTGTTTCTGAGAAAATTATAATAGTCCTCATATACCTTTTGCCAATTTTTGGCATTCCAAAGGTTGCAAGGAGCCTGGGCTGGAAAGCTGGACATTAGTTGTGTGATGACGCAAGCTGCCTGATAGAGTTGACCCCCTTCTCTGACTTGGTCTTCACCTCCACATCTGTAAAATGCGATATTTATAGTACATACTCTAGGGACTCTTCAACCTCTAATGTCAGACCATTCTATGGTTATTTTTAATAAGAATTTCTGTCTGGAGTGTATAATGCTGATGGAATTTCCCCTGGCCTCCACCAAAGTGTTTGATTCCATAGAAACCCAGAAGATCTATGCATGCTTCTTGCCAGATTAACAACTTCTGATATGTACAGTGGGGGAAGCCGACCCCTTTCAGATGAAATGATGCTGACAAATTCCTCCAAAAGCAGTGCTCAAGGGGACTGCCCCGATGGTGCAGTGGGTCAGAATTGGAGGCACAGGTACAAAGCCTGGTCCGGGAAGACCGCACACGACTTTGGGCAACTAAGCCCGTGCACCACAACTATTGAGCCCACACTGTAGAGCCCACAAGCTGCAGATATTGAGCCCAAGGGCTGCAACTACTGAAGCCTGCAGGTGCTCTGAGGCTGGTGAGCCCCAACTACCGAGCCTGTGTGCCACAACTCTTGAAGCCCGCATGCCCTAGAGTCTGCATGCTGCAACTACAGAACAACCGGTGCACTGCAATTACTGAAGCCTGTGCTCCACAATAAAAGAAGGCACTGCAAGGAGAAGTCCGAGCACCGCAGCTGGAGAGCAGCCCTCACTCACTGCAACTGGAGAAAGTCCAAGCGTGACAACAAAGACCCAGCACAGACCAAAATAAATAAATAAATAATTAAAAAAAAAAACCCTGCCCAATTCTATTGACAATACACCCTGCTATTCTTTGCTGTTCACAAACGTGACTGAAGTCAGGTCTTATTTCTTCACTTTAGGACACTCTCTGTCCTGTAATAAAATCCACATTTTCAGTGTCCTCTGTTGCTTGTAAGAGGAAATCATTCAATTTGCCCCAGGAATTTGGAGCCTCCATTGACTCAACCCACACTTCCTAAGATTTCACTGTCTCGGGGCTCCTGTGAACACAGGGATAAGGAAGCAAATGAGATAAATCTTCCCAAGGAGCACACTGTCTGCTCTTGGAAAGAAAAATTGGTGAAAAACAATGACCATTCAGCATGAGAAATATAAAGATGGGGAAAGAAAAGAGTGATGTGTGATGTTTGGAAGCAGGGAGTTTTGTAACAGGTCAGGCATAGGTGCTGTGGTTCTGCAGCAGGAGGTAGGGCCCCTCTGGGTAAAGCAATTGGAGATTCCTTCTCTACTGCTTGAAACTCCAAGATGAGAAGAATAGGACAGTTAAGGGAGGAGGCTGAACTCTGCCCAGACCACATATTTCTCATTCCCAAAGTCAGGAAACCTCCCAGAACACACGTGCATAGAAAGGCTCCTTGGATGTCAACAGGGGTGTAATGTCAAGGGATGCTGTACCCACAGGCCTTTTAGGTAGAATCCATCTTGGCTAAGAGATGCTTGGCACACATGGGAAGATCCTGAGATATACCAAATATGGAAGTGAACCAGGGAAATCAAAATGATCTGCCAAAGGAAATCTGGACGAAATGCCCCATAAAAGTGATTCAAACCGCCATGAGGTTGCAACTCAGTGGCTCTTTCTGAGTCTGTCCCTGTCTCTATCCATATGTACTGTACTCTTTTTCTGCTTCAGTTCAGTCAGTCAGTTCAGTCGCTCAGTCGTGTCCAACTCTCTGCGACCCCATGAACTGCAGCACGCCAGGCCTCCCTGTCCATCACCAACTCGCAGAGTTCACTCAAATTCATGTCCATCGAGTCGGTGATGCCATTCAGCCATCTCATCCTCTGTCGTCCCCTTCTCCTCCTGTCCCCAATCCCTCCCAGCATCAGAGTCTTTTCCAATGAGTCAACTCTTCACATGAGGTGGCCAAAGTACTGGAGTTTCAGCTTTAGCATCAGTCCTTCCAAAGAACACCCAGGACTGATCTCCTTCAGAATGGACTGGTTGGATCTCCTTGCAGTCCAAGGGACTCTCAAGAGTCTCAAGAGTTTTTCCTCTTAGAAAATACTTTATCTGTTTCACTACTCTTCGTCTTTGTGGGAATTTTTTTGCAAAGCTGAAGGGCCAGGACCCTGGTCACTGACCACTGGTCTAGTGGCCAGGATCTGGTGCTCTCACTCTTGTGACCCAGCCCAATTTCCAAACCCCGCTCCAAGCCATTGCAGGCGTGCGCCACTCGAGATCAGTCCCTAAGCAATAGGAGTCCAGGGAAATGTGATGACGGTTCACTCAGCATCACCCCATCCACTGTAACCAGTCCTGTAGCAGCACCTGGCCATGTTTCAGGTCACGGAAAGGGATCTCAGAGTGAAGAACCATGCAGAACCACATTTCCCTCAAAATCACCATTGAGCAGATGTGTGGGATATTTAGAATAAAACATGTGTAACAAACACTTATTTTCCCAGGAAGAAATTCAGAGATTCTTGGGTGGGTAAGGAGGGGGACGTCTTGACTTTCAAACTGTCTTCTTCTCTTCCTTTACTAACAATAGAGATAGGAAAGACTAGAGAGTTCTTCAAGAAAATTGGAGATATCAAGGGAACATTTCATGCAAGGATGGGCATGATAAAGGACAGAAACAGCAAGGACCTAAGAAGAGAAGAGATTAAGAAGAGGTGGCAAGAATACATGGAACTATACAAAAAAGATCTTAATGGCTGAGACAACCGCCCTCCGACACCTAGAGCCAGACATCTTGGAGTGTGAAGTCAAGTGGGCCTTAGGAAGCATTACTACAAGTTTTTTTATCTCCCCCTGCTGATCTTGCAGGTTTCTTTCTTCATTGCATTACTATGACTTTACCCTGCCTGTCCCCATAGTCTTTCTTCTTCCTTGGGTGAATTTGTTCTCAAAGGCTCTCCTTAGATCACCTTGTGTTATCAATATCATCTACATCTTCTAAATGAGTTTTACCCCCTGATATTTCAAAGCATCGTGAATGACAGTCAGCAGGCATTTCTCTGCCGGCTATGAGCTTTTGTGAAACACAAATTCAGTTATTAGGGGCAGGGGCCATTGCACCAGACATGGTATGTATCCCTGGAATGTCGATCCAGGTGCCAGAAAATTGCAGGCCAGTAGGAAAATGGTCTAATCTGTGCTTCCATCTGGCCCATGAATTTCCAGTGGCCTTGCTTATAGATTGTCAGAACTGTTCATTAAGTTTGTTGTGAAACCAAAGGCTTAATATCTGTAATTTAGAGGGTTCAATAGGCAGTTAAATTGAGTGAAACTATTTTTGAATGACTACTCCAGTTTCAGAGAAATAGCCGACATTGCAGCTCAGAAGAGCTACATTTGAGGCAGCACCAGGAATTTAAATTTATTTATAGGTCCTT
Source organism: Capricornis sumatraensis (assembly GCF_032405125.1). NCBI lineage: Eukaryota > Metazoa > Chordata > Mammalia > Artiodactyla > Bovidae > Capricornis > Capricornis sumatraensis. Next base: position 17,164,302 of record NC_091069.1, on the reverse strand, counting down.
TAGAAAAGGGCTTTGCTATGCTAACTTGAGAAACTTCTTTTCTCCTTTTATTTTATTTTTTTAAACAAAAGCCAGAATGCTGACAAAAGGAAACATTTCTAATGCAGATTGGTTATCAGCCACAACCACATAACTTTAAATGTTTCAAAGGGAGCAAAAGTTGATTGTGTTTTCTGTTTTGTCTTTCCCTCTTCGATCTGTCTTTAACTTAAATTTTTAAACTTCATCTGCCATGTTGAAATGTGTTTGCCTGTAATATGCAATAATACAATGTGAGTGTAGTATGTGCTACAGGGTGGTATGACACGCTGAAGAAATAAAAAAGGAAGTTACTCGCACAGTCATGTCCAACTCTTCGCTATCTCATGGACTATAGCTTGCCCAGTTCCTCTGTCCATGAAATTCTCCAGGCAAGATTACTGGAATGGGTTGCCATTCCCTTCTCTAGGGGATCTTCCTGACCTTGGGATCAAATTCATGCCTCTGGTGTCTCCTGCCCTGGCAGACAGATGGGTATCATTGTCCACACATAAAAGAGGAGCTTCCTGGATTCAAAGTGTGGCACAAACAGCAGATGAGAATATGACATCTGTCCTGCGCTTACCACGAACAGAAGATGCAGATGTCAGGGTGATGCCCAAGAACAGGCGGTGTGGACATGTCCCGCCTTGAAGAGCAGGTCTTCACGGGTGCCGGGGTCGACTGACTACTGGACATTCAGAGGGTTTGCCAAGAGTCTCAGACACATTTCTACAAGGTACACAGGGACAACGGGAGCTCATTCTTAAAGGCTTGGATAGATTTTCATGTACTAGTACCGTAAGAACTCTGATGTATTATGCAAACATTGCTAGTTCTCACCCCCAAATCCATCTCTCCTTCTCCCAACACAGGTTTTCTTTGGAGCGGAGCAGCTACGTGCCAGGATAAAAATACAAAAGATTACATTTTACCTTTCTAACAGCTAGTGTGACAGCTCACAGCAAAGGAGAAGTAAGCGTAAGTGAGCCAAGAGTTTCTGGGAAGGTTCTACTTTCCTGGAATAGACACCACTGCTTTTCTCTTGTCACTTTCATCACCTTCCCTCATCATCTTCCTTCCTGGAATGAGGGCGTGAGCTGGAGACAGAACATTCCTTTTGCCTTGAGAGGCAATCAGGAAGATTAAAGCCACAAATAATGATGACAGTGCAGAAAGCAAGAAGGAGCCTGGGATATTAATGGCATTGTAGACTGTCTATTGTGACGGAAAGATGTGAAGCCAACACCACTAACTGCTGAAAAGAGCCTCCTCAGTTAGGTTCCAGATTCAAATGCCTTCCTAGGAATTACAAGAGAGTGCAGCTTCTGTGGAGTATCTCCAGCGCAAAAGGCATATAAACAAGCAAATGAATAAACCGACAGCAAATCACGAAAAAAACCCAAACTGAAATGTTCAATATGTCCAAGTGTAAGTAGTCATTTCTGATAAGTGAAGGGATATAAATTAATGTTCAAACTGTAATTACAAGGAACACCTTTCTTTTATATTATTTACTCTGGTGTATAAACTTTTGACCAGACATTGTTGTCTGTTAGCTGTAATAATAAAGGAAATGCTGAAATGAATTTAAACTTTGTCCCGCAATGAATGTGTGCTGTGCTGTGCTAAGTCGCTTCAGTCAGGTCTGACTCTTTGTGACCCTATGGGCTATAGCTTGCCAGGCTCCCCTGTCCATGGGATTCTCTAGGCAAGAATACTGCAGTGGGTTGCCATGCCCTCCTCCAGGGGATCTTCCAAACCCAGGGATCAAACCCTCATCTCCTGGGGCTCCCACATTGCAGGTGGATTCTTTACCAGTGAGCCACCAAAGAAGCACCCTGCAAAGAATGTCTTCTTGCAATTGTATAAGAAAATGAACTTTGGGATATCATCATGTTTTCTAATCACTCATACAATGTAATTTTGCATTCTTTTTCACTGATGCCTGCATTATGAGAAATCATTTTCAATGAGTATCTGATCACTCAACTTCATTATGTCCTAAACCATCACCTCCTCATTGAGTTTCTTCAGTCCCTACCCATCAGTCAAATGATTGATCTGAAAGAATGTAAATAGAGCCAACATAAATCCTTTTCTTGAGTAAGGCATTTCACAACACTCTGTAAAAATTTTATAAGATAGTTTGGGTACCAGGACATATACAAATGAAAAAATAAACTAGTAATGTACCATGCTAAGTCTTTCAGTTGTGTCCAACTCTGTGCAACCCTATGGACTATAGCCTACCAGGCTCCTCTGTCCATGGGATTCTCCAGGTAAGAATACTGAACTAGGTTGCCATGGTCTCCTCCAGGGGATCTTCCTGACCCAGGGATCGAAACTGCATCTCTTACGACTCAACTCCTATGTTGATAGGTAGATTCTTTACCACTAGCACCACCTGGGAAACCTATAATGTACCATGAAAGTGAAAGTGAAAGTCACCTAGTCATGTCCGACTCTATATAGTCCATGGAATTCTCCAGGCCAAAATACTGGAATGGGTAGCCTTTCCCTTCTCCAGGGGATCTTCTTGACACAGGAATTGAACCAGGGTCTCCTGCGTTGCAGCCAGATTCTTTACCAACTGAGCTCTCAGGGAAGCCCATAATGTACCACATTACATGCTAACAGTGTGCTTGTGATAGCACAAAATTTGAAAGTAGTGAAAGATTTCTGTGGTTGAGCAAGACTTTTCAGTAAAATGATATTCAAACAAGGCTTGTATGGGTGCAGGGAGTGACTGAATAGAAGGGATCTCTCTGGGGAGAAGGAAACAGTGTCAGCAAAGAGAGGGCACAGGCTGGACACAGGTAGTTGGTAGTTCAGTTGCTCAGTCGTGTCCGAGTCTTTGCGACCCCATGAATCACAGCACGCAGGCCTCCTTGTCCATCATCAACTCCTGGAGTTCACTCGAACTCACGTCCATCGAGTCAGTGATGCCATCTAGCCATCTCATCCTCTGTCGTCCCCTTCTCCTCCTGTCCCCAATCCCTCCCAGCATCAGAGTCTTTTCCAATGAGTCAACTCTTCACATGAGGTGGCCAAAGTACTGGAGTTTCAGCTTTAGCATCATTCCTTCTAAAGAAATCCCAGGACTGATCTCCTTTAGAATGGACCGGTTGGATCTCCTTGCAGTCCAAGGGACTCTCTAGAGTCTTCTCCAACACCACAGAGTCTTCTCCAACATCAATTCTTCGGTGCTCAGCTTTCTTCACAGTCCAACTCTCACATCCATACATGACCACTGGAAAAACCATAGCCTTGACTAGACGGACCTTTGCTGTCAAAGTAATGTCTCTGCTTTTGAATATGCTATCTAGGTTGGTCATAACTTTCCTTCCAAGGTAGATCTCCACAAATCACCTACCTGACTGCAGTAGAGAGCACATGGCAAAGAGAAGTGGAAGGAATGGAGCATTTTTCTAGGCACAGACTGTAATGGTCCTCAGAGGGCACCCTCAGAAAAATGGACTCCATCCTGTAAATGGTGAGGAGCCTATGTCTGTGCGGAATTGCCTCCGATTTAGCAAACATGTAACTGACTTTTCACCTTAAAAGAAAGTGAAGATTTTTACCTAAAATGAGCACAGTCTTCATGAAATGACTGTTGTACAGACACCTGGGTGTCAGGGAAGGACACTTGGGGGGCCTAGATACCCCCAGTAAAAAGGAGAGTGGCATCATCCCGCCGTCACTGCAGTGGTCTCAGAGGACTGAGTGGAGAGTTAGTTCTCCCAGCATCACCTGCAGGAAAAAGGCCACCCTCCACCCCATGCACGTGGGGAAAAGCAGCAGCACTGCTCCCCGCCTTCCACCGAGGGTGGTGTCACAGAGACCTGCTGGGAGAATGAGCTCTCCTTCTCACTGTGGTAACAAGGAAGCCCCCCCCCCCCCCAACCTTACTGGATGTCAGTGGAGGCTGAGTTCAACTGGGACTTCCACCTCCTCCAGACAGTGTGGGGCTTTTTACCAGTTAAGCTTCTGGGCTTCCTTGGTGGTTCCGCGGTGAAGAATCCGCCTGCCGGTGTTGGAGATGTGGCCTCCCCCATGCTGTGGAGCAACCAAGCCCGTGCACTGCAACTACTGAGCCTGTGCTCTAGAGCCTGGGAGTCACAGCTAGGGAGGCCCGTGCACCCGAGGGTCTGTGCTGTGCGACAGGAGAAGCCACCGCAGGAAGAAGGCCAGCAGCGCAGCTAGAGAGCACCTCCACTCGCTACCACTGGAGAAAAGCCCCACACAGCAATGAAGACACAGGTCAGCCAAAAGTGAATAAATAAACTGATGACGTTATTTTAAAAAAGACTCTGTAAGAGGTGGCCTGTTGAAATCTAACACGTAAATAAGAACCAGAGTTTCAAAATACAATGTACTACCCAAAATGTTCAGGCTTCAGTAGAAACTCATTGGTCATCTTATGAAATAGGAAGATCTCAAATTGAAAGAGAAAAGACAATCGTAGTACACCAAAGCCAAGCTGATGCAGACGTTAAAATTATCTGACAAGTATTTTAAAGCAATTAGCATAAAATGCTTCACCAAGCAATTATGAGTACTGTTGAAACAAATACAAATGTAGAAAATATCAGCAAATAAATAGATTCTATGAAGGAGAACTAGAAGGAAATTACAGAGCTGAAAAAAAATTCAGTAGCCAAAATAAAAAGCTCAATAGATGGGTTATAACAGCATACTAGGGAGACTGAAAAATCAATGAACTTGAATATGGACAACACAAATTGCCCGATGCAATTTGTGCAACATCAGAAATCAAAGCAGACTGGGGGAAAAAAGAACACATAAATAAAAACACATGAAATAAAAAATAGTGACATTAACAAATGTTGGTAAAGACCGAGAGGAACAGAATATCTTACATTGCTAGTAGGAATATAAAGTGATATAGCCACACTGAAGACAGTTTGACTTTTATTTTTAAGTAAAACTAAACATTAATTACTTACCAGTAGTTTCAGTAATGGATATTTAATTGAGAAGTAAACTTACATCAGCACAAAAACTTGAATGTGATTGTTCATAACAGTTCTATATGTAATAGCTAAAACTAGGAAATGATAAAGCCCTAAAATAATAGGTGAAAGTGAAAAGTGAAGTCGCTCAGTCATGTCCGACTTTGTGACCCCATGGACTGTAGCCTACCAGTCTCCTCCGTCCATGAGATTTTCCAGGCAAGAGTACTGGAGTGGGTTGCCATTTCCTTCTTCAGAGGATCTTCCCAACCCAGGGATCGAACCTGGGTCTCCCACCTTGTAGGCAGACGCTTTACCATCTGAGCCACCAGAGAATAATAGGTGACTGGTAAACAAATTGGTATATCTATACAGTGAAATACTATGTAGTGAGAAAACAAACTGATTATTATTATTTATACACATTGAGTTGAATAGATCTCAAGTTCAATATGCTCAGTGAGAAAAGTCAGTCTCTGAGTAAGTAAAGGTCTTAAAGTTACAGAGATGGAAAACAGATTACTCCTTGCCAGGGTTTCAAGGTTGTATATGTGGTGGAGGGGGCTTAGGGGACAGACGGTAAGGGGGTATCCAGAGGGAAATCTCTGTAGTGAATCTCTGTAGTTCTGAATCTTCATTGGGCTGGGTGGTCACACAAACCTGCACATGTGGATAAAAGGGCATAGAACTATACACACACATTGTACCAACATCAAACCTTGCTTTGGATATTGTGCTAAAATTATCCAAAACATAGTCATTGGGAGAAATCACTGGATGAAACATACACAAGATTCCTTTATACTAAGTTTGCAGCTTCCTGTGAGTCTACAAATATTAAAAAAAAAAAAAAAAAAGGGCTTGTCAAGGGATCAGAGCAACTGGCTCATGAACACTAGAATGATACATTGATATGCTCTAATGCAATACATAGATATCCCCTCTGTTCTCTTACAGTCTGACATAGATGCACAGATTGGTGAGCGCATTGTGACTTGACCTGAATGGAACATGGACCTTCACGCTCGGGTGCTTTGGAACCATGGCCAGATGCACAGCTCGGATTGCTGAGTTTTTCTGAGGATCCAGAAGGTGCTGGGGGAGGGGGAGCGCTGTCAACGTGTAACTCCACACCGCCTCGTGCAGTGTCGCTTGGGCTGCTGTGGCATCCTTCGTCTTTTACATTTTCTCTAGGATTTGACTCAGATTTCCCATTTTTCTTCAGTTTGTTCAATACACAGTCACTGAACATCCACTACTCTCAGTCAAGCGCCATACAAGGCCCCTTAATAGCCTTTGGCCATCTGCAGAAACCGCGCGCTTATTAATGGAGGATCCTGACTCTGCTTCCACCACTTCGGATCTGATGTCCTCCTGTGCTATTGGCAATTGGTGAGGAATCAGTGTGCTCCTCACCAAGCAAACAAAAGCAAGGAAGTGAACTGAACTCTCTTAGGATCTGAAACAAGCTACAACTCATGAAAGGTTTCTGTCCATCTTTGACTGGAAGCACAACTAAATTCCTCACGAAATACAAAATTTAAACACACACACAAATGCACATAGCTGTTGACCTAATAATAGTTCAGAAAATCCTAAAGAAATTCTTCAAAAAAAGTAATCAAGCTATATGAAAAATGTTCATGCAGTTTATTAGACTATAAGACACAAACTAAATAGCCATGAAAAGAATCGTTACATAAATCAGGGCACATTCCCAGTTATGGATACTGTGTAACAATATACTAAAACTTTGAATGAAAAAATGAGCAAAATTTTATATACACTTTCATGGATTTTGTGTAATGGTGGTGGAATCCTGAGGCTCCCACCAGTCTCTCTCCTTTTCTATTCTTTTGTTTTCTATTATTATTCATGCAACTAATACACAGTATAGTAATGTGACTTTAAACGTGACAGATAAAATGAAACCTTCTTAGATGACCATTCCCACCTATTCCTACATCTTGACAAATGCACAAACACACACAAACACACACCTTAGAGGTAACTTCTCATCAGTTTTGTGTGCTGCTTCTTGAAGTCTCTTTTGTGTGCATTTATAACACATACTCTTGTGTGTTTACAAAAATGACACTCTGTTATGTAGGTTGCTTTGTTACTTGATTTCTGTACTCTATATTGACTACATTAATGCATTGCTTTATGTTGAGGTCTGCTTCATTTTTTAAGTTATCAGATTATATCTTACTCTAGATTTTTTTTTTTTACCATCTTTCCACTATTGGACATTCAGCTGCTTCAGTCATTTCCCTGTGATAAAATTCTGCAATGAACATTCAAGTCTAAGTTTCTGTGGGTCACGGATGTCCTGTAATGTGGTTACAATAATTTTATAATGAAAAGCCCACTTCAAAACAAAATTATTTGATTATATTAACAAAAAGGAAATCAATCATGCATTCTATGAAACATTAGAGAGGAAAATATACTTTGGAAATTCTAATTATTTTATATTACATGTGAACCAAATGACACTCAAGTGTTTTCAATATACTTCCAATATATTGTAATTTAAATTTTAGAGACAATGTCTCTTGCAAAGACAATGTATTATTCTCAGAAACTTTCAGTAGTAAAATTAACCCAGAGATATGGCTTTGCCAAGAATACCACCAACAAAACAAAGGCATATTACTTTAGACTCTAGTAATGGTGCTTTTTTATTTGCCTGTCATTTCAGATCTCAGTTACTCTATTGTATTTGCACAGAAAATCTAATTGTTTGGTTTTAAAAAGACACTATTTCAACCTTCTAAGCTCCAGACATCCTAAGTTTTCTAGCCCTGAAGTAAATTTATAATTAAACTCGCCTTTTCCTCTGCTGATCCAACAGTAAGAGACACTTCTTGAGAAAGATTAATAATCCTTTGGAGAAATTTAAACTTATTATTCTATCTAATTGACACAGAAACAAATCTGGTGGTAAATGTGCCTAATATAAAAGAAAAAATTGGAACATAGTTATGTTCTATCATAAATTATCTATAAATTAATTCATCCTTGGTGCCTTCCATGTGAGGATATCTAAGAGACAGTCTATCACATGAGCAAACAGACATTTCTTGAAATAAGGTATTTCAGATCTAACTACTGAAGAATAAAAATCTGAGCATAGACTCACAGATAATGATATTATTTGGCCAATCTAAGTGAAAAGATGAAACTGAAGACAAGCTGTGAATTGCGTGAAATCTGTAGCAAGTTCTTTTCCATCCCAAGTTCTAGTGCGTTGTTTGCATGCTCATCAAATCTTGCCTGGACGATGGCAACGGCCTTTGAAGGCATCTTATTGCCGCTGCTCTTAGCCATTAAAAACGGACACATGCCGCAAACTCGTTCACATGACCTCCCTAAAATGCAATTTTCTTCACCTGCTCAAGTCGCAACAGACATTTGCCACGGTTTCCGCAGAACAGCACGCACCTTAACAGGACCAGCAGCTCTTTCAGAATCCACACAGCCCCAGTCCCTGCCGCATTTCTTCCTCCTGCTTCACCCATGCAGGTTAAGCCCCACCCCCAAACACGAATCTGCTTGTAGCTTCCCTCAGTCTGCGTTCGCTGTCCCTTTTATTTCATCCAGGCCTGCTCCATCTCGAATGCTTTCCTCCTGTCTGCCTTAGCCTGGTAAGCAGTCTCTTCACCCTTCAGGACTCAGTCACTGCCTCCAGGACACTTCCCCTGACCTTGCCCTCCAGGCTGCGTTCAATGTCCCCACAGTCATTACTTGTGCATAGCCTCGCGCTGTGTCACGGCATCGCTTTACACCCCTCATCCCTCCTCTGCCTGTGATTATGATTCCTTGTATTTAAACCCTATAACAAATGTCTGGCACCCAGTTATAATTCAAAGAATGTTTTTAATTAATGAATTAGTACAAAGGAAAGCTATGACAAACCTCAACAACATATTGTAAGGCAGAGACGTCACTTTCCCAACAGAGGTCCGTATGGTCAAAGCTATGGTTTTTCCAGTAGTCATGTATGGATGTGAGAGTTGGACCATAAAGAAGGCTGAGCACTGAAGAACTGATGCTTTCAAATTGTGGTATTGGAGAAGATTCTTGCAAGTCCCTTGGACTGCAAGGAGATCTAACCAGTCAATTCTAAAGGAAATCAGTCCTCAGCATTCATTGGAAGGACTGAGACTGAAGCTTCACTACTTTGGCCACCTGATGTGAAGAGCCAACTCATTGGAAAAGACCTAATGCTGGGAAAGATTGAGGGCAGGAGGAGTAGGGGGCGACAGAGGATGACGTGGTTGGATGGCATCATGGACTCAATGGACATCAGTTTGAGCAAGCTCTGGGACATAGTGAAAGACAGAGAAGCCTGGTGTGCTGCAGTCCATGGGGTCACAAAGAGTCGGACATGACTTACTGACTGAACAACAATGTACTCATGCTAAGAATATTCCAATGTAATGAATAATTTGAACCTAATAAGATTTCACTTGTCTTTGATTGTTTTTGAGTCTCTCACTGATTTCCTGCATAAAATTAATATTAGAAAGGCCCAAGCTTAAAGCACAGAATTTAGCATTGGCTCCTCAGAGCTCTTATTGTTGTTTAGCTGCTAAGTCATTTCAGACTCTTGGCGACCTCATGGACTGTAGCCCGCTAGGCTCCTCTGTCCATGGGATTTCCCAGGCAAGAATACTGGAGTGGGTGGCCATGCCTTCTCCAGGGCATCTTCCCAACTCAGGGACTGATTATGGTTCCCTTCAGAGCTCTTGTTTCAATGATTAGCAGATACCTACATTTAAGTGGAGCTTCTCAGGTGGCGCTAGTGGTAAAGAACCCACCTGCCAATTTGGGGGATATAACAGAGGCGAGTTCCTTCCCTGGGTTGGGAAGATCCACTGGAGGAACCCATGGCAACCCACTCCAGTATTTTTGCCTGGAGAATCCTATGGACAGAGGAGTCTTGGCAGGCTATGGTCCACGGGGTCTCAAAGAGTCAGACATGACTGAAGCGACTGAGCACAGACGCACTCACATGTAACTGAGCTGAACACAAAGGCTAAGTTTCTCCTAATGATCTGGTCCCATACAAGGTGCTGAGCAGACAAGATTCAGTCCCTGTTCCTCAGGACTCAGTCATTATCATCAGAGAGACAACCACAAGAAAAATAAAAAGCTGCAGAGTGGCAAGATGCATATCCAGGATGCTCACGCCGCCCAGGGGGAGGAGGTGTTAAAGTGCGTGGGGGTGGCTGCAGGGCAGATACTGTGTATAGATGATGGAAGACTTCGGTGAGACCTCTCACTGAAGATGGATCCAAAAATTGACTTTGGCTTGTTTGTCAATTTCCTAGATGCAATTATTTTTCACATGATTGATAATAATGTCAACTGGATGAAGCAGGTTGTGCAATAATAAACCTAATTCTTATAATAAAGTACAAAATAATGTGTGCTTTAAAATGGTGCAAGGAAACATTTATGATCTTTTTGTACAGACTACATGATCCTGGAGGGAACCAGGAGATCTTCCTGGAGGAGTGGGCATGTGAGGCAGGTCTGAAGAATATCATACCAGAGTATGCAAGAAACTCAAGAGCCAGAGTGAGTGATTAAGTGAAAGTCGGTCAGTCATGTCTGACTCTGCAATCCTGTGACCATACAGTCCATGGAATTCTCCAGTCCAGACTACTGGAGTGGGTAGCCTTTCCCTTCTCCAGGGAATCTTTCTGACCCAGGGATCACACCCATGTCACCTGAGCCAGAGTAAGGCTGTATTATAAGATAAAGATGAATAACAGGATGAGATAAAATGCAGTTAGGATAAAGGCATGGATGCGAAGACTGAGACTGAGTGTGATGAGCACAATGCTTACAAATGTTCCACACCAAGGATGTCAAGAATATCTTTTTGCTAGTCACACAACTTGGAGTCCTTCTGTCACATACAATTTGTGATTCATGTTCTCTGCTACCAACTCCAAACCTCCTGTCCCAAATTCCGAGTGATAGACATCTTTCCTCTCTTCCCTTAAAGCTTCACATATACCGTCTTCTTATTATGTCTCAGTTAATCATGTAACTCGTTCGTGCAGTTGCCTATTTTCTCTGAAACTTCTTGAGCTCAGTGAGGATGCTAGAATGTTTCCAGAGCCAAACACAATGCCTGGTACATAAGGGGCTCTTGATGAATTTGTGTAGTTTGGCTGTTGTAGAATAGTTCTTATTAGGTTTATTAAAATTCATTAAACTACTTGCAGATGCCCATCGCCACATCCTTACTGAGCCACGGGGGATAACACAATGTGGCCCAGAACCTCACATGTAGGTTCCTGGATTAAACTAAGTCACTGCAAGAAAGAAGCAGCCCTTCATCCTGAGCAGGTCTTGGACCAACGAGCCAGCTGATCTGCAGTGTGACTCAGACTTGGGAATGCCCCAATGCTGCCCTGTCTTCACAGCAGGTATGGAGATGCCAGGTTAGACATCCTCCATGGCAGGCTGGGTGTTCTACCTAGCAAGGCGGTAGAAGGGTTACCAACGTATGCCAGGAGCAATCAGCATAAATCACCTACTGACTCTCAGCCAGGAGGTTCCTCCTTCTTGAGTCCTGACCCCAGGCCATCACTCACACCTGGATGTCAGGAAGCCCAGCCTCACTCCTCAAGTACTTTTCCTGCCCTTCTCATCCCTGGAACTCGCAGGGGGGGATGTTGGCATCGTGCCTCCCTGCGGGCTTCCTGAGTGGGGCCTTAAAGACCTCAATTAGCGGGGCTGGGTCCACTTGACAATCACCAGGCCAAACTGGCACCTGCGGTCTGAGTCACTGCCTTTTAGCTGTTTATTAAGTGGCGACAGTGACAGCTAAATAGTGATGAGGAAGGGCCTTTCCCTGCGTGTTCCGGTAACGTGATGCTCCAGTGAAAAGGCAAGCACATCATTAACAGGGGTGGCGCCCAGAGAGGAGGGGCTGCAGTTACCACGGGCCAGAGGACCCGCACAAAAGCAGATGGACCTTCTCTCGGCTCTCGAGGGGGAGCGGTTTGTGAGAATTCAGCCCCGTCCGTCGCTGTCTCCTCTGGGCCTGAGCTCTGGGCTGCTTCACACAAGCATGTGTTTGCAGGAGGACAGAAGGCTCGTTTGGCAGAATGAAAAGTTTCTCCTGAATCTGAGAGGCGTCAAGTTTCTGCTGAAAAGCCGTCCTATGGGTAGCTGTGATGCATCAGAAAAAGAGGACGGGCCTCCATGGGAACAGACGTCCCTTGAAAAGCCCGGTGGCTTTCCCCAGTGGTCTGTGACCAGGGGACCCAGCTGAGGCAGAGATGGGGGCTCATAGACCCCTCACCCGCTGGTGGGTGGGACTGAACTTTCTCGGCCAGGAAGTGATGCACAGGGGGTGGGGTCTGTAGGGGCTCTTGGAGGTGGGGCTACAGGTGATGTGGCTTGCTTTGTCTTTTTTGCGTGGGGTCAGACATGTCTGGCTCCCAGAGACCAACCTCTGGATGTCAGGACAATACATGTGCATGCACACACACATACATGCACACTTTTGTGCAGCACATATGTGTGTGCTGCAACCAATGCCAAGCTCTCAGTATAAACAGGACTTGTGAAAGAAGAGGGCGGAGGCAGGTGTGCCAGCAGTTAAACTCTGAAGACCTGAGTTCAAGCCTGGCGTTCAAGCCCTTTTGCGCTGTGCAATTTTATCTTGGATCAATCTTTTGGCTCATCTGTGTGTTCCGTTTTTTCATGCACAAAATGAAGAGAATAATAATGATCCCTGCCTTCCAGGATGGTTGTGAAGATCGATGAGCTAATTCAGGCTTTCTTAGCCTCAACACTCTTGGCATTTTGGGCCAAATAGTTCTTTTCCTGAGGGCTGCCCTGCGCCTTGTGAGGTTCTATCAGGACATTTAGCAGAGAGATCAAAGGTAACAACAAAGAGCAAATAGTTATTTCCATGTCATACCTAAGTGGGCATTAATAATCCAGTGGCTAGTTTCGAAGTTATGGGGTAGGAAATTAGATTAATCCAGCGTGAAACATTTTGCCTCTGTACTACCGTGAAAATGCCGTATGAAATTAAACAAATTCTGTTTCTTTCGTAGTGAGAAAGGGGAGGGAAAAAAAGAAAATGAGTAACACATTAAATTGCCAGGATATTAATTATACAGAACTACATATTAAATGTTATGCATCTAAGCAGCTAATTTTCTTCACAATGTTATTATTATTTGTTACTTATATAGCACCATTGATGTAAACATAACTGTTTTATAAATATTCCCAGAAAGTGTATTGCTCTTGAGTGAGTGTGCCGGTAATTATGCATTTACCTTCTAGTGAGCAATGTGAGAGGCACAACTCACAGCAAAACCCCACTTCTGTCTCTTCTCTCCGACTTTCTAAAAATCTCTGGGTAGAAGGTACAGCCAGTCCTGTTGTGCTAGAAGCAGCATTGATATCCTCTGAGTAAATAAGAGGCTTAAGTAAAGTCTATTTTTGTTATTTTTTTTCTACTTTAAGGAAACAGGCCACTCTTTCTCAGAAAGAGTTTCACACTGTGGGGTATTTTTTGGAGGAGGGTATTTTTGGTGTTTTGTTTGCTCCTCTGTGGGGCTGATCTGTCCCCGTCAAGTCTACAAGGCGAGTTGCGCGTGGGCGGGAAGACAAACCACACTGAGCGTTCTCCGCGCCAGAGTGAGGTCACCTTAAATACCACATGGCAAGTTTCTTCACAAGGGAAAAAAGGCAACAAAATGAAAACACCACACACACACACACACACACACACACACACACACATGATTGAGATGAAATATGAACTACTGTTCTCTAAAAGCTTAGACTCTTCAGCTCAAATCACTCATGTCAGCAAAAGCCCTTCTAGCCCCTGTCAGGCCTCCGAAGCTGGAAGATGGACAGACAAGTGGGGTCCACTCTGGGGCCAGCAGCTGGGCTCCCTCTGGGGACAGAGCCATCGGTCCACCCTATGTGACTGGCCTTAGATGGTTTCTAGCTCAGATACATGAGCGGAAAGATCCTTGGGTAATGCAATATCATCCGTCCATTAGTCAAAAACATTAACGACTTTGTGGCTTTTTTTTCTTCATATTTTTCCCCTGGTTTGGTGCATTGAACGCATAAGAGCCTGGACATTTCTTTTTGAAAAATGCATCAGTTGTGTATATGAAACACAATAGCAGGCAAGAAATCATCTTCCACGTCCACTGGTAGGATTGTAGTCCTCAAATTTGACCATAAGGGCAGCCCTATTTATGTATTTGCCAACTTATACAATGTCTCACACCATCTGGCCCCACAAGGATGGGGTCACTAGAGGCCACTGCCGTTGCCGACCTCCGACACCGCTTGGAAGGACTTCAGGGTAAAGCACAGGAAGGAAGCACTCTTTGCACTCTGGAAAAATATGGCAGAACAGGCCTTCAGATAGTTAGATATTTTCAGGAGTAAATTTTACGAACCCAATTTCTTTCATCTTCTCATATCTAGAAAAGCACTAAAATTGTTAACAGAGACACCGTCTCCTTGTTACAACCAGCAACTTTCTACACGGATATATGCTTGAATGCACGTACCCCCTTCACCAAAGTCTCATATATAGTGACCTCCCCACCCACCTCTTTGGAGCAGTTCCTCAGAGTTAGCTAAGAGCCTGTCTCCCAGGCTACAATCCTCAACTAAAACTGAACTCACATCTCTCATGCTGTGTGTGTGTGTGTGTGTGTGTGTGTGTGTGTTTCCCAGTCTATGTATTAAAGAAAATGGCTCCAAAATGAAAACTACACAACTACACATTGCAGAATCTGCGGTTAGTATACAGTGGGTGAATTTGTCAGTTGGATAGGATTACAAGGCCTGAAAATCTTCTCCTAACTTGTTTCTTTGCACATTCCAAAGGAAACCACAGTAATGGGCATCACTGATCTTAAAAAAAAATGTAGACTTGAAATAAGAAAACGAGAAGAGTTTTATTTTTTTTAGACAATCACCCTCATAAATGTTTTTAAAGTATCTTCCTTTTTCTCTAATCAAAACATCTCTGCAGATATCTTAGTCTGGAGAAAGATTTTAGAAACCCCTAAAACACTTTGTCCATACAACAGAGTTCATCTGCATACATTTAAAATCTCTATGTATCAATTGTCTCACCTAATTTTTTATTTAAGAGTTCATCTATTTTATATATGGTTCAATCCAATTTATCTGTAAAAGGCGATGCATTCCTGGTCAGAGAAGGGGTCATACTGGGTCAGGGGTACGATACTTGGGTAAGAGGCAAGTGTTTACTTCCTTGCCATTCCTTAGGCAGGCAGCAACAAACGGGGAAGAGGCCTGGGACACTGTCATTCTCTAAGGCTGACATATCACTCAGAGTTGCGACTTCAGGGTAGGTTTCTAACAGTTTAGAATAAATACGTCAAGACTTTACCAAAGCTTTTGATCACCTCAAACATAAGTTGAGATAACTTGACACTTGATATCGTGAGAAGTACATTTTTAAGGAAAATCATGTAAGATAGAAAGTTTGCCTAAGTACTATGAGATGATACCTGAGATCAGAAATTGAAACATTTCACAGCAAAGTGATTTCAATAGAAAGGAAAGCAAGTTCACTGGGGGTAAATTTTCCCTCTTGTAAGGCAAGTAGCAATCTCATTCACATCATGTAGGAATCACCAGACATTCCTTTGATTGATACAGTTACCTGACCAGTGAAAATTACATGCATGAGGATTCTCTCCTCATGCTTTGAGGACTCATCATACAATCAGCTCAACGTGTGGTTCTTTTGACATCACAGTATCCAAGACCCAGTCTCTTTTTAGCATTAAATTTGCTTGGGTAAAAGCAAACTTATGAAATAACTAAATAGAAGCCAGATCCTTATCTGCCTTCTCTGCTCTCATCAATTTGAGATGCATGGGTACTAGTCATGATCTCATAGAATCAACTGTTGGCATGTTTTAGGTTAGTCTCCAGGTACAATCTCCTGGCCTGTTGAAGGAGATTTTGTTAGTACATAGAGGGTGAGGAGTGCTGAGATAAGGCGCTAAAGAAATACAGTGGGGGCATCTGACCCAGACTCCGAGGCTGCAGTCGGCTCCTTACAGAAAGTGATTTTCATCATAAATAAGGGTTAGTTTGGCGAAAGTGAGTTGGGGAAGCAGAGTTTCAGGCAGACGAGATAATAGCAGGTGGGAACGACTGGAGTCAAAGAGAATCTAGGACCTTTAAGAACTTCTGTGGGTCTAGTTCAGATTAAGGGGGTAGAGATGGGATAGGAGAGGAGTTGGAATGCCTCACGATGGGTGAGACTGGAGAGTTGACCAGGAGCCACTACTGCTGTCTCAGAACCTTGTCCTGGTTGTCAGGTGCCATTTTTCTATTTTACCCTAGGAGGGTCCATGGAGATTAAGGGGGGAATCCAAAGAAAGGAAAGCTGGCCCTTGTCCTAGGAAGAACGTCCTGCTTCAGCAGTGACCTCTGTCCCATGACCTCCATTCAGAAGTCCGTATGCCTTTCATGCTTAGGAAATGAGTGGCCTTAAAGGAAGAGATTTTAATTAATAAACATAATAACTGGAAGAATGTGACATTAAAAAGAAAAATGCTTGATTGTTTCCAATTTAAATCTAGAGATTAATGTTTAACATAGTTTTAACCCTGATTTTTCACATAATCTTACATCATAGATATTTTTTCTTATAGTGGATGGATTCTATAAACATCATTTAAAATTAAAAGCATAATATTTTATCAAAAACTAAACCATAATTTATCTAACTATTCTCCTGTTCTTTAGATTATGATCATCATTTTATTATAAATAATCTATTTATGTCAATTTTTCCCAGTGGTTTCCAATTATTCCTTTGGGATTGAGTCCTAGACCTGGAATTTCCGTTCATTGCATATCAATACACGTATGTCTCTTTGTTCATATTGCCAAAGTATTTCCCAATTTACACAGCTCAGAGCTGCTCCAGAAAAGGAGCTCTTTGCAGCAAATGGCCGAAGTATTGGAGTTTCAGCTTTAGCCATAGTCCTTCCAAAGAATATTCAGTGTTGATTTTCTTTAGGATTGACTGATTTGATCTTGTAGTCCAAGGGATTCTGAAGAGTCTTCTCTAGCACCATGGTTCAAAGGCATCAGTTCTTCGGTGTTCAGCCTTCTTTCTGGTCCAAACTTCAGGTGGTGTCAACTGCCAACTCACAGTGACATCTCTGTGCATCTCAAACTGTTTCCAAGAACACATACACAGCAGTCCTGGGCATTAATATCTGCTTCCAGAGCAAAGGGCAGACTTTCCCACCAAGATAACAAAGATAGGGTGTCCCTTGCGGCAAAGGTGGGCAGATTTGCTGGACGCCCACTTATACAACGGAGAAGGCAATGGCACCCCACTCCAGGACTCTTGCCTGGAAAATCCCATGGACAGAGGAGCCTGGAAGGCTGCAGGCCATGGGGTCGCTGAGGGTTGAACACGACTGAGCAGCTTCACTTTCACGCGTTGGAGAGGGACACGGCAACCCACTCCAGTGTTCTTGCCGGGAGAATCCCAGGGACGGGGAAGCCTGGTGGGCTGCCGTCTCTGGGGTCGCACAGAGTCGGACATGACTGAAGCGACTTAGCAGCAGCAGCAGCACTTATACAACTGGGGCTTTGCACACTCAGTGTTTCAAGGCCGTGCATAGACTTGTGCGTGCAAGGTATGTGCGTGGGCCCACCTCAACGTGACCTGCATCAGCCATGGGGGACCACAGAGTTCAGGCAGACCGATGTGGCCATGAAGCTTATGAGGCCTGAGGTGCCGTGTATAATGAGCTCTCAGTGGCTGTGGGATCACCTTGTCTCCACTGAATCTTCAGGAGAATGGCAAGTCAGCCAGCAGCCACAGCAGTCACTGTTGTGCTTGACAATGCATGGACTAACAGAGCACCGGTGTCTGTGCAAAAGAGGTTCCATGTAACAGCATAGAGAATGGCCTGGATTTTGAGGAGAATTCCCAGGGATGGGGGAGCCTGGTGGGCTGCCGTCTCTGGGGTCGCACAGAGTCGGACACGACTGAAGCGACTCAGCAGCAGCAGCAGCACAGTACCTATTGGGCTTTATGGTGGCTCAAGAATAAAGAAACTGCCTGCAGTGCAGGAGACACAGGTTCAATCCCTGGGTCAGGAGGATCCCTTGGAGAAGGAAATGGCAACCCATACCAGTATTCTATCCTGGG